>NC_092815.1:128431364-129642197 GCF_023375885.2 Dermacentor andersoni | reverse complement strand
AATACAAAAGTGCTGCCGTTTGCTCCCCTGCGCTGTGCGCGTGTCAGCTTCCCCATTAAGCGCATACTTCCGGCGCCACTGCTGTAACCCATCCGCAAACTGTACCACGCCATACTGCAACATTTCAGACACGCCGACAGATCAACGTTTCAGCATGTACAGTTATCGCGTACAGTCCGTTAGGGTACAAGCTACGGTACAAGTAACTAACGACGCAGTGAAGTAGTAAGCATTCAGTGTGTTCCGCATGGCTAACGCATCACCAACTTTAGCAGTGTGGCGTCATCTGGTAGGTAAAAATCAAAAGGGCCTGAAAGCAGTGTGGCAGCTTGGGGGGCTTCTGTCTTATATGCCTAATGGCGTTAAAATCGCTAATACGTGTCCTAAGCGTGAGATGATACTGAGATTCTACCCATTATTTCTCGCTGTCACGACGAAAAGCAAGTGGCAAAGGCGGATTCACTTGGAAGCGGGTGTCCTGCAATCACCGCAGCAAGCGCTGGTAATCGGTGCAGTAGGCTGCGCTGTGTAGAACGCGCATGCGCCGAGGGCGTTCCGTCGTAACGTATCACGACGGCGTGTCCCCTATCACGTGCAGCTAAAACCGGTAAGAGTGTTTACGCTGCTTAATAATAGATGCGTATTGGGCACTGCGGAGCAGAAGGCCACACGACTGCCGATTGGAGTCCGGCGGCGTGGTCAAAGGAACGCGAAACAAGCGCCGCGCTCGGATACGCGCCTACGCGGGTGCCATGCGTTCCTGTCGGGGGCAAGGCGAGGGATGAGTGTAAAGAACGGGAAGACTTCACCCGAGGAAAAAAGGCGGAAGGGAGCTGGCGAAGGCAGTGAAACAACGTAAAGGGAGGAGTGTGCACGGCGAACAACTGTGGCGGGAAGGAAAGGTGTGCGTGTGTGTGTGGGTCACCGGCGCAAAAGTTAATTTGGCGAAGTGACGGCCGATTGCACGGAGCCCCGCGCGCGCGTCTTCTCATTTGCTGGCAGCGGGAGCCAGGCGACAGGAACTGGCAGCCCATCGCAGCCTCCCCCCCCCCCCCCCCCACCCCATCCCTCGATACTCTCACCCACCTCCCTATCCACAGCCCACCAACGAACGTCCGTGAATCTATCGCGAGTCAGACGTGGCAGTTCTGCCTAGCGTGCCTAGTTACGTTGTGTTGCGACTGATGTTTTTCGCATCCTTGCTTTTATTTCCTCTCTCTGAATTCGATTTTTTTTTTCTTTCCTCGGCGGCCCTTGCACGGTGCGGCACGCCCAGGGGAGCCGAAGGCCATAACGCGCTATGCACATGCCAGGGCGGCCCCGCTTTAATTAAAGATCTGTCTTCTATTTTTTATCGATGGCCCAGCTTCTCTTTAGCTACCGTTACGCAGCGCGTCCATCCGTCCTTTTATCTGTACGTCTCCAGCACCCTCTGTCCCGGTGTGCAAGTTCATTTCGCTAAATTCGAGTTGCCTAATTTTATTTGATTAAAGTGTCTGTGTGTGTGCGTGTGTGTGGGGGGTACAGATGTGCGAAATCTCTATATAAGAGTGCGCACGTGTGGGTGGAGAGTGTTACTGAAAGAAAGAAAAAATAACAAAATAAAGAGCAGGGCTTCGCAAGAACCGTCTTGCTCGAGTGCATGCTCGAAGGACACGTGTAAAAAAAAAAAATTAGGGAATCGTATTTGTAGACTCATTGTGCCCTTCGATGCACACGCGACGCTGCTGCTTATCGTCCGGGTCTGGAATGCGCCGTTCCAATTTTCCCACGATCGATGCGCCACGCTTGTTTAGTTTTTACTCACCCTCCCCGTCTTGAAGTTTCTCACAAACTACCCGAAGTTGTGCGTGAAGCAGGAAACGGTCAGGAGTCTCCCTAGTTCTTCATTTTCTTTTCTCCAGTCTTACGCATACCACGTGTAGGCTGTGCAGGCATCTGGTCGATGAGAACGCAAAAAAAAAGAAAGAAAACGACGGGACACTAGCAATAATGAAACGATCCAACAAACCGAGAAACAAAAGAAAAAGAAACACAAGAAAACAATAACAAGAGTTGAACATTAAACGCGAAACAGAGCCCGTTGACAATACAGGTGCCTAGATTGAAGTGTTTTTTGTTTCTTCCCTATACCGTATGTCATAGATTTTCTCTCTCGTTCCATGCTTTCCAATTTCCGACATAGAAGGAATCGCAGAACTTTTCTAATACGGTGAAATGGGAAATAGCGACCGTGCAGTGGTGAATTGTTACGACGTCTTGTTACCAGTCGTGCCCTGTGCAGAAACGTTCAACCTTATGTTGTTTTTTTAAGAAAAAAATTACATGAAGCCTTACATGAACTTGTCATTGCGCGTGTCATCGTTTGCTGTTGCTGCCGCGATAATTGGTGCGCGATTCTATAATCAAATTCGCATGTACTGTTAGGTGGGAGCGCTTGGATTTGTTTTATTATTATTACAATAAAGAAAGGGCGCGGGGGCGGGGGGGGGGAGGCAGCGTCGGAGGTATGTGGGCTCTGGCACGAAAGATGCCATGTATAGCAGCAAAAAACAGAAAAATTCATAAAAGCACCCGTTCTGTGGAAGTCTTTCTTTCCTTATTACAGGTGTCATGAGTATATACAGGTGCATAAATTGTTAGGGATCCTTCTGCTTGCTGCGCCATACTGTTATACAAAGGACAAAAATACAGACACGCATGTGCACAAACTTTCAACTGTCTATTATTCGCTATCGCACGTCAAATATCTACACGAAGGGTGATTGTAAAATAAATATACGACACAAAATGCAGGATGAAAAAGAAGCCAAACTATACGCACATCTGATTAACGTTGACAAATATGGCTAGATCAAACATTCGTCTATGAATTTAAATGCTGATTCTCCCAGCTCTACAGAAGGTGTACCACCGTGGTTTCGCGAGCCATATATTAGCATAAAAACGCTTTCAAAATTTCACGTGGTTTTTTAGATCTGCATCGAGCCAAGCCCTTGGTTTCTTTGAAGATTCGCTTGCAGCCGCATTGTGCGCAATGCATCGCTAAACGTCCTGGTGACTGGAGTATTTTTGTCGCATACCTACGCTCTCTTAACCTGATACTAATACATCTGCCTATGTGGCGTATGTATGATTTTCTGCACGTGAAAGGTATCTTACATAAGGTTGTCGACACATTCCAAATGCTGTTTTTTTTCTTTTGCATACTTTATTTCGCATTTCTTTTTGTCAAATTTTGTTTCGTTATTTGGTTTTTTGCATAAGCCTTTGATCTTTAAAGGAGCTCAAAAAAGAAAAAAAGATATTTTGGCTCCGTGCCTTTCGGCAATCTTTTTGAGGCCATGCGAAAATTTATGCATATAAGGCATGACAGTTACGTTCTTATCCTCGCCGTCCTTTGAAGCTACTTTTTTTATTAGTTAAGCCTCTCAAAACCTTTTCGGCGATGGACGATATAGGTGTTATAGGACAACCATTGTCCTTAAAGGGACACTAAAGCGAAGCAATAAATCAGTTTAGACTAATGAATCATTGTTTGAGAACCCTGCAGGCAGTCATTTCAAAAAAAATAGTTTGATTATTAGATGAGAAAATGAAGGTCCAGGTATCAGTATTTGAATTTCGCGCCGAAACCCCAGCGCCCGTACGTCGGCGTGACGTCAGGGATTCCAAAGTATGTTTTCGCATTTGGGCCGCGTTGGCTGAATAAAGGTTCCCGAAACTTGCCATGTTTCATATTTGGTTCCTTTAGAACACAATGAAGTCAATCTGTACCGCTATATATAATTAGTAGGCCCTAGAAGATGCCATCAAAATCCAAGATGTCACAGCCCCCAGGTGCGGGAACTCAACTAGGCGTCGCCACCCATATCTCGTTCGTGCGCTTTTTCTGGCTTACCAAACGTCTTATCGTTGTAAGAGTGGTGTTTTTCGTGTTGTAGAACGGTAATTTACTGATGCAGAAGAAATTATGTTTCACTTTAGTGTCCCTTTAAGTTTTGTGACCCGCCCCGGCGTACCATCGTTGATGCTGTTGTCGCATGATATTTTGATGGCTAGGTTAATGCTCGAGTTTACAATTGCTCTCTTTATTAACTCCATATGCCCTGAATCGTGAGGGAGCAGACTTTTTTCACTCCTCGTTTTGTACTCCCAACACGTGTGAGTTGCACTGAATGTCAGTATTAAGCCTAAGAATTGGAGGCTATTATTATCTTGCCTTTCCACCGTAAACTCCAGGCCTTGGTGTGCCCGTGTGAACATTTCCTCACTTAGTGTTATTAACTGCTGTAAACTGGCCATCAGTCTGACCAAAAACGACTTGTAGCACCGAAGAAAACAGCAATGCGGCTATGTGAAGAAGCAGGGTTGGAAAACATAGCGAAAGAAATTAAAGCTACTGCAAAGCTAACACTAAATCCATTCTTCTCCGTGAAGACCCATAAGGCAGGAAACCTTTTCCGTGCGATCGTTGAAGATAGGCGCACTTGGCAACGTGTTCTGGCAACCTTTCTGCAGCAGCAACTTTCTGTGCCTTCTCTAGATGACCCCTTCCACGTACGCAACTCGGAAGAAGTAGTCGACTTCATCAGTAGAGCATAACCAGTCAAGTGCCTTTCCATAGATTCAAAAGAACTTTTTTACAATGCTTTACATGAAGCAGCCTTGCAAGCTGTTGACGAATGCATCGATACCTATGGGGCAATAAAGTTCCAAAATAATAGCGGATTTGGTGTTGATGCCTTTTTTGACGCTATTAAGGTTATGCCTTGAATCGCTATTCGTCATGTTTCAGGGACAAGTATTTTTAGAGAAAGCAGAGATCTGTATAGGGTCATGTTTAGCTCCATGGCTGTGCGACATATTTCTAGCCAAGGGAGACAAGATATTGTAAAGAAGAAAGCTACATAGCCTTGAAGGAGTGGGATGTTTCCGTTACGTCGATGATTTTATTCTTTGTTTTCCATATGACCAGTTCACAGAAGTTACTGAAACACTAAATGTGGAAATGTTCACACGGGCACACCAAGGCCCAGAGCTTACGGTGGAAATGCAAGATAATAATAGCCTCCAATTCTTAGACTTAATATTGACATTCAGTGCATTTCACACGTGTTGGGAGTACAAAACGAGTTAAAAAAGTCTGCTCCCTCACAATTCAGTGTATTCTAAGTAAATAAAAAGAGCAATTGTGAACTCGAGCATTAACCTAGCCATCAAAAAATCGCGTGACCACAGCATCAACGATAGTATGGCGCGACAGGTCACGAAACTCAAGGACAGTGGTTATCCTACAACCCTTATATCGTCCGTCGCCGATAAGGTTTTGAGAGGTTTTGATAATAAAAAGAAAGTAGCTACAAAGCATGGCGAGGATAAGAAGATAACTTTCATGCCCTATACGCATAAAATTTCACACGGCCTCAAAAAGGTTGGCAAAAGGCACAGAGCCTAAGTGATTTTTTCAGCTCCTTTAAAGATGAAAGGCTTCTGCAAAAAAGTAAATAACGAAACAAAATCTGACAAAACAAATGCGAAATAAAGTATGCAAAGGAAAACAAGTATTTGGAATGTGTCGACAACCTTGTGTACAAGATACCTTTCACGTGCGAAAAATCATGCACAGGCCAGACAGGCAGATGTATCAATATGAGGTTAAGAGAGCATAATCATGGGACAAAAATAATACCGTCACCAGAACGTTTGGCGACACATTGCGCACGATGCGGTTCAAGCCAATCGTCAAAGAAACCAAGACCCTGACTCGATGCAGATCTAAAAATCTAAAAAAAAGCACATGAACGTTTGGAAGCGTTTCTTATGCTCAAAAATGACTCGGGAAACCATGTTGGCACACCTTCTTTGGCACTAGGAGAATCATCCTTTAAATTAATAGACGAATGTTTCATCCAGCCATACTTGTCATTGTTAAATCAGTTGTGCGTAGTTTGGCTTCTTTTTCGTCTTGCGTTTTGTGTTATGTATTCATTTTGGTCACCCTTCTTGTATATATTTGACGTGCGATAGCGAACAATCAACAGTTGAAAGATTGTGCATATGTGTGTCTGTATTTTTTGTCCTTTGTATAACAGTATAGCGCAGCAAGCAGAACGATGCCATACCAACTAGCCCCTCTCGAAGCTTAATAGAATTGTTAGTGAGGTTCAATGCGTGATTTAGCACCAGCCGCCGAACGAAAATACTATTAAAGTGTCTCAAATTGGAAAGAGCTGTAGCGACGTTTTGGAACATACCTCTCAGAAAATATCCGTCAACAGCAGATTCTTTTATTGCGATAGCAATTATATGGAGACTCCCGGCGCATTTATGCCGTCGCCGTCGTCTTCGGCGTGATGCTCCGCATAAATTCCAAGGGCGATAACATCGTCACCGCGCGCCATCTATGCTGCACGCGTGAGTGAAAGAGTGCGAGGGTGAGCCGATGAATTGAGACTCAATCTCGCTCGCGCAAGGGAGGAAAGCGGGGAGGAAGCGTGCCGTCTTCTGTCACGCACAAAGCATCGGGGGGATGGGGAGGAAGAAGTGGGGGGGGGGGTGCTCCACTGCGGCGGCTGCTGCGTATGGCGCGACCACGCGGGTCCTGTCTTGAAAGCGATTTGCGATGAGTACAGAGTTCAGGTGCGCCGGGGGTTCAAAGCTTAGTGTGCACGCTGTTCCCGCCGCTTATTTCGCCTTGAAGTGAGAGGCAGCACGAAGGACGATTCACTCGCTGCTGCGGCCGCTCTTGCTCACACCAGCGTTTTGGCAGCGAGTGTCCACGCTCATCGAGTGAGATGCGTTTAAGTTTGTCTGTGCACACGTGACATCATGCATGTTAATTTACTCAGTGAGCGAATGTTCGCGAGTGTATACGGCCGATAAAGCTATTATCCTTACTTAGTATAGCTGCCTACTAATTTGCTATCACAATCGACGCTTCGCCTTTCGGGTGCTTCTATTTCTATTTTTTCTTCGCTTTTTGATTGCATCGCGAGCTCTTTGTTCTTTCAATACAAACAAAGATTGAACGCGAGCCATGGACAAAGCACCAATAGATGGTACTGATGCGTTAAGCAGCTCGGGTCTTAAAGGAAACCTTTAGGGCGGTTTCAAGATTTAGACAGCGTTTTATTTCAAGATTACAGTGAATGCTTCTGTTCAAGTGGGCTTCAGTATTGTCCAGTGCTCATGCACGCTTCTTACTGTTCCAGCCGACCTCGCGAAGGGCGCCGATGGCTGATGTGTTGTGACTTCATTGCGTAAAAAGCTGTTGCCGGCGTTAACAAACTGTTATTTGTGCCAACTCGAACAATCTAATGGTCCCCCTTGGGACAACTGTGCTGCTATGCAAACGGTTGAGGACATCCTTTTAGTATGTTCAGCTTATAAACATGATAGAAGAACTGATGAAATTAAAATAGACAAAATTTGTCGGGCACTCCCATAATGTCGAGAAGCACACTAAGTGCCATATGCCTTGTCCTTCTAGGATGCGTCAGGCTTTGAACTTGTTTTCTGTTGTTTGGGCCATTCTCTAGGAAACATAGAGTTTCTCACTACATTACCTAGAGGGAAATCTGGCGCTGCTGCGCTGTGGTATGCATGGGAATGCCGGTATATTGTGGATTCGGATTGGTATCGTTCTCGTAGATACAGGACACCTTGAAGACGCGCTTGGCAAGTACCGTTCCGTCTGTCGCAATGATTCATTTTCTGCTAAAACAGCACGTGAAAAGCTGTTTTAGCTTTATTATTACGCGTAAACATGTTTTGTTTAACTATGAGAACTTGTTATTGTGTGTACGACTACATGTTACGTAAAAAGTATCAGCGGGCCGCTAAAGTTGGAGGACAGACGACAAGGTTCGCGCTCGCTTTGAAACAGTTGGTCGTCTGTTCTTGCTTTTCTTCGCTTGGTCATGCATCGTGGGTGAGTAAAGATGTAATATGCGTGAATGGAAACATTTTATGAAGATTTTTCTTTGAGAACGCGTTATTTGCATAGCCATATCCACGTTTTAGACGAAGCCTCTTACAACACCAGCCAACACGAGCCTCGCAGACACATATACCGTCATTCCCATGACGGCACGGTGCCCCCTTAAGAAACTCCCATAGACGGTGGCGCCAGATTACCCTCTAGGTGTTGTAGTGAGAAACTCTATGCTAGGAAACATTTGATAAACTTTATGATGGAAGAACTTAATTTTTTACACTGCCTTCATTTTATGTGTAACGCATCAAGCTTTATTTTACATGAACATATCAAGTCCATCTGTTGCACATCTTTTATATTTTTTTCTGATGCTCTCTTTCTCTCTCTCTCCTAGGGCCTTTGAATTCCTCGCTCCTTTTAGCGCACACCTCTTAGGCGCCTGTTCGCGCGTCGAGCGTCAGCGTTCACGGCGCTACCGAACGATCGAATGCAGCGGATGAAAGAGCGAACGTGGAGCGCAGTGGGGGATGAAAAAAAATTACCGACGATTACGTTACTTCCTAATGCGAAATTTGAGCGCAGCAAATAAGTCTCGACGGCGGCGATGAGCCTCCGCTTCGGCGGCGCGAACTGCAGGGTCTTCTCGGCGGCGGCGATGAGCTTCTGCTTCAGCCTCGCTTACTGCTGGTTGCTCTCGACGGCGGCGATGAGCCTCCGCTTCGGCAGCGCGAACGGCAGGGTCTTCTCGGCGGCGGCGCTTAGCCTCTGCTTCGGCGACGCGTACTCCTGGATCATCTCGACGGCGGCGACGGTAAGCTTCTGCTTCGGCGGCACGCACCTCTGGATTCTGACGGCGACGGCGCTGGGCCTCTGCTCTGGCAGCTCGTTTAGCAGCAGCAGCAGCAGCAGCAGACGGAGGACTTCCATCGGTCGTCTCGCTCATGGCTCAGAAAGAACTGGCAGATAATTTCGCAGTGGCGAACGGCAGCGGCAATTTCGGCTCGGGCGGTGCACATATACAGATCCGCCGCCACCGATCTGGCTCTCTGATTGCCACCGCACAGGGCGAACGGCAGCGGCAATTTCGGCTCGGGCGGTGCACATATACAGATCCGCCGCCACCGATCTGGCTCTCTGATTGCCACCGCACAGGGGTTGCATTGGAGGAGGAGCGAAGAAAGGAATTAAGTTCGAGCCGGCGCTTTGACAACCGGAGACTCGCAGGAAGAGGGGGGAGGGGGGCGGCGTGTACACCCAGCGGCAAACGATGGGGGCAGAAGCGCGCGCAGCAAGCGGACAACATGATAAAGGGAGGAGGGAAGAGATAGCAGCGACTGACTGATGCCGCTGACGCCGATAGTGAGTCAACCCCAGCTGCGGAGTTGGTTTCAGGGACAACGCCGCCGATGCCGACACAAACAATATGATACCCTCGCTTCCGCAGCGCTAAGAACCAGGTCTAGCCGTGGGAAGGTGGTCACGTATTCGTCGACGTGCCGGGGCCTACGTGAAATAACCGGCGCGTCGGCAACTGAAGAGCACCCTATCCGCCACACAAGAACAGGGGGGGGGGGGACCCTTTCCTCCTCTTTCTGCATGGCGGCGACGGTGTTCTATGCAGTCACGTTATCTTGACTCTCTAGCGGCGTCAGCGGCATCCAGCGGTATCAGTCGGTCGCTGCTAGCGCTGGGGGGATGAAAGGGGGGCGGAGCTGGTTACGAGGCCGACGACAACGCCGACGACGACGCGAAACCCAGGAACGGACGCCAAAGAGCTGCGCTCTAAAACGCGGCGAGAGCAAGGAATGCGCGAGGAGAAAAGCGGAGGAGGAAGGTGCAGCAGAAGCATGCGGCGGAAAGCGGAGGAGGAAGGTATGGCAAAAAGCGTGAGAAGAAAAGCGCAGTGCCGCCCAAGACGCGCACTGCGGCGACGATGGCTACGAGATGATGCCAGAGCAGCGCGCGTCATCTCGTAGCCATCGTCGCGCAGCTGTGACTATGCCGACTACTGTGAATCGCACGCACGCGTCACGCACGCGCTGCTTCTCGCGACCTCCCGATTAGCGATGCAGTCGCGCCACACTTCGCTCCGTTTGCAACGTGCCGAACGAGACAGATTGTCTGCGCCAGCCAATGTATTGGCAAATGAAAACACGTATAGAGCTGCGCTCAAATTTCGCGTTATGCCCAGACCACAGGTACGCTTGTGGACGCGCGCCAGCTCGCGTCCGCGAGCCCACGCATGCGCAGACAGTGCCGCACGGCACGTACGAGTCGAAACGCGGCGGGATCTCAGTGAGCAAGTTCCCTGTTATCGCGCGCTTGGTTTGCGTCGCGTCGGCGCGCCTGGCTATGCAGCTATGGTGCAGTACATTCAACTCTCAGTAAGCAGATTTATACCATGGAAGAAAGTGCTTCATCTTTCATTTTTTGTGCTCGTCTAACAGATCTAAAAATATAACAATTACGTTTATATATATCGAAGCATTTTGAAACACTGTCAACAACAAAGTACGAAGTGGTGCAGGCACGTACCCAGGGGGGGGGCCCGGGGGGCCCGGGCCCCCCCCCCCGAAATCAAGTGGCATACCCCCCCCCCCCTCCTCACCCACGCCACCACGGCTCACACATTTCTAAAGCGCCGCCAGATCAATGTTGAGATTTGGCAGCTGTTCATCGGTCAGCATTATGCAGCCTTCACTCCTTTTAGATGGCGGTAGTTATCGGCATCTCTTGTAATGTGCAGGACAGTTTTCTCATAGATTCCGCAACCGCGCGATTAACTCGAGAAGCGTTCAGTTGTCACCATCTATTCAACCGTCACGCGCATAGCTGTTGATTTTGTTAGTTCAACCTTCTTTGTTTAGGCTGATCCTGGGACCTGGAGAAGGATGCGGCTGTTACTCAGCTGGTCTGTACTCTCATGGAACGAGTTGCTGCCGGAGAAAACGCCAATTGCGTTTAACTTCTCCCTTTGCTTCATTATTTCCTTGAGTTACGGCTCGCCACGACGCTGGCAGGTGCCCGGAACCATATACACGTGATATGGATTATATAAGGTGGGGAAATAAAATAATGTGAAAGAGCGTCCATCATGAAACCCTGCAATGACCCTTAAACCCATAAGCAAGATGACTGTCGCCCGTTACCTCGTCTGTTTTTCCCTAATTGTATAGCACTTTTCGTGCAAAATTGGCAACCGGAAACAAAAATCGCAAGGAGTTGAGAAATTAAGCGATCTACGAAGGGAGAGAGCCATGGTAACAACCAAACTGCAAGCAAAAGCGAATAATAAAAAAGTTAACCGTTGTTTATGAGAATATTTATGGATCAACATCTTTTTATTTTAAAAGGAAGTAGAGAAAACGCCGCCGCCGGAAGTGGAGAACAATTACTTGTTTTGAATGACGCTTCTACAGTTATCGGTCGAACCACCTCACGTAGCCGCTTCTCTGCTGTGCTTATGTGGGTGTTTTTCTAACCTTTCGCGGTGAGCGCAGTACTTCTAGAATCGCAGAGTCCTGCGCTCTACGCGGTTGTATGGGACTGGCGGCCACACAGCGTTACGCAATTCGCGGAACTGTCAAAACTGATCAACAAGGCGAAAATAACTGATATTCGAAACTATAACATGAGAAAGACTGAAGAAGCCGTAAAAAATTAACGCAGCCTGAAATCAGTAAAAAGGAAACCTGGCATAGGACAAACCGTGACGTATGCACTAAAGGATAAGAAGGATAATATCATCAGCAATCCCGAAGATATAGTAAAAGCAGCGGAAAAATTCTAAGCTGACCTGTATACAGTACCCAGAGGAGTCACGATAGCTCACTTAGAAACAGTAATGAAAAGGATACAGAAACTCTCCTATAACTAGCGATGAGGTCAGAAGGGCCCTGCAAGACATGAAACGATGAAGAGCGGGAGGAGAAGGTGGAATAACAGTCGATTTAATCAAAGATGGAGGAGACATAATGCTTGGAAAACTGGCGGCTCTTTATACGAAGTGTCTATCGACTGCAAGGGTCCCAGAAAACTGGAATAATGCAGACATTATACTAATCCACAAAAAAGGAGACGTTAAATAATAGAAAAATTATAGGACCATTAGCTTGCTCCCAGTATTATATAAGATATTTACCAAAATAATCTCCAATAGAATAAGGGCAACACTGGATTTTGTCAACCAAGGGAACAGGCTGGCTTCAGGATGAGATACTTTACAATGGATCACATCCATGTCATCAATCAGGTTATCGCGAAATCTGCAGAGTACAATAAGCATCTCCATGTGGCTTACATAGATTACGAAAATGCATTTGATTCAGTAGAGATACCAGCAGTCATAGAGGCACTACGTAATCAAGGAGTACAGAACGCTTACGTAAAAAGCTTGGAAAATATTGCTACATGCGTGTGGTATTTGTTTGTTTGAACGAGGCGCGTGGGCGCCATCACTCCAGAAAAGAGGAGGAAGAACGAACTGGGCTCGCGCTGTGAATCTAACCGGTCAGCGCTGCAACCGTTGTTGTAAATATAATCTGTAAATAGTTTCTCGTCTTAGTGGCTCGTCCTTCGCGTAAGAATATCTACAGAGGTTCTACAGCTACCTTAATTCTACGCAAGAAAAGCAGCGACATAGAAAGGGGTCAGACAGGGAGACACAATTTCTCCAAAGCTATTCACTGCGTGCTTAGAAGAATTCAAGCTATTAAACTAGGAAGGCTTAGGAGCAAAGATCGATGGCAAATATCTCAGCAACCTTCGGTTTGCGGATGACATTGTTCTATTCAACAACAATGCAGACGAATTAAAACAAATTATTGGACACCTTAACAGAGAGAGTGTAAGAGTGGGGTTGAATATTAATATGCAGAAGATGAAGATAATGATAAATAGCCGGACAAAGGAACAAAAGATCAGGATGGCCAGTTGGCCACTAGAGACTGTGAAGGAGTACGTTTACCTAGGTCAATTAATCACAGGGAACCCTGATCATGAGAAGGAAATTCACAGAAGAATAAAAATAGGTTGGATCGCATACGGCAGACATTGCCAGCTCCTGACTGGAAGCTTACCATTATTATTGAAAAGAAAGGTGTGCAATCAGTGCATTTTGCCAGTGCTGACATATGGGGCAGAGACTTGAGAGCAAGTTAAGGACCGCGCAAAGAGCGATCGAACGAAGATTGCTAGGCATAAAAAGAGAGCGGTTTGGATCAGAGAGCGAACGGGTATAGACGATATTGTAGTTGACATCAAGAGGAAAAAATGTAGCTGGGCAGGTCATGTAATGCGCCGGTTAGATAACCGTTGGACCATTAGGGTTACAGAATGGGTACCAAGAGAAGGGAAACGCAGTCGAGGACGACAGAAGGCTAAGTAGAGCGATGAAATTATGAAATTCGCGGGCGCTAGTTGGAATCGATTGGCGCAGGACAGGGGTAATTGGAGATCGCAGGGAGAGGCCTTCGTACTGCAGTGCACATAAAACAGGCTGATGATGATGATGATGATGCTGCTACTGCTGCTGCTGCTGATGATGATGATGATGATGGAGGTGGTGGGCCCCCCCCCCCCCCCCCCGAAAAAAAATACTGGGTACGTGCCTGAAGTGGTGTATTCCAAGGCGTCTGTGAGTGAGCCCAGTAAGCGCGCTTTCGCGCGTCCTTGTGGTTACAAAGCACCATTCCTCGCGAGGCGCGGCCGACGCGAGCTTGCGCGTCTGCAAGCGTACACGTCGTCTGCGCTTTAGGGAGTATCGTAATCATCGGTGAACGTTTTCTCATGCAGTATAGGCGGCTATAGGGAGTGC
Source organism: Dermacentor andersoni (assembly GCF_023375885.2). NCBI lineage: Eukaryota > Metazoa > Arthropoda > Arachnida > Ixodida > Ixodidae > Dermacentor > Dermacentor andersoni. Next base: position 129,628,443 of record NC_092815.1, on the reverse strand, counting down.
TCACGTGATGTCACGTACCCCTCACTGTTATCGTAGTCGAAACTTCCATGGTTCAACTATCGAGAAGTGGATCAAGATAAGGCACATTTTTCATCGCGTTCACTGTTCAACCCCATGGCGACTTCTGCGACCTCATTGTATAAAGCCTATATACGCGCCGGCAGAATTCTGCGCATTTCATTAAATAGTTCCTTCTCTCTTCCTCGCTTTCTCGCCTTGATAGTCTAGTTGACATGTACTCTGTGATGAGAAGCTAGATTTCAAATTTAATTCGCAAGATTTCGTGATATATTACAACGTTTACATATACGCTAGGAGGCCCCATGGTTCCACCGTAGGTGGACATCCTGTCAGAGGGAAAAAAGGCAAATAAAAACAGCGCACATTAGCAGCAAAATGTCTTCAAGGGTGAAAATAGAAATGAGAATAACATACGACATTAACAACAAATAACAGATAAAAAAAAGCGAGAGAACATTGCATCAAATGAAAACGATTTGAATTCAATCTTAAACAGTTTTATAGATGTTGAGCCTTTAGCATTAGTGTTTAAGGAATCCCAAAAGCTTAGGAATGAAAAAAAGGACATTTTTATTCATCTTCCACAATAGAAAATTTTCTTTTCTCATCTGTTTATATGCTCATCACAGTCCACATAACGGCCTCTTGTGAGTGTTTGTGATTTTGTTTACGAACTCATTTTGGTGCGACTTGCCTTTGCATTTTATACGTTCGTGGGTGTGAGCATTTTATGCTGCGGATTTCTGGCCGTATGACGTGGTTTATTTTCATTATCTTACTACGTATATTTATTTTTCATATTGTTGTTTCTGCTATGCGAAATGGAGTCGCCGTCACCATTACTGGGTGACTACAAATATTTCGTTTACTTTCATTTCAATAAAAAGAAAAGATTGTGCTTCGCGCAATAGCTATAGTATGGATATCTATATGGAAGTCATTAAAACTTAGCAAGCAGAAGGGGCGTCGCATTTACATGCTGAATTTCCTTTAACCAGCAAGAGAGAAGCAAGATTTGAATGGCCAGATTTACTTAAACTTTTATTATTATCCCTTTTCGCGTGCAGCTCTTCGCTGCTGAATGTCGGACAAAAAATATTGTCAAGAAACTGCACTAATGTAGATTAGGAAAACTGATCCCTTGAACCAAAAAAAGAAAAAAATATGAATGGATAGCATCACCGAATCTTTACACGTACGTTGTTGCGATATCTTATACAATCAATTGCAGCGTATATAATAATGACATATTTGTAACTAGAAGTCAATTTTTCCCGACAGGCGAATCATTGATTGCGACAGCAAATTACTAGACCGTTACACGAAGTAAGGGTAGTCGGTTTATCAAGCTGCATAAACTACTGTATACATTCGCTTACTAACTAAATTGACAAGCCTGTTTTCGCGCGCGCGCAGAAAAACACGAACACACCTCAGTCGATGGCCGGGGAGACTCGCCGTGAGAACGCTGGCGTGATGAAGTGCGGCAGCAGCGGCGAGCGAAATCGCCTTCGTCCCGCCCCTCCAAGGCGAACTAGGCGCACGAGAGCACAGCGCACGCGAAGTCACCAGTTATATCCGGCCGGCAACCTTCGACTCCAGCGCAGGGGCCTTCGAGATGGGACGCGCGTGGCTGCACTCAGTCGCCGCAGCTGGAGTAGCAGAGGTTCACGATAACCAAGCCCTTTCCCTTCCCCCCATTTAGTGCTCACAAGTCTCCCCCCCCCCCCCCGCTCTTGTGCGTGTGAGCCCTTTCCCTTCTCCCCATTTAGGGCTCACAGGTCTCCCCCCTCCCCCTCTTGCGCATGTGAGAATATGGCGCCCACCCTCTCCACCTTCCTCCCTTTCGAGGGCGAGAGGACACCGCCGCATCAAGCCACCTTCCTTCTTGGCTCAGCCTCGCATGGTTTCGTTTGCGCTTGCAGCATACAGAGCGCGACCGCGATGCTGTCGCACTTGCACTTAATACGGAACATCCCGACGACGCTCATGATTCGCCTGAAGTGTCCACACAGTTGCTACCGCAATAACATGTAAATGAGCATCAACGCCTTTTCAAGGAACTGTTAAGCACGGTGTACCACTGGGGCTGATATCCATTTTCTAATCGCACACAAGTATAATGAAGATATAAGATTTACGAAAAGAAAAACGTCAAAAACTAACCAAACGAATAAGAGAAAAGAGACGCTCAAGCCAGCGAATCAATAGTGTGCTGACTAATAATAACCCACGATGATATAATGCCCGAGAAGTGAAGCGGAATGTCCGAAATTTTCTTGGAAGCATGGTAGAAAGATACGTAAGTAAGATTGAAAATATTTGAAATACACTCAGAGCCAAAGGAAGCGTTGCGAAAGTTACGAGCAGCCTCCAGCCAACTGCAGCTCTTGACCGAATTTCGGAATGACGTAAGTAGTAGGTTTGGTGTCCACTAACATCCCTTTATAGTTGAATAAACCCCGACCGGCTTTATTTTTTTTTCCACCTCTAACCTAAAAAAATATAACTAAGTTACCTTACCCCTGCCGTGGACAGTTGGGGCAGTCTGGAAGATAAAAGGAAATGGCAGTTGCCGTTCCTCAACCGCGTAACAACATTAGTGCTTTTACTGCAGCGAAGCCATACAAGTGAAATTTTCGTAACGGCTTTTGTCTTACATGTCACTGTTTGTTTAACGCTCCTGCTTGGCTGATTTCTTTTTTTTTCTTTCGCCATTCCTTGACAGGGAGCCTTGCGTCATCTTTTTATTTTACTTCGATAGCTGTTACAAAACTTCAGCCCGCCTTCGTGGCGTCCGTGTGTCCCCAAGTATCCTCGGGTTCCTGTGCTTGTTATTTATTGACATGGGAGCGATATTACACGCAACACCTGCACTGACATCAGCGAATACTGCCACGATTCACCAGGGGCGAGTGTAACTAGAGCAACAGGTGATCAGGTAATGCCTAAAGGACGCAAGGTGAGTGCCGAGCAAATGTTTTAATAATTTCGACCGAGAATTATTAATTCTTACGTGTTTTTGTAAGAGCGGTTTTCCAGGTACTTCAATTCGTCGAAAAAGGACGAACGTATCTCCTTATGAAAATCGAACGTGTTCAGCAACTCGTACCCGTTTGGAATATAAACAGGCACATTTTTAGTGCGTCTTCGTAGTGTGAGACATAAGAAGAAAAAGAAAAGTGCCGAAGCATACCGGTTGCGCGGACAAACGTACTGGATGGCTGCACAAGAATATAAAAATTATTTATCGTTATGTATAGGTTCACGTACAGGATGTGCAATAGACCAGTATGTTGGCTATGCAAAATGTACGGAAAAGCTTGCTGCTATAACAGCAGCCACAATAGTACTCAGTCGTCCCGGTTCACTACATGGTGCAGCGAATGAATGTGGAAAGTCTTATTTAAATGTTCGTTTATAGAAAAGTTACGGGTGGTCCCGTAAGGAGTGAGCGATAAAAAACATTTACAGAAAAGCGGGATTAAATTTTACGATCCTGTTGCATGTACGAAAGTAAAAGCCAGCGTACAGCGATAGTTCATCGGTGCATATAGCAAAAATGTGCCATTCTGCGATCGTTCGTGTTAACTTTATTTTTTCGTATGGTTTGCTTTCGTGACAATGTTCTGTATGCACTTACGGTTGCAAACGTCTGAAGGTATTTGCATAGTTGACAGTCTTGCTATTAAGCTACCCGTCATGGCCACGATCGTATTACCAGCACAATGAATAGGAAACTTGCGCGGGAACAAAAGTAACAATGCTACAGAATACATATGTATGTGTCGTGTAAGTCTAAGTCATCATATATCGTTAAGTAGGTGTGCAGTACGTTATGTACGTGTACTTGCGTTTCGTGCACTCGTCTGCAAAAATGTGAACGTCTGTATGTGTTCTCGCAGAACCCGGAGAACTTGTACTTATTTATGCAACTGCCCTCTCTTTAACACTTGTTACTTGCTGGACTTGTGTGCAGAACTTTGTGTCACATTTCAGAATTTCATTTCGTTTGCCAAGCGACGAGGGCAGTGGCATAGCCAGAAATTTCGTTCGGGTGGGGGGGGGGCTCATGTTGCAGCTCGGCCTCCTCCTTAACGGGCAGCTTTAGCTCTGGTGCTCCTATCTAAATACATGTAGAATGAGAATTCGTTTTTGTTGGCAACCACTGCACCATATTTGACGAAGTTTGTTGCATTTAAAATAAGGAACCTAAATTATAGCGACTGTTTGTTTTCAATTTTTTATTTAGGTTATCAATTCTTTATTAAAATATGTCAAACATCGCCAATTTTCAGTTAACGATACTATCAAGTTTAAAACATTGTAACTCAACAATGAGAAATGATATCACAATTTTGCGAATTACATCTAATAGTACATCTAAAGCTAAAAAATTGATATGTTACACATGAATCTAAAAAAAAATTGTATTATGGAAATACGGCTTTTGCAGAACCCTTGCTCACAACGTAACCAATTCACGTAAGACACAAATTGACACACAAAATTTGTCCGCTTTGGCTGTTATAGTAAATGGCGTTTACAGAAGCGCGATATGTGTTCTTGATGCAGAGCTATTAGCTTGTAAACGCCATGGTTCCATTTTTTTCGAACTTTTGAATTTTTCAAAATATTTTATTCAAACTTCAGGCCCTAAATCGAAATTCCGCTTTCAACAGACACTAGAATTGAAATTTCTCTGTCAAATGCAACAAATTTTATTAAAAGCGATCCGGAGGTTATCTCAGAAAAGCGTTTCTGCATTTTACATGTATTTGAATAGGCCGCGTCGGAGTTGGGCCCGAGCTAAAGCTTCATCATAAACAATTTGTCAAGGGATCAAATACATGAATAATAACTGCATTGCCATTGGCAAAGAAGCTGCAAACGAATTCTTGAACACTGCGCATTGTCAAAACAAGTAAGATATGTATTTTTTTCATAAAGGAATATACCCGTATGTGCCAGAAATTGTGTCCAAAATAACTGATACCAAAGCATCCATGTTTTTGTCTATTTTATAACTAAAGAAAATATCACACGAACTTTGGAACTATATCAGTTCGAAACCAGCTAAGCAGTGCATGCCGCTGATACGAAAAATGTAAAGCCCATGAAATGAACAATTTGAGGACGAATATGTTAATGAAACTGACATTGAAGAACCTTGTTTACATTTTTGTACGCATGCAACGGCCAGTGAAAAATCTCAATGACGCTGTCATTTGTTCCAATGTATTACGCAGGAGCAGCTGTCACCAGTCGTGTATCGTGAGTATCGCGAGGTTGCGTTTCACCGAAATTATAGCCGCAACAGAGAGCACGTATAAAAAGCAGGAGTTCTGCATAATATACGAGGGTGAGTCAAATGAAAGTGAGCCAATGCGAATATGACAAACGGGGTACTTTATTTAAAAGTAGTCTCCATGAGCCTTTAAACATTTGCCCCATTGTGTAACGAGTCGCGCGATTCCCGTCTCACAAAACTCCTTGGGTTGCTGCTTTAAAAAGTCTCCCACTGACTCTTTCACATCATAGTGCGGCACGAATCTGGTTCTCTTGAGCTGTTTCTTCAGGTGCCCCAAAATGAGGAAGTCGCAAGGCGACAGGTCTGAGGTGTATGGCGGATGCTTTAGCGTTTCCAACTTAAACTTTGCCAGTTTTCGGGCATTGTCGTGGGACAAGATGACCCCATTCGTCAATTTTCCACGTCGTTTGTTCTTGATTGCAACACGCAGCCGATCCGGAGTTTCACAATATCGGAAACAATTGACAGCCTCTCAAGTTTTAGCAAATTCTATCAGTAATGACCCTTGACGATCGAAAAAAAAGTCAACACACCTTTTCGGCGGGAATGACGGCCTTTGCTTTCTTGGGGGTAGTGAATTCGAATGTTTCCACTGTAAGCTTTGCCGTCATGTTTCAGGCTCGTAGAAGCTGCACCATGGTTCGTCTCCTATCACAATTGGAGACATGAAATCGTCACCCTCATTCTTATACCGGATCGGATGAGTCAAGGCAGCACCGAACTTCTCATTCTTCTGGCGGTGGTTCAAAATCTTGGGCATCTAATGCGTACACGACAGCCGATAACCAAGATCTTCATAAATTATGGCGTGAACCGAACCGTGACTGATGTTCACACGCTCTGCCAGTTCACCAATTCTTGTCCTCCGTTCTTGTCTCATCAGCTCAACAACATTTGCAATTTTGTTGGGGGGTGATTGCCCGGTGGCTTTGGCCCGGTCTTAGATCGTCTTTTCAACTTTCACGTCCTTCTTTGAAACGTTTCCTCCAACGCTTCACAGTGGCCAATGAAATGTAGTGGTCAACGTAAATGGCAGCCATACGGCGACTAATTTCTTTTTAGGAAACACCTTCAGCAGCCAAAAACTTAACCGCACCACGCTGCTCAACTTCTGGGGCGTGCATTACGTGACGCAATCATGTTAAACCAAGTGTATGAGAGCATTAAAGAAAATTTATCCTCACACCTGTGTGTCACTTTTGTAAATGAGAGATGCCTGTGTGCTACGCGCATGCCTCGCATAGAATGTACCGAACCACCATTGCGCGGGGTGGGTAGGCTCACTTTCATTTGACTCGTCCTCGTACATAATACATGCGAAGATACAATAGAATATACAAATGCAAAAATACAGCTTGATAAAGGGCAAAAAATTGTCACTGGAAACAAAATTCACTGCACGTATGCACAAAAACTCGCAACAAGATATTTAAATATACGTATAAGTCGCCAATGAATCTACGTATCTAAGAAAAAGTCACTCTATATGATGCGCCAAGCAAGGCAAATAAACATGTTGCTCAATCACAGATTCACAGAATCCCAGATCCCGCCCCCGTTCCATCCACTCCCCCCGACGTATCGCGTGCGACGGAAGGCGGCGCGTTTCCTTCCCGCTTCTCTCCTTTACGCACACAAGACTGAGCCACCATTGTCGACAGTCGCACATACAGCATGCGGCGCGCGGTCACGATGTTATCGCCCTTGGACTTTACACAGATCATGAGGGCGACGACAGGAATGCGCCTGGAGTGTCCATATAATTGCTATGGCAATAATATAGTAAGAGTGTCTGGCAAGGAAGTGTCCCGTGGCCCATTACTTTCCGCAAAAGAAGTAACAAAATCGAACTTTCACCATGCGACAATTCGCTGCGCCGCAGCATGCTTTTTATTGCCTTTTGTGGGACGGGAGCACCGAAATAAAAAAACGCAAAGGAAAGTATCTTGGCCACAATCGAATGCCTACTTTGGGCACCTGATGTGGCTACCGAAGGAGGAATGAGGAGGAATGAACGTTTATTGTGAGAAACAGCGAGAAAGTGTACTTTCTTCACCCTATAGGTGGGTGGCTCTCTTAGTCGTGAAAGCCGTTGGCTAATGCCGCAGCCCGGGCCCGGTCCACCAGACTTCGCTGATCTTCCAGGCTCTGTGCCTTTAACATTGCCTCCCACGTTTCTTCGATCGCTTGTAGCGGTTCTGAGGCATCATGTTGACTGTTTTTCTCGCGGTGTTGGCACACCAACACCATGTGTTGGAGGGTGTCTGGCACATCACAACATCGGCATAGGTATTATAATTTAGTGGGGTGTGTCCGGTGCATGATAATTCCATGTACATATCGAAGGCAACGTGAGACGCTTGGGCCACCGAAAACCTTACGCATACTGCTCGGTATCCTGCACCGGCAAGACAAGACTTTCCGGAGAGGTTGCGCTCCAGCGAACAAGGTGCAATCCATCGACTCTCCACAGTGATCGCGACGAGCGAACATTGTTTCTTTTTCTCGTCTGCTAGCCAGAAAGCGTCCGAAACTCTGCCAGGCGGAAATCCACTCGGCCAGAGAAAACCGAAAGCTCACCAAAGTGCACCGGGCGGTGGTCGGGGCAACACGAGAAAAACGCATGCGCTCTGGTTGGCTCTGGCAGCCCGTGGGTAGGGTAGCGAGAACAAACAGATTGAGGAGGCTTAATGTGTCCTCGCGAATAAAAGTGAACGTAGGAAAAATAAATAAGAACATAGTTACCCTTGCTGGCTTTATTGTCTTCGCATGGATGCTCCGGCGTAGGTAAAAAAAAAAATGTTGATAATTTTTTGTGTGACATGACGGCGCAAATGAACCACCGCAACGCTTCGTTTCATCGGACCTCGCTGCGTGATTTGGCAGCTTGTCTTATAGCGTGTTGATTTGGCTTGTGTCGTTGTATGTTCCGATGTAGGACAAAGGTGATTGGCTTTAGAAAAGTCAATCACCTTTGGCGTCAAATGTTTATAACAACAATAAACCCCCAAAGTTCCGCAATTGAAAATCTAAAGCACTACTTTGGAAATGCCAGTGCACCTTTCACATCAAAAGTTTATGAGAACTTTATACCCATAAAGATTCGGAATTGACATCCATGTGCTCCGTAGGTTCCGCGTACTCCACGAGATCCCGCGGCGACCCATTTCGCCATCAAACCGCCCCTAAAACTTTGTGCTGGGATGGGGCTGCTTGCGTTACGTGACTCCCGGTGCATGGGCGTTGCCGTTAAATCCAGCCCTAGTTCGCGATGTTCGCGGCAAAATGTTTTTTCGAGCGTTAAAAAGACATTTCAGACAAAATCCAGAAGGATTTTTAGCACCGGGGGTTGCTTTGGTCAGCGGTGCATGGGCAGCACGAAAACAATTCGGGGGGGGGGGGGGGGGGGGGGCTGAAGCTTCATAAGCTACCCCCCCCCTGGCTATGCCCTTGGACGAGGGGTAGTCGGTGCCACCTAAAGGTGCCGACCTCTGCTATTAAGTCATATCATTAAAAAAAAATCCCGCCTTACGTGTTACGCATGTGCATGGTCAGGCAATCCGGACACCTGGGAAAAAATTATTAGCTTCAACGAACTTGTTAGTGAACCTTTCAACAGACTGTCCTGTTAACTGACCACGCATGTGAAACCGATAGCTCAATTGCCACAGTAGCCAAGAAAAACCTCTTCTGTTTACTCCGTTCGCGCTATCCGATGCGGGTACATATCAGCGATCGAAATGTTACTTTGACATCTATTCACTGGAGCCACAGGACCGGCTTCCGCGTCTGCGAGCAGTCGGGTGGCACAATTAAAGCGGTACTGGGTTTGTAGCCGACGGCCTGTGTCATCCATGCAGAGCGGGCTCAAGTTAAAGGCCGCGCAGAATCGTCATCTGCCATATCGCACTTCCGCTGACTTTGCAGCGTTTCGTTTACAATTTTTTTGCGGCCCTATGGAAAGGTCGAACGAACGCCTTGTCTATCGCACGGCAGCCGCTGCACTGTATCCTAATTTACGTGACAAAGGCCGTCAGTGTAAGCTCACACTTATTTTAAATTGTGGTTGTGCGCCATTGATCGCACCGAGTCATCCGCAGCTGTCCGTGACGGCTAAGGTCGGGGGGTTCACGCAGTGGACTTCATTACTGCCGTTGTCGACGGTTTCAATGCGCCCGTCAGTTTCAACGCAGCGCCATGGACTGGGCGATAAACAGCCGAATGATTGGCATCCGAAGGATTCTGCGGTGTGACAATGCGCGCAGGCGAACAGCGGGTCAAGGCAACTCATTAACACCAGAGCCAGATAGGGCGCCCCGAACTTTTCGTCCTCGAAATTAAACGCTCCACTAGAAGCGATAAGGATAGAGCATTTAATTATGACGTTGTCGAGGTAACCTGTCGTGTACAATGATTGAGTATAGAGGCGCTGCAGTTGCAAGAGGGTCGATGCATCGCGTGATCACGAGACCATCGTGACCACGCGTTCCCTCGCGACCACCTTCTGTGTCATGACGTCAGGGCACATGCACCTCCCTGGAAATGAAACCGAAACTGGTTCTTAGCAAAGCTATTGTAGTAAATTATTTACGACGGTCTCAGCCTTGCCAGTATTTTTTCGACGAGTTTCGAAGTCGAGGACCTCAATGTAACAACTACAAGAAAGTCGGAAATGCCATATCAGTGCAGCTTTACCAAGAAACCTTGGCCCGGGTTAAGGTATAAGGTATGGTATTACCTTACACCATGTCCATGGGCCAACTTCAAACGCATGCAAAACGCAGAAATGCTTTTATTAGAAAGCCACGGGACCGATTTGAATGAAATATGTGACGTTTCAGACAGCAAGGTGTATTCTAGTGAGTGTAGGCAGCCAAGTTTGGATTTAGCCTCAAGTTTTTTTTACAATATTCCCAAAGATTGGTAAACTAAAAAAAAGAAGAAAATGGAAGCATGAACTTTAATAACTCCGTAACGCTGCAGCAAAAACAGATGTCGCAGTTCTGCCAACTGGCCTGTTGGAGCATCTAAAGTGGACGAATTGAATATACAAATTTACCACTAATCTCTACTACAGGGGCTGGATAGCGCATCGACTGCCCTCAACAGCCTTGTAATGGAAGCTGGCGCTTACGAGCCTTGTAGGGGCACTTCGCGTGCGCGGCGAGTTCCGCATTTCTTGTTTTCTTCGCCTAGAATACCCGCCTGTTGTGCCGTAAACTACCGAAGCAGGCCGGAGAAGTGTTTTGGAAAGGCATGCAGAATATTTCATCGCAGCGCCGACAGCGTCACTAATATCAGTGGCGCGCACTGGAAACACTGGCGATTTAGAAAACGCTTGACGTAAGAAATATCGCAGACGGGTTCACATTGTCGTAAAAGCTCTTACCGGTATCTGATCTTGACGTTGAGTGCGGCATTCGGCCGAAGATGAGGAGGAGTTATGTTATTTATGTTATGGGCAGGACTAGAAACAAGTAAAATAACATTAAAAAGTCATCGTTACGGCCGGCAGCAAATCGGACACTGTGGCCCGCGGCAAGAAGAACGTTTCTCTCTTTGCGATGGTTCTCGGGCTTATAGCCCTTTCGGTTCGTCGGGGTCTCATATTTAGCCAGTCGTCGAGCCCATGCAGGTGCCGTATTTTTCATCCAATCGGCGAGCCCGCACACGTGCCATCATATTCATCCAGTCGTAGGGCCCACGCAAATGACGTCGTGTTCGGCCGATTGGGACACTCCATGGGCTCTATTCTCCGATGGCTGCCTCCGTCCGGCGTTGCCTCCTCGCCTGGTAGGCGCTCAGCAGGAGGGGATTGGTTGTCCTTGAGCGACATTCCAGTGCTGCAAAGCAACTTTTCTCGGGACTATAGTCAACTATCTCGCACCGTGGCAGCCTCCAGTTGCACTTTCGGGAGGCGTCATACAGGCGGTGGTGGCGGGGGAGACAAAAGCTCCACGCGCGGCATACGAGGGCGAGGTAGCCCACTTGTCGGACGGGTATGGTAGCATGGTCAACGCGCTCCTGTGCACAACCATTGGAATGCGACGGCCAGTGGTTGCGTTCGGAGAAATTGACCGATGCTAGTTCACGGTCCCTCTCAACCACCGGACATGTAGGGACAGCAACGCCCCCTAAGAAAGTGGAAAACCAAGAAGAAAAAAATTATATGGCCGCAACATTATTCGACTAAGCGCATTATAGTTAAGTATAACATACGCCTTAATTCCGCCACAAGCCACTGCATGACGCCAGATTTCCGCTGGCTTCGCATGCGCCTGGCTCGGCGAGCGGCGAGGCGGCATCCAGCAAAGCATAATGCAGATAAGTGGAATTTACTGTCTCTAAGATAGTTACGAATTTGCAAGTGGGGGACTTCGTAGTGGGGGAGTCCGGAAATGTGGACCACCTGGGGTTCTTTAACGTGCACTTAAATTTAAATACACTCAGACATATACATACACAATAAATATATTCGCGGAGTTTGGTTAAGGCCTGCGTACCTCAACAACATCAGCTGCGCTATCGTAGCGCGTAAGATGCTACGAAATCTTTGTTGTACATTGCAAGCGGACGCCAGAAGGCGTTTTTATCTTTTCTAGTGGTTTTGTACGGAGCCTTGCGAATCCTCAAAACAGTATAACGTTGTGTTCGGGAAGCTTTTTTGGGAACATATATACGAGTAGAGAGCGCTAAAATGGCACCTTATGACAATGTAATTTCATGGCAGAAACTTTTTCTCGAAACGTGTGAAGAAGCCGCAGCTCTGTACTGACAGATAACACGGTTGCTTTTAACTAAGGTGTGGTATTTGTACAGCGATGTAACTGTTGCCTAGTAAGTTAAAGAGTTCGCTTGTATAACCCGCCGTGGTAAGCCTAACACGGCGGCCCCATTCTGATGGTGTCAGAAAACAAAAACGCTCACGTATCCTGCATTGCACGCAGGCTTAGGTACCACAGATGGATAGATAGAAAAACTTTATTGAGAGGCATCACAAATGACCGCACTTAATGTTGTGTCTATCAGTATGGCGCGTCGGGCATACGATGGCATTATGGCACGTAAAAGCACGGAAAAACAAAATTCCCTTGTTTAGGATACTTTTTTGGCTCGACCATCGCGAGCATTACTTTGGCTAATAAAGCGCAACAAACATTTGTGTTATGGGAGAAAGAACGTTCATAATCTTTTAACTTAAATGTTCCTAGAAGGACATGTACAGTTTCCACTGTTCGCCGGTTCAGCAGTCCAACATGATAGCGTTTATATTGCTTTCCGCAAACGCTGACTCGCTGTGTTGACGGGAGCACTGTCGCTTCTTTAGTACGTATACCGGCACCATCATAACACGGCAACGCATTTTCGTAATACCTACGAAACGGTAATGAGCGTTGTCGTTTATCATGCATGCCGCGCCATCACCGCGTGGCAATTGAGAAAAGATATGCGTGTTAGTGTGCCCTCGGCCGTATAGCCTAGGAGGAGATTGCTTTATGGCGTCGATGCCACACGTATGCCACAAGTTCATGAGTCTTTTCGCTTGTCTTGGTTTTGATCGTTTGAATTATCGAGTTCTTGATTTTTTTCTCCCTTAAATAAGTTGTCGATTTAGGCCGTATGTTTATTGGTGTACTACTGAGTGTACCATGTGCATATTAATGACGCTCATGGTTGCACAACTGTGGGTAACCCCCCCCCCCCCCACACACGCGCACACACACACACACACACACACACACACACACACACACACACACACACACACACACACACACACACACACACACACACACACACACACACACACACACACACACACACACACACACACACACACACACACATATATATATATATATATATATATATATATCAGATACGTTGCAGACTCGTAAAAGCAGTATTACTATAACTCTCAGATTATCACGATGTACGACGGGCATCCAGTCAGGTAAGATAACCATCGAATGATAGGACCTCATTATGCCATTGCAATAATGTCACTCGAGCCAAGCGTGAGGACCTATGTGTTTCTTAACGTTCATCAAAGCAATTATTATTACGAAACGATGATGAAGCCAGTAATATTGACCTTCTAAGCGTTAGTGTATTCTCGCGTCCTTTTGCTTAGTTTACCTACTCGCCGTGCGCACAACAGCACGTGTGGGAAAGCCACCGGCTTTTGAGCACAAGAGAGCGTCGTCGCTGCGAGGCTTAGCCCGAGGATTTGATGGAAACACCACCAGCGCGATTGCCGCAACCCTGGTAAAGCCAGGCGCGGACGCCAGAGTGGAAATTTCTGCCGTGCTTCGCAGGCTCACCGTCACGCCCAGGCACACCCGTGGCAGGGATGATTGCCTCGCCAAAGAAGCGTATACGGCGGATGAGGCCTGAAACGCCGGGCATTCGCGAGGATTATGGCGCTGATTGTGGGAATCTGCGACGGCTTTCTCGGAGTATTTGCTCCCGTTTGTTGCGCTTTTGTGAGGGGATCGAAAGGATCAGGAGGCAAGCGTTGCTTCAGCGCTCTGTGGTCATGGTGCACACATCTCTTTGCAAACACTGTCTTCCTTTTTTTTCGTGAACACGTCTGCGACAAAGAAGAGGAGTTTGCGAAAGCGCCGTTAGCTGGTGTTTACATCGAGCTGAGGACAACAGCAGAGTTGGGGCCTCCATTCGCGTTGGAAATGGACAACGCCACAGCAGCGCGTAATTCTCGGGTTCACCTCCGCGTTAGAGACACATGGTATACGCTACATTTAGTGCGGTTGATTGCGGCACATCGATTCACGCAGATGGCAGCTCGACTACCCCATTCTTATCTCGCGATGGTCCTAGCTGTACTTGTGAATTTCTCTACTTTGCGCCTGTGGGACTCAAACGTTTTTCCCATGTGTCTTATCACGACGTGAACAGAACATGCTGTACCGTCTGTTGCTAGGCGTTGCATTTACGAACTCACATGCTTTCCTTATTGGAATGGCCAACAACTCCACGTGCGACACGTGCAACATCGATGAGACGCTCGCATATATTATCTGTGTCTGCTCGCGATATAGTGCCCAGAGGCAAGTGATGTGCAGAGTAGTGGACCAATAGGGCTATCGTCCACTATCAGAACTGGAAGCTTTAGGTCAGTGCTCCCAAAGAACATCAGCGCTGAAGGCCTTACTCGCGTTATTAAGGTTCCTGTGGTCTGCGGTGTTTCACGATATACTTTAGGAACGTGCCGCGCCCTACCGCTCTATAGTGTACGGGGTTTGTTCGTGCTCGTCTCTCTTTTTCTCCATCTCCCCCTTCCACTTTCTCTCTCTTTTTGTCCCCTTAACCCTTCCTTGTACAGGGCAGCCAACCAGAACTACCTCTTTGTAACCCCCCTATCTTTCTATTCATCTTTTTTCTTCTCTCTCTTCTCTATAATACGTCATTCTGCGGCACACAACTTAGGTGTTATTCGGTGTAGGAGTATCATGTTGGCTCTATTTATCTGTTTTTCGCGAGTGTAGATGAGCCGTAATTTCCGCACGGCATTTTATGAGCCCTCCTGGGTAAAAGATGATCGGCCAATCTTTTTCTTCATGAAGGTTTTGCTTAGAGGCACCATTGATAGGTGCTCCCAAAGACTATTGTTCACGAACATGTTTCCTCACGAAGTTGTGTAAACTGCGCTTCTTACACATTGTATCGAAGTCGTTTTGATTGTGATCTCCCTCTCTCAGCTTTCCCTTCATCTCTACCACTCCTTTCTCCACTCTTTAGAGAAGAGCAGCCACTCAGACGTTTTTCTAGTGGCATCGCAGCATTTTTCGCTTTCTTTTTATCGATCTACGCTTGCCAGAGGCGTCAGCCAGTGAACACGACACCCTGGCATATAAGGATATTTGGAAAGGACTTGGCCCCACTGGCAGCGTGTCCTGATTATGCCTCTAGATTTACGCTTGCTTGCTTGATTAAGTGGGTTTAACGTCCCAAAGCAACACTAAGGGGCCCGGAAGACGCAATAGGGGAGGGCGTCGGATTAATTGTGACCGCCTGGCTTCTTAAACGCACCGACCAATCCAAGTACGCGAGCGTTTCCATATTTCGCCCCTGTCGAAATGCGGCCAACCGGGCCGGCAACAGGGCAGCACGCGACCTTGAGCTCAGCGCCAGAACACCATAGTCGCGGCACTCCCGCGGTGAGTTTGGCTTTATGAGTGTGATTCATTTGCTTGCCTTGGAATAATTTCGTTATCTCCATGCATTTATCACTTCTCTTCATTTGATGTTATTGAAATCCCACAGTCCTGCCACGCTGCCAGTGGGCTGACACCATTCTGTTAGAGAATATCACTCGGTGAACTGCTAGGCATTGTTTTTTGTGATCGTGTACTTGACTTACACACAATTCTGACACGTATAAAAAGTTCTCATCAGTCTTGCATGATAACACAAGGACATCCAAACACATTCTGCTCCTTTTGCGCAAGAGAGAGATGGAAAAAGGCAGTATGCAAAAGATGTGCGTTTATACAAACTAGTGCGACTAGGCCTTGTTTAGCTCAAAGCAGGAGGCACGCAAAACGGCAGCATCTCTTCCGGAACGTGCATAAAATGGTGGCATTATTTATGACAATTATTGGGACTCCTGAACAGCGCTGCTTGAATTACGCCTCCGCAAGCGAAAAATATCAAGAAACATGTATTATTCCCAATTTATTTCACAATCCTTGGGGTACACCAAATGGCTGATATGTCTCTTTCGGCAATATACCACATGGCTCAGTCTCAAATTCGAAAGATACCCAGATAATCTTCAAGAATTCACTGATGTATCTGCACACAGCGCCCGTCTGAAAAGTATGAAATGCTGTTAGGGCCGGTTTAACGTAAATTGATTAATGAAGGGAAAATGAGACATCCGCCCAAAAGTCGCGCACGCGCACTTGCGCATTCATCAAATGGAGCTCTCACACGCCTAAACGTTTCTGCGCATGCCGCATGACGTTTGGGTGGATGTCTCATTTTCCCTTTATTAATTACTTCTCTCCACCTTGTGGGTTTCTGCAGAACTATTACGTCAAACTCTTGCCTTTGCTTCTGAGTTGTTGGTAAATTCGACTCCGACTGCCATCTGCTAGCCGCCTGGTTAGCTCAGACAGTAGAGCGGCTGCCCCGGAAAGGTGGTGGTCGCGGGTTTGAGTCCCGGACCAGGACCAATTTTTCTTCAACTGCGAAGCTTTTCTTTCGAGGAACCCTCATAGGTTTCCTCTGTGCACCTAGCTACGTTTGGCTGGATGTCTCATTTTCTCTTCTTTAATTACTTCTCTCCACCTTGCGGGTTTCCGCAGAACTATTACGCCATGACGTAAAACTATTCCCATCTGTTTTTATTCCAAATCCGCCATTATCCCTCGCTCATTGGCCCAAAATTTTCAGGCCGCGTCCATTTTCCCTACCTGTCAAGCGGCGTCAGGAATGCTCAAAAACCGACAAGTCAAAGTCACATTTACGCACTAATTGTGCATAATTATGCGGAACAAACCCGGCAATATTTTTGAATAACTGCGAACTGCCCCGTTCCGTATGGAATAATGGAAAATGACTGCCTGTTTGATAGCGTTGGCGGCTGCAGCTTGTCAGCCCGGGCGCGGCAGGAGGGAGCCCGAGCATGCGTTTGACATGCCAGACGACCTCTTTCGGCGGCACTTTCGCCTGAAGAAAGAAACTGTGCGGTGGCTGTGCGACGAAGTGGCGGAGGAATTCGGAGGCGTGAGAGCAACAGCGCTGTCGGTGGAGCGACAAGTGTTGTGCGCGTTGCGGTTCTTCGCCACGGGCAGTTTTCAAGGTTCGGTAGGCAGCGAGGAGACGATTTTGATTTATTTTGTTTATTTATCATACCCTCAGGGCCAGGAGCATTATAGAGGGGAGTGGCAGAAAAGAAAATGCGCAACATAGGACGTAAACAAAACGCAAAGATTATTATGAACAAGACACACTACAAGAGGTTTCTTTCCATACAATGTTAGCTGCTGTGTCACAAAGGAGAAGTTCCTGGTAATACAATGTTCGCTAAAGTTTCACGAAAAAGGCTGTTGTCATAGTGTTTACGGTATAAGTCGCAAGGTGGTTCCAATCTATGCATGTGCGAGGGAAAAGGACCGAGAAAATGCTTTCTGTGGCAAAGACAGGTCCCAGCTTTATGACAGTGATCAACACGCTGTGATACAAAACGGGGTCTTGTAAAGAATTGCGTGTTCAATGTAGGATGATGATAAATCGCATGAAATAGTGATAGACGTGCAATCCTACGTCGAACAGACAGTAAAGGAAGACTAAGATTATGCATCATGAAAAAAATGCTGGCAGTTCTACTATCATTCGAAAAGATAAATCGGACTGAGTCATTTTGGACAAGTTCTAAAGCCGCTTCCAGGTTATCTTGGGCAGAATACCCTACAAAAGTAGCGTATTCTAATCTAGGACGTATTAGACCTTTACAGAGGAAGTGTGTTAGGTTACAAGGTGAGCTAGCGAAGATACGGAGCCCGTAGCTGAACATACGGATAGCGTCTTAATAGCCTATTCGGTGTGAATTGACCATGACAGGTTTGTACGAGTAGTTACATGGACACCTAAGTACTTGTAAGAGTTAACTGTTTCTAAAAGAACGCTGTTTAAGTGGTAAGTTGCACGTTGGCGAGAAACACGGGATACATACAGTACTTTACATTTGTTAATACTTAGTTGCAATAACCACGAGTTACACTAGTTAGATATTGCGTCAAGGTCGAGTTGAAACCAGTTAACGTTGATCTCATTGGTTATTTCGCGAAAAATAACACAGCGCTCAGCGAACAAGTGTACGTTAGAATAAAGTGTAGCAGGGAAGTCGCTAATATAAATGAGATAAAGGAGAGGGCCCAGAATTGAACTTTGGGGTACCCCAGAATGTACAACGCTGAAAGAAGAAATAAATCCATTAACTGTAACAAACTGAGTGCGGTTTGTTAGAAAGAGCTTCATCCAGGTGAGAAGGTTAGGATCTATATTTAGTTTATTTAATTTGTACAAGAGAAGTCTGTGGCAAACCTTGTCAAACTCTTTAGAGAAATCAAAGAAAATACAGTCGGCAAAAGAAGGACGATCCAAAATTTGATGTAGCTCGTAAGTAAATGAAGCCAGTTGTGTTTCACATGAGAAAGCTTTGCGAAAGCCGTGCTGAGCTGGGGGAGAAATGAATTATACTCGAGGAACTTAACAAGGTCAGAAAAATATGATACCTTCAAGTAGTTTGCAACACGTACTAATCAACGAAATTGGACTTTAGTTATTTGGTGAATTTTTGTTAGCTGACTTATGTAGGGGAATCACTTTCCCGATCGCCCATTCTTTAGGAGTGTGGATGGATCTAGGGACTGCTGAAAAAAGCTTTGTAAGAATAAGTGAACTAACAGCATTAGTACTTTTTAGGAATTTAGGTTGATTGAGTCATAACCTGGAGAAGAGTTAATATCAAGAGAGATTTAAGTAGCTTTATGAGACCAGGCGTTTCAACCATAATTGGAGGCATTTTCATATAGTCATATTCACGTGCGGCCGGCAGAACACTTTTACACTTGGTATTTCATGAAGTTATCGTTGAAGAGAGTGACACATTGCTCGCGTGGGAGACGGGAACCCGAAGATTCGTGCAAGGCGATGTGGTTACTAGATGGATGATTGATAATTCTCCAAAATCTCTAACATTAATTTTTGCCATTGATGGAAGAGTGGCAGACAAAAAATTTATGCTTAGCAACCTTTAATGCAGTTATACAAGTATCAAATGCTAATTTGTAAGTAGCTCACATCGATTCGGTGGGCGAGCTTTTAGCCAAGAGAGAAAAACATTTTTTTGGTTGGCAAGCCATTTGATATGAGGACCATACTAGGGCGCTTGTGGGTTTACAACAATTTTGCGAGTCAGTATATGCTTGTTGGTTAGTTCGTTGACTTTAGCAAGGAACAAGTTCCAGTTAGTTTAGACTTAACGGTTGTCAAACCAGGGAAAAAGTCGTCTAGACATGAGGTTACTTCTCTGTTAATTTAGTCAAAGTCGGCGTTTTCGTAATTGTGTATAACGTTCCGTTGTTTCGTGGTTTTGGGACTAGTTGAGTTGAAAGCGAAATGAAGAAGACAATGATCGCTTATGTCAGTTAAATGTGTGATTGAATGTATCAGGTCAGGTTGAGAGGTTAGAATTAAGTCAAGTCTATTTGCTACATTGGCAGAGGATCGCCTAGGATCGGTAACGAGTTGTGAAAGCGAAAAAAAAAAACAGAACATGCGTCGAAAAACTCCTTAGCCTGTTGCGAAAAAGGCGACAGCGAGGGTTGGTCATTGCTGCACGTTATGTTTGGAAAGTTGATGTCGCCGCGGACTACTATGTGCGATGAAGAAAAGCAATTGCGTACATGGTCACTGGCAAATAAAGAAGACGTAGAAGGTGGGCGGCAGAACACAGCTATTATTATGGTTTGATCATCAAGGGTAATGGAAGCCCAGACAGTATCCAGCGACCCGATAACGGTGATGAGAAATGAAGGTATGCCTTTTGATATGGCCAAGAGAACACCGCCTCCTCTGTGCGCAGTGCGATCGCAACGGTATGAAATGTAGTTGTGTGCGCAATGAAAAAGTTCAACGTCACTGGCATGAGGTGGCAACCATGTTTCGATTAAGGCAACAATTTGGGCGTCGCATGAGTCTATTGCGTATGATAAGGGGTCGTATTTATTAAGAATGCTTCGAACGTTGGTAAGCAGGACTGATGTCGGAGGACGCGATGACGGTAGACAGCCACTATCCCTCGTGTTTTCCTATGATGATACACGTGTCGTATGTGGTGAATGATTGTCAGGGTTGATCGTATTGTCGCGATGTGTCACGAATCCTTGAACAGAGGCAGTAGTAGCGTTAAAAAAATAGCACTTTTTATTCAGATACAGCTTGTCGTGATGAACCTTGAAGGGTTCAGAATAAGAAGCCGAGCTTTTATCATAATCGAAAACCCTCTTTCTAGTGATGCGTGTAGCAGGTGAAAAGTCTTCGCTTGTAGTCATGTCTTTTTGTTTAAGCATGTCCGGCATCGAAAGAAGCCCTTCTTTGGTTTTTAAATAACTTTATAATTATTGGCCGACATTCATTCGGTGCAGAACGACCAATTCGATGTACTTTCTTGATCAGATTGCAAGAAAAGCATTCATGAACCGAGGTAAAAGTTGCAACCCCATTTTGTGTTCACTTTCTTGCCAAGTTTCCTTGGCGTCCGATAGACCATAAATTATTAATTTGTCCCGATGTGACTGGTCTTCTTGCTCAGTCAATCGGTATTCTAGCAGTCCATTTATAGTGGTGAGCTCTTGAAGCGATGTTTGCATTGCTACGAGTTGTTCCTTGAACCGGCATAGTGTTCTTGTTTTTTCTTCAAGCACAACTAGTCTTTTGTTGATTCTACTAATTTTAGTATCTAAGCTTTTCTGTCCGTTCTAAAGCGTTTTAATATCTGCAGAAATTTCAGCTTGGAACCTGCTACATTAAAGTGAGCGGTTGTGCACATCTTTAATAAAGTCAAAGAGAACCTTCATTTAGTGGGGTCATTAGGGAGGGAATCGATTTCGAAAAGGGATTCGGAACGAGTATGAGGACCAGGGTTAGTCTTCTCTCTCACACCTATCGCATCCCCTTGCCCCTTCCCCAGTACAGGGTAGCCAACCGGAGATAATCTCTGGTTAACCTCCCTGTCTTTCCTTTGCCTTTCTCTCTCTCTCTCTCTCTCTCTCAATGTCACCAGAGCATAATAGTATAAAAGCTAAAGAAGCACTCACAGAACGTCTCGCGCAATACCCATGGGCACAAGAACAGTAGCATACACAAGGAATTAGATCGCTTAGCATATAATGCTAATTGTGCGCCAACCCGCATCACGAAGTGGAAATGAATAATAGCCACTCCGGTGGCGCTGTTTGCGTGCCCACTGAAGATGACTGGTGAAAATGGCGCATTTATATCATTGGCTTGTACTGAAGACGTTGACGATGTGGCTGAACTCGGGTGAACGGGCCCGCCAGGTAAGGATGCATCCAGGAATGGCGCCATCTTGCCAATGTCGGTGATCAGCATATGCACGCATGACGGTTGTGAAGGAGATAGTGGCGTAGCATGGTAATCAGTTGTCAGCCTGACAAAAAGCCACGCGATGAAGGCCTGCATCACGAAGGGGAAACGATTAAGAGTCATGCCGGCAGCGCTGTTCGCGTGCCCACTCTTGGGTAGGCGACGCGTGACCCAGCCTGCGGCGTGACTCAGCCTGCGGTCAGCAAGTGTGTGCGACGCGTGGTGGAGGGAATCGTCAACGCCGGGGCCTGCAACAAGTGAGTCCACTTCCCGAGGACGTCGGAAGAAAAGGCGGCCGTGAAAGAAGGGTTCCTTCGACGCGGCGTCATTCCCGGCGTCATTGGATACGTGGACGGCAGCCTTATTGCCGTCGTCGCACCGAAGGGCGAGCAGAAGCCGGCGTTCATGCGCCGCAAGGGCTACTGCGCCCTCAACACAATGTTCGTAAGTATCCTCAATTTTGACTAATTCGACGTCATAATAACGCGTGGCTTATGCTGTGTGCGCCCTCGTCAGATCTGTGACGCGGGCATGAGGATTCTCGCCGTCAACGCCCTGCGAACGGGGTCAGACCACGACGTCTCCGTCTGGAGAACTACATGGTTGTGTCGTCGGTTCCAGCAGGGACACATTGCCAAGGCCGGCGAGCACCTCCTCGGCGAGCAGCGGGAAAATTTATACAGTTCCAATTCTGGCAGCATGCAGTAAAGTGTGCACACGCCGTAAGAGAATACTGAAGCCCGAACCACTTATGTTATATTAGGTTATTAAGTATAGGCAAGGTAGGCGCGATATTGAAATTTTTCAATGGTATCTGCGCGAAAGAAAGTGACAACACGCCTATGCTGTACTTTAAACTAATCTTTAATATGCATGTACAGTTAAAAGTACAGTGCACGTGTGTCGTCACATTATTTTTTACACTGATATTCATTTATTAATGAAGACCACAGAACTCGCACAAATAGCTGCCTAGCTGCAAATAGGGATGTTACTATGTCCCAGCTATTGTTATCTGTGATGACAGCTGCGTCAGGTGCTCAGCCTGAACATTCCTTTTTTATAGCCTTTCTGTAGTAGGTGCATGTTACATGACCCATGCTTCACTCAGTCAACTTTATGCAGATAATGTAAAACAATTTTTTTATGATCATGCAGTTGGCAGCGGCTACTCCCTGCAACCATGACTCCTGAATCCGGTCCAGGCCATCCTCTCCTCCCACGCGCATTGCAGAAGGCATGTAGAACACTGCACACGCTGCCATGCGATCCACAGTGGAACGGTGCATTGGGCTTCTGAAGAGCCGCTTCCGCTGCCTTCCGCGGTACCGCGCCCTCCACTATGAACCGGACCGTGCAGCAAACATCTTTGCAGCGTGCGCAGTGTTGCACAACTTATGCCTTGAAGGAGGTGACGACGTGTCTGCTGTCAGTGGCGACAGCAGTAACAGCAGCAGTGACGATGACAATGGCGACCCCTTCCCACAGGGAGTTCCCCGAGTGAGGGCAGCGCTTATAACGTACTTGAAAGGCTGTGCTGCCTGGGACAATGTTATTAGATCATTTGGCACGACTGGGCAGCAGCACCAGCACTACCTTCTAAGGGTGCGAAGGTGCCTGCGTCGACAGCAGCAGCGACCGCAGCAATAGACGTGTGCCTGACACTGCAGGCGGATGGTTATTACTGCTGTTTATACGCCTAATATAGAGCAGGAACCAACGTGAAGAAGTCTGTGCAATTAGTGAAAAGCCTGCTGTTTTTTTTATCGAATTTGCTCAATCATAACCAGTATTTTCACGTATCCTGTGCCAATGAGCTGTCACTACTGAAGATGATTGCATCATTCCAGTGTGACACTACATGAGGGTCTTTCATTTAGTAGCTCTGGATAGAACACCTTGTACTCATCAGCAGACTGTTGTAACCACTTCTATGGGCAGCTGGAGTTTACCGATTGATTTGCTCCTGCTGCTGTTGCTTCTGTCATCTTAATGCATTTCGCTGCTGGCATCCCTTCCAAGAGCTTGGAGGACGCGGCCCTACAGCCCGCCCAGCTTTCCACTTAACGTTTTTCTGCAAATGCTAGTGAGCTTATACATTCCGAAGATGTTGCTAGCCGCGGGCTCTCCTTTTCTCCGCCACCTACCTGTGCCTCAATCCTGCGGCGGCAATAACAAACCCGCGCCCAATGCAGGCGCCAGCGCCGGGCTGTTTTAACAGCCGGCCCTAGCGCGTTGAGCGCGGCAGCCACTTCGCCCCAAAGAGCTTTTCTTTTTTTGAGCGGCACTCACATTTGGCGAGACGCTTGTAGCGGCTCTCGCCAGGTATGGGTGTTGCTCTATAAGTTCAATCAGCAAGGTGGCCTGCGTGGGCGAAACGGGGGGTCCTTTCACTGGGGCCGCCTTTTTTTTTTTCTTGCTCACAATTTTTGCCGGACCACAGCGAATGAATACCAGCAACTCGTACCGTTTCGCATATCATCATGCCGTTAAAACATGACGGTTACACTTATTTAATGTGTTGTTATATTATCACGACATAAGCACTGGTACGGAAAATTTAAAACAATTTACTAACAAAAAAAAGAACCTTTTCTCGTACAAGTTATATCCAGCAGAGCATGTACAGCCCGCAGGGGGAAGTTATCACTGCGCAGCACTCTATGGCAGAAAAATATGAGCCCCTGTTACAGACTAAACTTCAATTTAAATGAGTACCTACATTCGGAGATAGTTCCGATCGTTCATACAAAACGTTTGCTTACCAGCTACCTGTTGAGATGTACTGCCTTCTAATCTTCATCGATTCTTGCGTATCCTATGTGAATAAAAGCAAAAGTAAACACCACGCGATCACCGCAGATGTTCAGATGCTACTGTGCAGGCATTAAGCACAAGAGAGAACGATGTGTTTACTCACCAAGCACTAGGCTTTCACAGTCTCCATGATGTTGACAGCTTCCAAAATTCTTCTCGGGCGAAAGTACATCTCGGACTCCGCGATTTCATCGAATCGGACAGCGTTACGGGCAAAAACACACCAAGTGCAGTCCACGGAACCGATCAGCCGTTTTCGCGTAGCCGCCATCTTACAAGTGCGTAGCGAAATGGATTCTATGCGGAATTGACGCATGTGTGGCTATGACTCGAAAAATGGAAACATTTCTTTTTACTTTCAAGTGCGCTTTAACTAATCTTGTGTGAAAAGATTTTAAAACAATTTTGCTTCCAGCAACATACAACTGTTTCTTTATTAGGTGTTTATATCTACTATATAGTTGCTATACGGTTCCTTTACGAGTAAAGAACAAGCAAAACATGCTTCTGGCAACGATGGAGGCTGTTGTTTCGGCTGATTGAAAACGCCGTGAGTTCCCGCCCCCATACGCATAAACAGCAGCGTCATTTTGCCGTCCGGAATTTGTAATAATTTCAGTTTGAAATAGCCTTACGTTATCGCAGCCTATAGCTCCCGTTGTCGGCTACCTTCAAGTGATCTTGGGCCAAAAGGCAGGGCCGTTATCTCGATACTCAAGCTAGAACATGCTGGCAAGTTGCGAGAACAAATCGAGATCATCCAGGTAACCAGTCAAGACCGCATTACACATGCTGATTACTTCCCAAACAAGTTATAAAAATATTGCTTCGGAGTTCAATGTTTGTTCACAATGTTAGTCAAGCTTTAACTTCTAGAAGGCTGAAGTTTTATTTGTCATTTCCAATAGGGACGTTCAAAAGGCAGATAAAAGCCAGTGTACACTTGATCGTCATCTTTTCACGCCGAAAAAGAGTCGCCTGTGCTCTTTTCAAAGCCAGCGGTCCGTGAGGTCCGCGGCGCGTCCGGCAGCGACCAAGTTGGTAGCGTCCGACGCATCACGAATGGCTCTTTGACCAAAACGAGACTTTCAATGAAGTTCTGCCTGCGACAGGAAACTATTGTGCCTATATGGACCGGTGCATAGTATGGCGTGATGCGCTGTGGTGTGGTGGGGTGTGTCGTTGCGAACATCCACTGCGCCCACTTTAAGATTGCGGCTATAGCATCACCTCTAACCAATCTGCTTTGCCGGTTGCAATTTCATCCTTACAACTGCTCTCAATCACGGGAGTGCCAGCATTCTTTTCTTGGTTAAGAAGACTGGGACGTATCCACTATGTGTGTACACTGCGTAAAAAAAAAAATTATTGGATCTTACGTGCCAAAACCACTTTCTGATAATGTGGCCCGCCGTAGTGGGGAACTCCGGAAATTTGGACCACCTGGGGTTCTTTAACGTTTAATCGAAGTACACGGGCGTTTTAACATTCCGCCCCCACCGAAAGGCGCCCGCCGTGGCCGGGATTCAATCCCGCGACTTCGTGCTTAGCAGCCCAGCAACATAGCCACTAAGCGACCGCGACGGGTGTAATGTGGACGAAGATATTCACGAAGTGATAATTGGGGCAGCTGAAATCGAAGAAAAATGTTGTTTTAATTGGCGTGTAGCACGAGTGAGGCAAGTTAAAGAAAAGTAACAACCACAGGATTAACGAAAGAAGTACGACAAGAGAGCTGACGACTCCAGGGCTGAAAATACCCAACGAAAGCATTTTGTTTGAGTATGATTCGCGGCTTAATCGTTATCGTGCTCGTCGCCTGCACTCTCGGGCGGCAGTACCTCGTCGAACATAAGGGTGCGACAGCGTCTCCCCTGGTTAGGAAAAGTAATGACCACAGTGCCTCCTACTCCCTCCCTCCCTCCCTCCCTACCTCCCTCCCTCCCTCTCTGTTTATATATATATATATATATATATATATATATATATATATATACGAGCCAATGATGAGGAGGTGAGGCGGTGGCGCAATATCGTGAGTGTATAAAATGAGTATAAAATAAAGCATGGATGGATGAATGGATGGATGCTATGAGCGTCCCCTTTGGAAGAGGGCGATGGGTTGCGCCACCAAGCTCTTGTTATTATAGTGCCTAATGTCCTACCTTAGTTAAGAAAAAAGATAAAAAATAAAAGGAAAAATAAAGAAAAGAAAAATCACAGGAGGCCACGAAGAATTTCCTTCACCAAACTTTCTGAACCCATACTGGGAACTTCGTTTTTGTACGCCTCCGTCGTTTGCCGTTTGCCTACTTTTCTTTCGCCAATTTTCCACTCGCCTCTTACTATCTCTGTTGCGGTCATGTTTACTATCCCCCTGTTCTCACTGAACCAAGGGGCTTCAAGGAAGCGAGAGGTGCCTAAATCGACCACTTCACATTCTAATAAAACATGCTTCATCGTTTCTCTAGCTTTACCGTAGCGTGCACATGTTTCTTCTCTCTTGTTGTATCTCGCTTTATAAGTGCGTGTTCTAAGACATCCTCATCTCGCTTCGAAAAGTAATGAGCTTCCATTTGAGTCATCATATTGTCCAATGAACGCCGCTGAGAGGTCCTTCGATTTGCGAACGCATTGCGGGCGAGCGAACGCGCTTTGATTTGGCTTTTCCGAAGCGCAGTTAGAACGCGGGCGAGAGCTGGCGCGAACAAGGAACGCGTGAAAAAAAAGCACTTCACCAACGGGACTACAATGTTTTCGCATTCCTATACGCAAGCAGTCTTAAGTGTCTCTCCCAATTCTTTTGTTTGTCTTTCATGGCTGCGAAATTTACGTTAATCTGACACCATCAATGGCGCACTGCGCGTACATATCCATAAACAGCTATAACGCACAAATCATTACGACTAATTATTTGCCTCAACTTCGACCCGCTCAGCCAAAGGGTTGATAGAACCACGGCAGATTAAATTGATTTTTCGATTAGAACATGGTTGCTAACACTACAACTCTAACCACAAAGCGGCAATATAATCTAGCTTGATGTGGATTGGAAATCGGTTGCGATTGTGCGAAATTTCATGTCTGACTGCATACTTTCAATGGTGCCTACTATGGCGATACTAGACACGAAACATACTGGATTTCAAAGCTGTCATAGTACATTTGGGCAAAAAAAGAAAAGGGTGGCAAGGTTAAAAAAAAACAAAAAACAAGAACGCGCACAGCTTGCACTAGTGGTGCAAGGATGGAGTCAACAGCGGAGCATGGGATCACCTAGATTTTACCTGGCTTGCCTAAGCTGTCTGTAGGTTTTACAAGGTTGTGCTAGGTTTTGCGAGGTTATGCTAGGTTTTGCTAAGTTGTTGTCTCGGCGTCGCGTCTATTCAGCCGCAGCTTCGGCACGGTGTTCCGGATCAGCTCGGCGGTGACGCATCGCTTCTGGCTTGGCAGTACGGCGGTCTTCCTGGTAAGCTGCTTCTTCGGGCGTCCGGACCTTCTTCGGTCTTCTCATGGTAGCAGCACGTCCGCACGGAGTAGAGGAGGCGAGAGGTGTGTCACCGCGCCGGCTGTTCCGAGCTTTCACGCGCCTGTGACGTCACGACTCCACCATACGCGCCTGGGGTACGACGAGATTACGTGGCTCGGTGCTCTCGCAGGTCGTTGCTAGGCAACGCGGGGTGGCGCACAGTTGGGCTGAGTTTTCTGGTAATGTTCCACGGCAGAACTAAAAGCTGATTCGTTGCCGCAAACCGTTCAGCTCTCCATATATGCAGACGACATTTGCATATGGGCTTCAGGCGTGACACGTGTACAAGTCCGCGCACGACTTCAGAAAGCCTCAACGGCTGTGGCAACATACCTAAGAAGACAAGGCCTGGAGCTTTCCGCTGAGAAATGTGCAGTCGTTGCTTTTACTCGCAAATCGATGGTCCCGTATTCTTTGCGGATAAATGGCCAAATTATACGATATAGACGAACGCACCGATTTCTTGGCGTCATCATTGATAGAGACTTGTCTTGGAGCCCTCACATCTCGTACATGACGAAGCGTTTGGCCGCCATTGTGGACCTTCTTGCGTTTCTCGGCGGGAAGTCCTGGGGCGCAACAGTACCGTCAATGTTGCAACTATATAAAGCACTGTTTTTGGGCTTCCTGCGGTACAGCTTACCTGTACTAGGAAATACTTGCACTACGAATATTCGCAAACTCGAGAGCGTGCAAGCCCAAGCACTCAGGACTTGTCTCGGTCTTCCTAAAACTACGTCATTGATTGCGACAGTAGCCATAGCCAGAGACGCTCCTTTGACAGTCTACATTGATACAGATGTCCTGAGAGCGCACATCCGACACCTGACTCGGATTCCCTCACACCATCTTGCTTGCTTGCCAGAAAAAAGGCCACTTTCAACTTTTGCCAAAACTATTCTAAGACATCAGTCGTACTTGCCATCTGAATTTACGCCCGCTACACGATTGTCAGATCCATTGTGGTGTCTGCACCGGCCTCAAGTGCAACTGACAATTCCAGGAATCAGAAAGAAAGCTGGAGCGCCATTGCAGGCTTTAAAACAAGCAACTTTGGAGCACATTCACCACGTGCACAGATTCCGGCAACATGTATACACAGATGGTTCAGTAAAACTCAACAGCTCTGCTGCTGCAGTCATCATCCCGGCACAATCTGAGGAAATCAAATTAAGAACTTCACGTGTGACCACATCGACGGGTGCAGAACTCACGGCGCTCCGAGCTGCACTTGATTTCATTAAGCAGCAGCCACCGCAACAATGGACAGTCTTTAGTGACTCCAAGGCAGCCCTTCAGTGCATACGAAGCCCAATGCGCCATGGACCCAATGAACAACTGGCCTCAGAAATTCGACACATATATCATCAAAGCTATGACAAGGGACATAACATAATCTTTCAGTGGCTTCCAGGACATTGTAACATCAGCGGGAATGACCACGCCGACGAAGCCGCCCGATCTGCACATCAAAGTGGTCAACGAGTATTCATTCCGCTTTCGCGAACAGACGCTGCGGCTGAGCTGCGATTGATTTCCCAAGAGTGTACTTTGCCCTTCTGGGACTCAAATGTTTTCACCATGTGTCGGTTGCGTTCGTTGTCTCCGGACATACGGATGCACCTCCCACCTGGATTACCACGACGTGAACAAACCATGCTCTACCGTCTGTGGCTAGGCGTTGCCTTTACAAACTCATATGCTTTCCTCATAGGAATGGCCAACAGCCCCACGTGCGACACATGTAACATCGACGAGACGCTCGCACACATTATATGTGTCTGCCCGCGATACAGTGCTGAGAGACAAGTGATGTGCAGAGTACTGGACCAGTTGGACAATCGCCCACTTTCAGAACTAAAAGCTTTAGGCCAATGCTCCCAAAGAACATCCGCGTTGAAGGCCTTACTCGCGCTATTAAGGTTCTTGCGGTCTACGGGGCTTCACGACAGACTCTAAGAATGCCGCCCCCTACCGCTCTGTGGTGTGCGCGCTTTGTTCGTGCTTGTCTCCCTTTCTTTCTATCTCCCCCTTCCACTCTGTTTCTCTTTTTATCCCCCTCAACCCTTCCCCCTGCGCAGGGTAGCCAACCGGAACTACCTCTGGTTAACCTCCCTGCCTTTCTCTGCATTATTCTCTCTCTCTCTCTCTAAAAGCTTAAACAGCTCCGCTGTTAAAAAATAAAGTAAACTGAGGTAGCATTATTGGCATAGAGTCTCTGCTGCAGAATCTGAAGATTGGTAAGGCTGGGTGTCCTGATGACTTGCCAAACAAGTTTTATAAATTTTGTGCTCAGTCGGTCGCACCGTACTTGAAGATTATTTTCGAAAAATCGCTTGAGGAATCCTGCCTTCCAGATGACTGGAAAATCGCAAGCGTAGTGCCAATTCACAAATCTGGTCCTCGTGACACCGTCTCAAATTATAGGCCAGTATCACTAACTTCAGTTGCGTGCAGGACTCTTGAACATATTTTGTATACTAGTATAGTAGCACATATGGACTCACATTCATTGTTTAATCCTCGGCAGCATGGTTTTCGAAGGGGCCTATCTTGCACTACGCAGTTGACTGAATTTGCGCACGAGCTGGCAGAAGCACTGGACAGGCGTCTTAGCGTGGACTGTGTGTTCTTGGATTTCAAAAAGGCATTTGATACCGTGACGCACTGTTTACTAATAAAAAAAAATGGCCTTTTACAATATCAGTCCTCAAGTAATATCATGGGTAGAAGATTACCTACGCTTACGCCAGCAGTTTGTGGTGGTGAATGGTACTCAGTCACAGAAGGTGCAAGTTGTGTCCGGTGTTCCGCAAGGCTCCGTGTTGAGGCCGCCATTGTTCTTGCTGTACGTGAACGACATTAGTGACGGAATAGTGTCTCAAATGCGGTTATTTGCGGACGACTGCGTTCTCTATAGAGTAGTCACTTGTGACCGTGATGCTGAGATGCTTCAGGAAGACTTGAACAGAATCTCAGAGTGGTGCGTCAAAGGGAATATGAATTTGAATTTGTCTAAAGCTGTTCATATGAAATTTACAAGAAAGAAAAACCTTGATATGCAACCGTATGGTATTAGGAATGTAATGTTGGAACAGGTATTCGAATTTAAATATTTAGGTGTTTATTTTACTCCCGCTTTGAATTGGCGCCGTCAAGTCGATCATGTCACTGCTAAAGCATGCAAAATCCTGAGATTTCTTCGCCGAAATGCAAACACTTTTCCAAAGTCATGTCGGGACATCTTGTACAAGACTTATGTGAGGTCAATCCTGGAATACGCGTGTACGGTTTGGGACCCACATACTCGTAGAGATAAAGATAAGCTGGAGTGGGTGCAGAACATTGCCGCTCGTTTCGTATCTGGCATACGCGGGGCTCAATACAGTGCATCGCGTACGAAGGAAGCACACTCAACTGGGAATTACTTGACACGCGCAGTAAGAAGTTGAGGCTGAAGTTTTTCCATGCTATTTATTATTCAGCTGTTCGGGTTGATCGCGAAAAGTTTGTGCAAGAGCCTTTTTATAGATCCAATTGTGTTGACCGTGATATTAAGGCCCGTGAATTTGCGACAAAAACGGAATTGTTTAGAATGTCTTTCTTTCCTAAAACCATTAGGGAATGGAATAGACTGCCGAGTGATGTTGTGAGGGTTGAATCAAATGATGCTTTCCTTTTGATCTTGTAGAGTGTAGGTATGCATTGCTAAGGGCTTCGCCTTTTTCTTTCGTTTTTCCTCTTTTGTTATCACTTTTAACACTGTACAGGAGCAGAGGTGTCGTATGTATTTCTTCTTGTACCCCCCCCCCCCCCTCTGTAATGCCTTGGCGCTGTGGGTTCCTTAATAAATAAATAAATAAATAAATAAATAAATAAATAAATAAATAAATAAATAAATAAATAAATGATCGAAGCAATCGTATATTAGAATTAATGCAGGGACAAGGGAAGACTCAGTAGCGAAAGATAATGTCGCAAGATCGAGCAAAGCGTTGCTCAACCCTCGAAAAGAGAACTGAACCAATAATTGCACACAAAAAAAAAAGATGAAAAGAGGGAAGCAGTGAGGGGGAAGGCGGCTTAAATAAAAAAAAATGATATATTTGTCTCGATCTACTATAAAGAAGCTTAAAAGCTTAAGGTTCGTTCACTCAAACGACGAAAGAATGTAAAAAGACCCCCAGTAAATGATCTCGGCGTTCTGCTTTGAATTGGGCAGCATTGAAGTCGCTCTCCATTTCATACTCTCGAAAAGCTATCCGGTCCATGGCGAAATAGTCATTAAAACTCAGCTCCCAGAGGTTTAGGCCGTAATATAAGCGGCCTTTAGAAACTTTGTGTCTTCAGGAATTTTGCAGTGAAACGTAGCAAATGCTCTGTCTGTCTCACTTTTGTTGCAGCAGCGAACGTATACACTCGAGTCAATTAAAGGTGCTTAGCAGGCTGCCATTTTCGACAGCCGCACGTGAGTTGCCGACAAGTGTTACATTTGTCCTACATTGAGACAACTGGGATGACAGTGACGTCAGTCTGTGGCGTAAATAACAGTAAAGAAGAAAGAAACCATTGCTATACGTATAGGCATGTCTTTAGGACGCGCGCATTGTTTGCTAAGAATGAGAATGACTTTTCGACCGGTTTCTTAGAGAGTATTGTGTCCACAGGCACCCGCCAGCAGTTGGGCTTCGTGAGCAGCCAGCCATGCCTGCTTGCTGAGCAGTGGAGAAGCGGCTGATCTGCATAACTGGTGATACATGCATATGGAGTGGCACGTTGAATAGCGGCGACGAGTCAATTATTTCATTGCACATGGTTTGGACATAATTATCTCTGACAACGCCACCCAGTAGCGTAGACAGAGTAAGAGAACACGAAGAGCAGTCCTGACAAATTCGGTAGCTGGGAACGTTCATTTCATGCAGGTTGTTCGGATTCCTTCAGCAAAGCGAGGCTGAACCATGTGGCTGCAAAAGACTGAACAGAGGAAAGGCTATAATAGCAAATGAAAAGGGAACTCACCATGAGACCTGCTCGCCGCATCGCGTGAATTGCATGCCACAGTGTGGCCTTAAAATGGCACTGCATTTTTTCTCCGTCGTCTCTAATACGCTGCGACTTTTTATCTACACGTTCTCTGCGCTAACACGATGCCGAACATTACGTGCAGTGAATAATCAGACTGCAGGATCACGGCTTCTCTCAATGGCTTCCATTTACCCCCAAATTTGCGAAAGCGGTAGTGACCAGTCACTACGTCAAGGAGGCCAGTTCTTGTTCTGGCGAGGAAGTGTCATATTGAAGCTTAGGGGCGTGCTAGATTAGGTTGAACCTGGTATAGTATTGCTCCACAGGCTCTCTGAGTGCGTAATTTGTTATCTTATTCTTAAAAATTTCCCCGCCTTTTGTTTTTACTTGAAGCCTCTACAAAATTCACCGACGATTATACGATGGTCCCTAGTGCGAAATTTGAGCGTCGCTCTAACATGTTTTCGTTTCGCAATATATTGGCTGTCCCGGACAATAGGTTTCGTGCGGCACGTTATAAACGGAGCTAAGTGTGCTGCGACTGCGTTGATAAATGGTAGATCGCGAGAGCCAGTGGGTGGGGCCAGCGCGTGCGTGACGCATGGGAGCGATTCCCTGAAGCCGCCACCGACAGATTTCCCAGACGACGCGCGCTACTTTGGCGCCGCCAAGTCGTAGCCATCGTCGTCGCACTATGGTTTTCTTCTCAGGTTTTCGCTATACACTCCTTCACTTTCCGCTTCATGGTTCCGCCAGGCCCTGAACACACTGAAGCTCCAGCGATCGCCACAGAGGGTGAAAAATCAACCGCGGTGGGTTCCAGCATGAAGCGCGTAAGTTAAGCTACTGTAATATGGTCTTATACTTTAATTCGTACTTTTTCTGCTAGGGGCGCTCAACGCGGCTAAAACCAGCGAGGGAGCAGCGCGAAGATCCCCACCAGCCGCTACCGCAGCGGCTACGCTGCTCACTATGTAGCAATGATGATATTAGTTTTGATTTTGTCAGCGCCAGCTCTCGGTCGTATACTTTAGTTCACAACGCCAGCGCTGCTCATATTTCCGTTGCACTGTGCAAGGTACAGTTTGCCTTCTCTAAAATTATATAGGTGTTCTATAGTTTCACCACATCATCCTCTCCACTTTCCTCCTTGCGCCTCTTCGCTTTCGCCACTGTTTAGGACACAGCTCTTACGCGTTCATTTCTGCGGCGAGTGTCGGCGCCACTTGAAACCGCGCGAACGATCATAACGAAAGATGAGAGCGAACGCGGCGGGCAGTGGGGGATGAAAAAAGCAGCGTGCAGCGGAACCATGAGGCGGAAAGCGGAGGAGGGTATGGCGAAAGGGTGAGGAGGAAAGCGGGGCGGTGGCGGCGGCCACCAGACATGCGGCCAGCGCGGAAGCAAAGCCCTGGCGTTGGCTTAAGTAGGACCCACTGCGCATGCGCTACTTCGCCTGTGGCGTCGCCGCCGCTAGAGAATGCGCTTCGCGCGAGCCGCGCGTTCCCATGTTCACGATTTTTTTCTTTGACCATCAGCGACGCAACCGGTGCTAAACGAGCTTCCGGAGTAGAGGCTAAGCGCCACCGCCGTCGAGAGCACCCTGTCGCTCGTAATCAGATTCTTTGCCATAATATATTGCGAATTCCAAACAGCTGCGCTCGAAATTCACGTTATGTGAGCATCGTAATCGTCGGTGAAATTTTTCATCGCCCGCTGCGCGCCACGTTCGCTCTCGTTTATCGCGGTGCTCGTTCGCTTGGTTACGCCGGGAACTCCGACGCTCGCCGCAAGAACGGGGCCGAAATGCGCCGCTCTAAAGATGTTGTGACTTAAATGGAGATTTGTGCCCAGGACCTCCATCACAGAAAACCCGATGCTCAACCTTTAAAGGGACTGACAACTGGCCAGAATGTGTTGTGAGACGTTGATGAAAATCAAATGACCATAACTTATAGTGATAGCATCTAGCACGCTGTTCGCGATTTCAGTAGTTATTATAATGTTAAATTGGCAAAGAAAATTTTCAAAAACCGGTAAGTGCAGAGACCTGGCGGTGAAATCTTTGTACTTCGGATGTAGTCTATGAGATAGCTGTACGTAAGTCGGTTCTTATTAAGTAGAACATAATTATTGCTTAAAATTACAGCTTCTATATTACTAGAAAGTTGCGGTTTATTCTATGCTTTGGAAATCAAAAGCGCATGCATGGTTACGGCAACACACTGAACTGCGTATCCCATGTAAAAGCGTCGTCTCGTTTTCAATCAAATTGGTTTCGTTCGGACTGGTTAAATACCAAACCAGTTGGTATATCTTTATAAACAAAATCAAACTTTCTCGCAGTTACTGCCGCACTTTTCGTCCGCCTCGAAATAATGCCGGCGTATAATCGCTATCGCGTTCACCTATCACCGTTTTCAGCATGCTTCCAGCGAACGACGACATCCTGACTGCGGATCGAAAAATTATGATAAAAAATGTTCCACTATGTTTTCCGCGTTACCACTTCATGATTAGACACTTTGACCGGTAAGCTTTCCATTGCATGAAAAGAAAATAGATACCATGAAAAGTGGTTGTCAGTCCATTTAGGTACTCCCCGTCACCCTTAGTACAAAGAGAACCGACCCATCATTTTCATGCCTCTTCTGTCGTGGTGCACATCTATTAGTTCACTGGACTGAAAAAGGCTCTTCCAGTTCACGAAGAAAGGTGGGGTAGTGTTGAGCCAAAAACGCCGCCATTCACACTTGCCCTTCTAAGACTTTTTTCGACGATTTCTGGGGTGGTCGTGGGTGCTGATCATACAGACATCTGGTTCTTACTGCATTTTTATGCTGTTTGCACGTTTTTCACCAACATACCTCGTTCCTATTTCTTTTATTGGCTATTATGTCACTCTATTAGTCTTCAATATTCTATTAGCTGCTGCGCTGACAAATCTTCTACACATGCAATACAGTTTGGGGTATTCTAAATTCGCATACGTAGGATGTCACCTGTAAAATGTGTCTAAGTGTGGCCAAATGTACAGCCTTATAGTCAGCAAAACAGCCTTACTTTACAATTATTTTTCTTCAATGACATATTGAGTAATGTAAGAGCACATATAACATAAACGCGCCCATGTATATGTTCAGAAGCGCTACGTTTTGGGCGAGTTGGTTGTACATGTTTCTTTGGAGACTTTGTGCATGTTGTGTGTCCCTTCTTCTTTGGACGTCCTGTCTTTGTGCGCGCAAAAGTCTCCAAAGGACCATATATATGCGTCGGGATTGTTTACCATTACACCATTATACCATCACGCGCCATTATACGTTGAGATAAAGAGAGGAAAAATAATATCGCTGAATTTAATCGGTTTAGGCACGCATTGGAGTTTGGATCATACTTCACTCGACGCCTTTTCTTTTCAGCACTTTTTTAGCCTAGCTTTATATCCAAGTTCGAACATTAGATAAACGCGTACGCTTGTTATTGAGAAAAGAGAATAACTCAAAATAATCCTACGCTTTCTTCCGTTACGGAACCATGCACTACTGCATGATGTAATGCTAATCTTCCCTGTACAATTTCTCTTGTAAGTTAGCGACAGTTATCTGAACACTCCAACGATATTTTTATATTTTTGATGGATTGCCGGGTGGTATGGTTCTGGTGTCACAGATCTGGGACCTTGCGCATAAATATGGAACTACATTAAACGTCTATGCATATATTTCAGTATTTCAATTTCAATGCATAAATGACATGCATATGTGTGCTGAATAAGCAGTACTCAAAGTCAACTCGATTCACAATACTTTGCTGTGGGCTTTATGTTTGCCTATACGTGCGCTGGGCCATGCCTTCTTTTGACGAGACTGTACCTAGGTGCAAAAGATTGATTGAATTGAATAAACAGGGCGTCCTGAAGGTGCATAGACGTCATGCGGATATATCGGGAATAATATCAACCTAATAGGCATCCTTAACAGATGACCACGCATCATAACCGGGAATTCTCGCAATCCACGGCAGTACAGCTAATTTCCATTTCCCTTTGGTGAAAACGATGAATAAAAATGGTAAAAAAGAACAAGTCGGGTAAAACGCTTGCTCATCGTAATGCCACCGCGCTGTCGAAGATCGACCCCGAGACGCTCCTCTGCACAATTGGAGAGCTATTGCTTCTGAGTTTTTACGATGGATAACCGAATCTTATCACCGGTTTAATGAGCCTGCAGTGGATGGCCGTGGTCTCAGCAATCCGTGTTTCTCAATAGGCGAGACGTGAGTTGGTGGGGTAAGTTTGGTGCAATGACCTCAACTACACCCAAAAAAAAAAAGAGGGATGAAGAGGGAAATAAAAAAAAATGTAGACGTGTTTGGTTCCAGAACAGATTACTTGGTTTCACTGGGAACGATATTAAGAGTCTGGAAGGTTAGGAAGGGACCATTAACGTGTAGGCAGTAGTGGGAGGATTTTTTTCGAGGTACATGAACTCCGTTTAAACATTATTTACTTTTGATGAACGAATACGTATGCGGACTTCTATCCTTTTTTTATTTTTCAGTTTATTTCACCTTCGTTCCCTGTCCCCTTTACATTTCATCTTGGACTGTGCAGTACACTGCGAAGCGGGACAGGGTACACAGGGAAAAATGAGGAAAAGCGCTTACTGCATTCTTAGACAATGGCAGCGGGAGCAGGGAGTGGTGATGGTATCTTGATAATGTTTTTCAGCTTAATTTTTTTCATCTTTATTCCTTGTTTTTTACATATATATTTCTGATGTCGTTTTCCCTCTGTTTTTTCTATATAACACCTCGTATCAGGCAATAAAATTTCTGTTGGCAGTAAGCACTTGCCCTCGTTTTTGCTGTGCTCTGTCCCGCTTCGAGCTGTACCACACAGTCTAAAAAAGAAAACCAACTAGCCCAAACCATCACCCGTCTAATTCACATTCCAGCTTGCTTCCCTGCTCGGCTAGTTTACTCACGGATACGCACCGTCACCTATATGCTTCAACACAGAATCAGAGCCGCATTTCCCATCACGTCATTGCCGACATTCCAACTCGTTCTCAAATGGGGGCAGCCAGTTGGTAAGGAAGCAAACAGTTCTTCATCAGTCCGAGCAGAAGCGCGTTCATCCTTGCCCTTCTACGCAGTGCAGGCAGGGCTGAACCTTCACAAAAGTGGCGACAGGCAAGCAACACGAGACTGGAATGGCCTGCCCGCCAAAGTTGCCACTATCATCGACCCACTTGCATTCAAGCGACTCATCGGAAATATCCCTTTGTAACTTGTAGTATCTATCTCTGTCACTAACTCCCCACTCCCTCATGTAATGTCTCAACAGAGACCTTTGAGGAAATGAATAAATAAGTAGAGCGCAGATGTAGCGCGTGGACCGAGTACCGGCGTGGTTTGCTGCGCCCTTAAGCGTGTAAACTTGTTTTGAGTGCACTGACCGCACTGAAGGTGTGCGCATTTGGAAAAGTACGTTTGCAAACTTCGAGTCGGACCGGACCAGCGTGACGCAAAAGCGTAACACAGAAGGTAAATAAAAG
This sequence comes from Dermacentor andersoni, assembly GCF_023375885.2. Taxonomy (NCBI): domain Eukaryota; kingdom Metazoa; phylum Arthropoda; class Arachnida; order Ixodida; family Ixodidae; genus Dermacentor; species Dermacentor andersoni. The sequence goes on along the minus strand of NC_092815.1, from coordinate 129,590,039 downwards.
TTTTAATTACGAAAATCAAGAAGATTTTCGACAGATCCTCTTCAGCGTGACAGAAAAACAGAAATCGCCCTCCTGAATCGCTTCTATAGCAATAATGACAAGAATGACGAAACGACACAAAATTCAGAAATACAGGGAAGCAGGGATTCCGGCACTACGCACTCATTATTTGTCGAGAGGACCATGAGACATAGAACTAAGGCGCAGTTACAATACCCCCGGGGGTATTTGCAAGGATGGCGTTTTGCTCGCTTATTTTTCGCAGCAGCAAATGTTTTCAATGTGAATACACAGTGGGAATATGTACGAAATTAAAAAAACACACACACTAAGTAAGCAGCGTACTTCTCGTTGCTTCGTTCTGGGGCATCCGCTTAACGAAGCCATAACTCTGGCTTCGAACCTCTTCAGCTGGGCGTTTCCTAATTTTGTTTTTTCTGTTGCGAACGACTGGGTGGGCGCGCATTTCAGTGCAAAATGGGTAAGAGAAGCCCGAAATGAGTTTCAGGCGTACGTTGCCACTTATAACAGCCTAGCGCATATTAATACTCGTTCACCATTTCTTCCCGGTATTCTCGAAAGGAAACAAAGACAGGAAGAGAGAGACAGAGAGACAAAACGGAACGCAAAGTGGTATACCCTCAGGTAAAATTTGCCAATGCAGCCATGGCTTGGAGCCTTTTACACATGTTTGTACTTTTGGCAGTCATGGTTTGCTTCCTCTTTTTTTTTCTTTTTTTTAGTATGCGAGCTTTATAGACAGCGTAAGAACGCCTGCCTTTTCTGGTTCAACAAAGTAAAGAAAGAAAGCCTGAAGCCACATCGGAAAGGCGAACAAAATTAGCCCCGCGGACACTCAAGGCTGCTTAGTAAAAGAAATTGAGACCAACAGAAACAAACCTCTGCATGCTACGTACACCCGCGCCGACTGTGTGTCGCGGCTCTTATTGATTTTTTTTTCTTTTTTTCTGTTCTCTGCTTTCGTTACGCGAGCGGGGTCACCGTAACGAATGATCGAGCTAGTGCAACTGACGTTTTCTCATGCTCCACGTACTCTGCGCAACATTCGTTTCGAAGTACGCGTATGTGGCCCGCGGCTTAATTCCTATCTGCTCACCGCACTGCCAACCGCGCTCGAGGGTCTCCTCGTCGTCCTTGGGACCCAGTGAAGAGAGGATCCGAGGGTTACGGGTTCCGATGCTGCGGCCCCGCCGAAAAGCGTATACCGAACCTCTTCGGGGGTAACCGTCGTTTCCCGCACGAGTGCTCGGATGCCGAATCTCGGTGCCGTCGATGTCGGCATGGTCCCGCCAAGCCGGAGAAAGAAACGCGTCGCTGAACTTCTCTCGTGTAGCTGGGCGTAAGCTGCTAAGAAAACACTGGCTGGTAGCGTCAGTGCACTAGTGTAGGTCTGTCCTGACGCAGTGGCTTGGCGACTACGGTGTTGCGCTGCTATAAGCAGGAGGTCACGGGATCAAATCCCGGCCGCGGCGGCCTCATTTTGATGGGGGTGGCGGGAAAAACACGCTCCGGTCCCGTGCATTGGGGGCACGTTGGTGATCGCCCCTGGCGCTCAAAATTCATCCGGAGTCCCTAAGTACGGCGTGCCTCATAATTAAACCGTGGTTTTGGCACGTAAAACGCAAGAATTCTCATCTGGGACTGCGTGACGACTCTCTTCTTGCAGGACGCGAAGTGCAGCGCGCACATTGCGTGGTTTCAGTGTTTCCGCAGCAAAGTCGCTATGCTTGTGGCCCGCCGTGGACTGCTCAGGTACAATACGGTACTCCCAGGGAAATATAAAGACGTTCCGCTTAACTGCACACTGTCCATTGGTGATAAACAACGCAAAAAAAAAAAAAAAAGAGAACACGGACAAGGGAGGAACACAGGACCAGCACTGCTGCCGGATACTTGGGTTTATTGGGCTCAGACACAAATATATCTTTAAAAAGGGGTTTGTGGAGGAGGAAAATTAAGGGAAAAGGTGTTTGGTAGCCTTCCTGATAAGGTGTCTGTCTGTGCTGGGGGTCAACAATCCGTTAATGGTTCGCAGACTGTTAGAGGTTTCACCCTGCCTGGCCAATTCCTTTTCGGTGTGCAGACTTCCTCGGTAGATATCAAAGACCTGTTTTATTCTCTGCCTCAAGACGACCTCTTCGATGTGGTGCAGAAGGGCGTAGAAAAACACTGCGTTGCGCGTTTTCCGAACGCCACTGATACCAGTGACTTCAGGTTCAAGGACTTGTTGCTACTGTACTTCCGCTCTACCGTGGTCGAACACGATGAGCAATTGTGCGTACAGAAGGAAGGTGTATACATGGGCTCGCGCGCCCATTTTGAGCGATCTTCTTTTAGCCCATTACAACGGTGTCCGATATGTAGACGACTTCGTGCTGGGATACCGTGCTCATCGTGAAGAAGGCCCCGGAGGTACAACGAATTTCCAGGTTGTTCCATTCCTATTTTCCAAGCCTGACTTACACCCGGGCGTTACCAGTCGATGGCATCAGGCGATTTCTCGACGTAGAGTTGCACTTCAGCCAAAGCCGTACACGTTGGACGTATGCGCCACGCTTTACAAAGTTCCTTCTGCCGTTTTCGTCAAATCATCCCACACTCGTCAAAAGGACCATCACCAATGGCACCTCAAGGAACACCCTAGCGCACTCCTGCCATCACCAGGTGGCCCGAAGCTACGATTCCCAAGTACAGCGACACAAGGCGGGCGGCTATAATCATTTCCTGTGGTCTGCGTTGACCGGCGCTCTGTCGCGTGAGGTCTGGATCTTCAAGGACCACGTCCGGCCATCACTTGACAACTTCAAGGTGGTGGTAATTCCGTACGTGCACAGCGTTTCCAATCGTGTTTAGAAAGCCGCGAGGCGTGTGGGATTGCGTGTTGTACGAGTGTATTCGGCTCCCATCAAACTAAGCTCTCTTGCAAAAAAAAAAAAGAAAGGAACGCTTGCAAACCCACCAACAGGTGCTGTGTTAAGCAGCACACCGCCAGCTGTGTGCCGTGCAAAGTGACGCCGTGTACGAGATCCCGGCACCGTGCGGGCGGTCGTACATCGGCCAATCGGGCCGTTGCCTTTACGACCGTCTGGGCGAGCACGTTAATAACGTGAAAGCGAAAAGCGGGAGCAAGCTGGCCATCCACCGTGTAAAGTGTGGCTGCGATCCGGTTCCTCAAGAAAGACGTACGGGTTCTGCGCCGGTATGGGGACCAAACCGCACGCGAGATTTTTGAAACGTTTGTCAATATGTGCAAAGGTGACGCGTGCGCCATCGCTCCTTCGATCACCCTTACTGACAAAGAGCTCAGGTATCTCCGCCTCTAATCTCACAACGCTTTCTCTTGCTTCAATTCAAAAGAGTTCACTTTTTAATTACTTGACGTATGCGCGGCTGGAAGTGCATGATAAGTTCTCCCTCCCCACAAACACCTTCTTCAAGGCACACTTGTGTCTGAGAACAATAAAGCCAAATAGTTGGAAGTCAGTGCTTGTCCTACGTTCCTTCCTTGTACATGTTTATTTCTCGTGCTGTTTATCCCCGACGGGTTCGTGTTAATTAGCTGGCATTCATACCCTTTGAGGATATAACTGCCTGCGTCTATATAGAGAGGCAGTTGCTGGAGAGAAGTTAAACTTTTGTTTGTACTTATCAGGGGCCGATTTCGCAAAGCCTTTCCTTCGTAAACGCTATTTGCCATTGGTCTGCACCGTTGGGTAATTATATGCCCATCATAACGAGTTGCTCGAGTCTGAGCTCAACAGCCATGTCAAAGGCTCCCGAGTAGCACTGGTGTCGATCACCACAAGTCGGGTAATTGAAGGACACCCCCTCGAACCTTGGTTCTCCATTTCACGAGCACGCTGCGGTGTGCGTGGCGTTCGGGTGGAAAGCATTGTGGTGTCGATGCCGTCTTGAGAGCGATGGAAAGCCCGATGGGCGCCGCCGTTTCTCGAATGCCTCAATCGAAGAAGACACCGTGTCCACATTGCCGTCTAGGCTGATGACGTTGCTCTGCGGTGACCTGACCGTGCAGTAGAGGCAGGCGGCATTTGACGGGGTCTCGTCTCGCCTGCTGCTTTGCGGACCGGTGCATTCGGCGCAGAAAATCCACGCGCCGATGAACATCGAAAACCCCATCCGCGAACCTCAGAAAGGTTCACATTTTGCCGTCTGCTAGTGGAGAGCGCGCGCCAGCCATGACACTCACACGTCAAGTACGTGGGGGCTCAATGTTGACCACCGAATCGCGTTCAGCTCGGCGGTTGAGAGGTTACATGGCTGCGTGCTTTAGTCTGGATCGCCACCGTGCAAGGACTCGCGGCAGGCGGCTGCGGCTGCTCGTAGCTCGTAGCGCTGCACCTATATGCCTATACAGCGCCGCATCTGTGGCGAGCCTCACGTACGCGGAGTCGCCTGTTCTGTTGAGCAAGAAACTGCGAAAGAGAAACTCGAGCAGGTCCCACGCTCCGAACGTGCCTGGGCCTGCCGAAGAGCTCGCGTTGAGATTAGGCTCTCGCAGAGGCCGATTCACGGCCCATTTGCCTAATTGCGCAGCTTTATCACGTTCATCGGATTTATCATGCCCATGACAGAGATTGTCTACGCTAACAGCTCAAGGAATGTACACATTTGCCCATGGGGAATCTCCCATCGCAGTGGAATACGACAGAATTTGAAGCCTGTGCAACGCCGCCCTGTGCTTGCGGCTGTGTATTACTTATTCATTGGCTAACAAATCTGGCACTCAGTACTAAGACATCGGTTGGCGGTCACAACAGCGCCATTACGATGGCGGTGGTGCGCTAAAACCTCGAGATTCTGACTATAAGTATTGAATTCTAAGCCCCATTGACGCGCTAGCGCAATTTTTTTCCCGTTTCGTTTATTACGCAGCTTTCTCATCTTCTTATTAATGGTAGAGTGAACCAGGTAGCTTAACTTTCCTACTGCGCAGCTTCATTACAAATCGTGGTCTTTGCACAAATATCGCTCCAGGCATGCCTCTAGCTGATGCAATTAAAAAAAAAAAACTGCCTGTAGTAAATTTACCACATCTCTCTGGCACATTCCCCTTGTGATTCGCTCACTTTACCTCGCAATCTCTGTCCCACGCCGTATCCAAGTACCACTCGCGCTAGTGTTGGTTGACTTTATGCGACGATCCGGCCCTTTGCAGGATAACGGTTTCAAACTTAAAAGCGCACCGTCGTTCCCGTTAGACTGCACCCTCATCACGTGGTATATAGTTGTCGGGGTATTCTAGTGTTATTCTTCTTTTATAAAGCAGTTGACACGAACACCGGACAAAGAGATCTATCCTATATAACGAACATGGGAGACAGTGACATATGTCAATATAATATAACTGGACATTGGATATATGTCGAACTCGGAGCGTCGGCTGATTACCAAAAAGTCGCTTGCGTGCCTCGTTCGGCCGAGTAACTTTTGTTTTTTGCCTATCAGATTTTTGTTCTTTTTCTCTCTTTTGTTATCAAGAATACGTGTGTGAATACTCGGAAGGGTGTTGGTGGCCGAATTTGCATTTTTTTTTTCATTAGTCCTCTTTGTCATTGGTTCGTAAGAATTGTTCGTAAGAACTCATTTTAGCCAATTCTGATGTGTGACGTATTGTTACAGAAGATGGCCGGCTAAGGGGAAAAAAAAGAAAGGAAAAAGAAGATAGAACGCTTAGGAACGAAAATCTTTGTGAAGAAGTGTCCGGACGCATAGCGGAGGCATAGCGGAGGCATACTGAAGCGACATGCATACGAATCGCTTACATGTGTGGTGCTGCTTCCATGAACCTTTCAATTACTTAAAGGCGAGGAGGCGAAAGCGTCTCCTCTACATCTACATCTACATCTACATCTACAAAACATCTACATCAATTTTGTCGGCGTCTTCAACGACAAGCAGAAACAGTTGAAGACGCCGACAAAATTGATGTAGATGTTTATCCTTGTCATCTACTGGCAAGCCGAAAATTACTAAGTACTACGGCTTCTTCGTCTTGAATAAATTGATTCCCTACTTGTTTACTTTTCTCCACTGAACATAACGAATCCTTATATAACTTACGAACCCATTATAAAAGTCCGTTAAAATTTGTTACAGGTGAGTTTTGACATAACCGAATTACGTGATACACCAGACAGTTTTTAGGGCACGAATCTGTTCGTTATAACAGAGTTCGATTGTACTCCAAACGCATGTCTTCCGAAACGATTCGTAATTGCTACCACGTGCTGTGCGTATGTTCTAGATACTTTCCTTTGCAGCACCAAGAGTATATGAACTCTGGCCTTCCACAATGCCCACATGTAGAAGTGGAACAGGGAATCCGATATATTCTTGAATGCATATGGAAGGATACATATTTCGTCTCTCTTTCTTTATAGATAGATATGTGATAGTATTTCAACTTTAAAATATTACGCATTATGTTAACATAATTACCAATAAATACGTAAAACGTAAAATAATGTGCGCGTCACGATATAACAAAATAAGAAATTGTGCGGGACTGCGAAAGAAAGAAGAAGAAAGACGAAGCGTTTATTATTTAACATTCTTTCTAATTTCTAAATTTATATGTGTTTAACCCACGCTCGAGTATGCAAACTTTTATTTTTGGTTATATTCCTAATAAATATAGACGTCAAATCAGTTGCTTCTTGGCCAATCTCTCTTAGTGGTTATGAGACAGCGTTTACACATAAAAACAAGAACCTCCACACTCTCTTTAAGTTCTTATATACCCTTACTTGTAGTATGTGCCAAACCACAAACGCCAAGGGAAATATGTTTTTCTAGCACCTCACTAACACAACGCCTTCCTTGAACAGAAATGCAAAAGGAAATGAAGTAACTGCATACGCTTGATAACAAGCTAAATCAGTGCAGTAAAGCGATGAAATGAATCTTAACAGTAACTAGACAAAGCATATGAAGTGTCCAGCCACAAAGTAAATTGCAACAACACAAACTCCACGCGAAATACACTGGGAGGGGGCTAAACCATGTTTATCTGGCTTCAGATGGCTTTGTGACTTAAGAAATGGATCAGTTCTTAATAAACTACTCTATCATAACTGAAATAATTCGCAATGAATATGTATGTGCGGAGACAATTATTTCCTTGCTGTGTTCAGACAACAATGATTGCTTGAAAATTTAGGAAGACGAAATGGAATGACCAATGTCACGAGAGCCTGTGAAGCCAAAAGCACAAAGCTTATGGAAATTCATGGACTAGCTATCGTTATCATGGTAGCTGAGGGATACCAGTACCAGAGCTCCTGCTAGCAATTTTTTTCCAGGGAACTCTATTTGTAGGCGGTATAGGCTTCGTGCGCGGGTATGGTGACGTCCCTAATGCGAGAGAACAAACGCCATCTCCACGACGTTGGAGCGTCAGTGTCTGAGCTGGATGCACCATAGTCGCGCCAAGCCAAATAGCGAGCGTTGTGCGGACTTCGGAGGGTCGAACAGAGCGCGGAATGTATTAAAATTGCTCATCGTGATGTGTAACGAGTTTTAGTGCGTCGTCAACAATATTTACTGAGGCGAAAGGAGGGGAAGTTAGGGCAGCGGTGCCGCCTGTTCTGTCCCGCCTGCATATTCGTTTTATGTTTCTTTCACGGAACATACATTGTAAGCGAAATTACGCTTCCACTTATTGATGGTGTTAAAGCAAATTTAGTAACTGCGATGATTCGATTAAGGTATCTTTCGGCGGATCGGTTCCTCTTAGCAAAGGGTCTTGTAGCTTAGGCTCAGGGTACCAGATGTCTCAATCAGTGAATAAAACCGTGTAAAAGCGGTCGTTTTGCCTTGTCCACTTTATGATCTTCGGGTCGCGGAAGCAAGTCAGCGAAAGCATGCCTAGGGTGTCGGATGATGCTCTCTCGTTTCATTTCGTTGAGGGCGACAACTTCGCTAGTGGGATGGTGACACATTTCGGTGAATTTGTTGAGATTTAAGGATTTCTGGAATATTTTTAGGTGTGTTCGTCCTTGATGAGTTTATCGGGGACGTTTTTGTTGTTGTTACCTGACCGAGGCTCACGGTGACTCCTTTTCCGTTGAGAGAAGCGTTTACAGGAGCTTTCTGCGTATTGTGGCTCGCTGCTTGTTTAACGTAGAGTGTAGGTGATGTATATGTGAGCAGGGTCGTTTGCGATAGGCAGAACAACACGCGTGTCCCCGCTCGGAGACGCACTTGCAAGTACGGTAAACTTTTGTGGTAAGATGGAACAGACGCGAGGGAACCGGTCACTCTTTAATGTCACTCGGTCTCATAAACAGGAGAGAGATATTTCTGTAGTGGTTCATGCCAAGCTGTATATAGGTTTGTACGTGAAGAAGTTTCGAAAAAGGATTTGATTTATGCAACTTTGCCACATTAACCGTACGTAAACTACGATGATGCCACACGAATGCGCGTCTTCAATTTCACCACACAGAACAGTTTGCTGTTATTTCACATCTTTTCTGTTCAACTTGATAGATCCTGTTAAAAAGTAGCAAACAAGGTTTTCCTAATGTTAATTCTCGGGGTAAACCGAACAACAGCTCTCGAAAGCAAAATTCACCTCTTTGTTCAATGGCATCGCGCCGCTGAAATCAAGCGGCGCGATTCCCCCTAAACTTCTCATATAATTTCTTCACTGGCAGCTTTCGGACGCTGTTCTAGCTGTTGTGGCACGAATATATACAAGCAAACAAACACGCTATCACGCTTTTCTGACCGCTACAAGGTGCCACGCTTTCCGCCATGCGTAAGCACACTTCGATACAGCTCATTTGCATTGCTCCTCGTCGCCGGTGGCAAAACTTCTTCTGTCCAAAGCTCGTCCAAAGCTGCCAACCACGAGGCCTATAACATAGAGTTTCCTACAAGAATTACTAGAGGTTAATTACGGAACTAGTGTCTACGACAGATGGAAGTACGAAGGTTCAGTCAACATGTGAATGTGATGACTTGTACAGGGACTCATATAAACGTTGTCCGTCTTACTCCGAAAGACTTTTTCGAGTTTTCAAAATGATATGTTTCAAATAAGCATCGCGTTATATATGCAACAACGTGCAGTGCAGTGAACAACGTGCGCAGAACCTTATAGACGGTGTCTAAAACCCGAAGTCGATGACGTGTTTCCGGCTCCCGCAATGGTTTCCGCCGCGTGCAACCACCAAAAGTGTGCCCTTCAATATCTGCACCTGTTTATTCTCAGGGCGCCAGCACTGCGAAGTGAATTTTGACATCATCTATGGCGTTCGGGGCAAGAAATGCGACTGTTCGGACATTTTTGCAGCTAAAAGACAAGAAGTATAAGGACAAAAAAAAAAAAAAAGAGCGACTGAAGCTATAAGCGCGAACATTAGATGAATCCATACTACCAACATAATAATCAACTATCATTTACGTGGTAGCTAAACGATCACAATGCCAGAGTTACTTCTAATTATTTTTTGCAGGAAACTCCAAGGCCTATGAATTCCATGGTTTCTGGCTGGCAGGAGCTGCCCGTCGCATGACGTATCGTCATTTCACTCAGTAACAACGCACTGTGTATCTCTGTCACCGGCGTACTTTTTTCAGCATTTTCCTTGGACCAAACGAATGTCGGACGGTGTGTAATGTGAAAGCACTCGAAGTACCCGACACTGATACCCGAGAACATACTGGCCTGTCTGACGCCACGTGGCACCGCAGGTTTTATAATTGCTTTAACTCGGTGTTTCGCGGCATCCGTCCCACTCACGAATGATGGGCTTAGCCTCGCAGGCGAGCTGCCTAGGTTCTATACGCACCATGCAATAGGCTTTATTCGAAATCCCGTTAAAGTAAATCTGCGCGGAAGGTACTCGGAATCTGTGAAAGCACCGCTCTCTTCACGGAAGTCGCAAATTCCACGTGAGCATGCCGTCTCTTTCGCTGCCATTCAATGGCAATATGCTCGCCCCCATCTTTCTCTCTTTTTGTTGTTTTCTTTCTTTTTTTCGACAGTGACGCTGATAAGGGGAGTTTCACAACGCCTTACGCGTGGCGTAATACCCGCCACGGAATGTACGCCACAGTACAGCCAACAAAGCAACCTTTGTCCCAGCCCCGATGTGGCAGCCAGACTCCGGCGGCGACACAGCCGACGCAGTACACAGGGACATGCGATAGCAGATGGTATAAATGTGCCAAGCTTCGCTATGGTGAAGTATTTGAGAAAGCTCGGGTATGGCGAGGTAAATGCACCGTCCAGTCGCAATGTCTCGGGTAGATTTCCGACAGTGGCACAGACGCGTTATTTTCCTTATAAAGGCAATAACGAAAATTTTTCCCCCTATCACTGCCTCTTACCGGAACAGCGAATGATATTCAGGGCGTTCTTTTATTCCTGATAATCGAGCTACACCTTCCTGTTATGTGCCACCGGATGCACCGAGCCCTACGGCACCGAATTTTGACCGATGAAATTGTGTCAGAGTGTGCCTCTTAGTTCTGCGGAATGAAACGTTAAATGACAAAATAAAACATACACACGTAATATCGTCTTGTGTGTGTATCTAAAACGCACAGATCTTTTAATAGAATAAGTAGCACGCGCTATTGAACACATTATTTGATTTTCTAATTTTTTTCCTAATTGGGCGTCTGGGTGTAGGTCTATCTGATAAATCCTCCAGAATGAGTGTGCACCCCAGTAAGACAATGTTCGTATATTGCTCTAAACATGTTTAGATATACGTAAAGTTCCCTTCTAATTACCATTCTTCCCTTGACAAGGTTTATAGTATATTTCTTTAATGCTCGCCGCATCACTGCGTCAATGATCTCACACTGAGCACCTGCCTGACTTTTCTTTGTTTTGCATTTCGGTGAACGGTGCACTGCTAGAATATAAACGTCGCCACCTTAGATTGCCAGATTGCAGTTGTGTTTCGTGCGGCGAAGCACTATCACGTTTGAACGGCATAGTGCAAACAAATCAGACGGCATGACATCGCCGCCATACTATCGTCGTTAGCATTATCGTCACCTTGCTGCTGTTGTCACACACAAGCTCTCGTCACACACACTTTACGAATTGTTCAGAAGCCAGATAGATGAAGAATAGGCGTGTACTTGCAAAATTCTTCGCATAAGATCGATTCACACAATGCGCGGGATCCTTTTTCTTTCTTTTTTTTTGCCCTTTCAGCCTGGCTTGAATGCGCGTGCTTCGCTTTGGTCCTTTAGCGGTTTCCTCTTTCACGCTGTTTGCGCATACAGAAGCACGCGTCGTGGTGAACACAAACTAATGAACGACTAGCTGCTTGTTAGCGCCTCGAGTGTGTCCTTTCCTTCGTGCCTCAAGGCACGAGCAGGCCTCGAGCCACGGAAATGAATCGAATACAATGGTCGTGGCTTCCACTTTCGTTGAGATAGCTTGTCTGTAAAAGCAGTGACGCAAATGTAGCCGTAGAATGCCCGATGTATAACGCGTGGCAAATTCTTGAAGCTCCTTCATTGTTTTCGCGGTTGACAGAGAGCGTACGGGGGCGAAGCGGTTTTGGCGGTGGATGGCGATATGGCGAGACTATGGGTGTGGTCATTGCTCCCTCATTTTTTTCGCTCGCGGCCCATTCATGCGCTCGGTGTTTGCGCAGCACCGCATCGTTCGTTTGCAGCGTGTCTGAGGACACTAAAGTGACTGCGCGTGAGTTCAGGGACACGTGGTGCTTATAAGATGTCGCTCACTTTCTGTTTCAGCTGAAAAAGGATTGTAACCACATCATTTTTCGTCACGGAAATAAATTATTTAGCCATAGATTGGCTCTAATTAATTGTCCATTGAAGATATTGAGTTTAAAGCAATATTTGTAGTTTAGTTAAACTTACTGTTAATTATTTAGTGAAACTCACTGTAAAATGAAAATACTCTGATTCGCTAAAGAGCACCGTGAAGAATAAGCTAAATAAGCTGCGTGCTCATAACGGACATGTAGATTTTATTTAAGGCTTGGCGCGAGGCAGCTGGAACATCCTTTACGCGTTAGTGCCAAAAGACATGTCGAACTTGACATATCTTTTTGAAAATATCTCATTTCCCTCTGAATTATCGGTCTTCTACCACAATTCTTCCTGCAAGGCCTTCGCGATCGGCACTGGCTGTAACGAATTTTCGTCTAAAGTTTCCCAGCCGCAGTATTTAAAAAATAAAATAGAAGAAATCGGTCTTTATGCCATCACCTTTCACGATCTTCGTCTCTGCCATCGCCGTCTTGCTGCTGGCGTCACACACCCTACCGGGTCACGCGCACCATTTCTCCCTTACACCGACCATGACGGAAAAATGCTTCGCCTAAACGCTAATTCTCGCACTCCGTGGGATATCCATTATATGTTTATTGATGTGGCCCCAGAACAAGGAGAGATTGGAATCTTGCCCAACATGCGCGCTATGAGGTAAAGAATGCTTCCCATTAGAAGGAAAGAAAAATTGTACAAATAGCCACTCTCACTAGGAGAAAAAAAGATGAAAATAAATATTGCGAACGTGTTCAACAACTGAACGAAAAAAAAAAAACATGCAACTGGCGCCTTATGACGAAAAAAAAAGATACAAGGACAAAAATTGGAAGCTTCAAGGATTGCGGATAATTTGCTAGCGCGATATAAAATGTTCTGCATGATTTATGCTTCGCCGAAATATCTTTAGGCAGCGGTTTAGGGTTTCTGCGAACTCTTCCGTTGCCTTTATTTTGTTGCAAACTGAGGTGTAACCTTGTATGTATTGTATAGTAGACTGTGGTGGCATTGAAATACAAGTTAACTGCAAGTGAGTGCTCTGTAATCTTAATTGACGTTACTTACTGTGCAAATTATGGGTTTTATGACGTACAGTGGGCTATATTTAGCTTTATGTGGACTAAGCTGTAGCGCATACTTCGTTTCGTTTATATAAACTTTATTAGTCTATGTCATTTGTATTATTTCAGCCAGTATCTTTTTTTATGCACTGTTAGTCTTGTTTGGTCCTTCGTTTGTGTGGCTCCCCCGATCTTTGCTATGCACTAATTGAGTAAGAGAGAAGGAGAAACGGGGATCTTTCGTGATGCCTACCTCTCCTAAACACCATACCTTAAATATAAAAAGAAATAAATAATTCATCTTTATTTTTGTAAAGTTTGCTTCTTCATCTCATATATATGTGAGTGGCAGTGCACGCTTTACAGGGGCAATGTTGAGGCTGAACATCTTTAGAATTTTTTGGCCGTGATGAAATAACGAAGTAGTAGTAGTAGTAGTAGTAGTAATAATAATAATAATAATAATAATAATAATAATAATAATAATAATAACAATAGTTAATAAAGCAAAAATAGTTATTTCTGATTCGACTCCTTTTCGCCATTAGTCCCCGGCTATTGGTCAGTTTTCGGGCTGCCTCCACTTCACCTACCTGTCACGCAACGTCACAAAACTGCAAAAACTCACCACGTCAAATTGACGTGTACGCATTAAAGATGCATTAATACGCCGAACAAAACTGAATTTTCTTCTGAATAGCAGCAGGCTGCCCTGTTCCGAAATGAATAAAAGATGGCTGCCGCCGACCACTCAGGCGCTGGGTACTCGCACCTGCCGGAGAGCATGGGTTTATTTGTGTATAATACAACTTCTTCCGTGGCCGTGTAACGTTTTCGAGAACTTTCGGCACCTTTACGACCTCATTCTGCCAACTCTTCTTTGCTGAGGATCCGTTTTAGCTTCCTTCTTAAGCTTCCGTTGCATGCCACCGCGATTTCCGACCAGCCACCGCAAGCTCAGTAAGGCTCAGTAACTCTCTTCATCTGGTTAGCAACTTTCATTGCAGTGGCTCGGTCCTATTGAATTCCTCTCCACTTGAGCGTGCTCCTCGCCTCTTGTAAGCCAATTAGATAGCACAAGGCGCTCAGTGTAGACGATGTTATTCATTTTTCAAGCAAACAAAGGTGACCTCTTATGAACGAGGAGAGCGTTTGATTGGTCTGTTCAGACAAACCTGCGGGTGACCGCCCGGTTCTTGCGTCGGCGGTTACGCAAATTTGACGTCAGGATATTGGAATAAAAACATGTTGGAATAGTTTTACGGTATAGGGCCCCTGGTGACTCACAGAGTGGCACTCGCAGGAGGCTCAGGCAGAACAATTGCCAGCTATGTATGCCGGCTAACCCCGCCTGCTGCAACACCACCACTATCACTACCGTTACCACCATCACCACCACTACAAGATTGTCTGCAATGCATTTAATTGAACACCTTAAAAATTAATATCTCAGAAACTGGTCCAGTCCATAGCTTTCACTTCAAGCGGATACACCTTGTGAACTCACAGGCTATAATTTGTAGATTTATATATGTACCACAAGATAATTAAATGGCAATTAGTTAAAACAATTATGTTAATTATTTAACTAGGCATTTTCATTTCTCGGAGAAATAATGGTCGCCTCATCGAGTAATCTTGATTAAGGGTTAGAATTTTGCTATCTGCCACAGGCAATTTTTTTTTATTTTGACCTAAAAAAGAACAAAAAAAAAGAAGACACCCGGTGTATATATATAGTAGCTGACCCATTTGGAGGCGGTGTAGTGAAACCAGTGTAGCGTGTTACTCAGACAGAGAACGGAAAGAACATGCTTGGTGTACGCATGCATTTGTTGCCATGTAGTGTGGCGCCTGGTATAGGGTGCTCTACGCATATGATCCGGAATATAGCATCCGGACGTACAGGCACACACACTCACGGGCTGCTTAGCCGAGCGGATGGCGTCACGCAGCCATGTGGGCGCCCTGTATCCATCATAACTTTGGGACGGCGATGGAGGTCTCGGTGAGCTGAGCTTCCATCAGACAAACCCCGGGAGACGCGCGCAGGAGCGCTCTGTTTTCTACCGAACTCTATTGTCGGCCACCGCTTTCAGTTTGGTTCCTTTTTGTTTCTCCTTTATTTTTTTGTTTCGTTCGGTGTCTCCCTTCCTTCCGTTTCGGAGGAGAAACACAGGCCGCGCTGCGAGGTCGCCAGGGATGCAAAAGGTGAACTGAGTGCAAGTGAAAAGCTCCGCTCCGCAGGCAAGCAGCGAGACCGCAGCGATTTCTCGCGAAAGGGATTGCGGATTCAAATTCCCCAACCTGCTCCGCAGTATCACCGGGAGAAGAGTGTAATCCTGGATTCCAGAAAGTTGACTTGAGCGTTCTATTTCCCCCATTTTTTTTTTGTTCTCCCATTCTATGAGGGCCTTTATGGCACTAGTAAATTTTTTTTTGTTCTCGATATTTCGGAGTCCCTGTCAGGCGTCTCTGTTTTCCTCAAAATTTCGAGATGCCGAGCTAGAATACCCTGCTGCGATTCTGCGATTTGGGAAATGAGAACGCTCCGCCTGAACAACGATGACTGTTAAACCGATCGGCTGGTATATGCGAGACAAGAACGCTCGCTTTTCGACGGGACGGAATTGTGGCGCGCAGTATATCTGTAAGAATCTTACTTTGAGCGTTAGTAATTTCGTCAGCAGGCGCACACTACAGGCTGCGTGTTTAATTCGCTGTACGTTGTTTATGTAGATCGCGCAAGGAGGGAAAAACGTAGCCAGGGAGTTGCTACTGCGAGAGTAGGTGGAACTCTTCATTGACCTAACTATAGGCCAAATGAACATAGGCTGAAACAAATGCCATTCGTCGGCCAAAAATTGATTATTAGAAAACACCGTCTCATCTCCTAGCCACACACGCAAGAAAGAGTAAATATGAAAAGGGATTCAGTACGCGTGTGCCTAGGATTCACCATGACGAGATGAAGAAGCGTCTCTTCTCCGTGCCCAAAGTAAAGAAGAAAAAAAAAGCGTTGTTGCACAAACAAATGTGATCACAATACCTATGCTTCAGGAACCCACGGTAGTTGTTCAAACACGATTGCCGAATTGCCCAACTTTTTTTTTTCTTTTGTCTTATTTTTTCAAATACGTGGATCCGTTTCTGCTCCGAGTATGGCGCAAGCTACGCTAAACAGACGGTCCGTGGCGACCTCACGCGATTCTACCGAGACGATATATGAGATTTTGCACGTCTGTGCATGGTTCATGTCTGTGCTTGCGTGCGTGTGTGGGGGATTGCGCGAGCAGTCACACACGTTGGCCTGTGGTCGGTTTTCCCAGCCTGCCAGAAGTCCCCGCGTTCATATTTCGCAGTATACATACAATATTGCAGAATAGTTGAACGTCAGCGGTTCGCAACCAATATGCGTGTTAGTAAAGTGAAGCCCTTGGAGCCTAAACAGATGCGAGCGGTGAGGATCTTCTGCGTCGCAGCGTCTCCAGCCTGGCTGGGTAGCATTGCACGGCACATCTGTACGCCGAGTCAGCTTTCAAACGCGAAGCCCCCTTGGTGCGCGCCGCCCCATGTGCTTCGGTTCTGCGCTGGATGGGTAAGAGTTGCCATACTGCTCTTAGGAGTAGTGCTCTTCGCTAAAGAGAAGAGGCTTGACTATTTTTTTGAGACAAGACTGTACCTTGGAAAAAAAGAAATGTTCTAACCTCCGGCGGCGCCCTTTGGAGAACCATCTCGAGACTTTGCTTTTCATTCCTTTCTTTTAGAACCGTGCGGACGGATTCGTGAGGGTGCCTTGGAAATTGGCATTCGTAATGTGCGCGTTGTTGCGCCCGTCAAGCTATAACTCGAAAATATGGGCGAGCTATAGTTCAACATTTTGAATTCGAATCGAATAGTCCTTGCAATTAGATTCTAGGATACGCGGTTCAAGATTGTCAAGTATTCGTTTCTTGTGTGACAACCAGGAGCGTTGGATTCTTGGAGGAGAAGTACAAATGTGAGTGCCGTCATTCCGCTGCAGGCGAAAGGAGCGGACGCACGTAGCCGATAACTTGTGCACAATAATTTCTAGTCACACAAAAGAATGGCCTCACTTTCTGGCAGCCTAAGAGTCTGCTGTCTCGATTAAGGCAAAGGAATTTATTATTGAGACAGTTTCACCATGTTTCCATCCTATGAGGACGACACTCATCATAACGCTGCCCTCTACGCGCGTGTGGTGACGTGCTGTTTCCTTGATGCAGTCATGATATCGTCATGGTGCAGCAGATCACTGGAAACAATTGTTTATCCTTGACACTTTATCAAAAGTTCAGTTGTTAAGAGCCGTTAATCTCTATCACGTATTAAATCAAACAGCATTTATGAAATGATGTAAATAAGTGTTTTCTTTAAGGCGAAAGCCTCAGATGTCTCACGGTTCGAACATTCGACCATCCGGAAAATTCAATGGCACCAAAATAGGGGGTCGAAACCTCAACCTTCGGTGGAAGTCGAACCTATAGACTTTGGTGTCAGTTACGGCAAAGTTAATTAAGACACAGTTATTTATGATGGAGGTAATTAAGGCACTCGAATTAAGGCAATGTTAATTAAGATAAAGTTGATTAAGAATCTGGAACCCATAACCTTTGGTGGGAGAAGCAACAGGAAGTACCAACGCAATCGAATGTCAAGTAATTTAACGAATGTCTCGCGAGCGCGCAGGCTTACGCATTTATCTTCTTCAGCGTACGCTGTAGTGACTGTCAACTTGTTTTCTTGACCGATTCTAAGCAATGCTTTGTTTTTAGTTTACATAGAAATAAAAAAGAATATTCTATGCTCGGTTCAATATGTGGAGGTCGTGCTTCGCGGTATTCGTTGCAAAAATTTTGCTATTCGAACACCGGCGCCGGTCAACTTTCAAATGCAAAGACCGCTAACATGCCCGGCACGCATGCACAAAGACGAAATGAGGTGCGGGAAAATCAGACTTGAGACCATGGAAGGCACTTGAGGGAACTGGAAACAAGAAGCGTGTGTAGTCTTATTGCACGACCGCAAGGAAGCCAGGAAGATGCGTGAGCAGTGATGTAACCCGCTACCGCGTCGATATCGCGAGGCGAGTCCGTACGGTCTAGTCAGAAAACTGCGTATATAGAACGTAATGGCTTTTTTTTATAGAAGCAATTAGACGTAGTGGCCACGGCGCAGTGGTCATTCATTGCTTGTGTAATGCCGCCCATGACTGGTCAGGGCCGCGGTGATCGTCTCGTTATCGCTGCGATCGCTTGAGGGACCGGTGGGTGCGCCGGCTCCCGCTGACACCGGTCTGTGAGCTAAGTTCTCTTGCGCAAAAACGCTTTTGTGAATCCTGCCGGGCCAGGGTGCGTAGGCAATGTCCTTTTGTCGTTATCAGGCCGTTTCCTCAGCGCGCACGTAATTTTCCGCTTAAGAACTCACGCTATAAACCACATGCGCGCAAGTATACGCGCAGATATACTGCCCCGATCTGGAACCTGACGTAATAGCCTTCTGTCAAACCGCGCCTTCCTTTTCTTTCTGGAATATTTCTTTGGTGACCTATATACTCCCGAACGGGCTGCGCTCCTGAAGTATTTTTCTTTATCGTAGCCGGTTCCTTCGTCTTCTCATGTATATGGAAGTTAGGAGCATCAAAGGCATTCCCTCGTTACGCCCGCCTGAGCCCGCTTGCCTCGACCCGACATTCCTGTACTGCGGAACGAGATTGTGTCACAAAGAAGACTCCCATCGGCTGGTGCCCGTAATGAGAGTCAGTAATGAGACGTAATTGATCGAGCGCCCATGATCTGATGTTTCCAGGCGATCTCCTTTGTTAAGGGCCGCAAAAGAGAATATAATGAAATGATTTTTTTTTCGATCGGACACGCGCTTATGAACGCGAGACGGGCACTTGCTTCACCCTCTTTTCTGCGCATTTGTCTCGGATTGAGGTCGGACCTTGGCGTCTGTCTTTTCTAGCGCTTTTATGGAATTAGTTGCGCGAGCACGCCTGCACTGTGAGACAGGCTGCACGAGCCTATGTTGCCACGGGAAGCCGTTACAAAATGAGAATGCAACTGGATTACGGGTGATAATAGGAATGCCTTTATGTTAAAGCGGCAGCGACCGTATGCACAATGCAGTTCGTATAAAAAGCAGTTCGTAGGAACACTCTTCGCACTATCGCTATAGCGAGAATGCTATTAACGGAAAGGCGTCTGGTAAAATTACTTACTCTTGTGAATGGGCCACTTCATTTTTAGACCTGCGATATCAGACAGCTTCCAGCGCAGTTCTTGCATAACATATCGAGGAAACCTTAGTCACGTGAAGGTCTTGCCTAATTTTACGGACCCAACACGCTCTTGCTGGTTTTCTAAGGACGCATATTCAAAAAGTGTACGTCATCAAGAAAAACAAGGATTGCTGTGTATTTTTGTTAACTCTGACAGCATAAATGGTTTGCCTATTGGAAATTTCATTATCCCAAAATTGTAGCTAAAGAAAGATACTGGCAGTGGTTGAATTCTTTGAAGATGATTGGCCACGTTAATACTATCAGCAATCTATCTTATCATGGGTGTGTAATTGGTGATGATATGTTTTGTATGTTGCGATGATTGCTGCGAACAGTGCCACGTGCTCTGTGCCACATACCCAGTGACCTAAGTTGGCATCAAAGAGGTTCATTGAAGAGCAGTGCGAATCAAATGGAACATACCCAGCGGCACAGACCCAATATCTCATTACATACATACATACATACATACATACATACATACATACATACATACATACATACATACATACATACATACATACATACATACATACATACATACATACATACATAGACAGATACCAGAAAGCATGAGAAGTATCCTAAGAATAACAATCGCAATAAGTTAACCAAACATACATAGGAAAAACATAAAACGAAAGCACAATATTGACATAAAAATAGATACAATCCAACACTTTCACAATCACCTAGAGCAAAAGAAACTCACAGAGCGCCCTAATAACTTGATATGGAGCTGCGTAATGCAGATTCAGCTCTTGCACTGTGACAAGTATGAGTTGCTGAAATAGTTTAAATGCAGCAAAGCACATAACTGTCATTACCGCAAAACAAACACGCCATGCACATACCTTATGGATGCATTAATGCAGGGATGAGCGAAACAGGGCGAATGATGAAAGATATACAGACCACAACACCTTTTTTATATGTCCGCATTACGTCGTTTTTCGAGGCCGGCTTCAGAACGGTAGCGTTAACCATTCGCCACCAGATGTTTTCGCTGCTAAGTACTCAAACCATCGACCTAATTAAAACGCCCACGTAGTGACGACGGTTTGATACTGAGTAATAAACTCGTTCACAAGAAAAGGAGAAAATTACACTTGATGAAAGAGGTCAGGCAAGGAGGCACAATCTCTCCAATGCGACTAACTGCATGCTTAGAAGTATTCAAGGCCAGGGTGTCGAACCGGCATGTTTTCGGGCTGGGTTCGGGTTCACGTTGAAGGTTTTCGGGTTAGGTTCCGGGTTTAGTTCCCGAGCACCATACCGTTCTGGTTCAAACCGGTTCGTAAGGGTTCAAACGGGTTCGACGAAAAAAAAACAAGAGTGTTTTTCATTTTACTCCTTTAGTGCTGCGTTTTCGTTTCTCTGTCACGTGTTGAGCTTCTGCTGTGGTTAGGGTGACTTCGCAGGACACAAGTGAGACACTTCCAAAAGAAGCAGCACGTGTACCCACAGCTCTGTACTATAGGGGGTCATATTGGAAGCGAGAAAGGTATGCCAGCACAAAACAATCTCAAGAGTTCAGCCTTAGTTGGGGTGACCTTGAGTCAGGGAAAACAAAACTAAAGTACACGGTGGGTACACCTTCACTTCTAAGCGGCGAGGGGCAACTTTTCCAATGGTGTCACCGTTCCTGCTCTAGTAAAGCACTCCCAGACACCTTTAGAGCGTGTGGGAGTAGTGATTCCGGTCTCTCAGGAGATGCGCTCGACTTAGCGTGACAAGCTAAGCCGAAATCAAGCTACCAATTGACAAAGCGGGGTACTCGTTTGGTGCCCAGCATTCGCTGGTGGCAAGCTAGAGAATGGATCGTAGTGAAAGGTTCACAAACAAGCTACTTACAGCATAGATCGAGACAATACAGATCAATTTCACCTAACTCATAACAACATAAACAAAGTGTTCTCCAAAACAATACAACGCATGCAATACAACACTTCACATAAGCTACAATACAAACAGAGACCTTGCAACAATAGTGCACTGCTGCGCAACGGAGGAAAATATAAACAACACGAGTTGCCCATCGCGCACTGTGTCAGTCCGATGTGCGGAGGCTCACTGAGTGGCCATGTTTAAAACAGGCGCGCGCTCCCTGCAGGCCCCCGGCTACTGACAATGGCGTTGACCAAGCAATTCGAGCGAAACATTTCCTCAGTCTTACTAGTTAGGATTTCAGTACGGGCTCGTCGACAGCGCTAATCGTCCTTCTTTTGTACGGCGCGCCACGTCTGTTTATCACCTCACGCCAAAGCAGTGGCACCCATACCCATAGCATCCACTGTACAACCGCGTTATCAAACTTCCACCGAGGCACGCGTCGCGATTGGTCAGGCGCGTAAACAAGTTCCAGAACGTTCGAGGCGGTTCTCTCCAACGCGGCGCCGCCGCCCGAGAGGAAAAGCGGAGATAGCTTAACGCTGTTTAAAAGGATACACCCTCTCCGCAGGCCGCGAGTCGATTTCCTTCCATCGTTTTGGAGGCTTCTACGGCGCACGATTTCTTGTGACAAAGGGCGACCATAAAAAGCCGATAACTTAATAAAAATCAACTTGTTTATTACGACTTATGGTGGTTCTATCAGGATGCGCTGAGCGTGGACGGACGATGCTGCCGCATTATATCTCGGCTGCGTCTCCCGTTTTGCTCAACAATGCTTCGAGGAAGTTTTCCCTGCACACCCCCCCCCCCCCCCCCCAGATTGCTCTGCTCGAAATCTCCGTTCCCCGGAACCGGTTCGGAACGGTTCCTTCGGTTCGTTCCGGTTGGGGTTCAGTTCCAAAATGGCAGAAAAATACGGGTTCAGTTCGGTTTTGGTTCCAGGCAAAAATTCCGGCTCGCTTTCGGCTCGACACCGTGATCCTAAAAGACTGAAAAGTCTTATGAGTGAGTATCAACGGCGAATATCCCGACAACCTTCGGTTTGCAGATGGCATTGTCCTATTCAGCGACACTGGGGATAAATCACAACAAATAGTTGAGTACTTTACCAGATAACGTTTAAGAGCAGGGCTGAAGATTAAAGGGTTCCTGAGCCACCCCTCGGGCTTGGTGTAAAGAAATACGCAGCTGTGAACAGTCAGCCGTGTTTTGAAGTCGTGCGCGGCGCGTGGAGCTCGCAAACGGAGCGCGAGGTCACCTTTCTCTCAAACGCTCTCTTTTCAACCCAAGCTCTTTTCTGAACGCTTTATTTCGTAATATAGCGGATTCTCATAGGCAGGTGCTATTGGTCAATAGCTGTCGTGAATCAAGATGTGTGTTCGGTTCAGAGCGCTTCTTACTGTTACTCCCCGCAGGGGCGTCTGCGTGAGCAGGTGTTTGGTGTGTGGCGACACCACGTACCCGAGCACACGAGGGTTGGACCCTCCCGCGTGTAGCCGTGCGCGGCTTAGCCGTGTCTGGGGAAAAGGGGATCCTGGGGGTTGAGCCGATGCTGGGTGTTTGGACCTTTAAGGCCCCCCGGCAGAGGCAACACACCCCTTTGGCCTCTGCTTCACATAGACGGCACCCCCGGACTGACCCACCCGGGGGAAATCGGTAGTTGCCTTTTCCTGTCTTTCTCTCCCTCCAGTCTTCGTCTTTCTCTCACTTTCCACCTTTCCTGTCTTCTCCTGGCTTCTTCCTACTTCTAATTTTCCAGGCAGCAAGGGTTAACCTTGTGTGAATAGCCAACCTAGGTAATCTCATATTTGGTTATTGTGGTAACGTACAGCTGGCGTTTGCAGGCCGTGTTTCACACGCCCTGCAGCGTCCCCTTGCAGGAATCCACGGTGGGTGGCTGGCGTTACTGCCGAAATCTCACATATACTTATGGATAGCTCCTTTCCTCCACTCCCTGATCGCCCTCAGAAAAGAGGGCGCACCGATGAAGTTTTTCAGTTTTTCGGGTGCCAAGTCCACAACTTCCCACGTTTCCATGTAGTTCACTCGGAAAAACCCGGCAAACCAGTGCGCACTATCTCACCGTTCCTTGTATCAAAGACTTTGACAGATGTTTTTGGAGCCGGTTATAAGGCGACCAGGATGGCAAGCGGTGATCTCCTCCTGGAGCTCCGCGATAAGAAACAATACGAGAAACTGCCTAAGCTTGTGTCACTTGGGCATAACCAACTAACCGTAACCCTACACCGTACTATGAACACCACCCGCGGGGTTGTGTCGGACAATGACTTGCTGGAGCTCACTGAGGCTGAACTCTTGGAGGGCTTCAGTGAACAGAATGTAATCAATGTGAAAAGAATTACGATGAGGCGAGATGGCAAAGAAATCCAAACCAAGCACTTGATAATCACCTTCGGATCAAGTGTCCTGCCCGAGTCAATCGAGGCAGGGTACATCAAGCTCCGTGTTAGGCCATATGTGCCCAATTCGCTCAGATGTTTCAAATACCAACGTTTCGGCCACAGTTCGCAGAGCTGCCGAGGCCGTCAAACCTGTGCGAAGTGCAGTGCCCACGAACACACCTCTGAAGCTTGCGAGAACACTCTCCATTGTGTAAACTGTGAAGGGGAGCACGCCGCATACTCGCGGTCGTGCCCATCCTGGAAAAAAGAAAAAGAAATTGTGACGATAAAAGTCAAGGAAAATATTAGTTTCAAGGAGGCACGCAGGCGAGTATCCTACCTGCCCAAAAACACATTTGCCAAAGTGGCGCGTCAGGGGGCAGCGCCACAACGGTCTCCGGCGGCTGTCCGACTCACACCCAGTGAGGCGGCAGTAACGCCATCCGCCCCCCCCGGCGGCTGCAGCTAGCGCTGCTGCGCCAACCGAGCAGACGGGGCCATCTACCTCCGGGCAGGTGCCCCCTAAGGCCTCGTCCAACGTGCCGAGGCCTTCACGCCAAACAAAGCGCTCGGAAGAGCGCGTGTTCAGAGCCTCGCAAGAGGCGATGGACACAACCACCAGCAAGACGGCGCCACCAGCGCCTAAGGAGCGGCGAGGCGCTCTCGACCGCTCCAAAAGAGACAAAACTCCCGTCACGGCGCCTGAAAAAGGCCCGTGAGCTAACCTCAGTCTCTTAAACACACAGCGCCCAACACATATAGCATAATAGATACACAAATACTACAATGGAATGTTAGAGGACTCCTCCATAACCTAGACGACATTAGCGAACCTCAACACAAACACAATCCCAAGTTACTGTGTGTTCAAGAGACACATCTGAAACCTACGAACACAAATTTTCTCCTTCATTACACAATCTATCGTAAAGACCGCAGCGAGGCGAACGCCTCGGCTGGCGGTGTAGCAATAGTTGTTGACAAGTCAGTAGCTTGTCATCATGTCGCCCTTCAGACGCCCCTTGAGGCAGTGTCAGTTCGGGCAATTCTTTTTAATAATCTAATCACTGTATGTTGCATATACATACCGCCAAATTATGATCTCCGAAAAAGCGATTCTTATAGCCTGATTGATCAGCTCCCGGACCCCTACCTCATCGTAGGCGATTTTAAGGCCCACAATGCCATGTGGGGAGACCCGCGATGTGACGCGAGAGGTCGTTTTATTGAAAATTTTCTTCTGAATTCCGGTGCGTGCCTCTTCAACAAGAAGGAACCAACGTATTTGAACAGTTATCATAATTCATATTCCTCAATAGACCTGTCAATTGGCTCTGCCTCAATTTTCCCTGATCTACAGTGGCATGTAACCGAAAATCCCTATGGAAGTGACCACTTCCCTATAACGTTAAATTTAATACATCAACATGAATGCCCTCCACACGCCCCCCGGTGGACACTAGCCTCCGCCGAATGGAATCATTTTAACGCATCCATATACTTATCAAGGGATTTTATCAGTAATTTTAACATAGATGAAGCAGTAGTATATTTTACTTGTTTTATACTCGACGAAGCTCAGAAGTTCATTCCACAAACACGGGGTCTCTCCTGTAAAAGACGGGTTCCTTGGTGGAACGAACAGTGCAGACTCGCACGAAAGAAACAAAACAAAGCGTGGGGTTTGCTGCGTCGCTCCCCGACTGCAGAAAACCTCATTGAATTTAAACTGGCCAATTCGCAAGGAAGGCGCACCCGGAGACAGGCAAGGAGGGCTATCTGGGAGAGGTTTCTCTCGAGCATCACATCCTACACACAAGAGTCTAAAGTTTGGAATGGTGTACGAAAGCTAAAGGGGCAGCACATCCACCCATTGCCCTTAGTTGACTCCCAAGGAACTACCTTGGAAGACCACGCCAACGCTTTGGGCGAACACTTCGAGTATGTATCAAGTTCCACACACTACACAAGATCCTTCCTGAAGTATAAACAAATAGCTGAACTTAAGACACCTGATCGTAAATGCCGTCCGGATGAACCATATAACCGTCCTTTTAATATTGCCGAGCTTAAAGCTGCATTGAGCACATGCAGAAGCTCTGCACCAGGAGCTGATAGAATCATCTATGACATGATTAAGAACTTACACGAAGACACAAAAATGACACTTCTGGCACTTTTCAACTCCACCTGGGCGGCCGGGTACCTTCCATCCTCATGGAAGGAAGCTATTGTTATTCCTGTCTTGAAGCTGGGTAATGACCCTTCCTTGGCGGCAAGTTATCGCCCGATAGCTCTTACAAGTTGTCTTTGTAGGCTATTCGAAAAAATGATTAATCGTAGACTAAGACATTTTCTTGAACTGGAAAAGTTGCTTGATCCCTATCAGTGTGGCTTTAGAGAAGGGCGGTCCACGACTGATCATCTTGTACGTATTGAAGCATTTGTGATGCATTTGTACATAAACAGTTCTTCTTACCGATATTCCTTGATATGGAAAAGGCATATGACACAACGTGGCGATATGGGATCCTGCGGGACTTATCGCGAATGGGCATCCGTGGAAATATGTTGAACATACTAGAAAGCTATCTGTCTGAACGTACATTCCGCGTGAAAATCGGCAATATATTGTCGCGACCTTTTATACAAGAAACTGGGGTACCCCAAGGAAGTGTGCTTAGCTGCACGCTCTTTATTGTGAAAATGAACACCCTTCGTGTTGCATTACCGCCAGCGATCTTCTATTCCGTTTACGTCGACGACGTACAAATAGGTTTCAAATCCTGCAACCTTGCAGTGTGTGAGAGGCAAGTACAACAGGGTCTAAACAAAGTGTCCAAATGGGCAGACGAAAACGGATTTAAAGTGAATCCGAACAAAAGTTATTGTGTGCTTTTCACAAGAAAGAGAGGGCTCGTTGCAGATCCCGATATCGAAATGTATGGCCAGCAAATCCCTGTGAACAAAGAGCACAAGTTCTTAGGTATCATACTTGACTATAAACTAACATTTATTCCACACATAAAGTATCTCAAGGTCAAATGCTCAAAAACAATGAACTTACTTAAAGTGTTATCCCACACAATATGGGGCAGCGACAGGAAATGTTTAATGAATCTTTACAAGAGCCTCATTCGATCACGATTGGACAATGGTGCCGTGGTCTATCATTCTGCCGCCCCAAGCGCGCTAAAGATGCTAGATCCGGTTCACCATCTAGGAATCCGACTGGCCACGGGCGCTTTCAGAACAAGTCCCATTGAAAGTCTATATGTAGAATCAAATGAGTGGCCACTCCATCTGCAGAGAACATACATCAGCCAAACATACTTTCTAAAGGTTCGCTCTAATCCTCAACATCCGTGCTTTAATACTGTTAATGATATAACAGATGCTACACTCTTTCGCAATCGTCCCACTATAAGACAGCCCTTTTCACTGCGTGTGAGGGAGTTTAGCGCTGAAATGGATGTCCCACTCCTCAGACATTGCCTAATGCCTCCAGCTAAGCTGCTACCTCCTTGGGAGTGGCAGATGATACAATGCGATATATCTTTCATGCAAGTTACAAAGCACGCTCCAGAGATTGAAATCCAAATGTATTTCCTGGAACTCCAGCATAAGCATTCCTGCACGGAATTCTACACAGACGCATCAAAGTCGCACGACGGGGTGGCCTATGCAGCCGTCGGTCCATCCTTCTCAGAATCCGATTTACTGCATCCGGAAACTAGTATCTTCACGGCTGAGGCCTACGCAATGTTGTCGACCATGAAGCATATAAGGAAATCAAAACTCAAGAAATCAGTTATATATACGGACTCCCTAAGTGTTGTGAAGTCATTGATATCGTTCTGTAAGCACAAAAATCCTATAATAATTGAACTTTATTCCGTCTTATGTAAAGCATATGTATCTAACCAGCATGTGATTATATGCTGGGTGCCTGGCCATAGGGGCATCCAAGGTAACGTTCTAGCGGACCAGATGGCCACATCAATTGCATCACACACTGTTAATTCTACCGCTGCAGTCCCTGTCACAGACCTCAAGCCTTTCTTAAGAAGGAAACTGCGAAACTACTGGCAACGCTTGTGGGACCAGGAAACAAATAATAAGCTGCATGTAATAAAGCCACAATTAGGTTTCTGGCCTCCTGTAACAATATCACGCCCGACAGATGTCCTATTCTGTCGTCTAAGAATAGGACACACACTTGGCACGCATAACTTTTTACTCACTGGAAATGAGCCTCCAACCTGTGGGAGATGTGGGGAGAGGCTGACCGTCGTCCACGTCCTCCTGGAGTGTCGGGAAGCCGAATATGAAAGAAAGAAACATTTTCCCTTAGCATACCGGCAGCACATCCCCCTTCATCCTGTTATGTTACTCGGTGCAGAACCGCTCTTTGATACCAGCGCAGTCCTAGGTTTCCTGAAAGATGTTGTATTACATGTAATTAGCCCATACGTTCGTAGCGCCTCCTCTCTATAGAGGATAGCGCTGTGATAGTTGTTTCGTATAGCACATGCCTCTCGTCCCTTGGGTTCAAGGGCTCTGGCGAGGTAGTAGTGCTCTTAGAAAATTTTAGCATGTTATATATTTTGGACATTGCATCATTTTTCCCAATTTATTCTAGTGTTCATAGTACACGTCATTAATCATTGCCATAATTTTATTACGCGTAGATTTTATGCCATCTGCAGCAACGTCTTTTAGGCCCCTTTACAGCCACGTCACACTAGCATCACAGATCCCATTAGACCACTACAAATTCATTAACACTATATTGGCGCTCTTTGGCCATACCTGGCCCTTGCGCCATTAAACATCAAACATTCATTCATTCTTACTGTTACTGTATATATTTATTGACGAAGGTTAATAAGCAGGTTGAAGAAAGCGAAAATCTGCATTCGAATTTCGGTAATAATAATGTACTTCTGGAAGACATCGACTATTGTCTGCTCACGCTCGGCCGTGGCCACCCGCCTAAGAATTAAACTTTCGCCACCCTGTTTACATTGACGTCGCAGCCATGGGGTCTCGCTAATTTCGACTAGTTTTGAACGCTCAACTAGCTTTGAACGAAGCGAAACTTATGCTCAGACTACACGCACGCCTGCAAGAGCGCTCTCACTCCGGACCGCTCCTGGTTAGACGCCTTGGCAGACTTGTTGATAGCGCTTCAAGATGCGCAAGGTGGATGTGGTTACTATCCGTCGGTCAAGCTGGCGGAGGACAAAGCGAGTCCTCACCATGTATCACGGTCAGACTGGAGTATTTGAGCGCAAGTACGCACTCAAGCCATGTCGTGTACAAAGAAAACGATGTGCATACGCACTAAGTTGCATGTAGCCGCAGTTTGCTACGTAGTATAGATACCGCGGCTACCACGGGGTGCCGCGACAAATCCAATCGTTAAGCGCAGTGCGGCTAGCTGAGGACAACCGCGTTTGATTTACGTTTAGCGCGCAATTGGAAGTAGTGGTGTCTGCCTTAACGTCCAAAATCAAATTTGAACGGTGCCCCACTGTGACGTTTAGTAAGTGAAGCGTTGGGGGCACGCCCCGCTCAACCGTAGCCTTCACAGCACAAGGCATTGAAGAAGGAGCGGAAGCACCGCGAAGGGCGTTTTTGATTGCCAATAACTCCTCTTTTGCAGAACGCATTGGAGTACTTTTTGCGAGAAAGCATTGCTAAAATAGCCTTTTTTACCTTCAAATTCATTTCTCCACTTCGATGAAAAGCGGTTCACGGCCACTTTAATGTGCAGAAAGTAAAGGTAATGTTGAATAGCCCAGCAAGGGAACAAGAATTCACAATCGCCAGTCGGCCTCTACAACATGTGCTAGAGTACGTTTATCTAGGTCCCCGAGGAGCCCTAGATAAACGCACACCAGAGGAGACCATCGCGTTATCGACCTGGGCAAGCTGTAGGTCCTAATGAGAGCTCTCTGGCTTTAATTTCGCACGTCCAGCAGAAGGTAGTTGAATCGGCATCGACAGATCTCTCCGAACCCTATTGCTTCAAGCGAGCCGCGCAAGCCCGGCACATCCGCGCAAGCGTTGATGTGTCACTTCTGACTGATGATTTCATTTTCAGGCGGTTTATAGAAAGAGCAATACTATTACTTGTTCCCCGGCGGGAGCAAAAATAGCAGATATTTTGTTTTTAAAAAAAATGATGGCCACTTTTGGTGACGTGCACCGGAAATTTGCACTGTGTAGGATAAAAAAATTTAATATGGGATTTTACGTGCCGAAACCACGACCTGATTATGAAGCACGCCGTAGGGGGGGACTTGAGAAATTTGGACCCCCTGGGGTTCCTTAACGTGCACCTAAATCTGAGTACACAGCTGCTCTCGCATTTCGCCCCCATCGAAACGCAGCCGCCGTGACAGGGATTCTATCCCGCGACCTCGTG
The DNA here is from genome assembly GCF_023375885.2 of Dermacentor andersoni. Lineage (NCBI taxonomy): Eukaryota > Metazoa > Arthropoda > Arachnida > Ixodida > Ixodidae > Dermacentor > Dermacentor andersoni. Next base: position 129,560,132 of record NC_092815.1, on the reverse strand, counting down.
CTTAGCAGCCCGACACCATAGCCACTAAGCTACCACGGCGGGTACTATTTAAGTTGCTTGTGGGCTCTGAAAAGTTACTGCATAGTCACTTTCTCTCAATTTGATGGCGAAAGCCTTCAGTGGCTCATACGCCCGACGGTCTATAAAACGCGGCGTGCGGCCCAGAAAGTCATGTGAGCTGGCCTCGCGCAGACACGAGCTCGTGCCCACTGCTCTCGTGTTCGTCGTCGTCTCTTCCCCTGCTGGCTCCGATGCTGCTCATCATGCCAAAAAGAGGCTAAGTTAATTGGGATATACTTAATTAAGTAACACCAATCCACGACCTTTGGTGCGAGTCGCACCCTCGACCTCTGGTGAGAGCGGAACCCACTACTTTTGGTGTTTATTAGGGCGAAGGTAAGTAATGTACAGTTAATTTATGCCGCCTTAATTAAGGCACTCAGACACACGACTTCTGGTGAGAGAGAGAAAGGAATAGGAAGTAACAACGCATCCACATGAGAATGTGAAGTAATGTAATGAATTTCTCTTGAGCGCGCAGGGTTTCCCCGTCTTTGGTATTGTTAAGAACGGCCAGCTGCAGTGCAAGTTTGCCAGCCAGTTACGCCTGCGGTGGTACACCTCATCTTGCAACGCCGCCGCCAACCTCTAGCCTCGTCGCTGTTGCGAGTGAAGGAGTTCGACGAAGCAGGCTTTGTGCTGAAACCGCCACCCGGGACGGTGCAGAGTTCTCCGAAGCCCCTCTGACGTCGGCTCCGGACCATTACACCTGTGTGTGTGTGCAACACGAGTATGTGAGCCCGCCTCTTCCAAAAGGGCGGGTCATCTACGGTGACGTCGAACGATGGCTGGACGAACGTTTCCGTCCGCTTGGAATCAAGGAGGGGACCAAGTTCTTATAAGCAGCGTATGCCGGCTGCTAGGGTGTGCTCGTCGTGTGCTCGTTGTCATGCTTGAAATGTACTCGTGAGCTGTGTGCTCGTAAGCTGTTTACTGCATGTTAGACTTGCGGGATCCAAATGGGAGTTACGCTAGGCTGTCGATATACGTCTTGTCTAAGATGTAAATAATGTAAATAAATCCTGCTCGCCTAGTCCTGTCGCCCCAAGGTCCTCCCAAGGTCCTCCCAGCGACTACGACCGCTCCAATCTCGACAACTGAATGGCAGCGGTGAGATCGGAATACGGCTCCTAAATCGGCCTACGGCTCCTAAATCGGCCTACGACTCGGAGACAGCAACTGCAGCTGACGGACGTTGGCAAATGGTGACCGACCGGTGTCCTGATCAAGTTGGAGGCGACTTGGAATTGACCACCTCTTGCAACTGACTGGATACGGCGGAGAAGGACTGACAATATGGTGTTGCTTCAGTGCGTAAGCGTTTGGTTTTGGCTGTGAGATTTACCAGGCTTCAATTTCTCTGTGTTTTTGGATTTGATTCGCTGGAATCTTTTACTTGTATTCTGATTTGCGTGGGTATCGCAACAAGTATTGTGTGACAGCAGAGCCAAAGCTTAAGATAGCGACCATGGTCCTAATGTGTTTGACGAGAGCTGACCTGTTGTGGTTGTGTGAAGAGATCGAGGTAAACGTAGAGGAGGACTTGACGGAAGCAGAGATTCGTAAAACCATTCTCGAAAGTAACAATGATTTGAAATTAATAGAACAAATTGGTAACCGAATTCTAAGCAAAAAACGGGAACTGGAAGCTATTAGGCAAGACCAGGAAGAATTTAGGCAAGCACAGAAAAAAGCTAGGCAGGAACTAAAAAGTATTTCGCAGGAAGAACGCCTAACAGAAGTAACAAGGCAGTACATTGATACATTGAACGAAGAGATTCAAGGTTTAGAGCAGGCAATCGAGCAAAGTCAACAACGGCTTGAGAAATCTGTAGGCTGGACGCAGCGAAAATGGCAGGAAGTAGACAGCAGATTTCAGTTGAAAGCCGAGAGAAGTAGCCGCACCTGCGAGATTAGAAGCACGTTCATAAGTGAACTCGAAGTGCTAGCAGCTAACAATGCCTTAGTGGCAGCAGAGGCCGTTAAAGGCCAGAGTGAGAGCGACGAGGTGCTGTGCCAACAGAGGACTGTAGAGACAGCTAGGCCAGCTGCGAACAAATTGGCACAGTTACCGCGCGTGTGCGTCGCTTGTAATGTTAGCGAGGTTGCTAGCGAATTGAAGAGTACTGTTGACCCGACAGGCGCGAGGACCCATGTCGAGCCAGATCTGCGTGCCGAAGAGAAGTGCCAGCTGGACGATGCGGCTGAGAGTAGTTCTCGGGATGGCGAGCTCCGTAGCTCACGAGAGAACAACTGCATTGTTCAGGGATCGGTGCGGCTCTCCGCCAGCCTAGGTAGCCAAGAGAGGTATGATTTAGTTCAGGATCATTCAGACTGTGCGGGTAAGAGACCGATCCGGGCCGACGAGATGTGTAACGGCCAGCACGAGGCGCGAGATGACGGCATGAAAGAGAGTTCGAAGAGAAAGCGCCGCAGAAAGAAGCGCGCTAAAGGTAGGAATGCGGTGACTATTGTAGCGCAGCCAGAGGCTGCGACAGTCGCAAGAAGGCCAGGCGCGAGGAAAAGAAAGATGCGGTCGTCGTTGACGATGTTGACGCATTAAACACGTTCGAGCCACCGGTCAAAGGGGGACAGAGAAGCATGTTCTGCACGGACGCGGACAAAGGGCACGGGGCAGTTAAATTCCTCGTCGTTCCGTCGTTCTTTTCGAAGCTCAGCGTGTAGTACAAAGAAGCGCAAGGTGGCAAGACGAGACCAGGTGGGGAGTAGCGATGCGGTCAATCGAGGTCGTGATGAAAGAGGGGCGCCTGGACGCAAATTGGCAGGCGACTGGAACGTCTTGGGGGAGCTGATAGTGAGTCAGCCTTTTTGTTGTTCCTCGGTAGCCAGAGTAGCTTTCGGACCGCGACCACCTCGAGTACGGCTCAAAGTATGAGTCAGACGTAGACGTTTGGCACGGGAGGCCAAGAGAGCTTCCGTAGAAGGAAAACGTGTTGGTTTTTCTTTTTGAGCATTTGAAAATTTTCGCGATTTGAGACTAGGATTTCTTTCAATAAGTAAAAGTATGAGCTTTGTTTGGGTTTTGTTTGAGAAGCTCGGAGATTTGAAAGACGCGTTTTTTGTAAACATGTAGTATCGCGAGGTGTTCATTAATAAGTAGATAGGCTTTCTTTTTTTTTGAGTGTGTGAGTAACCTGAGTGTCAAGGTTATCATTGAGAGGCCTATGGTAACGCGAGTGTGTTTTAGTTAACCTTCTTTTTTTATGTGTTTTTTTATTTTCTAAGGTTAAGCGCGTAGGTTTTCAGTGAGTTCCTGATTTGCACTAAGAGCTTTAGGTCCATTAGCGCGTGTCCTGTGTGGACGGAAGGAAGCAGATTTATGGCTGGGTTGCTCGTGTGTGTTGAGCGCAGCCGTATTCTGACTTCGGTAGTTAGCGTGCAGGGAACGAGTTATTAGAAGACACATTTGTTTGAAGTTTCCTTTGTGTTGCGTAAGTTACGCAACTTTGGTTGTTCGTTTAAGGAACGCGTCCTGTGTGGACTAAAGGAACAAATGTGAGTAAGCGTGATAAAAACTTTGTGTATGACGCAAGCCCGTGTTCGGAATAGGGACCACAAAGCTAGCGCGATTGTGATTACGTACCTGTGGAGTTGGCCAGACTGTTCAGTGGCAACAGTACGTGAGATAAGTACGCCACTGCGATAAGGTAAGAACAGGCTGTTCGTGAAGTTAGGCTGCTTACGTTATGTTCGGGTATTGGTGGTTAAGAGCCTTCAGTTTGATTCTGCGTAAACCTTTACTCTTGTGCAGCACGACAGTCAGATCTGGTTAAACTCAGGGGGAACGTGAACGCTCGCTTTGGCGGCACAAAATTTTGGGGCAAAATTTGGGGTTCCCAGTTGAGTGACTTGCATTGGAATTTTGATAGGAAGCCTGGCAGGTTAACAGCTAATTCCGGGCGTTTGAACGCTGAGTGGTATTGTGTTGCCGGGTCGACTCTTCTGTGCCAGTTGCTGTGAGTTGGTTGAAGGCATTCCAAGTGCGCAGGGGTTGCAGAGAGCAAAGCCATCGTCTTGCTCGCCAGCCATTCTCTTCCTGCCAAGCGGTTGCCAACACTGGACAGTCGAGATTTCCCGGGCCATGGAGGCGCTGTTAAGAACGGCCAGCTGCAGTGCAAGTTTGCCAACCAGTTACGCCCGCGGTGGTAACCTCATCTTGGAACGCCGCCGCCAACCTCTAGCCTCGTCGCCGTTGCGAGTGAAGGAGTTCGACGAAGCAGGCTTTGTGCTGAAACCGCCACCCGGGACGGAGCAGAGTTCTACGAAGCCCCTTTGACGTCGGCTCCGTACCATAACACCTGTGTGTGTGTGCACCACGAGTATGTGAGCCCGCCTCCTCCAAAAGGGCGGGTCATCTACGGTGACGTCGAACGGTGACGTCGAACGATGACTGGACGAACGTTTTCGTCCGCTTGGAATCAAGGGGGGGACCAAGTGCTTATAAGCAGCGTTTGCCGGCTGCTAGGGTGTGTTCGTCGTTGCTCGTTGTGTGCTCGTCGTAGTGAGCTGTGTGCTCGTCGTAGTGAGCTGAGTGCTCGTTGTCATGCTCGAAATGTACTAGTGAGCTGTGTGCTCGTAAGCTGTATGCTGTATGTTAGTCTTGCGGGCTCCATATGGGAGTCACGCTAGACTGTCGATATATGTCTTGTCTAAGATGCAAATAATGTAAATAAATGCTGCTCGCCTAGTCCTGTCGCCCCAAGGTCCTCCCAAGGTCCTCCCAACTACTACGACTGCTCCAATCTCGATAGTATACGCTAAAGTGACTGACAATTTTTATGTGTTTTACATGGCATTTTGTTTTTGTTTCGGTTTGTTTGCCGTAACCACGACCTGATTATGAGGCTCACCATAGTGGAGGACTCCGGAAATTTGAACCCCCTGCGGTTCTTTAACATGCACCTAAATCTAAGTACACGGGTGTTTTCGCATTTTACCCCCATCAAACTGCGGCCGCCGTGGCAGGGATTCAATCCCGCGACCTCGTGCATGGTATTTAGTCGTTTCCCCCGCATCCTCGGTACAATATGTGGTGCACGGTGCTTATATTTATTCGAAGTACGAAGCAACGTTCTGAGTGACCAGCGACATACGTTTATTCAGTGAAGGTTCATTACAGCCTTTTTAGAAAGTTACTCATTGAAGCGTTCCAGGGCGTCGTGCTGCCGCTAATCGAAATGTTTCCCAGACTGCTAAAACAAGAACACAAGAGACGGTTGAAATCCCGTGAAAGAAAGAAATTTTAAACGCGATGCGTTGCGAAACTTTCACTTTGCTGCTTTAAATGCAAGTGTTGCAGATAATTACTAAAGCACCCTTTTGCCATGTGTTTTCGTACATCATACGAGATTCGTAGTTTGTTTCACTGGTGTCTTCTGTGAGACAAACAAGGCATCGTGTTTATATGAAGGGAAAATTAAGGGAATGGTATGGTCAATGTCTAGGCAATGTTCCTGATGGGTGGGTTAAATGAGAAGTTTTCATTAGAATACGTTTGAAAATGGTCCATGGTGTTGTTAGTATGGTTTACGAGCGGTGTAAAAATTAGACGGTATCGCTGGCCTGATTACAACTACAACTGAGGTCACATTTTGCGAACCTAAGGGGAACAATACGCCAAGTTTATGTGCGATGGTAAATGCGTGTTGACCAAATACGGCATTAAAAATATCGTAAGCAAGTGTTCCGTAGTATCACGTTGCCGCTATTATATAGGTTTCCCAATAACTCTCCGTTTCTGTTATTTTACACTTTGAAAGATTAGCCAGCATTTTAAGTGCAATGTATCCTGTAATTTTAACGTTTATGCCGTATTTAGAAGCTATATGAATAATTAACTTTTTCATGCGTGATGTATTATATTCGCCTGGTGCCCTCATTGAACTAAAGGAGACCCGCCGTGGTTGCTCAGTGGCTATGGTGTTAGGCTGCTGAGCACGAGGTCGCGGGATCGAATCCCGGCCACGGCGGCCGCGTTTCGATGGGGGCGAAATGCGAAAACACCCGTGTACTTAGATTTAGGTGCACGTTAAAGAACCCCAGGTGGTCGAAATTTCCGGAGTCCTCCACTATGGTGAGCCTCATAATCAGGTCGTGGTTACGGCAAACAAACCAAAACAAGAACAAAATGCCATGTAAAACACATAAAAATTGTCAGTCACTTTAGCGTATATTGTCGAGATTGGAGCTGTCGAGATTACATGCGGGAAAGCTTCCAAACGGAACAGTTATAGATACGGGCAACTTTTTAACGCATGTGATCTAACTACAAAGAACTGAAATCTTTGCTACAACTGTTCGAAGGGAACAGCTTCGCTGGAAATTGGGTTGTAAGTCTCCAAGGTCACTCACATTTGCTGTCTTCCTTTCTTGTGAATATTGCAAGTAATTTATGTTGACTGTACTTCGTTGCTTGTAGCATCAACAATACTATTATGTAAGCTATCGATGCACTTAATTCTGTAGACGTAAACATCAAGTACAATTCTTTGTTTAATTATTAAAATTGTTTGTAACGAATATGCATTTCTTGTGTGTTGTACTGCTGTTACTGGGCGCGTGATACGGGGCCTCTGTGAGGCATTCATTGGATCTTGCCCCGGCATCATCTTGAAATTTTATAAAATTGCAATAAATCCCAATTCAAATAATTTTTCGGTCCCCCTAATGTTCGCCATGTGTGAATGATAAGTAGGTCTATGTCTGTTAAATACTGACAAGAGTAGTATATATATATATATATATATATGTATATATATATATAGAAGAGAGGAAGAGAGAGAGAGAGGTCAGATCGCTTGCGGTTTGCCCCCCACTCGAGAAATAGTTGGTACACTACTGGTTGCAGGCTTTTTTTCACGAGCCCACTGGCACAGATCCGCACACGATTGGATGGGCTACCCTTCATCAAAGGTTAAAGCACGAGACACGTATCTCGTTCAATGTCTTTCAGTTCAATACGTGGCTGCCACCGACGTCACAGATAGGAATCTTGCGATAGCAGTTCTCCATCGTGGTTTACCGTCACGGTACCGACTGCTGTTGCGCTTCATCTTTGATTGTCGGGACGGTCAAGGTTTTTTATGTGCCTCCGTTCCACACCATGGTTATGTGTGCTGTTGTTGACTGCCCAGTGGCAGTTCTAAAGGAAAGGCGAAATTGACGAATACCCGCCGTGGTTGCTCAGGGCCTATGGTGTTGGGCTGCTGAGCACGAGGTTGCGGGATCGAATCCCGGCCACGGCGGCCGCATTTCGATGGGGGCGAAATGCGAAAACACCCGTGTACTTAGATTTAGGTGCACGTTAAAGAACCCCAGGTGGTCGAAATTTCCGGAGTCCTCCACTACGGGGTGCCTCATAATCAGAAAGTGGTTTTGGCACGTAAAACCCCATAATTTTTTTAAATTGACGAACGCAAACTTGTTTCGTATCCCGAAGGGGATCAAGGGACAATGCGAGCGTACTTAGACGCTCAGCATGGATCGGTGCAGACTGTGGCCGACACTTATTAATCGCACTGATATCAACGCCGACAATCCGAACGTTCGTGTGTGCGGAGGTCACGTTACAGCAGGTAAGCTTACGGTGATTGCCACCATCGAAAATGTATACACGAACGCCGATAATACGAATTCCACTTTTTAACGTAATGCCTTTGCATTTGTAGGTATTACGTCGAAGTTGTTCGATAAGACGAATCGAAATATTGGTCCCAGAATCTTCTTTTGGGCCACGCCGCCAAGGGAGCTACTTCCGCTCACCACGACAGAACTAAGACTCTGCGCAATATAAAGCGGCTAGCTGAAACTGAAGGAGCAGCAGCAGCCGCGGCGACGCCGTAATACGAATTGATAAATCACGGCACCACGTGTTTGTTATGGGCCTGGTTAGTGCCGCGCAGCTCGGAGGTAAGTGAATAAAGCATCGTGAAGAAGCTAATGTGTTTTAACTCGCCTGTTTCTAGAGCTATGTAGCCCCTAGGTAAGCGCAGAAAGCTTCCTGGGTAGGCTATTCCTGTTTGTAATAACCTGTATAGAGGTGCGGTTGTGCGAATGGAAGCCCCGAAAGCTTTGCGAGCAGGCTACTTGGTATGCATATTGAGATTTAGGCAGGGCTGTGAAAACAAGGACTAGATTAGATGAAACTGCAATCCGCGGCATTGCAGGCTATCCGTGCCCCATCATGTTGATACTAAGCAAACTTTTCCTTTCTTTTTGCAGGAGTTTTTGCGCAGACCGAGAATACTGCAAAAGCCATAAAGACTGTGGAGGATGAATGTGCAAGGCCCAATGCCTTCCGGTACACTCTAAAAGTAGGGAGAGTGTCGCAGGAGTAAAGGGGCCGATTTACTCTTCAAAGCATTGTTTTACTCTCACAAAATGTCGAGTGGAGTGAAACGCATTGTTCCCTCCGTCAGCAAGGAGAGAGTGAAATGTTCTTTTCACTCAGCCCTTCTGAGAGAGAGTAAATTCCCGTTCAACTCTTGCGGCAATAGAGGACAAAACGTAGCGTAAGCTCCTGCTTCAACTGTAGGAGGCTGGCCCTCAACATGTCAGTGTATCACTGACGCACGCTGAGCAAAGAGCACTCCGTTTTGCTTCTAAGAGAACAGGCAGCCACAGTACAAAGGAAAGCGGAGCCAGTGCGCTACTTTTTCACTCGGAGTTGCCCCACCGTGCCGGCACTCAACATCGCGCAACAGCACAGCACCGGAGATAGGTGATGCGTCCAGCGAGCAACAACGAAGGTCACAAAACACAGAACGCAGAATTTCACCGTCTTCAAAGCATCGAGACCCTTCATAAGTATACTGAAAGCTGATACTTGTTTTCCCATATATGCATACACCGCCACCTGAAGATTCTTTGTTTATGTAGGCCAGATTATATCCATCAATATGCACAATATAAGTATCGTTGGGGGTTCAAGTAGAAAATTGAAACTAAAATTCGTTCTGAAAATTCCACAATTCACCTTCTTTAGAACGGGCTGACGGTATGTTCAAATGCAGGAAACTCAGAGTCGGCAGACGCTGATCCGCAACAAACGTACTTAATTCAGAGGGGCTAGTACACTTGAGAGCCATCTTAAAGCGCAATTCTTAGCAAAAACAAAAGACAGTCATTGCAGTGTAGAAGTAGCGCTGTTAGCATAGAGTCCAATAAAAATGCTAAAACGCTATACATGCAAGGCGAACTGCTGAAAAGAACAATTAGGGGAAATTTAATTTGCATGCGGGTGATGCCCTCAACAGCAACACTGTAGCAGAGATGAACGAACGAGTGCAACACTGATGTACTATAGACTGTAAAGTACACAATATTGGTCAAAAGGGTACCGTTCACAAATGGAACTTGTGTTTCCTACAGTAGTTCAGGGCTCAGATACATAAAGACACTATCAGGTGCATTTGCTAGGTATAAAAGCACATCGGTTCGGAAAATGTTTGTGGTTGTCTGAAGAAACATGCCTATAACTTTCTTCGAAAATATCGAGAGAGAGAGAGAATGAAGAGGAAAGGCAGGGAGGTTAACCAGATATGAGTCTCCGGTTTGCTACCCTATACTGGGGATGGGGGATAGGGGTTAGAAAGATGACAGAGAGGAAAACGCTAAAAAAAAGGGGGAAAAAAACACGCACACATGGAGGCACACACACAAAAGGCGTTAAATATCGAGAAAACCAAGAACAACTATAGGCTCTTCGAATGTTTTTCAGCCATTCTGTCTATGGACACCACGACATAAGTGGTGTCGAGTATGGAACTTGCGGGTAACTTAACGCACAGTGTACAGGCCTGAGTAACAGGGAACATGTAGGACAGGCGATTTTTCAGACTTGCGCATTAGAATCTTTCCCTGTGACATACAAACTTCGATTCTTTTTCTCGCCTGAGTTGTCAAGCTTTACCCAACAGACGCTCATTCGCAATGCACAGATGCTAATTGATATACAAAGGATTACTCTCTTCAAAGCTCGCGCAACAGAGAGCACTCGGTCTCGTGCTAACCTAGTCGAAAACTTTATGATGACATTTGGTTTGTTCCTTTCTTTAGAAGGAACACGATGTACTACATCAAAGTCATCATCCGTGACGCTTTTGCCTATACATGTGGCAATTTGTCCAAGGCTTTTTTGTGATATCTTCATTTCCAGCTAACGGTAGTCCTTTAACCTCGAGGTTTATGTTCCTGTAGTATTGTTTCAACTAACTACTTCTCTCTTTGCTTTCTTGAGCTCGTTACTGAGTTGCTCATTTTCTATTTTACGTTGCTGATTTTCAGCTGCCACTGTAGTGAGACCACGATGGAATGCGTCAAAATCTTTCTTGAATTGTTCGAAACTATCATTCATAAAGCCAATGGAGTTACGAATGGCTCAATGTTCCCTACGAATCTCTATTTTAATTAGCAACACTACCGACGACATCTCTCATGTCCGTCACAAACGCCTCAAGCTTAGCTGTCAGGTCTACCAACACTTTTGTGATTTCGGTAATATTACCTGGCAGCTTATCAGCAAGCGACATTGCGACATCGCGCAGGCTCCCAGAGCGAGAACCTTCCATAGCTTAGAGGTGGCGCTGACATGGCATATACAACACTCTAATGAACGGTCATGATAAGGTGAGAGCACTACAGCACTCTTGGCAGCAACAGCGACGACAGGAGAGGAACTATGCTACAGCACAAAATAATAAATGTCACCAACCTGCAAAAGTCAAGACAAGTTGATTAAGTGACGTGCGTACGTCACCGCTGCCGCTGTCAGAGTGAAACCAGCTCTCCAGTGAAACACCGCCCCCAAGACAGAAGCGACAGAAGGCCGTGGTTACAGCACAGTCAGTTAGATTGCGGGACACACAGAACAGACCTGGTGCTGCTAAAGCCAAATAGAACAAAGGTGAGTTGCTCACGTAGCCTGTTTTCTTGAAAAACAAAACAGGCTGCCATGGAGCAGTCCGGAGCCGCTTACAGGTATCAGATGAAGCGCCTGCCTCTGCAAAAATCCCTTCAAGTTGATTAAATGACGTGCGTACGTCGCCGCTGTCGCTGCCAGGCGAAGCCAGCTCTCGAGTGAGACACCGCCACCAAGACCGAAGCGACAGAAGGTCCTGATTACAGTACACCCAGGCAGATGGCGGGACATGAACTGCCCTGGTCAGGTATCAGATAATGCTCCAGCCTCCGCAAAAATCCGGACAAGTTGATTAAATCACGTGCGTACGTCGCCGCTGCCGCTGCCCAGAGTGGCAGGAATGGCCTTTACAAAAAACTCTCGTGCAGCACCAAAAATATTATTGGAAAACTTGTCGTTCCGGAAGACGCGCTCTCTGTGCTAGAACTTTGGTGCCCTGATGACAAACTCACAAAATTCAATGTTGCAGACAGTCTTCGGCGTCTTTATTTGATAATAGTAGGCGTGCTCCATGTGAAACTTCAGTGCACTATTGGAATTAGTGAGACATGTACATGTTCACTCCAGTAATCTCCTTGGCATCCTTGAGAAGATAGTGGCACTTAAACTCCATAACACCCTTGCCAAAGCACAAACCCGAGACAAGGGTACCTGGTGTCTCCTCAACGTATCGGTGCATAGAACACACCTGCAGCCCTGACCTTATATATTAAAAATTTTGGCGCATTGCTGCTTTCTTGGACTTATAGGCACTGAAAGCATCTGCCTCATGTGCCAAGCCCCAGTGGACGGCAGCAGTCGCAATTGTCTGCTTTTCAGGGTAACATATTGTTCTGAGTAATGACACACTCGGGTTGTCGACATTAATAGGAGGCACACTTCTAATTACAGATGCCGTTACCCTGCCCGCTCCGTAACGAAGCCAGTCCAGGCGGTCGGCCTGTTATGTTAAGGATTCCGGCAAATTAACGGTGGCCTCAATGATGTAGGTGGTCATAAACTCGCTGGCCTTTGTGTAAGTACCTCTAAGCGATCTGCCAGCATCTCTTCATTGTAAAGGTGGGGTGACCGTGCTCGTACGGGCTCGTCAAACTTTTCACTGTACTCTGGTAGAAGAAAAAAATAAATGTGGAACGGCTGAGCTATTCTCAAGTTTGGCAATGAAGTCTCTTTGCTCGCCTGGTGATGGTCTTGCAATTTCACTCCGCTTGCTCTGCAGCACTACCAGTGGGCTGTTCGCAATATCCCGCTCCGCCCGCAGCTTGTTTCCTTTCAAGGAGGTAAATACAATGTTTCCCATCCGTTTGAACTCGACCTTTTCATCGTAAGCAGGAAACCAAACGTTCTGCTTCTCTGCACAGGTTTTCTCTTTCTGCATTTGGACGCCTGTACTGACAGCAAACAGGCAAGCACAATGTGGGAACAGGCTTCGCCTGTTCCTTTTATACACTTACAATGGACCGCAAGGAGGGTTTCATTTTTGTGGCATAGGGTTTACACTTGAATGGGTCGATCTCTCATGCCCTGAGAGTGATCCACCTCAAACATAGCAGAAAAAGAAGTAAAATATCTGATTGTAGCAACTGCCCCACAATCCAGCCAAGTGGCTGTATATCTCGCTGGGTTTCTTTTTAATCTTTGTTGAAACAAACACAATGTCAGTTTATCATGAAAGCTTTAAAAGCGAGCAAAGATGCTTTTGACAATCATGCTACAGTGGCTGCTTAGAAATATGCGCATGTTCAAGCGTACACACGCCGTGACGCGCGCGTGAGAGGTCAGATAAATGTATGTGTACGCTCGAGCGTATACTCGAGGCGTCGCGAAAAGTAGTAAATGACCGCATGAAAATTTTCGCTGCACCCTCCCAGCAGCTAAGCGTAATCACTGGTGCATGCTGCCTCATCCGGGACACTAGGGCCGTTAGCAGAGTTTGACTGCGTGTGCCTGAATCAAACAGGAACCTGCCACTAAGAAAGCCCTTTCGCCTACCTTTCCGAGCAGGATAATCTTGTTGCTGTCTAGTTCCTTGGCAGACAGGGTCTTCACCCAGCCACTGGTGAAGTAGCTGTTCGCCTCTAGTGCCTTGTACGCTTTCATTTGCCTGAGTGCAAAAAAACTGGCCCTGAACACGAAATAGTTCACTAGACCACCATGTGAAACATCCGGAAACACAGAAGCATCCGTTATTGTGTCCGTTTCTGGCCGTACTGTGTACGGGTTGACATCACTGCAGAGACGCAACTTCTCCTCGTATCGCACATGCACTGGTCCGACCAACTAGGAAAATTATGCAGCATTGAACGCCTGACTGCTGCTATGCGGTGGCATGGAGCGCGAAACACTGCTCCTGTTATCGAGGGTGCCTGTATCCGTGCCAGTGTGTTGCACCACAGTCAAAACGGTCCTCACGGTCCGCGAGTCTTTCCGTATGTCGGAGGAGCTGGTACACCCGGGCCGCGTGGATAAGCGAGATGGCTTCCGCGGCAGTCCCGCAGCATAGGTGACGTCACGTGCAAGCCATGTATACACAATTAGGAGGAACTTCTGTGCGAACACGAACAGTAGCGTTTATGTTTATTCTCTTTATTTTATGTATACAGAGATAAGACGGGAGATGTGTAAGGCTGGTTATCTCAAACGCGCTACTCACGCAAGAAAAGAAAAAGAAGCTAAATCGAAAAAAACACCAACATGCAATAGACATATGAGGAAAACCTGTCACAATGAGGAGCGCGAAATTAAATTTTAAGAGACAGATGCTAGTATATAAAAGTTAGGTTTAACATATTATATGTAATTTGCCAAATGATCATGCACTTACTAAGATAAGCTATACAAGTCTCTTAGCAGAATTCGCCACCTGTAATACTCGGAAAAAGGAGAGTTAGTGGCGAGAAATGAAAAAAAAGAAAGCGTGCAGCACCCGGGGGACCAACGAAGAAGTTTATAGAAAAGAGTAAACAAGCTACCGTTTTGAGAATGACAGCGCCAGTCATGACGTACCCACACTCTAAAAACAGTTGCACCCTTTGGGGTGTATATTTGTCCCACAACAACAATCGTCATCTGTCTTGCCCGCGTTTCCTTTCTTTAACGCTGCGAGACCGGTACTTCCCAGTCACGAACGGCATGCGCGTTATCAGTGTGACGCAGCATTCTCGACAGGAAAGTAGCGAGCGCCAAGTTTTCAAGAAAGGAAACGCAAGCAAGGCAGATGACGATTATTGTTGTGGGACAAATATACACTCCAAAGGGTGCAAACTGTTTTTAGAGTGCACGCTTTTAGCAGCGGAAGACCACCGAACGTATGCAGCAACGTCGCCAACTGCTTGGTCCTATTCAAGCCTCGGCCATGCCCCACGATTCTGCCGCAGATTATAGTAGATATTCGTTCGGAGAAAACGTGGAACCGGCGGGAATTTCGATTACTTTATTAGCGACAATTCCTGTTGAAGGATACTTGTTGACCAAATTTAGGGGATCAAGCCTTTCCTTGTTTCTTCTTCTTTTCTTTTTCGACTTAGCATCCTAGTATTTTCATGCTTATTACCACTTGAAAGCACAAGCATTGCTTCCCTCTGTAGCAACGGAATTATGCGAAGATTGTCAAGTTCGCCCATCAGGCCGCTACAATGGTTTTGTTTGGCTGAGGAGGAATTCCATTTTTGAAGGGTGTGTCTCCATCTTAAAGACGGCCTGTTGTTAGTACAAGTACAAAATTACACAGATCCAGCGGCGATTTTATTCTCTACGTTAATGGAATCTTTCCTGAGATGTATAAACAAATCCTTTACGTTAGCCCATTTCAGTCCTGCGTCTTAGGCACAAAGGTAACTCCCGCGCGCTCATGTGCTCTCGCGCTATAAAGTACACGTGCGATTGCGAACTAATTGTGCGCTGGGGGACCGAGGTTAAATGCAGCCATCTCGCACGTAGTTTAATCTATTTAAAGTGTTATCTATTCGGCAACACGGCAGCAGCATCCAGCAGCGGCCAGCTGCCATGGTCAGGAAAGTCCGGGAGGTATTACAAAAAAAAAAGCTTCGTTTTATTAATGTCTGTTCTCAGTATAATTGGATTTAGGACCTCGTCTTTGTTGCCGATTTTTGTTCTAATGTTGTCTTCTGCTTGGCTTGCCAGAATTATCTCGCCTGAAGTTGCGCTGTACAACTGCTGATTATATCATACAGTATAGATAACAAGTTGCGAGTCGGGGACTTTGCAAGATTGCGGTGTTGCTTTCTGGGTGTTTTTAGCCCTAGTAGCGTTTAATTAAGAGGAAGCTTTAGCTCGGACCAAACTCCGACGCCGTCTATTGAAATACATGTAAAACGCAAAAAACGCTTTTCTGATATAAGCCCTGGACGGATTTTAATGAAATTTGTTGCATTTGAGAAAGAAAGGTAAATTCTAGTGACTTTTGGAAACTAATTTTTGATTTAGCGCCAGAATTTTCTAAAATAACTTGCAAATTTTCGGAAGTTCTAAAGAAATATAAGCACAAAGCTTACAAATTCATAGCTCTCCATCAAGAACAGATATCGCAGTTCTGCAAACGACATCCATTAGATCATTCAGAGACGACAAATTCAATATGTCAATTTATATCTTACGTGAATTTGTTACGTTGTCTACCAGGGTTCTGCAAAAGTTGCATTTCCATATTACTGAATTTTTTTTAGATTAATGTGCAACATATCATTGTTGTCCGCTTTAGATGTGCGATCAGATGCAATTTACAAAATTGTGATGTCAATTTTGCTTGCTGAGCTAGGGTCTTAAACTTGATAGTCTCGTTTTCTTAATCTTTTTTTTATTTTTGCCAATATTTAATAAAGATTGACGCTCTAAATTCAAAATTCGAAACCAAACGTCACTAGATTTTTAGTTTTTCTTTGAAATGCACCAAACCTCGTCAAATTTTGTGCAGTGGATGCCTAGAAAAACGAATTCTCCTTTTACATGTACTTAGATAGGAGCACGCGAGCTAAAACTTCCTCATACCTCTTAATGAGACGCTGATTTCCATATACACTCGCACAAAAGAGCTGTTGTCTTGACCTCATAAATTTCGACACTGCTCAGGCGGCGATTCCTATGCCTGAGCCCTATCCCGAGTTGCGAAATGTGAAAACCGCTGCAGTTAATAGCTATTTGCCATGCATAGATAACAGGCAGTTGTGAACGAGCCCTTCTAGACACCTTAAAAGCAGGGACGTCGCAAACATTTTCTCCGGTGGGGATACGCATTGACCACGACGAGTCCGTTTGTACATTGCATATTTATAGTGATTGTACGCAGATAGGAAAAAGTAATTCCGGGAGTCACAACTCCATTTGAGCGCGACGCAACGCGAAGCATTGTGGTTAGGTTAAAAGGGTTTTCACGCATCGTGCTAACTTACAGTAGTGAAATGGTGAACGCAGATGTAACTTGTATGCTATTAAATGGTGCAATGCAAATTGCGCAGTGGTTGTTGGAGATGAATTGCATTGTTACGTTGAAGTTCACTCCGTTTGGGCGGCGCAGCGTTCACGTTGGACGATCCGTTTTCGTGCCAGTATAGGGCAGAGCGGGACTCGGGCGTCTGAGCCGCATGACGAGGACGAGCGTTCTCAGCGCGCTTGCACTTATGCTCTTTGAACTGGCCTAGGGTGTCACATTTCTCGGGTCAAGGCATGTCGGCGAGAAACGGTCCTGCAGAGCGACGCGGAAACTGCCCAGAGCCCAGGGCCCAGTAAAGCCTTGAAGGAGCAAGCCTTTGTTTCATAGAGGGACTTGACATCACTAAAACGCCCCTAGGGCGCCCAGCGTCACTCGCCATTTAGATTCCCAGACGCCTCAAGAGAATGTAGATAGGTTATCCAGTTAGCGTATGACGTTACACTTGTGGAAAGGGAAAATAAAAAAGGGGAAAGGAGGGAGAAACTGAACACTTTCGCCGACATGCACGTCAGCAGCAATGTAGCCATTAACATATAATGGCTCTTTTTATTTGAGGCCAACACTTACCAACAAAACAAATACACAAACAAGAAACCGACCAACCGACCGACTGACTCAACGAACGAATGAACGAAGAAGCAAAGAAACAAAGAAACAAAGAAACAAACGCAAAAGCAAAAAAAAATTTATGGGGTTTTACGTGCCAAAACCCCTTTCTGATTATGAGGCATGCCGTAGTGAAGGACTCCGGAAATTTCGACCACCTGGGGTCTTTTAGCGTGGACCTAAATCTAAGTACACGGGTGTTTTCGCATTTCTCCCCCATCGAAATGCGGCCGCCGTGGCCGGGATTCGTTTCCGCTACCTCGTGCTCAGCAGCCTAACACCATAGCCGCTGAGCAACCACGGCGGGTTCAAAACCAAACAAGTAAACAAACAAACAAACCAGCAAACAAACCGTTTCTGGCATTTTGTGGTGTCGAAAACTGCCGCCAGGTGCCAATGCGGCAGAGAATTGAACGTACGGTCATGTGCTCAACAGAGAAATGACGCAGCCACTCAGCCACTGCGGCGATAGAAGCGACAAGGAGCCGGGGAAAGGTTTCAAGACGAAAACACCAACAAAATGTTCACTGTGCAGTATAACGATTTATTATAAGATACTAACATCTGACATAATCGTGGTCGCACCGGTACTACACGAACGTTGGCCGTGCTCACAGCGACAGATTCAAGAGCGTTTTCAGCGTCCTCTTCTTCACTACAACTGTATTATGGTGGTGACTTAAAAGGGCATCGAGGCATGTCGAAGCCAAAGTTGGTTCTCTTTGTTTGAATAACATTCGGTTTGATTTCAATCATTCTATAGCATTAGTCGCAACGCGCAACGAGAAACCAGAACACGAATGTTTCCGCATTTCACTCGCGTCACATTGCAGTCCCCATGACGAAGAATCCACAGTGATCTCAAACACGAATGTGGCTGTGGTCGTCATCTGTGTTTATCGGCACGTATGATATTGACACGTGTATTTGTTTATCTTTCTCGGTGCACCGGTTTTCGCCAGCTAACGACTGTTAAACGTTATCGCTCCTCGCAGGACGCGCCTTCATGTATCAGAAGTTCCTCGAGTGTTATCGACGGTGCTAACCGTTGTCTGTCGTCACTGAACCTGGTGTAACCTGATTTGTGCGCTAAGCACTTGGCCTTATAGCAGTAGTGCTTATTTTAGAAAACTTATGATCCGAAGTAACTTGAATTGATAGTCAGTTCTGTCGCAGAAAAAATTCAAGGTGTACAATAACCACAAATACTACGAGGAACTTAATGCCCTTTCAGTAAACATAGTTTCCACACAATGTACGGGCAATACAGCAAAAAGAACAAAAAGCAGACAAAAGGCTACAAGCCCAACTCTATGAGAGACTGCAGCTCAATTGGGTAGTCACAACCAAACTGGATTGTTTACCTCACAGAATTATGTGAACTTTTTTCACGTGATCATCAACATAATCAGCCAATTCTTATGTCCACTCCAGGACGAAGGCCTCTCCCTCCGACCTCCAATTCCCTGTGGCTTGCGCTGGCTGATTACCCATCAATAGTCTTCTGCCGTCCTCGGATGCGCTTCCCTTCTCTGGGTTCCCCTTCTGTAACTGTAGTGACCCACCCGCCATCAACCCTATGCATTTATTACATGGCCTGTTCGGCTCTATTCTTTTCTTAATGTCCACTAGAATATAGGCTATCCCCGTTTGCTCTCTGGTCCACACCTCTCTCCTCCTCTCTTAACGTTACACCTAACATTTCTCTTTCCGTCGTTCTTTGCGCGGTCACTAGCTTGTTCTTGAGCTTCATTGTTAACCTCCATGTTTATGCCCCACATGTTAGCACTGGCTGAATGCAATGACGGTATACCTTTATATTCAAGGACAGCGTAAAGCTGCTAGTCAGGATTTCGCTATGCCTGCCGTATGCACCCCAACCCATTTTTATTCTGAATTATTGTTTCCTTGCCGGGCTATTAAACTTTATCTTTGTCTTCTGCATAATAATCTTCGACCACATTCTTACACGTTACATGTTGAACGTTTTCATGTACAAGTGTTTAATATAAATGGTACCCCCTTCTCCAAGTATCAGGTAAAGAATGCGAAATGTAGAGCAGAGAAAAACCGTTGAGCGTGTAATATTGCTTTTCTTGCGGAAGCCGCACGATTTACTTTGGTATCAACACATTCTTCACGATTTGAATAATATTTCTGCTACGTCCAATTATATGCTTGCTTTTCAGCATTTATTTTATCATTTAAACTCTCAACCTTGGCTTCTTCCCAAGTTCTCGTATTGGATTTCCACCATTATTTATTGAGAAAGCCAAGCAGGCAAGGGATCAAGCCAGTTTCTTCTTTAAGTTTTCTTTTACTCGCTATTCAGTGTCATATCACTTCAACTGCTTTATCTTCTGAATCCTTTGCTAGAGCGGCTTCTTATCTGGCATTGTTTAGTACCTCACTGCTAATTTTGTTTCAGTTAGCTTAACTGCTGAAATATGTGCGATATTTGCTTTCCGACATGTTTCTTTTGCATGTTTTATCTTTCCCAATGAATTCACATGACAGAACAAATTGCGCTGGCGAACGTGACGTGGGTGAGCGGCGGCGAATTGCACCGGCAGCGGCTTATCTACTTCGCTCTTGTGTGCGGCGTGATTGGGGGGCACTGAGCCACGTAGTGTTCGTCCGCGAATATTGCTCCGCCTTGTGGATACCCGTTAAAGTACTCCCTTCGAGAAGAATGGTGAAGAGAGCAAGTTGGGTGCGTGCCTTGTATTATACCCAGTGCCCAAACGAACGAAAACGACTCTTAAACGCAGGCAAGCGGCCGTCCTGTGACTTTAAAGAATAGTCTTCGTATGTTAGCGCGCTGCATATAATACGCTATTTGGAAAAAAAAGTTCTGATATGCTTCCGGTAATTGATCATATCACAAGGTAATTGACGATTCGGAAACCGAAGCGGTTCCTTGGTCATTATGCAACAGTGATAAAATCGTGGCCAGTTTAGCTTAACTCAGTTTAAATGACGACGACCTTGTGTGTACTGTGTTGTCAGCAAGGAACACGCACACGCTCCGAAACCTCAATTAAGTTTCGACTGTGTCGCTGACCAGAAGCCTTTGTGTGTGTTTTTTTTTTCTTCTAACATATGGTACCTAACCAGAAGAAATTTCGTCGAACTCTCGGTCAAGAGCGCTTACTCGTCTGACGTTCCCTCCTGCCAGCCGTCTCGGGATGCCCAAAGTGAGTGCGTGCCATAGTTGGAGATTATCATCATCAGAATTTCTGGCGTGTGTCGGATTAAGCCCTCGACATCGGCCGCCGCCCCGACTGCGAGCAGGTGGAGCCCTGGCTTCGCAGCAGGAAATACGTATGCGGCGCGCCGTGCACCGGCGTCAGAGCCAGGGCATGGTGATCCGGCCGCCGACCCTGCGCGAGACGTCGGAGCCGCCGCTGCCCGAGGTGGACGAGAACTTCGATCTGCACCCGAGCCGCTTCGAGGTGTTCCGCTGGCGGCTCAACGAGTTCCTCAACCAGGGTCACATGATGCTGCTCGTGCTGAGGACGCACGTGCACGACTGCAACCCGCACTACGCGACCGAGTTCGAGCACGCCGTGCTCTACTACTCCATGATCAAGGTGAGTCGCATTCTCTCTCGCGCGCAACGGCCCCGAAGGAATGTCGAGGGCTACGGAGCTAGCTAGCCAGCGCGTGCCGTTGCAGGCTGGCCGTGGGCAAGATTAGCATAGAGTTGGCCTCTTCATTTCCATTGACCTTTTTTTTTTGGCCAGCAAATCACGAGCGCCCCCCTCTAGGGAAGCACTCTTGTGCGGCAGCAAACCTTTGTATAGGTCTTGGACGCACGTAGGAGAGTGAGTCTGGCACGTTCGGGCACGTCTGTGGTTGGAAGCCTGAGCGACGTTCCACGACCGCGTGCTTACCTTTGTGGCCTTGTCGAAGAAAACATAGCCTGCTAAACCCGAAGCTCTATCTGTTAAGACTAGATCCAAGTCTGGGCCCTTGCCTGTGCTTACGCCGACGAAGACAACATAGCATTTTCTTACAGACTACACAAAGTTGTATGACGTAAGGGCTGGCTTGCAGAGTAACGCTAAATATGTAGCCATTTGTACTTATTAAAAAAAAAGGAGGTCATCGACATTTCCCGTAAAAGCTTATGGATTGCAGCAATTTAACGAGGATGGGGGGCGAAATGCGAAAACACCCGTGTACTTAGATTTAGGTGCACGTTTAAGATCCCCAAGTTGTCGAAATTTCCGGTGTCGTCCACTACGGCGTGCCTCATAATCAGAAAGTGGTTTTGGCACGTAAAACCCCATAATTAAAAAGAAAATTAACGAAAAATGGCGTTCCATTTTAACGTTTCACGTGAAAAAACAAAAAAGAAGACAAATTGTCTGCAATTATACATGAGTCAACGAAGCGAAGTTCTTGTCTCGCGTTAGTAAGTAAGTTTGCTGGTGGTAAGATGTCGGATGCGAAAAAAATAATAAAGGAACTTGCCATAGAAATACATCGTGTTAACGCAGTAACGCTGAAAATGACTTGGTAAACGAATTTCACCTGTAATAACAATAGGCTAATGCAGCGTTAAAAAAAAGAACGAAACGCAAACAGCTCGAGTGAATGAACGAGGAAAAGAAAAAGTGACGCGGCAATCGCCCGAGAATAAAGCTTATTGCACCCTTCGTGTGCAATTTCCGTTCCACCTTACTTGTAGCAACAACGTGTGTCATTTTCTTTATTATTTTTCACTTGTTGCCTTAATTTTGATGTCCAAGCTTAAGCAAATTATTTGTTGAATAATGCGTTGCCTCATTGCATGGCTATTCATTGCATGCAATTCCCTCTTGTTGATGTGTCACCCATAACGTCTCTTCACGCCGTTACAAGAGAAATGGGTCACGAGGGAGGATAAAACTAGTAAATAAATGGACAGAGTGATTCAACTAGGACATCTACGTGTATAGGAAAAATAATAAAATTAATTAAATGGGTGTCAACTACTCGCAGCTCGTACAGTGCTATATGAGGGCTTTTGTAGTTGATGAACGACTATGAAGGATCATGTTGAATTCTTTAGGGCGTACCGAAAACATGGTACAGAGCACTTTTACGGTGAAGCTGTTAATGGCTAGGGTTTCGTACATTTTTCGTGTCCGTCAGCAAATCTGTGTGAGCAACAACTATTATCATCAGCAATGGATCGCGCCACTGTTCGCGATTCGGTCGTGGTCTTCTACCACAGCTGACTCGTTGGCGCCCCTCGGCTATAGTGAGTGTGTTCCAATACTAGTCATAGGCGGCAAAGCAGACGGCCAAGCGGACAGCGGCCATCTTAATTATCATTCCAATTCTCCCGAAGTCAAAGTAGACAGCTTCGCGAAGGCAGCATCATAGTCAAAAACGATGCCGGCCACTTTCCTGTCCAAACAACATGTCGGCTGAGAAAGACGCTTGAAAAGGGAAGTTTGCCTGCGCACAAGGAAAGGTTGACACGCTATCCTACGGCCTTAATGTAAGCTACATGGTGTTTTTCATAGGTTTGCAGGTGCCAAAACTTAAAATACAGAAATAATGTGTGCATTTCGCAACGTTTTCTTGTAGCCGCGCGGTGGCGGCACGTCGCAGAAACGTCTTCCGTACGCCTTCCAGGCGCCTAGAAAGGCGCTCCATTACATGCGCTGGAAGCTGTCTCGGCTGTCTACGTAAGGTCTCTCTGATGCTGGCCAAAATTGGAACACACCCAGTGTACCATATAGACTACATTGAGGCGTAACCGTGCGAACGTGCTCATTTCACTGCTTGCGCATTCGTCGTCGTCTTCTTCCACAGCTGGCTCCGTTGGCGCTCGTCATTCTAGCGTTCCCATAGTGCCCCTCCCTCTGCGAAAGCGCTGACGGCACTGGCCCACTGCCAGTCGGTGCGGTGATTTCAGTGTGAAATTCTTTGCCTCAGTATAGACCTTTTCATCGGGCGAGGAGGATAGGGCGCGTGGAGAGCCTTTCCTCCTCTCTGGCTTGGGCGATCCGGCGCGGCGCTTCTTGAAAGTATTGCTGTCGCGTGCTGCGGAATGATTTCGATATGTTTTAGATGGTACTTTGTGAAATTAACGCCATGTACGTTCATATAAGCTCGTCAGGGAAGCTTTTCGGTGCATCGGTATCTACAGTAGGGGGAAATATCTCTTGGGGGCGCAAAAATGTGACAGGCTTTATCAGCCGTGGTGTACGCACATTATCAGCCACGGTGTGTGTATGTGTCGTGAACTATTTTGCTTATATCGGTTTTAATTCAACAAAGAAAACCGGTGTCTCTGTATTAGCAGCATGAAACGGTAAATCTGCTCACTATCTGATCGCTTGGCGTAGGGAGTCAAACATGAAGCATAGGAGCACATGCTCGTGCACGGCCCAACATAAGGCAACCACAACATATCTAAGCGGCAGGCGCTATCAAATATTTGTGATGCACCGACATCGTTCTCACGCATTTCAAGCCTAGTAGGCTTCAAATTACCATATGTCTACGCTAGCCTTCCTGCATGAAGCCGATGGCGCTGCTCAACAAAGCGATCACTGCGTTTGGTGAACAGCACGATACATATGTAAGCTGTGCGCTTCGACATTGCCTGTTTGGCCTGTATACAGCCATAATATATGAGAGGGATCGCATAAAAGAATGCGATGCCTATTTTTGAGGACAAAATTTTTGTGATACGTGTGAGTGTGTCGCAGAGAACGGAACGAACACAACCGAAAAAAGAATTCGGTTATCATCCTCTTTTTTGAAAAAGCAAGGGAAAACGGGCTAACGCCGCAATACGACCTCGCATAGTCACGCCCCACAACGTTTATAAATATGTAACCGCTGATGCCGTATGCTTGGACTATGCGGTATATAGAACAAAGATATCTGTAATCCAGCACCTACCACTGCTTAGGACGCTCGCGCAGTTCGTAAGGAGTCCCTTTGCTGGACAACCTGAATTCAGACTGTAAGGTATGCTATTGTTGCTTGCCAAAACTATTTTATTCAGGGGCGGAAACCTCATCCATCGAACCAAGTAGTCGCGCAATGTAACCTGCAGCGAACAGTTTGAACGCTTGTCAAAGTATAACGTCACAGCTCCTATCGTAGCATAACGGTGCCCACGCTGTTACGATGGTCGAGTATGTTTCATGGCTCCTAAACCGCAGCTTAGAAATAGAGGATAATACTGCAATAAGGTCACATTAGTGATTGGAACACTCAGGAATACACAATTGATCTCCGAGGCTGATTGTAGGCTCAAATAAGCGCGCACACATCGCGCTGCGTGTTCCGTCCACCTCAACGCCAGCAGAAATTCCGGCCACGACGCATTAAACCCCTTCAGCACGTCTCACATAACCGTTTACCCCGTAGAAGACGCACGTCATACTAAACAGACCGTACGACCGCGAAAACAAACGCCAGTACCTACCGCCGAGCGTATACTTGCCATGCAAAACACCGCTTTCACCCAAGCCAGTAAATAGGGCGCTGCTCATAGGCGGCGCCACTGCGTTCACAATATGGCGGCGCCTACGAAAGAACGGTCTATAAACCCGGTATGTATAGGCTGCCTCTAGGCAACAATGTCGGTAAGGATACACAAATTATTATGCGTAGGGTGGCCGACTTGCCTCATATAAGGCGTCGAGGCTGAGACTGTCGGTAAAGGCTTTGTGGCGCAATGCGTACATGACAGTGAAATTTCGACATCGGGATAACTGGCATAGAGCGGCATCCGTCAAAGGGTTTTGCCCGTGCTCTCCTGCAGAACCTACAGAGCCACGCTTCAAACGAGTTTATGAGCCCATTGCGGCTTTCCCAGTCGCACATAATAGCCGAAAACTTGAAGCTCGAAGTAAAGGCAGGAACGACCGAATGGAAATAGCAAAGTGCTAATTTCTGGCTGTTTTATTCTGAAGATGCAGAAATATATACTCAGGTAAAAACACACAAACACAAAACAACTAAAAAAATAGACCTGTCATCGCTGTTTCTCCTTTGCGCTTCACGTTGACTAGTGGTGTAAGACCAACTAACCCACTCTAATGTCTCGCAAATGATAGACAGAGAACAAACCACGGGGGCATCGAGTTTCAGGAAGAGATGTCAAGGCGCCACCGTGCACCTACTATGTTTCAGGAAAGTTTCGCGAGGCTGGCGTGGTCCGATGGCCAAGATGAGAACATGAAAACTTTCGGTGGATGCGCGGTTATGTTGACTTTCTGTGTTTAGATTTCCTACATCGTTTGCAGAGTGGCATGCTAATGGAACAGGACTGCTAGCAAGGAAGGAAAAAGGATGGTTGTCAGGGGGAAGGAGTCGTTACCAATGTTGAAGGAACGCTCTGCTGTGGCCACCGTAAGTATCTCTGGGGAGGCGGAATAAGCTCAACTATTCCTCTCCAGAGAAAAAGAAAAAGCCAACAGCATTCGGCATTGTCAGGTGGCCTGCTTCCCAAGACTGACTGAGCCAAATGCTGCTTAGCTACGCTTGTCTACGTTACCACTATGCTTCTTTTTTCTGAACAACAACAACAAATAGACGAGTTGGTGCCGTCGAGGCGCCAAATTAAAGCGGTAATTTGTTTTGCGTGGCAGTAGTCGACGCTTCTGTCTTTGTTACTCGATGGTATACTCTGCTTGGAGTTTAAAAACGTCGGAATTTTAAGGTCAGTAACATGTATGTATATGTAAACTGATAACATATTATACTAGGCAAAGCCTATGGGCTTGATTAGGTTTACGCATTAAATTGTATGCTGTATACAGGATGTCCATGATTTACACTCAGCGACGCAAAGAAGACCGACAAGCGGGCAAGTAGTCCATAAGACGTCTGTCTACAGGTAGTCTGCAGAGTGTGCTAACCTCTCCTAGAAAGCAACAACCTAGCCAGATCCAAGGTGAACAGCACGATATTC
This sequence comes from Dermacentor andersoni, assembly GCF_023375885.2. Classification (NCBI taxonomy): domain Eukaryota; kingdom Metazoa; phylum Arthropoda; class Arachnida; order Ixodida; family Ixodidae; genus Dermacentor; species Dermacentor andersoni. The sequence goes on along the minus strand of NC_092815.1, from coordinate 129,534,146 downwards.
ACATGCCCTATGTAGACAATAAGCGGCAGAGTGCGTACGAGTCTAATTAATGCCGATCAAGTTTCACGTGCCCAATCTCTTTCGCAGATCGAACTGGACGACTACTTCGACACCGTGGTGCACTACAGTATGAAGGCCTTCAACCAGCGCGACATCAAGTGGTGGCCGGACACGCTCTTCAAGCGCGTCGCCATCGTCATCTTCGCCGTGCTCGACAAGGTGGAGGTGCAGACGCTCGACTACTACGTCAACAAGGACAACCTCAAGGAGCTGTTCCGGCACTTGCAGTGGGAGAACTACCTCTTCAACTGGAAGATCGCCCTCGACCCGTCGCCCTCGCCTAGCACCACCTTCGTACCGTAGGGACTGAGCGCGCCTCCTTTCCCCCGAGCCTTCGCAGTAAAAATGCGCAAACGACGAGACTCCGCTGAACTAGCGTATTGTTGCAGTCTGCCGCTGCTGAGCAAACTTGCAAGCCACTATCACTTAGCGGCACGGCAAGCGACGCATCAAGTTCAGACACAATTTTTTTCCCTGTGCATCAGTGACGCGTAGCGAAGCAAGGAAAATGAGAGTTCTGATTTATTCTTCGTAAAAGAACGCAGATTATAGTTGTGAGAAGATTCAGACTTAGATATAGGAGTGACGGACCATCTATACTGGTAGCCTAATTGGACACTGGATAGAAAAATAATCGTTCCTATATTAAAAAATTACCCTTCTACAACGCCAAAATAAGTCTTACCGTAAGAAGAGGCTTGGAAAACCCCAAAAGTTGCGAGAACAAGAGTGGGTGGCGCCGCCATCTTCAAGTTCCCGCACGATCTCGCTGTGACATCATAGATTTTGACTGAGATTGTTGGGGTCTTGTTTACCATCTATTGATAAAGATGTTCTAAATTTATGGATAGAAAAATAATCTTTTCTATATTAAATAATTAGCCTTATACAACGCCAAAAAAAGTCTTACCGTAAGAAGAGGCTTGGAAAACCCCAAAAGGTGCGAGAACAAGAGTGGGTGGCTTCGCCATTTTCAAATTCCCGCACGATCTCGCTTTGGCGTCATATATTTTTACTAAGATTGCAGGGGCCTAGTTTACCATCTATCGATAAAGATGTTCTAAATTTCATTCTAAAAGAACCAAAGGCTATAAACTAAGTTTCAAGAACTGCTACTAAGCCACAACGGGAAGAATTCGAGAATTAAAAATTTGACAATCACGATGTCACATTGGCGCACTGGCAGTGGGGTCCCAGGGAGAAATTAAAAAAGAAACATTATCTTTTACCTGCATTTTCTCTTGTATTGTCAAACCCGTAACAGCGAAATTACCGAACTAGAGTTCTAACAGTATACTTCATCAGTCTTGGCTGATTTAATGTTCCACTCTATTGTCTCTCGAGACCTTGCATCTACGTCAGTAGCACTCTTTCCTTATCCTCATGTGTGCTGGAGCGATGTGCCTAATTTTGGGCGTCTGTACGAGACACCTACACTCTCAGACAAAGGTACAACCTTTGCGGTGTATATCTGCCACACAACAATAATCGTCATCTGCCTTGCTTACGTTTCCTCACTCGAAAACGCCGCGCCCACTACTTTCCTGTCGAGAAAGCTGTGTCACGCTGATAACGCGCATGCCGTTCGTTACTGGTAAGTACCGGGCTCGCAGCGTTAAAGAAAGGAAAGGCGGACAAGATAACGTATTTTTTTTTTAAATTATGGGGTTTTACGTGCCGAAACCACTTTCTGATTATGAGGCACGCCGTAGTGGAGGACTCCGGAAATTTCGACCACCTGGGGTTCTTTAACGTGCACCTAAATCTAAGTACACGGGTGTTTTCGCATTTCGCCCCCATCGAAATGCGGCCGCCGTGGTCGGGATTCGATCCTGCAACCTCGTGCTCAGCAGCCTAACATCATAGCCACTGAGCAACCACGGCGGGTAAATAACGTTTGTTGTTGTGTGGCAAGAAACAACCCAAAGAGTGTAATTTTGTTTTAGAGCGTATAGCACACGTAACCAAGCTCTCCGAATATACTTTCTGAGTCATTCGTTCGTGGGAACAGTTAGCGAGTAAGCCGTCTGCCTACGTCATCATATAATTTATTATATACTGTTACTACTGGTCAGCAGAATATTTTACAACGGCTACTGCGTGCGAGTGGCTTTTCTTATTCACATCCTTGTTAGGCTTTTTTACGAGCCTCTGGGCAATCACTAACCGTGGTTATTTCTTGTTCAGCTGAGAACTTTACAGCCAGATACTAAAACAAGGTGGGAAGAGGACCCAGAGAAATTCAGGGAGACTGTGGGCGGGCATTGGCGGTCAGAGTGGGAGGTTCAGAAACGAAGGTTGAACGTAGCTTGCTTCGAGATTAAATTCCACTGTCTGCTTTTGCTAGAATCGCAGATAATTGCGCATTGTCAGACACTTTGCGAAGTTAAAGCGGGGCTGCGGACTATCAGAGTCTTGTAAAGGCATACAGAAAAGCTGTTAACGGGAAAAAAAGGGCATAATTATAACACACGTGCCTATATGTTAAACGTGAATATTAAAATGGTAATACGTACGCATTTTGTTCGCACCGAAATTCATGAAGGCTGCCTTCAGTTTTACAGAAATGTGCATAAAATGAGCACACGCACACACCAGCGAAGAAGAACGATTGCGGTAAAGAGCAAACCGTATGTACGTTAAACGTCTTTTATGTACTCATTATCACTGTAGTAGTGTTTTAATACTGGACACAATACCGGCACAGACTATGCTAGCTTCTCTCGTATACCATGCCTTGTTGATATAGCACGGCTTTGTAGACGGGAAGAGCTCGCTGCACTTTGTTGTTTTGGGGGCCCGGGTACACGTGCCAGGTCACCGTAATATAACAAGACGAAAACAGAATCCTTTTACTTTCATTTAAAAGTTAATTTAAGCTCTGCCGCAAGCATCTCGCAAGGGAAAGGATCAAGCTTGGCAAACGCGAAGATTTCGAAACTTTTATGCTACGTTTAATTTTATTTCAATGCTAAATGTTTCTCGAAATGCTGTCCTCGGCGTCACTGATATTGTCGTGGGGCCATCACCCAAGCTCATATTCGCTCCACTCCTACAGCAATGAGACTAGGTACAAACGGCTAGCTCATTTTACATCTGAAGAGTACTGCGCGGGTTATTCTATAGTTATGTTCGCATCTGACAGCCGCAGCGATCACGGCAACGAAGGGCGCGCCGGTGCATCTTCTCTTCGAGACGCACATACCCTTTGGATAGGAAAAACCGAAAGTGGTCGGTGGGAACGAGCGTTACAGTAATTATTTTGACCGATGTGGTATTCGCTACTATCTTTTCGGCGGTTTGGGGGGGGGGGGGGGGGGGTTAAAACTGGGGCTTAGCGCTGAAACTAACCGTTCAAGAATATAACGCACGAAAGTAAAAGAAGTATTCTAATATCATGAGGATGACGTAAACATTGAAAGCCTCGACGTTGGGACTCCTTGGCCAGACATGGACACTGGCTTTAATAAAGCTGTAGCAAGGACCAAGACATGACGCAACACGGGGCTCGCAAGTTTCAAGATATCGCAGAAAGGCAGTGCTGGAAGACGGGAAAACCACAAGAAGCAGCGCACGGGCATCATTGTATCCTGTGTTCCAAAGCCGAATTTCTGTAATCACGAATCATCTAGCGCGCCAGTACATTTTCATTAGCTTCGAGAAACCGGCGAACGAAAAAATAAAATAAAAATGGTGCACACTTAGACGAGGCCAAAGAGAGGCGGACACATGGGATACTTATCCCAGAGGGTTAAGCATAAAGTTGTTTAGAGGAAACAGTTGCACACGCAGTATGTACAATGCGGTACACTATTAAAGGGAACAGACGAGTGTGATCAGCACGTGTGATGTTTTCCTTCCAGAAAGTGCTTGCAATTGCCTGATTTTGCAGGAGATGACACGTAGCTGGTGGCAGTAACACATTTCTGTGAACCTGTGGAGTGCGTTGACTAGGGGACAGCCATAACTTGCAGATAGGGTGCTATGCAAAGTGAAAGCCAAATTGCGGTGGTTACATTATGGTGGAACACACGAAGGCGTTCCCTTTAATAGTGGACCGCACTATATATCGACAGCAGTCATATGTCACTACATATGGTTGGCACCCCGCAACTCGAATCGATATTATCACGTTGAAATGACAGTGAGGAACCAGTTTTCTCCCTCAAGAAGAGGCGCACCGACCAGGCGTGCACCACATAATCACTTAAAAAAACAAGAAGAAAAAAACTTCATTGCCCATGGGTAGACGCACTGAAAACAGAGCCTTTAACTATTCCTTCTTTCAGTTATTAGTTCAGTTTACTTTTCTTTAGTGTCTCTTCACAAGAAATAATCTTAGAAATAAGAATGCAGATGGAACACACCGTTAGAACCTACGTGAAGCTAAGCTTTAGTAAAACGGTTATTTAAATTCTTTTGAACTAACGGCGACGCATACAATTTAGTTTACTTTCATTACCTGGAAATGGTAGTCAGATGAGATGTTTATGGTTATCCACCACAATGGTAAAAACTTTATTGTCGCGCAATTTAGGTCTACACGTCATAGCGCTCACAAGCTATGCCGAAGTGCAAGCATCAAATCAGGCGGAAGCTTATACGTGCCTCGGCGATACCACGTGAAGGGCTGCAGTGACTAACCGACAGCTGCAGCAGGGAGTGCCCTTCGTTGACGCTGTCAGTGCTTTCTGAACTATGTAATCTCCCAACCAGTAAATTTCAGCGCCAAAGGACGGGAATTCTGGTGAGTTGGTGTAGCTGTAATTCTTTTTTAAAACAAAAGTGCCAAAAGACAAGACACAAAGTCGAGAAAGGAAACGGGAAAAGCGCTCTTTGCGCTGTTGCTAAAACAAGTTTCAGTGGCTATATACTGAAAGAAATGAAGAATTGAGAGTTCCTACGTAAGATTAATCGCACTTTTTGTCTATAGGAGCTTCGCTTAAATCCAATGACTTCGTGTAGTGCACAAGTTGAACAAAGGATGGTGGTCCAGCGACACGGACGCCCTCTATCCAATTTATATACTACAGTAAGTCAGTCAAACACCGACCAGCTTAAGCCTGTGCGCTGTTGCTGTATGTCCGCTGACTGGTTTACTTAGTTGGTGGCACTGTTCCCTATAGTCGATGGTTTGTAATTTAAATCGTGCAGTATAAACGTTTAAAAAGAAAGGGGGGGGGGGGGGGGGGCGTAGGCACAGTAGGCTCCAGGCTATTGTGACCACAGTGTTTTTGTTTGTTTTGTTTTTTGACGGGTGCCTGAATCTAAGTGCAGGAGCGGGTTCGCACTTCGCCTCAGCCAAATGTGGTCGCACTACCGGTGGGAACCGGACTCTTGAGCTTAGGCTCTGTAGGCAAAGGGCCATAACCCTTGGGTCAACAAGGTGGGTTTTGTGGACTCGAGGACAAGACTTACGCCGGGGCGTGGCTGTGGATGCGCGGCTTCGAAGCCCCTAAAGTGCGAGTTTAAAATATTGAAAAACAAACGAAATGAGTGAAAGCCCGTTGAAGGCGTGTCAAAGCAGTTGAAAAGAGAAAAAGGCAGTTTTAATAGATGTAGGATGTAAAATAACCTTAGCAGGCGTGATATTGTTAAAGAAATGTGGAAAATTGTCAGACGCCAGTCGAAAGATATGGATGGCCCATGGAAGAATGTCGGATGCATTCAAACCCCACAACGCTGATGAAATACGTCGGAAGAAAGAAAGTAAATTGTTGGCCTCTTGTCTCTTCGTTCTACCGCTCATTACATTTGAAGCATTCGTAGATTTTCCTTGTGCTTGTTGTACTTGTTAGGGTAAATACAATTCCTTTCCTGAAGTTTCCTAATTACTCAATTTCCAAAGAAAGCGAGTGCGTTAACTGGAGGCTGCACGATAATTCCAACGCTACTGTAAACGCGCGAGGAGGCTCGAAGACAGTCGTTCAAAGACGTGTACCTTAGAGCACACGGTTGCGACACCGAGATCTCGGTCCGGCATAAATTTTTTAACACCAAGAGTGACCCACTAAACGGAACCGCACTTGAAGCAGCACGGTTGTAAGCGTGCAGTCAATAAAAAATAACGTGTCCCCTGGGATTTCGAGCACACGATTCCAGCCTTTCTTATGACGTCATAGCACCTAGTCATGGCCGATGTTACCGGGAACGGCGTTGAAGGTGCAAACATTTTTTTTTTTTACAACGCGTGGTGACCTGCCCTGTAGTGACAATGGATCCGCATCACAGCATCTATATCCCCCTGAGATACCCTGCACATTATATTGTGCATTGCTTTGTATCCTTCTGAAACGTAATTATGAAGCAATTATGTACTCAAATATAGACCCCGCATTTATTGTCAGATGCATGCGGACCTGTGTGAAGTGGTTTATTCATGTTCCTGCCTCCATCCTTCCGGAAGAATGGGCGCTAATTTGGTTTAGGTCGCTGTGTCGTCATAGACGACGAAAGAAACAATGAAGTCCGCTTCAAATACCACTACACACAGAATACGAATACCTCACCTCTACGCGCACGCACGAACACACGCACAAGCACATACATACACACACAAACACACACAAATACACAACCGAAGCACGCACACACTGCATACATACCTCTACGACGCGATTGGCTTTCCACACCTCACTCACAGATACTTTCTTCCACTTTAGCCTTCCTAGTGCTAACTCATTAAAGATCATTATTTACTATATGTAGCAAAGATAAGATACACACGAAAATGTTGCTGATGGCATCTAAGAGTAGCGTGGGAATAACGAATATGGTTTTCCCTTTGGGCAACATGCCAATTAGTAATAGCACCGAATTGGCAAGCCATTACTTCCCCGAGCTACCTTAGGGTCTCAGGGTAAGGGATGCTGTTGGTTGAGCTAGATATCCAGTTACTGCGCGCGGCATGACATGCGGCACTACTCATGCGTTTGCCAAGGCAGGGAGCGCTTTTTAACACACCAGTGTTCTATGCCGGGCTACATCGAAAATCTGTCCCATGTTAGTACATCACGCAATCAGCAACACGCAAATCCGCGAGATGGCGACACTGCCGTTTTGTGCCTACCTAACGGCATACAAGTTGGAAATGCTTGCTTTATAAAGAAATTGTGTTCTTGATGACATATATTTGTTGCAGTGAGGATATCTACATATGATTCGTTTTATCACCGAGTAATTTTGTAGGCAACGTGACGGGCACCAAGTCAGCTTCCACCGGTAACGGCGTTCCTGGCTTGTTCCTGGCGGTTTTCCTAAGGTAATTTCCGGTAACAGGTGATAAATATGATTTATTCTCATCTTTTTGAAACTGGCCGGTAACAAATAGTTCCTTAACAAACTTGAGCTAATGAGTGGTGTTATACATGCCTAGTCTAGCGTTTTGCCTACATTGGATTGGAAAAACGTTAATAAAGTCCTGCAGGACGCACGTCAGCGCGCAGTGGGCGTCTCCCACGCAGGGACCGACAGCGAGTAGCTGGCGGCCGCTGCGCGAGCCTGCTGGACGGCCCATTGCTGGTCTTGTAGGAGCGGGCTTCGCATAGTCTTCTCCCACTTGTCGGAGGTAGAATCGAGCGGAGCGTTTCTGCACTCCCAGAGCACGTGTGCGAGTGTCGCCGTGACCCTACACGAAGGGCACACATCGTTGGGGTAAACGTCCGGGTAGATGATCATTTCTCTGTGCCTTAAAACCTCCATATTTACCTTGTACAGTTACCTATGCCTGTAACGGATGCTGTCCTATCAATGACTTCCCTGCATGACGCCCCCCCCCCCCCCCCCCTATAGTATAAACTTACCTTTCTTACCTACACTGCTGACAGGTTAATGCTTCCATCCTCTATAAATACCAACGCTTCAGGAAGGTGGACGTTACCTACTGGTCTCGCTGGGTGAATACTTTCGCGTTCCATTAGGATGCGCTGAGTGGTCTCCGGATTTCTGCTGCAGCAGACACATGCCTCATCCTATTGTGAATAATTGTTCCGGTATTTTGTTGTCTTTATGCAAACATCTCGGGACTGAAGTTGCAAGGCACTACCCATTAAGTTGCACAGATTTCTCGTTGTAATTTATTTCTTTCCATTCTTGTAAATAATAATGGTCTTAATAGTTTGCACTCTTTGCGTCCAATTCAAAGCTCTGTTTCTCTCAATTTCTTTTTGATGACTTCTGGTTGGCCATTTACACTTTCAATCACCCTGTACCTTGTTGCTAACTTTCTTGACCTCTTTCTTCATTGTGCGTCCATGCTCTTGAGGTACAGATATTTGTGCCGTTTAGCCCATTTATTTTCATTCATATTCCCAATTCTTTCTTCAAAACTAATTTTGCTCTGCGTTTCTCTAATTTCAATAGAGGCACAATCCATGTCACCCTGCACTGCCTCATTTGTGGTTTTTACCATGGCCACCAACACCATCCGGCCTGCCGACTTTTGGTTAGCTTCCAACTCCGACAAGATGTCTGGTTTTAAGTACGCAATGGCATTTGCGAATGCTAGCACTTCCACAATTACTCCTTTCCAGATTTCACGCACCACTTCATATTTTCTTGCGGCCCCAAAATGCTCCATGTTTCATCAAGGCTGCATTGCGCTTCCCCTTTATCTTCAGATTATCTTCGTGGGTGCACGATTTTCTTAGAGTTTTCCTTCTTTTATGTACACGCCGAGGTATTTATATTGCTGAACTATCGGTACAGCTTGCTGTTCAATTGTAACCGTGCCGTTGCTTGTCTCCTCGCTAGTTATCATAATTTCCGAATTCGCTGTGCTAAACTTAAGGCCCAGATCTTTCGCTGCATAGCCGCACATATACGCAAGTATCTGTAATTTTGTCTCATTGTCCGCTAGTGGCAGCATGTCATCCGCATGCGTCGGCTCAGGGACCTTCTGTTTCCCCATTACGACTGCAACATGAATAAAAATCTAATTCACTGTTTCTTCAGCGTTCTTTTATTCCCTTAACGTAAAGCATGAACAATAATGGAGACAGAGGACAGAGCGAAGGTTGACTCGCTAATTTTGCTTCACACGTAGGAGAACAGACCGTATTGCGAAAAGTAGGAATGGTCAAGTTACGCATGCGCACCGGGATGGTAAATGCCTAGACAGACGTGGCGTGCACTGTTTTATTACACTACTTCTAATTTGCCCTATAGCGTTAATGAAACCTTAATATTAAGCCTTCTGCCATGGGATTTTGTTTCTGCTTGCTTGATATGTGTGCACCGGTTCCTCTGCACAGCTGCGTAGCGCTGAACGGCTGGCCTCCCCTCGGGACGCTGAGGCAATGGTCGAGCAAAGCTTTGAAGGACTCTGCGTGCACTACCAGTTAATTAAATTCTCGCCTGTGAACACAATTGGACTCGGCCCGAAAAAGTCCTGTGTAGCTTTAGCGCAGGTGAAACTTACAGCAAGTTTTCGGGTTTCAGCAAAGCTGGCGCCGAGATGGAAACTTTACCTCTCAGAGAAAAAAAAGAACTAGATAAACTAAACATAGGATAGCTCAGGAGACGCTGCCACGATATTACGCCTCCTCTACGTTTATCGTGGAACCGGTAAGCACGTCGGCGCAAGCGAATGCAGACCGACATTTCAGGCAATCTCCGGCGCATTGGAAACATCGAGAACTTTCTCACTGAAATTTTCTCCGTGAAGAGACAGGCGTGACGTTCAAAACATAGGACAGCTTAGAGGGGCTCAGGTGAGTGAACCGCGAAACTCTAGCAATAGACTTGGTCCAATCTGTCTCCGCCGGATGAAGCCTAAACTACAGCCATAGCTTAATCCCACAATACAGAGTTGTCGACACTAAAGCCTCTTTTAGAAGGCACATCCAGGAATTACGTGGCAAGTAAGGGCAATTGTGTAAAAACGGTGCGCATTAATTAATTTAGGAAGAGGACAATAGACGACGCATGCGAGCCACGCGAGCCCTCCAATACGCGCTGCTTACCATAATGCAGACTCGTACAAGGCTACACCTTACCGCGGATTAGCGGGATCTTAATTTAAGGTGCTGTTGCGAAGCGATTCTGGTATCCAGCGTCGGCGCAACGTGCAGGAGGAGGTCACCTCTTGTCGCTAATCCTCGGCGTTTTTCCAAGATAGCTTTTCAAAAGAAGCCAACAAACACTGAGACCAAGGACAACATAGGGGAAATTACTTGCGCTTAATAAATGAAATAAAGAAACGATAAATTAATGGAAATGAAAGTGGATGACAAAACAACTTGCCGCAAGTGGGGACTGAACCCACAACCTTCGGGTTCGGTGCCCACCTGCGGCAAGTTGTTTTTTCATCCACTTTCATTTCCATTAATTTATCGGTTCTTTATTTCATTAATAAGCACAAGTAATTTCCCGTATTTTGTCCTTGGTGTAAATGTTTGTTGGGTTCTTATGATATGACAATAAAAAAAAATCGGGCCCCTCGGTTAATCCCCTTTCTTCCCGTTTACTACTGTTTTCCAGATACTCAATGAGTAGAATTTCTTTTGCATCCCAAAAATACGTCGCCATCACTTTCCTCACTGAGAGTTGGATGTTGAACTTCTTTTTCTGGGCAGGAGACCCCGAATGCCTCCACTGCATAGACTGCTGTTTTGTTACTGGGTCACACTGATACAGCCACCTCTCAGCCCCAGTGACACGGCGGGAGAGAAAATCTCCTGGGTCACTTGAATAAAGATGAAAAAGTTCCCTTGATGAATGCTCGCGGTGGTGTCGATGTTGCGCTGAGAGGTTCCGTGGCACCCATCGTGCCGAGACCTTCGAGATACCCAAGACATCGTCGATGATAGTGAAAGCACTGCCATAAGAAATGTTCAATTGTCCGGCAACTTCGGACACATTCATTCTGCGATTATTCACGATAAGGCCCTCTCCTGAGGCTGAATTGTCCAAATCGGTTGAAGTGGTCGGCCGCCCTGACCTTGGGTCGTCTTCCACGTGCACACGGCACCTCTAAACCCATTGAACCACCGAGTCACTGTAAAATATGAAGGACATTCAGTGCCATACACATTGCCGATCCTACTGTGGATTTCTTTGGCGGAACTTCCATCTTTGCGCAAAAAATTGATGACGCTCCGGTACTCTAGCTTGAAATGGTGGCAGGACGCCATGTTTGACTGACCGATGCAGACAAAGTAGCTTGCAGACTGACCGATGCAGACAAAGCCGACAAAGGCTTGATATTCAGACCTTGCTAGGCTACAGAGACGACCTCAACAAAAGGTAGAGGGAGATCACTGTCAGACATTTGGTTATAACCAAGTTGCAAAACTTTTCGATCTCCCCTCGTAGATTGGGCAGGTGAGAAACGCGTTGTGGTTACTAATCCAAACATGTGCTTTACAGAAGGGTTAGCCAGATAGTGCATGGTTGAGTCAGAAAGCATTTCTTTAAGCACTGCCTTGCAATAAAGTAAGATGCATGCCAAAAACGCTAATGGTAAAAATTTCTTGCGCATACAAAAAAAGCGCTCCAGGTTTCGAAGTGCTCAACTGGTAGCTTAACTAAATGAAAAAGAAAAACGTTTCTAATTGTGTCCAGCATTTCCTTTATGCCACTGGAAGTAACGAATACGAGTGCGTTTCACATTGTTATGGCCCAATCCATGGCAGTTGTCATTGAACCTATACGACACGTTCTGTCGACGCCGGGCTGCAAGTATAGATAGCCCGCACGCCCTTCGGCACGTGAAACATGGTAATGACGTAGAATACGTATAAAAGCGCATAGTGATATACTCAGGACATTTGCTTTCAATGCGCCCACCCCACCACCATGCTATGTAAGCCGGAATATGCCCTAAACAACTAATATTACTAGAGCATTCGGAATTCACCATGATGCGCCTGGGTGAGCGATGTAACAAATGTGTTCATTCAACCGATGAACATAGTCATCATGGCAGAAAACTAACAGTTCAGGGACGCCCTAACGTAAAGCTATTTCAGTCTGTTTCGATACCATTTCTGAGACTATAGGCCTGCACGATTAGACAGAAAGCTTTAGGGGTGCTCCGACTTTGCTAGTCTTTCACGCAGTCAGGGAAACAGTGGTAACTCCCCATCTGATTTGACGTCTACATGCTGGTTATGCAGGATTAGGCTGGAAAAAAAAGATGGGCAAAAAGAAAACTATTTCCGATCTTGCGCCTTTTTCGTCATTAGCCCTTCTTCTCTGTAAACATTTTTCGCGCGGCACCCCCTTCTCCTGTTTGTCACGTAGCGCCACAAAACCATGAACATTTTCTACGTCAAATTGACGGGTACCTACTAAAGATGAAGTAATGTGCCGGACAAAGTGAGCCTTCTTTTTTTTTTCGAGATAGCGGGAGACTGCCTCTTCTCACAGGATTTAAAAGATGGGTGCCCTGTGATCGCTCTGGCCCTGGCTACTCGGAGCTCCCGGAGCAAATAAAATTCTGCGCGTATAATAAAAAAAAGTTACTGTGTGGGAGTATAACATTGTTGACCTCTTTCCGCACGTATATGTCATCATTCCGGCAACACTTCTTCACTGAGAACCTGTTTTAGAGCCATTTTTTTACTTTTCGTTGAGCGCCACCTCCATTTTTCACCAGCGACTGCAAGCTAAGCAAGACAAAGCGGACCAGTCACAGACGGTGGCCACCGCCCTCATGCGGTTATCTACTTTCACGGCGCTAGCCCGGACCTAGCGAAATCCTCTTCACTTCTGCTCGGCTCGCTTCTCGCCTCTTGTCAGCGTATAAATATTTTTTCAATGTCAAGGTAGGCACTACCATTTGCTTGCAAAGCAAACAAGGAGACTCCATCTGAACGAGAAGAGTGTTTGATTGGGCTGTTCGAACAACGTTGCGGGTCACCGCCTGATGCTTGCCTCGGCGGTTACGTACATTTGACGTCACGAAATTGGAAGAAAATCTGAATGAAAATATTTTCGCGCTCAACGGCCCCAGGAATTGAAAGAATGGAGATCTTTGTAAAAATTGTTAATAATAATAAATTGAAACGGAAGATAAGATGATTTGGAAGCCACAAAAAGGTCGCAGTTTTGACTGAAAGCCGAAGCGTTGATTGCGATCGCAAATTTTTAGCCAGCTACACGAAATAGGGTTAGTAGTTTTATTAGGTGCATTAGTTGCTGGAAACATTCGCTTACTAACCAAATTAACAAGCATGCTATCACGCGTGCACAGGCAAACACGAACACATCCCATTCGATGTCCGCGGAGACTCGCTGTCAGAACGCTGTCGTGATGATGAGTGGCTGAAGCGGCGAGTGAATTCCTCTTCCTACTGCCTCTCACTTCAGTGCGAACTATAGATGCGCGAGAACACAGCGCATACAAAGCCATCAGCTATCTCGGGCCGCGTAGCTTTCGAACCTACCGCAGATTGCCTCCAAGATGAGGCGCTTGCGGCTGTGCTCAGCCGTCGCATGCGCAACTGAAGAGATCAGCACTACGAGCACTAACCTGCACCCTTTCCCCAGTCCCCTTTCTAGCGCGCGCACATCTCCCCAGTCGCCCTGCCCCCTTGCGCACCCTCTTCGCCTCCAACCCCTGCGCGTGCCAGAAGACACCATCGCCTCACGCCATAATCCTTATCGGCTCATGAACCCTCGCAAGCTTTCCCTCGCACCTACAGCACACGGCGAACGGCCACGATCGTACCGCACTTGGACTTCATACGAAACGTCACGGTGACGATGCCGCCGACGGCGGCAGCGGAAGTTCGCATGGAGTGTCCTTACAGTTACTATAAGAAGCCAACAAACATTGACACCAAGGACTACATATGGGAAATTACTTGTGCTTAATAAATGAAATGATGAAATGATAAATTAATGGAAATTACAGGGGATGAAAAAACAGCTTGCCGCAGGTGGGCACCGAACCCACAACCTTCGCATTTCGCGTGCGATGCTCTACCAATTGAGCTACCGCGGCGCTGTTTCCCCATCCACTTTCTTGGGTATTTATGTGTCCTAGCAGAACCCTGGGAGTGTTAGCCAGCGCCACCACTCACTGACCTTGGCGGCAGACGTGGAACGTCTTTTTTGCCGCAGGCGTCACGAGACCGTGAACTTTTTGGGTGAAGGCAACTGGTCAATAAACCCACATATGCTACCTGAAGGCATCAATGTTGCCGGATTCGAGACCCTCGTTATGTAATTAACGAGAAGAAAGGGGGTTAACCGAGGGGCCCGATTTTTATTAGTCATATCATAAGAAGCCAACAAACATTGACACCAAGGACTACATAGGGGAAATTACTTGTGCTTAATGAAATGAAATGATGAAATGATAAATTAATGGAAATTAAAGGGGATGAAAAAACAGCTTGCCGCAGGTGGGCACCGAACCCACAACCTTCGCATTTCGCGTGCGATGCTCTACCAATTGAGCTACCGCGGCGCTGTTTCCCCATCCACTTTCTTGGGTATTTATGTGTCCTAGCAGAACCCTGGGAGTGTTAGCCAGCGCCACCACTCACTGACCTTGGCGGCAGACGTGGAACGTCTTTTTTGCCGCAGGCGTCACGAGACCGTGAACTTTTTGGGTGAAGGCAACTGGTCAATAAACCCACATATGCTACCTGAAGGCATCAATGTTGCCGGATTCGAGACCCTCGTTATGTAATTAACGAGAAGAAAGGGGGTTAACCGAGGGGCCCGATTTTTATTAGTCATATCATAAGAAGCCAACAAACATTGACACCAAGGACTACATAGGGGAAATTACTTGTGCTTAATAAATGAAATGATGAAATGATAAATTAATGGAAATTAAAGGGGATGAAAAAACAGCTTGCCGCAGGTGGGCACCGAACCCACAACCTTCGCATTTCGCGTGCGATGCTCTACCAATTGAGCTACCGCGGCGCTGACAACCTTGGCGGCAGACGTTCCACGTCTGCCGCCAAGGTCAGTGAGTGGTGGCGCTGGCTAAGACTCCCAGGGTTCTGCTAGGACACATAAATACCCAAGAAAGTGGATGGGGAAACAGCGCCGCGGTAGCTCAATTGGTAGAGCATCGCACGCGAAATGCGAAGGTTGTGGGTTCGGTGCCCACCTGCGGCAAGCTGTTTTTTCATCCCCTTTAATTTCCATTAATTTATCATTTCATCATTTCATTTATTAAGCACAAGTAATTTCCCCTATGTAGTCCTTGGTGTCAATGTTTGTTGGCTTCTTATGATATGACTAATAAAAATCGGGCCCCTCGGTTAACCCCCTTTCTTCTCGTTACTTACAGTTACTAGTGTAATAAACGTAAACAGCAACACGACAGCATACCTAAAATATTTCGTAATTTGTCGCAATACCTATAGTTTATCGCAAAATTATATCTTTATTAATTAATATCTAGCTGGACCACCGCTACGTGTGGTCCTTTTTGTTGCGGAAATTGCTTTTTGCATGTCTGCCACTCTTAATACACTGCAAGGTGTAAAAAATCAAATAAGGAAAACATGTCAAAGAAACAAATAAACAAATAAAATTTCCACTGCGTGATATGACTGTTAGAAGAAATGCTAGCGTGCCGTACAGCTTCGGCGGTAAAAGGACGTGGTGCAACTTTCGCGGTACAAAGAAAACGCTAGTGCGCGTAATTGCGGTACAGCTTATGCCTGTGAAAAGCATGAAGCCTCCCTATCTGATGAAACATGTAGTTCGGAAATTGCGGCAATGTATGTTTATAGATGTGTTGTCGGGAAGAAATAAAAAGTGGGGCTCGAAATGTTTTCGATTCCTAGCAGTTACAATTTGTAAAATGCCTCCGTACTTGATCCCTTCACGTAGACTGTATACGACAACTTGTCACACAAGCATACAGGCAGTGAATGCTGAGAAAAGTCGCTCGGCAGAAAATACTGAGCGCACATTCCCTGCGGTGTCCTCATTCTCTACAGCGATAAAAACTACCCTCTGAGATTAGGGGCCTCTTCAGGGTGTTTAGGTTACGTCGTCATTCTTGACCGCACTGCCGGCTGCCTTGAGCTTGAGCAAGACTTCATCTGGTTCTGGATGAGACTTTCCTTAAGACTCTGGAGACAGTGAACAAAAAAGAGAGAAAAAAAAACAAGGGAACAGACAATCAAACAAACAAACCAACAGCTTATGGATACCGACAAAGGCCTATGCCACCGCAGATGCTTTTAT
This sequence comes from Dermacentor andersoni, assembly GCF_023375885.2. Classification (NCBI taxonomy): domain Eukaryota; kingdom Metazoa; phylum Arthropoda; class Arachnida; order Ixodida; family Ixodidae; genus Dermacentor; species Dermacentor andersoni. The sequence continues at coordinate 129,517,922 of NC_092815.1, read as the reverse complement.
GTTTCACTGCAGGCATTTAGACTTCATTTCTCCTCAACAAATATGCAATAATGATCAACTTCAGCCCTTGCCACCTCATGGATGGGAATTACTGTACGCCACTTGTACTTTACCGCCATACATGGGCTGGCTGACCTATCCAGTGTAGTCGGGAAACTGCTATGGAGAATGACAACGCGCCAATTGTTGAATGACATGTTGGTGGGATAGTTGGTGCTTACTCAATGACATGCTGCATGCAAGGGCACCACCATAAAGAGACATACAAAGCACTCATAGGATGTATTAATGTAGCCGCCACAATGTTGGCAATGAGCATGTCCCCATCGGGAAGAGCACAAGGCACAGTGAAAGGAAAAGGAGAGCCACTGTATGAGAAATATACTGCACAAATACGCCTGTGATGTGATCTGTGTCTCTTCTTTCTGCTTGTTAATGTTTTAGCGTAGAATATACAAAAAGCACACAGAGGCACTAACGGGACAAGCGCTATTTCCAACTAACGTTTAGTGCCAGATGTATTTATACAGAAAAAAGCAACAAAAAGAAAAGAAAAAATATAACTAATCACTTGATCATACCAACACGTGTGCGTTACTAAGTGCTTGTTAGCAACCGTCCTCAACAAAATTTATTTCTTTGGCAGAAAAAAGAAAGACAGTGAGCTGATGCACTCATAATCACCACTATTCATTGCTACAGCTTCCACAATCTGGCGCGTGCAACGATATTTGTGCTTGAACAAGACTGCAGTGTTGTCGAGATACGGAGCACACCCACAGTCACGACGAGATGAACACCAGTGTAGCGCTTTCTCGTTCGTGTCTCTGTGTGTTTTTGTACATTCTGCGCTGAAAGATTAATAAGTATGGATTATCAACTGGCCCGGACCAAAGCTTTGCTCTTCTTTGTGGTTGAGCCATTGCGCTGCATCATGTCATTAAGTAGGCACCAACATGCCCTTCCACAGTAGACTTGTCATACAGTGGGTGCTCCATGTACGTTATTTTTTCCTTGTGCTCTTCCCAATGTGGACACTCTTATGGCCAACATTGTGGCGGCAACGTTAGGAGCGCCCGTTTCCTTTTTGGTAGGTCTCTTTGTGGTTGTGCCCTTGCACTACATCATGTAATTAACTAAGTGTTGGCGGGTTGTGGCCATCAAGTTGTACGACACGCTAACGATCCCGACGCGCCTGCGTGCCCACAGAGCACCCTCCCCCTCCATCCCCTCTCTCCACACACACACACACACACACACACACACACACACACACACACACACACACACACACACACACACACACACACACACACACACACACACACACACACTCTCTCTCTCTCTCTCTCTCTCTCTCTCTCTCTGTGCTTGATTTCCGCTGGCATGAACCTCATGGCTGGAACAATATGTGGCCGTGGAGTCAGCACAAGCCTCTTGCGCATTGCTCTCGTACTATACATTGAAACAGTACTGCGGCCGCATGCACGGTAACCTGGCAGCAACCGTTCAGACAACCCAACAGCAAAACCTACCCAGAAAGTAGACACTGAATTTGACTAGATAACGCAACGTGGCATATTTGCCTTTGATTAGAGTACAAGACTTAATGTAAAAAGTTAACGTTGGCTGCCTGCCTTAACAGCTGTTGCGAAAATGCTAGTCAGTGGTGCTGCACGATCCGATGTCACAGCAGACAATTAACACACGTAAGCGAGTTATTTGTTTTATTTGACGAAGAATGTTTGCGGTGTAATACAACACTAATTGAATAAACTCAGACGTGCTCGAAACTAAAGATAATTGAACACGGCTCTCCTGTTCTGTCCATGCTTTCTGCCTTTCTTTTAGGACGGTCTGAACTAAATTGTTTTGGTCTCGCCGAGGTAATCTTTATTACTATTTAACGCATCCTGCTATGCTATGGCTAGTATTACTCGATATTAAGATTGCATTGCGCTCTTCTATTGCGCATTTGTGCATGTTACAAAGTTTCATATGAACTCTGAAAAGACAAGCGATTTGCGGCTGTACTTAGTAAAAGTCGACTTACTATAACGTGCTGTTATGAGAATAAAGGTAAATTGTTCAACTTATGGAGCAATGAGTTAAATAAAAGGGCACTTAAGAATTACTTGGTCTGTGGAATGAACAAAATATGGAAAGTTGGAAAGCGATTCAACGTCTTGTTAATGCCGGTTATCGACATTACCTAGACGTTGAATCGTCTTCCCTGGGCGAGTTGGGCGTGACAATGGGGTGTATTAACCGTATGATTTACTGAGAGTCGCGATGGCTGGGGGCGAAGTGCGAGAGGAGGGAGATGGAATGTTTCATCGAGGTCCACAGGAGGTTCAATCACCCCCCAACTTTTAATGCGTTCGCATTCTTAGGATATTTCACGAAATTTTCCGGGGCGATCTATCTATCTCTCTAAGCATCTAGGCATGGTTGTATGCGACGGTTTCGCTGACAACCTGAGTCACTGTGTAGTCCATGGTCGAATGGTCCGAGCATCGGGATGCTGGGCTCAGGGAGCAGGGTTAGAAAGCACCCGTCGGACCAACTTGAGTCAGTGAGTATGTGGCAATGTGAACATATGTGCGGTTGTTCAACGAACCTATTTACCGCCGACATGGCTCACTGCAGATGCGGGAGTTGGTATGTATCGCTCGTATAGGATACTCTTTGATACCGAATTGGAGCACTGGCTATGTACTAGGAGGTGTGCGCCGCTTTACAGTGATAAAAAAAGATCTTTTAAATTTCTCCGATGCTGAGTGGAATTGAACCGACATCACACGGTTTTCTTAGGATAGCAACGCGACGCTTCAGCAGGCTGTGCCTCAAATGCCCTGAGTATGTGCACCTCTTCAATGAACGTCTCACCAACTTCGGTCACTGTATACATGCCACTGGATATGCGGCAAGCGAGGGAAAAATAGTTTGCGTTCGCCCGCATGGGCGCGCCACACTTCTCGTATCGGAAGGCCCACGCGGGCTTCTCGGCAGCCTCACTAGATGGCGCAGCACGTTTAGAAAGAAGCGCGAGAGGAGTAGGCCGGCTGCCGCATGGTGCACTTCTCAGCGCTCGCTCACATCCGCGCGCCACGCATCTCAGAGGCCATGGGCAGGCTTCAGTACGGCGCCTCTAGATGGCGCCGAGAGTTCATAACAAAGCGCGAAAGGGGAGTCCCGCTGCAGTGAACGCCTCATACAGAACTCTGCAGACGGCTGCAATATGTTTCGTCGCTATATTGATTAAATGCTAAATGCAGTACCTTTGACAGTCATTGTGAGATAGGCTTTCGACTGTTGACCCAAGAGCTTCGGCAGAGCAACTAATTGACTCTAAGGGAACTACTTCAAAGAAATGAGTAACGACTTATGGTTGTGCATTTAAATTTGCCGCACGCACTGCACCACCTGGGGTTCCTTAACGTGCACCTAAATCTAAGTACACGGGTGTTTTCGCATTTCGCTCCCATCGAAATGCGGCCACCGTGACCGGGATTCGATCCCGCGACCACGTGCTCAGCAGCCCAACACCATATTAAAAATATTCGAATGCCACATAGCTGGACAGAACAAAGCTAATGTTGTTTGCCGTCGCTTGGAGGTACTCAAATTGTGTCCATCATTCGGCCTAATTAGATAATTAGTCATAATTAATCTTTCACTTTCTCAAATATTATAATTAGATTAAAGGTATGAATGAGAAAATTGTAAAGCGACATGAAAAACTCCCGATACTGATTTCTGTTGCTCAATATGTGCTACATAAAAGTGTTTTTTCGAGCCGGAAAGATTCCCGCAAATGCACGCAAGATTGCCGCGCGGCTTGCCTCTCGAGGCACTTTGTGTTTATTCGCGTGCTTCTTTCACGCTCGGAAAAACACATTTATGTAGCACGTATTGAGCAACAGAAAGCTGTAGCGGGAGTTTTTCATGTTGCTCTACAATTTTATGATTGACACTTGTTATATATATATCATAATATTGTTATATTTGAGAAGTTGATTAAATAATTAGGACTAATTTTCTTATTGGGCAGAATGAAAAAATTAATTTCAGTATTTCCAAATGACGGCAAACATTACCCTGGTTCTGTCCAGCTACATGGCATCTGCATATTTTTAAACTCTGGCTAAAGCTAGCTGGGACCCCCTGTATACGAAACACCCTTCGCAGGACATCCCTTGTTCAAAGCCTATTGGTCATTTCAAGTGTCCACCTTCTTGGTTGTGACCAAGATGGCGCTGCCATCACGTGCGACTAACATGATCTGGTTCGAGAGGAGGGAGCTGGACAGCAGCGTATCCCACTGCTCTTGGAGTGGGGGTTAGGGTGTAAAGGAGTAGAGGGTAGAGGAGACAAGACTGGATTTTGTTTGCAATCTATGACGATGTGCCGGCGGGTTCCTATAGCTATTCGCACTATTTACATTGTTTTTCATATTGAGTAGGGCACACGAGATGATGCCTCCTTGGGTGTGGGAACGTGTTGGTTTGCAACAATCCGAGTGTTGTCTCTTGCGTCTTCGTGAGCGGTAGATGCGGTGATGGGTTTGTTATGCGATTGAGTCTGTGTGTTGAGTGATTTCTTGGTATGTTATCATTATATTGAGCTCTTCCGTGTCCTCCGGGGCCTGGTCGATAAGTTCTCGGGCCTCCGAGTGGGCGAATCTGTTGCCCTCCAGGGAGGCGTGAGCGGGTGTCCACACTATTTTGACATTTCTTTCTGGTAGCTTGGCTGTTAGTACGCGTTGAGCCGTTTGTGCCACCCAGCCCGACATGAAGCTCCTGCACACTTGGGAATCAATTATGAGTGTTGCCGTAATCTTTGTGAGGGACAATGCCATGGCTAGATGAGGCAAGAAGGTGAGCGTCCTGCTATTTCCCAAGTACCCTTGTCGAAAAGTTAGTTCCAGAGGCCTCCCTTGTTCAATTACTCTTTATCCCTCATTATTCGATGTATTGAGCCCACTCAACTCATCCAATGACTTCTTCCAACTGCAGTGCTCTTAAAACAGCTTTGGTCCGGTGCATTTCCACCACGCACGAACGTTCTCGAGTGACAGCGTTCGCTTGTTTGTTTCAGACATTATGTACCTCTTCGCCAGGGAAATACACAAAGGCAGTGAACCTAGCATTAACAGCTTCGAGTACTAGAAAAGTGTTTTCATCTGCGGCCGTCAATTACCTCATGTCCAATAAGCGTAGTGGCCGTGGGGGCTTGCTTAGTGTGCTTGCTTCCTTTTGTACACCAACTTTGTGTTCTTTAACCCTAAAACAAGCTGGCCGACGAAACCAGAACTTCATTACCTAGGTAGCTACCGAACTCGTTAATGAGTTCGCTTGCGTCCGTATAACTACGTTTGTTTACGAAACACCTCAAGCTTTGGGCGTGAGCCGAAGCGTGAGCAACAGGCGACATCTTGTGGCTCTGAGTTCAACCGCGGTACGCGTTACTATTATTGCAGTTAGCAGCAGTTATGTTCTACATACCACAAGGGGTAATAGCTTCGGTCGCCCTATAACATTTACGACTTTTATCGATTTATTTTCATTCGCAAGAATTCTCACGCAAAAAAAGAAAACACTGTTTTAACGCACTGTCGTAAAGTACGTGGCCAGAAGATGTCGCCACAGCCGCTGCTGCTCCCGCCTATGTCATCGCCATTCGGGTGCACCATTAACGGCAATTCGTACACGAACAAGCTATTACTCTTTATTTGACCGTTTATCTTGATACCGCTTACCGTTTAGCTTTGAAGCAAACGATACACAGGGAGGAAACAAATATACGAGTCAGTTGAGTGAGTTGTTCAGTTCTTTTAAAAGACTTCAGACGAATCGGTGATTTAATTTCATTTGTGCAGGGTACGCAGCTGTAAAGCGAAAGAACTGCTTCATCGAGAGCGTTGACTGGATCTCTTTCTTGGGAATGGAGAAATGTGGAAGAGTGTACCTGCGATTTTATCCAAGTAAAACTGCAACGCAACGTTTAGCGGAATATTATTCGAGCAGAGATAACAGCATTAGGTTAGGTTAGATTATGTGTTAAGGTCACCTAATATTTTGGAGCCCACATTGTCAATATTTTGCCCGTAGGGGCGTCGCGAATTCGGGTCCAAATTATTTTATTCGGGGACAAGAATTCATGGGCTAGTCATAACATCATAAGTTCATTACGGAAGCCTGTGTTTATTCAGACACAAGATTTTGCACATTAGCGATTTACACCACAAATTCAACTTGCATGCAAGCGAGGCTCGAGCATTTGGCATACTTAGTAGGAGAGTAGTAGTTAGTAGGAAGTAGTGAGGTTGCACAGACCGACGATAAGATGAAATTAGGAAGAGAGTGTCTAAGACGCAGGCATTTTAGCCGCTGCAGTGCTTGATGGTGTAAGTGAGAAAGTGTGAAAGTATGACGCACCTGGATACCTTCAAAGCCCTGCCGCTACGGACGGAGTACCCGGGTACTGTGCGCCCAACGCTGCTTATGTCCCCGGAAGAACCTCACTTTGGCCTAGTTGGTGTTTAATGCATATCATATTGACCGCAAATAAAGACAAGTTACCGCCAGTGCTGCTTATGTGTTCTCCCCCTCCGTCCCCATCTTCATTTGCGGTCAATATGATATGCTATGTCCCCGCAGCTTTGGGTCGCTCGCTCAATAATTTGAACATGATATGTGCAGCAGTATAACGTGATGGTAGAGTTTTCACCACACAACAAATGTGGAAGACATCACGTTCATTACAAGACGAACCAAAAAATGCCGAATGGAGCGGCGACGATGAGTTTGCGACTAGGCGTTTCGGTATAGCCGGATACTCGACCCACTGTAGGGATCTGTGCTCGCGTGGCAACATTTGCCCATGTGCAGTAGGCGAACTGCGCAAGCAGGTCGATCGTCATGCTGCATCGCTAAATAGATACTAAAAAAGTTTCTAAGCTGCGGTAGTATATTCTCCTTCTGCGACACTGGGAAGATAACTGTTACCGTTAGATGAGGTGCGATGAGCAAGAAAATGGGCAAAAACAAAACACGGAAGGCCAAAGTGGCCCTTGAAGTGCTCGCACTAGCTTTTGCAGTGATTTCATGAATTTTGACGGCGCCTGCAGAAGCAGGCCAATTTTTTGCACTGCAAGTGGACTATATTGCGTCCTAAAGGACTGGAAAAGCTAAACATATACATTTTCGAGAACTTACACTGCGCCCAAACGGCCCAAATGCGAGAAGAAAGAAAAAAAAAGGATAAATAAGAAACTTCAGATTCATGACGTCATAGTGACACACCGGCTATGCAGTATCGGTGCGAAATTAAAAAGAAGCCTAGCTTTCGTTTCCATGTAACCTTTTGTAATCAACCTCTTACCCTAGACTTTACGAGAATATGATCTTAAATGAGCATGTTATCAGTCAAAACAGATTTAGTGTCTTATTGCGAAATACAGAGCGACGACTGAGCACTGGGCAAGACACAAACACAAGAAAAGCGCACAAGGGCGCTTCGTTGAGTATCTCTCTTGTGCGCTGTGTCGCCCCGTCTTGCATCTCATGAAGTTTTCATGTTTATCCACCACAAATGTGGGAGCTTAACTCTCATGCAAAATTTTTATGTCTACGCACTGCACCGGTCACAAGCTGTGCCAAAATGCAAGCAGAAAATCAGGCGTATGCACAGTGTGACAAGTGTACGCAGTAATGTCACCAGGATGAAGGTGGTGTATGATCCTCGTCAAAGAAAGAATGCTTGGCGGGTGTACGCAGAGAGAAGTACGACACATACCTAACTACATTTTAAGGAATACGTATCTTTTGTGCCACAGTGGCTCGTACAAATCCTGCAGGATTGGGCAAGAATGGGCACACACCCTTATGTTCAGACTCATAAGGAGTTTATTATTTTTTTATTACGAAGAACACAAGTGCACTTACTGGCACTATTTTGTCGGCCAGAGTACTGGTGGGCAGCATGTTGGGAATCTTATTCAGCGCACCTATAAGATTCGCATATTCAATTCGCATATTCGCAAAAATATATGCGCCGAAATACCAACCGATCCAGCAGAAGCAGAAGATAAGCAAATAAAAGCAAGCAAGCAAGCAAGCAAGCAAGCAAGCAAGCAAGCAAGCAAGCAAGCAAGCAAGCAAGCAAGCAAGCGAGCAAGCGAGCGAGCAAGCAAGCGAGCAAGCAAGCGAGCAAGCGAGCAAGCGAGCGAGCAAGCAAGCAAGCAAGCAAGCAAGCAAGCAAGCAAGCAAGCAAGCAAGCAAGCAAGCAAGCAAGCAAGCAAGCAAGCAAGCAAGCAAGTACACAAAGCAACACCAAGCTAAGCCAAGAAAAGCAAAACAAGGCAAAGCAAAGCAAAAGAAGCAATGCAAGCAATCTAGCATAGAGTTTCATACAATAATACTACAGGGAACTCTAGCGCTGCGATCGCTCAGCCACCGTGGGAAGAATGGCAAGTACATGGATTTGTCTGATCTTTTTACTTACGGATTATGACAGTCTTTTGACTGTGTTTATTATGCTTTATATGTCTCCAGTGTCCTAAGCTTGAAAGCGATCTATATTTTTCTAAGTGCCGCATACTCACACGCACAATCGCTACTAATTGCAGTAACTCAACCTGTCGAGGTGGTCAAATTGAAACCCGCCAAGCGTATAAACGAAGGAGGTTTTAAAAAAATTATATTTTCAACCTCCTTGGTTTCAACACGCTGACTTCCACGCGATAAATTAATGAGCACGTTTTATGTCAGTTGTCAATGTATGCTTCCATGGCGTAATGGTTTAAATATCTAACTTCTGTGCTAGACGCCTCGTGTTCGAATCCTGCCATCTGACAATTTTAATAACGTTGATTTAATTATTTATTCCACATCACCTTGCTGAAACGACGAAGTTACGAAGTCGTGGAGCCGTTTGAAGCCAGAAGGCCGCAGTTTAGGCAAATCGATGTACTTCCCCTAATTCCTATGCTGAATGCTCCACTCCGATTGCAGTTCCCGTAGACACCAGCGCCAGAGTTCCCTGGAGTATTAATTATACGAAATCTTATGCAAGCACGCAAGTAAGCCAGCAAGCCCGCCTGCAGCAGCAGCAGTAGCCACAACTTTCATGAAGGCTCCCTACTGCGCAATTGTACTTTTAAAGGGAAGCGTTATTTGCCTCCCATATCGCTTTCAGGGATGCCGCTGCCTGGGCGCAGCCACCGCCGACCCGCCAATCCCGATAGGGCAGGCAAATAACACTTCCCTTTCAAGGTATTATTGAGTCGTGGGCAGCCTACATGAAACCTCCTTATTTTGCAGCTTATCGGCACAACATCTAGCGGCGAGCAATTTGAGCTCACCTGATTGCGGCGAGCGCGACACCTCTCTCTTGATTCCTCAGCTCCGTGGCGGGAACAACAGAGAATGTCCCGCGCGGTCACCGTAGTCCTACTGCTGTGGGCGGTTGTAAATAAACTCGTAGACAACGACGAGGGCGCACAGCACCATGACCGCGTAGGTGACCCCGATGACGAGCAGGAAGAGCTTCTTGTTGGGCAAGTCGGACTGCTCGCCCTCCGGCTCCTGGGCGAGGTGCTTGTCTGAGCGGTACGGGTCGACCCAGTGACCGAGCAGTCCCATCTGCTCACCGGCCTCCATTGTTGTGCACTCACACTTGCTGCTGTTGTTGTCCTCCAGGATATTCGTGGCGCATACCCACAGTAGGGGATCGACCGCGAATCGGGTGGTTTCGCAGAAACGGAAAAGCATGACGTGGAATAAGGACTGTAGAGATGTTACTTAAAGATAAAAGGCAATCATGTGGGAAAACATTTGAAAGGGAAGTAATACCAACACGTACGCCAAATTTATGAAAATATTCATTGGCCATTTACCGGTAAAGGCGAGAGAAATGCGTTACCATTACGTCGCATTTACCTTTTTGATGACCCGAATCCATGATTTAAACCACGTTGAACATATTGCAAAGTGTTGTTCAGGAGCCAACACGCCTTGCCTAAGAGTCAAGTGCAAATGAATGCCATCCGGACCAAACCACCGTCCGTTGCACTATATATACATGTCATAAGAAGCCAACAAACAAATACACGAAGGACCACATAGGGGACGTGAGTTGTACTTACTAATTGAATTAAAGAAAATTATGAATTAATAGAAATGAAAATTGAAAAAAAAAATGTCCGTAGGTGGGGAACGACCAGACGTACCCACGGCGCCGTTTCCCCATCTACTTTCTGGTGTATTTATGTTTTCGCTACTAGGAATAACACTGACGGTACCTGCCATGGTTGCTTAGTGGCTATAGTGTTGGGCTGCTAAGCACGAGGTCGTGGGATGGCATCCCGGCCACAACGGCCGCATTTAGATGGGGGCGAAATGCGGAAAAAACCCGTGCACCTAGATTTAGGTGCCCGTTAAAGAACCCCAGGTGGTACAAATTTCGGGAGTCCCCTACTACGCCGTGCCTCATAATCAGGTTGGGGTTTTGGCACGTAAAATCCCATTGTTTAATTCAATTTGAACCCTGGGTGGGTTAACCACGTTCCAGAGAGCCGTCAACATCAGCGTGGTGTATATATATACATATACGTATATATATATATATATATATATATATATATATATATATATATATATATATATATATATATATATATATATATATATATATATATATATATATATATATATTATATATTATATTATATATTATATTATTATATATATTATATTATATATTATATATTATATATTATATATATTATATATATATATATATATATATATATATATATATATATATATATAATTTAGTGAAGCATAAAATCACAGGATCCGGCATAGTTCAAGAAACAGAGAAACGTAGGAAAAGTAACAGTATTTTATCGACATTTCGGTCGGGGTAAGACCTTCATCAAGAGTACATACATACATACATACATACATACATACATACATACATACATACATACATACATACATACATACATACATACATACATACATACATACATACATACATACATACATGCATACATACATACATACATACATACATACATACATACATACATACATACATACATACATACATACATACATGCTTTTTCAAGCTCTCTCAGCCTCTACCACGGGACCAGCTTCCCGCATTTAACGTTCTTGCACATTGGCTGTCCTCATGCTAACGAATTAAAAGAAAAAGGTGGACGAAGAATAATCACCCCCTTGCAAGTCGTGAGGGTGACATCCCCAAGGGCTTTGAGACAGTCGAACGGAAAAAAACCACTTACCTATATACCGCTAGTGGACCTTTAGTCCGACTTGGAGAGCGAAGTGTACGTAGAGCTGGACGACGGAATGTCTCTGCGATCGCGGTTAAGGAGTACCATCAACAAACTTGAAAGCTCCAATTCGAAGACAGCGTGCCGTCAGTTCAGGGCCCTCCTTGGTCCGAAAATTCTGTTCAATATGTGGATATGTCACCAGCTTGTGACGAGACTGAAGGTTCGAGCGCTGCTGGCCTGCTTGGTCCCGAGTGGCGGCGGGAAGAGAGACAACGTGTTTGTCTTTAGCGATACAGGGAAGTCCCTCTACTGCCGACATGGCAGCCAGGAGCAGCTTGTCGCACTGGCTGATGTCATACAGACCCTTGTCTCGTTTATTGGCATTTCTGGCGCGCAACGGCGCTACATCCGGGTAAGAAGTCTGCAACTTGGCTTAGCCGTTGCAGCTCCCGCTCATTTTTGTGCGGCCACCAGGCTGTCCTTCCTCCTGTAGCGGTTGAAGCAAGATCTTGTATATGCTCATGCTGTGATCGTGTTGGTGGGGACGGCCAGCGAACTGGAGCGAGTGTTCATTCAGCGGTGCAATAACTGACCTGCGGTGGCTTCTGGCCGCGGCGGAACACATCCTCGATCGCTCGTGCGGCCTGATGGCGTGCTACCCGAGCTTCCGGCTCGGGCAGTCCGCTATCGGCCCTTGGCGCCTGCTCTTCGCGACCACATCACCCAGGCGATGCTCAAGCACTGCGCCAAGCACAAGAAGCTGGTGTTTGGCCTGCTGCTGGCGGAACATTAGCTGGTGGCCCTGGTGGGAACATGCAAGTACCAGCCGCGCCATGTCGACCTGCATGTTGTTGAACCTTGTGCACGCCTCTGTGTCGCTCAAAGCAGCCGAGGGCTGAACTTCCGTCTTCCTGCACAAGCTTGGCCCCAGTGCGTTCCTACGCACTGACGTGTTGTATAGGTCACAGAGGACAATGCCACATGTCTGCTGCTGCTCGCCGTGGACCATGACTGTTTATTTCTCCTCCAAGATCACTCGGGTAGGAAGACACTCTGCAAAACTTTCCTCAATATGTCCATTGTCATTGCTTATTGCTGTCTAGGATGCAGATAATCGACCAGGCAAAGTGGCTCCAGCCCCAAGTAGGAGGACACCTGGCTGCCATACATGCATATGTGACAGTTGCTGAGAAGCATGCCTACTCGGCACATTCTCCGCATAACCTGCAAGAAAAGCTTTAGTTTCTTGTTTTTATTTTGTTTTTGGAGTCCAGAGAAGCAAACTGCGAGGTTATCCTTCCGGATCCCCATTCCAAGCATTGACTCTCAGCGCTGATAACAGCATTGAACTGCTCTTCCATGCTTGTGAGTCGCGTATCCCTGCAAGGCATCTTAAGAAGTGGTCGCAGTGGATATGCACGGTCTGCGTATATCAAGAAATCTTCTTCTGAGACTAGCAGCTCCAGTTTCACATGGAACTTGCTCTCCCTCTGAATCCCTGAAAGGGCAGCGTATTAGAAATCAGTGCCTCAGGCACTGTTAACAAAAGTATGATAATGATAAATGTATAGATAATGATGAGAAAATGTAGTTGAGCAAGGAGTCAATAAACTAGGCTAAAGAGGGTACTGATGTGGTGCCTGTTTCCTGAGATCGAGATTCCTGATTACGGCGCCATTAAAGGGGATCAGTCAGTATAATATCAAAGAAAAAAATCTCAGTGCCTTTCCACTCTGTGAAGAAGGATGACCAGCGAATGTGTATGTGGGCCCCTTAATGGCGAACTGAACCTCCGCCGTGGGTCGGTGTCGCATTGCACTATCTTCGGGATCGGCCCACGTATGGGGAGTGCCTAACGCCTGCTTCCCTTCCGCCGTGGGTCGGCCCGCCAGCGCACCATCTTCGGCATCGGCCCACGTATGGCAAATTTTTCGCTTACCACGCCAACGACACGAAAATTTCCTAGGACGGTAGAGGTATACAGCTTCGCTGTAAAAGCACTGTGAGGGCAGCAGTCTATGAACTCTCTCCTAGCGTTGTTTACTGAGGTCATCAGTGAGAGCTCGCACATATATCGGAAGCATGAGAGTACCTCTCAATGTATAACCCGAGTCCTTCCCAGCATCGCACCTGCACCCTGGTAGGGGCGTAGCCAGAGGGAGGGGGCTTATGGGGCTGTCATACACCTCCGACCCAAAACAAACCCCGGCGCCGGAAATCATTCTGGATTTTGTCTAGAATGTCTATTTCACGCTCGAAAAGACCTGTCAGTAGACATGTCAGGGCTGGATTTCGTAGCAATGCCCATTCATCGGGAGCCACATAGCGCAAGGAGCCGCATCCAAGCACAAAGTTTCAAGAGAGTTTTAATGGCGAGCGGGCTTGTCGCGGCATCTGGCGATGGCCGCGGAATCTGCGGAGCACATGGATTTCAATTCCGAAACTTCATGGGTACAAAGTTCTCATAAACTCTTGATGCGAAAGGTGCCCTGACATTTCCAAAATCATGCTTTGGACTTTTGATTCCGGAACTTTGTGGGTCTAATGTTATAAATATTTGACGTCAGAGGTGCACTGACTTTCCTAAAGTCGTACATCGGACCATACAAGGAGACAAACCAAATCAACACATCATCAGACAAGCTGACAAAGCACGCAGCGAGGTGCGATGAGGCAAAACGTTGTGGTGGTTCATTTCTGCCGTTATGCCACAGAAAAGAATATCAACATTTTTATCATCTGCGCGAAGGCATCCATTTCAAGTCACTAAAGTCAACAATTCAATTCAGTCTTTATTTTTCTCTTCGATAGAGAAGGAGACAGGACTAAAAGCTAGTAAGCTTGACAGAGGTCCTGCCCCCTTTATCGACTTGGCAATACAGTCCACAGGCAGAGATTTTCAATTTTCTAAATAAACAGTGAAAGAAAATAACAAAACACTTCGTAAAAAGCAGCGCTATGCATTGCAGCACAAACAGCACAAGAAAAGGTAACTACGTTCTCATTTATTTTTCTACTTCCACTTTTATTCGCGCCGACCACATTGAGCCTCTTCAATTTTCTTGTTCTCGATACCCGCGGGCCGCCAGAGCCAGCCAGAGCTCATGCGTTTTTCTCGTGTTGCCCCGACCACGGTGCGCGTTCGTTTTTGTGTGGACGAGTAGATTTTTGCCTTAGAGAGTTTTGGACACTTTCTGGCTCGCAGAGGACTGAAAAAAACAATGGTCTCTCGCCGCCATCATTGTGGGCACTCGATGGATTGCAACGCGTTCGCTTGAGCGCAACCTCTCCGGAAAGTCTTGTCTCGCCGGTGTAGGATACCGAGCAGTATGCGTATGGTTCTCTGTGGACAACCAGTGTCTCACATTTTCTTCGATATTCCTTCAGTAGCCACACTAGGTGCCCAAAGAAGACATTCCATTGGGGCGAGTATGGTTTCCTTCGCGTTTTTTTTTTCATTTCGGTGCCCCCGCCCCACAGAAGAAAAGGAAGTCATTGTTGCGGCGCAGGGAATTGTCGCATGGTGAAAGTTGGATTTTGTTACTTCTTCTCTGTTGCGGAAAATAATGGGCCCCTGGATGCTTCAGTTGCTGGATACTCTTATTATATTATTACGATAGGAATTATATGGACACTCCAGACGCATTCCTACCGTCGCCATTGCCCTCATGTTCCGTATAAAGTCCAGGGGCGATAACATCGTGACTGCACGCAGCATGCTGTATATTCGAGTGAAAGCGTAGGAAGCGGGATGGCATGGGTGAGCCGACGATGGTGGCTCAGTCTTGTATGTGCAAGTGAGAAAAGCGGGGAGGAAGCTCGCCGCCTTCCGTCGCGCGCGATACATCAGGGGGAGTAGAGGAAGGGGGAAGCGGACATTATGATTATGTGATCTGTGAATGTGTGATTGCGCAACAAGTTTATTTGCGTCATTGACGCATAATATGCAGTGCGGTTTTCTTACATCAATCATCATCACCAGCCTATTTTATGCCCACTGCAGGACGAAGGCCTGTCGTTGCGATCTCCAATTACCACTGTCCTGCGCCAACCGATTCCAACTGGTGCCCAAGAATTTCCTAATTCATCACCCCACCAAGTCTTCTGCCGTCCTCGACAGCGCTTCCCTTCTTTTGGCACTCATTCTGTAACCCTAATGGCCCACCGGTTATGTAACCTGCGCATTATATGACCTGTCCAGCTCCACTTTTTTCTCTTAAAAGGAAGGTGAAGCGGTTTTCAATTTCCATGAATTGCTGGGGTTGGGAAGAACAGACCTATTCATTAACGGTTCTGAATTTTTTTTCTTTGTTTTGTTAATATAAGGGGCAGAAATAGCTTTCTAAATCCCCCCCGCGGACACGCCCCCGTCGCTTCCCGGAACGCCGGGTGAGGTGGTTGCCAGAGGAGAGAAGCGGCGAGAGTGACGTCCCTCGCGGGGACCGTACTGCCGGACCGGCGTGCTTGCATGTGCTGGCATGTTTCTTCCCGTCCTGCGCTTTACTAAACGACGCTACGAGAGATATGCCGCCGCTGACGTTTGTTTTCTTTTGCGATTTTCGTGAACTGTGCTTCCTTTCTGTGCTGCGTGAGTGCCTACAGCCAAGGGCGCCTAACCTGCCCTCGTTTCTGTGCACATTCGGCTGTGCGAACACAGGCGGCCGAGACGATGTGGTGTTTCACATGTTCCCGAAGAACAAGAAACTTGCAGCGCAGTGGGTCCGTGCGGTGAGGAGAGATAATTTCGTGCCGACGAAATCAACTGTGCTGTGCTCGGAGCATTTCCGCGACAGTGGTTATCATCGGAGCTTGACAACGATGCGGGCAATCGTTATTCCAATTAAATCGGCGCGACTGAAGCCCGGCGTTGTTCCGTCTGTATTCTCCCACAAGCCAAACACCTCGCCACCTCCAAGAGCGGCCTTCGCCAAGAGGAGAAAGGGTGAGGTAAGGGTTTTAATGTGCACACGGGCAATGTTTTAAACAGATGATCACCTGAGTGTCGAACAAACGGCCTTACAGCGGCATTTGTCGAAGCGAGGTGGAGGCACAGCCGGGAATATGCACATGCGTGGGAAGTGCTTGCCGTTTTCATCCTGTTTTTCCCCTGCTTTGTCACGGAACACTGTACTACGGCTGTTTGTTCGGTGCTGTTTTGATACGGTGAAATAACTGACCGTGGGTACGCTTGTGCATTACGTGATATTTCCTATTCGTCCTACCACGCGGTGCCCGCAGGTTTAGCTGTTCAGCATTCGTGTTCAAATCGCACGACATGAGGCGTTACGGTAATATTTTCATGCTCGCGATACAGTCGTTGAACTCGGCGTGTAAAAACTTCGTTCCGTAGATTTCGCACTCACAGCTTGCTACCAGCAGCGAAATGCCGCAAAAACAAGCGTCAGCACAGCCGCGCCCGTGGCTAGGCGAACGGGCTCAAATAATGAAGTAACGTTGTGAGGTATTGAACTTGTCAGCGTTCGACGTCGTCTAGCCCAATACAGGCATCGCTGCTTTTGTACCTAGAGAACTAGCTATGTATCAGGCATGACAAAATTATTATTTGAAAGTAATTATATTACATTACTCATAACTTTCTTATTACAATCATCGATCTGAATTACATTACCGATTACCGCTTTCAAAAATGGTATTATTTTACGATTGCTTCCAAAACGTTTTCATGCATACAAGAAGCACAAAGCAAAGTTTTAAGGGACGCCAACCTTTCTTCAAGGTAACATACACTTGCCAACATTTCATGCCCTCCCCCCCATGTTCCTCCACGACACCTCACGACACTACCAACGTTCTGGCACCGTACACAACTTACTGGTGCATATTTAACGCAATTAATAAATTACTTCAGCCATGAAATTACAGACACCAAATAATTCACATTGCTAAATCACTAGACAACTAATTTATCACATAAATTACTGAAAAAGTATTTCATTTACTGGAAGTAATCCAACTGTTGTCATGTATACTGATATGCATGATATGCTGAAATTCATGACATCGATGCCTTGCACTCTTTCAGGTTCTAGCAGAGCACCTAGAGAACCGAGCCCCTGATGAACCTGTTCCACTACCATCACCAACCGAAGAGTTTGAAGCAGATAGTGTGACACAGGCAGATGATGTTGAAAAGCTTGAAGTAGCCAAACGCGGCACTTATGTTCGCGATCGTGTATCAACACGCAAAAAACCACGGAACTTTAGACAAGCAGCGGCAAGGTGCTTGACATCGCGTAATTGCACCCGTGTTTACAATCTAATGAGAAGTTAGTGCTTCGGCATTCTTCCAGCAGCAAGTTCCCAGTGACACTTTAGCGCATTTTTTTCTCCCGTCATTGGAACGTGAAGCTACATAAAAAAAAAAAAAAAAACATTGTACCAGCTAAGATTTCCAACGCGCGAGAAGGTGCACACATCGCTCTCGCTGTTGGCACACTCAACATCGTCGTTGCCGCCATCGTTTTCCGTATCGGCTGTCGGTTCGAACATGTACGGCGAAAACACAAGCTGTCCGAGACAGCGAGAACGTTCCATAATGCTTACAACTCAGCCATAGAATAAAGAACAACTTTGACTTAGCTATGAAGCCAGAATAGAACAGCGTGCTACGCTCTGAAACGGCGGCGCCGACCGGCGACTGCCGCGAATGACGTCACAGCGGCCCCGACCAATCACGGGCAACAGCGGCGTTCGCGCGATGCCCTGAGGCACTGGTGCGCGTTTTCTTGGAAAAACAGCCGCTTGCGCTTGTTTCCGCCCTTTTTGAACCAGATACTCGTGTTCAGGGGACTCAAAACTGTAGAATGCCGCAGAGAACTCATTTTTTTTCGAAAAGTATTTCAGCTTCCCTTTAATGGCAATTAGAATATCGGCGATACCCGTTTGGTCTGTTATCCAAATCTCTCTCCTTCTGCCTCTTAACGTTATGCCTAGCATGCTTCGTTCCACCACTCTTTGCGTGGTCCTTAACTTGTTCTCAAGCTTCTCTGTCAGTCTCAAAGTTTCTGCCTCATATGTCAGCAGCAGTGAAATGCACTGATTGTACACCTTCCTTTTAAATGATAATGGTAATCTTCCAGCCAAGAGCTGGAAATTTCTGCCGTATTGGCTACAAACCATTTTTGTTCTTCTGTAAATTTTCTTGTCATGATCATGGTTCCCTGTGAGTAATTGACCGAGGTAAACCTACTTCTTCACAGATTCTATAGGCTGACTGGAGATCCTTAACTCTTGTTCCCTTGCCCGGATATTCATTATTATACTTGCCTTTTGCATAATATTATTCAACCCCACTCCTACACTCTATCTGTTAAGGTCCTCAATCATTTGTTGTAACTCGTCTTCAGTGTTACTGAACAGGACAATGTGATCTGCAAACGGAAGGTTGCTGACGTATACGCGGTTGATCCTTACTCCTAAGCTTGCGCAGTTAAATAGCTTGAATAATTCTTCCAAGCACGCAGGTAATGGCGGTGGAGAGATTGTGTCTCCTTGTATGACCCCTTTCTTTATAGGTATCTTCATACTTTCTTTTGCGGAGAATTAAGGTAGCTGTGGAATCTCTGTAGATATTTTCTAAGATATATACGTAAGCGGCATGTGCTCCTTGATTACGTAATGCCTCTATGACTGCTGGTATTTCTAATATTTCAAATGCATTTACGTAATCTATGAAAGCCATATGGAGAGGCTGATTGTACTCTGCGGGTTTCTCGATTATCTGATTAATGACATGGATGCGATCCATTGTAGAGAATCCCTTCCTGAAGCCAGCCTGTTGCCTTGGTTGACTAGAGTCCAGTGTTGCCCTTATTCTATTGGAAATTATCTTGATGAATATTTTATAGAATACTCGCACTAAGCTAATGGGCCCATAATTTTTCAATTCTTTAACGTCTCTCTTTTTGTGGATTAGTATAATATCTGCATTCTTACAGTTCTCTAGGACCCTTGAAGTTGATAGACACTTAGACACTTCGTATATGGAGCCGCCAATTTTTCACGCATTATGTCTCCTCCATCTTTAAATAAACAGACTGTTATTCCATTTTCTCCTGCCACTTTCCCCCTTTTCATGTCTTGCAAGGCCCTTCTAACCTCACCATTAGATATAGAAGGAATCTCTGGCACCTGTTTATTACTGCTTCGAATAGTGCTATCGTGGTTCCTCTGGGTAATGTACAGGTCAGTATACAATTATTCCGCAGCTTTTATTGTACCTTCAAGATTGCTGATGGTATCACCATGCTTATCTATAAGTGCATACATTTTGGTTTGCCCTCTACCAAGTTTCCTTCTCACTGATTTCATGCCGCGTCCATTTTTTACGGCTTCCTCAGTCTTTCTCACGTTGTAATTTGGGATATCCCTTATTTTCTTCTTGTTGATCAGTTTTCACCGTTCCGCGAATTCTATTTGTTCTCTTGGTTTGGACACTATCATTCTTTGCCGTTTCTTTAACAGGTCCTTTGTTACTTGAGAGAGCTTGCCTACTGGTTGTCTTGGTGCCTCACCTCCCACTTTAGTTGCTGCCTCTGAAGCCAGCCTAGTTTCAGTTCCATTCATTACCTCGATATCATCATTTCACTGTTCTAAGGCTGTATATTTGTTTGAAAATAGCAACCTGAATTTGTCTGCTTTTACCCTTACTGCCTCTAGGTTGACCTATTTCTTCTTGTCTAATTTAATCTATTTCTCTTCAAATTGAGGTCAATCGTAGGCCTCACTAACTTATGATGACTGCACTTTACCGTACCTGTCACTTCTACATCCTGCACAATGCTGGGATCGGCAGAAAATATGAAATCAGTTTCATTTCTTGTTTCACCATTATGGCTTTTCAGGTCCTTTGTCAGCTGATACGCTTCCTGAAAACGCTGTTCATTATTCGCAGCTCATTCCTTTTCGCGAATTCTACCAGCATCTCTCCTCTAGCGTTCCTAGAATCGACGCCGTAGGGGCCTGTTGCTTAGATACATAGATTTAATGGTGGTTTATACGTTTCACTTGTCGATTGGGTGGATGTCTCATTTTCCCTTAATTAATTAATTCTTTATACCTGGCAGGTTTTCTCAGAAATATTACGTCAAACTTATACGTATATAAATATCTTGCTGCGAGGTTTTGTGTATGCGTGCAGTTAACTTTGTTTCCAGTGACACTTTTTTTCCATTTATCTGGCTGTATCTTCGCATTTGTATATTCCTTTGTGTCTTCGCATTTCTAATATACGAGGGCGAATCAAATGAAAGTGAGCCAACCCACACCGTGCAATAATGGATCGGTTCATTATCAGCGAGGCACACGTGCAGCACACAGGCATCTCTTATTTACGGTGAACATTGCATTTCATTGGCTAATGGAAAGCGTTGGAGCAAACGGTTTAAAGAGGGACGTGAAAGTTGCAAAGACGATGCAAGACCGGGTCAAAGCCACGGTGCAATCACTCCCAACACAATTGCAGAGGTCGATGAGCTGATTAGACAAGAACGGAGGATAAGCATCAATGAACTGGCGAAGCATGTGAACAGCAGTCACAGTCCAGTTCACACCATAATTCAATAACATCTCGGTTATCGGCTCTTATGGGCGCAATGGATGCCCATGATTTTGAGCGACCGCCAGATGACAGAGTGGTTGGGCACTGCCTTGACTCATCTGATTCAGTATCACAGTGAGGGTGACGACTTCTTGTCTACAATTTTGACTAGGGACAAATCATGGTGCCACCACTACAAGACTGAAACACGACGGCAAAGCTTACATTGGAAACATTCGAATTCTCCGCCCCCAATGAAATCAAAGGCCGTCATTCCCACCAGAAAGGTGTTGTTGACTTCTTTTCTTACCGTCAGGGGCCATTACTGATCAAACTTGCTAAACCTGGAGATACTATCAATTGTTCCCGATATTGTGAAGCGCCGGACTGGCTGCGTGCCAAAATCGAATAACAAACGACGTGGAAAATTGACAAATGGAGTCATCTTGCTATACGACAATGCCCATCCCCACGTCTCTGATGTGGTTGACACAAAACGGGCAATGTTCAAGCGGGAAACGCTGCAACATCCGCCATACAGCCCGGAATTGTTGACTTACGACATCCACATTTTGGGGCAATTGAAAAAACAGCTCAAGAGAACCAGATTCCTGTCCGACGATGGCGTGAAAGAGTTCCAGACTTACAGAACCCAAGGAGTTCTATGAGACGGAAGTCACGCGACTCCTCAGTCAGGGGGACAAATGTCTGGATGGTCATGGAGACTACTTTTAAATAAAGTACCCCGTTGGTAATATATTCGCAGTGGCTCACTTTCATTTGACTCGCCCTGGTATATTTGTCAGAACTGCTTTTTATATGTGCTCTCTATTGCGACTATAATTCCGGTGCAATCACTCACAATAGACGACCGATGGCAGCTGCTCCTGCGCAATACATTGAGACAAAGGCCAGCGTCATTGAGGTTTGTACAAAAGTGTAAGCAAGCTTTTTGAATTACAAATTTTCTTTATTACATTTGTCCTCCACTTGCTCATTCATGACCTTTACATTTTTCATATCAGCGGCACGCACTGCTTTGCTGGTTTCAAACTGATAGAGTTCTATAGTTCGTGTGATACTTTCTTTACTTTCTAATTAGACACAAAACATGGAAGCATTGATATCAGTTATTTCTCGCACAATTTTTGGGATTTACGAGTATATTCCTTCATGAAAAAATACATATTTTACGTCTTGACAGAGCGTAGCGTTCAAGAATGCGTTTGCAGCATCTTTGGCAATGGCAATGCAGTTATTATTTATGTATTTGATTCCTTGACAAATTCTATTAGGAGGAGGCCGAGCTGCAACATGAGCTGGTCCCAGCGTACGCCCGTCGAGCTCACAGGCGAACCCGTTCGCGCACGTCACTACCTGCTACTTCAATGCGCGGAATCTTTTGTGGCCGGAAGAGTAGACGCGCTGATCATCTATCCGCCGGCATATATATCGCGCAGTGCCATCTGTAAACACCAAGCAGTTATTTAGCGGAGCCCCTTTGATATATACTGTTTGGAAGCAATTGCAAGGTAATGCCAGAGCCGCGTTGCAAAAGTTCAATACGTAGCAAAGGACATTTCCTTTTCATTTGTAATGAAGAAATAGGAAGTGAAAAAGTATAGCACGTCGTTAAACTTACATTGCTCATGTCCCGCAAATCCGCCGGTGTGAGCCAATGGTGGCAGAATAGATCATCGAGCAAAAATACCCATTTTCTTTCAATGCGGAAAATCATTTTGTTCGACACAATTCATACGACGCTGTAGTAGGCCAGACGACTCAAGCACAAACACAGGGCTTTCTGGGCAGACAATCTCCCTTCTTGAGCGCTTGTCACGTAGTCTGGCATTTTCAACGCTTTCACAAAAACAGGGAAGTCTGCCTTTTCAGATCCGAATCGGCGACGGAACATGTGGTCCGGGATGGCATCTATGTTGAGGAGCCCATTCGATCTGGCTGCATACAACCTGGGTAGCGCTTTGCCCTCACGCACCGTAATAGCTTCAATGTGGTTTCACCTTAGAGAAGCGAAGCAAAAAGAGTCCCATGCGGCACTTGAACGCGCCATGAGTTTGTGTGTAGAAACACGACGCGTGACGGAGAACCTGCCGCTAAATCGCTTTCCCGCACACACGCAAACAGATTGGGCACTTCCTGAGTTACATGTGACTCATTTGTAGGTAAGATAGGAGTCGACTGCGTATTTAGGCAAGAGATGGCGCTACGTCCGCTTACGGTTTATGGTACGTTTACTTTCTTGAACGTTTAACTCCTCAAGCGACGCACACCCTAACGTGCCGTAAAGCGTTCACGTTTAATGTATGTAAAACAAGAAAGGATAATCTAAAACTGCTGTAGAAGCTATACGTAGCTAGTAATGGTCACATGGTTGTAGCACCACAGCCAATGTTCTTCCTGTCTCTTACTCAGATGTTTCATTCTATTTTTGACGCTTGTGCTTTGATTAACCAAATAAACGGCCATTTGAAGTTTCGAAACCACCCATGCAAAATTTGCGAAGCGCTTGTCAGTCGGCATTGTAAACGCTGCCTTTGAAAAATATATTGTTCAGCCGTATTTATAAATTTTTGCACACGAGAACAAACGAAAACGTAATTTGAAAGTACGGTCAGATGTATACCAAACTAAAGGGAACAAACTGAAACACTATGTGACGCATGCCATGTGCGCGCACACCTAGGGGCTTTACCGGCCGCCGGTGGCGGCGCCGGCGCCCGGTAAAACTCAAGCAGACGACATCCGCCCGTTGTGATCTATGCCTGAGCACACAAAATTCATGCTATTTCCTCGTTCACTCAGCTTACCGCCGTACGTTTGCTCAGCACTGCGCCATTGCAGCGTTGCACAATGCTCGTCTAGTCAGACGCTGGCGTGTCTTTCCGTGAGATGCACTTTGACAGAAGTTTGCGCAACCAGTGGCTAAGGCAATTTCGAGTCAGAATTAAATGCAACCAAGTTACCCTGTAGTGCTCCGTAGTGTGCAGTCAGCACTTCCAAACTGTGGATTTCAGGAAAGACCTAGGGATGGGCTGTTGAACGGCGTCGACAGCTCGCCGGCGAGATTTGGAAGCACGGGCGAGCCCATGTGAACTAGGGCCGGCCGGCACACGGCAGGCATGGCTTTGGTTACAGAATGGAAAAGAACACACCTTCATTTCTTATTCGGCACGTAGTTTTCATAATACATCGTTGGCCAACTTCCGTCAGAAAGTTCGTTGCCAAGCATGATAATCTTAAACACCTTTGAACGGAATAAGTTTAATGTGCGTGCACGAAGAAATAGTTAACTTCATCCATTCGCGATAGCTGGCTGACTCGGAATACGCACCTTTATTTCATATCCCAGTTTGAGCATGAGTGCCGAATTCCTAGTACGTCGCCGTGCGCTCACTGGGAACAAAACTTTTCGAACATACAGACGATGGCATCAAGTCCTTTCTGTTTATGCTGGCAATACAAAGCGGACGCTTTTCTGCTATCGCACAGGCGGTGTCCAAGAAGTCGCCTCGGATGAAGATGCACTTCACGCTGGCTTCCCATAGTTCTTTCTGCAGCTGAATACTGCAGAGCGGTATCCCGTCGACCTTGAATCATCTGACATCGCAGAAATCACAGAAAGAACAGGTTAGAATCGCACTAATTCGCAATTAAACCGCTACCTTTCCAAGCTGCCGCTTGGGACAAAACGGAATCCGCGCATACCAGTGCGAGGAGGAGAGCGGCGCGGCGCGCTGGTTCGAGTCTACGTTCCCGCTCGCCCATAAAACTGTCTATATACTGTCCACGATCTTCTAAGCACTTTCATTGGTAAGCTCTTGCAAGCTCTCCCACCCCTTCTCTACCTCCCTATAACGTGACCAGTTTCAGAAACTTCACTTACGTGCACTTTTTCCACTTTGACACTCCTAATGCAAACACATTACTAATAACGAAGCAATCAGTGTGACCGAAATGACCCTTGCAATTACAGGCCGATATCCGTGCTCAGTACCATTGATACTATATTTGAAAAAATTCTAACGCATCGGTTCCACAAATTTATTGATAAGTACAAGGTTATGTGCCCACAGCAACATGGCTTTCGTCCGAATCATTCAACTTCGTCAGCAGTGTTAACGTTAACTCAAATGATTAATGAAGCTTTGCAAAATAATATACTTGTATGTGTCATATTCCTGGACCTAAAAAAAGCATTCGATACAGTTGATCACAACATACTCTTACATAAACTGCAACATTATGGCTTCCGCGGTAGCTCATTAGATCTTCTTGCTGATTACCTTCATGAACGAGTACAAGTAGTAAGAATGAACAATATTGCATCATCGCCTAAGCATATGCGCACTGGAGTCCCTCAAGGATCCGTCCTGGGCCCCCTTTTATTTTCATTATACATTAACGACTTCCCACTTATTTTTGGTACAAGTGAAACCCTTATGTACGCCGACGACACTTGTATTGTAGTAACAACCGATAACACTTGTGATCTTGAAACTAAAGCAAACGAAGAGTTGAAAAAAGCAAGTGAATGGTTCTCAATGAACAAACTTACGATTAACGTTAGTAAAACCAAGTATGTGGTATTTCGAACGCGTAACAATACCTTTCCTGCTAAATCATTAGATTTAGAAATAAACGATTTTCCATTAGACGAAGTCAATTCATTTCAATATCTTGGCGTGATTTTCGACAGCAATCTGCACTGGCAAGAACAAATAAGCGCAGTTTGTAAAAAGCTCGCATCGGATGCTATGCGCTCTCATAAGCACGGCATAGTCTCGATACTAACACACTGCGTATTTTATATTTTGCACTCATCCATAGCCATATCACATATTGTAATGAATCATGGGGTACGACATACAAAACTTATCTTGAACCTGTACGCAAACTTCAAAAGCGCGCCCTGAGAATAATTACCCATTCAAGTTACGATAAACCAAGTCTGATTTTATTTAATAGAATGAATGTGTTGCCGTATGACAAGATACACGAATTAAAAATTGTCACGTGTGTCTTGAACATTGTTAAACACAACCTCCCTTTTCATGTTTCTATATTTTACTCATCTTATCGTGCGACCAGAAATCAAACGTGCGGTAATTTTAATCTTCCTCCAACTAAAAATATTTACGGACAACGTTTGCTACAGTTTTCAGGGTCAAAAATTTGGAATAAACTACCAGCAGAAATAAAACAAGCAAGTAATTTTTCATCGGTACTTAAGAAATACTTGCTTAGCCTCAATAATGCTTTTCAATGGTAACAATCATGATGTCCTTTCTTTTATTTAGTAACTCGCTGACACCTGCTGAACATATCTTAGTGTTTCGATTTTGTCTAGATTAATATTGTGTGTTCATAATAATGCAGAAACTTGCCTGCAATCCTCCTAACTAGTGTATAGTGATTACTTAGAAATGTTTAATAGTATAAGATGGTTTTAACTGTTTCGCATTTCATTGTGTACGCTCGTGCAACTTAATGGTATGCGACAAACATGTGTATACACATGATGTATTTTATTTGCTTCGTACTTGCAATTGTTATTCATTTTTCATTGGACCCGACACTGGCCTGTGGCTATGGGTCCAACCAGTTCTGGTATTTCTGTGTATTCTATATCTGCAAATAAAGAATTGAATTGAATTGAACCTACTCACAGGGGGTTCTTCGCCAAGTGTCAAAAGTGTTTCTACAGTTCAGAAGCGCAATGACAATTTTGTAACCTCGTCCATGCAAGTTACCACTATTACCACAAATGTAACGATCACTAGACTTAATGATTCCTGTTCCTCGGCTACATTACGTGCAACAAGTCTAACTTTAGGCAACAGACGAAAGATTCACGCAGAAAAGACTGGCGCAATTTCGAACATACCATCGCAGAAGCAATAAGAGATGCCTACCGCTCCCTTACATTGACAGCGAACCGCACATATTTAGACGTAGAACTGGAGGGGCAACGCGCACTTCGATGACAAGTGGAAAGGAGATACAGGCGCACGAAGGCAGCTTGTCGCCTAAGCACGACATTGTGCACGCGGAAGAAAATTCACCGACATTTGGACAAATTGCAAGAACAGCGTTGGAAATTCTTTTGTGAATCACTGGATAATTCTAAACCATTGTCGCGTATCTGGCGGACTAAACATCGCCTGCACTCGTCCCCGCATCCTTCCACAGCACTGCCGGGCACAACATGAAGTGGCGAATGATTTCTGTAGGTGAGTCTAAGGCGTTGCCGTCATCTCCAGCGGCGAAGGTGCGAGAGTCTTCCCGTTGTTTTGTCTCGCAGAAATGTACATTGCATTCACTATGAAAGCGCTTGCACGCATCTGAGGCAGCTTCTCGACGCTCATCCGTACCAGTGATCGATGCCATCACTTACGCTGCTCTATGGGAAACATGCAATGAGGTGGTGGCGCCGCTTCATGGGGCGGTGAGAAGGTAAGTATGTATGTTGTTGCAGCCGACGCATAGCGAAGCAGTGCGTGCGCTTAACTTACAGTTTCGAAATGTCTCGCACGAACGTTTGCGTTGTTGGACGCTCGTACAATTATTTTCCCTGACTACTGAGAACCATTTTTTTTTTCGTTTCTCGACGTGATCATGCCTCCGCGGCCAGCGATAGCGGTGGATATGCAGTTTGCGCCAGCTGAAGCGAGTGTTTGCTGACCATCGTAGTGCCTGTATACGCGCTCTTCTAAACGTGTTTACTACTTGTTTTATTGTATTTAAGCCTTCGCTGAAATGAATGGAGCCTCACGATGGGCTTGAAAATTAATAGCGTCCCTTCGTTGGGCTGTGAGACGTGAAAGAACACTGAGTTTTTGTCATTTGATTCAAACTGCTTGTTTGAAGGCGCCTTACGATTGTTCGGCAGTGATTTTTGAGTTCTAGAATCTTCAGTCTACATGTGCAACTAGTGATGATGCATGTTTTCACTTTCTAGAGATGGCACATTCGCTCTTGCAGTGTGCTTTTGAGATGCGCCTCGCATGATACAGCTGCACAATAAAGATGTCATAAACGAAAACGTTAAAGAAAATACCACATCGTAAACAAAAAGAAACTTTATTCACGTTGAGTAAGTGTAAAACAGAATGAGAGGCTGACAAAGCTGCAGACAACACCGGCCTAATCTGATTTCCTAAAAGGGACCAGAGAAACGCCAGAAACTTATCCTGCTCATGTCACGACCGTAGCGTGCCCATAGTAAAATGCTGTTGCTTGCCATTAGTTTAAGCTTATGGTAATCACGAAAAGGGATTTCCATTCAATTTCTAACAGTCTAAACTATTACCGTTACAAGCTTGCCTGGCGTACTTTTAGAAAGAAAAAAGAAAAAGTAACAAATAGCTAAGTGTGGGCCATATGCAACATAAACAATTTCGTGAAGCTGTACATATATATATATATATATATATATATATATATATATATTTGAATTCGGATATCTTCTCGGGCAGCCAGCTGGTGCGATTTCTATTTAGGCGTGCAATGCCACTTCTCGTGTACGTTCAGGAGCTTATGCGCGTCGCGTAATCGCTCAGAGGAGTGGCAGAACCGTGAGAGGCATAACAGCTGTGGGCCTCGTGCGCTTGCGCACATTCCGTTTATCGATGCATTTGTGGAAACATTAATCCAAATGGCATTGAGAAACGAGCACTCTTCCAAGTTCACGTACAAGTATACATAGAAGTGGGTGTTTACGAACTTATACCGTGACAGCGCCCGCTTCCAGGTCGACATTCGTGGTGTGGAGGGCGCCTCCCATTTCAGGACACGCGACCCCCCGGCTTTCACAACGCGGTCGCTCCGTCGCAATTTCCTCCTTTCTCAACACTTAATATCCCCCCCCCCCCTCCCTAGAAAAAATCTATACGTTGCACGCATGGCGAAATGTGGCTAATTTTAAGATCCCTAGCGTGCGCGAGCACATGTAAACGTAAGCGGCGAGCTGGTATCGGCTGCTGACGGCTGCACAATCACTAACGCCGGCGTGTCCGTTCGTGGAGCGGCCTTGAGGCTACCGCCACGGTTTGTCCCGCCGGCTTTAGGTACCGTACGCTTCCCCTAGCGCCCCTTCGACACTATGTTAGGAGGTAGCTGTTCAATTACTACCACCGCTCAAGGTATAATTAAATTTTACTGCAGCACTGCTAAATAAGTCCTATGCTAAATCTACTTAAATCAGGAAAGTCAACCTTTGACCTTGCATCATTTTGTTGTATTGCCTTGGCAAGTTGCACGGGAAAAAGTACTAGTAAATATTATTCTCCGATGGCTATATAGGTATTTTGAGTGCCATAAGGTTGTGTATTCTGACTCCATGGCAGGCTTATGGCGGGGGCGGGACATCAAATAACAACGTTATTGATCTCAAAATGCCTAACGCTCATACAAGAAGTGCTGCTTCTTGACGTAAAAGACGCATAGGTTAATGGCGCGTTTGAAGCGATCCTCGAGTCGTTGGAGACTGTTGTTATTTGTGGCCGAAAGTTTCAGTGGATTCGTTGCTATTTGAGGAGGCGACGCTTCTTTGTACAAACCGAAGACGATCGCTCTGACATCTACTTTAGTGATGATGGTGTCCCTCAGGGTGGAGTGTTGAGCCCTACTTTGTTTAACCTTACCATGGTCGGCCTTACTAAAATTGTGACAATTTATTAATATACGCTGCTGATTTTTTATTTTACTTCTATGGCGACTCGTCTTTAATCCCTCGCAAGTATTCATCAGGCGCCGCCCTAACTTGTTCTTATCTCTGCGAACAGGGCTCTTGGACCACCACCGAAAAGTGCGAATTAATAGCGTTTACGCGCAACCCCATGACACCAAACCCTGTTTCTCTTAACGAGCAGCCTGTTTCATACCAGATGACTCACCGTGTCATAGGTGTCAGTGACATTGACTTTTTGTATATCCCACTGCCTCTACCTGAAGGTGACACTAACTTCCAATGCTCACGTACTAACGTTCTTGCGTAGAAAAAAAATACGGCATGTCGGTGCGGTCCATGGTGTAGCGCTACAGAGATCTGTTTCCTTGTTCTGTGCGCTACACATTGCCGGTTTCGCATCCTCGAAAGTTTGGAACGCCAGGCACTGTGCACGTGTCTTTGATTACCACGGCGTGTCTCAACTCGTGTGGAAATCATTATCGCTTGAGGCCATACGAATCCGACATGCATCGCAGTTGACCGTCACAGTTGTCGAGTCCCCAAAGCGCAGCGGTAGCCCAGTGTCTAGCGTTTCGCCCCTCAGCTCGGGCTTGAAGATTCAAGTCCAGCCTCAATGAACTCGTTCCGATGGGAGTGGAATGCAAAAACACTCGTGTGCCATGCAGAGCGTGCAAATTAAAAACCTTGGGTGGTCAAAATTATTCCAAAAGCCTCCACTACGGTTTCCTCATAATCAGATCGTGGTTTTAGCACATAAAACCGTAATGTAATAATAATATAATTTTATTGAACAAGTGAGCAAGCGAGAGTCTTCGCCCTAGGTGTGTGGTGTCCTGAATCCAGGAAGCGGTGGGCCCTGATCGTTCACCTCGCCCGGTCCACCACCATCATCCATCCACACGAGCTGGTCCTCAAGGTCGGGGTTGGTCAGCTGACCTCCCACGACGTTTCGGTAGGTTCATGCGCGGGTGGCACCTCGGAGGCGTCGCACTCCCTCACCATGTGGCACAGGGTGTATGCCACCTTGCAGAGCTTGCAGTTGAGTTCGTAGCGCGTGGGGTACGTCCTCTTTAGCAGAATGGCGTTGATCAAAAAGTTGGTCTGTACTTGGCTGTAGATAACTGCTTCCTCACTGCTCAGGCTGGCGTGAGGGGGAGAACATACTTTCCTATTCACTTTCAGGCGCTGTAAGACGTCCAAGTGCTTCTTGAGGATGACGTTCCCTTCCACGGAGGGCCCTCCATGTATGTCCGGATAGCCTCTCTCCGACACTGCATTCATCGCCAGGGTCTTGTGCATAGGGGCCCACACGGCGTACATGTCTGGAGGGTTCTCGATGCCTTTCAAAATTTTTAGAGCGTAGGCCGAAATACAACCTTCCTAAAGATTTCTGCTGGCTGCCTGGAAATAACGGAAGTAGGACGTCCCGTTTCTTGTAGGTGGACGCGGTTTCTTTCGCCGAATCTGCGTCGTTATTGGCAACCGAAGCCGCCGTCAGCTCGAGTCCTTTGCAGTTCGCGACGGTGATCGCGATCGCCTTCCTTCACGAGTACGTAGTTGCGTCTGCGAATGCAAGAACTAAATTTTCTGTCGAATCCCGAAAATTGATAATGCTGCATTACCAACGCAGAAACTTTAAGCCACAATTTCAGAAACTCGATAGAAGTTCAAAGGAAGTTGTAAACTTGAAACGATTACTAGCAGTTGAACAAGGAATGGCGCTTTAAGCCAGCGTTTTGACAAGGGAACCCGCTTGTCAAAACGTTGGCTTAAACCGACATTCCTCGTTCAGCTACTGCTCATCATATTCAAAACTTTTAATACATCAAGGCTGCCTTTCATAGGGTTTTACACCAGCAGTAATGCCTCTGTCGCCCTTATGAAGCCTACGACAACCGCAAGCATGCCTCACGATTCCAGGAATTACAAAAAGGACCGGTCACTGAACAGTAACCTGACGAAAGATGGCGCTGCTAATAATAAACTCAAATTTCCACTGAGAAATCAGTCTCTACCATGGGCGTTCAAGATGCTGTGGTCATTTTTGCCTTATTAGTTCGAATCAAGTTTAAGGTATCTCATTAGACGTCGTCTACAGCAACGGAACTTTCCTTTCTAGGTGCTACTATGAATTGCATATTAGAAGCTCAACCTCGAAAAATGGTAGTATACTGCAACTCTAAGGCAGCCCTTCAGAGTTTGCTGTCAGTATTATGACACAGAACTGATGAGCAATTGGTATCTGGTATAAGTTTCCCACCAAGTCCTCTCTGAGGAACATGGCATCGTGTCCTGAATGGCTGCCAAGTCACTGCGGCATTGTCGGTAACGACCTCGCTGATGCTGCTGCCCGGTGACTTCATAAAGAAGCCCGGATAGTTCCCCTACTCATGTCCGAAACAGACGCGGCAACGGGTTTTAGTTTGGACGCAAACTTTGTGCGACACCAAGAGTATTTTGAGCTTTCGCCTACACAGACCCTTCATTAAAGCTGCAAGTGCCGTAACACTTTTCCATCAGTTATGCAACTTTACTGTGCCGCATCGGGTTAGGGTGGACCTTTACTAAATCCTTCTAATTTCTTATTAAAATCGCCGATTCTGCCATGTGTGACTTGTGCAATTCTGAATGGGGCACCCATTCGGCATAGTTCCTCTGCAGAAGCTCCCTCCTACCTCGGTGTGATAGATAAAGGAAGACAGAAAAATATGCGTGCAATGCGAAAAGAAGAAAAGTTATGCAAGAAAAGTTCAACATAGTCAGTAAATACGTGTAACTACGTAACATGGGTGCAACAAGCGGAATCATAGATATATCTATGCATAGATGGGCGCGCGCGTTGATCCCGCAGAGAGCAACGAGAGCATTACTACAACATTTTATGTCAACTGGTCTCTGTGGCAGCTTGTGAGCTTGGTGTTCGCATTGACGTATGCGCGCAACCACTGCTCCTTCTCTCCTCTTCCCTCTCGCTTTGCTTCCCTGTATCCCCTTTTCCCAGTGCAAGGTAGCAATGGGGACGTGCGTCTTGTTAGCCTCGATGCATTTTCTCTCCTTCTTCCCTTTCTCTTTTATTTGTTTACTTCAATTGTTTGTTTGGTTGTTTGTACATAATGCAGCCCCAATATAGTGCCACAGCAAATTGGGAAAAAGTGGGGAAGAGCAAATGACCATAAACAAGGCAAACACGAGCAAATAATTGAAGCAGTTTGATAGGCAAACTCTTAGCATAAAAGAGCTTGTTTTCAACCCCCTACAAGTACAAAAAGCTATCTGCATGACGGCTAAGAATGTGTACATTTGTCTTTATGGATTCTTAAAGTTTGGCTTTAACAGTACTGCTTGGTGGGCGTAGACAGCAGACTAACGAAGCCCCGACATTTCAACGTATACACCTTGTAAATACGTAGCTGCATTTCTTGAGCAGACACAAATACTACGGTCCTGCGTCACGGAGAAAACGTTAAGTGCAACTGCGTCATCAATAAAGCCGTTCATTTTCTTTCACGAACCCTTGCAGCTATTCGGCAACTCTTCCGCCTCTACGCATGGTTACCGCACATATACCTCAGAAGGAATAACCGTGAGAGCAGCGCCATTGTTATACAAAAAAAAAAATACATATATCAACGCAGGAACTCGGCACAGCCACAACTGTCTACGCAATGAGCGAAAAGAAGAGACCTAAAAAAATTGTCGGACGATAATAAATGACTTCGTGCGTCATGGCAGCGGAAAATAATGACGGAACTCGAAAGCCGAACGGCGAGAGCACTAGTTTCATGCCGCGACGCCGATAGAGCGGCCAAACTTTCTCGCCACGCCGGCACTTTTCCGATGAAAACGACAGTCAGCGCAACAGCGCAACCGGCGCGCGAGACACGTCCGGAGGAATGATACTGAAATGCGGTAAAGGGAGCGGTTCCGCTGGCTTGAGGCGCGTGGCGGAAACTCAATCAGGAGAAGGGAACGCTGCAGAAGCGCAGTGCAGCCTCACGTTTCGAAAACACCACGCCCAGACACGCACACACACGCACAAACGCACACACAAACACACACACGAACGCAGGCATGTAGCCCGGCGCTTGGAGATAGAATTCGAATTCGGTGATACCGCGGCAAGGAAGGAGAAATAAGAACATTGATAGCCCGGTTCTTTTCGATCGGGCTCGCGTTGCCTGTTCGTTGCGCCCCCAACTACCAACAATTGCTCTTGATAGGGCACTCACAACTTTCGAGATGTGCTTTGGCCTGTTCCGCATTTACTGGCATTTCCCGGCGACTCGGCCTCCTACATTTTTTTTTTGTATACGTTTATTGCCGCTCTTACAGTCCCCAGAACACCTCCGGCTTCCCGGCCATGGCGGCCGCATTTCGATGGGGCGGAATGCGAAAACACCCGTGTACTTAGATTTAGGTGCACGTTAAAAATCCCCAGGTGGTCGAAATTTCCGGAGTCCTCCACTACGGCGTGCCTCATAATCAGAAAGTGGTTTTGGCCCGTAAAACCCTATAATTTAATTAATTTAACCTCCGGCTTGTTTACCGAGGCATGAGCTTGCTCCGCTCCTTCTTACGTTAAGTGTCGGGATATACTATCGTATCGATGCACGGATCTATCGTAAAAACTGTTCAATTGCCACTACCGCGCTCTTCCTGCATCTTCCACCCACTCCCCCCCCCCCCTTCTTTTTATTTTGTCGAATAAAAAGTTCGGTCAATTTCAGGCGCAGCACGATCGCTTTTTTCCCAATATCGAATAAACATAACGAAAATCTGGTTCTGAGCAACCACACCTAAAGCAGAGGGAATATATAGGTATATGTAAGGCTGTGTTTTGAGCTGTGTAGATGATTACCATAGTAACTACGAGATCACAGCAACAAGCTATACAAAGGAGGTGCGAAATAAGTTGTTCCAAAAGTCAAGCAAAGGAACGGCTAGCGCTTGTAAGGGAGGCAGGAAGGCCCTGCTTCGGCGGGTCCTTTTTCATTTTCTTTCCCTGTTATACGCGAGAGGAGATCGTTGCTGCCAGAAAGCACATTCAGGTAGTTGGTATAAGCGATCACTATCACAAAAGCACACTTATGAGTGATACTAAAAAAAGAAATGTCGGACAATTTTGTTCCTTTAGGTTTTGTAATAGGTGGCAGGTAAAACGTAGGAGTAACAAGCAACTTAGGACAAGTTGGTGTAATTGGAGAATGCAAAGCTAGGACTATTGACATGCTTAACCTTTTCGGCCCTGTTGATGTAAACTAACGAAATTGCAGAAAACTGCTCACGCAATTCAATAAACGAAGTATACCAAAAAAGTTAAGCTTTCCACGCGAAACCATCATGGTCTTTAGGTAGCTGCCAGAACTGTAGGTCAAATAGGCCAAGACAAACATTGTTGTGCGAAAAAAAAAAAAAAGGAAACCGACAGTAGTAGCAACATCCTTCGTTCCACTTAAGGACGTCATCAGTGCCAATGAACCAAGGTATGTGGCTTGACAATTTTGTAATAATAGCGGGTAAACAAAATAAATTAGGCTTGATAATTTTCTGATAATAGCTGCTAAACAAATTAAATGAGCAAAGTCCTTTTAGTGGCTCATATAACAGCTTGTATGGTGGTGCGCAAGGCTTAGTTTAGTTTGGTTTGGTTTGGTTTGGTGTCTGCGGATATGGCTCAAACGACTACGAGGGATCGGCCATGAATTGGATTGTGGTGGCTTAGAAGGGAAGAATATTTAAATAGAATTTTGTAATTTAGAAATGACATTAAATGAATACTAATCGTTATTATCAATTTTCAGGCTGTCTTTAAAATTTGAAGTTAACATTTCTGTGTACATAATGAGGAAAGTAAGACAATGAAATTAACGTGACAATCTCTTTGTTTCAGTCACAAAATTAAATATGGCATCAAATATGTTTTTAATGCAGTGTCCTAGTACCGACGCCCTAAGATACAGTATCACAGGGAGCGTTATGCTCAATGCAAGTTGGCGAAGCGGGCCTTCTAGAAGTCGTTTTCTGTGCACGTCGAACCTGCGGCACTCTCTGAAGAGATGTTCCATAGTTTCACGTTCGTTGCAATGAAAAGAATGAGGGGAAGGTGCCAAAGCAGACCTGTGGGAATGAAAATTAAGCATTGGAATTACGCAACGCATTCTCGTGAATGAAACTTCAAATTTTCTTGCTGAACACCACCTGTTGTGCCAAGTGTATATAAGGTGCTGAAAATCGATGTTATTTTATACACACGACTTATCACGTTCTTCTTGAACACAATATGCTCTAAATCTTGCAGCCGTGATGTATGCCGAAGGTTTAATGATCCTCAGTACCGGGCCTCTAAGAGATGCCGCCGCTGGTGCGTCTGCTGACTTTATATATAAAGTGCAGGGCTCATTGGTTGTAAAATTGTGACTTGGAGTAGTCTCTTCATTTTCTTCCTTCGCTGTCCCTAACTGTTTTCTACAAACATAATGCGTTTTTTTTTTGTAGTGTTAAGGCACATTTACTCGTTCGGAACTACTATTTAGCTGAATGTGTGATATATCTCCAAAGGACATTCAGGTGCATGTACACCATTCATCGATAAAAACAAGGACTCAGTCAGCTCGTGTACGCAACCTGTTCGCTAGATGAAGAACATGATGATCGCTTCGAGGAGCTTGTCCTATGAATATAAAGTAAATTGGAAATGTTGATTGCAAAGTAAATTATATAATAAATTAGGAAAATTGATCACTTTCTAATGACATCGTCGGTTTAGAAATCAGGGGAAGAAAGTAGAATTTTCATTCCGAAAATTGGGTATTCCTTTAACTACTCGAAATATCCTCTCCATCGGGGCTTCTTCATGGGGCTTTTGCCACAGGTACACCTCCGTGGCCATTGGTGACTACCTCTGTTAATTCTCGAAATCAATAATTGGGTAGATGATCAGATCGCTGATTGTGTCTTCGAAATTAGAATATTCTAACTGCCGAACTCTGTCGAGTGAGGCTAGCTTAGCGGCTCTTTTTGAGGAACTATCAGAGATTGTTTGGGATATCATGGGCCTTAGTGATGTTAGAAGAACTCCTGAGGCTTATATTTGCTGAATAACAGACACGTCCTCTGCTATAGAGGTCTCCCAGAAAAGAAGCAATACTCGATAGGATTCCTAATCCATCAGGAGATAGCGGGTAACATTGACGAATTCTACAGTATTAATGAGAGGGTAGCTGTAGTCGTAATCAAACTTAATATGATATATATATTAAAGGTAGTACAAGCCTACGCTCCAACTTACAGTCACGATGATGATGAAGTAGATCAGTTTTATGAACATGTTGAATTAGCGATGAGAAAAGTGCAAACTCAGTATAGTATAGTAATGGGCAACTTCAATGCAAAAGTGGGGAAAAGGCAGGCTGGTGAACAAGCAATTGGCAACTACGACGTTGACTCCAGCAACGCTACAGGAGAGATCCTGGCAGAAATCGCAGAAAGGAATAAGCTTCGAATAATGAACACCTTTTTCAGGAAGCGTAGCAACAGAAAGTGGACCACGAAGAGCCCTAATGGTGAAACAAGAAATGAAATTGATTTCACACTTTCTGCTGATCCCAGCATAGTGCAGGATGTAGAAGTTATAGGTAGGGTAAAGTGCAGTGATCATAGGTTAGTGAGGGCTAAGATTCACCTCAGTTTGAATAGAGATAGAGTAAAATTGGTCTAGAAGAAGTAGGCCAACCTAGAAACAGAGGGTAAAAGCAGACAAATTCAAGCTGGCACTTGCAAACAATTATGCAGTTTTAGGACAGAGAGATGATGACATGAAGATGATGACATAGAGGCAATGAATGAAACCGTAACTAGGCTGGCTTCAGAGGCAGCCATTGAAGCGGGAGGCAAGGCTCCAAAGCAAACAGTAGGCAAGCTCTCCTAAGTAACAAAGGACCTATTAAAAAAACGACAAAGAATGACAGTGGCCAACTCAAGGCATAAGATAGAATTCGCGAAACTATCAAAACTAATAAAAAAGGCGGAAATAAATGATATTCTAAACTATAACGTGAGAAAGACTGAAGAAGCCGTAAAATATGGACAAAGCCTGAAATAAGTGAGAAAAAAACTTGGCATAGGACAAACCAAGATGTATGCTCTGAAAGATAAGCAGGGTAATATCATCTGGAATCTCGAAGATATAGCAAAAGCAGCGGAATAATTCTATACTGACCTGCAGAGTACCCAGAGGAGTCATGGATACCTCAATTAGAAACAGTAATGAACAGGATACAGAAACTCCTCCCATAACTAGCGATGAGGTCAGAAGGACCTTGCAAGACATGAAACGAGGAAGAGCGACATGAGAAGATGGATTAACAGTCGACTTAATCCAAGACGAAGGAGACATAATGCTTGGAAAACTGGCGGCTCTTTATACGAAGTGTCTACCGATCGCACGGGTCCCAGAAAGCCGGAAGAATGTAAACAATATACTAATCCACAAAAAGGGAGACGTCAAAGAATTGAAAAATTATAGACTTATTAGCTTACTCCCAGTATCATATAAAATATTTACCTAAATAATCTCCAACAGAATAAGGCCCACACCGGAATTTAGTCAACCAAGGGAACAAGCTGGCTTCAGGTAGGGGTACTCTACAATGGACCACATCTATGTCACTAACCAGGTTATCGAGAAATCCGCAGAGTACAATAAGCCTCTCTATATGGCTTTCATAGATTACGAAAAAGCATTTGATTCAGTAGAGATACCAGCAGTCACAGAGGCATTACGCAATCAAGGAGTACAGAACGCTTACGTAAATACCTTGGAAAATATCTACAGAGGTCCCACAGATACCCTAATTCTACACAAGAAAAGCAGGATGATACCTATAAAGAAAGGGATCAGACAGGGAGACACAATTTCTCCAATGTTATTCACTGCGTGCTTGAAAGAAGTATTCAAGCTATTAAACTGGGAAGGCTTAGGAGTAACAATCGACGATGAATATCTCAGCAACCTTCCATTTGTCGATGACATTGTTGTATTCAGCAACAATGGAGACGAGTTACAATAAATTATTGAGGGCCTAAACAGACAGAGCCTAAGAGTGAGGTTGAAGATTAATATGCAGAAGACAAAGATAATGATGAATACCCGGGCTAGCGAACAAGAGTTCAGAATAGCCAGTCAGCCTTTACAGTCTGCGAAGGAGTACGTTTACCTATGTCAACTAATCACAGGGAACCCTGATCATGAGCAGGAAATTCATAGAAGAATAAAAAGGGGTTGGATCGCATATGGCAGACATCGTCAGCTCCTCACTGGAAGCTTACCATTGTCACCAAAAAGGAAGGTGTACAATCAGTGCATTTTACCAGTGCTGACATATGGAGCAGAGACTTCGAGACTGGCAAAGAAGCTTGAAAAGAGCGCTGGAACGAAGATTGCTAGGCATAACCTTAAGATTCAGAAAGAGAGCAGTTTCGATCAGAGAGAAAGCGGGTATAGACGATATTCTAATTGACATCCAGAGAAAAAAAATGGGGCTGGTAAGGTCATGTAATGCACCCGTTAGATAACCGTTGGACCAGTATGGTTACAGAATGGGTTCCAAGAGGAGGGAAACGCAGTCGAGGATGGTAGAAGACTAAGTGGAGCGATGGAATTAAGAAGTTTGCGTGCGCTACTTCGAATCGGTTGGCGCAGGACAGGAACACAACATCACAGGAAGAGGCCTTCGTCCTGCAGTTGACATAAAACAGGCTGATGATGATGATGATGATGATGATGATGATGAATACCGCCCATAAAACAACACAACATTTGCTGCTTATATATAATAAAAAATAATTGTTACATTTCGGTATCAGCCATGTTAATATATTTCATAATTAACATGATTGTTATACTTCACCCTGATTTCCTTTTCCGTTTAGGTTTTCCCCTCTCCCCTTCCCTTTGACCTTTAATCGTCGGCTTCTTGGTCAACCTCCGTGGTGGGTAAGTGCCACAATGTAGGAGGAAGCTAGCAAGTCCGCTATGTGGGTACAAACTAAGTTTTGAGGCAACAACATCAACAGCAACATCAAGCTATCATTGCGGACTGCGGCTTAGAACAGGAGCTCTCGGCACCTGTCAAGGCTCTTTTTCTTTGTACAGTTCTAATTATTTATTTGAACATTGCAACAGCCAAAATAACGCTTGGAGGAAATTAAATGCCCACTTTTTGAACGCTTGTAACTTAATATATAAGATAGCTATACTTTGTTTAAAGAATACATCATGTATTAATTTACACCCGTTGAGCCCTGGCGTCGCCATTTGGCATCTTATACATGACTTTGCTCAAAATCGATAATTTTCGATATTTTTTGTGTGATGCTTTTAAAGGCTGTTTCACACTATATACGTCAAAAAAGAAATTCGTGGGGCTGCATCATTGATACGGGGACGGATTACAAGCGAATCTGTTTAGGCTGCATAAATGGGCTGCATACATTATGAATCCAAATATTCTTTTTTTTTAATACGGGACCACACTATGCCGACACATGCACTACCGCGGTCACCGCACCTCCCGTGCATCTGCCGCAACCGCTGCTGCAGCCGCAACCACAGAAGCGCAGGGCCAATGCATAATCGCCGTCCTTACAACCGCTGCTGCGGTTGTGGTGACGGCGCATGTATCCGCAATGTATCCACAAACTGTAACTGCATTGAATAAACAATTCAAAGACACCGTGATAGCCGTACGAGGAGACAAATCAACGAAACGGCAAAAACAAAAAGTGTGAGCGCAAGGAATAGTGTGAGGGAAAAGAAAGAAGAAATTAAAGTACTTGACTGCAGGGAAACTTCAGGTCGCTAGAGGCGGTACTTTAGAGACAAGAAATGCCTTCCGAGTAAAGATATTCAGGGGCTTAATTCCCAAAGGCGTTCGTTCGTATGTACACTTTACCTCTGGCCAGCCACCATCGCGAATCGGGAAGCTGGGAGGCTAGAATTGCTCTTGCGAACAATTCTAGCTTAGGATTTGCTTTGCGGACACGGGCCGGGGTTTTTAAATAAAGAACGGTCTGATATAAATATAGCCAACTACACATACGGTTCATTGTGTCGCAGTTCCCAGGCAAGCCCACCTAGCCGCCTCATTTTACGCCGTTCTTGTAATCAGACATGCTCTTCGGCTATTCCTAACTCTGCCAGCTGTCGTGACGTTATTATGAATACTCCTTCGGGAGTATACTTTGTGCCAGCAACCTGCTTTCTGACTCTGATGAGTCTGGTACGAGCTCCTGTGCAATTTACGCACGCACAAGAGCCGACACTTGCTATCTAGCTGCAATTGACACACATCTTTGGCACCAACTGTAGCACCCGCTTCCACGACGCATCGATGCCCTGTCACGCCGTGTTCGCCGCGGAACTGCTGACTACAAGCGATTCCCATGTTGAATTAGTCATTTTGCCCTATCCTACATGTTCGTGTGGCTGCGATGCCGAGAACATAACCACTTACTTTACGACTGTCCCAACCGCATCGCACATAGTCAGCGTCAGGAATAGTAATAACCGTCGTGGTACAGCTTAGTTTAGTTATAGCTAAGCTCGATGTCACGGTTTCGATCCCGGCCGTGGCGGCCGCGTTTAGACGCGGGCAAAATGCAAAAAAAAAAAAAAATGCTCGTGTACTTAGATTTGGGTGCACGTCAAAGGACCCCAGGTGGTCAAAATAGATCACGAGTCCCCCAATACGGCGTGCCTCATAATAAGGTGGTGGTTTTGGCAAGTAAAATGTCAGAATATAATAAATTTAATTTTTCGAACACGAACTCCGCTTACTTGACTCGCGTCGCCCCTCTTCACTCGCCAAGGCGTTGGGCCCACGGTAACAGAGTAATGAGAGCAGTTCAACGATCTGGAAACGCTGGCGCGCGGGGCGAGAACGTACTCCCCTGGTGTGTGTGTATGATTGCGAGAGGTTCATTCGTGCGCCTGCATGAAACATGTTAGTATATTCTTGGATTGTAGCGTGACATGACACACACACGCAGACTAGAAGCAGACAGGACGAACGCTATCCTTTTGCATGTTTGCATACATTAAACATATGTGGATTTTGTTTTAATTCAAACTTCTTTGAAGAGAAGTTGCACCCTTAGTGTCGCTACATTTTCTTCAATTTTATTTAAATAATACATAGTGCCAAAAGATTGAAATTCTTCTTTAACGCTTATCTTCTCATAATAACAAAAGATGAGGTACCGTCGCTTGCAAACAGCCGCGACAACTTATCTCATTACTTCCAACAAAGCCACGATCAGTATCACCGGCCCCTGCGCACTAACGCGCACCGTGAGGCGTATACGTATATACGTGTGTGCACTTGTTCTACAGAACACTAACCGTCATCAAAGTTGGTTCATCGTCACTATTACCACACTTACTGTCTCGCCATTTTTTTTTTTTTGTTTGCGCCTCGTATATTGCTTCGGAGATAATTCCGTTTTGAACGCGCAGGAGAAAGTTGGAGTAACGACGATGTGGACGAATTCCTTTTTTTTCAGCTAAATTCTTAAGTTTTTTGCGCCGCAGTGTTCGCCACGTTCTCTCGGTAGTATGGCAGGTTCATGGGGCCCGTCAACAATGCCTGAAACGAGGCTCCATGACGGAGCTGCAAATACGCAAGGAGCGGTGCACTCTGCACCGGAACCGCTATTTCCGTGAAAGCCCGCGGCCCGTGGATACTCTGTGTGCGCGCTCGCCTTAAAAATTTTTTTATCTTGTTCTCTACTTGCTTGTAACGTGTCCTAGAGTAAAAAACAGGGCTTCATGCTGTATTCCTGTCGTGGGCGCAGCGCGTCTAATCATCGTAATGGTTCCCTGACAGATTTGAAGTTTTTCCCGTCAGCAAAGACAAAGGCTCACTGTGTTACCAAGGTCCTTTGAATTTGCCCATTTAGTAGATTGGCGCCGGTACGTAGAAATTTCTAGTTTTTCTTTTTATATGTGTCAGTATACGCCCCTGTGAAGACTCCTTCCCGCACCGCTCTTCTACTGCGTATGCGCGCGCTGCTACGACGCTCATTCGTCGAATTTATTTGCGAATTTATAGTACTTTGCCCGTTTAACAGAAAACTGCGCGGGAATAGAAGAAGGCTGAGCTCGTAGAACAAAGCCACAGACGATGACATTGATGCATACTCTCACTCTGCATATGCAAGTGGCTCTGCGCCAGATATTCCTTCTTTACACACCGTGGTGGCTTAGTGGCTATGACATTTCGCCGCTAAGCACGAGATTACGATATCAAGTACCGGCCGTGGAGGCCCCATTTATATGGGCGTGAAATGCAAACTCGCCCATGTGCTGCTCATTTTGTGCACGTTAAAGATCCCCAGGCGGTCAAAATTAATCCGGACTTCCCCCCACTACGGCGTGTCTCATAATGAAATCGTGCCCGTAAAACGTCATATTTTTTCACAGAATATTCCTTCTTATATTCAAAAGGTCACTGCCACTTCCTCTATTCATAAAGCTAATGTTTCTGGTACATTTATTGCTAATGTGAATTTTCTACATTTTCCCTGCCTCAATCTTTTTTCCGAACTTCCTTTTTTGCTCTAAAATAAACTGTTTAATTACAGCCCTGTGCCAGTATTCCCCAGAGGCTCTCACGTTGCAATTATTCTTGGGAGAAAATTTCAGTGAATCTCGATGCTGGACACATTCTTATTAAAGGTGGCCAAAAAATTGCAATTGAGCGCTTACGAACGCAGAGCGCTGTAAATTAAGCTTCTGAGATATGGCAACACAAGCATAGAGGGAACACAAACGTTTTTGTCAAAGTATAAAATAGACGGAGTAAGACCGAGCAAATTTGGGACAATTCCTGAAACAAAGAATGCCTTAAAAAGAAGTGCTGGCTTGTTTCTATTCATTCGCGATATTTGAAAGTAGCAAAAGAAAAAAAAAGTAAAGAGGGAGCGGATGCCGAGGACGCTTTCAACCAAATAGAACACTTGCTAATGCAGACGGAAGCCATATAATTCAGTTCGGTGTTTGTCTTTATACTATTCTTTTTTTTCAC
Organism: Dermacentor andersoni; assembly: GCF_023375885.2. NCBI lineage: Eukaryota > Metazoa > Arthropoda > Arachnida > Ixodida > Ixodidae > Dermacentor > Dermacentor andersoni. The sequence continues at coordinate 129,474,258 of NC_092815.1, read as the reverse complement.
CCTGATTTGCTACGTCGAATATACAATGTACAGTCGCGGACAGAATAAAATGGACCACGGGATCTCCGAAAACGTTCAATTCCCGAGCAGCCTGTAGCAGTAACCAGTAAAACTGCCCACGACAACGTTGTTAGCATATTCTAGTCCAGGTCCAAAATGCAAACACCAGATTGCGTTGTGAGGTTGCGGAGATATTCAGCTTTTTCTTAGATTTCATGGTCCATAATATTCTGTCCGCGACTGTACGTGCCTCAATTATTTTCGTAATATCGTACATGTATCACGGCGACGCGTTCAACCGAAAACAGACGGATGAGGAAAAAGGGACAGTAATATCAGCCATGGTGGCTTAGTGTGCATGTAAAGAAGCAAGAGTGCACCGGCAATACACGGGGCCGCTGCTACTAAGCCTACAGACGTAATGGTTCTATTTTCTTGTCTTTCTTCCTCTTTCCTTAGATCTTGTGATAGAGCGTTACTTGCTCATTTCAGGAAGGACGTTCCGAAAGTAAGTTTTGTCATTTTTGTTAAAGAGAAGATGGCATACCAGGTGAAACAAACAATGACCATAAGAATCCACGCCCGTTGCTGGCTCAACGACGGAAGGAACGTCAGCGGAGGAGGAGTGACGCATGCGTGGAGCGCTGAAGAAGAGAGAGTAGCAGCAGACCGGCTTTACTGAGGTTATTCGAGTACAAATGACGATGGCAAGTTCAGACATGTGCGGACAACGTCGTCGCAAGTGGAAGTGCGTGCTGTTATCCAGTACGAAAGGGCGCCTGTTTTCTGCACTGAAAGCCGCACTCCTGGGCCGTCACTTCCAAAACAATGCTGAGGTGGAGCAGGCTGTGCGACAATTCCCTGCATCGCGGTACACTGTGTTTTACCAGAGTGGTTTCTTCAAACTGACTGCACGCTACGACAAATGTCTCAGTGTCGGTGGCGACTATGTGGAAAAATTGCGCAAGGTGTATAGTGGATGATGCCAGGGTGTATTTTCTTTTTTTTGCAATAAGGTTTATGTGTAGAAATAGATGAAGAAACTTACTTTCGGAACGTCCCTCGTATGGATGCCCTATTATGACAATATACCTCGTTTCTTTTTCCTTCACGCCCGAAGTTCATAAGACTGAAACGTAAGAGCTTCTGCTGACAAACTAAACACCACACAAACTGTCGTGCCACTATAACGAGCACTTAGCCCTCCTTTACATCTCTTACGCTGAAGAAATCATCCACGCTAGGCCAGTGTGAGTGGCCAGCTCACATTGTTTGGAATGCTTTCCCTCAGCGCCATTGTGTGGGGTACACGGATGCGGTGGTTGTTTAGCGAGGAGCACAGATCTCCTTCCCAAGCCATACCAGAATCAAATATTGTCTTCGTCATATTCATCATTATCACTTTCTTATGTTCTCTGGAACACATGGGCCTATAGCAGTGATCTATATATACCCGTAGTACGTTAGCCGACTCAATGCAACAGTGCCCAAATTTCTTACTCTCACCACGTTACTTCATTGTGGTGTTACTTCATTTCAGTAACCTATATGGTTACTGAAATAGGCCACCTCTTATCTGCCCTACGGATTACATCAGCTGTTCTGTCTCCGTGACTAACGCCGTTAATAATGTCTCATCTCCTGCCCCTTCCAGAGTGTCACGCAAGGGACTTTACACATGCCAGGAGTATTCTCTGGCTTTCGATCAGCAAGGAGCTTTCGCTCTCTCTCTCTCTCTTTCAGCGTTACAATTAGGTACTTTTCACTTTTCTTCTGAGCGTTTAGGGACTCTGCAACATCATCAACCTCATTCGAGTCGGGTCTTGCTCATGATTAAGGAACCACGTCTTAGTCACGCCCGATAGGTGGGAACGGCTATTGAGAATTTTTCGCAAATTGTCTCACCTCTTGAACTCATGCGCACATTGGTTATGAGCCAGTACTCTACGTCGCCCTCGTGGAGTCCGAGAAAGCCTACCGGGTGGCGCTTCTGACTGCTTATGACCCATGTGAGCGCAGGCGGTCGCACAGATACGTGGGTCGTCATTTCATGCAGGTCGATTTGATTGGGACGTGACGGAAGATGTCATAGGTAAGCGGCGACCCGAGTGGTGTTCCACCTAGTAACGGTGGGAGGTAGTGGTACAGGTTTCTCACAGGCATAACTTGTGAGACAACGTTTTTTTTTTTCAAATCTTCCAGAAAGAAAAGGATGACGAGACCAATGGTGATGGTACTTGCAGATTAAGAATAGTTTGAACAGTGCTCAAAATATATACACGCACCAATATCACGAAATTGTTGGAATTGTTGTTACTTGACCTGCAAGCCAGACATTATGCCATTGAGTCTGTCGTAGACCACCAAAGGTCACGAAACTTCACGTATACGCTAATTCATCATCTCCAGTAAATGAACCATATGGAAGTTTTGAAGACAGCTACAAATCTGCCACCGACCAACGCTAGTCGTCTCACCTCGGCGCTGTAGTACACATTTTTTTTTTTTACTGAAGGTCATGCTCGAAGTCTCATGAGCCATTTGGAAGGAATGGTGCAAACATGGCATCTGTCCCTGTTGTCTAGTCTCTTTGCCTGTATTCCTTTTTTGTGGCAGGACTTCAAGAATACGCACCTGCACAAAGAAAGTTAACAGCAGTTCCTACTCTAATCCAGCAGTTGACTCACAAATGTCTCACTCATCATACGCATCTGAAATGCCTCTAACCTCACTTGTGTCTCACCTTATATACTTGAGAAACTGATTTATTCTTGTGAAACTGGAAACACTGGCAAATGCGGTGTTCATCTACGCTCCAAAATACATTCTGCGACGGAACAGATGCACCAGTGTGCTGCGGTGCCTCTTTTCCCGCACTTCACCGTAGGAATAGGGGAAGTTTATCTTCAAAGGCTTTGGCTTGAGGTGACCTTGACACCACCTGGCCTCTAAGCGTATATGAGTGGAAAGCTGAAGCTCCTTGAACGTGTCACAAGTGCCCAGCTCCTGTGCTATCGTGGATAATCATCACCGGCTTTGGCTGCGCCCTTTGACTCGGAACACGAGGCACAAGATAGTAAGAGAAGATATACTCAACCATAACCCAATAATACCACAGAGTAATAAATCCATTGGCCAACGGATAACAAGAACTACATATACCTGTAAGCAGAATTCTGGCTTGTATATTCCTCTTATGCGCACAGACCCCTTAATGAAATAGCGCGTAATTTACAACGGCCTTCTGGAATTACTGTTACTTATTATTTTGGCCACTGAGTATATTCGATTATTCCTGACCAATTTCGCCATGTCTCGTTTGCGTTTGTTGACTCCGGATATACAGATACAAATGCCGCCTGGGTTACCGCGACGTGAACAGACCATGCTGTACCGTCTTTGTCTAGGCGTTCCATTTACAAACTCATATGCCTTCTGTTGCGCTTTAGGGTGGCGTTGGGGAATCCACCAAGCCCATCGACTGCTACGTCAGGTTGTAAAAATGAACGAAAAGGGTTTATTGGCTTAGTTACACGGCTCCAATACGGAAGCCTACTTCATGAACGAGCAGGTTAAACGTCCAAGTTGACCCGCCGTGGTTGCTCAGTGGCTATGGGGTTAGGCTGCTGAGCACGAGGTCGCGGGATCGAATCCCGACCACGGCGGCCGCATTTCGTTGGGAGCGAAATGTGAAACCACTCCTGCAATTAGATTTAGGTGCACGTTAAAAAAACCCTGGTGGTTGAAATTTCCGGAGTCCTCCACTACGGCGTGCCTCATTATGAGAAAGTGGTTTTGGCACGTAAAAACAGATAATTTTTAAACGTTCATGTTCACGTCAGGATCCTCTGTCCTCACTCTCGAAAAGTCTCCGCTTTTAATCCCGTTGCCTTCCTTATAGGCGAGTCGACTAGGGAATCTCAAGACTGTCTAGCAGCAAATCACACTCCTCAACTGCGTTGCGATACCATGCCCATGCTCGCAACAGCCCGCAGTAACCCCACCTCCGAAGAGTCTGGTTTGGAATATGTGGCAAGAAAGCCGCCTGCGACTTCTAGGAGGACGACCGTTGTTCCCCTCCTTTTCATCCTTCGCTCAGGCTGCCAGTTAATGGTGGGGTGAGGGCCTTTTGTAGGACCCGTCAAGAGTTGGTGTACACGCTGCGTTGACGTCTGGATAGGAGCTGATGGCTCGGCAGTGGTTTGACTCGTGGTAAATGTCCAATTAACGCCTTTGTGTTGTTGAGACCTAACAAATAACTCCGTCGCCAAGGAATTCGACCTGAGGGTGACCAGATGTCAGGTTGCCCGAAGCGTCGATGTTCGGTCGCGGCCTCGGGGATCGTCCTAGTTGGTATGGCTGATGTCACACGGCAGGTTGAGAGCCCCGCCCTCGCTTCATGTCCACCTCCCTGGGAATACACACGCACGCACGCACACACACACACTCGTCGGTGCGCCCGAGTGACACGCCTATTGGACGCTAAGATCTCCGTATCGCTTTACAACGTTTTACCCCTCTCTCTGTCTCTCTCTTTTCTAGTTGTGGTCAGTTGTCGACAAGACAGAAATAAGTTGCCTAACTCAATAGCATCACTAGCGATACGTACAAAACACGTTTCTCGAAATTCTACTCTGAGATCGTTGCTTAATATCCCCGGCTCAGGCAGTCTGCATTCTTTTAATATACTTGACATCGAAGTTGTATTCCTGCAAGATGAGACTGCATCTCAGTAGTCTCTCGTTTATTTCTGACATTTGCCTCAGCCATGCAAGAGGGCCATGGGCGCTCTCGACTGTGAATTTAGTACCCTGAATATAGCATCCTAGCTTTTGAATGGCCCATACTATGCACAAACACTCTTTCTCCGAATGCTAAACGCCTCTTCTCGCGGTGTCAGTTTTTGACTGAGATACAGCACAGGATGCGCTTCACCGCTTTCGTCAATGTGAGCAAGGACGACACCTTGACCATGGTTGCTGGCGTCACACCACAGAATGCATTCTCTGCAGAAGCCTAGCGAGACAAGTACAGGCCGTGAAGACAAAGCTTCCTTCTCGAGCAATCCTCATTTTCCGAATAAGCTCCACTAATCTTCCACTTTCGTGCGACTCACGCGCTAACACTTTCTTTCTCTTGTCCACAAAGGACGAACACTTAACAAAAGAACCAAAATATGTTGCGCCACTTACGGACTTAAAATTACACGAAGATTCGAGTTTAATTATAATTTCTCACACGCATGCTCTAAGCGATTCTCAAACGCTGTCGGCTTGTGAATACCCGTGCGAGACATGCACTAACACGTTACTTTTATGTGTCCGAGCGAGACACACCTTAAAGGTACAGTACTAACATTTTCTAAATTGTGCGGTTAAACAACGTCTCACCTAAAATACGCGTCTTTCTTCCAAGAAACAAAAATCTCACGACCACTTCCGGAAAGTGAACTGATGCTTAAGCGCGCCACTACAGGTTTCAAACGACTAACCTAGACTTGGAAGTGCAAGCGTATCTAAAGATAATGAAGCTTATCTGCTAAAAAGAAAACGACATATCGAAAAACAAAATTGCCAAACTTTACGCGTGCGAAAACCGTCTCCTTAAACCGTGCTTGAGGTGGGCGCTGTCTAAAAGCTCCTGTCAAACTTCTCAACACGGGAATACAAAGGAAACGTGTCATTCTCCGCGCTCCAGAGCCCCAATACCTTTCATACTGTCCACTTGCCTTTCTGGCCTTGCCCTCAGAATGCACTGCCTGGTATGACTACGTCGAGTCGCCTGACCACCACGTTGTCCCGTGTCAGTTAGGCTACACCTCGAAAAGAAATAAACGAGGGGTAACGTAATTGCGCCCTGGGTTTTGTCCTCCTCCGCGCCGACCACCGCTTTCTTTTCATCTTTGTCTGACGACTTGGACGCGCTCTGACTCGGAACATTCCAACCGACAAACGCGCCTTTCTAAATCTTTCTCTGCGCTCCCCACAGGCTTTAGTGGCTTTAGATTTACTCGGCTGCGTTGTCTTCTCTGCCGCAGTTCAGAATTTGTGAAGCCTCTTTCTCTTGGCGCTGCTTCTGATGCTCCTTTCCGAGTGCCTTTCTTTTCTTTCCGTTGGCGGCTCCTAGGCCTGACAAGCTTCCTGAATTTCTGTTGGGGAAAGCAGAAAGATTTCCTCGTCCGGTTTAACTATGCCTCCCGTGCTAGCAGTTTCATCCTCCTTTCCGTACTGAGTTCTTCATCGCAATTCAGCGTGTGACTCTCTTTCTGAATTTCTGTCGGGAAAATAGGAAGGATTTCCTCCTCCGGCTTAACTGCGTCTCCCGAGCTTGCGGTTTCATCCTCTTTCCTTGCCCTGTGTTACGCGTCGTAACACAGTGCCAGACCTTCTTACTGAATTTCGGTCGAGGAAATCGGTTCCTTCCGAAATTCCTCTGCGGAGAGCTTGTATTTTGTGAGCAAACTTGCCTTCACTAAACTGTACATGCCTGCCTCGGTGGCGCTCAATCGGGCTACAACCTGCGCCACTGCTCCTGGCATCAACTCAAACAACCGCTGTGGTGATGTGCCCTGGTGAAATGACCGCCTTTCACAAACCTGTTCAAAAATAATAAGGTAGAGACTGATGTCATCGCCTATCTCGTACGGCTCAATCAAACTCGTCATTTCCGCACTTTGCGCGTGTGGCAGCGCCATATCCGCTCTGCGCGTTAATCTAGCTATCTCTTGTCTTATTTTCGCAAGCTCACTTTCATGCTGCCTCTTCTTCTCTTGCTTCTCGCGCGCCTTTTCTTCCACTCTTTCTTTCCTCTCGCGCATCTTCTCTTCCGCTCTTTCTATCCTCTCGCACCCCTTCTCTTCCTCCCTTTCTTTCCTCACGCGCTCCTTTTCTTCTTTTCGGAACATATCTTTTCCCAGGCCTCTGTGAGCTCGTCCTCATATAAAACCACTTCGTTCAATCGCGTATGAATTTCGGGCTTCGTGAACCTATGGTTAACTCCATACCGAGCTCTCTTGCTAAGAACAACAGCTCTTCTTTCTTTAACACTGTAATATTTATGCTTTTTGATAGCACACTACAACTTCCCCTGTATTGCCCGCACACCCGGTAGCGATGAATTACAGCTCATTGCCCGATAGAACTCTGTCCTTATCGTCCTGCAAAACGTAGTTGCTCAAGCACTCACTCAACGTTGAGCTTGCGAAGGTCGTGTCTCCCAGAGCCATGTTCCCAGGTCCGCCAATTCCAGATGGCGGAACTGCCTTCTGCTGGTCTTCCTTTCAGTTTCCTGGAGTCGTCCAAGGCTCCCCGCCGTTACTGCGACGGTTGTGTCTCCCTGAGCCACGAAGAGGAGATTTGCTGATCCCAGATCTGCAGAAGTCGCTCTTCCGTCCGTAGTTTCTTTGGATCCTCGAAGTCCGTGTCTCCCTGAGCCATATACACAGGTCCCGTGACGACTGCCTTCTTCCTTCCAGATTCCTCGAGTCGTCCAAGGGTCCATGCCGTTACTGTGACGGTTGTGTCTCCCTGAGCCACGAAGAGGAGGTCTGCTGATCCCGGATCCGCAAAATTCGCTCTTCTGTCCGTAGTTTCCCTGGATCCTCGAAGTTCGTGTCTCCCGGAGCCACGTACACAGGTCCCGTGAGTACTGCAATCTTGATCTCTTCCTTCCAGATTCCTCGAGTCGTCCAAGACTCCAGGCCGTTACTGCGATGGTTGTGCCTTCCTAGCCACGAAAGGGAGGTCTGCTGATCCCGGATCCACAGACATCGTACTTCCGTCCGTAGTTTCCCTCGATCTTGCGAAGTTCGTGTCTCCCTCAGCCACGCACACCTGTCCGTCGATCCCATATCGCGAGGACTGCCTTCTTGATCTCACCGCTGTCAACCAGTTTGTTGCCGCTTAGGGTGGCGCTAGGGCAGGGAATCCTTCAAGTCCATGATGGCAGTCCCACGTTTCTGCGCAGCCGGACCTACAGTAGTTGTTTAGACAGCTTTTGTTTCACGGTGCCTCACTTGCTGCGTCCATTGCTTCGCAGCCATAGAAACCCACGGAATTAGGCGACCGCATCGCTACCTACCTGAGAATAAAAGGCTTAACCAAATCCGTTCCATCAAATTTTCAATAAACGTGTTTAAATCACTTATAGACGACGCATGCCATGAAGGCTTTTCGTCCACACTAGAACTTGAGATCGGCAAGGCTATGCAGGATGTTATACGTACTTTCGGCCATTGGATATATATACGGATTTTGATGCGGAAATACGCAGTCTCCGCGCAATCCGCCGGCGAGCGGAGCGACGGTACAGAAGGACTAAATCGGTCTACGACGTTAGAGAGGCTAGACGCATTCAAAAGAGAATTCAGCGTTTCCTTGCTGTACGGCAAAATCAACGCTGGAAATCGTTTTGTGAGTCTCTCGATCCGCGTTAATCTCTGTCGGTTGTCTGGAGAACAATCCACGGACTTCGAACAGCTCATCAACTGCGCCGCCCATTTAAATCTCTAGCCCTCCTTCAAGGACGCCGAAAAGTCGACGTAGTCGAAGATTACGGCGCAAGGATCACGGGTCCGGCGTTCGCGTATTCACCTTGCGCCCCTATTCCTATTGTACCCCCTTGCTCCCAAGATCCTCGTATGAACGCTCCTTTCTCCATTAAAGAACTGGAGGCCACACTTGCTGGGTGCAGGCGGTTTTCGTCAGCAGGACCCGATGGCATCACATACTCTGCGCTTGCAAAGCTCGGTCAAGAGGCCAGAGATGCACTTCTCGGCTTATACAACACATCATGGCGTGACGGCCTGCTCCCTACCACGCGGAAATCCAGTCGGCTTGTTCCACTCCTCAAGGCTGGCAAATGCCCATTCAAATTGTCATCTTGCCGTCCAATAGCAATGTCCAGCAGTGTCGGCAAGGTAATGGAGAGAATGATCCTTACACGGTTCCAATGCTACATTGAATTTTAGAACGTCTATCCAGAGGTAATGGCTGGTTTTCGACGCGGCCTTCGTGAATAGATAGCGTTATCGACCTTGTCACATACGTACGACACCAGAAACATCTGAACCAAATCACTGCGGCCCTATTCCTTGATGTTAAAGGTGCGTACGACAATGTAGACCATCATGCAATTCTGGACGCCTTAGAAGCTGTAGGGATTGGTGGACGCACCTTTCGCTGGATACGCAACTATTTGAATTTAAGATCTTTCTTTATATTGCCTGAAGATAGACCAATGCCATCTAGCTATAGCACTCGTGGTGTACCGCAAGGTGGAGTACTCAGCCCTACCCTTTTCAACCTGGTACTCGTTAGTCTCGCTGATTCGTTACCGTAAACCGTTCAGCTCTCCGTATATGCAGACGACATTTGCATATGGGCTTCAGGCGTGACGCGTGTACAAGTCCATGCACGACTTCAGAAAGCCTCAGCAGCTGTGTCAACATACCTAAGAAGAGAAGGCCTGGAGCTTTCAGCACAGAAATGTGCACTCGTTGCTTTTACTCGCAAAGCGATGGCCCCGTATGCGTTGCGGATTAATGACCAAACTATACGATATAGACGAAAGCACCGATTCCTTGGCGTCAGCATTGAGAGAGACTTGTCTTGAAGCCCTTACATCTCGTACATGACAAAGCGTTTGGCCGCCATTGTGGACCTTCTTGCGTTTCTCAGCGGGAAGTCCTGGGGCGCAACACTACCACCAATGTTGCAGCTATATAAAACACTGTTTTCTGGCTTCCTGCGGTACAGCTTACCTGTACTAGGAAATGCTTGCACTACAAATATCCGCAAACTCCAGAGTGTGCAAGCACAAGCACAAGCACTCAGAACTTGTCTCGGTCTCCCAGAAACTACAACGTCGATTGCGACAGTGGCCATTGACAGAGACGCTCCTTTGACAGTCTACATCGATACAGATGTTATGAGAGCACGCATCCGACACCTGACTCAGATTCCCTCCCACCATCTTGCTTGCCTGCCAGCAAAAAGGCCACATCCAACTTTTGCCAAAAGTACTGTAAGACATCAGTCCTACTTGCCATCACAATTTACGCCTGCTACACGATTATCAGACCCATTGTGGGGTCTGCACCGGCCGCAAGTGCAGTTGACAATTCTAGGCATCAGAAACAAAGCTGGAGTACCATTGCAAGCTTTGAAACAAGCAACATTGGAACACATTCACAAGGTGCACAGATTCCGGCAACATGTCTACACAGATGGTTCGGTAAAACTCAACAGCTCTGCTGCTGCAGTCATCATCCCGGCAAAATCTGAGGAAATCAAATTAAAAACTTCATGTGTTACTACATCGACGGGTGCGGCACTCCGTGCTGCACTTGATTTCATTAAGCAGGAACCACCGCAACAATGTACAGTCTTTAGTGACCCCAAGGCAGCCCTTCAGGGCATACAAAACCCAATGCGCCACGAAACCAATGAACAAGTGGCCTCAGAAATTCGATACATATATCATCACAGCCATCACAAGGGACACAAGATAATCGTTCAATGACTTCCAGGACATTGTTACGTCAGCGGGAAAAACCACGCCGACAAAGCCGCCCGATCTGCGCATGAAAGTGGTCAGCGAGACTTCATTCCGCTTTCGCGAATAGACACTGCGGCGGGGCTGCGACTGATGTCCCGTGAATATACTTTGCCTCTGTAGGACTCGAATGTTTTCACCATGAGTCGTTGGCGTTCGTTGTCTCCGGACATACGGATACACCTCCTGCCTGGGTTACCACGACGTGAACAGACCATGCTGTACCGTCTGTGGCTAGGCGTTGCCTTTACGAACTCATATGCTCTGCTTGTTTGAATGGCCAACAGCCCCACGTGCGACACATGCAACATAGATGAGACGCTCGTATATGTGATCTGTAGTCTGCCCGCAATGTAGCGCCCAGAGACAAGTGATGTGCAGAGTACTGGACCAGTTGGAAAATCGTCCACTATCAGAACTCAAAGCTTTAGGTCAGTGCTCCGAAAGAACATCCGCGTTGAAGGCCTTAGTTGCGTTATTAAGGTTCCTGCGGTCTACGGGGCTTCAGGATAGACTTTAAGAATGCCACCCCCTACCGCTCTACAGTACACGTGCTTTGTTCGTGCTCGTCTCTCTTTCTCTCTCTCGCTCCTCCTTCCACAATATTTCTCTTTTTATCACTCTTAACCCTTCCCCCCGTGCAAGCTAGCCAACCGGAACTACCTCTGGTTAACCACGCTGCCTTTCTCTGTATTATTTTCTCTCTCTCTCTCCAAGCCCATCGACTGCTATGTCAGTCTGTAGAAAATGAAAGAAAAGGGTATATTGGCTTAGTTACGCGGCTCCAGTAAGGAAGCCCACTTCAAGCAGGAGCAAGAGAAACGTCCAAGTTCACATCATGACACTTTGTGCTCATTCTGTAAAAGCGTGCGCTTTTAACCCCGTCGTCTTCCCTAGGCGTGTCGACTAGGGAATTTCAAGACTGTCCAGCAGCAAATCACACTAATCGACTCCGTTCCAATAACACGCCCACACTCGCTACAACCCGCAGTAACTCCGCCTCCGAAGAGACTGGTTTGGAATATGTGGCAAGAAAGCCACCTGTGACTCCCAGATGGCCGCTTTCATCCTTCGCTCAGGATGTCAAGTAATGCTGGGGTGAGGACCTTTTGTGGTACCCGTCAATTGCCTGTGTCCACGCTGCATTGACCTCTAGATAGGCGTTGATGGTGGTTTGACTCATGGTAAACGTGTACTTCAAATCGTTGGGGTGTTGAGACGTAACACTTTGTTACTGGAATTGCCAACAGCCCGACGTGCGACACATGCAGCAGCGATGAGACGCTCGCACACGTTATCTGTGTCTGTACGCGATATAGTGCCCAGAAACAAGTGATATACAGAGTGCTGGACCAATTGGACAATGGTCCACTCTCAGAACTAAAAGCTCTAGGCCACTGCTCCCAAAGAAAAACCGCACAGAAAACTTTATTCAGGCTAAAATTCTTGCGGTCTGCGGGCCTTCAGATAGACTTTGGAACGCCGAGCCCCCCACCACTCTGTAGTGTTTTATTTGTGCTCATGTCTCTTTCTCTGTAGCTCCTTTCCGCTCTGTTTCTCTTTTTATCCTCCTACTTCTATACCCCCTTGCAGGGTAGCCCACCGCAACTATCTCTAGTTAATCTCTCTGTCTTTCTGTGAATTCTTTATCTGCTCCTTTCTCTCCTCCTGGCCAATACTCCGCGAAGTGTCTGCGCCATTGTGACAGAAGCGGTGTAGAAGCCTTAAATATGCGAGTGTCATAGTTTTCTTTGCATACAGCTCTCGATAGTTCTTCAAGAATCGCTGCGTCGACGTCTCACAGCAAGCACCTGCATTAACTTCGTATTTCGGCTTAGCTTGGGAAGAGTGAAGTGCATGAGCGTAAGCATTGCGAAACACTAGAGATATGGCCTGTGTGGTTCAGAAAGCAAACTTTGCAAACACTACATTTTGTTTAGGTCCTAAGGAATAAATTGTACCTACGTACTTAGTTTTATACGCTTTAATTAACCGCATCCCGAAACATTAGCTTCGCATAGATTCCGACATGTGGCTTGTGCCTTCGTAATTTTGTATGTTGAAGTGAAGGTTTAGACGGCTCATGGGAAGAAAATTCCGATGTGCGCCTTTGAGAGCAAAGTATGGAAAGAAATAATGCATTAGAATTAAAATGTCGAGTAATGTAATGAGTGTCTCGTGAGTGGGCTGGCTTTCGCGTCCAACCTCTTTAGTGTATGCTAAAGTGACTCTCAACTTTTGGCAATAATTAATGATGCCTGACATAAACAACGTCAAACACTACAAAAAGAGTGCGGTGGAATTCATCTCGCGATGAGTGCGGACGGCGGTGCGTTAGCATAGAATCGATATAGCGACTCAAGGTTTTTCCATTGTCGAAACGGGTTATCTATAGGGCGTGTACTGCAGCGGTACTTGTCTTTTGAGGTTCCCTAAACACACGCAGCGCCATCTGGCGGCGTCGCCGCAAATCCTGAGCACGGCCTCCGAATTGCATGACATGCCGGTACGTACTAATGCTTAAAAACGCGTCATGCGGCAAGAAGGCTCCTTTCTCGTGCTTCTTTCTGGACACATTGCAGACAGACAGACGCACGCACGCACGCACGCACCCACCCACCCACCCACCCACGGACGGACAGACCGGCCGACGGACAGACAGACCGACAAACGGAAGGACGGACGGACGGACGGACCGACCGACCGACCGACCGAGAGACCCTGGAAAGTGCGGAAAGTACTCTAAGATTGCTAACACATTACCAAGAGAAACATTTATTGACAGCATTTCCCCATTAAGGAAATATAAGCGGAAGCGGAAGCGTCTCCTGCAAGTTGCTATCTTCGCAGTAATAGTCTTGTTATCGCGCCGGTATAGCTGGCATGAGTGACGAATGTCCTTGTTCCGACAAATGGCAAAACGCATTCACATAAAAGTAGCTTCCACCCGCCGTGATGGCGCTGTGGCTTTGGCGATGCGCTGCTAAGCCCAAGGGCTAGCAGCGCATTAATGTACCCACAAAAGAAAATGCATGTCTGCGAGTAATAGCGCACGGGTGCAGCAGACTACCTGTGTTTGTGTAAAGATCGGTAAATCACCTCATTCTCAATGTTGCCGTGCCTTTTACGTATGCGATTCATTTCTCTAGGTTGATTGCAAAGTTGATTTCATGGCGTTCACAAATTGTTTTCTTTGTTTCCGCTAGCAATATCCCGCTTTGGCCTCTTCTGGAGATCAATCTCTCTGTGCTGGTCTATTTGCGCAGTGCCAACACAGTAATGTTGATTGGTTTGCGAGCCTCCCCCTTTTGCCATCCAGATCACTCGCGACGGATGCCGAGTACCAATCGCGATATTCTGTTGATTGCTCTCTTCGTCGTCTGCAGCTCTATTATTTCGTTGGTTTGTGTCATTTGTTGCGATAAAGGTCCCGCGTTGATTGGTTCTGTCAGCCTCTCGGAATACACCCGCCCCCTAAGAATACGCCATGTTCTCCCAGTCCGGCTAACGCAATGCCCTTACTAAACATGTCTGCACCGAAAACATGCCACAAGCCAGGTATATTCGCGGATGAACGTTGCAAGCAATCCAATTCGGCATGTGGCGCTGTCCCGCATGTGTCACCTGAGTGACACACCCCCGCATGTTCCTCATTGAGTGCAGGATTGAAGTTGTCGTAATCCAATCGTCGTGGGTGCTCTCACACTCACGCCGTTCGATCTATCTCTTAGTTCTTTTATTTTCTCAGGCAGTCGATTGCTATATTCCTTTTTATCTGAAACCGACTGATGAACGGCAAGTGATACGTGCGGGTCGGTGCGAGCGGCTTGCTTTCGTATAACCTAGAAGCGAAAAAATTTGAGTGGCACATTACTTTTGTAAGTCAATGCTCACTACTGAATTGCACGTGCTGATGCGGGAAAATATTTATTTCATTAAAAAAAGAGTTCCGTGTTCAAAATGCAGTCGAGCGTTTGCCCAAGTGCTTGATGAACGACGCCGCCTTCAGCCATATCTTCACTAGATAAGCGTTCACGTTGACGCATAACTCCTGAACTCCGGAGTGTATAATGTATAGTAAGCATTGTCATGCTTCTACGCTGATCCAATGCGCAATTTTCGATTCCAGCCTTCACTGGCTGCTTCCCTCGCCAGTGTGATCAATAGGATAGTCTCGCACATATTGGTGTCATTTTCAATAAAAACACAATGGCGAGAAAGCTTTGTTTGGCATTTGGTACGGCTGCACACGTGTCACGGGATAACTTAAAGCACGTTTCTTTTTTTTTTTTTTAAGCAAGACAAGTACTGAAATGATTACCCGCTGCTCAACGATGCTTTCTTTGCCATAAGAGGTCAGGACCACAACTTTGCAGCGACGCTTCTTTTTCGATGCTATAATTTCTTTTCGCGCTGTTCGCTCTTTCTCATTGATAAGAAGTGAATCAATGAGACCAGCCCGCCGTTTAACGGTGGATGATAACACTGGCATAGAATGGAGTGGAAGTCATGAATATGAAATCGCAGTCCAGGATGAGGGTGGGCAACCATGGCGTCCTTCGTTGTGGCAAAGGTGTTCGTACGGGGATTCTCTAAAACTTTGCCGAACGTCGCAACCAGTCGCAACATCAAAGAGCCATGAACGATTAATACGCAAGAGAATTAGATTTAAGTGTAAAGTAGATACGCCAGTATTAAAAAAACATAGCTGAATGCCAACTAATGTAGTGACACCGTTATGACCGCTCTTTGGAAACATTTTGTAACACTCTGAGCCAATGATTGCCGTCTGCTTATGCAGTTTTACATCACAGTCGCCAAACGCATGCGCACAAGCAAGCACTGCGTTTACACGCTGCCCTGAACCGTCAGTTACGCAGCTGCGTACAGCTTGCTGCAATGTGCTTTGTATGCTGTTTTACAAAAGTACAAAAGAAAACAAATATAGAACACCCTGTATATCGTCGAAGATGCACTTTCTTTCGCATAAAGCGCCGCGGGAGGAAGACAGATGTTTATCACGCATGCAGCTGCAAGGCCTCTCCACCTAATGCACGCAACATTTCAAAAGACAACCGCAAACTCCAGGAACTTAACCCTGCACGCTACATCTAGGGGTCGTAACGAACGTGTGCGCTTCGTCAGCGGCTTCATCAGTGCAAAGCACGTCACAGCTATAGGAAAGCGGTAGAGAAAGTGCGCATCTCAGGGAAACCATTTGGGCCTGCCGCCGTTCCATTGATGGCTGCAGGGAGCGGCTGATCAGGCGCCTGGTCATCGCAATAAACAGCCAAGTCAGCGCCAAAAAAAGAGGCAACTTTACGAGACGCCGTGTATACACCGCATTTCCCCGGCAATTTACTGAAACGGCGCCTGGGAATCGAGAGAACGACGACCGCGATGCCTGATCAGGTATGCGGCGGCGTATCGCTCCCACGCCGTTGATGCGCGGTTTCTTTTATCCTCAATTTTGCGACTTCCTCTATATAACATCGTCGCTGCTCGTAAGTGCTTCGCATGAGGCAGCGTTTTCCTGTCTCAGACGCCCCCGGCCGATATGACCGGCCACCCTCCTTTATATACGGCTGGCCCGTGCCTCCCAATCTCTGTTCATTGCCTTCGCGTCTCTAGCGTTCCTGGGGATGACACCTGTCCCAACGGCCGGCAGTGCGGCGGTGCTTTCGCAACCTGGCGTGCCTTGGGAACGCGAGAGGGCGGAGGAGGGAGCAGGGTCTTTCTTGCTGGTCGCCGAAAACCGCGCTGACAACTGTGTCCCGACGTGTCGTGGTCGCGTGGCGAAACACGCACCGAGGCAGTGGTACAGAGGGTGCGGGGGTCAGTATCGCCAGCGTCTTCGTCGCCGCGCCACAAGTCAGCCGCCGCTGCCCGTGTCCGATGGGCGCGATGTGGCGCGCGCTGTGATCGGTCGAGGAGCCGTCTGTCACCCCGCCAGCTTTGACAAACGAGCACGGGCACGCCGACCCGCTTCCCTCCCGAAGGTCTTCGCGCCAAGGGGAAGAAAGGAGAGGCGTATGGCTTCCCCTTCTTTGTATACCATGCCTCGACTCTCGTCTCGGCTCCCTCTTTTTATTAACTTTTTCCCGTTTTTGCTGATGACCCAAAGGGCAGACAGAGCGTTGTCGGGTGCGTGGTGCAAGGCGGCACCACGTCATCGGCCGATGCCGGAGGTCAAAATCCGCCGACGCCGGACGTCACTGGCTCGTCGTTTTTCATTCGCCCGGTCGATACGGGACACTTTCTCTTGCCGATTAAGCTGAAGCGACGGAAACAAAGGGGCAAAAGCGGGGGGAAAGTGGCGCCGTGGTGGCAACGGCATAAATTATAGCGAGAGAGGAGGAGAGACGGGGCTGGATCAGAAGACGTCGAAGAAATCACCCGCATAGCCGTATATATCGGGAAGAAAAGCAGCAAGCCCGACCATTGGTGTCCGTGTGCTTTCTACATCTCCCCCAACCGCTACCTGCAACTCCCCCCCCCCCCCCTTTTTTTTTCTTTTTCTTTCTCCTTCCTTTTTTTTTTTGTTCACGCCGTTTTTCAGAGCGCCGCTGATGCGTGACTAAACCACCGAGCCCTTCTGTCACACAGAAGAGCAGACGAAGAAGAATGGTTGGGCCACAAATCGCGTCCGTATCGCCTCCTCGGAGTCGCGCGATGATTCATCATATTCGAACCTCACAGCGAGAGGTGCAACATCCGTGATGCCGTTGCAAACTTGGGGACTTTATCTGTCGCCGCACCTCGAGGCTGGTTAGGAGGCATAGCGATACCGGTAGAACCCAATACGTATTCTCTTACAACGATCACTCAACGCAGTGACGGTTCTTCTCTGAGGCGCAAATTTATTGCGACGTACCAGCTGAGACTGAACTATATATCTCTCTGTGCATATATATATATATATATATATATATATATATATATATATATATATATATATATTATTTGTCCGACAAGTAATGTCGGGGATTATATTGGTGAGGCGACTTGGGTTGGGCGGAGGGGGAAGGTAGTTCATGCATGCGAGGTCGCTCAGTCGTCCGCGGCCATCATCTGGAGAGCAAAGACGGCCTTTTCCGTGAAACTCATTTTCATTTCCCGTGCAAGTCGTAATGCAGCGCTCATTGGAACAAAGGATTACCATCAAGCGCTGTGTGAAACTCGGCAATTCCGCAGAGGAAAATTTTCCCATAATAAAGATGGCATTTGATCACAACTGTTTGTTGGAACGTCAGGACTACCGCTGGCACAACGTCGTTTTAGGAGGTCGTGAAGAGGTCAGGAACGAAGCCCGTGCTGGGCGACCATCAACGGCCATCTCTGACAAAAATTAAAAAAATGTGACGCGTGTGAGAGAGCGCTCGGAATCAGGCCGCCTTTTGAGTGTCCTTTTAGTCGCACAGACACTGAGCATTCCAAAAAGTACCGTTCACGAGATTTAGGCGAATAATTTATAGATGCGAAAAGTGTGGGCGAAAATTGTGCCCAAAGTGTTAACGGAAGACCAAAAATCGCGCCAGAGTTGAAACGCGCGAGGAACTTTGGCACTTGTGTGAAAGTGACCCCCACTTTTTAGAGAATGTCATCACAGTTGACGAGACTTGTATGTTTGAATACGACCACGAAACAAGAACTCAAAGTGCCAAGTGGAACAGCTCGGCGTGCCCTCGTCCCAAGAAGGCCTGTATGAGCAAGTCACACGTCAAGGCCATGCTCGTTTTGTTCTCTGACATCAGGGGGCTCATCCATAATGAGTTGGTACCACATGCTACAACCGCAAACGCCAAGACGCCAGTGTATTGATCCCAACCTCACTCTAGTGCAGCACGCCCAGATCGTCGATCTCCTAGACCGCTTTTGCACGTCATTCGACCTACAATAATCTCGCTTAGGCCGTACTTACACTGTTGTCCATCACATCGACACTGGCAACCATGCGCCTTTACGCCACAGGCCGTATCGTGTATCCGCCACGGAACGTAGCGTCATCGCTGAGCAAGTTGGAGACATGCTCCAAAGCGGCGTCATACAACCTTCGCACAGTCCCGGGGCTTCTCCTGTAGTGCTGGTAAAAAAGAAAGATGGCTCAATTCGCTTTTGCGTGGACTACCGGCGACTCAATAAGATCACTCTCAAGGACGTTTATCCCCTACCTCGTATTCACGAGGCGCTAGACTGCCTCCAAGGCGCCGAATTCTACTCATCTTTAGATTTACGATCCGGGTACTGGCAAGTGCCAGTGGCTGAGTCAGACCGTCCAAAAACGGCCTTCATCAAACCTGACGGTTTATTTGAATTCACCGTGATGCCAATTGACCTGTGTAAGGCGCCTGCCACATTTGAAAGAATGATCGACAACATCTTGCGCGGCCTCAATCGGCAGATATGCCTGTGTTATCTGGACGACATCGTTATTGTTTCACCGGACTTTCCTTCCCACTTACTTCGACTTGAACGCGTCCTCAAGTGCATCGCCGATACTGGCCTCCAGCTTGACTTGAAGAAGTGTCGCTTCGCTGCCCAGCAGCTGGTCATCTTCGGCCATGTCGTGTAGAAAGAAGGTGTACTCCCTGATCCGGCGAAACTACAAGCTGTGGCCCAGTTTCCGCGACCAATGACCTTGAAAAAACTGCGCAGCTTCATTGGGTTAGCGTCATACTTCCGCCGTTTCATCCGCAATTCCGCCCCCATAATAGCACCTTTAACGCAGCTTCTTCGTGGTGGCCACAACCTTTCGACCTGGTCACCGGATTGCGATGCCGCCTTCACAAAGCAGCGTCGTCTCTTGACGTCACCACCAATCCTGCGCCATTTCTACCAAAGTGCTCCAACTGAAATACACAAGGAGGCCGGTGGTGTTGGCCTTGGTGCCGTTCTCGCTCAGAGAAAGGCTGGCTTCGATGAGTACGTCGTTGCCTTCGCCAGTCGTGCACTCACTAAATCTGAATCGAACTATTCTGTAACAGAAAAAGAATGCCTGGCTATAATTTGGGCCATAACCAAATTCCTTCCGTATCTCTATGGCCGCCCATTTGACGTGATAGCTGATCACCATTCACTGTGCTGGCTGTCGTCCTTGAAAGAACCATCCAGTCGTCTTGCGCGATGGGCCCTTCGACCGCAGGAGTACGATCTTCGAGTGCTGTACCGTTCTGGCCGAAAACATTCGGATGCGGATGCCTTGTTTCGTTCGCCAATAACAGACGAGGTTAGCTCCCCAAAGGCCTCATTGTCCGAGTCTTCCCTTGCTGCCACGGACATTCTTCTGAAGCAGAAGAAAGACCCATGGATTGTGTCCATGCTGCGTTTTTTGTCCACCCCATCGACACCCACTACCAATCGCGCATTATGTCGCCAAGCACATTACTTCTCCATTCGCGACGGACTCTTGTACCGTCGTAACTACGTCCCGGACGGCTGCAAACGGTTGCTTGTCATCCCTCGGCATCTGCGTTCGGTTATTTGTGCAGCGTTTCACGACGATCCCCAGTGCGCGCATGCAGGTGTACTGAAGACGTACGCGCGTCTACACCTTAGTTCCTACTGGCGGGGGATGTATCGATTCATCCG
The DNA here is from genome assembly GCF_023375885.2 of Dermacentor andersoni. Taxonomy (NCBI): domain Eukaryota; kingdom Metazoa; phylum Arthropoda; class Arachnida; order Ixodida; family Ixodidae; genus Dermacentor; species Dermacentor andersoni. The sequence goes on along the minus strand of NC_092815.1, from coordinate 129,454,116 downwards.
TCAGTATGTCCGCTCCTGTCTCGTTTGCCAACGCCGTAAAGATCCCCTCGTCGTTCAACTGCCCCATTGCAGCCTTTGCCTTGCCCAGCACGAGCTTTTGATCGAGTAGGCACCGACACTTATGGACCTCTGCCAACCACATCAGACGGCAATCGCTGGGTAATCGTGGCCAACGACCATCTTACGCGCTATGCGGAAACTTCCCCTTCTCCAGCGCTTCTGCACGTGACGTCGCCTGGTTTCTCCTGCGCCACATCATCGTTCGCCACGGAGCTCCCAGGGAATTGCTCATCGACAGAGGACGCGTCTTCCTCTCCGACGTCATTGAGGCTCACCTCAAAGAATGCCGCATCATTCATCGCACCACTACTGAGTATCATCCGCAGACTAATGTCACGACCGAGAGCTTTAATCGCACTCTAGGTGACACGCTGGACATGTACGTTGCATACAACCAAACGTAATGGGACCATGTTCTACCTTTTCTGACCTACGCTTACAACACCGCCACGCAGACTACCACAGGATGTTCGCCCTTCTTTTTCCTGTACGGACGCGAACCTTTTTCCACAATGGATATTATCCTTCCGTACCGCCTTGACACCACGGAAACCACTACCTTATCCGAAGCTGCTGCACACGCAGAAGAGTGTCGCAAGCTTTGCCGTATATTTACGTCAGAAGACCAGCAACGCCAGAAGCACAATAGAGAAACTTCCAATGCCCCTGTATCTTATGCTCCTGACTCGCTAGTGTGGCTTTGGGTTCGCGCCCCTAGCCCTGGACTGTTCCCGAAACTCGCGTCGAAGTAGCAGGGCCCATACCACATAATCAACCAAACGTCTCCAGTCAACTATATCGTGGAACCCCTCGAGCTACCTTTGGATCATCGCTGTCGAGGACGCGAAATTCTGCATGTCCAGCGGCTCAAGCCCTACTATGATCCGCCTGTGTTGCCCTACCCGTAGGTCGCCGGGACGGCTTCCTTTTCCGCGGGGGAGACAACTGTACCTTAAAATAAGGAGCAGTGGGGCTGTGCCTAGGAGAGAGAGAACGACGACGAGAGAGAAAAACCTTGTTTCGGTGCTCGATCGGCTACACTACCTCTCGCTGCTCTATCGTACTCGAACGCTTACTGCACAAAGAGCTTCGCGACAATATATATATATATATATATATATATATATATATATATATATATATATATATATATATATATATGAGCAAAGGATAGCCGCGCGACTGGCCGCTCGAGGCACTTTGCGCGTATTTGCGGGCTTCTTCCACGCTCGGAAAAACCCTTTTCTGTAGCACGTATTGAGCAGCAGAAAGCTCTACCGGAAGTTTTTCTTGTTGACCTACGATTTTCTCGTTGATACTTTCCATCTAAATATAATACTTGCAAGAACTCAATTAATTAATTAAGACTAATGATCTAATTAGGCGGTACGCTAAAAAATAATCTGAGTGCCTCCAATCCACGGCAAACAACATAACCTTGGTTCTGTCTAGCTAGGTGGCATTCGCATATTTTTAAACTGGCTAAAGTTAGCTGGGACGCCTTGCATGACATCTAATTAATCGCTTCACTAAAGCTTCGCTTCGTATAAACTGCAACATGCGCTTTCAAAGTGGGTAATTTTTTTTTTGTTACAAGTTTTGCCAAGTGAGAAAGTGCAACCGGCGCCAGCACACGTCCCCCCCCTCCCCCACAATGAGCTCCATATTTATTTTCGTGTCAAGAAAGAGACGACAACGACATCGCGGACAAGGCGAGCAGGAATGAGGCCATTGTGTCACCACGGACGAGAACAGCAGCAAACACCACCCGCCCGCCGGCGTTGCCCTCGAGAGTCGTATGTCCTCGTCGCGCCTTCAACGACGCCGCGTGCAGGACGGAGGCCAAACTCTAGCAACAACAGCTTCGTATATAGGGCTCGCGCGCGAAAGCGAGTTCGTTCACTACCGCCATCGTTCACTCCGGCGAAGTCCCTCCGTTACCGGCGCATCGAATAGCCGTGGAGTATGGCGATGGAACAAGCGCCCCTCCGCACCGAGCAAGCACACTTCGCCTACACGCGCTCGCCTCGCTATGCGCGCGCATGTGCCAGCGGAGAGGTCGCTAAACAGCCTTGACGCAGGCGTGCCACCCCCCCCCCCCCCCCGTTGCCCTTGTATCGCCGCCATTCGCTTCAAGAGCGTGCGTCGCCGCCTTTATTCCCCGAGGAAACGAAGGAGGAGATCCGGGAACACGAGAACAGACGACAGCCTCCCTTCATCGCGAGGGAGGCACAGCATCGTCCCCTAGAGCATCTGCAGCGTGTTCGACGACGGCACAGTGTAGTGCGCGCGATTATTCGTGCTTGTTTCAGAGCTCAAGACAAAAAAAATGTAGAAGAAAAGAAGGAATACAATGAACTCCTAAGTCGTATATCAACCCAACCCACCTCCCGTCCTCTCCTCCCCTTCTACCTCCGTACATACATGATGATCATATGCGGAGGCTCAGCTTTTAGGCCCGAGCCGCATGCATTTCGCAGCATGGCGATACTGCGTGGAGGGACGGGGACAGCACGAGGCGAAGGAAAAAATAAAGACCAATACAAGTATCTCAACATTCAAGGTTCCGAGCGTGGCGTTTGAGGCCCTTATACAGCGACATGATTTGCATATTGGGAAAACAGCGATATCAGGACGCAGCTGTCTTTCGTATATAGCTCGCGACGGGGACGGCGGCTGGCTGCTGCACTCTTGCTCGGCCTGCCTCTTGGGGATGGCACCTTAGTCGCGCCGAGCTATGCGAATCTGCTGTGTTGCTGCTGCTGTTTTTTTTTTTTTTTTTGTCTACACTTGGTGCACGTAGTTGTCCTGCGTTTCATTCTTTTTTTTTTTTTTTTGCTTTGGTTTGCTGCAGCTTTCGCTTTCACTCCCGCCGGTCGTTCGCGGCGCTATGTGTGCGTGTATGAGCGGCAGAGAATAAACACGGCGCTCCGGGAGATACGCGCTCATGTATGTTCAGAGTTAAAGACAAAAGCCCAAGAAAAAAACTAGGAGAGATGAAGAAATAAACGAAATAATAACAAGTTTTCCGCTTCCACTATGGGAGAGTGGCGAATATAAAACAATATAGAGAGCCACTCCATGGTGCAGAAATTTCGCCGCCATGCATGCTTACATCTGAGCTAAAATGCAGGTGAGAAGTGGAGAGAGAGAGAGAAAGAGAGAGTGTCATTACAGACGCGACGGTGCTCTTAAGGGTGAAGTCGCCCATTTTCTACGCGAGACGACATCCAAGAAGCGACAAAAGCGAATGAATTTTTTTTCTCCCCATTGTCTCGCCATTGCGCGCGCGGGAAAGCGCGCGGTAAAAACCGAGCCTTCCGGTTATATCTCAAGCACCTTTTGTTAACTTAGCTTTCTATCTCTCTCTCTCTGCTTTCCTGCATACGTAATGTTTACATAGCGGGAGTTTCAAGGACTCCTGCCTCCACTGCAAAAAAAAAGAAAGGAAGTATGAGGAATAAAAGAAGCCGAAAATAAAGAAAGATGGGAATAGAAAAAGGATAGCGAAGGTGCTCGACCATATAGAGCACCAAGTTCGTATAAGTAATGTGACCGTGTGAGCAAAACGCGAAGTCAGGCTCATCCGTCCATAGCTGGCGCAGCAGGGCAGCAACTTTTGTGCCTTCTCCTTGACGCAGTCGCTGCGCTTTTCACTATTCTAAATGAGATAGAAACTTCTTCTGCATTCTATCGCTTTTATCTCGGGCAGCCAAGCGCTTTCAACCCCGTTACAGGCGCTGAAACGTACTTAGTCCCTGTTTGAAGATCGAAGAATCCACTCTCACCGGAAGTCAGCGCCTGACGTTGACATTATTTCATTTCGTCCAAAGCAAAACAAGTGTGGCGCACCGGATTTGCCTTGGTGTCGCGTTCGCCATACGTCGTGCGCATCTCGCAAGTTGCAGTCACGCTGGTTGATATTGTGAACAATGTCAGAGGCACGTACGTTTTGCATTTGTCCCGCGCACGTGCGAGAACTGCAGAAACCGATCATTTCGATTGCAAACGCAGATAACGTGTTTTGGGTCCTCGGCCTGACTCAAACAGCGGAGCCGAGGTTAAATAACTGCTATATTCTTTCTACAAGTCACTCGACTAGGCAGACGGCTTTAGAGATGCCACAATGTTGTGAACTTTTACATATGCATCCATTTCTAGTATCATCATCGTCGTCATTCCTTTTCTTCACCGTCCATGGCATTATTTTGGCAGCGCGAAGCACAGAAGAGCGGAAAGGAAAGAAAAGGAAGCGAACGAAAGGTGAGCGAAAGAAGGACGAACACGAAACTTCACTGCCAACTGGATTTATTGATATAGAAAACATGAATACATACATCGTAAACTATCAGAGACATCTGTCAAATGAATAGGTCAACGAACCAGAAGTAAACAGTTGTAAAACCTCATATACGGCAAGTGTTTTTTGACAAATTAGAAATGACACAAGGTTAGGGTCGACATAGGCTCCAACGCGCCAACTCCTTATCGTGTAAAGCCACTTGTGGTTAACTGACGCACATATGACCATATTTCTAAACATAATAAGCTTCAGAAATTTCCCGCGTTTCCCGATCTTCATTGCGATCCAGCACATTTGCCTCTTCAAAGTTAGGCTTACAGACGCAGGCGTTGCAGCGCCACGCTAGGTTAATGTGTTAGGTCTAAACTAGCGTTGCATCTAATCTATAGAAAAAACCATGAACTTGGACCAACTTGCCCAAATCCTCATTCTCTTTCCCGTCCCTCTTTGCTAGTGCAGAGTAGGAGGATAGAGCGAGTGGTAGATCGGGCCGAACTCTCTGCCTTTCTGCAAATAAATTTCTCTTTCCCGTTTCATCTTATGTCATTGATGTTCCTGACACCAGATGAAGTCTTAAACCAGAAATTATGATAAAACAACCCCTATAATTCAATGGGCGGATTTGCGGGAATCGTCCGCCGGATAATTTTCACGGATGGCATTTAGTGCACCATGAGCAGCATTCTATTAGTTCAGTTTGTCCCAGATTTTATTTCCACTACACCGGAGCCGCCGATGGCGGTGATAACGTATTCGCGATGGATGGATGGATGGATGGATGGATGGATGGATGGATGGATGGATGGATGGATGGATGGATGGATGGATGGATGGAAGGATGCTGTGAGCGTTCACTTTGGAACGGGTGGTGGATAGCGCCACCAAGCTCTTGTTATTGTATTGCCTAATGTCCTACCTATGTGGAAAAAAAAGAAATGAAAAAAAAAACTCGATGAATTTCTATAACCAAACTTTCTCAATCATTATTGGTAGATTTGTTTTTGTATGCCTCCATTGTTTGTCGTTTCCGTACTTTTCTTCTACCAATCTTCCAATCGCATCTTGCTAACCTCTTTTGCGGACCTGTTTACTTTCCCCTTGCTCCCGCTGAACCCGAAGCCTTCAAGGAGGTCAGAGGTGTTAAATGGACCGCTGGGCAGATATCTTCACATTCTAATAAAACATGTTCCATCGTTTCCCTAGCTTTACCACAGGAAGCACATGCTTCTTTTTCCTTGCTGTATCTCGCTATATAAGTGCGAGTTTTAAGGCATCCTGCTCTCGCTTCGAGAAGTTGAGAGATTCCCTTCGAGTTTTCATAAGTTATGTTTTTCCTGATTTCGTTTTTTCTTCTTAAGCAGTTACTCATGGCAGGTTTCTTTTCCATTGTCGCCACCCATGAGATTATTTCAGCCTCTCTGGCTTTCCGCTTCACATTCTTTGTTGCCATGTTGCTCACTATACAGGTCATATACTGGCTGGTAAGGTTCCTAGTTATTTTCCTCCGCTGTGGATCAATGTATTTCCTGTACAAATACCTATACACTCTCCCAGCCCATTTACTTTTTTCCATATTCCTTAGTCGTTCTTCGTAATCAATTGTGCTCTGAGCCTCCTTCACTTCAAAACTTGTCCAGCGTATATCACCACGCAATTTCATTTGCAATCTTCCCGTGAGCACCCAATGCGAGGCATCCCACAGACCTTTGGTTGCCATCGAGTCCAGATTGTACCCTTGATTTTAAGCAAGCAACCGCATTTCCAAATGTAAGTCCTGGAACTATTATACCTTTCCAAATATCCCGGAGCACTTCGTACCTATTGTATCCCCATGCGCTCTGTGGGTCATTATGACCGCATTTATCTTCCCCTTTACTGATATTTCCCTGTGTTCCTGTATATGTAGTGCATTCGTTTATGCTTATACCAAGGTATTTGTATTCTTTCACGCGAGGTATTTCCTGGCCCTGTATTGACTCTGCCGGTTCACTTTGCTTGTTAGCGAGCAGCACAATGTCTTCCGCATAAAACAAACTTGGAAACTGCTGTTCTGCTACTGTACCCGCCTGTATGTATGAGAGGTTAAACCCAATATTACTTCCCTCTGGCGCCCTTTCGATCCTTACCGTGTACATCATAAAAAGCAGTGGGAATAAAGGGCACCCCTGCCTAAGTACCTTGTTGACATCAACTTCCTCCTCGCTCCTCATCCCTTCCCATTCAACGCAAACGGTATTTTCTAGGTAAATCTCTCCCAAAAGCTGTATACAATCCTCACCTAAGCCTTCGCATTCCACAATATCCCACAAAATAGTGCGCTCTACGCTGACCTACAATCCTGTATTGTTTAAATGGCCACATATAACGGTCTCCTTTCTACTCTGATATTTCAATACATTGAGTAAGGACAAAAAAGGTATCATCCAGACGCTTACCTATTCTGAAGCCATCCTGATGTTCTCCCGAAATGGCTTTGTTCTCTGCCCATGCTTGCCGCTTTAATTACCTGCATTGCTAACCTGCATTCGCGCGCTACCTAGCGCCCGCGCCGAAAACCAGCCGATCCGGGGTCAGGCTTGAAGCAAAAGAAGGTCTTCTATCAGAGCAAGTACTGGCTGTCTGGTAGTTCTCAAGTGTTAGTGATGCCATCGCGCAGAAGCCTGAAAACAAAGACTGATGGCAAAATGCATTCGTGTACCATCATGCATGTCACTACGGTGGAAAAGCAGGAATGTATGATTTCATCGTCTCCCGAGAGAAGCAGACGATGTACAACGGAGATCGACATGGATAAAAAACTAGCGCATTTGGAAGAGGTGCTCACACTATGCTGATTTGTTCGAAACACTTCGCCCAGGACGACATCTTTCTTTCCGGCGAGTAGCTTTGCTTTATTTTTATATATTTTAAACATCTTGCTGGCGTTCCAAATCATGGAGCGTACATTGTTTAGGCAGGTGCTTTAATAGGTTTTAATAAAGTACGCTTACAAACTTCCTTTGGTTTTGTTAGTTTACGTTTCTTCCCTATCATTACTAATAGTAATGCTTGAAGCAGCAGCAAAACGCTCGCTAATTTATTTTTGTCCACATCCCGGTTAGCAGAAACGATAACAAGCTTGGAAGGTCTGAAGTTTATTTTGACAGATGCTACGTGCTGCTGGGCGACGTATCGTTTTGATATGCTTTAGTTTAGTGGTGCAAGCACAAGATTCTGTTTTATCATTCAACGCAGTGAGTTGTAAGTTTATCTGTGCGCATGAAATTTAGAAGCAACTGCAAACAGCACCCGCTGTTGTGACGTAGTGGCTTCGGTGTGGTGCTGCTAAGACCGAGGGCGCGCAATCGGATCCCGGAGGCGGCGGCGGCGTTTTCATGGGAGCGAAATGCAAAAACGCCCGTGCACCATGCGTTCGGTGCACGTTAAAGAGCCTAAGGGGTGGGCGCGGCTTACTACTTGGTGCGACCAATCGCGTGGAGCGAAACTGAACGCAAACTGAAAGCGCGTTTTGAACAACAATCTCCGATCGTGCTCCTAGTGGTAAAATTAATTTTGAAATCCCCTACTACGGCGTGCCACATTGTAACATCCTGTTTTTGACTCGTTAAACATGAGAATTCATTATAACTGCGAACAGCGCTCGTCAAAGTTTTGGAGCAGTCGACCTGCGCACAGCGCCGTTAGTTCGCTTTCCGACACTGTGCACCCAGCTAAATTTCATGACAACTGGTTCGATTCGTTTCCAAGTCATGTATTTACAATAACACACGTGCCTTTGCTCAAACGGAAGCCTTCGCTAAATTTCGGAAATGTCTTGGAAGAAACGCGACTTGTCTGGTTCTCATTGGTTTCTCACGTTTCGACGGGTTTGAGAATTTCTACGGCTTTCCCAGCCCACGCCCTGCCTCGAACACTGCATACTGCGAGTACGAACAAGCGTCAATGATCGTTTGACGACGATCTTACCATATGCATCAGCTAAGGTGCACCCTGACTCACAAACAAAACTATCACTGGTTTTGATCCCAAGGCACGCTGACAGGTAAACTTAGTTTTTTAAGCATTGTTCTGTCGCTTCTCCCTATCCGTATTTATCTCCTGAAAGAACGACAAACGTTAATGCATATATATTGTAGGATGCTGTATGATATAGTACAACAAGAGTCCGTGCGGATTCGCTTCTATGCAGGTCGAAAAATAGTCAAGTGTCGTACCTGTAGCAGTGTAGCAACGCCACGAACAATTGCATGCACCTTTCGTGGACGCCTGCTACGCACAAACACCTCAATTTTTAACCTCCTACTGGCTTGAAAGAATGTTTGCCTTTAAAAAAATCTGATGAGGCTCGCTAGGCAGGCCCGACGTTTGCGTGCACAGCGCCACTATTTTCGCGGTTTCTCAATTGAAATTCTTGAGACCGATCAAAATATGGTGATCGGCAGCAAGGACCCTCTCGTCGTCAACGAACCACTTCAAGTCAAAGTCGCAAATGATAAACTTCAGCAAAGCATCAAGAAAAAGTCCGAGTGCCCTTCCACACTGTGAAGAAGGATGACTAGCGAAGCTGCGTATGTGGGCCGCTTAATGGCGAACTGCACCGCCACCGCGGGTCGGCCCGGCATTGCACTGTCTTCGGGATCGGCCCACGTATGGGGAGTGCTTAACGCTTGCTTCGCCTCCGCCATGTGTCGGGCCGGTATTGCACTATCTTCGGGATCGTTCCACGCATGGGGAGTGTTTAATGCCTTCTTCACCTTCGCCGCTGGTTGGCCCAGCGCTGCACTATCTTCGGGATTGGCCCATGTATGGGGAGTGCTTAACGCCTGCTTCGCCTCCGCCGCGGGTCGGGCCGGTATTGCACTATATTCGGGATCAGTCCACGTATTAACATTAACTGTTAAAACGCAGTGTGTACACATTGGCATAAAATCATGCCGCCCATGTGCGCGCCGATTTCTAGAAATCCGAGTTTTCTGTGGACCGCCACGAAAGAATCGCCGGTTGGTACAGGTAAACAGCTTCGCTGTAGAAAAGAGCCGCAATGACCCTGCACGCCGTAGCCATCTTTGCTTGTTAATCCGAAACACTATATGTCCGGTGGGGCAGAAAATGCGGCGTGATCAAGCGATGCTACCAAAAAATGGCCGATGGTGCAAAGAGTAAAAATACGTCAAAAAATGCTATAGTTATCGTCAAGTTTCTCAGGTAGGTTCCTGCAAACAAAGTAAATTAACAGGCTTTGAGAAGAAAATTTTGTATGTTTGGATGTGGGTGTAAAACGAACCCGGCCATCCGGGGTTCGAGTCGAGCACGCTTTCCGGATCCCACGGCGGCTCCGCGATTCTGGATGATTGAATGTGTGGCTAGTTCGCACGTGATTCAACACGTTACGTCCCAGCCACGTGGCTGCGACGTTAGAGTGAATTAAGGTTGTTACAAATTAGAGCAAGGTACATTAATGTGTATTAAGGTAGAGGTGTGAAGGACCAATCATAATGTATGACGTCCATGCATCATGAACGTAAGCAGTTAATTAGAGAAGCCATGCTCTCGCATTCAAATCCCATAGGATACTTAAAAGACTGACAATTGTTTTTTTTTGGGGGGGGGAGCACAGTGCTGCCATCACAAGTAACAGATTATATAGTTGCGAATACCTGGCCGCAACTCGGGCCAGCGACGAAGTGTGAAAGCAATTAAAACTACTTCATCCCTCTTGCACTATAGCGGCCCTGAAAGCAAAAAGAGTGCTTTGTTAATTTGCAATTTTCAAGGAACACAATGATCTATAACGAAGTCGTGCACCGCTAATAATTATTTGCGCCTGCGATGAAGAGGGATGTGAACCAGAATATGAATTCTAGGGCGTCATATCCGCAATTTAGGACTTATATGTGCTGGTGTTTAAAGCAAATAGCTTCCTTTGGTTGACGTATTGCCTAGTTGGTCACCAGTCGCAGGGTATCTTGCGGAAAGAAAGAGCAGCGCGTCAGGTCGGAAGGGGAAAAAGCGCTCGCTGATCGGTCGTCGTCGGAATCGCCAATTGGCCCGCGGCGTCACCTTCGTCCGGGCGTGACTCTCAGAAAAGCGATCTCGGGAGACGTTAGGGACGAGAGAGGAACAGGGTGCGGTGCACGTTCGAAACGCCAACTAGCTCTGAGCCGCGCTCCCTTGTAGGCTTGCGAATATAGCACCGACGTTTCCTTTCTCATGAAGAGCCACTTCTCCCTTTCGCACGTGATCTCGTGCGAGAGCTATGTGGTGTCTTAGGTAGGGTACTATGTGTGGCGAGTTGATGCTTAGCTAATAAATGCAACGTGGTGCGATGTAAAATACCGTACGGAAGATAAAAAGGAGACGACAGAAAAAGCGCGAAACTTTCGACTAAATTCATTTGGGGACACGCGCTCGGGGACACGCGTGTCCCCAATCAGCGGTGCTCAGCTGCACGAAGCGCAGTGGCAAGGCACGTGTGAAACCCACCCCATTCTTAATTGACAACACGTGCCCCTTTAGGCGGTCGCTAACACAGCGGACAGTTTGGCCTATGCAGATTTTGCCGCAGCTCAATGGAATTTCATAGATAAGACTCACGGTGCAGCGCACATCTGGCCAGGCGTGCTTTTTTTCGCACGAGGAGGAGGAGGAGGAGGAGGAATAAACATTTATTTTGGAAACAGTATTCCGGGGTAAGCCCCGGTTCTACTCTCAGTGGGAGGTCTCCTCATTCCAGGATCCCTCTGGCCTTCGCTGCCTCCTTGACCCTAGCGACGAGGCATCGTTGTTGTTCCAGGTCCTCGGAGACGAGCTTGGCCTCCCACGTCGCACGAAAGACTAGAATTTCGGGATTACATTCGTACACAAAGCTCTGACAGTTTATAAGGTGCCCCAAAAAAAGAGAAACCACATGAACATCCTGTCTGTTTGCAACTTTTCTTTCCAATTGCGGGAAATTCTGTGCATGTATGGCACTGCCGGTGGTCTATAACGCTCTCTGCAATGCCTGTCTTTGCGAGGAGACGCTGGAACACATTCTGTGCGACTGTCCTGAATATAATGTTCAGAGACAGTCCATGGCGTCCGTTCTAGCGCACCTTGACAGTAGACCATTGTCAGTTGCAACCATTTTCACATATCGCCGACTGAAGACATCGCAGCTGAAGGCGACGAAGGGACTACTTCGGTTTATGAAGGATACGGGCTTGGACAAGCGACTGTGACACTGATGTCACGTACCACACAAGAGTGACAGACTGTAACCAACGATGTGTGTGCCGTGTTATGTGCCCTCTATCTCTTCTCCCCATCTTTCATCCCCCCCACCCCCCTCCCATGTGTAGGGTAGCAAACCGGTTAGGCAAAACTGGTTAACCTCCCTGCCTTCCTTCTCCACTTTTTCCTTCCTTCCTTCTTCTGCGACACTTTAGTCTTTCTGCTACCTGAGCAAGGTTTTGGACGCGCTGATTAGAAACACTGAAGAGAACACAGTTGCACTAGTTATCCAGATATGTAACTGAAATGTACTATTGACAGTGTGATCACACTACTTCAGTAGAGCAGGCCAGAGACACAGCATGGCTACAGCCCTTTTCACTGTTTTCCAGTGAGCGCAGTCATATTGAAGCAAGCACTTACTGGCCCGCAGGCTATACATCCAGCATGAATGGGAAACGTTTAGTAAGAGGTTACTGTCTCAAAACTGGAAATAATTATCATGAGAGGGCTCATGAGGGAACGTTATGCCTTTAATATACTATCTAAACACTTGGAAAATTAAGTTCACATGGTGAGGAAGTGTCAAGAAATTATAACTTTTTAAAAACTTCAGGAAATCGTCCACACATATAAAAATCCTAGAAACTATGTCCGAGTCAAAGAATCTTGCTAGAACCTTAACAATACGTAAAAGAAGGATATTACATAAGACGGGAGTTACACATGACCCAATACAGATGCCTTTACGCTGGACAAATACCTTGTCACTAAAACAAAGGAAGGTGCTGTTCAAGGTCATAAAATTGCCAATAGACAGAGCACAAAAATAATGCAACGTAAATGTTGATTACGTGTTACCGAATAGAACAAATCTTCGACATCAATTAAAGGCATAGCCACTTCCGCTGCTCAGAGAATCTGTGACTGTGGCTTAGTTTCTTTGTGACGAACGGATCATCACAATAAAGCTTATTTAAGTGCTTCCGTAAGGAGCGACTAACTAGAAGCTGCTAATTATAATACGCTCAGTCACAAATGACCTAAAAGGCTTTTTCGATTTATGCGTCTTAACAGTGAAAAATTGTTAAAACAGATAAGACGCATAAACCAGAAAAGCCTTCTAGGTCAATTTTGACTGAACGTGGTACTTGGCAGCTTCAGGTTTGTCGCTTCCTCAAGCCTGTCAATAAGCTTCATTGTGATGGTCCGTTCGACACAAAAAAATTTCAGCCGCAGTTACACATTTACTGAGTAGCGGAAGTGGTTTTGGCCGTGCCTTTTCAATTGCTTCCGAATTCTGTGAATTTTCGGTTCCTACAATTGCCCGTAACTTGAGAAAAGTTGCAAACAGGCACAATGTTAGTTTTTTTTTGCACCGAATGAGCTGTCGAGGATTCATGCCCGAATTTCGTCCCAAAATTCTAAGCTTTCGTGCGAAGCGAAGAACGCCAGCCCAGTTCTGCAGTGCACCGTGAATGTTCTCTACGAAATTCCCTTGAGCTGCTTCAAAGTCTACATAGGTCAAACCGGCTGCTGCTTTAATGACCGATTAAGGGAGCGCGTGTTATCGATTAAGAATAGTGTGGGTTCAGACAACCTTTCCACTGTGCTTCGGGTGGCTGCGCGCCGCTGTTTCATGACACGGGTGCGTTAGGAGGAAGCAGGGACGCGTTGGTCCGAGAGGTGCACGAAGACTATCAAATCGCGAAGGAAGGTGATGGCTCTGCCCGCTTTCCTTCCATTTCTCTTTACAAAAATGAACGTGAATTTTTTAGATACTGCATTACGACAGCCTATCTGCACGCGCTGCGCATTCATTGTGTGCGAATCTTTGGCGAGCTTGTATATTTGGGTGTTGTGCATGTAATAAAATTAGCGAAATGTCTGGTGCTCTTTCTGTCGTCTCATTTTTCTCCCTCTATATCATTTTACACTGCGCCACATTGCCTGCATTAGCTATGTGGTGGCTGAAGATCGAGATGCTATTGTCTATGGTGGAACTGTGTCGCGCTTCTCCACCACGTGGGCCGATAATGGCGGTTGGGGGGCTATAGACTGTTGGCCGGGCCCTTTCGTCGCCGTTGTCTGCGGCACATCTCGTGTCAAGCTTCGCCATTTCCTTCAACGTTACGCTAAAGTGAATAAATAATATATATAAATTCTTACGTTTTACGTGCCGAAACCATGACCTGATCACGAGGCACGCCATAGTGTGGGACTCCGGATAATTCTGACCACTTGCGGGCCTTCAACGGGCAGCCAATGCACGGTGGCCACAACAGTTTTTGCATTCCGCCTCCATTGAAATGCGACCGCGACGGCCGGGATTTGATTCCGCGACTTCGTCCTTAGCAGCGCATTTCCAAAGCCACTAAGCAACCACGGCGGGTCGCGAAAGAGAATACCAAAGAAAGACAACATTGTGTGTGGTGGATGAGTAAGTGAACGCCTGTCAACGGCAAGCCCGGCATAGATATTCATCTTTGATCATTTCTGCACAATTGTTTTGTTTAGGTAGAGCCCGTCTAGACAAAACACAAGGACAGGTTGAACTATGATCTTCTTTAGTTACTGTAAATTTTCCTTCGCATCTTAGCGAAGGAAAATAATATCAACTCTAAAGAAATTGAGACAATAGAAGCTAGTTGTAACATTACACTAGCCATATCTTGCAGAAAGGCCTATATATTTCTCATCTCGAGACAGAAGCGGGTCTCGAACCGACCTACAAGTTTTGCCAATATTCCAGTTAGCTCGCGATAACAATATTCAACGCGAAAATGTAGATAAATATCAGCCTGGAAAATAAGGTGCCGATTTCCTGCCGTGACTGAGCGGCTTTACGGCTGTTGATCGACGACGCGTACTCGCAAAACTAATCCGTAAGCGCGTTTTCTCCCTGAGAGGAGTTCGGCCACCCCCCACTTATCCTAATGATAGCAATCAGCAAACAAGTGGTTGCTGCGGCGATGGCAAACAACGTGCGGCGTTAAGGTTTGCAAGTGAGGCATAATGAATACGCCCCCCCCCCCCCCCCCCACACACACACAAACACACATCTTTTTTAGCGATAGGATGAATAAGTGGAAGAAAGTTTGGTTGTTAAATTCCCAGTCAGGTGATGGAGTGCTTGTACTTTAATGCAAATCACTATTTTCCTCTTACCAGGTACTGTTCGATAGAAAAGTTGCTGTCACGTCTGGTTTTGGGCCTCTTCAATAAAAGAGCTACATCATCGATGATGGATTTTAAACAGGGTGCCCGAGTGCAAGAGCATAAATCTTTATCAATTTGCCACAGATGCGTATGCGACAGAAGGGAAAAGTCACCTCAACTAACCCGTTCAAACATGTCAGCTTAGCCATTTGAGACGGTAAGCACGTGCAAAGCGTCACATAGCCACGAGTTTCTTCCCTCGTGCGAGAGTGCGCCAGTCTACGCCACAACGTCCCCTCGCGGCTAGTGCTCTGTGTGATATGCGACAATGCGCCTTCTTCGGATTCGGCCCAGTTTACTCAAGACACTATTTTTGGGATCGGCCTTTGTCGTAGAAGAACAGATTGTAAAGTTTGCATGGTTGCTTAAATACCATGCACAAGGCGTCAGCAAGCCATCGTCGTCGTTGCCGTCGTCATTAAGCAATCGTCGTAGTCATCGTGTCCTCCGTTTGCCGTTGTCGTCACACAAACACCCGCTTCCCGCGCACAATTGCTAGTCTACACTAGGGTGCCTTAATGGTTCTTCCCTCGCCGCCGCCCCGTGATGGGTGGGGTCTTACTTTGAAGGGGTACTCGTCACCACGGCAGATTCTTCCCGATGGCCGCTGCCAAAGCAGATCCCACTTCGCAAGGCGACAGGAGTGAGGAAGGAGTTGCGGCTGCTTGGTCGCTCGCTTTTTCAGTAAAAATGACTGACTGCTACGTGCCCATGTGCATGAATAATTCAAGAAATGATTGGAAACTTCACCGTTTTCCGACAGAGCCCAAGAGAAAGCTGCAGTGGATTGTTAACATTAAGCGGGACAAGTAGCAGCCTACGAAGTCATCGTGCATATGCAGTGTGAGTATCACGACATATGTTCTGTTCACGTCAAATAACTTTTGTCGTGTCTGACGGAAGGACAGCGCAACGGTAAAGCGAAAGCAATACGGCTTTATTTAGCCATCAACTTAACAACGGCGGGCGAACTGCCCCGTTCTATGTTAGAGGAATGAAAGCGCGCGCCATGGCGCCACACGCTCCGGCTCGCTCGGCTGCCGCGCGCGCTGGTTCCCGTCGTGTATGGGTGACTCGAGCCGTACGTATTGAAGGATACGTCGGCTTCTTTCAGCTGCCATGCCTTAATTAATCACAGTTTCTTCTTCAAAATCGCGTGAGTAGAGAAACCTTGCGGCTTGGATAACGCAAACTATGTGGCGTTAAAGGAATCTACTGGTTTTGCAATGCGCATATGCGCCGTGTCTATCCGTAAATTTTGCGTAAAAAGAATGTCTGCAAATTCAACACGTGAAGTTGTGTATGATGCCTCGCTAAACATTTAACATTCTCTTAGTATTTAGCTATGAGCGACATTGCATTTTACATGGAAGAAAAATCTTAGTAATTGGCGTCAGCATGTTATCCGATGTTAGAAACACACTGCCCAGCGAAGCTGTCATCATGATTCTTATTACTCTGGTGTGTTGTTCTATTCAAATATGGCCATTCATTATTGCGTAAAAAAATAGGCGCGCATATCTTATGAAAAAGTTTGCTGCTACTTTCATCCTCCTCTGAAACAGGCCTCCAAAAAGCGAATTGCTCATGGCATGCTAACACGACGGCGCGTCATGTAGAGTATTTACATAGTTAATTCACAAACACCATATCAGCAATCACATGAGAGAAAAGTTTCATTGTTAAGATCGAGAGCCAATCAATTGAAAGTGATGAAATATTTCATAGTGGCCCTCAGTAGCCTTTATCGACAATATGGCACACCCCTGATCACTTAACGGTAGCAATCGACTGTCGGTATGGCGAGGCACGCTATGTTCGCGAAACCCATCAGTTCACTACAACTTCGAATTGAAACCATAAAGCATTTTTTTACAGCGCCAACTGGAATTGCTAAAGTATTCTGGAGCTACTACAGCGCAGCTAAGATTGGCTAGAAAAGGAAAATTCAAGCACATTCTGTCTCACCATGTCTCAATCCAGCGTTCTTTAATTATGCAAACGAATAACTATTCGCTTCGTCGGTACATAAAAGAGAACCTTGCCCAGCTGCAGGCTAAATAAGGTTTGCTCCAATCCAATCCCAAACATTAATAAAGAAAGCACCACAAGCCTTGCATATACTTTCACTTGATTTCTGACCCTCCACAGGGGAATTTCGATATCTTCAATATGTCCCATACTACTAATGATTGACGCTTCGACTTCTTTCTGGCTGCAGCCATGCGGTCCATCAGGCATACTTCACTAACGAAATTGGGCCGAGCAGCCTGTGTCAGTTCGCCAAACAGATTCGTCATATATATTCCTCAAGCAACAAGCACCAGTAAATTTCTCAAGTGAGTTGAACGTGTATCACGGAAAAGGAAATATATATTGGTACATTCCTATTTTTATTCTGTACATAGCTGAAAGCCTTCATTAACTTTTCTTCAAATTTCCACCGCTTAAAATAAACACGGGAAGAACCACCTAATGTTGACATGCAGTTAAAGAAGCAAGTGGTGCTTGTAGAATCTAAACTCCAGTATTAGTTAAGTCCCCGTGTTACTGCCGAGCATTTCTGTGAAGAAATGCAAAAATTCGATATTATACCATGAACTACTCGTCGTGAGCAAACCTGTTTTAGCGGATTAAAATCAACGTAACTGCTGTAGAAGTCATAGATAGCCAGCGTTTGCGACATACTTGTTGCACCGCGGCAGGTATGGTATCATAACTGGATTCCTGTATGCTATGTTTTTGCGATTGTCCATCCGCGCATGAAAAATCCGCAATGGGCTCTTTTGCGCTCCTTTGGCTGTCACTGTAGCGTTGTCTTTGAGAGCTGCATTAAAAAAAAATTATGGGGCTTTACGTGCCAAAACCACTTTCTGATTATGAGGCACGCCGTAGTGGGGGACTCCGGAAATTTAGACCACCTGGGGTTCTTTAACGTGCACCTAAATCTAAGTACACGGGTGTTTTCGCATTTCGCCCCCATCGAAATGCGGCCGCCGTGGCCGGGATTCGATCCCGCGACCTCGTGCTCAGCAGCCCAACACCATAGCCACTGAGCAACCACGGCGGGTAAGAGCGGCATTGTTGTCTAAGAAATTAGCTCTTTGAATAAGTGTTCGCAAAGGAAGACGTCGTAAAAATATATTTCAGACGACCACCATAAGTATACAAGCAGAGAGAACGAGGGCGAACAAACGAAAACACCGCAGAAAGCGCCCGGACAACGCCCGAACTGTAGCAGACGACAGGCGCGAGCCCTTGCCCTGAAGTCACGCGAGCGGCGCTCGCAGCGCCCCTGTAGTTCGTTCTCGGGGCTAATATGAACTCACCAGCTACATGTTGGCTCTCGGCGTCGCCGTGATCTTCCACATAAAATCCAAGGGCGATGGCACCGTCGCCGCGCGTCGTATGCTGTATCTGTGAAGGAAAGCATGCGAGGGAAGCTGGTGATCTCGGCTCAATTTAGGGCGCGTGAGGGAGGAAGGCGGAGAGGAAACGTGCCGTATTCCATCGCGCGTGAGGCCGTGGGGGTGGGGAGGGGGTTGAGAGAGAGTGGAGGTGGGGCGCCGTTGGGCTCTGGCAGCAACTGCGTATTTCGCGATCGGGTGCGAGGGGAACTGACGATAGCGGCTAAATCTCGCGCGCGAAGCGGAGGAAAGTGGGGAGGCAGCGCGGGAGGGGGGGGGCTGCTACTTCACCAGGAACGGCGTATTTTCTGCGCGCCCTATCATGAAAGCGATCTGCAGCCGGCTCATACCTTGGTGCGTGCTGTTTTCTCGCCGCTGTTTGCGTTGAGGCGATGCATAGCACGAAGTTCACTTCGCTCGCTGATGCTTCCGCGCTCGCTCGCGCCAGCGTTTTAACCGCGAGTGTCCGCGGTCATCGAGTGTGATGTGTTCATGTTTGCCTGCGCGCACTGACACAATGCTTGTTAATTCAGTTAGCAAGCGAACATTTCGAAGTTTATACGGCCGATAAAGCTAGTATCTGTATTTCGTATAACTGTCTACTAATTTGCCATTGGAATCGATGCTTCGCCTTATGGGCGAAACTGCGACTTGTTTATTTTAGAACTTATCAAAAAGAATCAACAAAATTGGCCACTTATCAAGAACACCCATCATGAGCTGATATACAACCAACATCTGTTGTCTCCATTAAAAAAGAAAAAAAAAGAAAATCCTAATAGTTAGGAAGTCACGCGAATCATATGTTCACTTACGTATCCAAACGCGCCTCTCACACAAACGCCTCCACTATGCAAAGTCTGAGCCAAATTAGCGAAAGAAGCGTCCTTGATAATTGCCGCTTTATAATTGAGCCCGTTTTACATAAGTTCAAGAACCAATGCGCGTAATCTGGTTCTCATTGCTCTTCGACGCTAACATCTCACGTGTACTGCTCACTCTATGTGCTGACGCTTGTTTTTTTTTTTTTTCCTCATCTCTACATCAGGCGGAACATTTGGCCTGGATGGGCTCCTGTTCAAGGAAGCAGTAAGTGGGAACGACACCGTAAATGGAAATGACTATTGCTCTCGAGATGGGCACTTTTTTGTAACCCCCTTCTCGTCTCCTGCGTCCATTATCACCTTCGCCGCGCTTATTCTTAGTGCTTCGCTGTGAAAGCTTTAACGGCAACGTGTTCACCCTCATCCTCTCAAAAGTAATTTTCCTGTCCAAGTCCTAACGAGGATCTAAAGAATGTTCTTTTTTTAAGGTTTCGCGCATACAGTTCGCCTCGCCTACCAACTAAACCGCCCCAGAAGATCGCCATCATGAAAAAAAAATATGAAGAACATGTGAGGATAAGTGACCACGTCGGCGTAACGACCCGTCATTTGGTTAGTTGAAATTTATTAGGCCTCCTTTGCAGTGCAATAAAAATTATTCTTTTGAAGTGGAAGAGCATGTGAGCTGGAGTTTCTGTGTTTAATTTTCTTGTGATGACCTTTGTGACATTTAACACATATTCTACGTCACTGTATTTTGCTCGTTTGCCATAAAAAGTGATATTCTATACGTTAACATATGTGCATATGTCTCGTGAAACATTGTAATCTGCATAGATTTTTTTCCAGCGTGGCGATTATGGCAGACTGCAACTCCTTGCTCATTATTTGCCGCAATAGAAAAAAGAACATTGTTACCTAAAGTCATAATACACGTACGCCAACTATCGGAGGTAGGAATCGCTTCCATTTAGGGACCTTAGGTCACTAATCATTCGGAATATTTCTGTGCGAATCATGGCTAGACAAGTGGTATCGTTATCGAAGGACGTATGTCTCGAACATATTCAGCTGACGCTTGTGAAACACTCCCTTTATTAGCGCAATGCATATTTTTTCTGATATTAGGTGGTCCCTTTTACAGTGGAGGACTAGATATGGGACACTGTTCTTGTTCACAAAGCACCATGCCGAATTTATCAACAAGCTCAGCGAGGCCCGAGCCAGCACACTTTGTGCCCCGTGTACACAACGTCACATTTATACACTGACGGTTCAGTTATATCGACTGCCGCAAGAGCAGCTTTCATCATTCCGCAGCTATACTTCTTTTAGTTACCACATGGTGGTTCAAGCTGGGCATTAGTTCTACGTCAGCTGCTGTCGAACTAAGGTGGCACAATGAAAGCAGTGAGATTCGTTAGCGACCAAGTGCATCGTGCGCGGGCAGGGCATTGCAGCTAATCCTGCGTCTCAAATCCTTTCGTGCGCTCTGAGAAACGGCCCTTATTACATCTTGGTCCGCCATATAGCAGAACTTATGGACCTTCCATAACAAAAGGGCCACGAAATGAAATTCCCGTGCTTACTTCGGCAGTGTAGTCTGGAAGGCAATGGACTCGCAGACACCAAAGAAAGAGCTGTATTGCATGATGACACAGCGGTACGCATTGCATTTCCTCCGAGAGCAATTACACGTGGCGTTTGAGGCGCATTCACGCCGTCGCCGCCGCAGTCGCCACCGTCGTCGTGCGGTCTTGCGGGCTGCGCATGCGTGGCTCACGCGCGAAGGCTCTTAAATTATGTGGTTTTACATGCCAAAGCCACTTTCTGATTATGAGGCACGCCGTAGTGGAGGACTCCGGAAATTTCGACCACCCGGGGTTCTTTAACGTGGACCTAAATCTAAGTACACGGGTGTTTTCGCATTTCGCCCCCATCGAAATGCGGCCGCCGTGGCCGGGATTCGATCCCGCGACCTCGTGCTCAGCAGCTCAACACCATACCCACTGAGCAACCACGGCGGGTCGCGAAGGCTCTGCAGAGACGCGGAGATCGCTTGGCTGCCAAAACCTGGAAACGAAGTGGACGCAAGGTCTATCTAAAGAGGTCGCGAAGCTTGGAACAAAAAGCGTGCCAAAACCTATTGCCAACGATATGAGTTGGTGGTGCACGATTGAAGTGCGACTATGTGAGGGAGGGACAAACACTGAAACCAGAAAACCTATGCAAAAACAAAAAAAAAGAACGTTAAAAATTTTTTAATCAGAATGCTGTCGTACGTGTAAATATTCCGTTTCAAGTATTTTTTGCTGTGCTAAAACAAAAACTAAAATTTAATTTGTTTCTATTTCTCAATTCATTAGTTCATTCTTGGTGACCCCTATCAACCAGTGAATCTGGCGCAAGACTTGGCAGGGCTGTGCAAACCCGCTAATATGTCGTGCAGAATGGCGCTGAACACCTGAACGCAGTGGTTTCATCCGAGTTTTTTTATTTCCTTGCGTGTTCAAAGTGTGTGGCGTCCGCTCCAATTCTAATTTTGCGTGAACTAGCGCACGGCATTCATTGGCGAAATGTGTGAGTGCTGTTTTTTTTTTGTTATCGCGCAAGTTCACGCTGCGGTATCCTACGCGCTTGTCTCGTCGTGATGGTAAATGCGGAATGCTGCGCGAAGAAGCGTCGCGCTATGTTCGTTTACTCTCCCTGACACAGGCTCTGAGTGTCCGATGGGCAGCAGAATTAGCAAGTCGAGTGTTTCCTAAATGATAATGTGAGACAATGTTGTCTTGTATTATAACTGTTGCATATGAATAGATGGTGTCGCAAAGAATTAAGAATGATGCTACCTACGACTGCCTGCTGGCCATAGTACTTTCCATCCATTCAAACATGTTTTGTTTGGTCAATTATAGTGGTTGCATTATTCTAGACGAATAAAAGTGAACTTGCTTTTGAAACCTCTGTGGCAGTGCCATTTATCGTATTCGCTCACTTTCCTAAGGAAGCTACTGGAGCAATCGCCGTCAATAACAGCCTAATTATGTTCACATTACGACATGCGCAGTGGCGTAGCAACAGGGGGGGGAGGGGGGGGGCTGTGGGCCCCGGGTGCGAGGGGCCAGTGGGGGGCGGGGGGTGTCATACGCCTGAAGACACCCCTTTTTCCGCCGGCTTGACTGGGCGCAAATGGCAAAGAATGCTCCGGTATCCAGTAGACCGAGCTCATGTACCCGATGCGTTGCGCCGCAGAATTGTCGGCTGCAGCTCTATCAACACCCCACGAAATAATTGCACGAATGTACGGGCGAAAAAATTTCATTCGCAACATGGTCGCTAAACTATTCGCCTTAGCGGATTGTTTCATGTGGCGAGCGCTCGTGCCGTGCGTTCATGCTGGGAGCAGGAGTCGCTAAACATACAATCAGGTGTTGTAAGGCGTAGAGGTACAGTGTACTAGAATTTCTATTCCCCTATTCTAGTACACTGTAGATGAGGCTCTTGGGTCCCTCTTCCGTTCAGAACGCGCAGCGAAGACGAACAAAGACAGCAGCAAGAGGGCGTTGAACGAGCGCGCCCGGCGCTCTCGTTTACGGCGAAGCGTTCGTTGAGAGCGACGTTGCATAAGTGCGGCCGTCAAAAGTCGCGAAAGGGGTTCTCTGGATCGTCTTCAGATTCGGTGCGGCCGAAGAGTTTGGCGGCACATGACTCGACAGGCTGTATATAGTCGCGGGCGCCGCGATGTTCTCCTCGCGTTTACTTCCCCTCTCCCGCTCGCTCCGAGAAACCGCTGCGAAACCTGCCGTTATGTTTCACGCTTTCCTTCTTACCCTCGAAAGTTTCAGAAAACTGTTGTTGTTGCGTGACTTCATCTCACAAGTACAGTGTCTGTGTCAGCTGCACAGAATTTTACCAAAAGAAACGTGAATTTTATAAGGATATTTTCCGTTATTCTATGAAGTTATGTGTCTTTGTGATTACTAGGAACTCGGTAGCGTGAAAAATATGACAGATAAGCAATAACTATATACTTAATAATCCCTTAATTTGTACTTATAGAGGAAGCACTTCAATTCCAGAATTGAGGACTCGAAGTCATATGATTACCTCAACAAAAACTTCTTAAACAAAATCCTTTTGGGTGCTACAACCTACAGTACTTTGGCACTGCGGGCGGCGCCCAGTATGGCAGTAGCGCAAGAAATATGAAATAGTGGACCAGTGAGGTTGATCCCTCAACCCTTTCTATTGCGAGTGCAGACCAACAGGTTTCGCTGGCACGGGCTTCATCGCGGTCTTTTTTTTTTTTATGGTGACGCCAAGAATCGACGCGAAGCGCGCTCTATTATGCATGTTCCCAATCTTTTGGTGGTACCGCAGCTCGGATGATCACGTTTGTCCGTATAGCAGCAAATAAAAAACACAGGTCTTCATTGATCACAATGAAGAGAACTCGTAATTGTCCTAACATAGGCGCCCGCGCAGCGGGGAGGCAGGTGGCATTTTCAGTTTTTCTAATATGGTGGGGAGAACAGCGTCACTGAGACACAAATAAATTTTCGTTTTCGTTCAGGGCTGCCCACAGCCAAAATACTGTGGGCCATAGTACCTACGATGATTTTTGTGAAGTTGTTGTAGGGCAAGATATGAATGTCGGCCTTCAATTTTGCAAATGCAATGTTGCCGCTAAAATTGGTAATTAAAACTTTATAAATTCTTTTTTTTACTTGTGACGTGAGCCGTATTTGCCAGGATGCCGTATTTGTATTGGTTGCCAAGCCTTATAGTCTGACAGAAGATGTGCACATGCGCTTATCACAAGTTATCAGGGCAGCACCCTGTGTTATTTGGTGCTGAAAAAACAGCGTGCATTGGCCTCGAGCTCCACCACTGGAAAAGCTGGTGCTACCGTCGGCGTGACGTACTATTAGGGATGACGTGGACACAGCGGCCGCATCGGCTGCTTCGGGAGCGCCGAAGCGAGCTGAAAACAAGAGTTTAAGTTCCCTCGTACGCTGCGGTCCTCATTTAGTGACGAGATTTTCCCGCTTCGAGTGTCTCCTTTACAACGCTTGAAAGCACTACAATAGGTAGTGGCTGCCTTTGAAGGCGCTCAACATGGTAGGCTACTGCTCGGTGCCGCAGTGCCGGACATACGCAACGGAGCCCGGTGTCAGCCTTATTCACACGTAGCCGCAGGACAAGAAGCTGCGTGAAGCTTGGCTCGCGAAACATAAAACCGGCAAACAGCCATCGGCTACAACTCGGGTATGCAGCAAGCACAGACGCGAGGAAGATTTCTGCTACGGCGTCCGGTCTGCGATGTTCGAAAAACGCGCACTGAGACGCTCGCCCGAGTCCGCTGCACGACTAATGTCATGACGGTTTGGTCGATGAACTTGACGATGCTATAGATACTGGCAAGTTCACTGGAGTGGAAAGGGAGCGGTAAGAAGCACATTAAAGAAAGCATGGCATATGGTCATGTTTGCGTTATGAATTAATGCACTGGATTACAAAAAAAGAAGCAGCGGTAAATCGCACACTGAGAACGCTGATAAACATATAGTGCGACGCAACTCGAGAAATAATATTGAAACGTCCAAGAATTTAGAAAAAAAAAAGAAGACTGAATCGTCGCAACAGCACCTGACAGTCCCCGTAGGCGTCGATGTCTCTACAATGAAATTATTTTTTGAACAGCTGTGAAAGCGCCCACGCAACAATGGTTGCTTGTATACTGTCAAATGCTCATTCTGCGGCCTGAAGCTCATGGCACGGTGCGAAAACGCGCACGCGGCAAAAGCGAAGCAGTGCGCGGACAAGCATGCAGACGCGCAGTCGGTCGCTGCGAACCCGTGCGATCGTTGCATTGAGGCTTCATTCCGTTATGCTCCTCTTAGTTATACAGACGACCCGCTATAAGAACACATTCCACATAGTTTACTCTCAGCGTTTGCCTACTTTTCCTGCAAGAAGCCGGTTCGGGAGACTCCATCGCGGCGACCGCGCACCGAGGCGTTCACTGTACGTATTCGGTAAAGAGATGGCGTCTGTAAACGATTCTGTGCTTTCAGTTTGCCCAAGATTATTATGGAGGCATTAAAAAGCTTCTCTTGTTTCGAAAGTACTTACAGAAATGTCCGGGAGAGCTCCCGCGTGGTGTTTTCAGTGAGCGCTGACAGCAAAACCTATGAGGAGCGCGCCGCGTGATGCCTCATACTACGCCAGCGAGGCGCTTCCGCTAGATGGCGACTCCATAACACCTCGCCGCCAATACCTGCTGTTTTCGCGATCTCTGGTAAAGTAAGCGAAGGAGAGGGGGACCAGGGCGACCTGCGCGGTATCCAAGGTGGCTGTACCGGGGCTGAAACCCGGAAATTGTCGATATCCTCGCCTTCCTCGACTACACCCGGGGTGGGGGGGGGTGACAAAATACCTATGGGACCCGGGTGCCAGACGACCTAGCTACGCCACTGGACATGCGCCACTCCTATAGTTGAAGGACATACTAACGTTTCAGCTGAGGTGAATCGCAAGCTCTCCTCAGCCTCAAAAAAATATATATATATAATAATAATAACTTTAGCGTAGCGGCCGAAATACCGGACGCTAAAGACATTCAAACATTCGCGCCAAGCAGCATAAAATTGTGACGTCACTGCGATTTCCGGTTGTGAGGTCACTTCTTTATTTTTTATTTTTTGCTTGCTGTTAATTCTCCCCACGATACGTAGATGGCGACGGCTGCAACGAGCCGCAATTTTCTTGACATGTGGGTTTCTATGGAAGCTTCGCTACCAGTTTACATATACCTCGGTGGACGCACCGCCGATGCTACGCTCGATCGACCATGGTGGTGGACAAAGGCAAGTGTTCTACCTTATGACCACGCGTAAGCACTTACGTCATTTGTGACCAAGCACGCGTATACGCGCGAAATTTTTATGCGAAGCATACTAGCCGCACAACCACGCTCTTCCTTGCTGCGCCGCGCGCGGCCGCGTAGCTACCATATGACGTCATAACAGCTGCAAAAGCGGAGGCTCAACTCGTGCGCTTGCTTGCGGCCGCATAGCTACATAGCCGGGTCTCAGCTCGTGCGCTCGCCTGCGGTCGCACAGATGGTACTGCGGCCTAACTCCCACTCCTCCCGCTAGGGCACTGACGTCACAACAGCTGCAAGCCGGGCTCAACTCTTGCGCTCGCCTGCGGTCGCACAGCCGGTGCTGCGGCCTAACTCCCGTTCCTCCCGCTAGGGCACTGGCGTCATAACAGCTGTATAAAAGAGCGGCGCGCTCTCGTCGAGGCCAGTTGTATAGCGCGATGGCGGGAAAGGAAAGGGCCGCTCGTCAGACCGCAAAGTGCAAGTTACAAAGAGCCACGGAAACGGCCGAAGAACGAGAAGTTCGGCTTGCCAAGCGACGTGCACAGTACTCGGCTAAACAGCAGCATTCCTCCACAGAGTCCGAGGTAAAGGATGAAGTTGCGAGTGTATCTGGGAGTACTTCTACTCTAGTATGCTTCGCATCCTGGGCTTAACCTTAGCTAAGCCACAGCAATTTTTGTCCAGGTTTTTCGATCGATCTTTTCTCGAGGTTTCCCGCAGACTTCTTTTTCACTGAAACTATACATCATCGTGAGACATGGCTCAAGTAACAACTCCTAGAACCATCTTTAAGGTCTGCGCCCAAAATTTTCCCGTCACTTCCGGCCGGCCGATCATTGCTGGACGCCGCCTGACGGCGAACAGTAATACGATCACGCTTCGCGTGTGCGTGTGCGTGTTTTGGCAATCGTCGAGCATTGTTTCTCCGAGGGCAGATGAACTCTGCCTGACGTGAAAAATTGAAGGTGGGCATGCCTAACAAGTGTTTCATGCCAGGCTGTAGTGGCAATTGTCTGACCGGGAAAAAAGTGCAAGTGTGTGCATTCCCGAAAGATGAGAGCACAGGAAACCAATGGATCCGAGCCAATCCAAGGAAAGATGTACCGACATCGGACACCAAAGTAAAGCTCTCTTGCACTTCATTAGGGCAAATTTTCGCCAGTCATGTTGTTCCTTTTTGCTTCGGTGTTTAGAGTAATCATCGCCATGGTTGTTTACGAAAAAAAAAAATATCGGCAGAGACACTTAGGACTGCCTACGTGTGGGAATGTGAAAGCATTATAGTTCAGTTGGTGAAATG
This sequence comes from Dermacentor andersoni, assembly GCF_023375885.2. Classification (NCBI taxonomy): domain Eukaryota; kingdom Metazoa; phylum Arthropoda; class Arachnida; order Ixodida; family Ixodidae; genus Dermacentor; species Dermacentor andersoni. The sequence goes on along the minus strand of NC_092815.1, from coordinate 129,426,902 downwards.
TTTTGATTTTATACACTCATTTTATACACTCAAGGCGTGGCGCCACCTCCTCCTCATTGGTTGGACTGTCACGTTCCCAATGACGCACGCACTAGGCCACACCTTTAGTCAGCCAGGACCGTAGAGCCACCGTGGCGTGTGGGAAGCGTGCTCGTCACGCACCGCGAGGACCCCGGTTCGATAACCATGCAGACCGAAATGTCCAAAATTTTATTTCCAAAGCTAATTATTTACTTTGATTACCGGATTCTCACTGAGAAAATTGACGCCAAACCGAGTATTGTTTGACGTGATCTCTTAGTTTTTCCATCGTCGACCATTTGCGGCTATATCGCTCGGTCGACCAACGACAAATCCGACGACCAACGCCAGATTTTCCCGTAAAGGGGCAATAATGCTTGACCATTAATAATTTTGCTTGAATCAGAGTCACGTGCATAGGAATGCATCCGATGCTTCATCCGACGCCGTACGCCGTCGGATGAAGACTCGCCACCGATGTCTTGCGCTCATCTACGCAACCCGAAGCTTCTACTTCAATGCAATCAAAGAGTATGCTAATACTTTATTTTTATTTATACATATACCTCACAGGTTCCAGGGTCTGGAACACTGCGTTAGGAGGGGGTGGGGCGTGTTACAGCAATAAACAAGCACAGGTAAATAGCGCAAGGCATAGTAAAGTTTATTAGTTTTGAATAGAAAAAAATTTTCCTGCATATTAAAGACGGCGAGTAAACAATCCACCAAAACACGCGAGAACGTAAACGTGTAAGCGTAAGCATACGTTTATACAAAAGAAAAGCAAGTAAGAAATATACTTTATACAATAATAAAATACAAGTAGAAAACTAAGTTTATACAATGAAAAATAGTTCCAGCACAAAATAGGATTAATTCACTTAATATAGCACTTAATGTACGAGAACCCTTTTAGGAAAATAATAAAGTTAGTTCATTTCTGAAAGTTACTGGGTCACGTAGAGAGAGAGAGAGAGAGATAGAGAGAGAGAGAGAGAGAGATGTAAATCAGAGAAAGGCAGGGAGGTTAACTAGAGTTCAAGCCTCCGGTTTGCTACCCTGCACTAGGGGAAGGGAAAGGGGAAGTAAAGACGGAAAGGAGAGCGTGACAAAAATAAAAGCGTGAGAAAAAAAATTTTGAAAAGGGACGGAATGGGGTCTTTATAATCTTTAGAATAGGCCACTGGGTCACGTATGTTAACAATAGAATCAAGAAGCCCGTTCCCAATTTTAATTCCATGAGGCAAAGCGGAATTGTTTAACGCGTGGGTTCGGCGAGACGGACGTTGAAAGCTTGAGCTACTATTTAAACGGTTCGAGGAGCCTTATGGCCTCACAAGGGGCAGTGCACTTTGACGGTGACTGTATATTATTTTGGGCAGTGAGCTGATAAGAGCAGTATCCCTACGAGACCTTACTGAAAAGAGCGCAGAAAATAAATGATGACGAACAGCCTGAAGAAGGCTTTCAAACATACCACCCGAAAAGGCAAGCGCCGCATTTCAGAGCATAGCACTGCGACATACCCATACGAACGATAATAATTGATAATCGTAGTAACTTGCTGCTCGCTACATCGCACGTTCTGCTTTTGCGCAGGCATGTGTTATTCATTTTGCCGCTTCGTGTTTGGAGCAAAAAATACATTGATCCGCGGACAGGAAGAATTATGGAAGTGCAGTTGGCCGGTGCCCCACTTGCGAAGCGATGCTTTAACAACGTTATCCTCTGGGTGCCCGTCATACATGTCGAAGTCAGATCAAAGCCGACGCGAAGGTCCTGATGCGAAAAGAAGCAAGCAAGGTTCCTCACAACTTGCTGGGGTGTTCGAGGAATATATGGCAACCTACGAAGCGCATCAGGAGAAGGCACGGTTCTCAATGCTCCGTGAACATCGTCGCTTCTCGAAGTGTAGACTGACATTCAAAAGAAGACGTGCAGGGCACGCCATTTCTGAAACCATCTCCGACAATTTTTATGCCCTTTTTCTCAGTGCCTGCTATTATGGAGCCCAGAATAACAGGGTAGGTTAGGCGACATTTTCCCAAACATTATCCGTGATATGAATTCCTCACTCGTTGCTTTAGAAAAACTTTGCATGCTGTCTGATAAACCACAAAGCCTGTTCTCTTGTCGATGGCATTTCGTCCTCTTGTCCAAAAGTTAGAAAACTGTCTTGAAGAGCAAAAAAAAAAAAAAAAGGGGAAACAGAGTAGGCTTCTTGAAAGAGCAGTTACTACTCCTTGGGAAACAGCGCGTTCAGTAAAGCGCACCTGTCATGGTTCTTGCAGGTATCTTGCTCATAATATCAGTGCACGCCTAATAACTTTCTGTGGGGCACCAGCGCGCTCACCTTGCCTCATCTAATACATTAAGTGTGTGCGCTTCTTGAAAAATTCCCCTGGAATATAAGCGCTCAGAAAGGAACTTTCTCGGTTCTGTTGCACCAAAATTCAAGCAACTAGGTGCTCATGAGCATTGTGTAACTCTAATCCTCGATGACATGAACATCAAGCCTAGCTTGGATTATAAAGGTGGGAACATATGTGGTACTGCTGCTGACTGTAGTGAAGCAGCGACATCAGCTCGTGTGTTCATAGTACAAAGTACGCTAAGCTCATTTCGAGAAGTTGCGCAGATTCTGCCAGTAAATAGCCTTACTGGCGATGAGCTCCATGCTCTGTTGAAGTTATTTTACTACTAGAAAACATTGGGTACAACGTTCTGGCCATGATTTGCGAGAATTCTGTCAATAGAAAGGCAAGAATGTCGTTTTCCAAGCAGTATAAACTTAGTATATGTTACCCATATCGAGCTGACAGTTGCAGATCACTTTTTTTTTATTGAAATGAATATTAGGAGAGGTTGGCGCCTTTATGGCGGCACCCACTACTCTTTGTCACTTGGCGAAGGAAACAAGTTTGCTTAAAAAGGGAGAATAGTGACACAAAATATGCACTCAGTAGAACACCTGATTAATAAAAACTATACAGTCCAACAGTATATGAATCACAAAGTTTTGTGCATGAGTTCAGTACAAATACGCATATATAAAGTCAAATATCTTGAACAGCTAAAACAACAACACCTGTAATTACACTGTAAGTACAGAACAGAATTATTAATATTGCGTAAAGACAACGATCCCCACATAAATCAATTTTGAATCCAGAACAACATTTATGTTACTCATTTAGCATATTAGGATCACCTGAAATTTAATATTTCCCCAAAATGTTGGTGTCCTCTAAAAACTTTTTCAAAGAAAGAAGTGCTCTTTTCTGGAGGCCTGCAGTTGGCTATGGACCAAGTATCTTTATTTCGAGTGAATGGTCTTCTGCCTAAAAGCAACAAATTTGCTTGCAGTACCCATATTTGAGAATCGTATTTAGTGCACTCGAGGATGAGATAATGCACGTCTTCGTCGGGATGGCCACAAGAATACTGCGGACTAGAGACACGTTTTATCCTGTACAAGAAGTGTCTCGTAAATCCAGTACCAAGACGCAGGCGGTGTACCAATGTTTCAAATTTTCTGTCGTCTCTTAGATTTTCCGGCATTGATAGGTTTATACATGGGTCTATGAAGTATAACTCCGAGTTCTAAGATCGCTGATCAAACCAGGTAGTTTTGCTGAGACTACAGGAAATCTGTCTCAGGATCAGACGGGCTTCACTACGCGATAGGGGAAGATCGGTTGTCACTGTGTTATTGAGCGCCCTATTTGCAGCTGCGTCCGCTGCAGTATTACTAGGAATATTGCAGTGCTGAAGTATTCACTGAAATGCAATTACGTGGATCATTGCGCTTGCTTTTGTATGTTCTTTGAGCGCGTCATGCAATAGCAAACGGTTCAAAAATTTTTTATTATTGATCTTAGTAATATGAGAGCGGCTTGCGAATCGCTTAAAATAACCCATTTTTGTTAATGCTTTTCTGATGTTGTGAAACGCAAAGCACACAGGATCGCAAACAGTTCTGCCACAGCGGAAGATGTCTCTCGGGATGATTTAAATATTTGCTCTAGTGCTAAATGTGGAATGACGAATGCTGAAGTCGAGGAATTTTTATGACACGAACCATCTGTATACACGTGGATGTACCGGGGATATAATGAGTAAATTTGGAAGAGTACAAGTTGCTGTGCGGCTACCATAAACACGTCTCTCTTAAATAAAATCCCGTCGACCGATCATTCTATTTTAGGACTTGTTAACAACCAAGGCAGGTAACTAACATCCACTTTGCGTAATTCAAATCTTGGTAATAATGCTTTATCTTCTCAAACAACATCGTGAATTTTGCTTTTGTTTCGTTCGGTAAGCGCGAGGTTCAACGTATGCTTCTCCTGTTGGGTTAAGATGCGATAAATATGTCGCCACGTTTCAACCGTTCGTATGACTGGAAATGGTGGGTGACGAGCTGCAGCAATTACTATAGAACTCGAGGTAGCCTGCGAAACCCCAAGACACACTCGCAGCCCCCTTGCCAGTAAACGTTGAAGACGTTCCTCAGAAGTTTGCCATAAACCATGGAGATTAGGTGCCGAATAAGCAATCGTTTGTTTTATGAATGGCTAATAACTTGTAATAGTGAAGAAACTGATCCCCCCCACGTTGTGCCAGCAAGTCGCTGAAGTACGTTTATTACAGCATTTGTCTGTTTTTCAATTTCGCGGATGTGTGATGCCCATGTGAGATGGCGGTCAAGAATAAATCCAAGAAATTTATGCTCTTTCACGAACATCAAAGTTTGCCCGTTAAGCGGAAGTTGGAAGTTATTCCGCTGTCGTCTAGTGAAAGGAAGTACGGCTGTCTTTGCGTATGTCTTTGCGTATGGCTCTTTCTTTTAAAAAGGTGTCGATACTATCAAGACCCTCTTGCTGCATTGTTTGAATGTCTTGTATATGAAATCCAGAGGCTCATATGCAAATATAATCTCCGTACAGATAATACTGTAGTCCAGACAGTAGTTTTTGTGGTATGCTTGCGTGACACAGTCGAATAAAAACGGACTGAGAACACTGCCCTGTGGAACGCCGTACATGATTACGTGATGATTACTCTCTCCTTCAATTGAGTGCATAAATATTTTTCTTTCTTTCAAAAAATTTGATACCCATCTCAGTGTATCACGGTGTAGGTCGAGATACATACCTAACAGATCTAACATACCAGCAAGGACATGTATGTGACTTACAGTGTCGAATGCTCTTTGAATGTCTAAGAATACAGAATTTCCACGCATTCGTTCATGTTCGACGAATGTGACAATGTCTTATACTGCATCCATTGTACACCGATTTTGTCGAAAAACTGTCATGTAGTTGGAAAACACAATTGTGTGTTCACACCATCATTGCAGTCAACTTTCTACCATCTTCTGCATTAGTTTGGAAAAAGAACTTGTGAGTCTGACGGGTCGGTAAGAGTCAAGAAAAAAGGGAGTCTTTCCTGGTTTCAGTACTGAAATTACCCGAGCTACTTTCCATAAATCTGGCAGAGTCTCTTTTATCCAGATATTAAATATCTCCAAAAGAGCCATTCTTTCTGCTGGACCTAGGTTCTTTAACATCACATACATAACACCGTCTGGGCCTGCGGTTGTCTTTGTACGGCATGACGAAAGACCACATTTCAATTCATCTAAACTTAACTCACAGTCAAGGTGAGGCTTTTATGACATAAAGCACGCACTAACATTATGTTCTGCTAATGTTGTGGAACTTGTAAATTGTAGGCAAGTAAACGGAATTCCTGGTCTGGATATAAGTTGACAGAAATCGCCAGCAAGAGATGTTTCCGGAGTGCTTCGAGCTACCGCAAGTGCTCGGAAAGGATGTCTCTGGGTAACTGGACCGCTAAAAGATCGGTCAACTGACCATATTCTGGGAACTTGAGCAAACGGAAACAACGACGGGCAGTATTCTCGCCATCTTCTCGTACCTAATTTTTGTAAGCGTGTGCGCGAAGTTGACTGAACTTTCTGTGCCATCTTGTAGTCATTCAGTTTTCCATTTCGGCGGTAAGCACGTTCTGCGCGTCTTCTAATTGCTCTTAGACATTCATATTCCCCGTCAATTGCAACGTATTCATTTGGAACAATGACTTGCTTTGTGCAGGGCTAGTACGACAAACACAATATATTTGCAAAACTTTGAAAGTTCGACATTTCGCCCAATGAGTTACTTAAATGGTGACGGAAACTTTGCCAATTAGTATATTTTGAGTAGCGCCGGGTCCCTTCACTCCGTATGACACGATGTTTTACAGGAGCAGAAAATGATCACTATCGTGCATTTCTATCTCCGTTGACCATTCAACGCCATCAAAAAGGTCTTGTGAGCATAGCGTAACATCTATGCAGCTTGAGTAACGAAACCCCCGCAAGAACGTGTTGGAGAGCTGTCATTTAACACGATCAGATTACTTTTTTCTGCGGCGCACTCTATAATGCTGCCGCGAGAATCATTATATTCGCTGCCCCAGATGACGTTATGGGCGTTGAAGTCCCCTCAAACCAGCTCATTTGAGTTTGCGATACCAAACACATGCACAAAGCTGTCTACAGATATTTTGCTAGAACATTGTAAATAGATTGATTACTATGACGCGTGTACTTCTAAATGATATTTTGCATGCTACGAACTCCGACATATCTAAATCGCTCGGCACTATTAAATAGGATGGCGGGTCTTTTCTCACGCATAACATCGCTCTGCTCCTTCCAGCAATGCGCGATGATTTATATATAACATAGTTTGAAAGACGAAAGTCATCTCGTACGCCTGCCTCCTGTTTACATAAAACAGGGAAGTTATGTTTAGCTAGTAGTTTTAGAAAATCAGGTGGCTTATCGAAGGCCATTAGCATTCCACTAAAATATGAAAACATTGTTGTAACGATTATCCATTATAAGCCTGCCGTGGAGCTCTTGGTGCTTGTGGAAGAGTCAACGATTCCATAGGAAGCAGTGCTTATACCTCTGGTAGGTTGTTTGCGTGTGTAATGGCACTGAGAATTGCACGCAGAGCTGTGAATAGCATGAGCTGGATCAGCTATGCCACGGATAAAGACGCGTAATCAAGAAAGGACGCTGAAGCTTTATGTGTGATCGAAGCAGGTCGCTGAAGGGCTGACTGGGATGGTCGCTGGGATGACTGGTGTGATGGTGGGATGACTGGTTGAGGCGAATGCTGAGGGAGCTGCTCAGATGTTAGATAAGGTTGCTGAGTCAATGGAAGAGGGCGTTGCTGAGAATGTCGGCGAATTTGACTCGATGCCTGGGGAAGATGAGCAATATTCTCTGAAGATGGATCGTGTCTCTCGCTGTCAGAATGTTGTCGACTTGAGTGCTTTAGAGCTGCAGAATAGTTCAACTTATCCCCTTGCTCTTTTTCTTTGTTGGAAGTGGGAGGTGCATATATTACGGTGTCGAGGTTGGGTGGTGGCGCATTACGAGGAGGCAGCCTTCCGTATTTCAACTCATGTCTAACTTTGAGGCAGCTCTGCTCTGTGGGCACCTGGAGCAGGAAGCTGTGTGGTTTCCACCACAGATGGCACACTTTCGCTGAAACACAGATTTCCACTCTGAATGGTTGTGGTCTTCTGAGCAAATCTTGCAGTGGCGCGGACTGCGGCAGCTCTTCGCTAAATTTCCAAATCTCTAGCAGTTGTAGTATCTCAGAGCAGAACCATGGTATTCTTCTACGGGATGACTGGTGAAACCCAAGTTCATTTGTTGCGGCATTGGTTTGTCTTCTCTGAAATGGAGAATGACGGTTATCAGAGGGCGTAATCTTATCGCTCCGTCTTCTTGGCGATTGCAGCGCGCCTGATGAGGCGCAGATGTCACGTCAAAATCCTTCAGGAAGTCAACCAGTTGTTCTTCCGTATACTCAACTGGCATATGGCCTATCTTGTCAACATTCTTGGTATAAAGATGCCGGGATGAATTGGTGGACTCCCAAACCAGCGACTTCCCTCATCGACAGTAGATGTCTTGCAGATGAGATTGAAGTAACGTTGACAGAGAAACTTCCATCCTATTCACACGGAATGACTGTACCTTTTGCTTTGCGGCGGAAACAATTTCTGACGCTGCGCGGTTTGAATTCATTTGCCAGAAGCTGCTGCCTTCCTGTGAGGGCCGAAAAACAACTGGAATTCCCTCAGGTCGCTTTTTTATACATTACCAAGGAGAACGGCATCTCATCGCCGTCTATGTCTTCATCTTCGCTTAGCTCATATGTAGAAGTCCTGGCTTCGTCAACCCGTGGTTTCTTGGCTTCACTTTCGATTGTCTCAGCGATATTCACTGAAGGTGCACTGGAAGGTAGTGCAGCGTTGAAAACTAGCGTCGCCGGCTGGATGACATTAGGAGCGTGTTGTGGCACTTCCGAGTGCGGCGCCGATTCTGCGGCATTCATGTGCCTAGGAACGCGCTGTCGGACATATGGCTAGTGCCGATGTTCTTTGCTGCCTACTGCCGCAGTAGGCATAGATGCGCTGCAGAGTGCAGAAAACCCACGCGATATTGTGCATGATCTTCAGCACATAGGTATCCCACGGGATGTCTGTTCTCTCTGGACAACAGCAAAGTCTCAACACAGCACTGATTCTTCGAAGAAAACAGAAAATGATATCTCACGGAAGAAGCAGCGGCCGCTCGGTGGGACTTTTTCTTCTTTCCAAACACTTCTTTATGCAGTAGTTTACGTGCCTTTGCCAGGTGCCTACGTAACAAGTGCATACCTAATAATTGGATTTATCAAAAAAACTTTGGCACGCGCTTATTCTACCCTCGCTTTGATATTTCGCATAACACTGTTCACTGCCTCGTTCAAAGACTGACGGGAGCTGCACAAGGAAGTCTCAGAACATTTAAAGTCAGGGTATAGACTAACATCAAAGGAGCTACATCCCACTAACTTGGAGCACCAAAATGTGAAACTTGCTTCACATGATTTTAGCCAATACGCGACAGACGCCCTTGAAGCTCCGAAGACTCCAACTTTTCTCCTTTAAAAGAAGCGACATAAAATTTTATCAGGATCGTAGTACGGCGGTGGAACGTCGTGGGTGTGAAAACTTCCCGCAAGGGCATAGAACATGGAAACGTACACGAGGGCCCAATTTTGAGAATAAAAGCAGACCCAAAAATAATTTTCTCAGTTCACCATGTCGCCGGACGCTTAATTGGGAATTCTATGGGGAGACACCGCTGTCCTGACAAAGGAAATACTGACTGCTCTACGGCTTTCGTCATACTCTCTCTAGGCGCATTTTTTAAGTGCAACATGACTTCAGCACAAGTAGGTCCTTCGAAAACTTCACACGGCTTTACTGGAAAGTTGCTTAGGCCAGTACAGGCAGATGGCCGGTAGCCAATATCACAGTCCGTGCGCCAGATCTATGAGACTGAGCGTAGAATTCCTCCTCAGGATACTTTACCTGTAATGAGCCCCGAAGACATGACAGACATTGACGACACAGATACCACCAACTAAACGGAGGAGGCAAATGAAAAAAAGTTGGCAGTCACATTAGCATATACTAAAGAGCATGAAGACGAAAGCGTGCGCACTCAGGAGGCATTCATTAAATTACTTGACATTCTCATTCGAATTCGTTGCTAGTTCCTATTACTTGTTTTCACCTAATGAACTCTAATAATTACCTCTGCCTTAATTAACACCAAAGGTCGTGGGTTCGACTGTTATCTAAGGTCGAGTGTTCGACTCCCATCAGTTTTGGTGTCATTGAATTTTGGTGGTATAATGCCGGACGGTCACTTTTTCGATAACACCGGAGTCATTTTTTAACCCATGCACCATTTAAGGCTTTCGTCTTAATAACAACTGCAGCTGCAGATCTTGATGCGTTGTGGACTCACATGCCTGCGATGGCTTATGTTGGCGTTTATTGTGCCCGTGGTGCTTTGAAAGTGCTGAGATATGACAGCTGCCGAGAAAGCTTAGTTGGTGACGGAGCTCAGGCCACGCAACGCGATGACGTCCACTTGGTAATTGGAAGCTTAGGCCGCGTTGGTTTGAAATTCCCACCTCTATTTGTAGTCAAGGTGATTTTATACGTGGAAGATGTTGTTGGAAAACTTGTAGGCGACAAAAACTGTATGCGATTTATGAAGGGCTCCAACCAAAGGAAACTTGTTAGCAAGCGAGGAAGATCCTGCCAGTCTTCGAAGAAATCTCAACATGTGAATGTGACCACACATTCACATGCTTATAAGTTTTGTGACCAATCGTGCAACAGACATTTTACTCAACAGCTTGCGCGAGCAGAGAAATGATGTCACTGGTGTTGCAGACGCAGAAAAGTCAAAGAAAAGGGAGGTGACTGTACCGGCGCAAAAGTAACGTTTGGCCATGGTCGTTTTAACATTTCGGTACGTGCATGTCATTATACTTACTACATGCTGAGCTGAACTTGCTTCATACAGATAGCGCATCTTGTAACCAAACAAAAAAAATGCCAGATCTTTATATTGCTGCGGAACAGTATTTACGATGACAAAGAGGCGAGCAGGGTGAAGACGACGACGACGATTAGAGGCTAGCGTGGGCTGTTGCCTTTTGGCCAAGTGCGGCGTATTTACTTGTAAATATTATTACGATATGATTCCGCGAGAGACGAGCAGCCGCGTGAACGACGAAGAAGTTGGTCGGTGCCCTCGGCACGAGCGAGTGTACAAGTCTGGCCGCCTGAACCAAGACGCTGACAGTTTGTCGCGTTACCCTGTTGACGTCTCTGACTCCTCCAATATTGCCAGTGCTTCTTGCGTATTCTCGGTATCCCAGCTGCTTCATTTCGCCGACGAGCAACGCCGTGACGCCTACATCAGAGCACTCATCGACCGTTTTGAACACTCTCCGGCCGATGCTACTCTACGCCTCTTCGTCCTCCGCGACGGTACTCTGTACCGTCGTAACCTTCATCCAGACGGCTCTGAGTTCCTGCTTGTAGTACCTAAACACCTCCGCTCCACCGTTCTAGAAGAGCTTCACGACGCCCCAACGGCAGGACACCTCGGCGTATCTCGAACCTATGACAGTGTACGTCGCCGTTTTTTCTGGCCGGGCCTTGCCCGTTCCGTACGACGTTACGTCGCCGCTTGTGAACTTTGCCAACGACGCAAGAAGCCTTCCCAGCTCCCAGCTGGTTACCTGCAGCCGCTCGACATCCCTGCCGAGCCCTTCCATCGTGTCGGCTTGGACCTTCTAGGCCCATTTCCGGAATCTACATCAGGAAACAAGTGGGTTGCAGTCGCGGTGGACTACGCGACCCGCTACGCCGTAACCTGTGCTCTTCCGACCAGTTGTGCAACTGATGTTGCGGACTTCCTGCTACATGATATTATATTGATGCATGGTGCTCCGCGTCAAGTGCTTACAGACCGCGGCCGCACCTTTTTGGCCAAAGTCATTGACGACATCATGCGTGCCTGCTCAATACAGCATAAGTTTACCACCTCCTACCACCCCCAAACGAACGGCCTCAATGAGCGTTTGAACCGCACCCTTACAGACATGCTATCCAAATACGTTTCAGACGACCACCGTGACTGGGACCTGGCTCTACCTTACATTACCTTTGCATATAACTCTTCCCGTCTCGAAACTGCTGGCTTTTCCCCGTTTTACCTCTTGTATGGCCGCGAACCGACGCTACCACTGGACACTGTGCTTCCGTCCGCCACAGCTTCAACTAGCGATTATGCCCGTGATGCAATCGCCCATGCTGACCATGCTCGCCAACTTGCGCGCGCTCGTCTACAAGTGTCTCAAGACAAGCAGAAACAACGCTACGACCTCCGTCACCGTGATGTCCATTTTGTGCCCGGAGCCCTCGTGTTGCTTTGGTTCCCATCGCGTAAAGTCGGCCTTTGTGAAAAACTGCTTTTCTGTTACACAGGCCCATATCGCGTGATACGCAAAGTGACCGATGTCACCTATGAAATCGTTCTAGCCACGCCCACGACGTCCTCCGCTGTGACAACCAGTGACATTGTCCACGTTGCCCGACTCAAGCCCTACAACTCTCCATGCCCCTTGGATATTTAACAGCACCGTGACGGTGCTTTTGCCGCCGGGGGGTAATATTACGATATGATTCCGCGAGAGACGAGCAGCCGCGTGAACGACGAAGAAGTTGGTCGGTGCCCTCGGCACGAGCGAGTGTCAGCCTGGCTGCCTGGCTCCAGTGTAAATAGCGTGTAAATAGCATCTCTCGTCTGTGTCTTTCCACACGTAACAATATACTTGTAAATATACTTGTATACTTCCTACGTAACAATATTATGTGCCCTGCACATAGTCTAATAAAACTTGGTGCAAATAAACATTTCCTTTTAATTTCCAGTTTCACTTGTTCTATTCAAGGACGGCTTCCTGCCTCGCAACTCTAATTTAGGCTGTTCACACTTTCAATAAATCGTTAACCAATTAAACCGAGAAAATATAGAGCAGTTTCTGCAGGCTTGACAAGCTGTAAAATGGGTGCTAGAAATATATCAGAACGTCGCATTCCGGTTTTCATATCTCACAGTTATAGTGACACATTAAGCCCATAATAGACTGTTTTTGCTTACCGTGCGCAACTATAGCGTACGCTATACCGTATAGTATACCGTACGCTAAGCAGAGCCCGTTTTTTCCAGCGTTAGTTGGCCTGCGAGATCTTCGAATCTCAGAGTCCATATGCTATCGTTGCGGCTATCTCCCGACTGTAGCGATAGGGGGTGCTGACATCTCGAATGTTTCGAATTTGGTTGTGGGAGTTCATAGTGTCTTTTTTCTTTTTTATTGTTTAACCTAGGCAGGACATTAGGCAGTATAATAGCAAGAGCTTGGTGGCGCAACCCACCGCCCCGTTCCAAAGGGGACGCTCATAACATCCATCCATTCCGAAAAAGCTGAGCATGGTGGCAACTGCCATCACCCCGTTTCAAAGGGGACGCTCCTTACCTTCCATCTATCCATCCATCCATCCATTTCTAAGAGAAACGATTGGAGGATTGGTGGAAGAAAAGTAGGGAACTGACAGAAAACGGAGACGTACAAAAGCACAGTTCGCAATAGGGAATCAGAAAATTTGGTTGTGGTTGTTCATAGTGTTTCTTTTTTTTTTATTGTTTAACCTAGGCAGGACATTAGGCAGTATAATAGCAAGAGCTTGGTGGCGCAGCCCACCACCCCGTTCCAAAGGGGACGCTCATAACATCCATCCATCCATTTCTTTCGTTAAGCTTCGACTCGTTCGAAACGAGAAGCGATCTCGAAAACACCACAAGGCTATCCATAATACCCTTTCGTCGAAGCGGCCTGAGACTAAGCGAAAGCCGTTTACACAGTCATTTGCTACGAAGGAAGTGCATTTTACAATTGGATTGGATTGGAGAAACTTTATTTATGCCTGCAGTTGGGCGCTCGCGCGCCCCGACGAGGGCCTACGTCATCCTCGAAGTTGCCGTTACTCGGCGCGGGTCTCCGCTCGCCGTTGCCGGCTCGCTGGGTCCGTGCCTTTCGAGCGCCTCGAGGATCTGCTGGACGGCCCAGAGCTGATCGTCTCGGTCGTAGCTCTTTGCGGCTGCCTCGAGCCGCGGTGGGAGTGTTCTTGATTTAGCGTCTTCTGGATATTTCATGCAGTCCCACAAGATGTGCGTGTAGTCTGCGGTCTCCCTCCGGCAGAATCTGCACATATCTGTCGGATATGTCTCGGGGTACATGCGATGCATCAGTTTCGGGCTCGGAAGCGATCCGGTCTGGAGCTGTCTCAGCACTACCGCCTCCGCTCGACTCAGTCTCGGGTGCGGGGGTGGAAGAGTCCTGCGAGCCAAGCGGTAGGCCTTCGCGATTTCATTGTAATCCGTCATGCGGTCCTTAGTTCCGAACCACGTCGGACGGTCTGTCGCCGGGGCGCGGTTGGTTAGCGCTCACGCCGCGGCGTGTGCCGTCTCATTATGGTTCTCATTGCGTTCCGACGCGTCGCCCGCGTGCGCCGGGAACCACTTGAGTCGTACTTTTCGTTCGTCTAGTTTTACCGCTCGCAGTATGCGCTCAGCCTTCCTGCAGATTTGCCCTTTGGCGAAGTTACGCACCGCCTGTCTTGAGTCACTCAGCACCGTATGGCATTCTGCGTCGGCGATGGCCAGGGCGATGGCTACCTCCTCCGCTTGCTCCGCTTCGGTGCTTCTCACGCTCGCTGCCGTCCTCGTACCGCGCGTGTTCGTCGTTGGCATGCTGGTCGATGAGAGCCTTGGCCCTCGCCGCTCTTCTTCCCTTGTTGAACTCGGGATTCATGTTCTTCGGTATGGGGTCGATTCTGGTCTGGCGTCGGACCTTTTCGGGGACGGGAAGCTTCATCTCCACCTCGTTCGAGCATCTTATTCCTAGATCGTCCAGTATCTTCCTCCCGGCTTTGGTCATGGACAGCCGCTCCAGTTGAGAGGTCCGTTGCGCTTCGGCTATTTCTTCGAGCGTATTGTGTAGCCCGAGTTGTAACAAGCGGGTCGTGCTTGTGGACTCGAACAGGCCCAGCGCCGTCTTGTACGCTCTTCTGATGAGCACGTTGATCTTGTTTCGTTCGTGTTGCAGCCATCTGTGGTAGGCTGCAACGTACGCGACGTGGCTGATGACGAAAGATTGGACGAGCCTAATTAGGCTCTCCTCTCTCATGCCAGCCTTTCGGGAAGTGACTCGCTTGAGGAGTCGAATCGCGTTGGCTGCTTTTGCCTTGAGACGGGTGATGGTTTCGCCGTTCCTTCCGTGCTTTTCGATGACCATGCCTAGGATCCTAATTTTGCCGACCTCGGGGATCACGTTGCCGGATTTGGTCACGATTCTGATTTTTTCGCTTTCGCGTTGTCTGGACTTGCCTCTGCTCCGATTATGCCTGCTGGACTTGCCTCTGCTCCGAGTATGAGAAGCTCCGATTTGCTCGGCGAACATCTCAGTCCGGTGCCTTCCAGCTGGTCTTCTATTGCGTCGACGGCGGCTTGCAGCGCGCCCTCGATGTGGGCGTCGCTGCCACCGGTCACCCATATCGTGATATCGTCCGCGTAGATGGTGTGCCTGACGTCTTCGATGCGCCCGAGCTTTTCGGCCACTCCGATCATTACCAGGTTGAACAGCATCGGCGAAATGACCGATCCCTGCGGTGTTCCGGTGCTCCCGAGCTTCTTCTCTTGCGTCTGTAGGTCGCCCGCTCGTAGCTCGACGGTCCTGTCCGTGAGGAAGTCCTTGATGTAGTTGTAGGATCTTTCCCCCATGTTGAGCTTGGAGACTTGGGACAGAATCGCCGAGTGTTTCACCTTATCGAAGGCGCTCTGCAGGTCGAGCCCTAGGATGGCTTTGTTGTCGCGGGCGCTGCCACCATCATCGATGATTTGGTGTTTGAGCTGCAGCATCGCGTCCTGCGTGCTGAGATGCTGTCTGAAGCCGATCAAAGTGGCCGGGTACAGCCCTTCTCGTTCCAGGTAGTCTTGCCACCTGTTGAGCAGGACGTGCTCCAGCACCTTGCCCACGCAGGACGTGAGCGAGATGGGCCGGAGGTTATCCGTGTCCGGCGGCTTCCCCGGCTTGGGGATCAGGATGGTCTTGGCTGTCTTCCACAGCTTTGGCAGCGCGCCCGCTCTCCAGCACTTGTTGTAGTATTTTGCGAGCTTTTCAATCGAGGCTGTGTTCGCTGCTAACACTCTGTCGCGTTTGGCCGTCGCCTGGATTGACGGCTGGGGGCTGCGTATGCCGCCATCAGATGCGCCTCTCAAAATCATACGCTCACATGTGATATTCCATTAACGATACCAGGGTCCTGCTATAATTTTCTTCTGGTTAAGAAACTCCTGCATTTTACAAAAGCAAGGCAAATTCAATTCGAAGCGGGCAGCCGGGACCGCCGCCATGTTTCACGCAAACTCCGCAAACCACCCAAAGACGCTAATGCTAAATCTGACAAATAGCGTGCATACGGTATATGCTAGGGGTCGTTTAGCGTTCTGCGCATGCGCAGTGACGACCCGCTATTTTATAGCGCACGCAACGGTATCGCCTACGCTAAACTAAAACTGTCTAATACAGAACCCAACAAAACGCCTTAGTACACTAGCGTAATGCTTCAGTTTCGTGTAACTGTTTGCAGAGGGCATTAAATGCGCGCGAAATACACTAGAGGTGCCGGACGGCCAGCGGGCTGTGACGCGGCTGACATCATGTCACATGACGCGCGACCCTTACGGACGGTTCTGGGAGGTTTTGACCTAAGCCGCCCAAAACAGAACAGCCCACATATCACAAGTCGGCGTATACGGCACGTATAGCCATTTCTACTACCGTTAAAAATGCGTCCGTCACAGGCCTTGTTCGTTGTCGAATTATGCATCGAAGGAACGAACGTTAACTAACTATCCTCACCGTAACAAATACACGCCGTTAGGGGCATCATCGTTTTAATCAGCTGAATTGATTTCAGTACTCTTTCTAACCGCATCAAAGCGAATAGTTTTCTTTGGCTCTTTGACCTGTTTTCTCCTTGAACTTTCTCCCTCTCTCACACGCAACCGTGATGCGGGGCGCGTTCGTTGCCGGACGCACGTTTTGTGACCTGTGGAGCCCTGAATGTTTAGAGGCTGTGTTCGCTGCTAACACTCTGTCGCGTTTGGCCGTCGCCTGGATTGACGGCTGGGGGCTGCGTATGCCGCCATCAGATGCGCCTCTCAAAATCATACGCTCACATGTGATATTCCATTAACGATACCAGGGTCCTGCTATAATTTTCTTCTGGTTAAGAAACTCCAGCGCAACACTATTTACATAGTGTTGCGCAGATGCTATGAAATGCTCCCGTTCTCATGAAACGCTCCCACGTTTCATAGCATTAACAGTGGACGCACTGCTGCACGGGAATCGCAGCATACGCCGGACGAACACCACAGGCGTATTGTGCGCCAAGTTTTGAGCAACGGTTGACTGCCATTATCAGCGTGTGAACATGGTTGTCACAACGTGCAAATTGCCACCTTGATTTTGTACAGTGCTCAAACATTTCGAAACAAGTACAGTAACTTTTGTTTCCAGATTCGCCAGCATTTGTAACAGTGTCCTAATTACCAATTCAAAATTGTACCTTGGGGCTAATCCACCGTTAGAAACAGGCTACAGAACAATAGTACGTCACAATTATATGTGTTTACGCGTGAGAGATCTGCGTTGCTGTTTTCACATTGCAGTCATTTCAATTTTTGTACTGTTTATCTCTCTCCCTATGGTGGCAGCACGCTTCGTGATAGCGACAATGCATCACATTTGTTGTGTGCCTGCGTGTCGGTCCAGTTGTCAAGGGAGCCTAACTAACGCAATTCAATAAAATAATTACATAACTAATAACGAACTAAGGTAACTAAACAAACAGATGCCGAACCTGACTAAGTGAACTAAATAGTAAGCAACCAACCCCACAGGGGCGTCCCCGTCAGCAGGCGTTTGGTTTGCACACGAAGGTTGGACCCTGCCATGCCTAACAGTGCGCTGCTTAGCCATGTCTGGGTAAAAGGGGATCCTGGCGTTTGAGCCTATGCCGGGTGTTTGGACCTTTACGGCCCCTAGGCGGTGGCTACACACCTCTTTGGAGTCGGCTTCACGTAGACGACGCCTCCGGACTGGCCCACCCGCGAGAAATCGGTAGTTGCCTTTTCCTACTCCTCTTTCCAATCTTTGTATTTCTCCCTCACTTTCAATCTTTCCTGTCCTCTCTTTATTTCCTTTCAATTCTAATTCTCTGGGCCAGAAGGGATAACCTTGTGGGGGTAGACTACCTTGGGTGAACCATATTTGGTTATAGTAGTGTCTTATTGTAGTCTTGCAAAAGCGTTAACGTCTTTAAAAAAAGCCTACAAATCGTGTTTCTTTATTCAACTTTACTCACTCTTGGGCGACATTTATTTATCTCGTAGCCATTTAGTAATATGCTGGGTTCCTGGCCACAGCGGAATTGAGGGCAATGTGTTTGCCTATGAAATCGCCAAATCAATAGTATCGCAAGGTATTAATGGTTCTGCTGCTGCCCCTGCCACAGATCTGAAGCCTTACCCTACGAAAGAAACTGTGAAGCCACTGGCAACGCTTGTGGGATGCTGAAACGAGCAACAGGTTTACGTGATTAAGCCTAAGTTAGGTTTCTGGCCCTCAACTACGAAAACACGAAGAACAGATATCCTATTGTGTCCTCTCAGTATAGAACACACATATGACACTCATAACTTTCTTTTGGCTTGTAACGAGCCTCCAACCTGTGATAGATGTGGTGATAGGCTGACCGTCCTCCACGTCTTCTTGGAGTGCCGGGAAGCAGAAAGAGAGAGGAGAAAAATTTCCTCTCGCATACCGCTATTGTGTTTCTCTTCATCCGGCGACCCGCCGTGGTTGCTCAGTGGCTATGGTGTTGGGCTGCTGAGCACGAGGTTTGCGGGATTGAATCCCGGCCACGGCGGCCGCATTTAGATGGGGGCGAAATGCGAAATCACCCTTGTACTTAGATTTGGGTGCACGTTAAAGAACCCCAGGTGGTCAAAATTTCCGGAGTCCTCCACTACGTCGTGCCTCATAATCAGAAAGTGGTTTTGGCACGTAAGACCCCATAATTTATTTTTTTTCTTCATCCGGCTATGTTTCTTCGTAAAGAATCGCTTTTTAACAACAAAACAGTCCTCGCTTTCTGGAATGATGTTGTCCTACATGTTATAAGCCCAATAAATTTGTAGCAGATCCTCTTTCCAGAGGATGACGCTATGACAGTTGCTTATATAGCACGTGCCTCCAGGCCCTTGTGTTTAAAGGGCTCTGATGAGGCATAGTGCTCAAGCGAATTTTAGCATCCGACATATTTTCTATATCGTATTATCCTTTCTCAATGCATTTCAATGCTCACAGTACAGGTCATTAGTCATTGCCATAATCTTATTACACGTAGATTTTACGCAATCTACAGCGACTATCTTTAGGCCCCTTTATAGCCACGTCAAATCGACTTCATAGAACTCATCACCTCACTGCGAAATCATTAACACTTTCATGGTGCTCTTTGGCTATACCTGGCCCTTGCTCCACTAAACAGCGCACATTCATTCATAATAAGTAACCAATTTAAGCTAACTGACAAAAGAAGGAATAAAATAATTAAGTAATTATCTAACTAGTAACTAATCTAATTAAGTGAATATCTAGTCTATCTAATAACTAACTCAAGTAACCTAACTTACTAAGTTAACTAATAACCAAGTAACCTGACTAATTACCTAAACAAAATCGCTAATATCTGACTTAGGTTACGGAGTATAACTAAGTATAAATAACTAATCTAATTAACCTAAATACCTAGTCTATTCAATACCTCAACTTACTAAACTAATAACTAAGTAACCCAGCTAACTAAATAAAATCACCAATAACTAACCTAGTGAACGAAATATAAATCACTACAAATGATGGACTCCCTAAACTCACAAAATATTTACCCAGAAAAATGTAACTAATTACAACTAATTACCTCACCAAACATGTAGCGAATAAACTAAACTAGCCTAACTTACTACTTATACTAATAACTACCTAATAACAATAACTTATTCAAGCGAAGCTTGCATAGCCTCACTTGTGTCGGCGTCGATGTTGATGTTGCCGTACGAAAAATCTCATGCGGCACGAAAATAAAAATTGCTTGTCGGGTTGCGAGATCCCCACGCTCATGAAGCCACTGTCGGTACATCATACGTGCCCTTTAAAGCGGGGTTTCGAATGCACGAAGAAAGAAACGCAGCGCAAGGCGCGAACCAATCACAGCCACCCCTCCCTAGCACCCGCCCTAGCAGCCACCCATCCCTAGCACCCGCCGTTTCCCGCCAGTTCAGTCAGATGGGGAGGCCGCGTTTGGTTCGTTCTGCCGAAGAGCAGGCTGAGTTGAAGGAACGGCAGCTGGAGCCGGACGTGCGTTCGGCCGAACAGGCGGCGTTTCATGAACGCCGCCGGGAACTCGCTCGAGACGGGGCTCGTCGTCGATGTGCCGACTTCACCGTGAGTGAGCGCGAAGTCAAGGCGTTACAACAACCAAGAGCCGCGGATCCTGAGCTTGCGCCTCTCCTCACAGTAGTGCAAGGGCGGCCAATTTTTATTTACTTAACTAATTACATAACTGAGGGGGGTGCGAACATTCAGAACTTTCAACTAACGAAAGAAATAGTGTCATATTAAATTGTGTCTTCGAATCGAATACTCACTATTCGTAAATGCGAATATTTTTCGAATACATTGCGAATATTTGAACCCGTCCAAACAAACAAACTTGTAGCTAATTGGACCCCCGCAGGCATAGTATAGACATAAAAGACGAGTACTTGCGTATTGGAGCAGCTTGCGTAACTTAGGTAGCTATAATTTAGAGGCTGTACAGCGACGATTCGCACTCTCCGGAGAGCCCTGTGCATGTGAAGGAACTACTTGTTTGCTCCTTTTGTACTTTTACTAAGCAACGCTTCACAAGGCACTCCGTAATGCAGAAATTGGCTAACTTCAGGAATACTGGGATGTGAACATTGTTCTATACTAATTATGATAACGGGTGTTCATTATTCGAAAACTGTGCGAGAAATATTCGATTCGCTTCTCGCACCATTCGATTCGGTCTCAGGAATGACTATTCGCGTACCCATACAGATAGCTAACTGAGCTAACTACCCAGACGAATTAACTAAGATCACTTAACTAATTACCTAAACTATAATATATCTAGAACTGTAAGTAATTAACTGCCATACAAGTAACTTAATAATTTACCAACTCAGAAAATTACCTGGATAACCTAATCACCTACCCAATCACTAGCTTAAACTTAAAGTAAGCTAACCTACTAACTAAACTGATTTGATAACTAATTAATATGTGAGGTAACTGAACTACCTAACCACCAACTAATAAATAACTGATTAACTGAACGAGAATAACTATCGTACTAACCAAATATAACTACAAATAACATTCTTGAGTAACTAAACTGTAAAACTAATCAAACAGTGCTACTCAACTAATGGACTAATCTATCCATATTAAATAATAATCTAGGAACTAGCTAAATTTGCCTAATTTTTAATAATGAAAGTAATACATAGCATCCCTGAATGATATAGCTAACCAAACAGAATTCACATACTAAAATAAGTAGTCAACAAATAACTAACTACCCTAACTTACTAACCAAATAGAACTAACTTATCTATCAAACTAGTGAATAGTGTAAATATAGACGGCTGAGTGGAAGTTTTTGTCTGAGGAATGCTACTAGGCCGTGTATAATGTCAGCACAAACGCATCGCACACTAAATAATTTTATCCCAACTTCCATTACTATGTTCATTCTGCAAACATGCCAAAATCTACAGGGTCTGTTCTGAAAGTAGTAGGACTTATTGTTTTTAAATATTTTATTTATTAGAATAGTACAAACGATCAGAATTTTTCAAAGTAGCACCTTTCCGCATCTACACACTGCTGCCAACAAGTTTTCCCGCTTTTGTACACCTGCAGGACCACCTGAACCGGAATGCTGTTTAGCTCCCTCGTCACGGCCTGTTGAACTGACTCTACCGATCCGTGATGCTTCCCCTTGAGCGTAGATTTTATTCTCGGAATACAAAAAATTCTGGCGGGACCAAGTCGGGGCTGTAGGGGGCCTGAGGCAGCGTTGCCACCTTCTGCTGGGCAAGATACTCCCCTACACGGAACGCTGTGTGGCTCGGCGCGTTGTCATGGTGCAGCCGCCAATTGTTGGCGATGGCTGGGCGGACACGAACAATGCGTTTTCACAGTCTTTTGAGGACTTCCACGTAAAAAACTGCAATAAATGTTTGTCCGCGTGGTACGGACTCTTTGTGGATGACTCCTTCTCGATCAAGAAGGCAAATGAGCATGGACTTTTGCTTGGATTGGCTCATTCGTGGTTCCGTGGGGCATGGTGAAGAAGGGGTGTGCTCTTCTGAGCTCTGCCACTTGCTCTCCGGGTCCTAATCAAACACCCACGTCTCGTCACCGGTCACTACAGTGTCCAAAAGGTCGGGGTCCTCATTCACATGATGAAGAAGATCCTTGCAGATCGCTTTCCGGTTGGCTTTTTGCTCCTCTGACAACCACTCGCAGCATGAACTTCGTGCACACTTTCCTCATGGCTAAGTTTTCTGTCACGATTTCAAAAACTTGGGTCTGAGGAATCCTTAAGTTATCAGCAACCATTCTGATATTCATACTGCGATCACTGCTCAGTAAAATTTTCACTCGCGACACATTTTCGTTGGTCTTGCTGGTCGAAGGGCGTCCGGAGCGGTCGTCGTCTTCCATTCTTTTCCTTCCTCCTCGGAACAGCTTGTGTCACTAAAAGACACCTGATCTACCTATAGCAGCATCACCGTAGACCTCCTTAATCAAGTTGTGAGTCGCTTTGCCCGTGTTACGAGGCTTTACACAAAATTTGATTACATATCGCTGATCCAGTAAACGCTCCATGATTCACCTTGGCAAGGCGTTTCGACAGGGGTTCACAGTACAAGCGACCTGCTCTCTTCAACGGCCGAGAGTCGACTGCCGATTTTTCCCAGCGTTTCCGAAATCCCCCTCCACTGATCCTGCGCGCGCAGAGTACCTCTCGTCCGCCCGTTCGCCCAGGAAGAAACCAGACCGATTACTTTCAGAACAGACACGCATGTTGGAGATGCGCCTCTTTCCGGTGAAAGATTTGCATTATCACGCAGTCTGGACATCTCGCATGGCAGACTGCCTTCCCGGATGGATGGATGGATGCTATGAGCGTCCCCTTGGGAACGGGGCGGTGAGTTCTTGTTATTATGTTGCATAATGACCAACCTATATAAAAAAATATAAATAAAGGAAAACGAAAAACTACAAAGAATTCCCATCACCAACGTTTCTGAACCCCTATCGGGAGCTTTTTGTGCGCCTCCGTTGTTTTAGTTTCCTTACTTTTTTCTCACCAATCTTCCTTTCTACTCTTACTGATATCTGTTGTGGGCACTTTTACTTTCCCTCTGCTCTCGCTGAACCCGAAGGCTTCAAGGAGGCCTGAGGTTCCTAAATCGGCCGCTGGGCAGATATCTCCACATTCTTATAAAACATGTTCCATCGTTTAACTAGCTACCGTAATAAGCACATGCTTCTATATTCTTGTATCTCGCTTTATAAGTAGGTTTTCTAAGGCATTCTGATTTCGCTACGAAAAGTAATGACCTTCCCTTTGAGTCGTCATAAATTGTTTCCTTCCTAATTTCGTTTGTTATTTCCTAAATAGCTACTCATCGCAGGTTTCTTCTCCACTGCCGCCGCCCATCCCTTTGAGTCATCATAAATTGTTTCTTTCCTAATTTCATTTGTTACTTCCTAAATAGTTACTCATAGCAGGTTTCTTTTCCACTGCCGCCGCCCATCAGATTATCTCAGCCTCTCTGACTTTCCGCTTGACGTTCCCTGTTGCCATGTCACTCACCATACCGGTCGCATACTTGCTGGGAAGCTTGCTAGTTCGTTTTTCGCAACTGTGAATCAATGTATTCTTCGTGTAGAAATATCTAAATACTCTCCCAGTCCATTTACTTTCTTCCATATTCTTCAGGCGTTCGTCATAATCAATTTTACTCTGAGCTTCCCTCACTTCAGGACTTGTCCAGCCCATATCACTCTGCATATCTTTATTTGTAGGCTTCCCTTGAGCACATTATGCAAGGCGTCCCACCGACCTTTGGTTGCCATCGAGTCTTGATTGTGCCCCTGACTTCAAGCAAGCAACAAGATTTTCAAATGTAAGTCCTCCTACTTACGCCTGCACCTCTGGTGCCACTTTCTGTCCCTATATGAAACTTTCTGGGAAGGTTCGTGAACCGAAGCAGAGTATTGTTAGGACTCTGATAACGCACATTTCTTTGCAATATAATGGCAAACCTATTTGCGATTGCTTTCGCTGTTCCCCGAATTCTGGGATCTTACTTGCCAAAACCACGATAAGATTATGAGGCACGCCGTAGCGGGCGCTCCGGAAACTTTGACTACCTGGCGACCTTAACGTTCAACTAATAAAGCTGAGTTATTGAAAAAAATATATATCTCTCAGAATTCGACGCCCGTCAAAATGCGGAGTTTGGTTAGGGACTGAGACGTTCCACACATAAAATTTTTCGTTATCTTATAATGTAGCAAGGTCCGTAAATCAAATCTCACATTAACTTTTGAATTAATTCGCAGAACGCATAAGATACAGTAAGCATTGTACGATGCAGACGTTCTCTTTTGAACAGGTCTTTATGTTTGCTTGGCTTCAGGCAGGCAGTTAGCGCAGTAGTCGTCGCTGCTAGAAATCATGGCTCATATCCTAGAGGGTGATAGGCCATGTATGTTTCCACCTTTGATTATTCTTTTAATAACCCACATATGGGGCATCAATAAAAATTATATTCAATTCAATGAAATTAGAATGACTGTGCTACCAAGACTATGCTGTGCATCGAAAACAATATATGACAGAAAGAAAAGTAAAAGCAGCTTAAACACTGTCGACATTATCTAAGCAAACACACGAAGAATGCACGTTGCGTGCCATCAAAGTTCCCAGTTGTCAGCGGGAGAATGCTGCCAGCAACTAATATGAAAAATCTTTATTTATGGGTTCAATAGGGAATAAACATTGAAAAGAAAAAAGGCATGGCACGCCAGATATTGCACGGAGTTCAAACTTATCGCGCCCGTCATCAACATTTCGCCACCTTCTCAGGGATAAAATATACAACTCTGACCTAGCATGTCAGCGACGCTTTGCCATTCTGCGGCCTTTTAAAGGCGATCAATGTCCTGGCCTCACTTTCTGCGCACGTTGCGGTGCCTCAGGGAGAAGAGAAATTTCGGTTTCTATGTAAATGGCGAAGGCTGTAATGTGAGCGCTGATGGCGGTCGTTTGCGCGCACGGCGATAGTTTTGCAATATGGTGCGTGATTTACGCAGCTTGATTCTCATGATTTAGCCTACAGCGCGCTCGCATCATGTCTGCGAGGCTGACGGTTTGCTTCTCGGCTGTAAGTACCCAATCCCCAGCCCCTCAAAACTGTGGTAATCTAGCGAACTTCAATTTAAGCGACGGGGTGCATGTCCTGCTCATACAAATGAGCAGTGATCTTATGTACGCAGTTTTATTGCTAACTATGAGCCTTACAATAATGCTCTGAAGGCGAGCTCGAACTAGGCTATGAAAAATACGGAAAATGTAGAAGCGACACCTTTACATTAAGAGCGTATACATCGCAGCATCGGTTAAAGAACGTGCTAGATATGCACTGCCTTTAATTTTTAAAAATGTTTTCTAATTTCAAGCAGTATTTAGCTGCCACACTCGTTCGTGAAGCTTCTGCGTCTGTCATATGTGGCTTCGAGATGTGTAATCAGGCAATGTTTTACTTGCGATAATGTTTACTTGCGATAATGTTTTACTTGCGAGGCAATGCTTTACTTGCTAGCGCATATGTACACGTGTTTTCATTTCACGATATTGGGGGCGAGCTCCACCAATGGAAGAGCTGGCGCCACCGTCGGCGCGACGTGGCATGAGGGATCACGTGGACACAGTTTCCGCGTCCGCTGCTTCAGAAACGCCGAAGCGAGCTGAAAACGAAAGTTTAAAGTCCCACCTGTGGTTCTGCTTAAGTGGTGAGGCTTTACCGTCTTGGGTGTCTGCTTGACAACATTTGAAAGTACTATAATAGGTAGTGACACTCTTTGGAGGCATGCAGCATGGTAGGCTACTGCTCGGCGCCGCAGTGCCGGGCGTAAGCAACGGGGCCAGGTGTCAGCCTTATTCACACGTAGCCGTAGGACAAGGAGCTGCCTGAAAGTTGGCTCGCGAAACTTTCAACCAGTAGAGAGCCATGGGCTGCAACTCGGGTATGCAGCAATCACAGACGCGAGGAAGATTTCTGCTACGGCGCCGGGACTGCGTGATGTTCGGTAAGTAGCAGAAAACGCGCACTGAGACGCTCGCCAGCGCACGCTGCCCGGCAAATGTTATGATGGTTCGGTCTATGAACTTGTTGATGCTAGGTAGTGGCAAGTTCAGTGGAACGAAAAGGGTGCGGTAAGACGCACATTAAAAAAAGAAGGCATGGCATATGGTCATGCTTGTGCTATGAAATAATGCAATGGATTACGAAACAGAAACAGAGGGAAATCGCACGCTCAGAAGACCGATAAACATAA
Organism: Dermacentor andersoni; assembly: GCF_023375885.2. NCBI lineage: Eukaryota > Metazoa > Arthropoda > Arachnida > Ixodida > Ixodidae > Dermacentor > Dermacentor andersoni. The sequence continues at coordinate 129,400,575 of NC_092815.1, read as the reverse complement.
TTAAGATTATAATATGGTGTTTTACGTGCCAAAACCGCTTTCTGATTATAAGGCACGCCGTAGTGGAGGATTGCATAAATTTCGACCACCTGGGGTTCTTTATCGTGCGCCTAAAGTACACGCGTGTTTTCGCTCCCATCAAAGTGCGGCTGCCGTGGCCGGGATTCGATCCCGCCACCTCGTGCTCAGCAGCCCAAAACCATAGCTACTGAGCAACCGCGGCGGGTGCCGATAAACATACAGTGTGACGCAACTTGAGAAATAGCAATGGAATGTCGAGGAACTTAAAAGACAAAAAAATATTGAATCGTCGCGACGGCACATCACAGTCGCCGTAGGCGTCAAAGTCTCTATAACGAAATTAGTTCTGAACAGTTCTGATACCGTCCACACAAGAGTGGTTGCTAGTGCATGTGTCAAATGCTCATATGCTGCGGCCTAAAGCTCACGGCATGGTGCGAAAATGCTCTCACAACGAAAGCAAAACGTTGTGCGCGGACATGCATGCAGACGCGCAGTCGGTCGCTGCGAACCCGTGCGATCGCTGCATTGAGGATTCATTCCGTTAGGCTCCATTTGGTTATACAGACAACCCGCTATAAGAACATATTCCACATAGTTTACTCTCAGCGTTTGCCTACTTTGCCTACAAGAAGCCGCTTCTATACAGACAACCCGCTATAAGAACATATTGCACATATAGTTTACTCTCAGCGTTTGCCTACCTTTCACGCAAGAAGCCGCTTTGGGAGACTCCATCGTGGTGACTGCGCGCAGTGGCGTTCACTGTACGTATTCGATAAAGAGATAGCGTCTGTAAACGATTCTGTGTTTTCAGTTTGCCCAAGATTATTATATCGACAGTAAAAACCATCCCTCGTTTTGAGAGTACCTACATAAATGTCCAGGAGGGCTGCCGCGTGGTGTTTTTATTGAGTGCCATAAGCGAAACCTATGAGTAGAGCGCGGCGTGATCCTTCATACTACGCAAGGGAGGCGCTTCCGATAGATGGCGACTCCGTAACTCCTCGCTCCCAATAATGGCTGGCGCGGAGGATCGGTCTCGTGCGGCACATTGCAAACGGAGCGAAGTGCAGCGCGACTTCATCGCTAATCTGGAGATCGCGAGATTGAACGCGTGGGGCCAGCGCATTGGCGACGCGTGGGCGCGATTCGCAGAAGCCGCCGCCGCCAAATTTCCCAGTCGACGTGCGATACTCTGACACCATCTCGTAGCCATCGCCGCCGCACTACGCTGTTCTTCTCACGCTTTCGTCATACCCTCCTCTGATTTCCATCTCACGGTTCCACTGCACCGTCCTCTCGTCTTCTCTTCTCGCGCCGTTTTGCTCTCTCCGCTTTATGCATCCGCCGCTGTGTGCCCCGCTCGCTCTCATCTTTCGCTGTGCTCGTTCGCTCGCTTACAAGCGACGCCGACGCTCGCTGCAGGAGCAGGCGCCTAAAGCTCAGGCCCCACGCACGCTTGCGGAAGTGTGCAAGCTCGCGTCCGTGCGCCCACGCATGCGCACACAGTGCGGCACGGTTCGTACGCGTCGAAACGCTGCGCGATCTCGGTGAACAGCTCCTCTCAGTTATCGCGCTCTTAGGCTGCCTGGAATCGGTGCGCCTGGCTATGCAGCTTCGGTGCGGTACATTCAAATCTGCGGGAAATAGATTTAAATAATGCAAGAAAGTGCTTAATCTTTAATTTTTGTGCTGATATAACAGCGCTAGAAGTAGAACACTTGCATTTATAGATATCGAAGCATATTTAAACACTGTCAGTAACGAAGTACGAAGTGGCGTCTTCTAACGCGTCTATGAGTGAACCCAGTGAGCGCGCGCTGTCGCGCGCTTTTGTGGTTGCAAGCCACCATTCCTCGCGAGGCACGGAAGGCGCAAGGCGCGTAGGCGGGAGCTTGGGTGCGTCCGTAAGCGTACGTGTGGTCTGGGCTAAAGAGCAGCGCTCTTTCATAATCGAAAGAAATGAAAATGGAGGGAATGTACGCAAGAGTGTACTGCGAAATCTCGAAGGGAACAGCAGTTATACGTCGAATACGTGCTAGATGGCGCCGCAATACACGTTGCCGCATCAAACACAGAGGCTTCATGAAGGTACAGAGTATTTTCTGCTGGCTAAAACAGGTTGTCGACGTGTACCTTAAGCGGTAATAGAGGAGCAAGTACAGGTGCATCATCGACACCGTGTTGAACTTGACCTTGCTATAGTAAGCCTTTCGCTCACAGGTTTATGAAGGGCGTTTAGTATCGGCCGGCATGCAGCATAACTATTATTGTGAAGTGAAGGTAATTCAAATCGGTTAGTGTACGGGGTCACTTGCTAAAACCACGTGTAATGAAACATGTATCAGCAATCTCACCCATATCTTTGCAACCGTACCAACCACGCACCTTACTTTGAGATCATTGTTTAGAAGAAAGAAGCCATGACTGGGTGATTGCTGTGTCACGTGCGCCGACACTACTGTTGTTGCGTCACTCATGATGCAATCAGAGGAAAATGTATCCTCGCCTGCGCATTTCACAGAGGCGTAGCTCGGCAGTACTTTTGTCGATCCGAATGGGAGTGTTTAAGAGAGCTCACTCTGCCGTAGTGGAGTATAATCTATCGAAATTAAACCTGTTCTCGTCAGAAGTTAAACATAGGACTCACAAGTGTGTGACTCATAGCGGAAATTTGACAGTTGCTTGATTATGGCACCCCATGTCTAGGAATGGCGAGAAGAGAACCGGGCAGCAAGTCAGAGGGGTGCCAATCTTCGCTCAGGCCCTTCAACCCCGGCGGAACATATCTGCCACCATAGATAGGGAGCGCAAGCGCTGGAGATTGTGGCGAGCGCAGGAGCCCCAACCACTTGCAAGTGCGTCCACCAGTTCACCAGTATAGCTTGCCTCAAAATTCAGTTGTGGTTTTAGCACGTAAAGCCCCATAATACCATTAAAGGTGTGCTCTTCTGCCACAAAGCGATGTGCCGCGTGAGGCAATGATAATTCTCAACCCTCCCAGAGATTATGAACAATGGCGCTGAACATCACCTCGAGCAAACACGTCTCTCCATTTGTTCTGTCTACTACGCAGGCAAACATCGGTGGTGCACGCAAGGTAATGTTTAACATCAATTCACCGCTCTCGTATTGGACTATATTGGCAAACGTGCAATTTCTTCAGCATTTATAAATGTGGAAGAAATTGCACGTTCGCCGTCGACATCAGCGCTGATTATCGTCAATAAAAGCAAAGAGCATAAAAAGCTTCGCTTACATCGACTCCCAGAGTGCGTGGGATCGGCATATTTCTTTGAATTTTTTTATTACGTTATTTCTGTACCTTCGTAACGAACAATACTCAACTCCCTCCGGCTGCGCGCCAGATAGATTCTACCCGAATTTTTTTATTCTTATTCGGCGTCTTACGGGAAGTTCGACCAACCAATAGTTCATGACATCTATCTCTGTGAACAAAAACTGCGGCAGAAGGAATCTTCCGATGACTGTCGTTGGTAATGCGTTGAACAGTGCATGGATATAGCGACGCAGCGTATTGCGAGCGTCAAAAAAAGTTATGTATTAAGCATGTATTGCAGCTGGATTCCCATTTCGCGTTTCGCGAAAAGAACTAGGCGTCATTTAGCGCCGCCCCCGAAATGATCATGGCCTCCGAAATGCATGGCGCGCCGGTGCGTGCGAACGCTGAGAAACGCGTCCTGCAGAAACCGCACTCCTCTCTCACACTTGTTTCTGCACCCGCTGCGCCATCTATTGGCACTACTGAGAAGTTCGCGCTTGGCCTCTGAGACGAGAAGCGTGGCGCGTCGGTGGTTGCGAACGGTGAGAATTCTGCACTCGCTAGCCGCACACTCAGTTTCACGTACTCAGTGACCCAAATTGCCGAGAGGTTCATTGAAGTTCGGCACATACATACCCAGTACATTCTTTGCGTAGCTCGCTAAAGCGTTGGAATGAAAGGCCTTCATTGAAAAGCGACATACACCCAGTGCATTTGTGTCGCAGGCTGCTAATGCGTCGGGTTCTTGTCCTTGAGGAACGCTTGTGATGTGGGCTCGATTCCGTTCAGCATCGAAGACATTTAAGGAAGCTTTCTCGTCTTTGCACAGCAGCTAATTCTCAGTAGCACATGCCTGTTACACAAGTTGGCGTCAAAGATGTGTATTGATGAGCGGCGCAAATCGAGTTGCACATACCCCGTACTTCAAGTCAACCTCAAAGCGTTTCTTCGATAAGCGGTACCTGCCCAGTCCGGCGTCTACAGTGACCCATGTGGCGTGATTGAAGTTCGTTGAAGAGCGGCACGTATGTACACACTGCCATCTACACAGTTATCCAAGTTGGTCCGGCCGTCCGTTTCAAACCCTGTTACCTCAGCACTGCAGCGCGATACGCTACCCATTCGACCACTGACTGCCCAGTGACACCGGTAGGTGGAGAAACGGTTAGATACAGATATAGATACATAGCCATGGAAAGCGCTTGAAGTACCCCAAATAGAACGTAAGAATTGATAAATCATGCGCGCGCAGTGCAGATGTCCTAAAAAGCGCAAATTAGGGCTGACCTAAAGAGCATGAATTGACGCAGGGCAGTAAAACTGAGCATTCATGGCGGGGCTCTTCTATCTTTGTTACAAGCAGCGGTGAATTAGCGGCTAAAGCGTTGCGCTACTAAGCACCGGTTCGCGACATCAAATACTATGAGCAGCTAAATGAGTTGATGGGTGATTTAAGAAACATTCTGGGCTCTCACGTTCCAAAACCACGATCTGATTATGATGCATGGTATATAACAGGGGACTCCGGATGAAATTTGACCGCGGGAAGTTCTTTAACGCGCACGTAATCAGCGGTGCATAGCCGTTTTTCTACCTTATCGGGATACGGCCGCCGCTGCCGGGATTTGATACCGCGAAGTCGTGCTTCGTAGCCGCGGCCGTATTTCGATTAGAAAGAAAAATGCCCGTGCACCGCAAATTGCGTGCGCGTTAAAGAACTTCAAGCGGTCAAAATAAATCCGGAGTCCCCCGTTATACACCCTGCCTCATAGTCCGATCGTGGTTTCGGAACGTGAGAGCCCAAAATACACACACATATATATATATATATATATATATATATATATATATATATATATTTAAAATCATTGTTCAACTCATTTAGCTGCTCCTCCTAATAGCGGTTATCAGCCAGAATTTCGTACTGTTCTACTCACGCTGCCTCTAGTGTCTTCATTCTCCCGTCAAGCATGATGTTATAGCTCGATTCAGAGTTCAGCGAGCCGCCAACCTTCTTTCTCTCCAAGAGGGATCGTCATCTTTACTCGGACCTTATAAGGTATACAACTATAGTGCACGTGCCGGAATAAAAGAACGAACAATGGTGGACAGAAAGTCGGCGCCATGAGCTTCTCTCCTCACACCATTTCCATTTGTTTTTGATCCTCACAGAACGGGTCAACTCGCGCGGTAAACGAGTTCAGCGTACGAGAAACACCTGCTCCTCCTAACGCCTCTCTGCCGCGTCTGTCACCGGACTGATCCGGAGCACAGCAGTACAACCTTCGTCCAGTTTTGTTATCGGCGCGTGAGATGGCGCAGCGGGCACTCAACTAAACTAATTGTCTCGCAATTACGGCACCCAGAAGGGCAGGCTCCGAGTCAGAAATGAACGCGTAATGGCCTATCCTTTCCCTCTTGTCTTTTATCCGCTGCAGTAGGCTCAGGACTGAGTGGTACGTGTCAAAGCAGCTGTAAACGACTTTGTACGTGGTTCGCAATTACACTAAGGACGCTCCTTGACGGCGGACCCACGTCCGGGGCCAATCAATCGACTGGCTAACCAGCGGCCGGTCCGCGAGCCGAAGCAATTATTGCCGGAGTGCTCGCTGCAGCGATCTTGCTGTCGCTGCGGAGCAGTGCTTCATGGGCTAAGCTTGTTCTCGGATCGGCTCGCATCGCTGTGCATCGAGTCCTGCTTCCGCTCCGCTTGGCGTCGGGATGAAAGTGAAATTATCCCTGTTTACGGTCGGTATATTCTTGCGACCTGTTTCACTGTCGTGGGCGGTGAGCTTTGTACGAACTTCGCCTCGGGGTAACCATCGTTAACCGTAAATTGATATCGCCCGGCAACGGCAGAGAAAACGCGAAAGGTGTACCGTGTTTTCTTCTTCTTGTTTTTCTGTTGCGGGTAAATACGAGATGGAAGGAAGGAAGAAAAAACTTTATTGCTCTATTTACAGCTTTCAGCGGCTAACAGAGGTTTTCATGTTTTACTGAAGTCTCCGTCGTCTTGAGTGGTCAGCGACCCTATTCCAGAGCGTGTTGCACCAATCCTTTTTGGACTGTGAGCACGCCACTGGTGAGCAGGCCCTCCCACTGTTTCGCGCTCGTTTTTTTTTCTTTGTGGAAGGAGAAGGAGAATCAATCAATCAATCAGTGCTCTGTTCTCTTGTCGCTTTAAGATCTTGCGTGCAGATTGATGCTTCATGAATGTTTCTTGCAATGTTTTCGGGCTTGTGAACGCTGCCAATCAGGCCAGCGCCCATACAGCAGCATCGCCTGGCCTCCTTGCCGCCTACTGTCGCTCTACATACTCTGAAATAAAGTATGTGCATGATCTATGACTCCCGTGCTTACCACGTTACAAAGGAGTGACCTTCATGACCAAGCGAAGATTACTCACTCGCTCGCTCGCTCACTCACTCACTCACTCACTCACTCACTCACTCACTCACTCACTCACTCACTCACTCACTCACTCACTCACTCACTCACTCACTCACTCACTCACTCACTCACTCACTCACTCACTCACTCACTCACTCACTCACTCACTCACTCACTCACTCACTCACTCACTCACTCACTCACTCACTCACTCACTCACTCACTCACTCACTCACTCACTCACTCACTCACTCACTCGCTCGCTCAGTGACCTTCTCACATGCTCATATAGTAGCGCTTTAAAGCAAACAACATGATGGGTGCAGCTGTTGTAATTCTTTTATTGATATCTGTCTAAAGGACAGGTTTGTGCCTTTAGTAGCGCCAGCTGGTTCTCTTAGTAATAAAAAGGGAACTAAAACTTGATACACACTGCAAAATACCGAAAACCGTTAAATATGATGAAAATTTTCGAAGTTCCGCGTACTACCATAGTAAAGACCAGACTTGTACGCGTTACAAAAAGAATGTGACTGATTACAATTACAAATACTGCATTAAAATTGTAATTGATTATGGTCGCCAATTACTGCTCCCAAAAATAACTGAAAAAGTGCCCAATAGTATTCGGTCACTTCTACGTTACTTTCCTCCGAACTTTTGCATGCATAGAGTAACCAGAACGACATGGCGTGGCTATTTCAGGGCGTCTTCTGCAACCCTTCGTACACTGCTTACCTGTGTCCCCCCTAAGAATTGCTCTTCAAAATTTCATTGGAGATCATCCCTAGTTTTTTTTTCGAATCTGCAGCAGCGACACTGTAAACTTGCTATAGGAAGAAAAAGAGAGGTTAGCTCGATTTAGGTGACGGCAGCGTGGGGTTGTAACCTATACTGATTTTGCGCACAATACCGTGGTCACTCAACAGTGGTACCTGTATGAAACGCAGCGGTTCATTGTTGATGGGACTTGCAGAAGACATTCCCAGTTGGTCCAATGGAAACTTAAAAACAAATGCATGATTTCTTGGCATTATCATCCTAAGTGGCCTTCACAATCGAGTCACATCATCTCCTGCTCAATTCATAGGCTATCAACTGATGGAGCGTTCTGAGCCCCTAATATAGCCTGCCTGAGCATGCGCATTTACAAGGCTGCTGCATGCTACGGTTTCGGGCATTCTACCGTCATCAGCATCATCAGCCTGGCTACGCCCACTGTAGGGCAAAGGCCTCTCCCATAGTTCTCCAACTAACCCGGTAATGTGCTAATTGTTGAACTAAACTTGCTAAACTTCTTGATATCTGCCAACCTAACTTTCTGCCACCCCCTGCTACGCTTCCCTTCTCTTAGAATCCAGTCCGTAACCCTTGCTGACGATCGGTTATCTTCCCTCCTCATTACGTGCCCTGCCCATGCCCATTTCTTTTTCTTGATTTCAACTAAGATGTCATTAACTCGCGTGTGTTCCCTGTACTGTTCTACTGTAGCTTTAGCTAATTCCGGTTCTCAAAGCTGGATGGCTCGTTACAGCTTGTCTCGTCAGTAATGCAACTTGTTACACGTAATTGGTTGCAGAAAAAAAGTGATTAAATTACAGTGAGCTTTACCGAGTAAACAAAGTAATAGTAAAACTACAACATCAATAGAAACAAAATGAAATTGATGACAATAATTCATTACATGTAATCAGTCAAGTACAAGTCTGGGCTAAAGACGCAGAGGAGAGTCAAAGGGCAGAAGAGCCACACGCAGTCCCATAAACAAATTAATGTGTGTCTTTCAGGCCAGGTGATTGATGTATCACACACAGCTACGTAAGAGAACACAAGTTATTATTCATTATTTGGTTTGCACGCATAAACAAAATCACAGAGAAGAGGAGGAGAGTTAGCTGGCAACTGCCGCTAAGAAGGGGAAAATACCTGCCTGCTCAAGAACAGAAAATGTACATAGAAAAAGAGTAGTCTAGGAATAACAGGAGAGATTTTAAGAGAGAGAAAAACAAATAAAGCAATTGGGGGGGGGGGGGGGGGGGGGGCGAGGGCAGTGAAGAATCACATAAGAATAACATGTGGATGAGTATGCATAGAACAAATTCCAAACGTCAGCGTTACATACACGACCTGTCGAATTAAAGAAAACCGTTATGATGAGCTGAGGCATAAATATTTAGTACGAGCCTAAGCTATTTGCAGTTTCAAAAAAATATATATATAAATGCCCAAGCGCTCTTTTAGGTATTTCCGCTGCTGGCTATGGGCTAAGTATTTTTTCAGGGTTACTGGTCGACGGCTTAACAACATTATAGCTTTAGTCTTCGCCGCACTGTATTACGTAATAGTGTTAGATACGGGACCTTTTACTGAGCCTCCTTCGAGTTCACCAGGCCACATCGAATCGTGCCACAGCTAATTAAGGAGCGCAGAAGCACATCTACCCCGTTCCCGAGGCGCGGCACATGGAAACGAGTTGGCGTCCCCCACCTCGTGCGCCGCAGGTGGAGCTATTCACTGCTTGACTGTTCCCGAAAGTGTAGCGGGAGCCTGGCACGGTTCCAGGTAACGCAGGTCCCGAGCAAAGCTGCTTTGCAGCACTGAATCGTCGCCCCTTTCCGCCTATTGTGACGGCGCTTGCAAGCCAGCAAGGCAATACCGCAGAGAGAAGTAAGCACTCGGACAATTGGGGCTCAAGGAGCGACAATGTGCGCCGGGTGCGACACAATCGCACGGGCGCCTACCATTGGCCGAAAATGACGACACCTGAGCGGGCTCGCCGATTGGCCGCACGTGACGTGACTTCGAGACACCGAAGGGCTTAAAAGATACAGACCGGGAGCAGCAAGAGAGCATTTCTTCATTCATGTCTTTCGAGCTTCTCGCCACGGGCCGCAGCGCCCGAGTTGCTGCCGGCCCGTAATGACTTTATGACTGTTAATTTCTTGGTACTCTCACTCTAAATAATGTAAATAAACCTCCAGTTTTCATCCTGACGTCCTCCTCAACCTCGGCCAACTCCCGCACCCAACGGCAAGGTCCAAAAATCTGGGGGACAGCAATTGGGATTGTCCTGCAGATGCAACAACTGGTGGCAGCGCTAGGGATGACCCTTCATCCAAAGAGATCCAACAATAGGCACCCACGAAGCAGGTGTTGCGCGGCTTGATTACTGTGGCCATTGTGGCAGTGTGGACTAATAACGTATTGTAATCAGTGCAAAATGTGACGCATATAATCTGTGCCGAGGCGCAGACGCTGCAAGAAAGTTACAAGATGAATGCCATTTAATTAACTTTGATGACGTTAACGATTTAATATAAGGCTCTATAAATACTACTCTCAGAACTCTGATTTCTGATCTAGCCAGCTGTTAGCGCTGAATCGACAGGACAGCAACAGGCAACTTCACTACCGGGTGAGAGGAATACTTAATGAACTTCATTTTTGTGCCTCGAATTTTCAAAAGGCTTAAATATTTCTGTAGTGGTGGGTCACATGAAAAAAGCCGCAGTGTCGCCCGAAAGCCGAAGCATCTATTGCAATAGCAAATTAGTGGACAGCTACACGAAATACGATCCGTAGTAGCTTTATCGGCTGTACAAACTTGTGCACATAGGCATCCTAACTACATTAGCAAGGATACTGTCGCGGCCACACAAGCAAACATGACCGCATCTCACTCGGTAACCGCGGAAACTCGCTGTCGAAATTCTGGAGTGAGGAATTGCGGCAGCAGCAGCGAGCGAATTGAAATTCGTGCAGCGTCTCGCATCAACGGGAACTAACCCCCGTATGCAGAAATGCAACTTAAGTCGAAGCACATGCTTGACTTGATTTAGATGACGCCTGGCGTTAACGTGCCCAAAGACGCTCACTGCGTTTCCTTCGGCGCGTTCCCGATAGGCGTCACTCGGACCAAGTCAAGCATGGGCTTCGACTTAAGTTGCATTTCTGAATACGGGGGTAAGCCGCGAAAACAAAGCGAGCGGCAGGCTATGTCCCCGTCGCAATGGTTTTCTATATACAGTGGCCCGGGTGGGCGCCCGGCCCGCCCAGCGTAGAGCGCGTACCGCCCCCCCCCCCTCCCCTACTCTCTCCCCACTTTTCTCCGTTGCGTGTGCGACATATTATAGCGATCACTGGCTCACCCTCGCACGCTTTCACTCTCACATACAGCATTTTATCGCCCTTTGACTTTATACGAAACTTCACTGCTACGGCGACGGCGACGGTAGAAATGCGCCTGGGGTGTCCATATGCTTGCTATCTTTACTTGCTATCGCTATAAAGCACCTCATGTATATTCAGAACCTCATGTCTGAATATATATTCAGACATGCGCCACGCGAGGACTTCGCCGTGGCGCCACTAGATGGCGTGGCGTAGTCATAGGGACATAAAGATTGTGTTGGGCAATAAAATTTAATGAAAAATAAAAATAATTAAATAAAGACTAAGCCCTGCCTGCTTCACCTAAGTATTGCAGGCTGCCAAATTCGAAAGATAAATGAAAAGGACCGTAGTCAAATAGTTTTGTGGTAAAAAAAAGGGGGGGGGGGGTGTCTACCACCAGGGAAACCACAGCCAAGGAACGGATGGTTGCGGGATTTATTGAAAATGATGCATAAACCACAATACATAATAGCAAGTAATAATGTCTTGTCTTGACTTACAAAGTTTCTTCTCTTCCTTTGTTTCCCCTTTGCATGCAGACTTATACAATATTTAATCTTCCTTTTTGAGCTTTTCTTGACTTACAGTCATTGATGTTGACGTCTTCTGTTGATGATGTCCCTGTTGTCTTGCCCGTTCTCTTGTCTTGTCTCTATCTTGTGTTGGTGATGTCTTCTGTCGTGCTTCATGACGTCTTTCCCCAAGATCATGTACAATCCTTTCCCCCTCTACCAGTCTCCACAGCCTGCAGAAGCTCACAATAATATATCCTGCCTTCAGGTATCTGACCAAAATTGAATAGAATAGTGACCGAAAACACACTCCTTCTCCGCCTCTTTCTTTTTCCTTCATTCCAGAGTGTGCATACATGCATTTCCGTTATCTCCCTTTCTCTTTTCTTTTTAAACCTGACCACATTTCTTCCTTCTATTTTTTTATTCTTTTCAGTTTATTTAATTGTTATTTTTTTTTCCTTTTGTTTTCCGTGTATGTCATTCATCTTTTCCCTCACATACTGTATTTCTTTTCCGGAGTTAATGATCAATGACATACTCAAATATAAAATGTCAGTAACAGACACCACGATGCCAATAGGACCCAGGAAGCAAAGAGTCTGGAGGAGTGATTGACTTGGTTCCCTCTATCCCGCGATGCAGCTTGTCAACTCCTGCCCAAGGGGGTCGGCATTCCGACCCCGTGAGGTCACATCTCCCTCAGTTCCAATTTTATTGACCACATGAAACAGGCAGTTCCAACACAATTTGCATTTCAGTTTTCTACCCGGTATCCAACCATTACTCATGTGGAATCTATTTAATCACTGTGAGCCCTTTTTTTACTCCGGTGGTAGCCGCAGCCGTCATACCGTTTCATTCAAGGAGTCATAGTAACAGCCGGATGGTAATTTTCTGGGAAGGCTGGACACGAAATGAATTTGTGGAAATTCACCGTGGACTGAAACAAGGATGCCCTGCTTCTCCACTATGCCTCATATTTGTGTAAAGGGTACAGAAAAAACAATAGGAAACGGTGAGTTTTTTTATTTATGTCACGCTCGCAATGAGCAAACGTTGCAACAGAAGGTCCCTGGGCTAATGTATGCGGACGACAAGTGCTTCTAGCGAACGATGCGAGAGATTTAGATACTTGCCAGTATGAGTGACAATGCCACGAAGGCCTTACGTTTATCACAGTGAAATCTGGAAATGTGACCATTAATGTCGTGACAAGTAATGGCACGGTATCCATTCAGTGCCACGTAGTACCCATAGTTCCTCAATACAATTCATGGGTGTATACTACTTAAACGATGGAAAAACCTACTCAAGCATCCGCTAGTATAAGAATAAGGTGGAAGGGTAATGCAGTAATATTGAAACATAGAGCACTTTGGAGCTGTAATTTACGTGTATATGAGGTGGTGCGAGGAATTTGGAAAGGAGTAATGATGCCAGCGCTATTGTTCGCAGATGTCCTTCTGTCTTAAAATGAGATATCTTGTTGAGGCGCGAAGTTAAACAAAGGACAGTAGACCAGTTGGCCCTGGGGGCCCACGGGAAAACCAGAAATCAGGCAGTGCAGGGAGTCATTGGGTGGACCTCGCTGAAGTCACAGAAGTATTGAGGAAAATTAGTTTTGAAGAAAGACTTAGAATACGAATGAAAATAAATGAATGGTTAATGTGTACCTCGAAAGCGTGGACACAGAATGAAGGAAGAGGTCAAGAAAGTTGGCAACCAGGTACAGGCTAACTAGAGGGAAGCTACGGTGAAGTACAGGTGCTCGAGAGTTAGAGTGAAGTCAAAATTGCAAGCGTAACTAGACAACCAGGAGGCTTCAATATGTACTTGAGGGAAACATAGACAGTTAATTGGCATAAAAGTGTGGAAACAAGGAAGACCATGGAGATTTGCAAGAGTTGTAAAAAAGAAATTAGAAAGGAAAATCTGTACGACAACACAAAGCTATTTGAGGCTCGATCTGGTTGCCTAAGGAGAAGAAAAGAACATACCGGAGTAAACACTCGCAACAAGATGAGGCATGTCCCTGATGCAAAAAAAGATTTAAAAAATACAGAGACAGCTCAGCACATCCTAACTGAATGTCACGGCATTTACCCAGCGAGGCCCATACGAAACATCCACCTTCCAGACGCACTGGGCATATGAAGTGGGTGAAAGCAATAATAACAATAATAATATAACAATATCCTTTATTTCCCTCATGAAGTGAGGGAGTGCGGGAAGAAAAGCGCACAAGTCAGCTTGACTAGTTCCCAGCTCGCCAGAGTAGAAAATACAGAAACAAAACATTTTTGGCATAGCAACATGAAAACCACAAACGATTAGTAATGCAGCAATAACTTGTGCACAACAGTGAGAATAACTGACTAGAGAAATAAAAAGCTTTTAAACTGCGTGAAACACCAATGTTTAAGGAAACGTACAAATATAAAAAAAGCGCAAGTAAAAAGCGCTACACAATGAAATAAATGACACAAAAAATGGTACACGTTGTGTAGTATCAACAGCACATTGTTACTTTGCAGTGCGTATAGCGTACATGCGCAGAGATGAAAAACCACTTGAAATTCTGTCACGAGAAAGGACTTTTGCCATAGAAAAACAATTTCAGTTCCTGCTTCGACGTTGTTTCGGGAGTGAATCCGTTGTTACGGCAGAAATTTAATAAATGCGGTAGCGTTCTCTTTACCATCTGTTGTCCATATCCGGTGCTGCACGTTTTGATTAGCCATGGCTGTGTGCTTCGACTCTCATAAGGTGTGGTCCTTTTAGAAAGCGATGCCAACTGTAGTAGGGAATGGCTGTTATTTTTTACTTCAAGCTTTCAACGTGAACACAAGCACTGCGGATATAGCTCGTCTATTTTCATTATAGAGTACTTCAAGAACAGAGGGTGGGAAGGGTGACTACTGGGGCAGTTTCATTTCTTAACATTTGTTTTCTGCAATATCATGATTCTTTGCAAATCCCTTTTTGTTGTGCTCCGCCAAAGAAATTGGCAATATTTCATATGCGAGTAGAATAGCGCATTCTACTATATAAGCTTAAACTTTGGCGGTAGACTATATTTGTTGGCGTACGTCAGTCCAACGATGTGAGACAGTTTTGGCACAATGTGGTCTATATATGAATGTCCCAGGTCACGTTTTCGCTGAAATAGACTCGAAGTATTTTAAGTACGTTTACTATTTGTATCTTTGAGTTGTGCAGCTTAATGTCTCAGGTAATGTTAATCTTCGTGCTTTTCGCCCGGCATGTGACAGCCTTCGTTTTATTAACGTTTATTTTCAATTTGTAATGTTGCACCCATGTATCTAATTACGCAAGCGTTCTGTTCGCTCTCATAATTAGCTCATCCGGACTTCCTGCAGAGAGTAACAGTGTCACATCATCAGCGTAAATGATAAATTTCTCCATCGGATCGGCGTTAACAATGTCATTCAAATATAAGTTAAACAGAAATGGGCCAAGAATACTCCGTTGAGGTAGGCCGGCAGAAATAGGTAATATATTAGAAGAGTAGCCATTTAAATACACGTACTGCTTGCGCTCACTAAGGTAGGACGTCAGAAGCGATAGAACCGTTCCGCGGAATCCATACATTTCCAGCTTTTTTTTGGAGGATTGAGTGGTTTAAATAATCAAAGCCTTTGTAATATCGACGTATATTCCAACGGCTACTTCTTTATCTTCAAGTCATTGCAAGATAACTTCTTTTTGTTCTAACAGTGCCACTTCTATTAATCGATATTTTCGGAAGCCATACTGAGCGCCGTGAATGATATTGCATTGTGCGCTAAAATTTGTTATTCTGATAAGGATAAATATTTCAAATCCTTTTGAAAAAACAGGTAGTACGGACACGTGTCTAAAATTTGTGAAGTAATTCTTACTCCCTTTCTTGTGCAATACACTCACTTTGGCGAGCTGCATTTGCCGCGGAAATAATCCTTGAGATAAGCAAAGGTTATATATGTAAGCTACGCGCTCTGCTATGTCTTCTATCACAAACATCACTGGCTTTATTACAATACCCGTCTGCGTCTCCACATTTGCTACTAGTTAGCCCCATGAAAACTGACATGACAAGTGATTCTGATATTAGCGTTAAGAACATTGACTTCTCGCTTCTTATGTGAAGAGTATTAGAATCAACGAAATTACTAGTTACCTCTGCAAAGTAGCTGTTCAATGCTTTAGCTAAATAAGTCCCCGTGAGTCCCTTATTCCCAAGTATGAATTTCTTTACTGGGCTTGGACCTGTAGATCTGTTTAAAAGTCCATTCAGTTTCCTGAATAATTCATCAGACGTATTCATCGAGGAGGAAAACTGGTTACAAAAATATTGATCACGTGCACTGCGTGCTTCCGCCGTCACTTTATTTCAAAACACTTTAAAAGCTTTAAGCATCTCAGGGTCTCGAGCTTTTTTTCAAACTTCTTGTATAGCCTATCCTTTTTATAAATTCTTTTCGGCAATTCAGCTGTGAACCATGGCTTCCTAATATGTCTTCGTTCCTGTGCATGTTTATAAGGGTAGCACTCGTTGTATATACACAAAAAAAGCATTTAAAAACAAAACATAAGTGGTTTCGGCACTTGTTTCCTTGAGAGCATCGCTCCAGTCATGGTTAACATCCTTCTCAGCTGAAATTGTTGAGGTTTTTAGTCGACATATCTTGAAGTAACTTTGGTGTCTCTTTTGAATAAGGAAATCTGCTTTACAGAACGCACATAGAAACGCCGCGGTGGTCCCTGATATCGGTATTTATTACGTCTGCTTTCAGAATAGGCATGTGCATGTTGGTTATAAGTAGAGCAAGTAGTGATTCAGTCTACCGTGTAACACGTGTAGGATTGCATGTCACGTTTAAGAGGGCAAAAAAAAAATTCAATAGATTTTTAAATTCTTTTTTGGTGGGCTATGTGCAAGGAGGTTAATATTAAGATCATCACGTAAAATGATATCGTATTTGTTTTCACTTATGAAGGACAAAAAAAGGTCACGAAAAGCGAAGAAGGATTTCAAATTTATGTTTGGAGGGCGATAGATGACCGCCATAACCTTGTTTTCGATAACAAGGGACAGAACTTCATAATCAAGGTTGATGACAAAAAATGCAGCTAACACATCACACTGAAAGTGATTTTTTACCATCAGTAGTACGCCACCACCACGACTATATTCGTGCGATTGAAAGCAAATGTGTCATATAAAGGAAGCTTCAGTACACTCCTATGTACACCATACCAGGTTTTAGTCAATATGACTGTATCAAAAGCAAAACCTAGTTGCGTAGAAAGGAACTCGAGATTGGCTGTCTTAGATACCGCAGACGGTCAGCAGTGGATATAAGGGGATAGATGTTAAGAGTGTCAGTGAAAAACGAAAAAGAAAGAAAAAAGAGGTAAATTGATAGCACCTGATTTATTACAGGCATAAGTAACTATACAAGGCAGATACATGTTATAAGGAAGAAAAAAAAAAGGGAGACAGAAACGTACCAGAAATATATACCCTTGACTAGCTCAAGCAGGCTAGGTGACTATGTGTCGCCGCCCCTTTTCCAAGGAAATGTCAATAAATCATCCTCATCATCATCATCATCATCATCATCATCATCATCATCATCATCATCAAGCGCGAGAGTGGAGGCCTATTGCACTTCACGCCTCATGTACGGCACGTTCTGGCAGTGGCAATACGGTGCGCCGCTAGATTTCTTCAATGCCGATCGCTGTAACTTCGACAGTCATATAGAGACAGTTTCTGTGTATTTTTAATTAAGAGCATCACTATAAAAATTTTGGTATTCAGTATGAGATCACGGTGTGGTGGATCCAAACAAAGAATACCAGCATGTGCTGGTTAAGGATACGTCTTTACTAGCGGCAAAAAAAATGGTCTCGGCATAATAATAATAATAATATTTGGGGTTTTACGTGCCAAAACCACTTTCTGATTATGAGGCACGCCGTAGTGGAGGACTCCGGAAATTTTGACCACCTGGGGTTCTTTAACGTGCACCTAAATCTAAGCACACGGGTGTTTTCGCATTTCGCCCCCATCGAAATGCGGCCGCCGTGGCCGGGATTCGATCCCGCGACCTCGTGCTCAGCAGCCCAACACCATAGCCACTGAGCAACCACGGCGGGTAGGTCTCGGCATGAGGCGCGCGGTCGGGTGCATACCGCGAAAACAGAAAAAGCGGCCCAACATTTTGCTGTCGCGGAAGAATGGGCTGCGCGGCTAATTTTTGCGACATGCCGCTCGCCGCCGTTCGGGGGGAGCTATAATGACCGGCTGATTCATTCACGCGGACAAACGCCATTAGCGAATTCCCCAAGAGAGAAATAAAACTGCCATTTATCTTAAACATTCAAGATGCACACTGGCTCTTCGTTAAGAACGACACGTTTTCTAAAACGATATGTGAAGCACAACTACAGCTGCGGCGTATTAAGGACCCCCTACGCGCAACGTGGCCGTCTAGCAGGCATGTTTTTTCTCATCGAGTACTCTATTACTGAAAATTTCGCTATAACTCCTATGATTCCGCTTGACTTCGCTAAGCGTAGAGATAGGCGCAGACGAACCAGTAATGCGCCGTGGGCGTTTAAAGAACGTTAAACGACCTCCATTGAATTGTGGTATTTATTTTTCCAGATGGTTCTGTCGCAACGCAACGCAGCCATTTTAAGCTCTTTTGGAAGCAATGTAGCACGGAGAACAGCCAAACAAAACAGATAAATTTTTGCGCCTCATCGCGCAAAGATCATTCGTAGAGAAAACGCGGCTGCGGTTAAGTATTCAACGAAGGATGTGAGTAAGGAACCTGCGTCGTAATAGCAACTTATCTTACTTTTTGTTCCTCCTGCGTTTCTGCATGCAGGGACTGTGCCAGGAGAAGGTTTAGAACGGTGCAATTCGCGACATATTATTTACGCCTACTTGCATTTACTCTTAACTGTTTTTTTTTCCCTAGAATATGAATCATGTGCCCTTTCGACACACACACACACACACACACACACACAAGCATACACACACACAAAATATGCTACAGGCTAACAATAATTATAGCTCACTTCAATACTTCAATGACATGACGCTTGGAGAAAAATCTTGATCACCCAAATCCACCGTTCTTTTCTCAGTTTAGACGCCGGAATTTCCCATTAGGAGCTTGTTTTGAAGAAATCGCAATATTAGTTTCTTAAATTTCTTCTGTTTCTTTCTTTACTTTGTAGATAAGGTAAAAAGAACCATGATCATGTTTGCTATAGGTTCGTGTGCCACGCAATGCAGAAAATAATAATGTCGTATTTCTGCGGGCACCCCTGCGGCTCACTGGTCCATAAACAAGGTTTACGACACTTTCGGCCATTTAGTTCTATAAGTGCAATACTAATTAAGTCGTTCTTTCTATGCTTGAGTCTGCAAAATGTCTAATGCCAATCACGTAACTGTTCTTGTCTGTCATAGATAAGCAACTACATGCTGGTACAGGGAAAGAAACGAATAATACATTATGTAAAGAGCATCACATGCGTAGATTTTGGGCTGCTACCCAATTTTTTATTTTTTTTTGCTGTTGACTCACTGTATTTTCCCATTTAAGCCAAGCGCTGAGAAATTCCTTGTACGCACGCATTCCATTACGCCTAACCTCGAATTATATACGCGTCTAAAAAAATATTTCTGATGTTGCGGAAAGCTTTGCGAGGCTGCCTAGGGGGCCCCAGCTTTGACGTATTGGATTTGCTTTTTGTATGCTTCTCACACTTTCGAGGCTGCTTTCCATTTCCCACCGTGATGTTTTAGAAGCAACACATATTTGGATTGAATCTGATGGAATGTTGCGTAGTATGCGAAGGGGAACAAAGCAATGCTCTCATTTGGCTTTTTGGTCCATGACGCGAAGACTTGCTAGATTTTTTCTTTCCTTTCAGCGCTACTGTCACACGAATTCCTGCTGGCTCGTTAGAGAAGATTCGTAGTTCACAAACCACATACTTGCTGAATCTTCGAGGCTACAGTAGACGTTCTTGATCTTCCTGACGTGGTCTCCTTTGTTGAAGCTGGCGACTTTCTCAAAGTCATTGTACCAATCTTCAACCGCTTCGAATGTGTCGCCATGGAAAAATCGCGGCCTTGGTGGTGCAAAATACAATCCATAGAACAGGAGCAGTTTATGTACCTCGTGTCTGGCTTGCCGTAGTGGCAAACATTCTTCTCGATGGGCTTGCCAGCCGGTAGAACTTCGGTGGCAGTCCTTGCAGGCGACGACCTCTTCGGGCAGCATGGACTAAGACAGCTGGTGATGTTTCCAACAGCGGGTCCAGATCGCCTAGAGCGCCAGGCTACCCAGCACCTCCACCAGTTACTCGCGAAAGGAAAGGCGAGGGAAGTACACCGGCAGTGACGGCACATTTACTGAAGCGGACACACAACCCGCATCGTTCACGTCTGCTTCTATATCCCACCGGTCCAGTGGTGATCATGGGTTAAGCATGCAAAACAAGCGCGGAATATTTGAAGCGTGCGCTACGTATATCTGTATGCCCGAAAGAACGAGAAGAAAGGGGCTAACCAAGGGGCCCGATTTTTATTAATCATATTATAAGAAGCCAACAAACAAAGACACCAAGGAGAAATACTTAATAATTCATTTAAAGAAACGATAAATTAGCGGCAATGAAAGTGGATGAAAAAACAACTTGCCGCAGGTGGGGAACGATCTCACGTCTTGGTGTTACGCGTGCGATGCTCGCACGCGCAATGCGAAGACGTGAGACAAAAATCAAAGGCACGAATTCAACACGAATTGGGTGCGCGAGAATACAGCGCACACGTAGCCATCAGGTATATCAGGTAGGCTAGCCTGCGAAGACCACACAGATTGCTTTCAAGATTGGGCGCGCGTGGCCGTGTTCTGTCGCCGCAGCTGGAGTAGGGGAGATGCGCAATAACCTGGTCCCACCCACCCTTCTAGCGCGCGCACGTCCCCCTGCTCCCCTCCTCTTCCTCCCCTTCCATGCGTGAGAACATGGCGCGCACCCTTCCCGCATTGCTCTCTTGCGAACGCGCGAAAACGCCGTCGCATGAAGCCACTATCCTTCTCGGCTAACCCTCACCTATAGCATAAGGTGCTTGGCCGCGATGTTATCGCACGTGGACTTTATATTGAACATCACGGCAAATACGACGCCGACGGCGGAGATTCGTCTGGAGAGTCCATATAATTGATATCGCAATAATGATGGGACTTGTCATTATTCATTGGAGTGCGGTCGCTGCCCCAAAGCCATTTGTTGGCTTGGGCAGGCCCATATTTGTACCCGGTAGATCCACAAATAAACAATTTAGTGTTATTCATTTAAAGCGGCATCTACTGAACCCCCCTTCGCCGCGTCCTCCCCCCGCGCTGCCTACCGGGTCGCTCCTCTATCCTAGGCAGGAGCCTTCCATGTCCGTCCTTGTCGTGAAGCATGCGAAATAAAAAAGAGAGGGCTCTTTATTAGAAAAACAGAGAATTTTGCCGGCGCGTATATAACCGCTGGCATGCTACTCTGTATAGGGATGGGGAATGGGATGAAAAGATTCCAGAAAAGAGTGGGAGAAAAAAAGGATAAAAGTAAATATGAAATGTCCGAGTGGACCTGATACTATTATTTACAGGTGACATGGCGGGTAAATTTAGGCTTTTGTATAGGAAGGATGCAATTTTTAAAGCTTTCCTATTTGACCAATTTCTGTCAGGTATTTGAACAATAAATCCAAAACCCGTCGCTGTTTTGAAGGGCCGGGCATTGGACCTAAGATGCTCGGTATCGTTAACGGTTCGTGGCAAATCATGTCCATTTGGTGCTCTAAAGATTGTCTCTCGTCGCGGTACGCGGGGCATTCTAGTAATATGTGCTCAATTGTCTCTAAGTTGCGATAGTTATCACAGTATGGGTTAGTGGTTAATCCTATGCGGTACAGATAATTGTTCGTGTATGCCACGTTCAGTCGAAGACGATGGTACAATGTCTCTAAGTGTCGAGGAAGTGGTCGTGGAATTTTTGGTCTCATATCTGGGTCAATGTAACGTAGGAAGTTATCTTGGTGAAGCGGCAGATTCAAGATGCGGTCTTTTTCTTGATAGGCATATTTTTTTGCCATGTTTGAAGCATCGGCTTTTGTAAAATATGTTCTTTTGAACTTGCGGTATTGGAGTCCATTTCTGGCAGCTTCGTCTGCTCTTTCATTTCCCGAAATGCCGGCATGGCCAGGTATCCACTGAAACTTTATGCAATGCCCAGAAATCTTAGCCCTGTGGTGAAGATAAGCAATGTCAAATGCTGATGGTTGATTATTGCAACGCTTGTGCTTGTTCCACATACTTTGTAGGGCTGCTTTTGAGTCTGTGAAAATCACCCATGTCTTTGGCGGTTGCTGTCGAAGTACATACACAAGGGCCTCCTTAATGCCATATAGCTCCGCTGAAGTAGATGATGTCGCTCGCGCAAGACGAAACGAGAATCGTTGTCCTGTAGAGGGAACAAAAAGTCCGCATGATGAACGATGTGGAGTTGTAGAGCCATCTGTGAAAATGTGCGTTGCGGCTGCGTATTCTTTGTGCTAAAGCTATCTGATAAGTTGCTGCTTCAGGCATTTTCTTTTTCGCACTGATTCCAGGTATATATGGCACGATTTCCAGTGGGGACAGCGTCCATAGTGAAATGTTTCGCGGCATAATTTGTGACGCCTGAGCAGGAATCGAAATAGAAATGCTTCCGACGTCCTGCCCAAAGCTAGATGTAGCACGGGTTCTGGAAATATCCTTTAAAAAGTGAGTCTTCGTATGAATGACTTGGCGGAGGTGTATCCGAAGCGTCTCCTGCGAACATAGCACTTCCAGAGGCAGGCATCCAGCTTCTGCTACAGTCCCTGAGCGGGACGACCCCTTCGGAAGGCCAAGACATACGCGAAGGCAGTTGTTTCGTGCTGCCTCTAGTTTTCTCTTGCTTGTGGGAGATATTTTGTGCAGGATCGGGAGGTAATATCGTAGTGTTCCGTCAACGTAGGCCTTATGGAGGAGCACCATTGATCTACAGTTGCTGCCCCACTGTGATCCGGCTAAAAATCGGAATACATGCGACGCCGAGGAAATCTTCTCACTCAGTTTTTTCACTTGGGGCGACCATGTGAGGTTCCTATCAATCGTCACTCCAAGAAACCTTTGCGTCTTGACGTATGGAAGGGCACGACCACCCAACACTAGTGGGTATTTTTCCATACACCTCCGCGTGAAAGCCATGGCAACGCTTTTGTCGGGGTACAATTTCAGACCCCTTGGATTTAGGTAGGCCGATATATTTGCTAGCGCTCTCTGGAGGCGTTGTTGGGTGGTACTGCGGGAACGTGCTGCACTCCAAATGCAGATGTCGTCCGCATACAGTGTGATTTTGACGCCAGGGGGCAGGTTTCTTTTCAGATGGATGAGGACTAAATTAAATAATACCGGGCTTAACACAGCTCCTTGTGGCACTCCCTTCTCGACGGCATAAAGCGCCGTGGGGCCATCCGGGGTACACATGAAAAGTTGGCGTCCTTAAAGATAGTCTTCAATCCATGCGTAGAGCCGTCCTCCAAGACCAAGGGTTTCCAAAGCGTCAAGTATTGCTTTATGATAGACCGAATCATATGCTGCCTTAATGTCTAAGAATAATGCAGTAGGTATGTTGCCAGAGACCAATTCCTCTTCAATTGATGAGACCAAGGCAATGACATTATCAATTGCGGATCTATTTTGCCGGAAGCCATTCATTTCCTCCGGGTAAACTTTTGCAGTTTCCAGGAACCAATTTAGTCGTTTGCAGACCATTTTTTTGAATAGCTTCTCTACGCAGCTAAGCAGAGATATGGGTCTGAAGGACGCGTAATTTGTTGGCTGCTTCGCTGGTTTCAATATAGGAATGACTTTCGCAAGCTTCCATTCCGTAGGAACCTCCCCAGTTATCCATGAGGTGTTGTAGTACTCCAGAAGGCGTAGGCGAGATGTGTGGCATAGATTTGCGAGCGCTTCATAACTCACGCCGTCATGGCCAGGTGATGATCGCTTGTTTACGTCGCCGATTGCTGCCGTGAGCTCTTCGATGGTGAATGGTAATTCTAAGTCAGGAAGGGTAGCTCGAGGTGGACTAGGCTGACGACTTGCAATTTGCCGCAAAGGTAGTGCCCCGTTGGAAAGGAGCCTGCAGTACTGCTCTGCCACCTCTTTCAGGGATGCGCGCTCATGTAATGAGAGGGCGATAAAAGGATAAAGCTGTTGCGGCTCCTTGCGAATGCCTCTGACGACTCGCCAGATTTTGCTCAGCGGTTGTCCTATGTCCAGTGTCCCACAAAAGTCCCTCCACCTTTTTCGGTCCAGTTTGGTGAGGTAACGTCGTATATGTCTTTGTGCCCGTCGACAAGTTCTGAGGTCTTCGATATTCTTAGTACGTAGAGCCTTCCTTTCGGCACGCCTTCGAATGGCACATAACCTTTCAAATTCCTCGTCGTTTGTTGGTACATTACAATGCTTAGTGGCAGAGCGGGTACTTTGTTTCAGGCAATGAGCTATTGTCGGTATTTCTGTATTCGTAGTCGAGGCTGTGATTCCTTTGTCTACGGCTGCTGTGTAAGCTTCCCAGTCTACCGACTTCAGTTTCACTTTTCTGGGCGACGTCCGAAAATGAAGGGCAGAGATTAGGATCGGGTAGTGATCACTACCTCGAGTCTCGAAATCTGTACACCATGCGAACATAGGGGCCACTTGACTTGATACGAATGTGACGTCAATGCAGCTAACAGTCGTCAGATTTTTCAGGTATGTTATGCTGCCGTCGTTCAAGGGCTCTATATTGTATTTTGCTAAAAGCTTCGCCAGCTTGGCACCCCGAGCACATGTATGTGAACTGCCCCAGATCTCGTTATGTGCGTTGAAATCGCCACAAATAATATGTGGAGACTGAGTGTTTGTCAACAAGTTTTCCAACCTTGTCACGTCGAAAGGTGATCCTGGTTCCAAGTAGACGCCGATCAGGGTAAACACTTTGGATGCAATCACGGTGGTTGCGCAAATATATTCGTTCTTGTCATGTGGTGCTACGTCAATCGCAGAGGCAGGTATGTCGTTGCGAAATCCAACGAGCAGTCGGCTAATTCCATTTTGTCGCCTTGAATGATGAAAATGATACCCCTTTATCCTAAAGTGCTCGTCGACGCGAGACTCGGAAATGACTAAAGAAGGGAATCGGTACATTCGCGTAAGATGCTTAAAGTCTGCTAACTTCGAGCGCAAGCCGCGAGCGTTCCACTGGAATATAGTACATGTGCGGAAGTGTTTGTTGGTGGACACCGCTTGTGAGACGATTGTTGGCGAAGCCATCGTTGCTACTGCGAAGAATCACGGCTTTGCGCCGTGAAAGAAGACACTAGCGGTTCCAAAGCCAGGACGGCCTCTACTTCAGGGATGCTCTTAAACGATGGGCTGGCACGGAGAATAGCCTTGATTGCGGCGAACATCATGGGAATCAGCATACTCGATATCTCATTTGCAGTGATACCATCTAACAACTTTTCTTGGTTCTTCCTGTT
Source organism: Dermacentor andersoni (assembly GCF_023375885.2). Lineage (NCBI taxonomy): Eukaryota > Metazoa > Arthropoda > Arachnida > Ixodida > Ixodidae > Dermacentor > Dermacentor andersoni. The sequence continues at coordinate 129,375,554 of NC_092815.1, read as the reverse complement.
CTTCTGCTGCGACCTTGAGGACACCTGTTGCTGTCGTGGGCTTGAGGTTATATCACTTGAGTGCTTTGATGGATTCGTTGCAGTTGAAGGCCTTTGCTGGTTTTCTTTCGCGGCTGAGGCGTAGGACTTTTTCAAAGCCGTGTCGCTGCGCTGCACCATGTCGTGTTGCTTTTGGTTTGTAGACGTATACATCACATCCGGATTCGGTGGTGGTTCTCGTCGTTTCCGCACTTTCCCTTGGATTTGCTCCATCGTCCGTGCAAGAGTGGCTGATTTCTTTTTAGGACACCCTCCGTGTGACGCAGCATGCTCAGCTCCACAGTTTGCACACCGAGGCTGGGAACGTGACGTACATTCCTTATGCGCATGTGGACCAGCGCATATCTTGCAGCGGATCGGGTCTTTACAATATTTCGCTATATGTCCATGTCTTTGACATCTGAAACGTTGAGTAGCAGACCCCATGTATTCCGTCACGGGATAACTGCAGAATCCAAGCGACACTCGGTTTGGTAAAGGGGCGTCCTTAGAGAATTCCAGGATGACCGAGCGTCTTCGGGTTTCCGTTACTACGCCATCTTCGTTAGGGACGTAGAAAACTTGCCTTTTAGCAGATATGACTCCTTGTTCGCTCAAATACTCCTTGAGGTCGTCATCTGAGTACTCAACAGGAACGTCCTGTATCCTCCCGTACGTGGCAGAGTAGGAGTATGGAACTCGAGCTTCTACAGGAATACCCGATAGATCTGTCACTGTGAGGAGACGATTGGCTGCAGGAAGTGTAGACACTGTCACCATGAGGCTGCCATCCTTGTTGAGACGGTGGCTGAGTATCGTTTCTTGGGCTGTTGTCACGACCGCCGAAGCCAGAAGATTTGGGTTTACTTTCCATAAGCTGCTGTCAGGCTGAGTTGGCTTGAATATAACAGGAACACCTGCGGCTCTTTTCTTTTTGTAAGAGACAACAGTGCAGGCTGTCTGGTCCATCTCTTCGTTGTCTCCTGCAGATTCCTTTGTGTCGATGTCATCTTCACGTAGCCTTTTCCTTGCTTGCTCATCTTCTCTGTGGTCTACAGAAGCAACGTGCTGACCTGATTGCTGATTGCTTGCGACGGATGCCATCAGAGCATCACGAAGGGCGGCCGACGGCGGAGGCTCGCCGCGCTGCTTCGGTCCGGTGCGCTTCGGGAGCCGCTTGCTGTGCTTCTCTCGCAGGACGGTGACCCCCAGACCGGCGTTCGGTGAAAGAGAGGCACAAAGAGTAAAAAGGCGCTCTACACTTGCTAAAAAAGACTTAAAATAACAGACGGGCGTTCGGAAGCGAGCCTATCGCTCGTCGTCTTCGTCTTCGTCCTTTCCAGGTAAGCACGAATCCACGTTTTTGCATTGCCCGTGTGATGCTCTTACCACATCAGCTACCGCGGCGCCGTTTTCTCATCCCCTTTCTGAGGTATTTATGTGTATATCTGCTAGAACTAAACCTGGGAGTGTTAGCCAGCGCCACCACTCACAGTGTTCCACATCCACCTTGACGGCGGATGTGGAACAGTCCTTCTGCCGCAGGCGTCACGTGTACGTGGTCTTTTTGGTTGAATCCTACTGGTCGATAAACCCCCACATGTACTGAAGCCATCAATGCTGCCGGATTCCAAGCCTGGATACGCAATGAACCAGAAGAAAGGAAACCGAAGGCCCGATTATTATTATAAGAAGCCAACAAAGAGAGACACCAAGGACAGCATATAAGGGAAATTATTTGCACTTATTATTTAAATTAAATAAATGACCAGTTGTTTGTTCGTACGCTTTAATTTATAAAATGTTATCATTTATTTATTTCAATTAATAAGTTCTAGTAATTTCCCCTATGCTGTCCTTGGTGTCTTTGTTTGTTGGCACCTTATGATATCATCAAATGTAGGTGTTTCATGCCGGTCTTAAAGGGCAGGAACTAAACTGAAATGATTTGAGACTGTCAGTTGTCAGTATACGAAAAGACAGAGACCAATAGTTACTCCTTGTATGGTACCCGTTCAACTCAGGTCAGTGATTGACAAGGCATGTTGCTTCAGGAACAGTTATGACAAGTTCGTTTTGCAAGTGGGGCGAAGCTGGGGGGTATTCTGTAAGTGTCCACCTAGTGGACATGTTCATTTCGTCTGCTGATATATTTCAGATTAGCGGTGCTGGGGTGCGCTTCAGAAGGAGACATGCACACCCAACGAATCAGCACATCAGCAGCAGACGAAACGGATATGTCCGCTAGGTGGACACTTACATAATACAATGTCTTCATACAAGGACATCACTCTTATTCGTGTGTGCGTGTGTGCGTGCGTGCGTGCGCGCGTGCGAGGACTTGCAAAGCGCTCGTAAAAACTGTATCACTGTAACAACTGTAAACTCACATATAAAGCTTGTCCGCTTGAGGTATTCTAAAGTGTGTAGTATACAAAACCGAAATTTCTCTCTCTCTCTTTAGAGTTGTAACAATGTGAGCAATATTCAATATTTTACATTTTCAAAGTTCAGCAATATTATAAAAAAATCGAAGCCCTAAGAAAAATTTCGCTTGCTGCGATTGCTAGACCTTAACTTTATCGTAAGTGGAAAAACAGAGAGAGAGAGAGATGCAAATGAGAGGAAGGCAGGGAGGTTAACCAGACTTAAAACGTCCGGTTTGCTACCCTGCACTAGGGGAAGGGAAAGGGGAAGTAAAGACGGAAAGAAGAGCGTGACAAAAATGAAAGCGTGAGAAAAAAGAATATGAAAAGGGACGAAATGGGGCCATTATAGTCTTTCTAATAGGCCACTGTCACGTAGAAAAGTCAACAGAGCCTTGACCGACTTTTGCTGCGACGACAGTTCATGTCGGCATTCCAAAACTGACTGTTCTGAAAGTGGCCTGTCGTCAAGGCGTGCCAACGCGATCGCTAGTGACAGCCGGTGCGCGCTGTATTGAGGACAGTGGCAAAGCACGTGTTCGATAGTCTCTTCGCCGCCGCAGTGTCTGCAAGCCGCGCTGTCGTCCATACCGACTCGGAAGGCGAAGGATCTTGTGTAGGCGACACCAAGCCACAGTCGGCAAAGTACTGCTGTTTCGAGTCGAGAGAGTCCAGGTGGGGGTCGAAGTCGAAGGGATGGGTCCAGTCGGTGTAGACGTGTATGCTTTAAGCTGGGTGTGCTCCATAAAGTTTTGATGGCTTCATTTGCAAGCACACGAATTTTCGTTGCAGCGTCTGTTCTTGAGAATGGAATGGAGTCTTGCAAGCCCTCCTCGTGTGCAGACCGTGCTGCTGCGTCGGCATGTTCATTGCCCATTATGCCACAGTGGCTTGGAATCCACTGCAACGTGATGTCGTGTCCTTGCTCGACGAGGTGGTGAAGCAGCAGTCTGATTTCCATAATTAGTTGTTCGTGGGGTCCTCGGCGTAAGGCAGAAACCAAACAATGAAGAGCATCCTTGGAGTCAGTGAAAACGCTCCATTTCCTGGGTAGTTCTTCAGAAATTACACGAAGTGCACAACGAATAGCAGCAAGCTCCGCGGCAGTCGATGTAGTCTGGTGAGATAGTCGAATCTTTATGGTGGAAGGTTTTGCTGGAAAGATCACCGATCCTGCAGACCCATTCACCGTGGTTGAAGCGTCAGTATAAAGGTGATGATGCTCATTGTACGTCTCATACAGCAAGAGCAGTGAAAGCTGCTTGAGTGCTGGAGACGAGAGTTGGGCTTTTGTTCGTATTCCTGGTACCATTAGTCGAACATTTGCTTGAGCCAAGCACCATGGTGGAAACGGAACTTTCGCTGGAGCTATATAACCTGATGGAAGGTATGCACGATAAGGCAGGACTGTTTCACAAAAGGAAGCACGTGGTCGATCCTCTGGCAGTGAGGCTAGATGATGGGCAGGGGCTCGAGCAAGGTGTCTTACGTGTGCTCTGAGCGCTTCCATGACTATATGGGTCTTGGCTGGGAAATCGTGTGCAATGGCAATTGCTTCAGCCGTTGACGAACACCGCGGCAATCCAAGACACACTCTACGTGCCTGGGCCAGGACGCTTTCGAGTGTACGGATATTACTTCTGCAGGTGTTGGCCAGCACAGGCAAGCTGTATCGCAAATACCCAAGAAAGAGCGTCCTGTACAGTTGCATCATTGCATGTACTGAAGTACCCCAGACATTTCCTCCAAGAAACTTATACACATTAGAGATATCTGTCAGGAGCTTCTTTAGGTAGGCCACATGAGGACTCCAGCAGAGGTCACGATCAATTATTACGCCTAAGAATCGGTGCGTCCTGACATAAGGTATGCTTTGACCGTCGATAGAGACATCGTATGTACTCATTGGCTTTCGGCTAAACGCGACCAATGCGCATTTTTCTGGCGAGATCTTGAGGGCTTGTTCATTTAAGTATGCCGATGTTCACGTGGCAGCTTTTTGAAGCCTGGCGCATACTTGCGGCCGTGTCACACCAGATGCCCAGACGCAGATGTCATCGGCATACATTGATATTTTAACTGTGTTCGGAAGTCGTTCCACGAGACCAATGAGTACAAGGTTGAAAAGTGTGGGACTCAAGACACCGCCTTGTGGAACTCCATGGTGCGTATAGTATTGCGAGGTTGGGCCAGCTTCAGTGTTAAGAAAGAGAGACCGCCTATGTAAATAACTGCGAGTCCAACGATATAATGGACCGCCTAGGCCCACCGATTCCAATGCTTCAAGTATGGCGTCATGAAGAACGTTGTCGTAGGCTCCCTTTATGTCTAAGAACATTGCGACAGATAACCTCTTACACGTCTTTTGGTGTTGAACATAGGTTACCAGATCGATAACGTTGTCGATAGAACATCGGTGACGTCGAAAACCAGCCATGGCGTCCGGGTAGATTTCGTAATGTTCAAGGTACCACTCAAGTCTGGCGAGAATCATTCGCTCCATTACCTTCCCAACGCAACTTGCCAGCGCAATTGGTCGGTATGAAGTAATCTCTAAGGGAGACTTGCCAGGCTTAAGAAGCGGTACCAGGCGGCTGATCTTCCAATCTTGGGGAACGTTGCCCTCCTGCCACGACTCGTTATAGATATTAAGGAGTGCTCTTCGTGCCCGTTCACCAAGGTGACATAGCATGCGGTAAGATATGCCATCCGGACCAGGCGACGACGACCGATTGCATAGGGCGAGCGCCGCGTCAAGCTCTTGCGTCGTGAAAAGCCGATCCATGCGTGAATCTCGTGAATCTGGAATACGGTTCAATGTAAGCGAAGCTGTACGAGTTGGCTGGCCCGCAACCATAGCACAGAAGTCTTCCGCCACATCAATGTCTTGTCGGCGCTGGAATAGTGCTAGGGCCTTAAACGGGAAACGCTGTTCCGGAACAGAACGAAGACCTCGCACAGTTCTCCATATTTGAGATAGCGGTTTGCGGGGATCTAGCGACGCACAAGATTTCGACCACCGCTGAGCCTCTAGTTTGTCCATGCGGCGTTGTATCTTCTTTTGCATTCGCCTGGCTGTTCTTAGATCCTGAATTGACTTAGCGCGTCGATATCTTCTTTCGGCACGACGGCGAATCGCACGAAGCCGCTCCAATTCCAGGTCGAATTCAGAATACCTTGGAGAACACGTGAGTGTGTGCGTGGCTCTCTGTGCCGTTTCCTTGATAGCTTGTTGAAGTCCACAAGAGAGGCCTTTGTGACAAGTGTCCTCAATGTGGGATTTAAAGACAGTCCAATCTATTCTTCGTATCGTGGTGGACGTATACGTGTTCGACATTCCCTTGATCTTGAGGTAAGTGGGGATGTGGTCACTTCCGTGCGTTTCAATGTCCAAAAACCACTTAACATGTGTGGCGAGGCGGTGGGAGACGAAAGTCAAATCGAGGCAGCTGCTGTACGTTATTCCCCGCAGAAATGTTGGACTCGCGTCATTCAGCAGGTAGAGACCATTGTTGGAAGCTAATGAAGCTAGTCGTCTTCCCGTCGCGTTAACCTTAGAGCTTCCCCAAATGGTATGGTGTGCGTTGAAGTCCCCGGTGATAATCCATGGACCAGGTTGTGTTTTTAAGATGTCTTCTAGCCTTTTGGTGTCAAATCGGCTTGATGGAGACAGATACACCCCCAAGAGTGCAAAGGTGACATTCCTATTTTTAACAGTCATGTACACATATTGATTGTCGTCATGAGGTTGCACCGGTTGGACGACGTAAGTAAGTTCACGGCGAATAAACACCACGACCTTGCTACTTTTGATGTCGCTTGATGAGAACGTTGTCTCGTAGCCGGATAGTCTTATTGGATGGGATAATCTTGGTTGACAGATGACAATGATTGGAAATCGGTTAGTGAGAACAAATTGACGAAAATCGGCGATGCCAGATCTTAGACCTCTCGCGTTCCACTGAAGGAACGACGCTTCTCTGACCTCCTTACGAAATGACTGGTGATTGTCATTCATGGCTTCACTCAAGGCTTGCTAGGACGGGGCTCAGCGCGTCGAGCACTTGTAGTCCACTTCGAGCAGATGGAGTGTCAATGCTTGTCAGCATGGCCCTGATGACATTCACAATGGATCGCAGCACCGGGATCATTTGGCAGTCGACTGTTGAAGCCTCACCAAAAGAAGCGGGCTTCGATGGGAACTTCAAGCGTGGAGGCTCCTTAGAAGACTGAGAGCTTGCAAGCGCCGGCCACTCTTCCACGGGGGCAGCGTTTCCCGTCTGAGGCTTCCTTGTGCTCTCGGGCGTTCTATTTGAGGATGATGGCGTTGGCGCAAGCGGCGCACGAAGTCCACCCTGTCTTGAGCGCTTTCGTCGATGACGACGTCGACGCCGGATCTTTTCTGAGGCTTCTCTATGGGTTGAGTTATCCCTGACCATTTGCTTCAGAACTTCGAACTCCTCTTTGAGTCTTGGGCATTCTTTAGATGTCGCTTCATGGGTGCCTTTACAGTTGCCACACCTAAAGTTTGTTGCACGGCAGACATCTACAGTGTGTGACTCCGCGCACCGGGGGCACATTGGGGAGTTTGCGCAAGCGCCCTTAACATGCCCGATCTTGAAGCACTTGTGGCATTGAAGTGGCTTTGGGACAAACCGCCGTACGACATGTCGAAAGTGACCGACCTTTACGTGTGAAGGGATGGAATCCCCCTTGAACACAATCTTCACACAACGGCTGTTGCCGAGTCGGCATACGTGCGTGATGACCACTCCTTCGTATGCCGGTTTGATCAGAATTGGCAGGTCCGAGTTCGAAATAGCCAAGTCAACATCGTAGATTACACCTGCAGTGCAGGCCCCATCCATCGGTATGATCGGTCGTACTTTGATGTTCCCCAATTCTGTTATCTGCCGTAGCGTCTCCAGCGTGGTTCCACAGGCTGTGTCGACAGCTAGAACATTCTTTCGTGTGTTCAGCCGGACTTCCTTGATTTCGTTTGGCGCCTTTCCCTCCAGAAAAACAGAGAGAGCTTGCCTGTTCAATACTCGAAGGTTGACGGAAGAATCCACTGGCATGAAGAGGATGGTGTGCGGCCAGCGTTCGCTACCTGCCTGCATGGTTGACGTACTCGCTGGTGACGACGCCTTGATAAGCCTCCTTTTAGCCCTTCGGCTCCTCACCGACACGAAGCTGTCATCGGATGAGTCGTAACCTGTGATTGAGTAGACCTCTGTGTCTTCGCTGGTGCTGGACCAGGTGCCTCGTTTCCTTGAGGAACTTGTCAATGTAGTGATCTGGCCAGACGGGCCGGCAATAGGCTCTGCATCCATGGCCACAGGAGTACGAGTCTCTCTGGAGCGTTCACTGGTGGTTGACCAGGTGCCTTGACTCATAGAAGAGCTTGCAGTTGCAGACTTCTGGCTGCACGAGCCTGCGGAACGTTCCGCGTCCATCGCCTCAAGCCAGGACGCGGGAAGTGCTCCAGAGACTGATGAAAATTTGACGAAAAACTGGCTAGCTGGCACAGGTGCGTTCTAGCACTGAGTAACTTCGTCGTCTAGCGGCTGCCTTACGAAATCATTTCTGCGTTTTACATGCATTTGAATTGGGAAATCACACGTAGGCCCGAGCTAAAGTTACCCCTAAACCACAATTTCTATTATTTGAGGCAATTCCTGCAGAAGTAGTCGAGAAGAATACAGGGTGCCCCTGCTAATTTTAGCCGGAGATTAAAAATATGTGAATGCCACGGAGCTAGACAGAACCGAAGTAATGTTGTTTGCCGTCGCTTGGAGATACTCATTATTTCTAGCATTCCGCCTAATTACATAATCAGTCTTAATTAATGACTCAGCTTCTCAAGTATCATAATTAAATGAGACCTTCAATGAGAAAATTGTAGAGCGTCATAAATAAACTACCGATACAGCTTTCTGTTGCTCAATACGTGGTACATAAAAGCGTTTTTCCGAGTGTGAAAGAAGCCGTTGAATACACGCAAAGTGCCTCGAGCGGCCAGTCGCGTGGTAATTTTGTGTGTAGGGTAGCCAATCGGGCACGTCCTTGGTTTACATCCCTATCTTTCCGTATTCGTCTCTCTCTCGCTCCCCGTATCATGATTGGCTAAACATTTGCCTTACGAACACTTCTAGCGTAAGAGATTTCTTTGTTATTACGGGTCCGGTTATCTGCGACGACAAAGGCTGCAGCGCCGCGAGATGCTGACGCTACACCGTCGCAGTTTAGTATAAACGAAAGAAGCATAAAGAAGCAAGGTAAGCTTGGCAGGTGCTGCACTGGATAATTAGGCGGCCATGTGAACCAATCAGTGGCGCAGCAACTGAGCGGGAACAGCTTAAAGAGAACGCGGTGAGGCGGAAACACAGCCGAGGCTGCAGCGCAGATGAAGAAACAGCACGCGAGTGGGACGGTTTATTCGTCTTGATGCCTGTAGAAAAATGCTTTGCGCCGATTCCTGTATTATCCAGAACTCCACTGAGAGAGGGGAGAGAGAGATAAATGCCAATTAAATGCGTTGGTTGATATTTCCATGAAGACAACTCTGGTTTCTAATTAGGCCACCAGGTTATGCAGTTCGTCATTTTATTCTGAGCCCTCGTATCCTCCGTCTCCGTAGCTCCGTCTCGCCCTCTACCCCATTTTGATACGGTTTTTTTTTGCCATTAATGCATTCCCCAGGGTCGCTTTTCCCTTCATGCAAATTGTTTTCCTTTGTGAGCCACCAACTGGGTAGTCGTATAGAATGCGACTGATTGTCCCATGTACGCACGGAGCCGATACGCACTCAGGAACTTTCTACAGAAGTCGAGATCATTCGGTGAATTCAGAGAGAGAGAGAGAGAGAGAGAGAGAGAGAGAAGCAGTCACGCCGAGTTTTACGGGTTCGCTCATTGCGGGCGCTCATTAAAATAATTGATGTCTAAAACCGGCGACTACACCAAAGAAGGCTGCGAGAGCGTCCTACATGGGCTTTGGGCGTGTGTGTTCGTGGGCGTGCATGTGGGGGAGGGTTGCGTTAGGGGCGTTGTACATGTGGTGAAACGAGAAGAGGTACGCCTGTGGCTTTCCCTGTTTCTAATTACGAGATTTCCTCCACCAGCTGCGCTGTTCGTGCCCACAAATTTGCGCAGACGTTAAGCGTGCGCAAATGTGGTAGAACAAAAGCACTCACCTACACTGCAGAAATGAGCGGAAATCTGGCGATTCCGCCGACTTAGTGCGCTGTTGAGGTCTGTTGGCTTCGAAAATATGAGTTCTGCGGCATGACTCACGTTTGTGTGTTCTTTTCGCCCACTTGGATTGGGCGTAATTAAAATCACGGTGAAGGGAGCCACCAGTCATAAACTGGCGCTTAATCCATACGTCGCTGCCGCTCCCCTGGCTGTGCAGTGTCAGCACAATTATATTTAGTTTGCGTGGTTTATGAAACTTCTGTTAGTCTTCCGTATTTTGACTTAGTGCGCGTTGGTTAATGAGTTTCAGTTAAGGATGACAAGGAACAACGGCGGAAACATGAGCTTATTAGTTTGTTAATGCAGCAGTTGCCTTCGGGCCCGACTAAAGTTGAGCTTAAAGTTTCGACGGTTTGTCTAGATTCTTGCCGTGGCTGTACGGTTGGTTAAAAGGGAATGTCACGTAGGCTGCATCAGGGACGCAGCCACTATGGGGTACCTGAAACGCCTCGTGCGTGCTGAAGAGGGTGTATGGGCACTAGGGTACAGAAATGACATAGCCAAACACTCAAGTTACGTTTATTCACGCATCAGAACGCTTACACGCTTAACTTAATTAAGTTACAGCTATCGTGGGTCTATCGAGCTGATTGTGTAATCGGGCCCACTCCCAATTCGCAGTGGGCCAGTTTGTTTTGCAGAGAGTGTTTGGGCACTGGGGTAAGTGAAGGAGAGCCCCCTCCAGTCGTGGCACCCGAGACTGCCCTGCGTCATTCAAGTCTGCCGTGCTCGCAGATGGTTATGCTCCTGCGCTTGCCTCAATCTCCAGCGCTTGCTCTTCCTATGGATAGGGACACCTGGTCAAAGGGCTCGAATGTCCACCCTTTCTTGCTGCCCGAGTCTCTTCGCGCCACTTCTCGGCAGTACATGTCGAACGCAGGGGCTCCGCATCCGAGCCAAGTCTAAAATTTGTGGGTATTTAAGCAGGAAGTTCTTCGTAAATAAAACCAGTTGTTAGAAAGCGCTCGTCCTTGTTTTGCCCTTTTCTTTGTCCCTTTCTGTTTGCGTACAAAAAGTTTTTAAATAATGAATCTGTTCCAACTAGGCCGACTCGCAGTTATGTTAAAATTTGTGCGACTAGTTTCACACTTGGAGGCATTATAACTCCTGACGAGTGCCGGTTCAAACTGGACGAGTTGTATACGTACTATGGCACTGTGAGCTCTCTCAAGCTCGGATCGACAAACGTACTGCCGAGCCACGACTTACCGAACGTCGAGCGCGAGGCTAAATTTAGCTCCGACTGCGTCATGCACAGCACGATAACAGCGCCATGCGCGCATGCGACACACGCATGATTGAGCAATGACTTGACCTGTGGGTAGTATGGTTGCAAAAATAATGGCGATAACAGATAACATATCTTAAATGCGTAAGCATTTCTATGTCAACTCACTGAGGAAAACCATCGCTGACGCGTGACGCTTTCACTGAATGGAAAAAAACAAACATTGTATTAATACAAATAAATCTACGAAAGAGAAAGAAGCATGGTTATAAACGTAAATAAGGGACGATGAATTTGAAGCCTTCGACTTGTTGATTCAAATATTCTAGTCACTGCGCTACCCATTCGTTCCCACAAAGAGCCGCAAAACCGCATGTCTATGGTGTTTCGCAACCGTACACCAACGCGGCGGCGCAGGTGGCGTGATTTCGCGACCGTAGCAATCATGCAGAGCGTCAGCGGCAGCATATATTACTACGCAAACAACTGAAGCAGGCACCTAACACGAGCGGGGAATGGAAGCAACAAAACGGAAGATGACGGCGACCGAGAGCTACAGCAACAACGGAAGTAGAAGCTCATGCTGCCCCACAGCGACGCTATACAGGCAGCATTAAGCCATCTTCTTATGCTGGTCTAATTAACATCACGGCGTTGCAACCACATTTATGTGGTTCTCTACGTGACCTACGCGATTTTTTTGGCCATTATACCAAAGACAGCAGCATATGACGACGAGAAAATGCAGGCAAATAGTAAGAAATGCTCACGCATGTTGTTTAGATAAATCGCAGAGGAGTTCCTGCTTGATTTTTTTTTGTCACATGTGGTTTTAGCAAGTTTTTTTTTTGTAGTTTAGTAGTTTTCTAGCAGTCATATATGCTCGCCGAACTAAAAGACATCTCACGTAAAATAAATACCTATCCGGTGTCCCAGGCGAGTATCAGAATAAATGCCAAGGGGAAAGAAAACGCGATCGTAGGCGGCGGTGGTGGGTATAGGTGGCATAATGATCACTATGAGGAAATTTGCAGGCATAGGATGTATTGGGCTGACGCGAGGCAGGGGTGATCTGAAATTTTCCGGGCAGAGGCCTTAACGCAGTCGGCATAAATAGGATGACGATGAGGAAGAAGGAGAACAAGATAAAAAGTTGACGATGAAGCAGAATCAGGGTGCTACAAAAATGGCGATTGACATCGAAGACTGGCAAGCTCTTCCGTAGCAAATTAGTGTGCCATGTCATTTGTTGTTCTATATTCTTTCACGTTTGTTATTCAGGAGGCAGCCTGCCACGAGTAACGAGTAATCTGTCATGAGAAACAGGAGAAACGAGGACCCTGTCACTGCAGTAGAAAACCATACATAGGGCATGCCGTTTCTTTCGTCAGATACACTTCGGCTGGCTCAGCCAATCGAGTCGCACTGAAGGTCATATCTCAGATAGTGTTTTATGGAGAATGCTCCCAGCACGCGAGCAGGCAGTATTCGCACTCAGGTTTCGCACGGGGCCGATATCTTTCTTGCCATCGCGTTTGCTTCTGCGAATGAGTCGTCAGACGTCGTAAATTGTCCCCCAAACCAGCGCAAAGGGACGAGCAGGAGACGCGACGTTCCGTTCCGAGAACCAATTGAAGCCTTCCGGCTCATAACAGAGTGTGTTCCTCACACACACAATTGCCTCGTAAGCTCGAAACGTGAAACGGTGCCTTTTGCTTTTCGATGACAACAGTAAATGACACTATCAAAGACAGCCTCATGTCATCCAAGACCGCCCCAAGCCAGCTCCTTCACCAATTAAAGTGAGAATTGGATCCGGTCGCAGACACCAAATGGCGCAATGGTACCGTGATATGGTCCTATCGATTTTAATATCCCACACCATTCATTGTTCCAAGCGACCTACACTTAGAAAAATGGCGTCCATTCGGAATGCAGCTAAGTGGAGCAGAGTAAACGCGCGAATTTAGAAAGGAAACCGGCTATGTCGCCTATAATACACAATCCAATTCGTAACGTCCCTCAGTTGGTGGCGGTGTGAGGAAGTTTCCGTACTGCTCCTTCCACGTTCTCTGGCGGCAAACACGTGAATATTTCAACGCTTTATAAGCAGAGTCTTAATAAGTACATATTCGCTCTAAATAAATGAGCACGCGGGAGCTAAAGCTAGCCATCTGCAAAATAAAATTTGCCACTCCTCTTTCTTTTTTTTTCACGGCGTAGGCAGAAAGAACGCCGCAACTTTCTCAAAAAAGTTGTTAACGTTTATTTGCGCAGCTAGTCTTTCTTGGTCGCACACAGTGATCTTGCTTTACAAAATCTTTGCTTTTCTCTGAGAAGAATAAGTATAGAGCTTATTATACAGCCCAAGAGCGTTGGAAGCTGTATAATAAGCTTTGTTGCCTCGGTACTCAGTAAAAAACGCAAGTTGCTTGAATAACTCAAGGGGCCGGTGTAATTAAAGGCATAAATTATGCACGTTCATTGGATAAAGAGATCGGCTCTGAATGGCTAAGAAGGTTTGGATGGAATGCACGGTCATAAACGGAAAGTGCCGAGGAATCGGCAAAGTTTGTTTGCGCAGCTTATCTTAACACGCCGAGCAATACTTTTAGTCGTATTCTGGATTCAATTTTTCATGCCGTACTGTACACGCAGTCATAAAAAAGTAATTCAGCTTCTAGAGAGAATAACTGGAAGCTGGATACGTAACCAAGCGTTTCCTCTTCGTACCGAGCATCGAGGTTAATGAAGGTTGGGAAAAGGGCAGAGACTTATAAAAAAAAAAAAAAAAAACGTGTGTGAGTGAAAGGGCGATTCTAAATTCTTAAAATAGATCAGTAGCTGATGCTTACGAGGAGGAAAAGAATTGGCGGCGCATCCATCCTTTGGAGATTATTTGCATAGTTAATACGATCGGCAAATCTATCTATAGACGAATATATATTTAGTGTAAATGTTGCACTGTTATGTGCCATACTTAGTGGCACATACCCATTAGCACATATCCAGAGGCACATATGCAGTGCTAGGATGGTTGCTAGGAAGTGAGCTGTTCGTCCACGGGCAACGAAAACTCGCACGCGTCCTACATGCACACTAAAAACAGTTGCGCCCTTTGAGGTGTATATTTGCCACACAACGATAATCGTCATCTGTCTTGCTCGCATTTCCTTTCTTTAACGCTGCGAGCCCGCTACTTCGAAGTCACGAACCGCATGCGCGTTATCAGCATGACAGAGCATTCTCGACAGGAAAGTAACGAGCGCAGCGTTTTCAAGAAAGGAAACGCAAGCAAGCCAGATGACGATTATTGTAGTGCGGCAAATATAGACCCCAAGGGGTGCAACTCTTTTTAGAGTGTAGTTCAAAGTCAGCGAATTAGGCGTGAGAGAGGTTTATTAGAAAAGTGGCACATACCTAGCGTGACATAACCAGTGACCTAATCAGATCCGAGAGCTGGTTTCCATCTCGGTTCTCTTAGCGCAGCATGCAGAAGCTCTCGCCATTAGACAATGGACTACCCAGCAAACCATGTTGGGCGTGAAAGAGGTTATACTAGGAGATACACGCGAACAGGTATACTGCGATCTGGGGGAAGTTCCCAAAGCATGGTGATCGCAATCTCAAAAAACTTGGCTCGCCATCTCGACCCTGCGAAAGTGGATGGCCAGAGAAGCTGTTAGAAAACCACTCAAATCCCGTCGATGGGCATATGAAATCTTTGATTATTTTGCCTAGCCTTAGCACGACACCGTTTTTGAGCATTGCGACTTTGCACTCATCGACGCTCATCGCATTCACGCTGCTCTTCGGGAGTCTTAACTTTGCATGGTCTGCAGCGGTCTTGCAATGAACTGAATGAGTTTCTGGGCAGGTCTCCCTGTTATATATGAAGTTTGGTGACGTCACTCAATGATTCGTATGCTGCTGTTGCCTCTTTCCCACAGGAGCAGCTTATGCAGCCATAATTTTTACCGGGAAACACACGCGGGGAGAACGAACGTGCATCGCATTGTTTAAAGGCACCTTATCATCCATCACGCGGTTCTGACGCTTGTTCTATGCTTTTCTTTATTGAAATAATAGTGAACGGTGTGTTGTATACCTGATTCCAAAGTAGATATGCACTTCTTTCGGTTCATATTTCTTTCTTCTTTTGCTAACGGACATGGAAAATCCCTACCAACTAGAGGATAACAGCTTCGCTTTGAAAAAAATGCCAGAATCCAGCTCACTATGGCTGCCAAAGGTAATTCGTTTAGCACTGAATCACTATAGTGACAAGACGTATTGGCACCGCCGAAACGAGTTATGTATGAGGCGTGTACTGCAGCGGCGCTTCTCTCGCACGTCGCTAACACCAGGCGCCATCTAGCGGAGCCGCCTAGAAGTCTGCGCGTGGCCTCCGAAACTCAAGGCGCGCAGATGCGTGCGACGCTGAGAAACGCATAATCCGGTAACCGGGCTCCTTTCTCTCGCGCTTCTTTCTGGATACGCTGCGTCATCTGGTGGCGCTGCCATGAAGTTAGAACGTGGCCTATGGTACGAGAAGGGTCGAGCGTCGGTGCCTGCGAACGGTAACAATTGTTCCGTCGTTTGCCGCGCACCAAGTGGCACATACTTGTTGACCCAAGTTGGGGAGATGTTCATTGAAGAGCGGCACATGTCCAGTGCATTGAACACCAAGGCATTTCTCTGCAACGTTCGGGAATTAATATCCCGAAACTGGTGTCACCCTGAGAATTTGTTCGAAGTGGATACACCTTGCGGACTACACGGCTAGAATTTGTAAATTGCGATATGGGGCATAATGTAATTAGTTAGAAAGTTAATTAGTGAATTTCTATTAATTCGTCGATTATGCGTTTCATTTTTTTGTGAACGTCCGCCTCTCCGAGTAGACCAGCTCATGAACTAGAATTGTGCTGTCTACTACAGGCAAGCTTTTAAAGAAATTAAAGCGTTCGCTGAAACACCTGGTGTAGCCACTGGATATCACAACCCCGTCTTTCCCTTCTACGGCACAGACGTCCCCACAGTCGCTGGCATTGTCCTGTTGCGAGTCTAGGGTGTATGGTTGTACAAACACTTTGCCCTTTGCTTATATGGCACCGCCTCCTGCTTGTGAGTCCATGTGCTGTTCGCAAACAATTCCAGCATACCAATCAACTTGAAAGAATGCATCTTGATTTATATTTCTGAATTATTATTACCTATTTTAATTAGTATTAGGTGTGGAGTGCTTGAAGCCTGCTTCACCTTCCCCGCGGGTCGGCCCGGTATTGCACGATCACCGGGATCGGTCCACGCTCCCCATTTGAACTGTTGATGCGCTGACATGAAAAATGCATGGAGCCCTAACCATATACACCTTCGCTGTAGAAGTGCAATTGCTAGGGTACTGTACACAAATAAATATCTATACCTCTAATTGTCGAGCTATGAGTATGCGTTTAAAACGATGTGTAGTGACTAACAATACACGGAAACCACGTAGGATACAAATGTCATAGCACTTTCTTGGCTGCAATTTTGCATGTTAGGACCTTACAATACAGATAAAAGGAAAAGTGCACAGCATGATTGGTGTGTATGTCTTACATAGTAAGTGCGATGAAAGCATCAGCAAACATCCTTTTCTGGAATATTTACCAGCGAGCCAAATTCTGCTGACATAAAGTACTATGTTAAATGTGTGAGAAGGTAGAATGGTAACTCGTTTACTGCGGAAACAAACTCTGTTAGCCGTACTAAAAATAAAAGAAGGCATTTGAGGCTATGGTTTACAAATCGGTGAAGTCCACGCTCTAGAATGGAATTTTGCTTGAGCTGTGGGGAAGTGGGCCAATCTGAATTCGGGGGTGATATGGCCAACTTGAAATTTGGGGAACGGAAGCAAAAGCTAAGTAACAGCCGATCCAAGGAATGCAATGCATTAGGAAACAATTCCCTGAATTTCTGTAGTTTTCTTTTTTTTTTTTCTCTTGGGTACCACTCTATACTTACCAAGTTTTGTCCTTATACACAGCTCTAGTACTCTCTGCGGGTCCGTTTCTCAAGCATTTGGTTTATCCCCTGGCCCACTGATGTCCTCTCTTCCTTGTTATGACCGGCATCTCCCAGGAAGCCCGCAAGTACAACTACGACTCGAGTAGCCGCTCCGTGACTTTCTTCCCCTGGAGGCCACGCTCTGATCTTATGGGACGAATTCCTCAGTCGTTTTTTTGGACCATACCAAGTTATTGAGCTGACATCCCGTGTTAATTATCGCGTCGCGCCTGTTCGTGCTCCTTCCTACCGTTGCTGCCGTGTGACAGAGATACTGCATGTCACTCGCTTAAAACCATATATCCAACGCATTGCAGTATACTCCCACGTGGCCAGGTATCTAGCCGCTCCCGCGGCGAGGGGGAATTAGTGTGAGCGCAATACGTGACTCACTTTCACCTTCCTCATCTGTGCATATCTTACGTGCAAATCTTTCTCGTCTGTACATACCATAATCACCACGCCTTGCGTATTCGGTGGCTTAGCTCCAGCTCGGCGAAAATAAAGCGATTCCTTATAATAGAAGCAAACGTGGACACCGGGAAGTGCGCAAGGCATCCCAAGAATACTGATCGCATCAATGACACGGGCATCATCTCTGCATGCTTCAGTGCAGAGGATATGTAAAATGGCAACGCATTAAGACACCACTGACCAATACAGGAAAATTATCTTTACAGTGAATTCCGTCTCAGTGCCACATACAATCGCATATTCGTACGTAAAGATGTGCCTAGGAGCGGTAGATCGTTGTCTAGAATTTGCAGTAAGGAACATAGCCTATGTCACCAAAGTCATCCATTCACCACTTTTTCTATTTATCAGTCATTATCAAGTACTTATTCCGAAATGCAAATCAGTGCCGCCTTTTTGGATGGCACATGTATCACATTATGTAACGCGCGGAACTTCTTCGACGCAAAAATTACCTGCTATTCCGTCGCGAGCACTTTTCTCATCGCGTACTACTGCTGTGCCATCTGCTGTGTGCTTGTGGGGCTCATTCTCTGCTTTTTTCTCTATTTTCTTCTTTCAAATTCAAATTCAATCTACCGTAATATAGGGTAGAACTGTACGGTCGTCTGGTTTACCTATCTCTCTTTTCTATCAGTGCTTTCCCTCACTTTTTTCTTTAGTTGTCAAGAATGCGTCTTCCAAATCGCTGGTGACTTGCCTTTTTAGATACGTTGCGTTACGAGCAAAAAATAAAAAAAATAAGGAAATGAAGATGTATGCGGCACGTGGTACCACTTCCCTTGGAGTAGTATGAGCCAATGTAGGCATTCCATTCATTTCCTTTCATTTCATTTTCCTTTCAACCTGGGGTTCCTACGTCTTCTCGTCTATAAAGGATTCAAAGAAAACAAAATAAAGAACCAAGAGAAATATAAAACAGCACACGGCTTATTCTAAGCCGTATATTGCCATGCACTTAACCAGCAGTGATAGAGAATGACAGCATTTTTCCCTGCCTAAGGCATATATACGTGCATTCCCCCTTGAAATGGTGCTATTTCCTCCTCCGCACAGACATATTGCGAATACGCGTAAAAAGCTTGCTTGTCTGAGTTTTTCTTTCTTTCGCTCTTTCATCCTAACGTACTCATGCCATCGTAGAAATGGAAAGCACGTGTTCATTGTTTCAGCAACTGGGACTCTTACAAGCCTAACACGCAGTAAAGCAGTAAAATATCGGTGATAGGAACCGTCATTTATCGCCCTGCGTATGCGGACAGAAGTGCTGAGCGCTGAATCTACGAGTGAAGCGAACGCACACCCCAAGCGAGAGCGTATAAGAACGCGAAGTGAAAGACCGAGCGTGGGCAAGGATTTTTGAGATACGACGAAGCATAATGCCGTCGGCTTTCACGCCACGCGAAGAAACAAAAAACGCCGGAATAAGGAGAAGTGGGTGAGAAAAAATATTTTATCTCTAAGTGGCCGGAGGCACCATCGCCGTATCGCGGGATATTCAAGACGTCTTTTCCACGTGCCTTTCCTTGGACTCCGGCGTTATGCCGCGTGCTTGTATTTTCGGTTAAGTTGTTCGCGCTCGCCTCCTAACAGTGGGCCTCTTGAGCCTCTTCAGCCTTATACCGCTACACTTCTAGCTACTCTCGCTTCAACTTGCTTCCTCCTCTTGCTCTCTCTCTCTTTCTCTCTCTCTCTCCGTGTCTCCAGTCCAGACCACTCGAGCATTTCCTCGGGTTTCGTTGCCAGAAACACATACGCCATCGCCTCTCTTACTGTACACGTACACCGGGCACTTACACACCCCCGTCGGGCGGATCGCCTGCGCGATGGTCGCCCTGTAACACTGTCCGACGGCGCGCTAAAAGGGAGTCAGAGAGGAGCGGGTTCGACATGGAAAGCGAAACAAAGTGAAGGGCGCAAGGAGTGGCTGTACGACCGTAGTAACAGGCGATGGTAACGCCATTACAGCAGGACCGGGGGCGGAGGTTTTGGGCGGCGCACTCTCAAAAAAAAAAAAAAAAAAAAAAAAGGAAGAGACAAAAAAAGCACAGCGATACGCATAGCCGCTACGTTCCTTCGTTGCAGCTGCGAATATCCTCGCTCGTTCGCGACTCCGTTTCCATTTCTTTCTCCCCACCGCGTTATTTTATTGTTATTTCTTCTTTTTTGTTCTCGATTCGCTCTTTGCCGTTTCTCGTTTGCCTCGCTCGGCAGGTGCTTATCGGCCTGGCCGCGGGCCTTGAGGGAAAGCGGCGCCCGGTCGTCAGTCGAACGACGACGCTCCAAATCGGAGAATAGTGCCGCGACGCTGGGTTGCCGAGACGCTTTAGCGACGAGATTTCTGCGCATGCAGTGCCGGAGACACCCCCCTCCCCTCTTCGGCTCTTCTTGCCAAGGGCGGAGAAGAAAAAAAAAAAGAGGGTGCATCGCCCAGCTTTCGCCGTTTTGCTACCTCGCTGTAGACTTATTTTTATCTCTTGCAGGAAGCTTTCCTATCCGATAGTTTGCGTCCTCTCCCGGCTCTGCGAGAAGGTAAAAAGGGGGGCAACCTGGGCAACAACAGCGGCAAGAACAACGAGTGAAGCGATGGCGGCAACAGCAAGCTCGCTCTGGGTTCACTCGCGTCTCTGACGCTACACCTTAGCTCGAAGGCGCCAAGGGACGGCGAAAAGACGTGTCAGATTCGTCGCGCACCTTTCTGTCTCGGCTTCGTCTTATTCTTCTGATGCCGCTGATACTGCTTTTGGGCGACTAGATGCGTCGAAGAGTCTCGTTTGATGCCGATCGCAGTGAGAGCGACATTTTCTTGCGTCGCGTTCGTCGGGCCGGAGCGTGCCGCGAAGGCGCCTAGCGACGACGGTCTCTCTCTCTTTCTCTCTCTCTCTCTCTCTCTTTCGCGCAAAAGCGTGTTACTATCGGCGGGCGCGTTGCTGCAGCTGAAACATGCCGTACGCTTGAGAGATGCAAGACTGGAGCTCCCTCTAGCCCCGATGTCGTTCTCTGCTGTTCTTTTTTTAAATTTTTGTGCGCTACGCATTTGCTGACTTGCGATTTCACTGTTTTTGACACTTCTGGAACTCCTTTTCGAATGCACGTCCGATCCCAGCTTTGCTTTCAGAGCGAGGAGGAAAGGGGGCAAAGCGTTATATCGGAGCAATTTCATAAATCTCTCTCTGCTGCCACTTTCAGGCCGTCTGCTTTCCTCCAAGGGACACGCGACAATCACGTTCTCATCCGCGAACTTTGCCATTTCTTTCCTTTTCATTTCTGGCGTCTTCCATAGGAAACTTAGTCTTCGGCTGGGACACCGAGGAAACTGAACTGACGCGTTGAGAGAGATCGGAGCCTGCACTCCGTATCAAAAGCTCGAGTGGAGCGCGCATCTTAACGCATCGGTAGCCCCAACCTTTGATCTCACTGGCGTCGTTCTCATCCTAGATCGGAAGCTTGGCATGGGTTCCCATTCGGCTCGGATGTTCCGAGAACGACGCTGACTATGGCGCTTAGCTTCAGCGAATGGATAAATGTTGAAACGAGCGATGGCGTGGCGTGAAGCGTGCGAGTGAGTTTCTGTTTTTGTTCGACACATAGAAAATAATTTATATTTCGTGGAAGAATGAATAACATGTTTAGGATTGCAGCTCTTGCCGCGTGCTAGTGGTTGTATCGAGCTCACGGCGAAGGCCGTGAGATTCTGCCGGTTGTCTCACGTAACTTGAGCCAAGAGGTTAAAAATAAAAGGCGCGTCGGAAGCGAACTAAACCGAACTCCTACTATTTGCACTGGCCTATAGTAACTAAGCCAATTCTTTGTTTGTTGAGTAATTAAGTTTAATTACTCAACTTTTTAACTATTCGCAGAGGACCCCAAGTATCATAAGCAGATTTATGGAGGACCTTCAGAAACTACCTATCGAGTTGTTTCGTGTAAGATACGTCTCACGTAGTCCTTTTTCGCAGGCTGCAAAGCAAGCCAGCGAAATATGAAGAAAAAGAAAGCCACGTGACGGAGCACATGCGCAGCGGTATCGTGCCGCTCTAAAGCGAGCGTTTTCGGCCTCAATTTAGGATACTGTGCTGAAGCAGGTAGAAGCACACACGTGTCAACGAGATTAGCCGATGGTTCCCATAGCACCCTACCTTACGCCTGCCACTAAGAATACAAAATTCTACCGCTGTACTTTGTTAATAAAAAAATAAATTATTTTTTACACACTAGCGCAGAAGCACATGGACGACAAAAGAAACAGACGCGACACAGCGCTAACTATCGAGTGTTTATTGCACGAGAACAGATATATACATCACCGCACAAAAGCAAGGGAGAAGGGAGGAAGACACAAACAAATCAAGCCCGAAAGTTGCAACTGACACAGGCGGCTAACGCGGCAAAAACTATATTTCTCTCTCCGATAAGGAGACTGATGGGCAACTAACAAACACAACTGCTGTTCCTAATCTCTGAACCTTCTACTATTTCCCTGGTGAGCTGGTCAGGGTTTCGGGCCCGGGAGTGAGTACGATGAAACAGAGGTTTGCATCCGCAGCGCGCGCAATGTGCGGCAAGGTGGTCTGACGAGGCTTGTTTGTCAACATTATACCTGTACTCACGTAATCTCTCGATGATTCACCTGCCCATCTGTTCCACATACTCTTTGCCACAGTCCAACGGCATGCAGTAAACCACCCCTTCAACACAAGGAACAAACGGTTTGGGGTGCGCCCGGTGGCACGCACGAGGCTTGCGCGTATCCGCGCTTGCCCTCGCCTACAAGCTGGCCAACTTCAAGGAGGAAGAGAACGCGATATCTGCACCGAAACGTTTTCCGACCTTTTCTAGATTGTGACTAATGTTATGTAGGTAGGGCAAGACGATTACTTAATCTTTTTTTTTTTATTGCGTCACCTGGGGCCCTATAACGTAAAACTATTCCAATACGTTTCTATTCCAATCTCCTGACGCCAAATTTGCGTAACCACCGACGCAAGCACCGGGCGGTCTTCCGCAGCGTTGTCTGAACACACCAATAAAACGCTCTCCTCGTTCATAGGAGGTCACATTTGTTTGCTTGAAAAACGAATAACATTGCCTACACTGAGCGGCTTGTCGTATCTAATTGGCTGACAAGAGGCGAGGAGAACGCTCATGTGGAGAGGGATTTGATGTGGCAGAGCCAGTGCACTGAAAATAGATAACCGGATGAAGAGGGTGGTGCCGGCGTCTGTGATTGGTCCTGTGTCCCTTACTTAGCTTGCGGTGGCTGGTCGAAAATCGCGGCGGCATGCAACGGAAGCTTAAGAATGACGCTAAAAGGGACACTCAGCAAAGAAGAGTTGGCAGAATGAGGTGGTAAACGTGCCGAAAGTGCTCGAAAACGTTACACGGCCACACAAGAAGTTTTATTATGCGCAAATACACCCATGCTCTCCGGCAGGTGCGAGGAGTCAGTGCCTGAGCGATCGGCGGCAGCCATCTTTTATTCCTTTCGGAACGGGGCAGCCTGCGGCTATTCAGAAGAAAATTCCGTTTTGTTCGGCATATTAATGCATCTTTAATGCGTACACGTCACTTTGACGCGGTGAGTTTTCGCGGTTTTGTGACGTCGCGTGACAGGCAGCTGAAGTGGGTGCAGCCCGAAAACTTTTCACCAATAGCCGGAGGCTAATGGCGATAAGGCGTCGAATGAGAAATAACTGTTTTTCTTTTTTCTGTCAAATCATGCATAATTAGTGTGTACACATCATATCAGATTGGGAGGTATCACGGTCTTCGTGACGTCGCGTGACAGACAGGTGAAGTGGGGGTGGTCGAAAAAAGTTTTTGACCAATCGTGGAGGGCTGATAGCAGAATTGGAATAGAAAAGTTTGGAATAGTTTAACGTTATAGCGCCCCTGGTAAGTGACATTGCGAATGTCGTTCTTACGTTTTTTAAAAGGCTGCCTACCACAGCAGACAATACATGCAAAAGGTAACCGGCGTCTAACAGACGTGAGACTTAGTACTTAAATTTCTGATAACCAAGTGCGGGCAGAACTTCAAAAGGACATTTTTTAGGCACTGATTGATGATACCTCGCTTTACCAGCTTTGAATGATCTGATGAGTACGCAAGGATGCGTTTTGTTGCATCTCGGCTTATAATATCAACACACCTGTTTACTAGCAAATATGAGGGTGATGATCCGAGAACCTTATTGCTCTTTAACGGGTGCTTCAGTGGTTACAAGAAGTTGCCTGAGGCATTCATTAAAAACAGCGCAAACAGCGGACGTTGTGGCGGCAGGTAAACATTTGTCACAGTCTAATCAAACCAAGCAGTTGTCAACATACCAAAATAGTCTTGCTACTCCTAGCCTTTCCAATTGAGAGCGCACTTGCCTGTCTTGATGGTCAAGATATAATTCACTCAAACAAGGCGCGATGCTGGAACATATGCAAGAGCTCGTCTTTTGTACGAAGTTTGTATAAGGCCAACAGGCGATTGTCGAGGAAAAATAAATGTTGAGACGTTCTAAGAATTTCCCGAGGCAAGACCTGTTTAATTGTGGAAGTTCGCTGGACCATGATTGTCAATAGCATTTTCCACACGCAGGAGAATATCAGTTCCTGGTATGGAATAGAATATGTCCTTTGTGTCCAGCGAAAAAACAAGTCAAGCTGCCCTTGGCATTATCGTTTAAAGGTTCTATGACTTCATTAGAACTGGTTATCAGAAACGGGTCATCAATTGTTACGACTTTCAGTTTTGCCTGCAGAAAACATGCTAACGACTTTCGCAAGCAACTGCTGACGGAAACGATAAACCGGAATGGGCAGTCATCCTTATGTGTTTTGGCCGTGGACAACATATTAAAGCTAAAGTTTCTGCGGTTGTCCAAATCCCGACGGAGTGCATCTAATCCAAGGCTTTCACACAACCTGCGTGCTTCCTTCTTTACTTTGGCTAGGGACACATCGTCCCGCTCAAGGAATGAAGAGCTTATAGCTTCTAGTGCCTTAGTATTGCAAACACCACTCGCGAGAACAGTGAAGCCACTGTCTTTATTATATTGTACCAGCAAGAAAGACTTTTTCTTGAGGCAGGACACTGAAGAATTCAGATCGTGCGTACGTACACTTGAGGGACACCGCATAAGAACGAACGACCGCACCATCTGAGACGCGCCGCTCGGCATCAGCGTCTGGGGAACAATTGCTTATCCTTCTCATAAGGGCTACAAGCTCAGGTGCCGTCTTTCTTGGAATTACGGCGAACTTGGCTCCCTCGCTGAGAACCTTGCTTACTTGTTCTGGAAGACAGACGTCCCCCACCGTGTGGATGCGATTTCGGCTGCTGGTGGCTTCTTCGAGACACAGGTCCGCAGAAACTGCAACGCCTGTTGCCATAGAACTCCTGTTGCGTTGTGCAGAATTCGTAAACATTCCAACCACTGCGCTTTAATTTAATTCCGAACACTGCATATGCGATGAGAATAGCTATGTGTCCTTGTTGGTGGGCCATCTTGTAACTTGCAGTGCAGGCAGAAGGACATGGTCATACAAGGCACATGAGACAGCGTACAGCGCTTAACGACCACCTGCGAACAGCTGGGAACTTCAGACATGTCTGCACGCGCTGAACTTCAGGAACCGTTGTTGCGCAACTCGAAAACTAATTTCAACTTCAGAGCGTTCTTAAATTACAAAAACAGTGCATTATTTGCTTCCTTTAAGGACAGTTTGAAAATATCATAACGCACATCCCTCTTCGATGAGGCTGGGCGTCGCACCAGCCGCATTGTTGAAATTGCGTTCGTGTGAAATGAGCCCTCTAAAAATCGCATTGCGACGCGTGCGATTGCACCAATCTTTACGAATGGCTAAATAAATTCTGGAGGTTTACGTGCCAAAACCACAATTTGATTATAAGGCACGCCGGATTCCGGATTAAATTGGACCGCCAGGGGATCTTTAACGCGGCCAAAATGCACGGGACAAGGACGTTCTTGCATTTCACCCGCATGGAAATGCGGCCGGCGCGGCTGGGATTTGATCCCGCGACTTCGTACTTAGCAGCGCAACACAATGGCCGCTAAGCCGCCGCTGTGGATTCATGTGAAACAGTCCTTACGCGGGACTATATATATACGTGCCTTTATAGGCGGCTGGATACCTGTTGACGACGGCAGCAGGGCCAGTGGCATTTCGCCGAGGATCCATTCTTGGACTGGTTGCACCACTGGACGGATTGAATCATTGCTGGTTCCGATATGCCATGTCATCACATCAAGGAAGCACGGGTGCGACCACTCCAAAGTGACGCTCGTTCATTCCGCGAGAAGCAGCAGCCACGTTCGCGAGATGACATACGCCAAAATTTAATGGTGAACAGGAACGGGTTAGTGGACCATGTCACCGGCAATGCCCCTAATCCTAGACAGAAATAAAATCAAACAGTCATTAGGTTTCTCCCTGCACCTCGACCTGTCTCGCAATTCAGTTGGGCACAACATTTGAGGAAAATCAAAAACAAGAACAACTCTATAGATTGGTGTGAGTCGCTTTTGTAAGACTGCCTGCTTTTGTATGCGGATTCTGCAAGCCTTCCGTCACGACTCTACAAACTCGTGGCGATCTACAGATAATGTGCAAGTTGCCTCCATGGTTCCTATTGTCGGCGACCACATCCTACGTAAGCCGTTTCAAGGAAAAAGAATCTTAGGTGCTCTCGACAACGTTTATTTTACGGAAAACCAGTGTGGGTGAAATCAGTAGCGCGTGACAGCAATGCAATCAATTCACAGTTATACCAGCTGCTGTGGAAGAGGATGCCGTCAGAATTACAGACTTCATTAAATAGAAACACGGACCCAGTATCTATGAGACGTGGAAGTTTCAGGTGTGTTTGACGATTAGATCTGAAATTTTAAGACCAATTGATTTGTGATCTTTTTAATATTACTTCATGTGATTCGGCCTGCCTAGATGCCGTTTGATGAGTCTACAAAATAAATATTTACCACTAGACAGACTGCAACGGCATTTGATGGGGATTTACTTATAATTTATGTCAATGAACATTCGTGTTAAGTGCAAAGGACAGCTGTAACATCACGACAGCTGATCACTGCTATAGTAGTTAACGAGATATACCCAAGTGATGCCCTTCTCCAAGGGTAGAAACCTAACTAGACGTTCTGCTTACTTTTGCTTGCAAGATTTTCGTCGCGGCCTGTTGAAACGCCTGGACTGCGAATGGCCCAACTTGCTACGAGTTTTGCTAGCAGACTGGACAACAAGGCCAAGAAGCACAAAATTCACGACAGAAAAGCTATTCCTACTCTGCCGACGGTAATCGTAGAATTATGAATGAACAACTCGGGCTTCGTGTCATTTTCACACTTAACTGTATGCGCATATTCTTTACCGTGTTTTCCACTAAGCCGCGGGCGATGCAGCATCCGTCAGTTAGTCTCCAAATGGAAAACAGTCAAGTTTTTAGATCCCCACTCTCTGTTTCGGTCTTCCTTCAGGATCAGAGACTTCATTGTTTTTTCTTGTCAGCCAGAAGCTCATATAGGAGTTAGTGTCCCCAGGTAATCCCGTTCCCGCAGTAGATCGCTCTTGCATTGGGAAATCTTTCCAGATACCTTGTTTGCCTTTACAGGAGCTTCGTTTGTAGGCATGTTATATTTAACAAGGGCACTTTTCTTTTCTTGCTTTTCTTTTGCGTGGGTAATCTAAAGAAGAAATCACTGTTTACGACAGTGCCTTGGGTCAGTGTCGATAAAATGAGCTTGCTTCATTGCTATCCACCGGTATAAACGAGGCAATCATGCGCGACTCATTGCTAGCGCTTAAGCGATCCCTTGTCTGCGAAACACTCGACGCGTTGAAACTAGCACACGCTCCTTTCACGCAGGAACAATTTGAACCCGTGTTTCGACTCCCACGCAACCTAGAGATAGGAGCAATACAACTGTTACGAAGATTTGCGGGAAATATGTTTCCTATTTCAAGTATTGTTGCGTGTTTAACAAGAGCCGGCGGTATGCAACGAGAACTTCCAATTACCCAGGGACGATGACGGCCGACAATGGGGCTGCCTAAATAAAAAATAAATAAAGAAAGAAACTTCATCCGCGCAATCTGCTGAGGGAATTTTTTTCGAATCTACGGCACCGATTATTGTGAATGGTGCTCGCATATATCGGTGTAATCATGCGAAAACTACCAGAAGTAATTGCTTCGTTTTCATGCTGAGAAATGTATAGACAAGCCCTGGAAGGAGAGGGGAGTAATATAATGAATCCGCGGGCCTTCAAAGGGAGTTCCGAGATGGTGTTACCGATAATCCCAGCATTCGAGCGAAAAGTACGTCGCTTCGCGTTGCGAACGAACGTTACAGAGAAAACATGAGCGAGCAGTTCATTTACAACTCGGGTAGACTGTTTCGCTATTCGCTAATAATGACAATGCGCTGTCGAATCACAACTCACCATCTTCCTTCTTTTCCTGCGTCAAACATTACTCATGCGTGCGTAGACGTTGGTACGTTATATAGCTACCAGGCATCGCTAAATCACTGGCTTCCTTTTGGGAAAAATAGGCCCAGGCGCGCCCCTTGAGAGAATTAGTGCATCTGGAACCACAATTACTAAAGAGTCGAAAGCACGTGCTGACGACATTGACTGTGATGATGTCACTGCCGTTTGGAACGGCCGTTTACAGAAGCGGTCGGTTCGAACCGAGGAACTAGAGTGACAGTCAAACCGACTCGCCTGTCTCGTAGTGCGTCTAATGCGTCCAACAAATTGCCCGGTGACCCGGCTCGCCAAGCTTTCTGGAGTCCTCTCTCCTAACGCTCGCGTAGAAACGATCTTGATGCCTTTGTAGCATGCTCTTTCTCCTCTAGTGCTCTGCTGTAGCTGTTGGCGCTACATGAGCGCTAAGACTGCGCCACCGGACGGCCTGGGCAGGAAGTAAAAAAAAAAAAATAGCACCACTTTATACCAAAGCAGAAGCGCCGAAAGCAATAGCAAGGTTTAAGGCTTCTCTCGAGCCCCTCACACGGTGTTCAAACAATACGCGGAAGCGACATGGCGTGACGCGGACACTCGAGGCAACTGTTGCGGCGCAACAGGATCTGTACCCTAGCAGATACTCCACCAGCGTGGCCAACCCCAGGGTAATTAGCCAATGGTGGTAGGGTATCTTCTCCATTTTTTGCTAGCTTGGTAGGGCCGTAGGGCCGCCCCGCAATAATTGTATTAAATGCCAGGCATTTTGCCCCGCCCTTCAGAATTTTTAATGACCATGGAAGCAAACGTTAGAAAACTCGAAAAACGCACGCAATCCGGCGTATCGTACTAACTGAAACTGCAGTTACGTTGTTCAACCAGTCGGTAGGTATTGTGTATGGTTTTTGTTGACTTACTCAAGAATTTGAAGGATATTTGGAGAAGGTGTTCCTCGTGCGTAAATATCCGGAACTGTTTGAGTGACGCGTTTTTTTTTCACACAAACGTTTTGCGGCTTCTGAAAGACCTCTGCCCGAGCACGGATAGGGGTACACTGACGCATGCGTTAAGGGGCCCCTCACCAGGCCCCATAGAAAATTTTGGTTATACGCTGTAAGTTGTTACGTGTCCTATAGGGAGCGTTCTGCCACAATAACTTTTCAAATGGGCTCATTAATAGCCGAGATAGAATTATTTCAGTGCTGCGAACCCATGATATCAGCAGACGGGCTCCACTGCCAAGCAAGACGCTCTTTTCACTCGCCCCGTTTAGCCTTCGCAAGCGAAGTTCCTTCCCTGCGTTCTCCCATACCAGATCTCGAGGATCGCGTGACGCATAAGTCACAGGCCCCGCGTTCATTTCCCCCCCCCCCCCTTTTTTTTTTCCCGGCACTACGAATTTCCGCTGACGGCGCCGCGCGCGAGCTGTTTCGTTCACGCAGCGCACGATTTTGCGCGCTGTGCACAAGGACACAGGACTAGCGGTGTAATTCAGTGCTACACGAGAACTGAGGCAGAACAAGCGGATCGCAGAGCATGATCACGCGCTAGAGCATGGTAGAAAATGGCACAGTTTCGGCACGTACGCACGTGATCGCACGACTGTGGGAACAAACAGACGAAGCGGAAGTACATAACTGTTCCTTCGGTGCGAAGTGAAACAAAAAACACGCAGACATTCCGTTCGTGCGTTTTATTATTTCTCCAATCTTCAATTCGTCAATATAAGCAACAGATCACACAAATAACAGATGGTGCCTTGAATAATCCTCGAAGTCACGTGTCGCCACGAGCGACGTCACACTGTGGACACGACTACGTAGGAACAGGGGCACGACTACGTCACCATCCGGCTTGCAAGCGCGGCGGCCGCGAGGAGAAGGAAAAATGGCGTTCGGTTTGAAATTTCATGTCTTTCTGCGGCTCGTAGCGATGTAATACTTTGCAGACACGATGGTTATCGCTCAATGTATGCTTCGCGCTTGTCAGCTCAATATGCCCAGATCTGGTGAGGGGCCCTTTAAGAGGAAGATTTTTCTCGGGGCAAATCCAATTTTTCTTTTCAAGTATACGTAAAATACAGAAATGCTGTCATTAAATAATCGCTTGACCTATACAAATGAACTCTTTTTTTATTACCGGAGAGAAAGCTGAATTCTACTGGCTGTAGTAAGCATAGCCTTGATTTATGGCGTAATTGTTTATACAATTATACAGACGGAGTAAATATTTGGGGAGTTAGAAAATTTAAGCAATAAGATTGTAGTAAGTCAGCAATAAGAATAGGTATTAGTGTTGCGTTTCCTAGATCCTCTTAGGCAGACCAATTTAATGTATGTATTTTCAGCTTGTGGGGAGATTATCACAATGTTTGGGAGGGTTTTTCGCAGGTCCCATTCACAAAGTATAGTGCTTTATTTTGGAGCTGTGTCTACATTAAACGTATTTTGTTCCCATTAACTTTCTCAATAAATATCATCAGATGCCGTTTCATGCATAGTGATACTGAGTCACAGAGCTGCCAACTTCATGGTTAATTTTTTTTATTTTGAATTTTTCAACAATTTTTGTAAACAGAATTTAAGGCCTTGATAAATGTATATTCTTTCGTACCGTGGGGCGTATTTGAACATTTTCATTTAAATGTGACAAATGGCATCAAGTTTTGTGCACTTGATGGTGAGCAAAATCATTTCTCCGTTCCCATGTATTTAGATAGGACCCCTTAAGGTAAAGTTTCCGAAGGCAAAGGTTGAGGTAAAGCAGGCAAGCGAGTTGAAGTGCTCGACTGCTGAGTTAACTATCTGTTCGTTAAGGAGACAGCTGCGATCGAGCTGCCGTCCTCTTAAAAGTTCTGTTATGAAGTCCAGGAAGTGTTTCCGACAGTATGGATGCACAAAAGAAGCTGTCTAATCTTCGAAAGAAAATGCCTCATTGTTGTCTAAATCAGGTAGAGTTGAACAGGAGTGGAAAACGCTGCTTTCATATTTTTTTCTAACGATGAGAAAGTCTGAGTCAACAGCATCATTCTGGGCAAACATTATAAAGACAAACACATAATAATGGAGCAGAAGGTATCAGAAGTACATCCACGTGGGCCCAATCCGTAATATTACATATACCGGAGCTCTAATAATCGGATTGAAAGAGCCGTGCGCAGAATCAGTGATGTCAAAGTAGCAAAATTTGGGTAAGCTTGAGCTGGAAACCTCAACACCGTCCTTTTAAATCAGTTTTCGCTTTGACTGGCTGGAGCTGTCAATGTGAGCGTTGATCGAGCAAGGAAAAAAACATATTCTATCAAACGAAGTGCAATGAACAAAGACACTTGCCTGAATGCCAGGAATTAGTTAACTGGCAATTCTGCTCCTGTGGTGTGTGGGTTACGGTCATGCAAGACAGTACAGTTTCAAAAATAAACAGTAAAATATTTATTTGACCTTCTTGTTTGTCATCATGCACAATGATCTTGTGCATTTCTGCCCCTGTGATTAAACCGAAAATAAAAAAATAACGCACAAGACACTCCAGCTCTTCAGATCACAATTTCTTTATTGATGGAAGCGCAACCCAATGCCGGTTATGAAATGCGCAAAGTTTAGTCGTAAAACAGTGCTTGATAAACGTACATGCGACGTAAGCTGCCAGAAACATCATTTACTATAACCATCTATTAAAAATTATTTGATGGTTGCGCTAAATTTTTTTGACAGCTTTTTGCTTATACTTACTAATCCTCTTATTTTAAATCATGTAGTAAAGCATGTGAACTAGACGTTTATACGTAGAGTAAAAATGTAGGGAGAAGACGACGGCCGCTTACGATAATGTAGGATTTTTTTCAGCCACCGCGTAGGGATAAAAAAAAAGAAGTGTTAGCAACACTGTACAAGGCAACAACGCTCGGGCGATGACGAAGCCGGCAGCGGAGTTACAGGCCCTAACGTCTTCAACGAAAACCAGCACCTGTCTCCAGCAGAGGTGCTGGAGACAGGATCAGGAGGACGAGTCCACTTAGCTTCGCTGCTTTTGCAGCCAAAGGCATTGCGCGTGTCTGTAGCGCTTCTAGGCCTCCAAGCGTGGGCCACGCCTGCGCGTCGGTACCGTGACAACACAGCGTCTCGCGGCATGGACCCGTCCAGAGTGTTCGCATAATTGCTATCGCAATAAGAGGTGCAATAGGCCTACATCTCCCTTATGCGGTTGCGGTAACGTCGCCGTTAGGAAGCGCGGCGCCGTCCTATGTACAGCTTTGTCTAGACGTGAGTGCCAAATTTAAACGCTATACCGAAGTATCTAAAGAAATAGGGTGTTTACTTACAAAAACCGAAATGTAATTATGAGGCACGCAGTAGCGGGAGACTACAGATCAATTTCGACCGCCTGGGGTTACTTAACGTACCCCCAGTGCATGGTAGACAAGCGTTTTTGCATTTCGGCCTTACCCAAATGCCGCGGTCCTGACCGGTAGTCGAACGCGTGACCTCGTGCTTAGCAGCTCAACGCCATAGCCACTAAGCCACCACGCCGGGCCCACCAATGTACATCCCAGTGAAGCCAAAAATGAACCGGGCACAAGGTACCGCCTTATCCGCCGAGTCGACACACTTGTGTACCTTAATTCGTCCGTGAAACCTTGGTGTGAGTAGAACTTGCTCAACATCAAATGCAACATCTAACGGTTTCACCGCCAGAACCCAAACCTACTCGTTTTCCGATGTGCGCTTCTTCGCATTACATGCATCTAGTTGCACGTAAGCAAAAGGTTAATTCGAGAGCGTTATGCGGCTGCATTTTATCAGTATGTGTAGACGGCATGCTTTGAGCAGTGCGCGAGCGATCAAATCAGACTTTATTTGCGAACTGAGATTTATTATTTGCTGCTCATTAAGCTAGTCAGCTTCTTGTATACGAGACCCCAACATTCGCTTCAGGCAAAGGTCCCTTTCCTCGTTAGTTGTCGCGTACCTGTGTCATTGCGAGAGCAATTACATGGACTCTCCAATAGAATTCTCACTGTTGCCGTGGCACTCCACATGTATTTCGGTGTAAGCATGGCTGCGCTTAATATGCTGGTTATATTGTTACACTGTTCAAGCCCTCATGTTGCTCATACCAGTACTTACTTTCTTGACAATATTTATTCCTCAGAATTTTGAGAATGGCAACCCACAAACAAATCCGATGAAACATGGCATTTGTAGTCCATGTCTTTTATCCGAAATCTTCAAGAACTATTAAATACTACAAAAGTGCAAAACAATATAAGTGCCGAAACCTGAAAGTGATGTTATTTTACGGGCAGCGCAGCGGCGCCTGTGCGAAGTAATTACAGGCCCTGCACGGCGTTTTACAGCCATTAAGGTTACCAGAAATATCAGTGCGCCCGCGTATGTCGCGTACGCGTTAGTCGGACCCGCGTATTATTAAAACACCGTCCGAGAAGTTGAGACGCAACGCTAAACCTTGCTGCCTCAGCCAATGCTTTGCATGCGGGCATGACTGCCTGTTTTAAATGAAATGAGCATTCTTTGGGAGATATCCGCACTCTCCGGTATGTTCGTATGTAACCTCATTCACACCAACTGGTTTACTGGGCCTGTGTCTGAAAAGCCAACTTACGGACAGACAACTTGGGTCAGCGGGATGTAAAACTGGACATCTGTCATTAGGTGTGTCTACATTTTTGAAGAATTCTCTAGAAAAGGTATGCGCCACTGTGCATAGACAAGAAAAAGAAGACGCATGAAGGGGAAAAATTCATCAATGAAAAAAATTGAAGAGGTAAGCTATATAGAGAAGTGAAAAAGGCAGGATTAAAAGCTGACGGCTGTGAAGAAAGAAGTGAAGCGAACCGAATGCGACCAGAGCGTGCATTAAGCTAGTAGTATTTAGCTGCAGAGAAGTGAAGACGTCGGTAATAGAAAAATTGAAATCTGCTGCACACAAGCGAAGAATTGGGCGATATGGTTTTTCGCTACATTCATTCAACGCTGATCGCTTTAAATGTTGACATTCAACTTGAGATGGGTATTGCCGGAATTTTCGTGATGTATGGATGATGAGGCAAGTGAAGCTGTGGTTTGACACTTTCATAATATTTGCAGCATCAGGAGTGGCTGGTACTTGCTTTTAGAAATATTACTTGCGTAGGAGGTTTTTGTGAATGGAGGTCCAGGTGTTCTTTTTTTTCTTAGACTACACAGAATGACAGAGAGAGGGAGAGAGAGAAAGAAACAACTTTACCGCAAAACGAGGTTGGTAAATTAGCTTGACGGTGGTCCGAATGGTGGTGGCGAAATGCTTACCACGTCTGTTTCGGCCCAGTTAGTTACTTATGCCTGAATCTATTAGTCAGTCGTCAAGAGTTACTCCAGTGTCTCGTGGGAGCGAGTTGGCACTATTGACTGTGGAGCAGGGTTCCCCTTGCATCGCCAAGAAACTTCATTTTTGGTAGCCTTCATACAGTTGCAAAAGGGTAGAGAGTTGGGCGAGTTGGTACGGTAACATGATTTTGGCTTCTAGCGCGAAGTGAAACACGGACACAGAAAGGAGCAGACAGGACGAGCGCTAACTCTCAACTAAATTTTTGTTAAAACGAAGAACATATATATAGGTGATTGCAAAAACCGTAGCAAAAGAACATGACAAGGTAAAAAGCATCAGTTAAACATATCAGGGGGTATCGAAGTGAAAGAACAAAAATTACTTCAGATTAGTACACGTATTGCGAAGGTACTGAAATTCGCAATCTAACAGAGACAACGAAGCATGACTGACGCAAGTGTCTCCTAATCTTTTTATGTGGAATGCCTCGATAATTTCTCGCGTGGTTTGGCATCTGTGTCTAGAAAGAATTTTTGTGTCTTGGCTATGAGGAGCTGTCGAGAAGCGCCGTGGTCAAGTATAACGTCTTCGAGGAGAAAGCCTCTGACATCGGTTGCACAGCTGGTTGGGCGAGACCGAGGGATGGCGTGCTGGGTCGCGTAGTCTGTATTGACTAATATCCACTTATTCCCGCAGGCAGATAGCGGAAAAGGGCCAGGAAGGTCAAGACCTACCCTAAGGAATGGCTACAATGTATGTCAAGGGGTTCGATGCGGCCAACTGGGAGTACTGCTAATTCCTTGACGTACGGAATGGTATATTCCGAGCCAAAAGAAGCGTTTTCGAACACAGTCATACGTCCGAGAGACCCCGAGGCGACGCGTGGTAGCAACATTGTGTAGCTGTACGAGGACAGTTTGACACATGTGTGGGAATAACTAAGAGAAGTTCAGGACCGTTAGTGCGCATGTTGTAACGGTGTATGACGCCATCCTGCAGCACAAACATACGCAGAGAAGGGGAAGTTGTCTCAGAAGTCAGCCGGAGAACTACGCGTCGAAAGTAGGGGTCATGGCTTTGCTCACCTCTGATGCTCGCAAACGCAATAAGCGACAATAAAATTCATACACAGTTGTGCTCTTATGCACAACTGTGTATGATTACTCCTGCAGTCATACAACCCACCAACCAATACGTCCAGTAGGATCCTTTAGAGATGAAAGCCAGCATAAGGCATGATGGTCTTTGATAACTGTGAATGGCCGGCCGTATAATTAGGGGTGAAATTTAGCCACTTCCCAAAGGAGGGCAAGGGGCTCGCGTTCAGTAATGGAGTAATTGCGCACCGCTTG
This sequence comes from Dermacentor andersoni, assembly GCF_023375885.2. NCBI lineage: Eukaryota > Metazoa > Arthropoda > Arachnida > Ixodida > Ixodidae > Dermacentor > Dermacentor andersoni. Next base: position 129,339,923 of record NC_092815.1, on the reverse strand, counting down.
CGACAAAAGACGGCTAGCGTATGTAATAACACGGTCGCAACCTTGCGGGCGCTGAGCCAGAACAGCACCGATTCCTTGACCGATGGCATCGGTGCGAACTTTCACTGGAGCAGTCACGTCAAAATGGGCGAGAATTGGTGGTGAAGCGAGCCGCACGGTAAGCACAGCCAACGCAGTAGCTTGTTCCGCGCCCCGGACAAAAGCCGCGCCTTTCCTGAGAAGTTCTGCGAGAGGGCGTGCAATGTTAGCGAAATTGCTTACGAACTCGCGGAAGTATGGACACAGGTCCGCAAAGCTTCGAACGTCGTTGCCACCGGTTCGCACGAGGAAATTCTTGACGGCGCGAACATTCTCGGGATCGAGGAGGATGCCGGAAGAATTGACGAGGTGTCCGAGGACAGTAATTTGGCGGCGGCCGAAGTGACATTTTGATTCATTGAGCTGAAGCCACCCTTGCGGAAAACAGAACAAAGTTTCTAAAGACGACTGAGGTGCGTGGGAAAAGTTGGTGAAAATGTCATCTAGGTAGCACAGACAGATTGACCACTTGAAACCGTGAAAGAGCAGGTCCATCATACATTCAAATGTAGCATGGGCATTACGTGTGACTGTGCTTGGAGCAATATTATTAACAATACACAACAAATATGGAAAATACAAAGCGAAGAAGTTACGGCGATCTTACACTTTTTATTCAAAACCATTTAGACAGTTTTTCATTTCTAGACATTATAAGCGCTACAAAAAATAAAACATTCAAAATTAGCAGTAATAAAGTGGTACACAATGCAAGACACGATGCATGTTGTTTAAACATCACTTACGTAAATATAACCTGAGGAAATTGATTTGATCATAGCTGGAAGCTAATTCCAAATAGATAGGACGGAGAGTATGGAGGTGAATTTTTTGTAATTAGTCTATTCTGGGTAAAAGTAGGTTTCATTCTCATGAAAATTTCGTTGATGTTTTGTTTGTTAGAAGTGCTATGTTGAAGCCCTTACGGGAAGGATCATATTGCGTGTTTTGAACGCAAGTGAAGCCATATTTAATTGATAGGAGTCGGCGGTCAGCAAGATATTAAGACAAAATTATATCGGATAAGCCGAAATTGTAGGTTAACTGTAACTTAATAGGCGAGCGACTTGGTTCTGAAGATTGCATATGTATGATAAGAGAGTTAGGCAAGTGTTTTCCTATGATGGTAAAGAATAATTATGGTTACTATGAATAAAGGTGTTGTAGAGGAACATGAAGATGTGCTGCTCAAGATAACAACAGGTCTTGATTACCGCGCGTAACCCAAATGTATATTTACGGGTCAGTTATTCATTGGGCATACTAAACATCAAATGGGTGTCTAATATAACACCAAGAAACAAAAGCGAACTTCATGAGGCGATAACGTGAATTCCTTAAAACAGTTGAGATGCTTGTGTTAGTTGCTTTTGATACCAGCAAAAACAATGAATTTAGTTTTCCTGGGGCCTATCTCTAGGCGCATTTTACCGCACCTTGATGCGATAGTTCGAAGGCCCACGAGCAATTTTGTCGTAAGGCTATAATTAAGTGATTATCACACAAAAAGTATAGTGTCATCAGCGTAAGGAATGGAATCACAGTGGTTAAGACAAGAAGGTAAATCAGTTACAGACTCGCGAAAAGGAAGTGAACCAATATAGACCCCTGGAGAAACCAGCATTAATTGTTGCCGGAAAGAATAAACTATCTGCAAAGTTGACTACATTGGTTCACTCGGCTAAGTAGCAGCGTAGAAGTGTTAATGCAGGCCCGCGAATAGCTAATCGTACCAGTTCTTTTTTTAAAAAGAAAGTGTGCTGTGGTTCGCCCTGCCAAATTATTATCTTTAGATCAACGACAATGCCTGCTGTCTGGAGCCCTTGTCAATGTACACTTTCTTGTGTCAGTAGATTCCAGTAAAGCCAGTTCTGCTTGGAAACCTAAAAATGGATGTAATTCTAAGAATTCATTCGAAATGGAACTGTCTTGCGGACTCAACCGCTACAATAATTGAAATGAAGAGGTTGGAAAACTGGTTGAGTTTGTACTTATTGCAGGCAAACCCGTCGTGGTTGGTTAGTGTCTATGGGAATGGGCTGCTAAGCACGAGGGCTGTAGGACCAAATGCCAACCAAGGTGGCCGTATATATATGGGGGCGAAACGCGAAACCACCCATGTGTTTAGATTTAGGTGCAATTTAAAGAGCCCCCAGACGGTGCAAGTTATTCCGGAGTCTCCCACTAAGGCGTGCCTCCGATCATGGTTTTGCCGCGTAAAGCCCCATATTTTTTTATTGATGGCAAAAAAGCAACAGCACACTGAAAATGAGGAGGAAGGCAAACGCAGACAAAACACAAACGTGGACTTTCAGCTGGAAAATTTATTCGCTGAACGAGTTAATATGAATTGAACTGAATGGGCCTGCAAGGCAGAGAGCAATTCATGACAAGCGTTCGTGGTTACATCAGGTGATACCAAAAATGATAAATTAGCAACAATAAAAAGCAGCATGACGCTCGGCTCTCAACAATTTCGGTGGTCTAAAAAGGACATTTCCTTTTCTTTCAGGGAAATCGAGGGCTGGCACACACACTCTAGTCCTGCTATCTGTATTCTATAGGTCGCACAAGTTTCACGTGTCAGTTGGTCTGGGCGGCGAAAAAAAATCTCGGTCCGAGCAAATTCTGCGGTGTGACCGCAGTCACGGCAATGTATCGCCAATTGTGAGGAGCAAACATTGCTTTTCAGCGCATTTTGGTGCTCCCTGAGGCGCAAGTTTACACACCGCCCTGAATGTTCCACCTACACTCATCCACACGTGAGGGGGATGCTGTGCAGTACCGCAGTGGTGCAAGGCACAAACTTAGTAGTGTGTCTTACAGGGCAGGCACCTTTTTACATTTGCGCCTTTTTTCAGCAAGTTTTCTTACCGCTGCGCAGACGCTACCCACTTTCTTCTTGTCTGAGAAAACCACATCTACGCCATGCCAAGATCGCACCTTTTCTTTAACCTGTGCGAAAGCTGGTGGACGTATGGTGTAACGGCTACCTTCGTCCTTTTCTTTTCCTTTACTGGTGCCGCCATCTCTACCCTCTTTAGCGGTCTTCCAAAGCCAACGATAGCACGCTGTCTGGATACCTGGCCCCTTGAGCCTGACAATGTGGGCATTTACACTTTCCGCCATTTTGTGCTCACACCACTTGATGATTGAAGACCGGAGGCTTGAAACTGTGATGCCATTCTTTGTGACTTTAGAGTGGGCGGAGTTGAAGGAAAGCACCAGTTTTGATGAACAAGGGTGGTATTCCCGCCAAACTTGTTCGTCACCAAAGGTCAACCATAAATGTAAAAACTGTAACACACCTACGGAAGGCATTTCGCCTGCGAATTTTAAGCCTATAAAATTAAACGATACTTATAATATAATAAATATTCTAAAGCACTTTTAAGGAGCACGAACTTGGCTTATAGGTGAATGTTCACCTGTATATGATCACAACTCTGAGATAAGCATTATAAGCATACCGTATACCGTATACCGCACTATAAGCATCATAATAAGCATACCGCCTGGCGTTTACAGAGACGACGAAGCATTCGTTCATCGTACGGCACTTGGCATTTAGCTGCTGAATTACGGGACCATATGCAGCGCGCTTTAAAGTGTTGATCACGGAAAACCACAAAGATGCAAAATTTTAGCCCGGCATTGCATGTTTGTTACAGACGGGATTTTCACAATGGCTCCAGCGTTGTGTGAAAGTGTTGGTCATGGGCCAATGAATGAACGACACCTTGAAGACAGCGAAAAAAAAAAAAAATACACTGTGATTTCTAGTTCTCCACGTCGGAAGATTATTAAAAGGGTTTAAATGAAATGTAATAAAAGCAGTCGTACAGAAAATCTAAAGCCTGCAGATCCACAAATTCTCTCCCGCGGGCGGATTACTCGTTGAAAAGGGTTGCTGATTGAGCGCTTATGCAAACGTTGTCAAGGCACCACTCTGACCCCCCGAAGTCTGAAAACCAGCGATAAATCTGCAGAAGGCTATACCATGATATTAATATTAATACATAGTATGATATTAATTGAGCATGCTTGTAAGAGCACACAATGGGCACACAGCGCCACATGTGAGAGAGAGAGAGAGAGAGAGAACAACTTTAGTGAAAATGCCTGCAGAGTCGGTTAGGCTCCCTCCACGCAGGGAGGACAAGCTTTTACCGCGACGCGGCCACTACGTCAGTCTCGCGCATTGTGCTCCTCGAGGTCTTGGTTCCTCGCTACTTCCGCGGATCCGAGAGGGCCGCCGCCCCCTTCCTCGGGGTGCTGCCCCCCTTCTCCTCGGTTTCGCGAGGTCGCTGCCTCTCTAGAGCTGCCGAGACCTGCTGGACGGCCTTGAGTTTTGTATCTTGGTCATATATCCTCGTTGCAGCCTCTAGCTGCGGCGGGATCGTCGTTTTCTCGCTGGCTTCTCGTGGATTTATACTACAGTCCCAAAGGATGTGAGCCGCGGTGGCTCTCTCCTTAGCGCACAGTCTACAGACGTCACTCGCGTACACGCTCGGACACACGTGTTTAGCTAGCACCGGGGTGAGCAGGGACCCCGTCTGTAATTGCCTGTATAACACTGCCTCCTTCCGTGTAAGCCCCGGGTGAGGTGGCGGCATAGTCTGTCTGTTAAGTCTGTACCACTTCACTATCTCGTTGAAGGTGGTCATCTTGTCCTTGGCACTGCACCGCGACCAACACTCCGAGTCGGCCGTGCTTGCAGCTGCGCGGTTGGTTAGTCCTCGCGCGGCCGAGTTGGCCGTCTCGTTGTGGTTCACGTTCCCGCGTTCCGACACGTCACTGCCCATGTGGGCCGGAAACCACTTGATCACCACAGCGCTTGTGCGTCCGATGTCTTCGGCCTTGCGCAGTATGCGCGCAGCCTCACTACATACCCTACCCTTGGCGTAGTTCTTCACTGCCGTGCTAGAGTCACACAACACTGTAGTGCATCCGGGGTCGGAGACGGCCAAGGCGATGGCCACCTCCTCCGCCCGGTGCGCCTCTCGAGTCCGGACGCTCGCCGCGACACATGTGGAAATATTTGAGGCATATAATGTTTTCGACTGGCTGCTATTGCTTCTATCTGCCCCTTTACAAGAAAAAAAAGACCAAATAATGGAATTCTTTTTATACCGCCGCTCAGATAATTTGACTTAGGAGTGATGTTACCGCAGCTATTCTTCTCTTTGCATTTTTTGATGTATTGCTTGTTTGCAATGTATCAACATTTATTACCTCATCGTTTATTTTATGAACCAACTGTAACAGAATAATTTGTCAAATTATATTGTAAGTTTCTGTGCAACTAATGTACATTACATGTGCAGTGTGAGTGTGTGTGTGATCGTGTGTGTTCGCTCACTGCCAATCAACTGCCACTAAATGATGTACAATATATGTTGCGGGTACAGGGGCTCCTGTCGGCCGCTGAGCGTCTTTTGCTCCTGCACCTTTTCTGAAATTGTATTCAAGCTCAACATAAACATTCATTTGTTCATTCAGTCACTCATTCATTCATTCATTCTGGGACTGGTTCGTTGAATACGTCCAGGAGTCTACAGGCTCACAAAAGTCTTACGCTACCTCTAATTTCTTAGCATAGATAACCATTTATAATGTAAACGCACACTGAAGCTACAAATTAGGAAACCAGTAGGAAACTAGCTGTGACGCATCTAGCAAAGGATTTTTTGGAGGTATTCGCACTTCCGGTATTGATCCGGTCACTGTTCACGCCTTCAGTGAAAAAAAAGAATCGAACCACTAACAGCGTGGTGGCCCTCACTTTCCTTGACCATGGAAGACGAGGCTTTCTGATAAACAAGATGGATTGCCGTCCTTTGGAGGTCTCAGCTTAGTCACTTCGTTTTCACCCGTCGTTCGTTCCTGTTCGGCGTACAAAATTTGTTGTTGGCCGAGATATCTCCCGCCCTGTTACCTCGAGGCTTGCTGTAATTACTCAAAGCAGAATATAACGAGGCCGGGGCACTGATTAGTAAAGTGGGAGGCCAAAAACAAACTTGCTCGATCTAGGTGGTACGCCGTTATTTTCGGTGTGGTCGGGAAGGAAGATCAATGTTTGATGAATGACAAAATCCCAGCGCGTCCCCAGACCGATACGAAGATATGCTGGTGCGAAAATGTTGGACGGGGCCAGAGAGACACGGTGTATCCCCTGACGTGAAAAGAAGGCTGTTCGTTATGTAATTTCTGTTTTTTCATTAGAAAAACTGCTGAAATATCAAGTTTCTTCTCGTTGAGGGCTCGGTGGAAACGCATAGTACATGTCACTAATGATCCATGGGGTGCGAAGAAGAGATAAGCGCCGAAACGGCAGGAGTAATTTCGCAGTTGCCTGGTTGAGATAGAGTGTTTAGGTTGAGAGGACGATCGGCGGGGGCCATTCAGCCAATAACGCTCACAAGCAGGCTCTCCCGACCTGTGCCTTCAGTGCAGAGTACGTATGCACCGCTGGCAACTTTCTGGCACGCATATTCATTCTGGCTATTTGCCAAGCGAATGCGAGCTATGGCCCCATCCTATGCGACCTGTGTTACTTGACATGAGTATAAATACCTGCATCGTAAACGTCGTATGTACGTCAGTTCACCACTTCAAATTTGTGGGGCTTGGGACTGAAAGGTAAGCGAATACGGCATATATGGGAGCTTTCTGCAGTGGCAAATAGTGCTTCACTTAGCCTTATTCTGCCCTAGGCAGAGACAGCATAATCACGCGGCCATTTCTCTTCGGCTGCTTCACACCATGACGCAAACAGCGCTTGACTAGAACCACGGACACTCACAGCAGGCTGCAAACGGGAAAGTTCTTGAAATGTGTCTCCTATGCGATGGATGACGCTGAGTGTCGATAATTCAGATTCTTAGCTAACTCGTAAACCGCTTATCTGTAGTACTTACGAAACAATGAATCAGAGGAATCTACATGTTCTCGTGTCGGATAAATATGCGGTCCTGAGGACGACCTCGAAGCAATGATGGCTTATATTTATTACATTTATTACATTTATTACACAGATGTATTGTAAAAGATAGTTACGGGGCATGAGCATTCGAACAGTGTAAACAGATCCTTCCATCTACTCAGCATAAAAAAGCATGCTTCCAAAGCTTATGCATAAGGAGTTGATAAGCTTATCTGCTTATCTCTCAAATTGAAAACAGTATGTATCTTTCAATGATGCATTATGTAATGCATTATGTAACCGCGCAAACGACGACGGACGAAGAAGGAAACACACAGGACAAGCGCGGAACTTCAACTCACAGTGAAGTTGAAGTTCCGCGCTTGTCCGGTGTGTTTCCTTCTTCGTTCGTTGTCGCTTGCGCGGTTACATAATGCATTCCAATATCGACCATCCACTAGCCCACCTCTCCGCTCTTTTAATAACTGTTCTCACACAGTGTCAGTTGACTCTGGTGACCCTCAGGGCTCTGTACTGGGCCCCTTTTGTTTCTTTTATTTATAAACGCTATAATACAAGACATACCTGTGAAAGTTAAGTTATATGCAGATGACTGCATCCTTTACTCGGAAATTGAAAGCCAGCAAGACCAAATTCACCTGAACGAAGCACTTCAAAGGGTTGTTCGTTGGTGTGATAAGTGTAATATGTCTATTAATTTTGAAAAGACCATTTTCATGAATATTTCTCATAAACGTAGTCCTCTTCATTACACATATTCAGCGTGTAATGTCTTTCTGTCAGAAGTGGAGCACTGAAAGTATCTTGGTCTTCGGATTTCAAATGACCTTAGCTGGACGAAACAAAGAAATGCTGTAATTAGCTCATCTAACTATAAACTCTTTTATCTAAGACGAGCTCTCAAACTTTCTTGTACAGCTGTTCGCCTTATTTGCGTTTAACGCAATTGTTCAGCCAACTTAAGATTACGCATCTATAATTTAGTACCCGTAGAATCAAAACATGTCAACCAAATTGAAAAAAAATTGGAAAAAGGGCGGGGAGATTTATTTATAACAGCTTTGGGTGAACGTCAATCACATCATTATTAGCAAAAGCCAACCTCCCTACGCTTAAGCAAAAAAATCGGGTTTTGAGATTGAAAACATTGTTTCAGTTAGTTAAAGGTTATTATAAGGTAGACGTATCGCAGATACTTTCTTTTTCTACAGAATATGCCACAAGGCAGAGACACGCCTTGACCACAACTCCTTTTTCCACTCAAAATAACACTTTTAAGTACACGTACGTTCTTTGCTAGGACGATAATTGAATGGAATAAACTTACTAATGAAGTAGTTTCACAACAACCGTTAAAGCTTTTTGCTGTACACCTACAGCAGTGACTTGTCTCGCATGTCGATCTAAGCTTATTATATGCTATTGTGCTTAGTTCCAGTGCATCATTGTGTTTACCTTGCCAAATTGTGTACTTACTTTCCGTGTATTTCTTTTATTGCTAGTTTGCCAATTTGCAAACCCCAACAAATACAACTCCACTGGGTTGCAGTATTTATAAAAAAATAAATTAAGTAAAGTAAGCACGGCAAGAATACAACTGGCGCTCGCATGTCTTTTGCAGTCAGGATGCAGTTCGGGTGTGCTTACCGGTAAAATTGGTTGTGGACTTCAAAACTTTGTTTTTTGCCTTAAACTAAATTTACTCCAATTAAAATTCCTAGCTCAAAAAGAAAGGTTGGTGCGTATAATACGCTATATCACGATTTCTTTTTGTGGGACCTAATGCTTAATTCTGGTCTGAATACGTAAGAAAGTGACCTTTTGCCAAATTCCGAATTAATTGTCCAGAGAAGTACTTGGTTTTACAGTGAAACATTATTTTAAGCATAAATTATAGCTGCGGGAAAATAGCAAAATTATATTGTGGTTGACCGGTTAAAAATCTTTACGCAAAAGAAATGTCTCAAAAAACAAGGTTTTGTTTTTTAGAGCGCATCTCTTAGGCGTTTGTTCCTGCGTGTCGCGCCGGCGTCGGCCCTTGGCGTCCTCCCTCGGCGTAACCGAGCCAACAAGTACAGGAAAGGGCGAAAGAGCAAACGCGGAGCGTCGTGGGACTTGAAAATCGGTGATACCGCAGAGAGTACGACCAGAAAAGCGGAGGAGGAGGGTATGGCGAAGCGTGAGAAGAAATGCGTAGGGCCGCGCTACATGGGCCCCGCGGCGACGACCGCCACGAGATGGCGCCGGAGTAGTGCGCCGTCGTCTGTTCACCGATGGCATGCGGAGAGCGCGTCGACCAAACGTTGGCGTCGACCGATAGCATGCATGGAAACTAAGCGCTGCATGAGCGAAGGTCTGTGTGCGGCGGCTGCTGTGACTGGCGCCCACGCGTCACCCATGCGCTGCCGCTCACGATCTCCCGATTAGCGAGGCATTCGCGCCACTGTTCACTCCATTTGCAATGTGCTTCACGAGACAGATTGTCCGCGCAAGCCAATACACCGCGAAAGGGAAACACGTATAGAGCGGCGCTCAAATTTGGACATAGGGAGTATCGTGATCCTTGGATAGCTTTTTTAATGAGCCAATGAAACGCGGAAAATAATAAATGTGTTCACCTATGACGTCACATGAAAGAACCACGCCAGTAAAATAATCAAAAATAAGATTTTTCACTGAACGTAGTTTCAAGCGTGAATAAGAAAACTGTTTAGCTCCAACCAACTTTTGCCTCTTCGCAGAAATTGATGATGATAGCAACTTTATTGTACCGCCGGATAAGGAGGCCCCTACTCCCCGTCCCCGGTACACAGGCCTTGGGGACGGGGGCCGGAACCTCCGCGATTAGAAGCAAGCAAAGAGGTCTTGACTCTTCGCGGCTTCTTCCGCCAGGCGGATGGCGTGTTGCTGTGGAGTAGGGTCCTCGCTCCGCAGCAGGGCTTCCCAGGCTTCTCTACAATTTATATTTGCTTTAGCCCCTGGTGAGCTAGCGCATTCCCAGATTATGTGATCGAGGGTCCCTCTCGCCCCACAGTGTTTGCACTCATCGTTTTCTCTATCATGCATAACATGGTATGCCCAGACCGGGTTTACGAAGTTCCCAGCTTGCAGGCGCCGCCATGCGACTGCCTCTCTATTGTTTAGACTTTTATCCGGTGGTGGCACCAGTCTCCTACGTAGCCGATAATTTTCGACAATCTCTGTATAATTTTGCAGACGCTCGTCCATGTTCCGGCAGTCGGGCGGTTCCACAGCCACCCGGAAGTAGAGAGCTCGGGCTAACTCGTGGGCCGCCTCGTTGCCAGGAACGGACGTGTGTGCAGGGGTCCAAATTAGGCTAATTTTTCTGTTCAGCCGTCTACTAGCCAGAACCCTTGCCGCTTCCGGCGAGATTCTGCCCTTTCCAAAATTCCAGATGGCCGTTTTGCTATCGCTAATTATGAAATTTGCTTCCGTTCCCACGCAAGCGAGCGCTATCGCAACTTCTTCAGCTGTTTCCGAGTTGCGGCTTCTAATGGTGGCGGCCGATACGGGGGCACCTCGGCCGTCGACCACCGAGGCGACCGCCGCACCCGACTTGCCACTTGCCGCGTCCACGTACGCAACTGACTTGCTGTCCATTGAATCAAAGCGTTTGATTAGTGCTTCTGCTCTTTTTTCCCTCCTCTCCGTGTGGAATATGGGATGCATGTTACGAGGGAGGGGGGGAATGATTATATTTTCTCGGCAGTCCAGCGGGATGTTTGTCTTGCCTCGCAGTCCCCTATCTGTTTGCAGGCCTAACATTTCGAGGATAGCTCTGCCCGTGGTCGTTCGGCTTAATCTTTCAAGCTGCGAAATTCTGACAGCCTCCGCTATTTCGTCCCAGGTATTGTGCACTCCCATAGAGAGGAGCTTTTTTGTGGAGGTGGTAATTGGTAAGCCTAAGGCCCTCTTTATGCACCGTCGGATGAGCGAGTCGAGTTTCCTCTTCTCCTCTGACCTGATGTTTAAGAAAGGCGTAGCATAGCACACGCGGCTTATTACGTATGCTTGGGTTAGTTTAAGCAAGCTTCTTTCTTTCAGGCCTCGTCCTTTCAGCGCGACCCTTCTAAATATGCCAAGTGCTTGCGTGGCAAAGCCCTCTAGATTTTTGATTGTCCCATCATTATATCCGTTTTCCTGTATGAAAAGTCCTAGGATTCTGATTTGGTTAACCTTTGGGACTGGTTTCCCCTCTATTTTGATGTCAAATTCCCAGCTACGCTTGCACCGGAGCGACTTTGGGTTGTAGACGAATAACTCCGATTTTTGTGGTGAGCACGAGAGACCCCTACTGGCAGCATAGTCCACGACAGTGTCCGCCGCCGCCTGCAGGCGCTCCTCGATGCTCGCATCGCTCCCCTGGTTGGTCCAGAGGGTGATGTCATCCGCATAAATACTGAAATTTAGCCCCTGTATGCTTCTCAGGGCTTCGGGGAGGCCCCTCATCGCCACGTTGAAGAGGAACGGGGACAGAACCGAGCCCTGCGGCGTGCCCCTGCTTCCTAATTTCAGTGTTGGAGATTTAATATCTTGGAACTTCATGCAGGCAGTTCTGTCTGACAGAAAGTCCTTGACATAGTCGAATGTTCGCGCGCCTACCCCGATTTCTTGGAGACCGTGGAGTATCGCTTCGTGTTTAACATTATCAAAAGCCTTTGTCAAGTCCAGGCCGAGGATTACCTTGGCGTCTCTAGAACGTGAGTCGATTATGTCATGTTTTAGTCGGAGCATCACGTCCTGCGTACACAAGCCCGGTCGGAAACCGATGATCTCGTGCGGCCACAGGTCGTTCTGCTCCATAAAGTGCGTCAGTCTGGTCTGGACTACGCGCTCCATCAATTTCCCCATGCATGAGGTTAGGAAAATGGGTCTTAGATTTTCTAGTTTAGGAGGTTTGCCCGGCTTTGGAATTAGGATCACGTTTGCCATCTTCCACTGGCGTGGCAGGTGGCCTTTAGTCCAAATTTCTTGCATGTACTCCGTCAGAGCGCTGATGGAGGCATCGTCCAGATTTCTTAGAATTTTGTTTGTTATCCCGTCAGGGCCCGGGGCTGATTTGGTTTTTAGTCCCAATATTACTGCCCTGACCTCCGCCTCCGTGATGGGTGCGTCGAGCTCCTCATTGGGAGCTCCGTCGTATTCCGGGAGGGGGGTGCTATGCGTATCGCCAATGTACATGGTGATCAGTTTGTCCATAAATTCCACGTCTGTACCCTCATACGCGTGCCTGGCTTTTGATAATCTAATTCCCGATAGGGTTTTCGAATTAGTCGGATCTAATAGGTGTCTCAGCAGACCCCACGTTTTGGAAAGGCTCATGCCCCTCTCCATCTCGTCGCATCTGCTGCACCAATTCTGTTCGCATAATTTGATCGCGTAATTTTCAATTTCTTTGTTATGTCTAGCAATCCGCCTTCTAAGATTACGGTTCCATTTTTGCTTCTTTAGTCTGCGCTCCATACCACGTTTTGCCTCCCACATGTGAAGCAGTTTGCTATCTATTGTTTCCGGGGCATCGTCCCCTTCAATCGTCTTGGTTGCCTCTTCAACGTGACGCGCGATGACCTCCGTCCATTTCTCTATGTTTGTGATTTTCCCTATGGCAGCTTTCTCTCGCTTCTCCCTAAATAATCCCCATTCAGTGATCCTCGGTTGACGCACACGACGCGTCTTCACCCTTTTTTTAAGGATCGAGGCCAGAACGAAATGATCACTTCCGAAATTGAGCTCCGAGTTTTTCCAATTCAGATCTGTCATGTTTTTTGAGAAGGTCAGGTCAGGGGAGGTGTCTGCGCACACGCTGTTACCCACCCTGGTCGGACAGCTAGGGTCCGTGTGTAGGGTGAGTCCTAGCTCGTGCGCGTCCTCCCATAGCTGCCTACCTTTTGGATCTTGCTTAGCGTAACCCCATTCCGGATGCGCTGCATTAAAGTCACCTACTATTAGCAAGGGATTAATCCCGGCTGCCTGAATAGCTTTGCGAAAGAGGGCCCTGAATCGCACCTTTCTCTGCTGTGGAGTGCTGTACAAGTTTAATAGGAACACGCTCGGTTCCTCTTTTCGTCCCGTAATAATTTCCAGAAGCACTGCCTCAATGTCTCTCGAGTTGATTTCGTGCACGATTGCCACAATATTCCTCTTAATGAACGTAGTGACGCGAGATTTCTCACCCCTGTCACTTGAAAAAGCTTGGTATCCCGAGAGTTGTGCTGCTTTGCCCGTCTCCTGCAGGGCTATAGCTAGCGGTTTCTCATCTAATAGCGTCAAGTACTGTTGCACTAACGCTCGCTTGCGTTGGAAGCCGCGACAGTTCCACTGCCAGATTACAGACTCACTTTGCGCGCCTCTGGCCATGTTGGAGCTGGTCGAGTTGTTCCTCCGCTTTTAGTTGCCATTGTCCGATGGCTACTAATTCTGCCCTTTGCTTTTGTACTTCACCCGTAAGGGCTTGGATCTGGCTTTGAGTCTGCTGTATTGCTCCCATAATTTGGGCCATGAAAGAATCAAATTTAGCTTCGATTTTGGCTTCTAATCTTTTCTCTAGTGCCACCAACGGATCAACGTCTTCCCCTTTGCGTTTCATTGGGGGTGGTGTAGCCGATTCGATAACCATATTTTCCTCCTCCGGTGCCGCAGGCTGCATGGGAGTCGCAGCCATAGGGACCGGGCGGGTTGGTTTCGATACCAATTTTGGTTGCGCGTTGTGGTTGGAGGGGGACCCCGTGCACGCCTGTGATTTTGATCTATGCAACTCTTGAGTGAGCTTATTAATGACCTCTTTAAGCTCCCCAACCTCTTTCCGTAATTTATCGATATCCTCATCTTTCTTATCTTTTGCCTGGGAAACCCCACTGCCAAAGCTTACATTGTTTCGGTCCCTGCTCTGCTTCCGCTTCTTAGTCCATGGGTTCGCCGGGTCCCTGGAGCTTGATCTCCCCCTTTGTCTGGATCCGGAGCGGCCCCTGGTGCGGGACCGCGAACGGCCACGCTGCTGTTGCCCTCCGGTGGTCTCCTCCAGCCTCGGAAAGGAGTCGGTTCTGACGCGAAAGTCCTCGTTTCCGCGCCTGACCTTGGAACAACCCCTGGGATTCACTTCGGCAGTCGCTCCGGCTTGCTGCTGCTTTTGAAGTTGCTGCTGCTGTAGCATGTTGGTCTTTCGTTCCCACTGCCTCTTCTTCACCTCGTAAGGAACACGGTAGAGTTCTCTGCATTTTCTGTCACCGAGCGGGTGTCCTTTCCCGCACAGTTGACACTTGGGTTCACATAAATGGTCTTGTGGTGGTTGTTCCATGCCACAGCCACGACACTTCACATTCGCGGGGTCCGGGCAGACGTCCTCGCGGTGTCCGAGCCGCCCGCAGGCGTTACAAACTTCGTACTTCTTGCGGTAGATTACGCAGCGTTGCGCCACGGGCGTAAGTCTCACCCACCGCGGCACCTCTTTGTCTTCGAACAGTATTAAAACTGTCCTCGACGTTCTTCCGAGTCGTCGTACTCCCAGGACCGGGGGATTCCCGTAGATTTGCAACCTTTTCAAGATCTCTGCGTCCGAGAAGGACAAAGGGACTTCATGCACGACGCCTTTTCCGCAGTCGTCCGGCATAGCGACGTACGTAGTCATTTCAATTTTTTCCCCTTCGAACACGAGGAGCTTCAAGTCGGCGTATTTTCGCTTCCTTTCCGCGCTGATGGTAGCGACAAGAATGGAATGTTGCTTCACATTCATCAGGATGACGTCCTCTCCGGCGGCGTCTGGACTGACGCCAGCCTCCCTAAGTATTACGTCTGCCAAATACGCACTTCCGTATTTCATTAGACGTACGAGACCGCCGTGCGGCCTCATGACTACTTTCTCGGCGCCATCCGGAAGTCGGGCAAATTGCCTTTCAACCGACTTAGCCGCCATCTTCCTCCCTGCGAGCTTCTCGGCGGCTCGCTGTCGTTCCATATGTCGTGCCTCATTGTTCACTAGGGGGGCCGCTTTTCCTTTCTTCTTTCTAATGTACCATTGCCCCGGCACGTTCAATTCTTCCGGATCGATCTCCGTACCTTCTACGGTCTCCATCATAGTCTTCGAGCTGCGCCTCCGCCGCCGCCGGTGGCTTCCCGTCGCTATGCCGAGCCTTAGGCTTAGCTCACCATGCAGCGCGTCGAACGCTTCAAAGTCTCAATATCGTGGGAAAACGAGGGCCCACCTTGGAAAAATTGATATCCTCGGTGTCCGTTCGTCGAGTGCTGTTGATTCCAGCTAGAAACCAAGACCGTCGAATCCAACTTGTGCTCGAGCGGCCGATGTCGACGGAGCCCATCGAACGCACGTCTGCTCGAGCGATCGTCGTCCTCGCAGAAATTCAAAGCGCGCCTACGTCACCGAAAAATTTTTTCCGAGAACAATACTTTGCCCGAACTTCGTTCACACAATCACCAACTAGCCCAATTTTTTCTAAGCGAATCGCCGATGGTCATTTTTGGTATCTGGGACATTTCGCGTGGAATGAGCCTATAATGTTCATTTAACACGTGGAGCCAGTTTAGCTTCAGTGTTGCAATAGAGATGTTCACTCGGTTGCCTTCTACCAGCAGACTTCCGGCTGGTTCCTCGTACATGATTTTGGTCAGTCAATAAATGAAAAAAAGAATGCTCATAGTGAAAATACTGGCGAAAACGTACTGCGAGGAGCAAGTAATTAACCTGAAGCAGACGCAGGTTGACTAGCGGACCTCTGCTAAGATTTCGGTCATGCTCCGTGAGTGTCCGAAAAAGCTGCGGAAAGCCTCGTAGGGAGTAGAATATCTGGCCAGCCGAGACCTTGTCCAGGTCAAGCAGCGAGTAACAATATGTTGTCCCTGCCTTGCCTATGACATAGTAATCCTCCTGGAATATATTTTTAACGCTACGATCCATCTGGAAGATATTAACCACTTGCACCAATGGTGCGATTGCTGCCTAATGATTTAACCCAAATAATTGCAATTTAGTGCTATACTCTTGTGGACGTAACCGACAAGCTCGCTCACACAAATTAAATAACGTACACACAGAAAATGCGCAGTATGAGAAATACTTTGATATAAAACTTATTATTGACTTGTCTTGGAGAGCACATATTACTAACGTAATGTCGTTTGATATAGCGCTGTTCTATGTAGCTCCGGTTTATTTTTGTGAAAACCTGAGTTCATCCACTGGCCCTCGCTCCCTGTTCGGTCCTGATGGAAGTGAACGACCCCGCACGTCTGCAGGCGACGGCGGCGTCAGCGGCGTCAGCGGCGGTCGCCTCTAGGAAGCGGATCGGTCAGCCGAGTGACAGCGACAGCGAGGACAACAATGTTTACTCTCTCAACAGTGAGGACACTTCCGATGACGACTTCCAGCTTGTGCAGAGCCGCAGAGTGAAGAGAAGGAACACCAGGACGTCCTCATCGTCGAGCACACAAACCGTAAGACACATGCAGAGGCCGGACGCCGTATACCATCATATTTGTGCCCCTGCTTCCTACCGTCAACATGAAGCTACTTAACAGTCAGTCTGTGTCGATGTCACTGGAAGCCCTGGTGCCAAATAAAATATCGGACATTCGAGTGAACACCCGAAAACATCTACCGGCGGTTGATGTCCAGCATGCGGCTGCTATGACCACTCTACGCAGCGTAACGGACCTCGACGGCATTCAGGTGCGCTCTTACATCCCTCTGGTATCTGACGTAGTCACCGGCCTTATCTATGACGTAGACGTCACCATCCTTAATAAAGACTTGCCGATTCTTATCAAGCCAGCCCATGATGAGATCATTGTTGATGTTAAGCGGCTAGGCAGTTCAGGCTGCGTGAAGATATCATTCAAGGGTAAATATATACCCTCGCATGTTAAGGTGGGACACTTCAGACATGCAGTGCGCCCTTTAATTGCAAAAACTCTTCACTGCCGCAGACGCATGAAACTGGGACACGTGAGCAGCGTCTGCGAAAATCAGGCAGCGTGCTCCCGCAGCGGCAAGCCCCACGCTGCAGATAAATGTGGCGCGACTGCAACGAAGTGTTCAAACTGCGGAGGGTCACATGAAGCTTCATCGAAGAAATGCCCACATATCAAGAAGGAAATGGCCATCTTGAAAGAGATGGCGAAAGATCATTCATCTTATCGCGAAGCCGCCGATAAAATCAGGAAGCGATGTTCCCTTCGCCGGCGCTCCTCAAGGAAGGCTGTAGCCTCTGCGACGCGCATGCCACTTTCTACAACGCCACCTCCTCCTCTACCGCCCAAGCCAGACACTGTGGAAAGGACCGCGAAGAAAAAGGCCACTGAGAAGGCCACAACTGCAGAATCTTGGCCAGCTCTATCGAAACGACAGCATACACCAACAGAATCACCGCAAATTTATGTTAGACAACTCCCAACGGCTACTGTAGGGGATTTGTGCGACCAAAACAAGCAGGTGGCTGACATGCTGCAATCGCTAATTAATACAATGCGCATTATACTGAACAAGCTGCAAACACCAGCAGCTCTAAGTGCTCTGCAAATACTGGATGCAGTAAATGCAGTGCTTGCTAGCATCGTTTAAGCATCATGGCTCGACCAATAGTCCCCTTCCGCACTGAAGTTCAAAGTGCGTCGATCTTTCAGAGGAATGCAAGGGGTCTAAGGACCCGTATAGCAGGCTTTTGCCAATTAATTTTTACAAATAGCTTGCCCATACTGGTCATTTGCGAACCAAATACATCAACTCCACTCAGACTGTCCGGTTACGAATCTTTCGCCTCTTCCACATGCGGTGCGAACACGAAAGTAATCATCTACATCCGCACGGACTTTACATATGTCGCTAACGCGGTAAAACCTCATGACGACAACCAATATGTCTGGCTGAATGTCCAAAAGAAGGATGGGTCATTTACACTAATTGAACCTACATATCCCCAGCGGGTCACATTGACGGCGAACGACTTAAGAAAATATTACTAATAAACAATGGCCCCTGGGTTATCACAGGGGACTTCAACGCGTATCACCAGCTATGGGCTATAGACTATAGCTATAGACTACAAAAGCAGGAGTCTTGCCTCCTTTGCTGCCGACCATGATTTGGGCTGCATGAATGACGGCAGCCCTACACTTCTGCGAGGCACGACGTAAAGTAGCTGCTCGAACTTATCTTTGGTGTCACAGCGCTTTGCCTCGATCGTCCAATGATTTACGGACAAAGAAACACATGGAAGCGACCGTATTCCAAGATAGATAAAGATAGAAGAGTTGAGCAACGCTCCTCTACAGTCTTGCGTACAGTTTATTGGTCAATGTTTAAGAAGCAAATGGATGACGCATGTCGGGAAGGCCTTTCATACACTATCGAAGAAGCAATCGCAGAGGCATTGAAAACATCCAGCTGGTTTACAACGTTAGCAAGGCGAACAGACTTGGACATGGAACTGGAGAGGCTGCGTGCGGCACGCTGACAGGCGGAGAGGAGGTATCGGCGCACGAAGTCCGTCTTGAATCTGAGGGCTTCACGACGCATACAAAAGAAAGTCCAGCGTCGTATGGATAAATTGGAAGTCAACCGATGGAAAACTTTATGTCAGGCGCTTGATCCCCGAAAATCGCTCCCGCACATATCGAGAATGGTTAGGGGTCTTCGCTCACGTCCGCATCAAAGGAAGCTCTTTGCTGCTCTGGCCCTCAACCAACTCCTCAACCAACTCAAGTGGCTGAAGAGTTCTGTGCACGGGTTGCTGGGTCCGTCGCCATCATTACTCACGCAGCACTGAATGACATCCCTGAGGCACGTGTACCAGAAATGAACGTGCTATTTTCACTCGAAGCGCTCGATGTTGCGTTGGCGACCGGCAGGCGTTTTTCGTCACCAGGACCTGATGGCATCACGTATGCTGCCATATGCCACCTTGGATATGACGCACGTGATGAGCTGCTCAACTACTACAACAAGTCTTGGCAGAACAGCGCCGTTCCTAAACTGTAGAAATCGAGCCGCTTGATCCCCATTCTGAAACCTGGAATGAATGAATGAATGAATGAATGAATGAATGAATGAATGAATGAATGAATTAACTTTATTCCCCTATTAAGAGAGGGGAGGGGCCGATGGGAGAGAGTGATGGAGAGAGAGAGAGAGAGGTCTAAGCAGTACAGTCCCACAGGCGTCCGTCACCACATTATGTGGCTAGAAGTGCGCCTATCAGTCGTGGTAGGCCTCCGCTACCTCGTCAGCCCACCGCAGGACTCGGTCCTGTAGGGTGGGATCGGAGCTGCGCAGGGCAGTCGCCCACAGCTCCTCGCTCCTAAATAATGGTTCGAGCGTGCGGGGGGGGGGGGGGGGGGAGTTTTGATGGGGCATTGCCACATGATAAGGGAGAGAACTGCTATCGGGACAGGGCAAAAGCGACACTTGAGTGTCGTGTATATGGTGGGAAAGAATGAGTGTAATGTGCGCTGGGTAAGAAAAGTGCGAGTTTGTAGTTGGCGCAACAGTATTTCTCTTTGGCGCGTTCTAAGCATAGAGAGAGGTGGATACATTAGGCGTTGGTGTCTGTAATGTGTGCAAACTTCATGGAATGTTACAAGTGTGTCTTTATAAGTGTGTTGTTGGGAGTCATTGGGTTCTAGAGTTAGGCCCATATTTACGGCCACTCGGTCCGTCAATCCTCGAGCAGCGGCATGAGCCATTTCATTGCCGTGGAGTCCTTGATGTGCTGGAGCCCATACAAGAGCGATGTCGTTTTCTGGTGGGTGAGCGACAAGAGTGCGTGAGGTTGTTAATGTAGCCGTTACTGAAGTTCCGGATAGCAGTCTTAGAGTCACTAATGACGACGTCGCAATTGGGTAGCCCCGATGCGAGTACAATGGTGGCCTCTTCTGCATCGCCCGCCGAGGTGGTCTTGACTGATGCTGAACAAACAGTCTTACCCTGGTTGTCTACAACCACTAGGGCATAACGATATTTAGGGGTGTTCAGGAGCTCCTGAACCTGCTGTTCTGGTAGCGCCTTGTCCTGTCGTGTTTCTTGTGTCTGTTCTCTTGCGCTAAACAAAGTATTCATGGATTCGAACCAACTAGCCCGCCAACGCATTGTGCTGAACTATTTTTCTTCTTCTGTGGGCCCCGATATTTGTGTGTCTGTGTCATCCCCTGAAGCGGCTGTTCTGGTAGCGCCTTGTCCTGTCGTCTTTCTTGTGTCTGTTCTTTTGCGCTAAACAAAGTATTCATGGATTCGCACCAAGTAGCCCGCCAACGCATTGTGCTGAGCTATCTTTCTTCTGCTGTGGACCCTCATATTTGTGTGTCTGTGTCATCTCCTGAACCTGCTGTTCTGGTAGCGCCTTGTCCTGCCGTCTTTCTTGTGTAATTGACATCACAGCCTGGATCCGAAATCAAAAAAGCCTCAAGCGCCTATCAGTGCCACGTTTTATAGGTATAAAAGGAGCATACGACAACGTTGCCCATGAGGCCGTACTGAACTCACTTGAGCGTGTTCGAGTTAGTTGCCGGATGTATCAATGCATTCGGGACTATTTGACTGAGAGGTGCTTTTTCTAACAGACCGAAGACGGCCCAACTTCAGAACATTACATCTGCTGTGGTGTACCGCAGCGTGGAGTATTGAGCTTTATTTTCTTCCACCTCGTCCTTCTAGGACTAGCGGAGTACCTACCGCAGACGGTTCATGTCTCAATATACGCCGACGACATTTGCATCTGGGCCTCTGCGGTGACTCGCTCTCAGGTACGAGCCAGGCTTCAGTGGGCGGCAACCATGACGGCGTCTTATCTCCGAGAACAAGGCCTCAGTGTGTCTACTGAAAAGTGCGCATTGGTTGGTTTTACGCGCAAACAAATGTCATTGTATCCTGTTTCAATCAATGGTCAAGCTGTATCCTATGTTAAGACGCGTTGCTTTCTGGGGTGTAATCATTGACCGCAACCTCTCGTGGAGCCCTCACTGCGTCTATCTGAAGAAGAAGTTAGCTGTCATTGCAAAGGTCTTCAAATTTCTCTGCGTGAAAAACTGTGGTACACCAGTCCATCCTATGATGCAGCTGTACAGGGTACTGTTTCTCGGACTCCTACGTTACAGTCTACCAGTGTTGTCAAATGCATGCAAAACGAACTTTCGCGCTTTGGAGAGCATACAAGGTCAAGCCCTACGCACGTGTCTAGGGCTGCCTCGGTGCACCTCAACAGCAGCAACAATTTCCATCGTGGGAGACCATATAATCCAGACACATGTAGCCGTCCACTCTCTCAGTGCGCACATTCGCCATCTTTCAAGGATCCCCGACCATCATTTGGCCTCCCTACCAGCCGAGAAACCTCAAGCGACCTTTTCACTAGTGATTAGCGCACATCAAGAGTTCCTACCGTCATCTTTTACACGGGCGGCGAAGCCTTCATCTCCCCTGTGGTGCCTGCGACAGCCTCAAGGGAATTTCGCTATTCGTGGAATTACAAAAAAGTCCAATCATCCATCGCCGGCTATGAAGCAACTGACACTCCTATTACTGCACCAGACGTATCATGACCACATACATATATATACCGATGGTTCGACCTCAACTACCAGCTCAACTGCCGCATTCGTCGTTCCAGTTAAGCAGGTTACAGTTAGATTCAAATTGTCACACATGACTGCATCTACGTTGGCAGAACTTGCAGCTCTCCATGCCGCTATGACGTACGTCACCGAAGAGCCAACAGAGAAGTAGGTCGTATTTTGTGATTCTAAGGCAGCTCTTGACAATATCAATTCTGTATTACATCACAGAACCTACCAGCAGATGATATCTGACATCCGGGAAGTGCACCACCATGCTCTGGAAAGAGGGCACCACATTATATTTCAATGGATTCCTGCTCACTGTGGCATCGTCGGCAATAATCCAGCTGAGAAGGCTGCCCGGTCTGCCCACGAAGATACCGAAACGCGTCCAACACCTTTGGCGAGGTCGAACGCTGCCAGGGAACTTCGCCTACTTGCACGCAAAAAGTCACAAGATCTCCGAAGTTCAAGTGCCTTAAATTGACGATTACATAAACCAGACCCCACGCTACGGCTACAACTTCCATCTAGCCTTTCCCGCGGCGAAACAACCTTGCTGTACCGCTTGTGGCTGGGAGTGGCGTTCACTAACGCATACTCCTATCGTTTGGGAATGGCCGAGAACCCTATGTGCGACTCCTGTGGGTGCGAGGAAACCATCGAGCACCTGTTGTGTACCTGCCCTCGCTACGATGTACAACGCCTCTCTTTGCGGGCAACTTTACACCGACTGGACTCTAGACTGTTCACCGAGTCAAGGATCATCGGACTGTGGCCACACCCGTCACTGGCACGAAAAGCGATTCGTGCACTAGTGCAATACTTGAAGTGCACCGGCTTAAAAGAGCGTTTATAGTGTCCCTATGTATGGTGTTCCTCCCACACTCACTCAGTACTTACTCTCTCCCTTTTTCCTCTTTCTATTCACCCTTCCCCCACACCCAGTGTAGGGTAGACAATCGGGTGATCTTCTGGTTAACCTCCCTGCCTTTCCTGTCCTCGCTTTCTCTTTCCCTCTCGCTCTCACTTTCTAATAAATCTCTCGGTTTCTTAAAACGCAACCTAAAGCAAGCCCTCAAGCATGTGGAATTGCTAGTCTATCAAATAATAATCACATCTAAACTCAGATGTGCGTCTGCCATATGGAGCCTACATCAAGCATGTCTAATCAACGAGCTCGCATCAGTGCAAAAACGTGCCATAAAGTTAATACATTCAACATAATCTTATGACGTCAGCGTGTCGTCATTGAAAAAGGAAGCCGGTTTAATCGCAGCCGTATCTCAACACTCTCTATATTTCGTAAGTTTTACCATACTTCGCTTAATCAATCACCGCACATTATTCCCGCTGCCCACACATCACATCGCACTCGGCACACGTACCAAGTTGGCCGCCCTCACATTGATACTACCACTTTTTCAGGCTAATTGTTTTTTCGTGTAGTGATCGATTGGAACAACCGGCCCCCCTAACTGTCGCCATATCCGCTGCACCTACATTCATGGAAAAAAAAAACACACCATCCTTTAAAATGAACTACGGGATATGATTTTAATATTCGCTGTGCTATTCCGTGTATGTACTTTTTAGAATGATGTACAACTATCGTTCATGTATGCTGTATTTAGGAATTTACTTGTGCTCTGTGATCCCCAAGTATGATGTGTAATGGATATAATGGATATAGTGAAAGGATAACCAGGTTCCGGGCGCCACTCTTGATATAACAGTAGGGAAACAATTATTTACATTTTTTTGAATAACCTAATAAATAAAACATATCAAAAATTCATTGTGTGGATACAAGATATAACTGCACGTCATTTGAAGGATAATGAGCACCGAGTGAAAATGAACACTGTGGCCGGGGATCAGTGATCTGGGGAGTTAAGTGATAGATGACGCAGCTGCTGGAAGGCGATAAAGATTTGAGCAGCCATCATTATCGGCTGAAAAGGTCAAGCACGAAACCTCTCATGTAGTGGCCTCACAAATTAATGCCGTTATGCAACATCAGCTGCCATTCTTTTATATTACTACGTGATGAACGCATCCGAAGTAATGTGAATCGTGTAATATTACCGCTTAGAATATTCACAACACCTGGATAAAACAGATAACAGTAGGTATACACATGGAGGAGGGTACGCTCGCCTAAATGAGCTTTACGTTCAGGATTGGGAAACATGTGACTGCAACTTATACCCAAGAGCCTGTCCATGGATGATGATTGCGGTATTCTTATACATACGTCTCTTATTATGTCTTCTAGGTGTGTAGTCATCGCTTTCCTACGTTCTTGAAGTGATTCTTTCAGGACAACATATTCAAATTACGTCAGTAGATGTGCAATCACGTCTAATTTACTCGAGCCGAGGTTATCACTAGACAGTTTTGTAAGGAGTAGCGCTCGTTCTGTACACTTAAGAGCATCGGTGTACTCTTAAGCCAAGCTTGACCGAAACCAAGCCCCATACTTAACATCAAGATCCAACATCAACCACTCGGCTATCCTACCGCGGAACCTGACTGACACTCGAGTAATGCTCGGAAAACTAAACTTACTCGCCAGTCGAGCAGCAAAACTCCCTCTACACGCCAACTCATCTTTGCCTAAGTTTTCTCTCCCAGTGTTGTCCCCCACGCTGTCTCCGAATACATTATATTATGTCCTTCTTAAAGTACAAGTCAGGGAAATGGCAGTAAGCCGCCCACATGACGGAGCGTTAAACAAGTCACTAAGTGCACAGGATACCGGACCATGTAGCTTATACTCGGAAGCAGCTTGCAACCCCAAGAACTTCCCAAGGCACTGTGTAGTGAATCTCGCTTTGATCTGAGAAGTTTCTGTATGTCCCAGAAGTACCGTTTTAAAGTGACGCACTAAGAGAGCACTTCTGATATATTTTTTTTGGCTCTGTGCTGCAACCTAACCAGTTCCCCTGCACCATCTCGAAGTCGCACGCGCGCTTTTTCTTTTGATCTCCCCTTTTCACATCTGAGCGGAGGATACCTAACCAGTGGCTAAACTAACCACTTTTGCTTAGCGCCTTGCCTAACTAGGATCCCTATTCACGATGCTTGTGGCACCCGCGCGCCTGAAGCAATGCATCTGATAAAATGCGAGATCGAAAGTCGAATTCACTGCCGTGTCGAAATCGCTCTTCGTTGCTGCAGTTGGTGATTCGAGAAGAGCAAAAATAACAGCCGCGTCCAATCATAGGATCCAGGGCAGAATAGTAACAGACATGACGTAATGTTTTCTTATTTCTTTTCTTTCGTTTCAGGCCCCGCAAACTACACTGCTGCGAGCAAGCACTCAAGAGAGCACGAAAGGGATAGTGTTTGATTTTTAACCGGAAGCAAGTACTTAGGCTTCTAAATACTCACTCGTGGCATTAGCAATTTAGTGTCTCAGCACAATTTCGATTCACTGTGTCCATAAGTGTTACTGCGACGTTCGTACTAACTTACCCCAGTGTCGGTTACTCAGATTCGAGTTATACTGCTTCAAGGTCAGTGAATATAAAGTTGTTTGAAGATTTGAAGCGAACAGGTTCAGAACCCAGGTCCCGTTGTCATTATTGCATTTGCCTTGTACTGAAGGCCAGAATTGTGAGGTTGATATATATAGACAGGAAAACATAGGTAACCCTACCACCTCATTCACGTTATGCCAGTTTCTCCTGGCCAAAGTTTCAGCACCTGTAATCTGTGGCATTCGTATTGCCAGTGGTTGAGTGAATGCCTACGTGTCGTCGCGGATAAGACGCTTGGGCATTCTGCTGCAGAAAGCAAGGTGGCAGCTTCCTGGAGGTCGAACTAGTGTACCCTGCTTTCGGTGGACTTTAGACGATCCTAGGTAATAGAGAAATGGATTAGCGGGCCTCCACAACGCCTTTATCCTAGGAAGTATGATGCTTTGAGAAGTTAACCTTATAACCTATTCTAACTGAAGATGACAATCCTCTCAGTGTAGAATTCTTGCGCCTATTTGCTTTTACTACTGCGTACCCGCAAAGTAACTGTGCAGTGGAAAATGGGGGTGTTCCAATTTAAAGCTTTAGTTAAGGCCCTCCAGTAATCACTAAAGGAAAGGCTGAAAATCGTCACCACCGGCTCGAAAACGTGTCTGCACATGACGGTGCACATTGTTAAACACTCGGTGGAGGGTTGCTAGAGTTATCCGTGCGATGTACTGAGTAATGGTGGTGTGTAGCTCCCGCAGTGTGCGAGGTTTGTTTTTGCATTCTTGTCCTTTGAGTGCACACCACACACAGTAAGAGGCGATCTACAGGTCTTGAGCTATCATATTGCACGTGAAATTGCGATTTCATTCACCATTAACCAGCTTTATTTAAGTGCTGGCAGTTAAAGTAACGTACGTACTTAAAGAAATAGCATTGCCATCAATGCGCATGGTCTGAGCATTATTGGGATTCTGTGCTTTATGTGCGCTATGATAATGTACAGTATTTGGCGAGTTTAACGTTAGTAATCTTTACGGACGCAAAAAAATAGCATTGTCGAACATTGCGGCACCCATGGCTCCCGCTTCAGCATGAATTTTCGTGATGGCTACACTCTCACTCGCGTTGAACGCCAGTAACTATTGAAATGAGTTTTCGCTTTCGCTAAACTAACCTGAAACGTTAGTTATGAGCGCATAGGGCGTCCAATTTATGAGAACGTTAGGCGATTCCTGCGCCCACAGGCCCAAAGAGACGCGTCCGCATAGAAACAACAGGATGGTTGCTATTGAATTGTCTTGGTTTGAATGCGTTTGGCCCGAGGCACCTGGCAGCGCCCTGTTTTATAACGTCTTCTTGACGTTTGCGTTCCCGTACGGCAAACTAAAAGTCTTCAAAAGACGCGTACCTTAGCGGCCCACAAACTTGTTTATGTTCAACGTACACGAGGCGACAAACGCTATTCTAAAGCTGTCTATTATGATGGTAAAGTTTGCTTGTTTTCTCGCTGCACAGGTAGTTTTCGGAAACCCAATATGATATACAACCCAAGAAAATGGGTAATACCAGCAACTATATATACATACATACACAGATTATATATAAATATATATCCTTTCGAGGATACATGTAGGCCTCACCACTCAGCTAGCCATGAGTGGTAGCACCAACAAACGCTTGTCATAGGGCAGCCTACGTGACCAGGTTCGAGTAATGGCGAAGTTCATTTTTGCTTTTCGTTAGTCGAGTATTGCGACAGACATATACTCCCGACATGCGCTGCTCGAGAATCACGAAGAAAGCCCGCCCACAGCATTGCTCATGTATGTTTGCATCGTGTATGCAATGCATGCACCATGTTCTCTATTATGCCAAGAGAGAAGCCGCCCTCGATATGCGGGAGTACTAGCTTCGGTGCGAATTCACACCAACATCCCTTCCGCGAGCACTTCAGCTTCACAGTGTTCACGCGTCACGTTTCCCTCGGAAACTATTGCGGGTTATTGCTTTTCCTTGATTCTTCGATTGCGACGACATCCGTGTTTTAGGAATCTGAGAGAACGTGATGTTTCCTCTATGCAAGAGCTATAGGAAAATTTGTATAGTTCTGTGACTGCAGCTTATATGAACGTCACCATCGTCTCAAGTTTTCTGAAGGAAGTTACGACAGCGCATATCGGCGTGTAGTTTCTAGTGGTGGCGTTTCGTCTGTGTCGTCGAGTGGTTCCTTCTGCTTTGCGAAGGTCTGAGGGCTAATGCAAAGTGAGGATAAACCCGCAACGCTACCAAAATACAGCAGCTATTTTTCCCATATCTTCAAATACTGACGAAGACACAACGTCAATTCTTCGAAAAATGCACACCGGAAGTGGAGGCAGGTTTTCTAATGCAGAAAGAATTACAAACGAAGAGGAGGCGTGCCACCTTGACATAACATTACACATGAACAGACGGTTCTCCAGTGGCCTTAACTGAACTGCTGGAACGTTGGGTTAAATAGTTAGTGGCGAGGCGATAGCTACTGCGCTTGATCCTGCAATATCGACCATTCATTACCTTCATGCATCCTTAATTGCTCTAATTATTGTTATATACATCTACAGGGTTAATTTTCACGGTAGGGTACCACGTAGACCACAACAACAATATATTATAAGAATACAAGTTTCCGAGGACCCACCCGATTCGGTGACTTAGTGGCAATGTAGTTTTGCAGGTGAGATGAGGTCGCAGGTTCGATTTCCCATCATGGCGGCCACACTCCGGATTGAGTGGAATAAAAAAAAACAAGAAAAAGGAAACCCGCTAATGTAGCGTGTTTGAGAGGCGTGTTAAAAAAAAATAGCTCTGTTCTTCCCAACGCCTGCAATTCATGGAAATCGAAAACCGTTTCAGCTTCCCTTTAAGAGGAAAAGCTGCGAAGGCCGACGAAATCAACTGTGCTGTGTTCGGGCCATTTCCGCGACAGTGATTATCATCGGAGCTTGACAACGATGCGGGCAATCGGTATTCCAATTAAATCGGCGCGACTGAAGGCCGGCGTTGTTCCGTCTATATCCTCCCACAAGAGAAAAACCTCGCCACTTCCAAGAGCGGCCTTCGCCAAGGGGAGAAAGGGTAAGGTAAGGGTTTTAATGTGCTCACGGCCAATTTTTTAAACGGATGATCACCTGAGTGTCGAACAAACAGCCTTACAGCGGTCTATGACGAAGCGAGGTGGAGGCAGAGCCGGGAATATGCACATGCGTGCAAAGTGCTTGCCGTTTTCATCCTGTTTTTCCACTCCACTTTGTCACGGAACACTGTACTACGGCTGTTTGTTCGGCGCTGTTTTGGTACGGTGAAATAACTGGCCAGGGGTACGCTTGTGCATTCAGTGATATTTGCTATTCGTCCTACTACGCGGTGCCCGCAGGTTTAGCTGTTAAGCATTCGTGTTCAAATCGCACGGCATGAGGCGTTACGGTAATATTTTCATGCTCGCGTTAGAGTAGTTGAACTCGTCGTGTAAAAACTTCGTTCCGTAGATTTCGTACTCACAGCTTGCTACAAGCAGCGAAATGCCGTAAAAACGAGCGTCGGCACAGCCACGCCCGTGGCAAGGTGAACGGGCTCAAATAATGAAACAACGTTGTGAGGTATTGGACTTGTCAGCGTTCGACGTGGTCTAGCCCAATACACGCATCTCTGCTGAACAAAAATGTTTTCTTGCCTTTAACTAGCTATGCATCACGCATGGCAAAATTATTATTTGAAAGTAAATATAATACATCACTCATTACTTTCTTATTACGTTCATTGATTTGAATTACATCACCAATTACCGCTTTCAGAAAAGTAATGGTATTACTTTACGATTGCTTCGAAAAAGTTTTCATGCATACAAGAAGCAAAAAGCAAAGTATAAAGGGACGCCAACCTTTCTTCAAGATAACATACATTTGCCAACATTTCATGCCCTCCCCCCAATGTGCCTCCACGACACCTCACGACACTACCAAAGTTCTGGCGCCGTACACAGTTTACTGGTGCATATTTAACGCAATTAATAATATACTTTAGCCATGAAATTACAGAAACCAAATAATTCAGATTACTAAATCACTAGACAACTAATACATCACATAAATTACTGAAAATGTATTTCAATTACCGTAAGTAATCCAACTGTTGTCATGTTTGCTGATATGCATGGTATGCTGAAATTCATGACATCCATGCCTTGCACTCTTGGTTCTAGCAGAGCAGCTTGAGAACCGAGCCTCTGATGAACCTGTTCCACTACCATCACCAATGAAAGAGTTTGAAGCAGCCAGTGTGACACAGGCAGATAATGTTGAAGAGTTTGAAGTAGCCAAACGCGGTACTTATGTTCGCGATCGTTTATCAACACGCAAAAAACCACGGAACTTTAGACAAGCATCGGCAAGGTGCATGACATCGCGGAATTGCACCCATGTTTACAATCTAATGAGATGTTAGTGCTTCGGCATTCTTCCAGCAGCAAGTTTTCATTGACACTTTAGAGCGTTTTTTCTCCCGTCATTAGAACGAGCAGCCACATGAAAAGACATATGTACCAGCTAAGATTTCCAACGCGCGAGAAGGTGCACACATTGCTCTCGTTGTTGGCACACTCAACATCGTCGTTGCCACCGTTGCCGCCATCGTTTTCTGTATCGGCTGTCGGTTCGAACATGTACGGCGAAAATACAAGCTCTCCGAGACAGCGAGCACGTATCATAATGCTTACAACTCAGCTATGAAGCCAGAACAGAACAGCGTGCTACGCTCTGAAACGGCGGCGCCGACCGGCGATCTCCGTGAATGACGTCAAAGCGGTCCCGACCAATCACGGGCAACAGCGGCGTTCGCGCGATGCCCTGAGGCGCTGGTGCGCGTTTTCTCGCAAAAAAACAGCCGCTTGCGTTTGTTTCCACCCTTTTTAAACGAAATATTCGTGTTCAGTGGACTCCAAACTGTAGAATGCCACAGGGAACTCATTTTTTCGAAAAGTGTTTCAGCTTCCCTTTAATGTCCAGGCACCGTAAGGTTTAGATAAATCTTGTGACCTACGCAGCCTCATTCCGTTTTATCGTTAAAGTAAATTTCGCTTACCAGGGATTTAACCCATGGGCTGTGTTCCTTAGAAAATCGTAATTTATTCTCAGTCGAAGTTACTATTATTCGGGCCTATATAGTTCCTAAACTACACCAATTGACGCCTATATATGCCTAAATTGACAGCTTTAGTACATGTCATAGAGGCTTAAACCAGCAATTTCAGTTATAGAACAGCTATTATCTCCTCATAACACAGCGTGTAGTTTCAGGGCGTTAAAACACACAATTTTTATCCTGGTTATTTTGTACTTAAATGAGCTTAATGCTTAATGCAATGTGGAAGCATAACTACACCGGTTTTGTTCCTTAGATTCTACCACTCGCAGGTGGCCAGCTATTATCCATCTTAATCACTGCAAGTCGCACCACGCAAGTCATTTGAGTATCGCTTATTCGCTTAATGCCCTTAATTCAGCCCGCCTTCATTCTTTTTTTTACATGCTTACCTCCAAGAAATAGAATGACTATCTGCCTTACCTCACGCTAAACGGTCATTTCGCGGCATAAAGCCAGCATACAATGAAAGCAAGAAAAGCATACAAGAAATTTCCTGTGGTATCATTTAAAATTTAGAACTGACAAGAGAGAGGGACGAAAATAAGAACATTACGGCCAGTGAGAGCCGAACCCACAACCTACTCAATACGCGTGCGAAGCCCTACCGATTGAGTTACGGTGTCGGTGACCTTTCTCGGTCCACTTCCTTGGTTGTTTTGTATGTGTGCAAGTTCTGACACGAAATGCTAGTCAGTGCCACTTGTGGCCATAGAGACGAATGCGGGACATCCTTTCTAACAATGGCATCACGTAGTACGTGAACTATAGGCTCCTGGCGGCTGTCGGGAGGCGTCAGCGCCGCGTCAGCGCCGGGCTGGCGAACAGCACCGCGAATGACGCAAGTCAGAGCCCTGGCATGCAAAGCCGAGGACGGGATGAAGGTGCTCACGGTGCTCCCAGTGACTTCGCACTCTGGGTTTTGGGGCCTGAAGCACCGGTAAACACATGACCGTGTGACTGCTTTTGGGAAAGGTCGCCACTTGCACGAGGCAGGCCACATCCATGATACCATGTGCTATATAAAGTAGAACATTAGTCCAAATTGCGATGCAAGTTCACCACGCCAGCAGAGCTCACCGCGAAAAGCTAAGACGCGGAGCTCCACCATTTATATTCCTGATACTATTTAGGTGTCGACATTAGCATGGTCGCATATTTAGTTATGTAGATAGAGGGAGAGAAGAAAAAAGAAATCACCGACGATGTATAAAAATGTACAAAACACATGCCACTGGGTATGTATCTATGTGGCCGCTAGATATGTGCTGCTGGTTATGTGCCACAGGGGGCAACGGGCATCTGCCGCTCTTCAATCAACTTTCTTGATGTCGACTTGGGTCACTGCAAGTATCACAACAATATCACACCTACACGGTCACATGTGATTTTTCTTGCAATTGAGGGTCAGCGTCGCCGTTGCGGTTCTTTTCGGTCCTCAAAAAGCGCGTTCGGGCCAAATATGACCTTGCACTTTGCATGGGAAATATTCAGCTAAGAGGCTTTCGCTGCCACCGAAGCGGTTCGCGAAGGCTGTTCTGATTTTCTCGTTAATCATACACTGACGAAGTATTTGTCAGCAGACTGCAGAGATTAGCAGAGTGGCTGCAGTGGTTATGGCCGATACCACGTAGGCTTGGTGCGACATCTTGGTATGATACGAATGGTGCACGTCGTAGTGAACACAATTAGCGCATAGACGGTTGGATCGAACCCTTGGCACAAAAATCGCAACAGGGTGATGTTCAAACCGCACTAAGGCTTCTCTCATGCCGACGCCAACTACAGTCGAGCACTTCTTTATAGAACTTCAATGGTGCACAGTATGGTGAACACAATTAGCGCATAGATGGTTGGATCGAGTCCTTGGCGCAAAAATCCCAACAGACGGATGTTCAAACCGTACTCATGCTTCTATCATGCCGACGCCAACTACAATCGAGCACCTCTTTATAGAACTTCTATGGTGCACAGTATAGCGAACACAATTAGTGCATAGACGGTCCGATCAAACCATTGACACAACAAACACAGCAGCGCGATGTTCAAACTGTACTCATGCTTGTCTCATGCCGACGCCAACTACAGTCGAACACCTCTTTATGGAACTCCAATGGCACCCAGTATAGCGGGCACAATTAGCGCATAGAAGGTTGGATCTAACACTTGGCGCAACAATCAATGCAGCGCGATGTTCAAACCGTACTCATGATTCTCTTATGCCGACGCCAACTAGAGTAGAGCGCTTCTTAAAAGAACTCCAATGAAACACAGTATAGTGAGCACAATTAGCGCATAGACGGTTGGATCGAAACCATCGCGCAAGAACCACAACAGGGCGATGTTCAAACCGTACTCACGCTTCTCTCATCCCGACGTCAACTACAGTCGAGCACCTCTTTATAGAACTTCAATGGTACACAGCACAGTGAATAGATTTAGTGCATAGACGGTGGAATAGAGTTGGTCAGCATGTCTAAAGTTTCTAACAAGCGGCGATGTCGAGCTGAATCCGGGGCCCGAGTTTGACCGCAGATGAAAAACATGAACAGATTTTGTAAACGTTGAAAGAATATACAAAGACGTTGAGTGATATTAGACGTGATCAGAGAGCAGTTAAAGCGGAAGTGAAAGAAAATGGCCCCAGCATAAATAATATTTAGGATTACTAAGCGGAACCTTAGTCTTTTTCTAAACTCGAAGAGACACAGCGGACAGTGACTGGTCTAAAGGAATCAGTCATTGTGCTATTTAGAAGGTCCACAATATGGAAAATTACCAGCGCCGGAATAATCTTATCATACTCGGCCTGCCTGATCAAGACAACAAAACACAATATGACATAGCGAGAGCGGCGCATAAAAAATATGTCATCGGTATCTCTCCCAGTAGCGTAGAGCGATCAACCGTCTCGAAAAAAAAAAAAAAAAACGATCAGAGGCACGACCAGTTATTTTCTGACTGTATGACTTCAAGAAAAATTCAGAGCTCTTCCACTATTTGAAGACAGAAGACCAGCGAAGCTGTATTGCTCAATAGCTGTATTAATTTCTATATGGTGGTTAAGCTTTATCGGTTGAATAAAGGCACAAACCCATAACTTCGTTGTCTGCTTCCCCTTTTCCATTTTTTTAATTTGTATTTTTTTATTATTTTACCTTTTTTATTTTTTTACTTCATACATATACACTGTCGTTTCGGCATGCATGGTCATATACCTTGCGTTTGAGCAAGAGCGTTCATCGCTCCGGTGCATTGTTTTTAACACGACAGCGTTAAGGAGCTCGTGTCGCAGGAAAGCCGGTGTCGTCGGCGTCGGCGGCTTTGGTCGTGAGCAAAAAATTCCGGAAGGCAATTCATAAATAAAAACAACTTGCAAGATGTGCTGTGTGGGAATCGAACCAGGGTCTCCGGAGTGTGAGACAGAGACGGTACCACTCAGCCATGAGTTCGATGGTTCAAAGCGCGACAAAAGCGCCTCTAGTGAATACGGTGTTGCCTTAGAAATGTGCCGTGGAAAGTTATGCTGCGGTGTATGTCGGTAATTATGAGCATGTAAACTTACAGAAGTCGCAGTTACACGAGTAGCGAAGTACGTTTCCGCTACATTTCTTCTGGGCTTGGCGCACACGCAAAGCCATCTTGCGGCAAACACAGAAGACCCCATCCTCGCAATGTACGGCGCGGCCCCAACAGATGGCGCGCCACTCGCCCGCTACTCCCCTTCGTCTCGTCAAGAGCATGCCGAGCGAATGAGTGGGTGGTGCGAACGGGGTGCGATAACGCTATCACGTTCCACTGTTGAAGGCGAAGCTTAAGCGCCCTCCAATTTTTGTCAACATCATAACGTCGTTGTTTGTTTCGTCTTTTACTACTTTTCTTCTTGCATTGTCTTTTTAATAATGTTTCTTAAGTTTTAAAAATATTCTTCTATTTTTCTATTGTTTGTTTTTTACTTTTTACTTTATGCAAATACGCTGACGTTTCGACACGCATCGGGCCCACAGGGGCATGCGCCATCGATCTTGGATCCTTTCTTCTCTACCACCAGGATCGGCCCACATGGTGATTTGTTTTTGCCAACATCTGGGACACACTTTTTTCCAGATGCTAGCGATAGACAGCTTTGCTGCGAAAGCAGGAATTTACGAGCAATTGTTCCAAGTTGAAGGGCACGAACGTCTCGGTTGGTGAAGATTTTCCAAAGCGCACGTTACAGCGCAGGAAGTGTCTTTGGGGAAGCGCTCAAAAGGAGATGTCGAGTGGAAAGGCGCGTGCGCCTAGTTTATGACGAGCTCTATGTGGTCGGCAAAGCTCACTACTGGGACGATGTCACTGAAACGCGTAAAGAATGTCGGGACGCTCGTCATTACCAGCGAGAAGAAAGACAAACACACTGCTGAAACGGCAGTTAGAAAAACTTTCCTCACAGGCTAATAGTTCTGAACATCAATGCAAAGGGCATTCGCGGCAAGTCATCACTTTTTGAAGCGGTCCTCTTGGAGCGGGAACCGGATGTTGTAATTGTGACTGAAATTTGGTTAAACCACTCTATTCAGTGTGCTTATTTTCTTCCTCTGAAATATCTAGCTTGTCGCAAAGACCGAGGATCCAGAGAATGAGTTGTTTCCATTGCTCATAAAACTTATATTGTCTGTGCTAACTTTTTTTTCTCCCTCAGAACTTAAGTTTATTGTGGATACCATAGAGATCGGTAAACGGTAATTGGTAATTGTCGCAGTATGTCGCTCCCTAGGGTATCACTGAAGAATGCTCCTTAATAATTTCTTAATGACAAGGTTGGTCATAGCAAATGTAAGCATATAATGGCCGGATATTTTAATTTGCAACATATGGACTGCATAAATTATAAGGAAGGTCAAAATAAAAAAGCAGCGTCGCGCCTTCTTTGGAATGTGACTTTCACCCTTGACATCACACAAATCGTAACTGCACCTACACAAACCTATAACTCGGGAGAATCACTACTCTATTTGGTCGTTTTGAGCAAGTAGTTCGCACAATCCAAATACTGGTGTTAATAACAAGAAATGATTTCCGACCACAAAATGGTGATCGTTCATGTAGCTACCCCATATAGTCGAGCAGAAAAGAACAAAACTGTCTTAGTACTTGACATATCTCCAGGAGGTGACGTTGCAGTTTTGGTTCAGTTAGAGCAGGGTTACGACGATTTCACCCATTTTGTTTCTCTAAATACTACTACGAGTGTGCCAGAAGAATCCGTTATAGACCCCTTACTTTTTTCATTTATATTAGCGATATGGGCGCATGTTTTTCACCCGTAGTAGCAATAAAGCATTTTGCAGATGACATATTTGTGTATATTAATGTATGCTCCCCTAATGAAAAATAGGAGCCTAATACCGACTTACAAAAGTGTTAGTCTCTGGTGTGACTAACAAAGTGGAAAATGAAAATAATATTTTATGCGTATGACGCGTAAAAAAGCTCCGTTAATTACAGCATCAATTACACCCAGATGTGTGTCTCGGCTTCTCGCCCTTATCGTTTCGCGCTGCTGTTTGTCCACTATGCGGACTAAGACCACAGCTTCGTGCCCAAGTAATAGAACGTGTTTCGACAACGCGTCTGTGGTTCAACGCCATAAAAAGTGCGTGTCGCCTTCTGGTTTTTATGTTTTCATACCGCTGTTCGTGCACTATTAATCAGAAACAACTAGCCTAACAACAAGCCTGACCAAAGGGGTCTTAGCAGTCCAACTACACCGCCTTCTGTCTATTCCAGAAGTCGCACGCACCGTCAGTCTCCGAAGGAGAGTTTCTCTTGCGTGTATTCGAGTAAAGCAAAGCGCGGGCGTTATGCAAAGCGCTTTCCATGAAATATAAGTTTTTTCCAGGCGCCATCGCCAGCTTTTAATAAAGCCAGTGTGTCCCGTTTTAGCAGACCCGTGTAATACTCGTCGCAGGCCCTTAAGTCCTATGTAGTTATATCGCTCAAGTGATTCCGGCGCACGCCCTAGAGCTCGTAGGGGATCTGTGATAACGTACCAGCGTCAGCTTGTTTGAAGTGCGGGAACAGGCCGATGATCGTCTATACGAGACGTGTCTAGAATACGGTTAGGACGGGCTTGGGGATCGCCCACACATGGCCCGGGAGGGCACTGGAGCCGTGGCCTCATCTGTCTCCCGAGCCTGCGATTTGTGCAGAACGTTGGCTTTCTCTAGTGTAGGTCATCATAATATTCCAATTTTTTTTTCTGACTTCAAGCCTTTTTGTTTTGCTCGCGCGTGCCTTACCTCACTTTGCGGGCTACAACTGGCCCTGGGAAACTTTATTAAACAGGAAATAAGACTTGCGAAGGCTCAAAAGAAAGAAAAATACGGAGGAAACGAACGCGCTGTGGGTGGGGGTAAT
Organism: Dermacentor andersoni; assembly: GCF_023375885.2. NCBI lineage: Eukaryota > Metazoa > Arthropoda > Arachnida > Ixodida > Ixodidae > Dermacentor > Dermacentor andersoni. The sequence goes on along the minus strand of NC_092815.1, from coordinate 129,303,269 downwards.
ATTTATATTTTTGCCTGCTTAAGTTCTTCATTTTAAGTGCGCAAACCCGAAGCAATATGATTTGCTGTAGTAGCGGAATTGTAGCCATGTGAATAATGATACCTGCTAAGTTAATGTTCATTTTGTATGTTACACGTTTCCCTTGTTCTCTCTATAGTTCTATCGTTGACCTAGAATCGATCTTTGATGCAGGTTAGCGCTGATTCAGCTGTTTTCCGTTAAGGTCTTTGTTCTTCTTCGTTTACGTGATGAATGCGTTAGATTGCCCGCTGCGACTCATGCTTTTTCAGAGACAGACTCCTAAGTTTTCTCGAACTACCAGTGTGCCCTCGTAGCTTGAAACTAAGAACACATACTATTTAAAGCGTTACAAGCTTTGTGGTTTGACGTGCGGAAACAATGGTCTGATTATAAGGCGTGCCGTAGCGGGGGCTTCAGATCAATTTCCACCATCTGGTGTTCTTTTAACGTGGACTCAATGCACGGTACACGATCGCTGTTGCATTCCACCCTCATCGACATGTGGCCGTTGCGACGGGCATCAAACCCGTGACCTCGAGCTCGGCATCACAGTTAAAAAGCCTTCCAGTCGCCGAAAAACCTGCGCATTGTCGTTGGCGCCACGCAGGTTGTGGATGCCGAGAGGGTATCATACATTCGAAGTGCGTGACTTAAGCACTTAAAATGTATGTGTTACGAAGGTTTAGGAAGTGACCGTAACAATAATGTTATGAAATCACGCAAGTGAGCAGCGAAATGAAATGCAAATGAGGCATCAGAGCTACTGGCTGTGTAGCTTTAGACTACAGTTTGTAAAGTGACAGAAATTAAATGGAAGAAATGGCTCAACATGCTGCTTTTGTGAATGTAGGTAAGTACTGCATCATACGGATATATTACCCTACAGGACCGAAACGTGGAAGTTTAAGAAAAAAAATTATAGGACTATTTGATTTCTGAACCAAAGTAGGATATTGCAGATGCTGCGAGCTCCGTTGAATTCTTTGCTACGATGCAGCCGCTGCGGAGGGAGGCATACAAGGTTGTCACACACGTCACTATAGCGAAAAGTAAAGTTTAGCCACGAGAACCTCACGTGTGCAGGATGCCTTCAGGTCATGAAATATTTATAAAACCAATTTGACGCGTCCGAGTATTGATGCACGTGACAAAGGAGTATATGTGCTGGCGTATGCTGCCTGGCGCAATTCCAAACCAAGGCAACAGCAAGAGCGTGCCATCTGCCAGCAGCACAGCTTAAGAGATTGCTAGTTCTCTGCAGTGTAACGGTGTTGCCATCTGTCAACACGCGACGTGTTTTGCCATACCAAGACATTCACACAGCTGGAACCGCACAGAACGCTCACTATTCAGAAGTGCTGGGAGTGAAAGTGAATGGTTACCATAACCGGTCAGAAGATGAGATAACTAAGAGATGTTCTTATATTGGTGGAAAAAAGCCGGAAAGACATCAATAAAGCCGGGATCGTTGTAGCAGAGTGCGAGTTTATATTGAGAAGAGAACAGATCAAGGAACGATAGACAAAATCCTAGACTGCAATCGATGTAGTAAAAGCTGATTCGCTCAAGCAGGTTGAGGGATTATTTTTCGCTGCTTCTTTTCAGAAGGGATGCCAATAGAAATCATCATCATTATGGTGCAACGGTAACAGATGGCGCCACCATTGGGTTGCAATTACATCAAGATCTGTCTCTAGTGTTGACCACAGATTCGGCTTTCATCCCACGATATCAAGAATATATCTCGAGTAGGCCGCCGAGATAACGTCAGAACGTTTTTGCCGAGGTGGGATAAAGTGTAGCGGGAGTCATGACCACGTTTCACTCACTGTGAATAGGGAATACGAGTTGGAAAACGTGCACCGCTTTGGTCTGAAGCGACCAGGCTAGGCTGGCTAGATGCCACCGTATCAGGCGATGATGTAATTTAGGTTGCAGCCATGCGACTGAAATCTACGAGAGACCTCGACAAAAACAGACTCTACGGAAAAAGAAAAGAAAAAGAAAATACAAAAAAATACAAAAACAATAAAAGTAAATAGAAGGTGGGCCCCTAATCTAGCATGAAGCTGGAACACTTTTTCTTCGTAGAGAGGTATAAAGCAGTCTGGAGAAACCAAGGAGGATAGTCAGTCTTATCCTTGTCTAAAGTGGTCATGTAGGCTAGTCGTGCATAGCGGTAACTATTAACCATGACCGTATACTTCATTTTCCGGTCATAGCGTGCAGCACTTTTTTACGAGTGCTTAGAAATTCTTTGGACATTCTGCCTGCCCTACCATGCTGGTTATTTGCGTTCGATTTCTCGTCTCGGCTTCGCTGCACTGACGTCCAGCCGGAGCACCGCAAGATAAAGCGGTGGCGTCTACCTCACCCCTAATTTGACGGCTCAGGAGAGTTTTCGGCTGCACCGTCCTAACCGCGCCTCCACCGACAAAGCTAATCTATAAGGGTTTATCACTCCGGCCCATTCCTGCACGGTTCACGAGACGCAAGAACGACCGAGTCGGGCTGTTCGTTCTTTCTTTTTTTCTTTTCGCTTCCATCGGCCTTAACAGTATTTCGCTGAAGGGGTGGAAGGGAAGTGATTAAATGCTAAAGTGGCCGGCTCCTCTTTGCACCAATGGCAGACTGCGAAGCTCAGTTTCTTGCAAGAAGATTGGACATCACGGGTTCGTATACTTTGAGGCCCGAAAAGGAGGATGGGGCTGAGCACGCAGATTAGCAAAATGCCACCTGGGTACTTCACCTGCGCTTATGCGGAAGCTGAAGCCGGGAACAAAAGAAAGCGTAGAAAACGCGTACCATCAATCTAGTTGTAACTTGCTTTCTCTTTTTTTTTTATTGCGCGGTGTAAACACAAGCGATAAGATCAGGACACCTCTCACGGGCCCTTGCCTGTGTCGTGCCGGTATCATCCTCGTTTATTTGGAACTAAAGACAGAAGGAGGAAAGGAAAATACGGAAGTGACGGGTTGTTGGAGGCCTAACGAGGCGCGACGGAGACCTTTGCGCTCCGCTTCAATTACGAAGGAATCGAGTGCTTCCTCGTGAGTCGGCACCTCTAGTACGTACGCCGAAGCTGCACAGAGGCCGCACGATTAGTGTAGGAGGCGCTTAGTAATCCGGTGAGATTACAGGATCACTTTTCTGCCTCATTTTCATTTTCCCGGCTTGAACTCAGTGAGCGGGCATCGTTTACTATTATGTTGCTTCGCCCTCGGCCGTTCGGCGATAGGTCGATTGTTTCGAAATGAGCTTTCGCCCAATAAACTCGCTGTGCGTAGGAAGAATGAGCTAGTCGATTCGGACAAATTTGAGTGCCCATCGATGAGAATAGGACGCCTGTGCTGTGCGTTGCTATAAGTGTGTTGGCTATAATTTGTTGTCGTACTTATTACTCGTGCACAGACACCGAACATGTCTGGCTTAAATGGGCAAATTGAAACTCGAGCGGTATTTTCGTTCAGTGCTCAAGGGAGCCCGGAGCAACTTTTTTAGCTAAGTCGAGAGATGCATTTGAAGTTAAACTGGACTATTTCGGAAGTACTTCGTCGCAAGAGGTTCTTCAATGTGTTCAGCAGAACTGAAGTTATTGGCACAGCGTTGGCGGTGCTTCTGCCCCTTCAATCGCTTGCACTGCGAATATACCATACGAATATACGGCTGAGCGAGGCGTGCCCACAACGTACGTTCCGCCTAGTGAGCGTCACTGTGACGCGCAGTTCAAATTCGATTTTGGATGTTCACGTATATGGCTCTGTTTCCTATTTTGGCGACTGCGACGCGCCACACACGGTTGCCCTCAGCGAACCACAGTGCGCTAAGCCAGTGGTATCTACGCTACGTAGCAGATCGCGTGATCGTCCGGGTTCGGGTGCCCGCTCGAGCACATATGCTCCAGTCTTGCCAAGCTACCTGCTAAGGGCCGGATTTGTCCTGCACCAGCTTGACCGACAGATAATAGTGACATCCAACTTCCGCATTTTGAAGTGCTATCAATAAGCTCAATACGAAGCGAAGTCTGCCAAGACGCTTAAGAGTGAATGGCCAGAAGTGAGCGCGCACTGGCATGCGTGCGGTGTGACATCAAGTTTCGCGTGGTTGGAGGCTAGTTGAATGTTCAAAACTAGTCGAAATTACGTGACCCGAAGGCAACGACACCGATAAGCTGGGTGGCCTATTGTGCATTCCTACGCGGGCGGCCGCGGCCGAGCATTAGCACACAAGAGTCGGCTTCTTTACATAATTATTATATAAGTTAGAAAACACATTTTGGCTTATTTCAGCCTGTTTATTAAACTGCGTGAATAATACACAGTAACAGTGGGCAGAAGCGCACTAATCCAAACACACTTCCTGATTCATGTAAGCTACTGGCCAATAGCAGCCGCTTGTGGGAATCTGCTATATTACGAAATAAAGCGTCCAAAAAATAATGAGGCGCACGCTTCTGTGGATAAGAGAGCGTTGGAGAAACAGTTAAATTCATGCTCCGTTTGCGAGCTCCACGGGCCGCGCACGGCTGCAAAAATTGCGGAGATGTTCGTAGCAGCATTTGACATCCGCGGACTGTGTTTTTTCACCAAGCCCGAGGAGCTGTTCAGGGCTGCTTTAAAGTTAAGAGAACAAAAATTAAAATATGAGGTTTCACGTGCCAAGATCACGGTGATTACGAGGTACGCCGTAGTGGGGGACTCCAGAATAATTTGGGCCACCTAGGGTTCTTTAATATGCACCTAAATCCAAGTACACGGGTGTTTTCGTCATTTCGCCGCTTCGAAATGCGGCCGCCGTGGCCGGGATTTCATCCCGGCCCGAAAGTTAGAAGTAGCTCGAAAGTTAGAAGCACTAGCGGGGAGCCAAAGCTGCAAGTGTAAGGACTGCGTTGACATTGCCCGTTATTAAGCTAATGCTGCTGCTCCGTCACTGTGGCTGTTGTCGACTTTAATGCTAAAGCTTTGCCTGTACGATACGCAATATTGACACGTGTACCTGTTTGTCTCCGGTGGCCGTGGTTCACCGGATAACAAATGTTAATCTTGATTCATCGGCGCCGGGCGGGCCTGCATGCGCCTGAATTTTGTCAAATGTTATCGATGGTTTCAACCGTTGTCTGCTATTATCGGACCTTGTGTAATCAGTTCGTATGCGCGACGCGAATTGTGCAGTACTTTCTGGAGTGCGCGTGGGCACCAGCGATTATGCTAGAACTTTCGGCGATTGCGTATAGAAGGTGATGGGCTTGACCCGCTTATCAGGTGTTCAATGACCGCCTACTTTGCTCGTCGTTATTTTTGCGCTTGGATGTTACTTGTTTCCTGGGCACAAGTTCACCCAACAAAGATTTAAACTTGCAAGTCACAGTTCTGAGGACTTTGTAGTGACGGTGAACAATGACACAAAGGGACAATACAATCTTCGCAAACACAGCCTGCGTGTTCTAGAGCGTCTTTTCTGGAATACGATAAAGGTAGCAAAGCTAGGAAAGCTAATCTTTCAGGTGTAGTAGCCTCGTCTTGCGTTAAAAAAAGTAATTGGCTGATGTAAACGACCCTTGCAAGGCATAATAAGCAAGAACTATTTTTGTGTGTGTTGCGTTTGAGATGTTTGGAGATTCCGAATGTAGCATCACGCTGTTTCCGGTAGGCCATGTTAAACAGAATGTCCACGGCTGTTACTTGATAAGGTGGATGGCCAAATATATCATTTGATGCATTCTAATATTTAACACCTTAGTTTCAAAGCAAACATTACGCGTTGGATATCGCACGCCTGCGCATCGGCTTCCACATTATCATTGTCCCATGCATGAACAAGAAAAAGGCAGGCAGCTTCTGAATAAAAGGTGAACTGTAATTTCCGGAGATTTTCGGAGCTGTAGCCTTTAAACAATCAGTGAATCGCGTCAGTTTCATAGAATTCTACCCTCAGCGAGGTCATTGTGAAAGTGTGTGACACCAGGCAGGCTTACTATAATTTTTCTACATTGTTAGGCATTGCCCTTACCAAAGCCTATGCATTCCTCATAGGGATGACCGACACCGCAACCTGTGACCACTGTGGCCATGAAGAATCGATTGACCATATTTTGTACACCTGCGCGCAGTACAGTCCACAGAGGGAATACCTTCGCCACGAACTTGACCGGCTGGACGACCAACCGCTATCTGAAAAAAGAATTTTACACCATCGAAGGGACCTACCGTCACAGAAGTGGGCCGTGCAAGCACTATTGCGCTTTTTGCGATCTACCTGCCTTTGTGAACATCTTTAACTGGAACGCCTTTTTGTGTGTGTGCCTCCGTGTGTACGTGTTTCTTCTTCTTTTTTTTTTTTTAAGGCTTTCCTCTCTGTCCTCTTTCTAACCCCTAACTCCAGTCCCCAGTGTAGGATAGCAAACCATAGACAGATATCTGGTTAACTTCCCTGCCTTTCCTCTTCATCTCTCTCTCTCTTCTACATTGTAAATGGAAAGGTGAAGCGTAAGTTTTGAAAGGTCAAAGGATGCCGTAGTGCGTCTGCTTGTGCTGTGCATAACTGCAAAGAGCATTGCGTGCGAGGGGAGCGTTTTCTTTCCCGCGCAAATGCTAGTACAGTGCACAACTACAAGATATAATTTTTTTATACATACGCCATCCAGTATTGTCTTCCACGCAGTCCAGTGACTGCTCTGGCAGGTTTAAAATGCCTCGCATGTGAAAACGCTCTCATCATTAAAATATAAATAAATAATTGATTAATCGCTCACTGAATCACTCCTTCTCTCAAAGTGACTCAAAGTGTGCTTCAACGCGCAAGGTAGATTAGCTAAACTGTATCACCCCACTTCGATCTCAACATGTCTGCGTCATTTTATTCGACCCGCGCTGGAGCCTAAAGGCATCCGTCGAACAACACGGAGTTTCCCATTCGGAGACTCAGGGCGCTAAGGCGAAGAGCTGCTTTTTCCTACTGAGAAAAGTTCAATTCCATCGAGCGTTTTCCTTACGCGGTCTCATTTTTCCACGGGTGCACGAGCGCTTCGATAGAGGGCAACGGCCCAAGCACTGCCAGTGTTCCGACCGGTCACCGCGCTATGGGGGATACTTTAGAGAGGCTTCGCGGCACGACTACGCGAAATCTCATCGGCTTAGAGACGCGCCAGATGTGCAAACAAACGCGCGGGGTAAACGGCCTCGAGATACGGCGAGGCCCCGCCGAGGGAACACGGCACCGTACCCGCGCCAGTCCCGCACTCTCGGCAAAGCGCTTGAAAAGTTTCGAACGTGCTCAGGAGTGTCTGGTCTCTTGCAGCACTCGGCTAAATAAATTAGTGCGGTACAACTTTTATTTCTTTCTCTGTATCTAAGGCCAACATTGACGGCCAACGTTGACCGTGCGAGAAAAAAGTATATGTTCTTGATACAAGGTGATAAAAGGAGGAGCAAGAAAAAGTAAGACGATGCTGTGCTTTCTGCAAGCGAAATTACGAAAGCTGGAGAGAAAACGAAATTCAAGATTAGTTGAAGCAGCCGACGTACCTCGCACGCACGCGGTTGATAACCCTAGTTCTGGTCAGCGTTAACGTGTCGATTGATCAATGCGAGTGCGCCAATGCATTGGAGATAAGTCGCCGTACTTATTTTTCGCCTTGTTTATCTGAACGCTCCTTTGCTTGTACCGATGTTGCGCGGTAGCAGCGAGGGGAGTTTGACACTGCCTGACTTGACACGTGTCGCTTGTAGAAAGTAAGCCGAGTGAATGCACGTTAGACGCAGGCTAGCCGAAAAAGTGGCATAAGGGCGTGTAAACGCAAATGCCGAGGCTCCGCCTACGAAAATTGATTGGTTCGGTGCTGCTGATTGCACAAGCTGCACCCGCTTGTGCGTTTGCGTGTGTGTATGTGCGTGTGTGCGTGCACGTGTGCATGCAGGTGTGTGTGTGTGCGCGTGACTGCACATGCGCTACAATGGGTGTGATCAGCAGCAGTGGAGCAATCAGTCGCATGCCGCCTGCACATGTGCTACAGTGGGCGTGATCGCACGCGCTCACACACAACACAAACGCGCACGCACAGACGCACAAACACGGAGAGAAAGACACGCACGTAAGCACAAAAATAGCGCAAGTGTAACCCCGCACATACGCGGGCTAACGCATGCACTCACAGACGTTCGCTCGCCATACGCACATACGCACATATACCCTTACAAGCGCGCCGCACAAGTGCTCTCAGACATTGCACATGCGTACAACAAAACCCAATGCGATATGGAGACGCCTCGAGGGATCATCTTTGCAAGGTGTCTGATAATTTTTCAGCCATTATGTAATTTTCTCGAACTGTTCGTCCCTGCTTATTTACTGCACTGATACAAGGCAGTGGGGAGCATCTTCCCATTGTCCGCGGCCTCCACGGTTCTTCTCGTTAGAGAGTCCCCGGTTCAAAAACATAATGAGGCCTGATTAGGGGCTCTCCCCTCCGGTTTCTTACCGGGCACATATTCTCGCTTCTGTTGGACCTTTAAGTATGTCGTTATAAGCACGCGAACCCCATCTCGTTCGATAATACTCATTTTTCTTTAGCTGACAGGAGCTTAATAAGGTTTCGTCTAGTCTAGGTAGGAGTGGGTCGCAGTTTCGATATACGAGGAGAGATAATTTCGACTTAGGTGTCTCGAGGAACCTATAATGTTGTGGCGAAACAAAGGAGTCGATGGGCTTTAGAATAAATGCGAAGAAAAATAATGTCTGCTCGCAATAGATAAACTGCCGAAAGTGAGGAACTCTCATCCCTGCTAAACGTATCTTTGTTCATGCACGTACGGCTAAGCGCTACTTATCTGCGACAACACCTGACGCTTAAAATTTCGTGAAAGTTGAAAGGAAGAGAAAAAATACTAACAAAAAGGAAATGAGGACACCCCAATGAAAAGACTAGGGTTTAAGGTCATTCTAGATAGCGTTGCAGGGGCCTTTCATTTCAGAAACCCAGGAGACGCCATGGGCTAGCGCAAAGAGAAGCTTAAGTGTAGTGTAGAACTCTGTCCTCCGGCGCCAGACGCGAAACCACCACTTGCCACGAAATAAAGGTATCTCTCAGGACCTTGGACACGGGGAAATTAGGAGTAATCGTTTATCACTTGCTCTTCTTTCTATGTCTTACTATATAGGGCCACTGACCTGACTTCTATTACGGCCGTCCTTTCATTTTCTGCGATTTGTTCGTAAAGCTTTCATAGGCTGTGTTGCTATGGCAATCGCGCTAAACCATACCAATCGTACTATAGGGCAACGCGAGACAGCCCATATCGCTTAAGGAATTATTATGGCGGCTTTACGAGAGAAAAAAAAATAGCGTCTTTGCATTTGCCGGTTGACGATGTTTGTATACTTGTTTGGCTAAGGAAAAGCAGACATTCGTAGAAAACAAAAAAGATAATTAACTAGTTTTAATGTTGGTTATGCTATTCGTTAAACGAGTTAGCTTTTTCACCTTGCTAAAACAAATTTGCTACTCTGTACTCCCAAATACATTTAAGTTCTCTTATTTCCTAGCAAGTTTCCGCACCAATGATGATATTGATAAATGTATTAAAGATATGACCACCACAGAGATTGTCAATCGCAACGAGAACTTACAATAAAGAAGTGTATGTATTAAAAGGATTAAGTAATGACTATCTTCGCAAGAATAATTGCCAGCCAATCATGACAGGGGAAATATAGCGAATTAAGGCGACCGGCACATGACAAGGAGCTCTTAGGATCAAAAACCTAGGCGAATCGGGCCACGGAAACTTGGCAAATAACAGACCTTATATTGAAAGTTTTGATGAGATGTTTCTGCTTTGCATCTTTCTTCTGCATTGTCAGAGATCAGCTATTTACATATGAACGACAGGCAAGGCAAAAAGGTGAATAGCAACATGGGAAACGCTGCGAGGAAACACTACCCCTTGCCGAAATGCACTTACGAGAAAGAATAGAGGGTGCCTGCAAGCACACACGGTGACGACACGGACAGCTGATGGGGCCTTTCTTTGATCTCCCCTTAGAGCTGAAAACGGAAGCGTTGTCCGAGACACGTGGTCTCTGTAGCCAGCGAACAGACTTACTCACGCGCCAGGATTCATCTTCTTGTCATCAAATGGGACACAATTTTGCGCCAGCGAATGGCTACGACGCCGTGGCGGTGGAAATAATTGCGTGCAAAGGTGTTGCGACCGCCGCCACAGCTCAAATCTTCAGATAGCTGACTTTCATGTTTCACGTCGTCTTCCTCAGCACAGTTCTGTCATTGTCCGCAACTAAATGATTCGTGGGGGTTAACGCCAACAACAAAAGGAGCACTCGAGCTCTGAGAGATGCCGAAGTATAGGGATATGGGTTAACTTTGACCATCCGAGGTTATTTAAAGGGCACAGAAATCATCGAGAATCGGATCGATTTCGTTATCTCGTTTAAACATCAACCTTATTTCATATCTTGGTAAGCGAATTAACTGTAGTAGACAGCGTGAGGATTCGTGGATTTCTGTATATGGCATCTGATGAACAAATATATTTTGCACAAAATGTGGGGCATGGTGGGGGCCATCGGTCATGTATGCATGTTCTGCTGAACATGGCAGCTATCATCTAATTAGAGGAGTTATTTAGCATTGGGCTTCCCTACACTACCAACTACGACAGCTCCAAATGCTGGTGCCTCTTTATCCAACCTACAATAGTTGATGCTTCACAGAAGCAGCCTCGTATTTGGTAATTCGGGAGTTATGCCGGGTCAGTGACAGATGGGCTGACAAATTTTGGTTCCGATGATCACCAATATCTTCCGACTATGGCTTTTCGGGCTGGCGAAATTCCCTCCGCATGGCAGAGCTAGCCAGCCATTGTCGGGCCCACTGCAACGTGCTAAACGATGCTATAGGATGAAAGAACGTAGAAGGTTTAAAATAAAAATCTCAAGCCTGCAGAAAGTGCGAGAAATGTGGTTGCTATTCACTTCAGTTCTTCTCGTAATACTGCGGTGGTTTCCCATATATGACATTTTAGAATCCCGCCATGCCATAACCACCATGAAACACGAGCGACACTTGCTGTGGCTTGCGTTCTAAGCGAGAAACCGTTATAAAGCGTGAACCCGCCTCTAAATTTAATTTGGCACATACGCAAATATAAAGTTCGCGCATCCCCAGATTTGAGTTGGCACATCCCCGAATTGAAGTGGGCCCACCCCCCTATTTCAAGTTGGCCCATCTGCACAATTAAGTTGACCAATCCCCAAATTTCAATTTGGCCCAACCCCAAATTTAAGATGACCAATCCCCAAATGTCAAGCTGGGTGACCCCCCTATGTAACTTGACCCACCCCCATATTTCAAGCTGGCCCACCCATAAACTTAAGTTGACCCATCCCAAAGCCTTAAGCTGGCCCACTTACAAACTTAAGTTGGCCCACCACCAAATTTCCGTTTGCCCAGCCCCAGATTTCTACTTGGCCCACGACCATATCTCAGCTGGCCCACGTTCAAAATTGAAGGTGGGCGACCCACAAATTTCAGGTTGGCCGCCTTCCAAATTTGAGTTGGCCCACCCTTACTATAAGCTTCCCCATGCATATTCTAGGGAGCCCTATGTACCTCTACGGGTATTAGCATTCCGTTATCATTCTTTTGCTTTAAATTGTTGCTTATCGTTTAAAAGCTACCAATCATCTACATCTACACTATCATACCGATTAAACGTCTTTGCAATTCACGCATTTTTTTGCAGATACAATACATTACACTTATCGCGTAAAAGGGCTGGAGAGCTAACCAAGGAATGCTTACGCATTATACAAAAAAAATAAAAAAAAGAATATTAGCCGTTAGACGTTAGGGTGTCAGCGATATTTCTTATGAAGGAATCTGTTGAAGAGGACGAGATGGCGTTTTAAGACAGAAAATTCCATTCGCTGAGACGTCTTGGAAAGAAGCTCTAAACCAGTCAGTACGAACAGCAGCAGTACAAATAAGCATTGAATGGCGGTGCTTAGAGGTCTCACTGCGAAGAATTTCAATATAGTCGGCGTGTTTTATATGAATCCCATGATTAATGTTAACATTAAGATAAAAATATATCAGTCTTTCGTATTTACACCTAGCCTGTAATGTTGATAGGTAGGTCTGCAAGTTATAAACATTGAAGGGGAGTCCGACCGCCGGTATTTGTTGATTATAAATATGGCTCCTAGACGCTGGTTTTTTTCGATGTTCGATATGTTTGTAGCAGAGAATGGATCCCAGACGACCTTTGCGTGATCAGTTATTGGCCTAGTTAGTATTTTATATGCTAAACATTTTGCCTCTTTAGTAGCAAACGGGAAATTACGCCTGCGACACCAGAGCGACCTGTTTGCCTTAGAGCACACACAGTCTATACCATCGTTACAGCGAAGATAATTTGTGAAAATCAAGCCAAAGTACTTATGCTACTCAGCCCTTTGAAATTCATAATTATCGGTGTAGTAAGAGTAGTTAAATAATTTTTCTGTCTAGGGACAGGACATGAGCTAGGTTTTTATTGGATTTATCTCCATTTGGCAATAATCACGCCATTTCTTTAGCTTCTGTAAGTTGCCGTACAGTTCTTCCTTGTAATTTACTGTTTATACTTTTGTATATAAGGCATTCATCTGCAAAGAACCTAATGGAAACGTTTTTGTGATTCAGGAGGTTGCTAATAAATGAAAGAAATAAAAGGGGGCTCAGATCGCTGCCTCGGGATATTCCTGACTAAACCGATGACACTTGCGACTTCGTGTCTCTGTTATCGACATATTGCTCGCGAGAATGAAAATAAGATGAGAAGAAATTTTTAATGGTAGAATGTTTAAACATTTCTGGAATATGTCTCAGCTAGTTACGGTGAGACACTTTATCGCGTGCTTTTACGAAATGTATGAAGTTCATATCTGTCTTTCTGCGAACTAATTCAATAAGCTAATATGTAGTAGATAGGCCTTGTGGAAAACCGTGAGGGCATTTAGATTATAAATTGCGTTCGTTGATATAACTTAAAATATGTTTCAACATAATGTGTTCAAGCAGCTTTGAGCAAGTATTAGTAATCGTGACAGGGCAATAATTTAATAGACTGTCAGGACTGCCGCTTTTGAAGGATAGGAAAAATTTTAGCTTGGCTCCCCGCCTTGGGGAAAGAACTGCTACCAAACGAAGAGCGAGAAATTAATGTGAGATATGTTGAATTCTATTAGCATACCGGCACAGAAACTCATTTTGGGCAACATGGGGTCCGGGAATTTCTTTAAGGTTCAAATTTAGCAACAGGTTGAGCACACCTTATTCGGAAGCTTTAATGTCTGTAATAGGTGGCCTGTCAGATGGGGACTCAATGCTAGACAAAATACCGTTACCTTCTGTGAGCACAAATGCAAAATATTCGTTGAAACTCTCAGCGGCTGGATCCTTCTTATACTGTGCCGATTACGAAGCATTCGACTATAGGTTCACATATCCAAAATTTGTCAGGTTCCTCTCTTCAGTATATTGGGACTGCGATGGCAAAGAACTTTTATTGGTATTCTTTCACAATTTGCTTGAGCTCCTTGCCCCCGACATTGACTGGTGGATAGAAGCTAAGTGATATGATTATTCTTACAGTTCTTACGTTTCCGTTTTAGGTGCCTGTTTGTGCGTATTATTTCTGTATTTATTCAAGGACTTCTTATACTAGATTTATTAATACACTTAGGTAAGTACTGTTGGGTACAAGACATGATCAAATTAAAAAAAAAAGTGCTCCCAGATGTCATATGGCCTCAGATTAAGCTGACAAAGTTCAGAGAGCCTCTCATAGGAACCCTCTAACAATTCTTATACCCAGACATTATCAGCTCCAGCACAGTTTCAAACGTCGTTCTTAAGGCGAAGGCGCAGGGTGTTGGGGGATAGGTGTAAAGACAGTACTACAAGCTCAGACACACCATCGCTGATTCCACAGTCAAGTAGAAGAAAAAATTATGTGGTTTTACGCACCAAAAGCACAATATAATTACGAGGCACGCCGCAGTGGAGAACTCCGAAAATTTGGACCACCTGTGGTTCCCTAATGCGCACCCAAAACCAAGCACACGGGCGCTTTCGCACCTCGTCCCCATCCAAATGGGGCGCGGTGGCCTGGATTCAATCCCACGACTCTGCGCTCAGCAGCCCAACACCATAGCCACCAAAGTCATGTAGAAAATGCATCATGTGATTACACAGAAAAACAAAGTCGAGGACAGAAGTACGTGCACTGACTCTTATATAGTCGCTCACCACTTGGTTAAAATCAAAGCAAGAAGCAAGCTCTAGCAAATGTTTACAACTTGGAATTTCTGTTGCTCCCGGAGAGTAGCCATTGCGGTTTATTCCCGGTAGGTTGAAATTCCCCCAAAATATAATGTTATCAACATGTTGAATATTGCAATTCATAAAGCGTCAGAGACTTAAAGGTACTCGGACTGGTCAATTTGAAGTAATCTTTGAATCATTAGCGATTACATTAACGATTACATAGGAGGTAGGTGGTACTTCGCTACGCGATTTATCTTTATCAAACCATGTCTTTGTAATTATTATATGCCGAATGCATGGTCAAGAATAATTCCTTCAGTATCCTCGACCTTATTTAGCATGTTTCTTGCATTCACATTCAATATGTTAAAGCTTTCGCTTTCCGAAATTCGCGAAGAGTCATTCCGTGGGAATGCATGACACTTGTAGCGCTCTTTCATGTGTTCATTGCCAGCATAAATTACATTGTTGAATTTGATTTTTCATGTATAAGCTTAACCTTCGCCCGCCTTTGACCATTCCTCCTCTGAACAAGCCCATAGACCTTTCCGTACTTCGACGATTATCTCTATATAGTGCTCAGTGATGCTTATATTCGTTCCCTTTAGTATAGAACAATGACGTAAAGGTATAGATTTATCTCTAAAGTCAGTTGCCATTAAGATGACAGGACGGGCTCCACATTCAGTATTTTTCCTTAGACGATGTATTCCTTCAATTCTAGTTATTTTAGATTTCCAATATGTCACAAAGGATGGTCAGGTCTTCACTGTTTCTTATTATCTTAGTCTATGCCTTGTCACCCTGACTTAAACACATATGTTTACGCAGATGACATTGTGTTCTTCGCTTCTGCAGGCGACATTCAGTCTATCTACGGGACAGCGCAAGATTATCGGACCACCTTTGAACAGCGGCTAGGAGGTAATCACTTCTCTTTCAATAACATAATTGCCGTTCATGTCTTTTTTCTAAGAAGTGTAGTTAATATATACGTCTCATATCAGGACAAACTCTTCCCCAAAGTTGAAAATGCTGAGTAACTTCGGATAATCTATGATCGTAAGCTCAGTTGGCTGTCACATATTGAGCACGTTGCTCCGAAAGTAGGCCAGGCTGTAATAATAATTGTATATTAACTGAGCGATAACTCGGAAGGAAATACCTTAGTAATAATTGCTCAGGAATAAGGATAGACATGCTGGTAATGGTATGCTGCATGTAAGCCAGGTCAATATTAGAATTTAGGTGTGTGCTGTTCGCCAGGGCTACCGCTCAGAAGATTCGTCCCTTTGTTGTTCTAAAACATGATGCGCTCCACCATTGCCTTGTGCTACCCAAGCATACTGACACTTTCTCATTTGCGCTTGGTTTGTTTAATTAGCATGCCCGGGCACAAATTTGCATGCCCGGGCGTGCGATTGAATCAGTCCTCACAATAATTCGCAAAGACTTCTCTAAGTGGCTCTGTAGTTTCTGTCCTTCCTTGCGTCGCATATATCACTGCAACTAGGTTTGGTAGATTAAGAATGCTGAACGAGTGCTATGAGTATTAACTGACCTCGTGTTGCGACTACCACGACCTATTTCTCTGGAGTCACAAATTCGGCCCAACACAAAGACTAGCTACGCTGCGCAATTCCTTGGCTATAATTTCTATTCGCCGAGGTTTGGTTTGGCGATACTATTTTATGTGTACATTGCAGTAAAATACAAAACTAATCCACTTTTTGCTTGCTTGCTGGGAATCTTTCTCTTTAGGACAAAGGTTTCTCGAGGTACAAAAGAAGCTTAGCCTCTTTATTAAAGTTCCCCGCCTGTTTCCATTTGGGGCTTCCATGCTGGGCTACAACCACCGGAATGTTTTCAATGTGACGAAATATTTCAAGCTCGACTTGCATCGCCTGGTTTTCTAAAAAAAAAGTAAATTTATTGAAAGGAAAAAGTGACGTACGCTCGACGTCAATTTATTATGAATTTGTTTATAACTTTTTTTATCTATTCCAATATGATTAATGCTCCACTATGAACATCATGCGATAAGACGTATTTCTACTGCAAGGTAGATTTTATCTTCTGAACTTCTTTCACTCATCTTGCACAAATAGAAGAATGCCTCGTTTATCCCCGATTGCCACACCTGCATGGAATTCTCCCGTTTTCTTTTCTTAATTTTTAGCCAACTATAACAATAAAAATGGGTTGGATCGCATACGGCAGACATTGTCAGCTCCTGACTGGAAGCTCGCCATTAAAATTGAAAAGGAAGGTGTACAATCAGTGCATTTTACCAGTGCTGCCATATGGGGCAGAGATTTGGAGACTGACAAAGAAACTTGAGAACAAGTTAAGGACCGCGCAAAGAGCGATGGAATGAAGATTGCTAGGCATAACGCTAAGAGACAGAAAGAGAGCGGTTTTGATCAGAGAGCAAACGGGTATAGACGATATTCTAATTTACATGAAGAGAACGAAATGCTGCTGGGGAGGTCATGTAATGCACCGGTTAGATAACTGTCGGACCTTTAGAGTTGCAGAATGGGTACCGAGAGAAGGGGAACACAGTCGAGGGCGGCAGAAGACTAGGTGGAGCGATGAAATGAGGAAATTCGCGGGCGCTAGTTGGAATCGGCTGGTGCAGGACAGGGGTAATTGGAGATCGCAGGGAGAGGCCTTCGCCCTGCAGTGGACTTAAAACAGGCTGATGATGATGATGGTGATACTGTGGAGGTCTAAAGGTGGTGCTGCGTGGTGCCATCCAGAAGCCCTGAAATTGAAAAAGGAAAAAGCTTCATGAAGAAGTATTGCTAAGTACGATGGGAGAAGCCATAAACCAGTAGCAATTGCGGCATGGTTACCCATAAATGAATACCGATGCACAAGCCACAAGACAGAGAGAAAGCGAGAGATAAATATAAGGACGTTGATGTTAACCGTGAGCAATAGCGCACATTTACTGTGCACGTTAATGAAAACTAGGTAGTCAAAAGTTTATTTGGTGTACAGTGTATTAAATAGTGTACGTTGGGAACTACAAACGCACTAAATAGGGAAGAAATAAATAAGTAAATAAATATGTCAAAAAGATTTTACAGAGGCCTTGATTCTATAGCCTTCTGTGAGGCCAACCGTCCAGTCTGCGGTAGGGATATCTTCGGTTCAGGGAGTGGTCAGTCGTTCAAACGGCTTGAGCGATCACGTAGAGAAGGTCTTTGGTTGTCAAAGGAAGGGGATTGAAAGGACGCATGTTTCACAGTGCCGCTGGAACCACAATATCTCTACGGAAAGCTGCTTTCTATGCTTTCGAGAAAATAGTTTTGCTTGTGAACGCGACGCCCAAACACAGGAGGCAGGGATATAACGAAAAAAAGAAATGAAAGGGCCGTGAGGTTAACCATACAGATGCCCATTTTGCTACACTGAAATAGGAAAATGAGACAAAATACAGAAAAGAGCAGAAAGGCGACAAAGGAAACACAAGTTGCGTACACTCGTAAAGCTGCATACAACAGGCGAAGAGAACAGTCGACTTGGGGAACCGCAGTGACTATGTGTGTGCCGTCACCGCCAGCGACATCCATGCCCGTGTTCCAAGGATCTTCGCGTCTGGAAATGGCTTCTAGTTCAGTCAGGTTAATGCTATCCGGAGAGGGCACAACTAGACGTTGTGACCCCAAGAGTTGCAAAGGCGGTACCCAAGAGTCTTTTCGCGGCATGAGTCACACATAGGCACAAGAACAAGCGATAAACGAAGGTTGCAATGCAACTTGATACGCCACGGGTCACGATCCTGCTGTTCATTGGTAAAACGATATTCTTTGCACATTAAACAACATTCTCATTTGTAGCAGCAGTCCTTGTAACGCGCTTAATTCGCTCGGACTGCCAAACCAATACTCTAAACACTGCGGGTGAACAAATTAAATACCATAGCAGAGATAAAAGAATGCAGGAGCCTTATGTCCTTCGCCATTGGTCCCTCACAACTATTGCAATGCTTAACGACATCTAGAGACTCTGGACTGGCCGCTCTTCGCGCTGCTGTTGAATACATTGAAAAAGAACCGCCCAACAAATGGGCAATATTTTGTGACTCGAAAGCAGGCCTCCAGAGCTTGCGAAGTTTACGACGTGGCAATTATGAACAGCTGGTGTCACAGATCAACGAAACCTGCCATTGCGCTTCTGAAAGAGGACATGAGATCATATTTCAGTGGCTGCCGGGACATTGTGGCATCGTTGGTAATCACGTCGCCGATGACGCTGCCCGACGTGCCCAGGCTGGCTCACCGACACTCCTTATACCTTTATCCAGAGTCGACGCTGCAAGAGAGCTTCGCAGTCTCGCTCGTACAATCACGTTAGGTTGCTGACATACACCACAGAACTCTAAGTGTCGTTTACACAGCCTCGACCCATCACTGAAACTTACATTACCAGCGAACGACGTGACGCAACACTGCTGTGTCGGCTGTGGGTAGGAGTAGCATTCACCAACTCCTACAGCTATTGTATTGGAATGGCGGATTCACCAATGTGCGCTAAGTGCAAGTGTGAAGAGACCATCAGTCACCTTTTGTGCCACTGTTCTCGCTTCGATAATCAACGCGAGACTCTCCAGTGTGCCTTAAATAGACTGGATGACAGGCCATTTACGGAAGCGAAGATCTTGGGAGCCTGGCCTCACAGTTCATTGGCCCAGAAAGAAGTTCGAGCGCTTTTTCGCTACCTGAGGGCAACAGATTTGAGTGCCCGACTATAGACATCCTACACCTAAATTCTCTCTCTCCCTCTTTCACTCCCCATTCCCCTCCCCACGTGTAGGGTAGCACATTGGACTCAGTCTGGTTAACCTCCCTGCCTTTCCGTCTTCCCTTCTCTCTCTCTGCAATGCTTAGTCCTCATTTACAGCGTTCTTCCCCTTCCCTATTCCACGAAGGGCCCAATAAGTAAATAACAGTGTAACGTAAAATCAACATGACTGACTCTCTCCGCTTTACGGCGGTTCTGATAGACCAAGCCCAGTGGCATTATTCAGCATGCACTGGCGCAAAGGAATAGCAACAGTTCCTGGCTTTGACGGTGCAGTTTTGATTTTCGTCCTGGTGTGCTGCGAACGGGCGCGGGACATCAATTGCCGGGGACATGAACAATGCACGCCAGAGAATCAACATACTCCTGGTACAAGAGTCTGGTAGTCTTGTGCACGCGCACAAGGCCAGGTAGAACACCCCGTCAAAGCAAAGCACGGATCCCATGCAAAAGGGAAGCGAACAGTATCATTACAACCGCGACGTTCATGAAGCTGCGAAGGGAAATCACCATATATGGCACTTCAGCTCGATGTACACTTTCCGTGTACGGCGACGCATTCCAGCCGCATGCATACCAACGTAACTTTGGCGCTTGCATACGAGCCATCTAATGACGTCTCGATCTTTTTTTACCTGGATTGCACGCGCACTTTCTCCGTGTGACCTAGATTTCGAAATCCCACGTATAGTTTGGCGCATTGTTTTGAACGTTGCTAGTCTGCGTTTTTCTTGCTCTATCTCTCTCCCAGACCATCGGAAGCGGCGGCTCTTTGAATAATCTCCAACAGCGCGCGTGCAGCCTAGCGTCGAGGGACACGTTCGCCTTAAACTGCCATCCGTCTCTACGCACATTTTCCGCGAGCCCGCTAACACACTGACATCGGCGTCGGGACTGCCACGGTCACCGAAGGCGTGCAGAGGGGAGGTACCGGCTCCCTTGGGTGCACGCGCACGCATCTAATATCTGTACTGAGTATACGGGCAGCTTAAGCGGCTCCATTAGGTACTGGGAGGGCCATCCACGATACGTATATATACGTGCATGAGGTATGGCTTCTTGGTCCTGCCCTCCCTCCCTCCCCATTGCTTTGCGCTCTACGTACAACGTTTACGTGTAACACACACAGCAGCGAGGGGCAGGAAAAGGGACGGGGGGAGGGGGTGGAGGCAGGCATGGGCGGAGAGACATGTTCAGGCATGACGTCCCGTGGTCATTGCGCATTGCACGTCCGGTGAGAAAAGGGGGTAGGCCTGCACCAAAATGGCCTCCCCCCCCCTCAGCGCCCCCCCCTCCCCCGCTTCAGTGGCTTCACCTAGCCGCGCCAAGGACGCCGTGTTCTCGAAGTTAGCCGCTGTAGTTGAGGCAGCAACGGCCATTTTTATTTCGGTCGTAACTCCTTTGAAGCGCAGTTCTGGATCCGGTCACGGCAGAGAAAAGCGCCCGGCGGATGTTCTCGTCTCTTTAGGCGAAACCTTACGTTCGTGCTTTTTTGCTTTATTTGTTGCCCCTTCCTTGCGAACCTCCTCCTTATTTCCCCTCACTCTAGTCATCCTTGCTTTATTTGAGGCCTTTATTGATTTAAACTGCGTCCGCTTTTGCTCTACCTTTCGGCTTAGTAAGAGGGAAGACCACGCACATGCCTAGCGTGGCAAAATGCGCGGCTGTAAAACGGCGCTGAGAAGCATAATACACAGAATAAACAGAAACAGCTTGCACGGTGAACAGCCACTTTTAATGCCTGATTTGCTTCTCAACGTTGCGCCTTTCCCAACTGAAAACGTCGTAGTTATGGCGCGTTGTATGGCGGATCCGGCCGTTAACTGTGTACTATGGCAAGAAGTTTCTCTTCCTACGACCGTCGAAGCGCATGACTGATTTCTTTTTGTTGCGCATCGAAACGGATGTTTTTCCCTTCGTAACCCACGAATATGTTCGCTACGTTACTACGAATGCGCAAGCTTTCGTACTTTTTATGATGCTGCTGCTTATGTTGATCAGACGTACTTCTGACTTCTTTATGCCCCGTGTCTTTCTGACGTGTCTAGGGAACGCCTGATATTTCCGTTTACGAAAATGTACTTTTCTACCGTGCATGCAAGAAAATGCGCTTATTTATAATTTTTGCAATTCCATGTAGACACTTGAATCAATTCGGGCAGGAAGGATGGTTCGCTCGCGACAAGCGAATCAACGAAGAGATAGAGAGGAGCGGGCGCGTCCTGCTCTTCAAATGCTAAATACATAAATATCTTCACATCTAGCATAAAAGTTCAGCAAGACACAAAATCCAGATTATCTCGGCTGCCATTAAAGATGGATGGCTCGTTCGTTCGTTTTCCTTGCATGACAAGTTTGACAAACATTTTCGGAGGGTGAAAAGGTGAGTCTAAGAAGCAATTAAGGTGGTGTCGTAACAGGTGCTGTATGAGGGGTACTGTGCTCAAAGACAGCTGGCTGAGATTAAAGAAGAAAGAACAAAATGGCCCAGAAAACAGCAGGGAGGCCAACTGTGTGTGCGTATGGTTTGCTAACTTCATCATCATCAACCTACTTCCATGACCGCTGGAGGACGAAGTTCTCTCGCAGCGATCTTCAATTCCAGTCTTGCGCTAGCTGATTCCAACTTGCTCCCACGAATTTGCTCATTCATTGCCCCACCTAATCTTAGGCCGTCCTCGACTGCACTCCCCTTCCTTTGGCACCCATTCTGTAACTCTAATGGTCCACCATGCAACTAGGAGGAGTAAAAAGTAAGGAAGGAAAGGTAAGGAGGGCAACCAGTAGCACATCCACTTTGCTACCCTAAGAAAGGAGTGGGAGAGAAGGAGTGTGAACTATACGCGTATTATATATACTATGCTACGCACAGTATAGTACACAGGGTGTCCCATGTCATGCACCAAGATTTAAAATTATGCAAATGCCACATTGGCAGACAGAACCAAGGTAATTTTGTTTGCCGTTGCTTGGAGATACTCAGATTATTTCTTTTTTCCATTCCTGTCCATTTATAGAATTCCTCCTAGTTAATTAATCAGCTTCTCGAATATTATATTTAGATGAAAAGTGTCAGTGACAAAATTGTAGAGCAACATGAAAAATTACCAATGCAGCTTTCTGTTGCTCAATAAGTGCTACATAAAAGTATTTTTACGAGTGTGAAAGAAGCCCGCGAATACACGCAAAGTGCCTAGAGCGCAAGTCGCGTGGCAATCTTGCGCGTATTCACGGGCTTCTTTCAAGCATAAAAAAGGAAAACTTTTGTGTAGCATGCACTTAGCAACAGAAAACTGTATCAGAAGTTTTTCATGTTCGTCTGTAATTTTCTCATTGCAACATTTATTCTAACTGTAATATTTGAAAAGTTTAATAACTAATTATGACTAATTATGTAATCAGGCAGAATGCAAAAATAATTATCTCCGAGCGATGGTAAACAACATCACCTTGGTTCTGTCAAGCTACGTGGTCTTTGCATGTCTTTAAATTTTGGTGCATGATAGTCAGGACACCCTGTATACTATACTATATATGAGAGCGAACACATGCGGTTTTCCACCACTTCACGCCTACAGTCGGTCACTTAGGCCAGTAAATTTCATGATCCGTAGCAATTCCCGCATCGCTTTGCCAGCCGGTGTCGCATGGCGCCATGGTCCAAGAATCTTTGTATCAGCAAGTGCTTCGCTGTCTAATCGGTTTACCACACTCCGATTAACGTCGCGTTTGACGTCATAGGGATCACAAAAACAACACGCGTTCGATCGCCTCTTCACAGTTACGCGAGTCACTGACAGGTGTGCTGGTCATTCCAATAAGGAATGAGTGGGCTTTTGTAAAAGCCACCTCTAACCACAGGGGACACAGTAAGTTTGCATGACGGTGGGAGAAGTGCGAAAGAATCCGTGGCTTCAATGTGGGATCAAGCTGGTAGAGAGGAGAGTTCGAGACAATTAGAGTGTTCCATAAAGTTTGAGACTTAGAGCAAGCTAACGAAGACTCCTCGCTGCGTCTGTTCTTGGCAAGGTTACAAGAACTGTCGGGGTTTCTTTATGGGATGACCGGGCGGAATCATCAGCAAGGTCACCACCGACGATGCCACTGCACCGGAAGATATTCGAAAATGATGTCATGTTTCTTTGTGAGGGCTGTTACGAACGGCCTGCGGGGGCTGGCGAAATAGAGGAGAAGCGACCGACGAAACCTGCCTGGCCCGCTGCGATGACTCACTTTGTGAAAATAACAATGCGCCGACTCAACAGGCGAACGGCACCACCCTGTCTAGGGCGGCGACTCGTTTTGTAAGGACGACAAGACGACAGTCCCTAACCGAACGGCGCCGAGATGTATACACGCAGGCGGCGGACCAGGTATTGTTAGTGGATTCGCCGTCACCGACACGGTTTGTTTGAAACGGTGGAACTCCTGAAAGAAGGTGTTTTGTGGCGCCATCTCACGGGTCTTAGAAGTCGGCAGTCAATGGACAGACGCGGCAGCCACTGACTGCAGGGCCAAGTCTGGGATAAAGAGGCGCCTGCTCGGGTCCAGACCTCTGTCTGCGAGAACGCTCTCATCTCGATGTGGTCAGTCATTTCCGTCAAACCTGTGCGGAAGTGAGTGTGTAAACCCTCCCCCTCAAAGGCGAGTCGGCTACGATGACTTTGGACGCTCCGAATTGGTCGATGGTCGAACGGCCGTTTTCCCTCACCTAGGGATCTAGGGAGGACAGAGTGTTAATGAGCAGTTGTTGCGCGGCTGCTGAGCGTGCATACTCTTTCAGTCATGCTAGACTGATGAACTGTAACGCTCTTATGTAGATACTGTAAATAAATTCCATATTCCTCGTTCTCGATGAGAGTAATTTCTTCCCTTCAGCAACGCCCTTAGCGTGGATGAGTTGGACGACGGCATGGCCAGCTACCATCTATTCATGCCCGACCCCAACCTGTGAAGTATGCCCCAATTTAGCTTCATCTATATTCGTGCGTGCTTTGTTCAGACATATGTCGTTTCTTCTTTCTTTGTAGTGTTATTGGCATATTCTTGTAAGGCCTTAGTAACGCTCATTTACTTCATGTTATGTGAGACTGGTACAGCTAGCTTTTCAAACATTATTTTGGAGCTGGAGTGTTTCGCAGCATTTCCGATTGCTCTGCTTACATTCGTTACTAGACTTGACATGACCAGGCTCACATAATACGGCTGTTTTAAAATACTCCAGAAAGGCGGCGCGGCAGCTGTAGGTGCCATTTAAATTTTAGAAAGTCCGAGTGAGAGTTTTCGGGGGTAAATGAAGAAAACAAAGAAAGGGCTTCGTGCCATGTAGAGGGGAAACCGACCCCGTAGACCCCAAGCTGATAGTGTAATTTTCGTAGAATATACCATTTCCACACAAAATGCGGGACTTAGAGTACTTAGTATGTTTCCCAGCTTTTTATTTTGTAACACCGCTGCGATAACTGAGGATGAAAAGAATATGTAAACATCCATGGTAACGCGTCCAACATCACTGAGAGCCTGACGAAAAACTCTGCATCAACGGTGACGGACAGGGGACTTGGCCACGCATAGAGAGGTCGCGTGACGCACTTGAGGGCACTTTGCTAATCCTTTTTCAGTCTATAATAAAGCTGTTAATGAAATGACTCCCAAGAGGAAGAGCGGCAGTAAGAACAGCACCCTTGCTCGGCCGGCTCAGTCCCTCCTTTCGCGACAGGTGTAAGTGCTTGCTAAACAGCACCTGCCACACACACTTCTCTCAACGTAATGGTTGACTCCAGAGACGCTGAAAGAGTCAGCAGTTTAGGAAAAGCTACAAAAAATATGCTACAGAAAATTCCGGTGCGTGCACTGCGTTGGCCGGAAAGGAAAAAAAAATGATGCTATAAATCGAAAAAAAAAAGCAAAGTACAAGAAAAGCATTGGCGGCCTAGATAAAAGCGTCCTGCGCTGTCCATTCGAATCGAACCTGATGCTCAGCTTCGATTGCACTGCGTGAGCTGGCGTGCTTACGGAGGCTCAAATAGTTCTTTCACAATGCCTTTATTTTTTAACTTCGCGGTCTCAGTGGATAGTGGACTTCTATTTTAAAACCGGAACATTTCTTTACAAAATAAGGGTGCCTGAAAGGTAAAGCGAACGGACAGCACAAAAGACGGTGTCTGAAATGATCAGGCAAACAACAGACTATGGGAGCAGAGACACGAGATAATAGGGTGGTCGTATTTCAGTTGATTTGAGATAGGGGGGGGGGGGGGGGGCTTCTTGTGCTACATTTCTTTTTTCGGTTGACTGGAGTGACACTCAGCCTACATTGTCAAGGACCGGTCATTTGGCCCGATAACCGACCAGAATAGTGGAAACAGAATGGCTTTGCTGTACGATCTTTAGAGGAAAGCTTCTATTGGTGTGCCCTGCGTTATTTGATATCGAGCGTCCTAACGAAAACTGAAGCTGTAATTTGAGGATATAGACGTGAACTTCGGAAGCTTAGCGAGTTCTACCGAATCCATCATCCAAATTCATCTGAAAGAGAGGGAGAGCGAGGAAGGAAAATTTGATGAACGCGCTGGCTGTGCATGTGAGACGTATTTGTGGAGTCATTCAATGACCAGTAATAAAATGTTGCAGAAAGAGAGAGAGAGATGTTATTTTTTGACCTAGTATTCTGTTCAAAAGAAGTAATAAATAAAAAACATTGACGCATGAAGCAGAAAGAGAGAGAAAGAGAAAATAAGTCATGAAAGGTTAATCAAATGAGCTGCATGGTGTTTTTGCTATTTCACACTGAGGGATGGGAAATGGTAGAAAATATCAGGAGAAAAAGGGAAGACATGTAGGAAGTCTGTCCGCACACACACAACGAAGTCAATTGAGAACAAATTTGATTTTATTGCGACAGAAATTATGCAGAAGTCCGAGGCGCGTTTGCGCCGACGTCGTGGTCGTCGTGCTATATTATCATTGCCGGCACCTGGCTTTCAGGTTTCCAGTAGACGCGCGGTCCATTTGACTGCAAAAGTGACGAAGCCAAGTGGGCGAACCATCATGCTATGCTCAGTCGGCTCTGCGGCGCCAGGGCAGAGACCTGCGGCGGAATCTTATAACAGTTCGGAAAGCGAACGCTTGGCTTGGCATCATGTGATTTGTCAGAATTGTACTTACGTTACCAAGCACAGATGCCAGAGACCTCGAGGTGGCACCGCAAATTATGAACACGTCACGCATCTGTCAATCATGTTCAAAGCGAACCCATCGTCGGCTCAGAGCGGAACCGGCGAAGAGATAGTTGGCTTTTGGTCCGAGTGCTGTGGCTTGGCTGTTGGCTTGCGACCCTGGCTACGCGCACCGGCCGCGCTACCTCCCGAGACACGCGGGCGTCGCGCGCGTGTGGATCGGTTGTTTCGGAGGCTATGATTCGCCCTTGTCGTCTGCTGACATTGCTTTTTCGATATCGACGACGGCTGAAAGTACGATACGCATTCGAAGAGATGACAGAAAATTATGTGCACTGTCCCTGTCAGCCTTCTAAGAAGACATTTTGCAGGCTGCGCTACGAAATGGAGGGGACTCGGGTA
Organism: Dermacentor andersoni; assembly: GCF_023375885.2. Taxonomy (NCBI): domain Eukaryota; kingdom Metazoa; phylum Arthropoda; class Arachnida; order Ixodida; family Ixodidae; genus Dermacentor; species Dermacentor andersoni. Next base: position 129,276,530 of record NC_092815.1, on the reverse strand, counting down.
CAGGTGTACCAGTGGCTATTCCCCGGAGACAAATCATTTGTGCACTGCGGTTCATTCCCACCGGCTTGCAGGTCTGTCGGAAGTGAAGCATTAATCAGAGTGACCTAGGTCTCTGTTGCCGACACTGTCGTCGCAATTACTGTGTTGGCTGCTGGCAGGGCTGCGTCAGTTTTCCTACATCCCCCGCTGTCAAAGCCAATTCCAAGGAGATATCTGCATGGTGAGACCGAATTCGCCGGGCTATCGCCAACGTTAATAGCTCGCAAATAGCCATTCAGCAGTCAGAAGGATTGAGCCTAGGCTGCACCGGCGCTTCCTTCGTCCGGCTGATCAAACTGCAAAGTCAGGAGGAGAAGATTGTGGACATCTGTTGTTTCGCTTCCCTTACTGCTCTAGCTCGGGAGCTCCGCACTTTCATCCTTAATTTCACAGTACAACGCACGCCGTCCGCGCCACGCTCTTCGATTTTACTTCGTGCAGGCAATGCCGGGCCCCTATATTGTAAAGTTCGATTTCATGTTCCACTGCGTCTATCACGCGACGCGCTGTGAGGCAGATCGCAGCGAAAGCGGCGGCGCTTTGGCAACCGAGTCATGTCTGAGTCAATGATGAAGGGCTAAAAAAGAAGGAAAGTTGATATAGTCCCTTATACTCGAGGACAACTTTCTCTGGCAATTAAGGGAAAGCTACGGAGGCAAAGCTCGCACAAGTGAGAGCGCTGCTGAAAAGAGTCTCGTCTTTTCACCTACGTTAAAAAAATTAAATTATGGGGTTTTACGTGCCAAAACCACGTTCTGATTATGACGCATGCCGTAGTGGAGGATTCCGGAAATTTCGACCACCTGGGGTTCTTTAACGTGCACCTAAATCTAAGTACACGGGTGTTTTCGCAAGCGGCGAAGGGAACAGTTCGCCTTCCCAACCGTTATAACATTCCGTCCCTTGCTTCCTCTGCTGGCACGAGCAGCTCTTTGCATTCCGCACATCGTGGTGCATACGCTGGCCAGAGCGGAATGGACAGCAAACTTCGAGCTAAGATGAGGTAATCCTTTATTTGTGCACTGACAAATGCCCACTGTTTTCCTTCGGTCTCACGTCGTGTACCACCGAGGTGTGGTCCTGGACCGTTGGCCTGGTGGCCTGCAACACCGTTGGCACCAGCATCACACGAGCGTTCTGTGAAGAATTCAGCGCAACGGTAAACCTTGTCATCGCTTTGAATGCTTTGTCTTCAGTCGAAATTGTCGATTTTTTTCTTCTTTGAGTTGGCATACCTTAAGAAAAAAAAAAGAAGCACTCTACACTCGCGGACAACTTTTCTTGGCTGTGAAGTGACGACCACACGACCATGGGAGTGCAACCTCTGCACACGTATTCGTACGCAATGTAGTCCGGGAGAGTGTTGAACCGGTTTCGGTTTCAATTTCTCCGAGCTTGAGTACCTTTTTTACTGTAGCGAAAGCTCGAACGTAAGGTCAGCGTGAATTTGTGAGGCACCTCTATGTTTATACACAATCGATATGCATTTTTTTAAAGCTATCAACGAGTAGCCTGCCTCGGAGCCGTGGCACGACCATAAGACTTCGGCGTCGTTAGTGCCGGCGCAGCGTAGGTCAGCTCGCTCACTCGTTTGTGTATGACAACGGTTGTGATATGCCGACACGTTGGCTTGGTTTCCGCGTAGGCGCTGCAAACACTTTGTTTAGCGTGCTTCGACAGCTGAAGTTTGACTGAAGTTGGTCATTCGTCTCTCAGGAGAGCTGACAGGCGGGACAGCAAGCAGCGAGCACTCACGAAACGACACTGGCACCGTTTTTCCTTCGAAGCATGCGTAAAACGTAGGCGCGACGGTCTGGCGTGTGTGAAAACTCGAAATGGCATGCCGTAAACACACTTAAATATCAGTAGCGGAGCAGTGAGTATTACGTATCGTTTAAAATATGCGCTGTGAAAGAACCTAATTATTATTGTTATCTGTTTCAAACGCAAGTAAACGTGAACGGCGGGACTACTTGCAGCTGCGGTGCAAGAGGGATATTTGGTGCCGTGGCCTTCGCTGCAGAGCCATAAAAGTCGTCCGCAAGTATACCGTTTTTAGAGCAACTTGGGCTGCCTTAACCTGTGACAATATTTCTGTTTTCCCTAACGGGAGAATTGCCATATTTGTTGGGCGTCATGCAGAGCCCTTTTCTTTGTGCGTTTAAGGGAGCAAATTACTGAGAATGTGCGCACTTGTCTCAGATTCTAGACGTCATTGCGATGAGGAAGGAGTAAGCATTAGTGAATCCTACTACAAGCTATAGACGACAAATGAGACTGAAGTTACTTGTGTGGAAGGCGTGTGGAAGGCAAAGCCTTTAGATGGGGATCCAGAGAACAAAGACGCAGGTTTGCGAAGTCTACTAAATTCCACTGAGCCAATGTGAATTCGTGTGCAAGCGCGCAGAGCTCTCATGCTGAATCAAACCTTGTCATTGGTACTGTAATACTATCAGCACTGTCACGGGCAAACTGCGCACTGCGCCTGCTTGGTCATTTCCATCGCCACCACAATGACAGGGACCATTTACATGTTGCCACAGATGAATTGGTCATGCGCTGTAGTTCCGCAGCTGCAGCTTTCATCCCAACATTTTTGCCATTTGCAGTGTTCGTCATGTCAAGCTAGACATATGAAACTTGTCATTTACAAAGGGTACCGAACCTGCATCCCTGCCTGCAGCACCTCATCTCACCAGTCGAGAAATGTCCCGGAAATCTGCACATTTTCAGTGATTTCAAAGTAGCCCTCCAGCGTTCGCTCCCAGCATTACGCGATGGAGTATACACCAGCAACAGCTCACGGACATAACAGATTTTGTCCATGGGACAGTTGAAAAAACACACGACACCATCTTCCGAAGTCTAAAATCAGACAGGAAAAGAGCACCGTGGTAGATCCACACGACGTGCACGAACACGCACTCCAATACTTAACAGAAGAGTCTGGATGGGGCTAGTTTTCTACAGCAGCTTTATTGTCGTACGTACCGCAGTGCTTCTGAGCCCACCTGACCCGCACATATATGACGGGTGCATTGGGGGTGGCGTGGGCAATGAAAAGCCACTGGAAGAACGAAATTAGTGCTCTTTTCCCATACACTACACGCAGGGCCTAGTGTCATCCTTGAGTGCCATATGGTCATTGAAAACTGCTTCACGTGTACGAATGCATTGAAGGTAACACATAAAATAAATCCAGAGATTCAGAGTTCAGGTACTGCACAGGGCGAGCACAACTTCAGCCACGTTTCTAACGCAGCAGTCTTGAAATATTCAGTTCAAATCTGAAGGCAAATCTTCAGTTTTTAACAAAGGAAGCTTCACGAAAGGGATAGTGAGAGAGAGAGAGCGAGGGCGCAGACATTGTGCAAGCCCTTGTAGGAACTCGCTTACATTGCTTCCGCAGTAGCGAAACAAGGCGAAAAACACGGTACCACTGCATGGACTGAACCGTTAAAAGCATTAAAGGCTGATTTTATCAAGAGTCATAAGACGGCTCCTAACCTTGTTTCGCCGAGGCCTTAGTTTCTTTTAAGAAAGTATTTATGTAACTCATGAAGTCTTCGGTAAGTGCAGAACTACGCTAGTTTTCACAGCACTGCAATCACTTTAACATAGTACTAGGCTGACGAGGTTCTTCTGCTGGCCATCTGCATTGCTTCCGTGTGTGTAGGCTCGCTCACGAGGTCTCGTCAGCTCGGCACTTTTGCCAGGTCGTTTTCGTTAAGCGTTGCTGACTAAGCTCGAATGCTTAATGTGGGCGAAAAGAAAGTGAAAGACTAAGCCGTATGCTTGGGCTGCGCAGTTTGAATAGGAAAGCGGTAACAAGACTGTCGCAAACACCTAAGGTCAGACGCGGAAGCGCCAACAAAACAACAACAGTTTCGAGGCCACTTGCGATAACTCCTGAAGGAGAAGAAGGCGACCCGCAAAATCCTTTCGCGGAATCACGTTCCGCCCCGGCGACGGTCCTGCAGCGTTTTGTGGAATTGTCTCGTCCTGGCATTTCTAACGGCGTGTAGTTTGGCGAGGAGCTCCGTTGGAGACGACGGCATTTCGCAAATGAGGCCGTTCAATGACTAACTTGCGAGAGCTTTCATCGTGCGTCCAGGACAGATACGTAGCGATGCGCTAACGTTCACGATTGCCATGAGCATTGTCCGTAATGAGCAAACGGTGTGTGTGAGGGGGCTGGGCCGCTTTCTAGCCGAAGTAAATTTTTTTCTTCATTTCTGTGGTTCCTTTGATGGTCGAACATTTCCAGTTCTCTGAGCCTCTGCAGTCGCTGTCATTTGCCTTTATATAACTTATCGTGGTAGCGTGTTTTACTGCGGCAAGATTTAAGAGCTGGAAACGAGAAGTTGTGAGCATACCACGCACGATGGAAATCTTCGCTGTGTGATTATCGTTGAATTATGGGCACTTTGACCACTGAAAGGGGTGGCTATTGCAATGTCTTAGCAAAGAAAGCAACGAAAGAAAAAGACGTTAGAATTTGGGAACCCAGTAAGAGCAAGCGTGTAACAAAGCAACAAAATACAAAGCAACAAAGTTCACGGCTTGACCTTTGAAATTTATTAGTGACGTTGCTATCACAATGAAAAAGCAAGCGAAGAAGTTTTAAGAGTACAACAACAGCGCATGCATGAAAACACAATGAGAACATAAAAGAATTAAAAAGAAAACTAAACATCCTACCTGATACAGGAAGCTGTTCAAATAACTGTTCACTAGGAAACCTATATATCTGAGAGCTAAGATCTGTTTGTGGCAACTCGACGAGTGCAGTGTCTCTGTCAGTTACGATGTGGGAATTTGTTTTGGGCGACGGTTTATTTGGTGTACGTGAGGAACGCTGTTCTTTCTTTGCGACCATTCTGCATTACAAAACACATGACGAAGTTGTACATGTTTTGACTGGAACTTGCCTCGCCCAACGCAACATGGGAGAGGCTCCGACACTGCAGAAACGTCCGAGAGAAACCAGTCCGTCGCGCTGCGTGGAGGCTACATACATAACCGAACTGGTCTTGCACTGAGCGTTTCCCAAAGTATTTGCACTCGTAAAATGCAGATTCCGGTTCCCCTGCTGCCTCGTCACTACGCATCGGCGTCGCAAACTTAGCGCTGGCGCGAGCAAGTGTGCGCTCGCGTTCTAAGTCGGCAATGCGCCCGCTACGCGTTTCTGGGCGCTCCATTGCGCTCGTGACCCTCACTCGGCGCTGTTTTACTCTGCGCTTACAGGCTAGCGTGCTCTCGTGTTCTAAACCACGCTTTGCTGCGTATCAAAGACGTTTTCTTTCAGCTCGACGCTTGTTCCGAGACTTTCTCCTTGGGCCGATGGCCTCTCATATGAAAGCCTCGGAAGGCTATCAAAAGAGCCGCTACGCGATTACTACGCGTAACCGGGCGCAGGTACCTACTTTGATGCAGTGGCAATAATTTTCACTACGCCGACGACCACAATACTGGGCTGTCTCTCCTTCTGTTATTCTTTTCCTCCTTTTTCACGCTCCCTAGAGCCGGGTAACCGGCTGAAATCAGTCCTGGATAAGTCCTTGTCAGGATCAACCCGGCCCTTAGCAACCGCTCCAGGAGCGCTCGAGGGGAGGGGGGGGGGAGGGGGGAGGGAGAGCTAGAGAAAGCTTCGTGTCACAGACACCACGTTTGTGGCGTGGCTACCGAATGAAAAATGTGGCGGCTGTATTTTATCAGAATTATTTTATTTCGCCTCTGTTAATTTCGCATAATGCATCGCCCTGAGTGACCTGATGACGGTAGAGCGACAGAGCCTGAGCCTGTGACAAGAGGAAAAAAAAGTTATTTAGAAAATACAATTTTGTATTTTCTTAAACGAAATAATATCAGTTGAATTTGTTTACCTACTTTGCATGGCATATACGTACGAATCCACATTACCAAAAGGAAGTAACAGCTACGTGATCTTGTTTAACCTCAACCATCTCGCACTCACATATAATACGACAAATACACACTTTAGGTTTGAACGCTTCTGTCGTACAAATTGAGGCCGACAATCAGCATCATATCGAATTGCTGCTCTCTTTAACAAGTTTATTTCTATTAGACTGAACCCGGAAACTAAATCCGCACGTTCCTTTTTCATACATTTCTTTAATCACAAGAAACGCCTGGACGATTCCTTCCTCGTGATATTTTACTGCAAATTAGCTGATCAGGGTATGCGTATTCTTTTTGTGGGCGACTTTTTGCTACACAGCTTTCTTATTTCTGTATTTTGGTTTTTGGTGTTTCTCAGTTTCTTGCGATTGTATACATGTCTCCTTTTTTGTGACGAAGCCTCTGTACAGCCTTTTCAGCTAAACCTTTACTGCACCTGTACATTTTTTGTTGAATATATTACACGGCTTCATATTTTCTTTTCACTTCTTGTGTTCTTTATACAGTGCTTACATTTGTTGCAAGTCACCCTGTACTTGTGCCAGTGCTTCTCAATGCTGAATATTATGTAGTATTATGTATTATTATGAATATTATGTAGTATTATGTAGTACTTTATGGCTCCGGGCTTAATCAAACTGCAGTTTATGGAGCTTTTTCCTCGTTACCGCCTTTCTCGTCTTGAGATGATTAAATTTGATTGATCGATTGATTGATGGATTGATTGATGGATTGAATTAGCCACGAGTCGTCCGTTATACCATTACGCTTTTAATACAGGATGCGCAAATATTTTTATATAAGCACACGCATTTTGCTGTCAGTTTTTTTACATTAGCTTCAAATGTTATAGTGTGAATAATGTGCATCAAACGGTATGTAACAATGACTAGGTTCTGGAAGTAGGCTTATATATATATATATATATATATATATATATATATATATATATATATATATATACAGAAACTTTATTTGACATGCAGAGATTCTAGGGAGGGGTGGTCGAAGCCCCCCCCCCCAGGGCCCTACTGGCTTCTGCCGACTGTCTGACCTGGCTAATTAAGGGCCTTTGTCCTGTCAAGTCGGGACGGGCTAGCTGTGCCTGCGACTGCTCCATTGTGTCATTGCTAAATGGCCTATGAGGGCGCTTAGTGCAATCACAGGTTTCATGTATTAGGGTGGGTATGCCACCGCACCAAGGACAGTTGGCCCTATAGCGAGTGGGATACATGGCGTTAAGCAATTTTACATGGGGAATACCCCAGTCTGTATTTTGCGCCAATCGGCGGCGTTTTCCCGTTAAGTTCTGGGTGAGGTGGCGGGTATTTTCTGCGGACAGCGCGCTGATGAGCAATGATGTCTTTGGCATTTATATTGATGGGATTTTGACAGGGTTAGTGCGAGCGGTTGGGGTTAGAACAGGACCCCGTCGCTCGGTTGGCTCACCCTCGAGCTAACGCGTTGGCCTGTTCGTTCCCTTCTACCGCCGCGTGTCCCAGGCACCAGAATAGGCGATGACTATGATTTCAAGATTTGGAAAATATCGCGAAGCTAGCCGTGGTCACGTGCCCCTTGATAAACATGCGACATGTCTTCCGAGAGTCCGTGACGAAAACCAAATCCCTTTGTGAGCGCTCTGCGTGAGCGAGGGCGATCGCCACTGCTAACATTCCGACCGAGGTGGGAGATCCCGCCGTGGCCGACGCGGTTACTTGCTGCTTGCAGATCGCGTTCACGGCTGCCAGAGCGTACCTCATTTGGTAGCGCTGCCCGGTCACCTCTGCATATGTAGCTGCGTCCGTGTAGCACGTATAGTACCTAGGGTTATTAGAGTACATCAACTGAATATTTTGTGCGCGTGCTTTGCGGCTTTCCTAGTTGTACTCGGAATGCATTTTCTTGGGAATTGGGGCTACTGTAATTTTGGATCTCACCGAAGGAGGGAGAGGTACGGCTTGTTCGGTGACATAAATGGGGTATGCTGGTATTTTGAGTCGAGCCAATATTGCCCTACCAGTTTTTGTGAAGCTAAGACGTTTCCTCTGTCGCATTAGAGTGGCCTGTTGTAGTTCATCGAAAGTATTACGTACTCCCAAAGCTTGCATGCGCTCCGTGGAGGTACATTTGCCAGAGCCGCCTTGAAAGCGGTTCGAATTATCGTGTTGGCCTGCCTTTCCTCTTCCCTGTTCAGGATTTGGTAAGGTAAGCCATACGTGATTAGACTAAATACTAAGGCCTGTACGAGCCTCAGAGTACCGTCTTCTCACATGCCCACCTTTCGATACGTCACTGGACGTATCACTTGGGCTATGTTGTGGGCTGTGGATTTGAGGGTTTTGAGCGTCTGTGCGGCTCTCCCATCACTCTGAAGCCACAAACCCAGGACTCGCATTGTGGGTACCTCTCGGACCGTGTGGCCCTCAACCACAATGTAATTCGACCCCCTGGATTTGTAGCCTTTCGCGTATATGCGGATGACATCGGATTTTTCGGGCGCACACTTCAGCCCGCTTCCTCGGGAAAATGTCTCCATTTCTCCACTGCAAATACTGCGCCTTGGAGCGTATATTCTTTATCCCCTAGGGAAGCTATGCTCGCCAATAGCGTAATGCTGTCCGCATAGAGCGTGTGACCTAGGTCGGGTATCCAATCAGTTTTCATCTAGTTCTTCAGAAATTGCTCGTTTTTTATTTGTTGCAATAAAAATCAAAAAATTAGGTTTAGCTACCCCATTAATGGTGACGGATACTTCTTTTAACATAACAGTAGCAAGAATATTAAAATATTTAGGATGAAAAGGACTTAATGTGTTTGGAAAATCTAGAATGGAGTTAACTATAGACAAAGTAAGTGATCTCGTCCGCATATATAGTCCAAGACACAAAGGAACATCCACACACTATACACTGCTTGCACGCTAACTCCCGTATTCTGAAGTGCATCTTGAAACATATGCTTGACTTTAATCTAAATGACGGCTGGGAGGAACGTGCCGAAGGCGTACATTGCGTTTCTTTGGGCGCGTTTACGACAGGCGTCATATAGATCAAGTCGAGCACGATCTCCATGTTGAGGTGCATTGCTGAATACGGGAGTAAGTACCAACATATACCCGTATATTGAATTCCGAACAGGTATACATCCGCCGTGGTTGCTTAGTGGCTATGGTGTTGAGCTGCTGAGCACCAGATCGCGGGATCGAATCCTGGCAATGGCGGCCGCATTTCAATGGGGACGAAATGCGAAAACACCTGTGTGCTTAGATTTAGGTGTACGTTATAAACCCCAGGTGGTCCAAATTATTCCGGAGTTCTCCACTACAGCGTGCCTCGTAATCAGATCGTAGTTTGGGAACGTAAAACCACAGATTTTTTTTTTTGTCAGATGCGTGAGACCACGATGCAGTTCCAGATGAGAAGTCGCACAGATAAGCTAGAAAACACGCGCATGAAATATTACGGGAACAGAGACACGACACTCGAAAGCAGACCTCATCGCACAAAACTGCTCGGCGCTCGCTATACGAGTCTAAAACTATGCATCACGTTTTTACAACGAAGCGCATCGAGAGAGATGGGAAATGCCTGCTTATCGAACCCTGAAGACCAGAGAGAGAGAAAAAACAAAATGTTTTGAAAAAACATTTGTTTTTTCAAAACATCTCTGAAAGCGCATCCGCTTCTAGCGCGCAGCCTGACGCCCATTCATGCAGGCCAAAATGTCTTGAGCAAACGAGTCTTTCGGCTCAGGCGCGCCCGTGACGAATACTTCGGAGCAGGCGCTTGTTTTTATGCCTCAATGGAGCATTCGGTTCAATGGATCCACCTCTCTATAGTATTTCTACCGCATTCTAACTATTTATCTGAATATGTATACATATATTGGTTGTTACGTTGACGCCGCGTTTCATGCTTGACAGAAATAGGTAGAATGCGGCAGAAATACTATAGAGAGGTCGATCCATTGAATCGAATGCGCCATTGAGGCATAAAAAGAAGCACTTGTTCCGAAGTATTATATATATATATATATATATATATATATATATATATATATTTATATATATATATATATATATATATATATTCCACGCAGCTTTTATGCATCGTACTTTGAGCAGTCCCTCCCGACCATGCATCAGCTGAAGCGTAAGAGCCTACGATGAAAGCGCTCATACGTGCGTTCTCCCTCAGTTCTAATAACGAGGACTCACACTCTCTCTCTATATATATATATACATATATATATATAGTGTTGGGAAAGTGGAATTCCAGTTTCGTGGGCTTAACATTGTTTCTCATGGTCGAAATCACACCAGTCGTTCGCTTTTATTTCTTTCTTCGTCATCCGCGTTATTACATAAGCGGCTATCTAGTGCATTCCGCCAAGCTCGTGGAAGCGGTGAGCCTTCTGTCCAACGTTGAACTCTTATGAGGCTCGCAAAGTCCTACACTCTGAGTGGCAACCTTTTCTTTGCGAAAGCGTTGCTAAAGTCTCTTTCGCAACGCTTTTAAAATAAAAAAAAAATTATTCGCGTCATCGAGGCAGACTAACAAAAGGGAACAAGGATAAGGAAAACGCATGTCTTCTGCGGTTCAATTCGTGTCCATTTTCCAACGTTCTGAGATTTAGTTCCCGCCCACGGCCAAATTGAGGGCGAGTGTACACCAACGTATAAATGTCACCGCTTTCTGATGAGCAGGAGTTTCCCCCTACTTCATTTGGGCATTCGTTACGTTAAATATACACGCTGAAGTGATGCCGACATTTTGACCTATGCCGTCTATGTTCTTCGGCTACGGTGTGCACATTCATGTACGAAACTCGAGGTGAAAGCCTTCAGTGGCTCATACCTCCGACGGCCTGGCAAACGCGGCGTGCGGCACAGAAAGTCTTGTGAGCGCGCCTTGCTCAGACACGCACTCGTGCGACTGCTCGCGCGTACGTAGTCGTCGTCGTCGTCGTCGTCGTCGTCGTCGTCGTCGTGGTGGTGGTGGTGGTGGTGGTGGTGGTGGTGGTGGTGGTGGTGGTGGTGGTGGTGGTGGTGGTGGTGGTGGTGGTGGTCTTCTTCCACAGCTGGCGCTCATGTCGCTCGTCATGCCAATAAAAAAAGGCAAAGTTAATGAAGATAGAGTTAATTCAGCCACTCGAATCCACGACCTTCAGTGGAAGTCGAACCCTCGAGCTTATGCGGAAGTCGAGCCCACGACTTTTGGTGTTGAGGCGAAATTAATTAAGGCGCTGTTAATTGATATAGAGTTAATTATGGCACTCGAGCACACAACCTTTGGGAGGAGTCGAATTCACGACCTTCGGGGGAAAAAATGAAGTAATACGATGTAACAACGTATCCCAATGAGAATGTCAAGTAATTTAATTAAGGTCCCTTGAGCGCGCAGGCTTTCGCCTTCACCCTCTTTGGCGCATGCTATAGTGACTCAATTTTTTTGGTCAGTCCTGCTTAGGTGATGAGATGGAAAAACCCACTGACATTATTCTTCGAGTAAACTGGTAGAGAGAGAAAGAGAGAGAAATACAGAAATTTATTATGCGAGAGAAGCTTATTGATCAGCCTGAACTATTATGTTGTAGCCTGCTAATTGCACAAACATGTGGTTTATCATGATCATCATACAGTAGTAATACTACTGATCCTGTTCGTTTTTTTTGTCCTCAAGACAGTTATAAGTTATAAACTGCAGTCTCTTAATCTAATTGGATCGCTTTGGGACGGAAATACCATTCGCATTTAATATTGACGGAGCCTTTCCGAGACTGCACTTCTTCGCTACAAATTTGTGTGAAAATTGAAAGTCCTGAAGGAATCATTTGGCCCATCTGCATTAAGAAAGCGTAACACTTGAAAGATTCCAGCACCAGTGGGTGGCTCTAAGTGACAAAAATTGAACGAGAGGCGCAAAATAAATTAGATAAAATATATTTCGTGTGCCACTGGAACCGTTAAACATTGAAACGCGAAGAAAAAGAAACCGAATTAGATTACAACGCAAAAAGAGGCCAAAATGCAGACAATGACAGTTTTGCTAATTTATCTGTATCTGCTGTAAAATAAGTAGATCCTACGAATGTTGCAACGTTGTTTTGTGGCATCAACGAACTCCGGTTTCATATGGCCAGATGTCAACGCAACATGTTTTTCGAGATCGCAGGTTCCTCTGAATGCGCGCTTTGCTCAGAACAATATCGTAAGCTAGTGCACAGTACCTAAACCCTCTGACCGTTTCAACACCGAAAAAAAAAATGCACACTATAAGCTACAAAAGCTCTGCATGTTCGTTTTCGCAATCCTATGCCGTCGAAAACATGGTTTCCATCAAGTCACTTCGAGATAAATGACTCTTTGCTTTCCACATCCGTCTTCCTTTCGGAAACATCACGGATCACTGTGTGGCTTCGTTTATGTATTGTTGACATTTTGTTCGGCTACTGAATTTGCGCCACGTGGCCCTCGAGTCCTGCAGTGGCTGATAAGCAGATACTGCATTGCAAAGGATATTAATCTCGGCCAGCTCCCATGTGTAAATCTCAGCTCTTCCTACAGTGTGCGGCGACCGCGTATTTGTTTGGACGGTTCGGTCGGTATACACGAATTCCGCAATACCCAGTCTCGCTCTCTTGAGGCTCAATATTTGCCAAAAGAAGAACGGTGCCGTGCGTGTAGAGAGCGCTCTGGGCTGGAGGCCTGATATGCCCTTGCTTATACCTTGATGCCCGGGCAGGTGTGTTGGCCGGCTGCTTGTAACGTCTGCCTGCCACGCGATGTGTTTGAGTACGCGAAATTACTCTGGCGATCGGAAATATAGCCGCCTCGGAAGTGTTCCGATGTTTACCCCGAGCTCTCGCGGGGTCAGCAAGAGTTAGTGTTACCTCTGTTGAAATAGCGTCAGTTGCTGCTCGGTCTCTTGAGACACACGAGAGAGGGTCGCCAAAATTGCGTTTCTCGAGTCGCTTCCACAGTGTAGTAAAGTTCTCTGTCGTTTCCTAAATAGCCGCTACAGCCTTAACTTGCATCCTATAGAAAATGGCACCCTTAAGGATGTTGCTTGTGTCCATAAATCACCTCCTTACTCAGATAGAAAAGGGTGTTTAAGCGAGCTAATACACCCATGTTAAAGAGTGATATCGAAAATTGTAAATCACCCTATGCGGGTTTTGCCGAAGTGCACACTACGTTTAATTTTGGCAGTGACATATTTTATTCTGTCCGTCCGCCGTAGTAAGTTCAGTGTTTTCCAAAGACGTTCATAAGATAATAAGGGAAGAAAAAAGCTGCGCAACCTGGATATGAACTGTATACCTACATTTTGTGTCTTTAACGTTTGCACAGAAACTTAGAGCATAACATATTACGTTTCCGTCTTTATTACGAGTATCACCAATAATTACTCAACCCTAACTTCCTACATATTTCCAAGCGTTTCATCGGGCGTATACGCTGTGTTCTCGGTGAGTTAAACGAGTCGCCTTGTTTATATTTCGTGGAAATAGGGAGCAAGTTATCGGTGACATGTAATCAAAGTTCAAACTGTTTGGGTTAATGGAAGCATTTGCAGTAAATTACGTATGCAAGTTTCGGAGCGTTATAACTGTGTTTGACAAACTGCGAAAGATTTATACCACTGCGCTGTGAGATCTGTAGGTGGTTGAGACCAAGAGAGAGAGAGAGAGAGAGAGAGAAAGAGAACAAGGACAGGAAAGGCAGGGTGGTCAACAAGACGAGCACCGGTTTGCTACCCTACACTGGGGGTGGGGCAAAAGGGGACTAGAAAGAGGAAAAAGAGTAAGCAGTAAGTGCGTGTGGGAGGATGCACAGGGAGACTATAAATGGTATCTTAAGCCGGTGCACTTCAAGTAGTGTACTAGTGCACGAATAGGTTTTCGATGCCAGTGACGGGTGTGACCATGGTCCGAGTATCTTTGACTCGCAGGGTGGTCTTGTGTCTAGTCGGGTTAAAGTTGTGGCGACCAAATTTACTGAAAATTTGGGCACATTATGGCTGATGTGCATCATATGGTAAAAGAGCGTCGGTGAAGTTGTCTAATAATACAAGAAGCAATTGCAAGCTCTCAAAATTAAACGGCCTAGCTGGAAATTAGGCAATATTTCTCCAGGGTTGCAGAAATCTGCTTGCTGTCTATGATTTGTATTTGTTTGTTTGTCGCTGTAAAATATGAAGAAAGGAATAGCCTAGGTACACCATAACTCAATCCCTGCATAGCAAGCAACCAATGTATAATAGAGAACAGAATTCAAATATACAAAACAAAGAAACATACGAAATAGCGTGCGCTGCTCCATTTTATTTATTGCTTGTGAAGATCGTATTCGCAATGTTTCTTTTCTTCTTGTGGCAGAACCATTGGCAGTCACTCTCTTTCCTCGAGCTCTACTTACCACACGACTGTATCCAGAGTCACTACGCTCAGGAAAGTAACATTCAAGTGTGCTTTAATGTGTTGCTGTCACTCTATAACGCCTTGGCGCTTCCCTATCACCAAGAACGTTTGGAAAATTTCGGAGGACATAAAGCAAGCACGAAACGTGGAGACGAAAGATGGCCCCGAGTTCGGCCACGTTGTCGGCGGTTTGTAGCCTCGGCACATCACCAAGGTTTTTTTCGTTATGAGGACAAATGCCCGCAATATGCACCTCGCAGTGCGCATTCGATAAATTGTAATTGATGGCCGCTGAAGTATACGATTGGCGCGCTTTGTTCTGCGAGTCCGCGACTATTATTCAAAACATCTGAATGCTCACATATTGCACTGTCTGACACCGACGCTCACCACCTGGACCTTTCAGTGAATGCACTCCGAACAATGGTAAGGCTTGGGTATTATTTTTTAAGCTCGGTCCATTGCTCTTACTTTTGCTTTTCTTTCGATTCTTCCTGGGGAACGTTTATTTATTCTTAAAATTTGTTTCTTTACTTGTTTATTATATTGCACCCTCAAGACCGAAGTATTACAGAGGGGAGTGGGTAAAAAAAACATATACATAAGTTTTGAATTGAATTGAATTGCCTGTATTTCCATAAACAAACAATTTATGGGGGATTTCAGGAAAAAGATACACGCAGCAACTTGTCGGGCCTTGAAACACTGTGTGAGGGAAGCAGCGGCAGGCGCAAGCACTGATTTAGGACCGACAGCACAAACAATAGATTACAGTACTATACAATGTTGGCTTCAACTTGTGCCCGCAAAAAAGAAAATTTCGATGTAAGAGAAACACTAGAAAAGATCAAGCAATCCGCAGTTTACACATGAGAAAAAGAGCTGCAAATTGCAGATTTTGAAATTTCAGAAGGCAGCATGAAATAGCAAATTCGGTCATGATCAAATTTCGCTGAAAAACTCGTACAAACGTGAAACAGGGCAAGAAGTGACATCGATGTTATCACGCTTAAGTGTGTTAAACAAACGTGGTAAGCGATAATGTTACATTTGAAAAGCGTAGTTGGTTCGACAACGTGGCACATGTCATTGTTCGGGAGATCGTGTGCTGTATTCTGTTCTGTTCCTAACTAACTGCGTTATTGTATGACAGGTTTTATTTCTCGTTTTTACGACAGGCTAACGGTAGCCTGAAGTCTAACAGCGAATGCACCATGAGTAATTTCAGCTGTTTGAAGAGAGGTGCAGTATGAGCATCTGCTGGAGCATTACACGTATTACGAATGATCTTTTTTTTGAAGCAGGAATAATCTATTTAAGTTGGTAGCAGATGTCGTACTCCACACCAGACAGTAGTAGTGCATGTGACTCAGGAAGGGAGCATTGTACAAGAGAAGTTTGACTTTGCGTGGCAGTTGTTTTAAACTGAACACTGTTCCAGCGACATGCGCAAGTTTTCCTGCAAGGAAGTCTGTGTGATCAGTCCATGACATTAGGCTATCAAAAAACACACGTGACGTTTCCGCAGACCGGACAAGCTTAATTCTTCAAGAACCTATTAAAATGTCAGTCTCTAAGTTCACTCGTTTATTTTTAGGTTAAATAATATAACTTTGGTTTTGTCAGTGTTCATTTTTAAGCCATTGTCCTGTGACCATGTATATATTTCAGCAAGGACAAAATTTTCAGTCGAAATTAGGTTTACATTATTGTTTGACGAAATAAGCACAGCAATATCGTCTGCGTAGATGATATATTTTGATTCGATATCCACAAGAAGAAGATCATTTACATATACATTGAAAAGAAGAGGGCCCAGCATGCTCCCTTGGGGAACTCTAACATTTACTTACTCGATCTGGGAGCAGTCGCCGTTTATTTGGACAAGTTGACTCCGCTGTATTAAATAAGACTTGACTATATCTAAAGTAATACGATGAATACCGTAGTACTCTAGCTTCTTTAATAAAAGTTTATGATTAATATATTCAAATGCCTTATTGAAGTTGATTACAACCCCAAGCGTGAGCAGCTTTAATTCAAAGTTTCTCAATATCAATTCTTTTTGTTCTAGTAAGGCAAGCTGGGTTGACCTTCCTCTTCGAAAAGCATACTGACAGTCAGTTAACAGGCTGCGTATTTCTAAGAAATTTGAAATACGCTGAAATAATGTTTTCTCAAGTCCTTAAGAAAATGTTGGAAGTATAGAGATAGGTATGTAATTAGATAACTCAGTTTTATTACCCTTTTTAAACAGAGCAAGCACTTAAGCGATCTGCATTTTGACAGGAAATACCCCAGATACCAAACAGAGGTTATAAACGTATACTAAAACAGGTTCAATAATGTCGAAGTCGTATTTTGCAGGTGTCATCTGTATACCATCCATATCACACGATGTAGTATTACGTAACTCTAAAAGTAAGCGATTTAGCTCAGATTCATTAGTAGGATATAAGAGAATACTATCGGGGCATCTGACCTGAACGTAGCTGTTCACATTTCTATCTACACTTATGCCGGCTGCAGTGATGAAATAATTATTAAAACAATCGGGCAACACTTCATTAGGTATACTGATGCCGTCTTTAAACATCTCAATACGTGTATGTGAGGAAGACACTCCATTTATCATAATGTTTAGTTTTTTATATGTTTTGCGACCATAATTTTGACAAGACATGAAGTATTCATGTTCCTAGGAGGTCTTAGCTTTCCGAAGCTCATTTGTTAGCTTATTACGGTAACGTAACTAAATGACAAAGCAGCAAGAAATGGCGAGTTAATACGGCAAAATTTATTAGCTAATTGTATTCGGAAGCGATGATGCATGATATGGCCGAACGAAACTGAGTTTTCCTTGATTGGAGCAACTGCGCCGGGAAAGTGGTTGCATTCCTGAGAGGTCCTAGTAATGAATGTTTCGTGACAGGTTCTGGTGTGGCATTGAATTATTCCAACTTTGTGGGTGTGATCAATGCAAGATGAAATGTAGGTAGGAGATGATATGAGATTATCGCCCAGGTAGAAATTGTGCAAATATAGTGAAATAAAACACGGCGAAAGCCCTTACGTCGGGCTGAGAGCGAAGCAAGTATCGAGGAGTTTTTCATGGAAGTTATGCTTGATGTGCGGCTATAATTGCTATAAATGAGACGCTCGGCATTGTTTTGTATTAGGTCAAGTGACTGAATAAGGACTTCGGGGTGCGTGTCTCAGATGAAGGAGTCGTACTCCGGTTTACTCCCAATAAGCGCTTTGTATAAGATTAACTTTAATGAGGTAGGAGCAGAAGACTAACTGTGGCGAATATAACCAAACATACGGTTAGTATTGTTAATTACTTTACCGGTGTGCAAGGAGCAGGAAAGTGACGTGGTTATGTGGGTGCCTATAGGTTTATATAGGAGGATACTACTTCTAGGGGAGTATCATAAAATAGTTCGGCGGATGAATATTGCTACGAATTGCCGCATACATTTACGTTCAGTTACGTTATGTCGCATTAAGCATACGTCACAGCAGTTAGCGAAAGCGTTAATATCGTCTTGTAGGAATTTGTTATTAGATTTGTCTATGATTTCACAGAGAATAACACAGTCATCTGCGAAACGTAATTGTTAGGAAAGACGTGCCCATCAACATCCCTGCGAGCAGTAAAAACGAAAAAGAAACATGTGCGCGCTGTTTGGCATTGAGAATAAACATTGTCGCTCACTTTCTATACCAGCGTCGTTGCGCGTTGGATATGATCGTTGTCTCCTCCTGCCTCCTTTCGAACAGACTGCTTTGAGAGAGTTCATACGCAGTGAACTATATGAAAAGGAAGATTGCACGTGTTCCTTTACAATGCACCATCACAGGACAATGCCACCATCGTGCAAAGACCTTGGCGATACTGAGAGTAGCGGGCTTAAAGAAAAATGTCCCTACTTTTTGGAAGCAGAGTTACCGACCGTTTTCGTTCGAATGAAAAAGGTTCATTTCATTTGTAGCAGCGCTTTTCAAACGGACCGTGTTTATTTTGCCTTTTGTTCACCCCCCTCGAAGAAGACAGTATTTGTCTCGAAAAAAGATGTACGCATAGCCCTACAAGTCGTCTTAAGACCATAGCTCATTCTACACCTACGTGAGATCGTCCATCCTCAAGCCTAAAAACTAAGGAAAAAAAAAAGAAAGGTGAGGGGAAAGAACAGAGAATGAGGGTGAAAGGTTTTGTGAAACGGGCACTTGGTTGTGCAAGAAATGCTCGCATATATTCCTGTTTCTGTCTTTCGGGCAGATTGCATCAGATTTCAAGCATTACCCCTGAGGCGTGAATGACCCTTTTAGTGGGACGGGGAGGCATTATATCGATTGGGACGAGCAGCGGTGGTCAGAAGTCAATATAATATCGGATGACGTCGAGTATAAGAAAGAGGGAAGCTCGACAGTAAATTGTTCCGATTATTTTCCCCCTTCCTTATCAACGTTTTCTCGCCTGCTCCGTGACGCATGTCTTTGTCCATTTCTTTATTGCTATATTCAATCCTGCAGGCTTAGTTTGATTCGAGAGTTTAGGTGGCCTTCGTTATACACGACCCAATCACTTAACTTGCTTGACAAATTAAGCAGTTGCCACACTGCGACGCCTTGGTGTCACTTACCTCGCCTTTGTCTTTGGTCTCCTCCTCCCCCCATCCTCCCTTTTCTCTTTCTGCACAGACATGGTCCAAAATGGCAGGCAGCAGAAGGAAGAAAAGAGTCCTAGCGTATACCGCAAGGGTCCGGGGCGCGGAGTTCACAGCTCCAGTGTACAGGGCCTGTGACCATTTTCTGCAGGAATAAATGAAGTCCGAGCACGTTAGAGTCGAGCGAAGGCAAAGCAAAACATCAAAATTGGTCTTCGCAGCGATAATTTAGCGAAATACCAGTTCGAGCTTTTCGAAAGCTTAATTGAGAGCAGCTTGAATTAGCCGCGTGCTCAAGTTTTGTTGAGAGTTCGAGACACTTTGCGTATTGAATA
The DNA here is from genome assembly GCF_023375885.2 of Dermacentor andersoni. Taxonomy (NCBI): domain Eukaryota; kingdom Metazoa; phylum Arthropoda; class Arachnida; order Ixodida; family Ixodidae; genus Dermacentor; species Dermacentor andersoni. The sequence goes on along the minus strand of NC_092815.1, from coordinate 129,257,140 downwards.
CTCGAAATGTTTCGTTCTCTTTTTCTTTTATTTGTTTTACTTAAAGTGCAAAACATAATATAATGACGTTCGCTTCTTTTTCTTCGTTTTTTTTTTGCCCTAGCGTAGGAAATAGTTATTTGACCGAGGCCAACGAACCTAATCTGCAATTTCTCATATTTTCGATAACTTATTCATGTTACCTACTCGTATATTTGGTTCGGCACTAGAGCGCGGAACGCTGAAAAATATACCGGCTACTCAATAAGGCCTGAATACCAGCTAGTGGTTACCTAGTGGGCCCCTAGTTGGTCGCTAAATTGTAGGAGCTGGTTGAACCGCTTAGTCCTAATAAACTCAGTTGGAATTGAGCGCTATATTCGTGTATTGCCACTGACATTTCCCGCGTTTATTGCCTTCAAGTATTGTACATGCTATAGTTTCGTATCGCCAGACGTTCTACATTAGCTCGTGCCTAAAAGAGGATAATTGTCATCCAACCAAAGCTACGAAGGCAACTCATACAGGCTGCAGAAAGAAATCCTCGCAATCAACCGATGATTGATCCTGACACCCATGGCTTTCCGGTGTGATTACTCGACTATCTGAGCTGCCCAGGAGACTAGCGGATGGCCGTGCGATGTTGAGTCAATCAAGAACTCCAAGCGCCGGAAGATTGAATATAGCAAATCAGTTGTGGTCGTAAATTTGCAAAAATGGAGCAAGTTTCAAGTATGTACATGTCACAGTAAGTCAGCTGTTTTCGAAAAACTCGCGCTCACAGCCTTAACTGTTGTCGTTTATTTTAGATACAAAAAGAATTCTGAACGTAGGCTGCGTTAGAATGATTACACAAAAATCTAAGTTTCGTTACCCAGACAACTCTAAAGAAGCGAAAGCAAGGACCAAGTACTAACCAGCTCCATAGACATGCGAACGCAAGCACACAAAGTGTCTCTGAGATTACCAGCATCGAAAGCACAGTTTTGAACATGTATGACAGCGATGCTTCACATAGTGAAGTAGGCTATACAATTATTTTTGTGTATAAATACAGCATATAAGAACAATACGGTCGCCACATCAGCCAATTAAAAAAGAAGCACAATGTTGAGCAGTCAAAAAAAAAAATATTCAGGCAGAACGCCATGCCCCGATGAGTGTCGACGTTAATGCGATTAGCACTGAAGCAATGAAGCGACGCACCGTACGGCCACTGCAGGCACACGTTATGCATGAGGCCTGTATGCAGCCGGGTCCTTCTTTCGTGCTTGCCTAGAAACATGCTGCGCCATCTAGAGTCACCACCACGAAGTCTGTGCATGACGCGTGTGTGAAAATATATTAAGACAAGATTGTTTGAGTATAAAGGACGCGGGTTTGATTCCGCATAGCACCGGAGAAATATTGAATGACTTTTTCTTTGAAGAGCAGCACATACCCAGCGAATTTCATTCCGCCTAGCACCGGAGAAATGCTGAATGCAGCAGCAGCAGCAGCAGCAAACGACTTTATTGGGGTCCTGAGGAGCTAAGCGGGGGCCTGCAGGTCCCTACCTAGCCGTTGGCTAGCCCCATGTCGGAACAGAGAGGCCATGCCTCTCCGCTCGTTCACGGGCCCTCTGGACAGCCAGGAGCTGGACGTCCTGCCTCGGGTCTGTGATGGCCTTCGTCCAGTCTTCTTCTGTATTAAAATCCTGTAACACAGGGCACGGCCAGAGCATGTGATTTAATGAGCTAAATTCAGTGCCACAATCTGGGCAGAGTGGATCGATGTCCGGGTGGAGGATGTTCAAAAAGCCCCTAGAGGGGTAGGACCCTGTCTGGAGCATGCGAAGCGTGCTAGCTTGTGGCCTGTTGAGTTTATGATGGGGGAAAGGAAAGCTCTGCCTATTCCCTCTGTAATGAGAGGTGATTCCATGAAAAGTAACCAGTGGATCACTGTGGACGAGCTCTCCCGAACTCTCCCGAGACACCATCCCGTCGCGGCATACAAAACCTCCCGCACGGTCGTGGGCTATCTCATTGGGGTTCAGGTGACCCGGTAATACGTCTGGTCCCATGTGAGCTGGGAACCAGACTATGTGGTGAACAATGTCAGAGGGGTGTTTGCCGTTTAGAATCCTGGCTGCTTCTTTGGCTATCAATACCGATGCGAACGCTCTAACAGCTGCTCGGGAGTCCGTGTACACCTAAGTGCGTTTTGAGTCCAGTAATCCGAGAGCTATAGCAGCCTGTTCTGCAACATCGACCGAGGAGGTTTTCAGCGAGGCTGCCGAGAGGAGTTCTCCCCTGTCATGGACTACGGCTACGGAGTACCTGTTGGCACTGGCGTGTCACGCCGCGTCAACAAAGGTCTCCGTTCCGGATATGTTCTTTAGGAAAGTTCTAGCCCTCGCTAACCTTCGACCTTTATTGTGTTGGGGGTGGACATTTCTTGGAAAAGGGTCTACAATAAAGGAGTTCCTTGTCTCAATATCAAGTTGCGTGATATTTCCCTGATTGAAGCTAGGACGGAGGCCTGCCGCATCCAGAAGTCTTCTGCCTGCTTTGGAGTTTGATAATCTAATAATTTGTGCTGATCTTTGTGCTTCTATTAATTCCGAAGTTGTGTTGTGTACTCCCAATGTCATGAGTTTCTCTGTGCTAGCCGTGATTGGCACGCCGATCACCCTTTTGATACTTTTGCGCATAAGCGTGTCTAATTTATCCATTTCTGTTTTCGTCCAATTGAGGGCCGCGACTATGTAAATGACATGGCTGATGAGGAAAGCATGGTGAGCCCTAAGGAGTATATCCTCGCCTATGCCACCTTTCTTGTTGGACACTCTCATAATTAATCTAATAATGTTTTCAGTTTTCGTGGTGAGTTGGGCTATAGTCTTAGCGTTGCATCCCTTTGAGTTTATTGAAAGCCCTAGTATTTTGATAGAGTCGACTCTCGGGATGGTGTGCCCATCTCTGGTACGAACGCTGGGGTGAGTGGGGTGAGTCCCCTAGCACCTCGTCTAGCCTGTCTGTACAGCAGGAGTTCCGACTTTCCAGGCGAGAGTGCCAGTCCCGTACCTTTCAAGAAAGACTCTGTAACATCCAGAGCCTCCTGTAGAGCTTGTTCGACCGTAGCCTCCGATCCTCCAGGACACCAGATTGTAATATCGTCAGCATATAATGCATGACCTACGTAAGGAATTGCTGCAAGGCTTTCGGACAACTTGCGCATTGCTATATTAAACAGAAGGGGTGAGATAACTGCCCCTTGGGGAGTACCCCTGTTTCCGAGTGTGAAATATTCCGAGACTGATTGCCTCAACTTTATCGCCGCCGTCCTGCTCTCGAGGAAGGATGCAACGAAGGAGAAGAATTTAACTCCTAAGTTCAAGGCCGATATCTCGTGAAGGATATAGTCATGTGCAATTGTATCGAATGCCTTGGATAGATCCAGTGCGAGGACCCCTTTTACATCTTTGCTTTGAGAGTCGATTATCTGTGTTTTGAGCAGGAGCATGACATCCTGCGTTGAAAGCAAGGGCCTGAAACCAACCATATTGTACGGGAATAGTTCGTTGCGCTCAATATGTCTCGATAGCCTGTTATGCACTGCATGTTCCGCTACTTTGCTAATGCAAGAAGTAAGGGAGATAGGACGGAGGTTCTCCAAGCTGGGTGATTTACCTGGCTTGGGGATTAAGACCACTGTGGCCTTCTTCCAACTCTCTGGTACAACGCCCTCCTCCCATACCTCGTTTATCTCCTTCACTAAATCTTGAATTGCTTTGTCGTCCAAATTTCTTAAGGGGGGATGCTAGGCTCAAGAGTCAACTTTTGAACTACTGCATCAATTTTTATCAAATTTTCAGCGACTGTTTATAATCTGCTCATTAGAATATATTCAAAGTTTCAATGCGCTAGCTCAAACAGACAAAAAGTTATAGCTCTCATATTCAGCAATCATGTGTCTCAGCTTAGGAAAACTATCATTTCAAAAATAATGGAGATATATCAACTGTTTGTAATTAGATATCTTCTAGATGGTTCATAGTGCAAGATAAGACCGCTCGCATGCTTTTTATGCAATTTCTGTAAAAATGTCATCAATCTAAAAACAAAGTTCAATTTTTTTGTTGTCATTACATGTCAGACATCTCAAAATATTTTCTGTTAGAAACTATTTAGCACCCTAAAAAGTATCTTATCTTGTTCCTGAGAAAATTTCAGTCTAGAAACCACCTTGAAAGCATCTTTTGGCAATGTAGTTTAGAAATGATTGTTTTCCTAACGGTTTTGTTTCCCCAAAAAGTGCAAACTCAGAAAAATGAGTTCAAAGATTTGAGAACATGCTATTTTATTTTGTGGTAAAAAAAAATTAATCAAAGTGCCCTGCTCCATAGGTCGGGCCCTCATCTTCAACGCGACGCTGTTCTGTGGCAATTGCTTCAAGCCTTCTTTTCTTTTTCTCAACTTTAGAGCTGTCCATCGCCCTTGCCTTCGCTCGGGCTATGCTTTGATGGGTTGCTTGTTGGACGTGCTTCATCGTCTGGACTCCATGTTCTAGTTCCAGCTTGTCAAATACTCTCTTGATGCCACGTGCACCCTCATTAAATTCTAGTACAGCCAAGGCTGCTGCAGTCTCCACGGTTCTCAGGGATGCGAATTGGGTCTTCGGGCACTTCTTCCACACTAGCGCATTGAAAGACTCGTTTGCATTCTGTGTCTGCATTCTTGAGCATCGTGCAAGGAGCTCTGGCTTACTAAGCCGGTTGTAGAGAGGCACAAGCTCTTTGGCAACGTCTCTGCTGAAAGCTGGACGATGGGGTCTTGGCACTGATGGCTTACCAGCTTCAACTAGGGCTTTGTGCCGATTGTAGTGGCACCATGAGTCCTCACCATGTGGACAAGCGTCATGTCGTGGGACTTCGTCCGTCGAGTAGGAATGAAAAAGTGTCGCAAATACTCCTCGTTGCATTTTTGTCACATCTGGAGCATTTTCTTTCAGGGCAGATGCATAGTAAGCAGCGAGTTTTTTTTACCACGCTTTGCGTCAGCTTCCCCTTGCCTCCTAGACCTTTCGTCGTTTTCTTTAGTTTTTCAATTCCAGCATAAACACGTTTTGCGACATGATTTATGCAGTCTTCCTTCACAATCTCTTTATCATACAGCTGCAGGCTGAAGACATGCAGGAATGATTTGCTGTCGCCATCACAGAGCACTGTGGTGTATTGCATGTTGTGAAGCTCCTTAGAGCGACTGAATATTATGCCTGCAGCTTCAACTTCCATGGCATTCGACGATCCACTGAAGTTCTTCTGGCAGACCTCACTGTGTGCTTTTTTCCAATCTTGATGGCCATCCTCACCTTCTTTGGGACCATAGTTGCAGCCATGGCAATAGTTGCATTGCACAGCAAAATCCAGCACCAACCCAGTTTCCAGCTCGATAGCAATGCCGAGCCCAAAGTGTGAGGTGTGGCCGCGTTTATGCCAAGTTCCGTCATAACTTACACACACGTCCAAAAGTTGAGTGGAGCCAGCAACGGAGTTGATTGCCCTCACAGCGGCTCCGGCTTCGCGCATGACATCAGACGCAGCTTCCATAGCGGCTCTGTGCACCTTCTCCGCTACTGTCTGGTATGTTTTGTGGTGCATGGGCATTGGCGCGTCCATACCCGCAAAAAAGTTTGCCATGGTTTTGTAGTTCATGCCGCAGTTACGGCTTGCAACCACGAGGCGCAATGAAAGCTCAGGCTGCCGACTGGACTTCACAGGTGGAGCATGCGCGGCCTTCTTGACTTCACCACACCATCTACACATCACGACAAACTCCAGATTCACACCCGCACCGATTTCTTCCAAGTCCAACGACTGTCCGTGACAATGCGGGCACAGAAGCGATGTTACCACCGCCTTGATGGCTGTAACTTTTACAAAACGGTAGCCGCTGGGCTCCGGCGTTTCCTCGCTTTCGTCGGCAGGACCCTGGCAAAGTAGCGCGACCTTCCTTTCAAATGTCGTCAATTGGCACTCACCACCATCAGCAGAACCAGTAGACATTTCCATAGGTGACGAACCACCATCGGAGCTTGTAGGGTTCGCATCAGCCGCCGGCAGCAGGCTTGGGCTTGGCGAACGCACAGGCAGACGCTCACTTGCTGGCGGTCGCCCAGTGCTGTTTAGGCCTCTCGCTTTCGTCGTGCGTTTTCGCTTCCCGAAGCTTTTCCGTGTCGAAGCCTTCGTTGCGGGCATCTTCGGGTCACACCACCAGCCACCCGATGATTGCAATAAGCTCACAGAAGGAAGATATAGCAACACATAGCAAGCGTCGAGCGCAACCAAAGCAGGAACGACTCCAAATGGCGCGAAAACAGCGTTGGGTGGTCACGTGGTACATTTCCGCCAATCCGAGCTCCTGTTTCGGTTTGCCACCCACTGCTTCGGTTCGAGCTCCTGTTTCGGTTTCTGCGGCCAGTAATATGCCTTTCTTTTTTAGTTCTTCGATAGTTGCCTTGCATAGTCTCGATGGAAAGTATTCCGTCACTAAACAGCGCGAAAAACAAACTTTCTATCACAAATGCGCCCCACCGCGTCGTGAAAAAAATTCATTTTCTTCTTTTCTACTTCTCCGATAACAACCAAACCTGGTGAGAATATTCTTCATTAAACCAGCAATCCAAAACAACTCAAGCTTTAAAACACATTTTTTTTTCGAAAATCGGTATTTTAGCCCCGCATCCCCTCTTAAGAGCCGGTTTGTAACTCCGTCGGGGCCTGGGGCAGACCTTCCGTTTAAATTGTGCAGCACTTCCCTGATCTCAGCTTCCGAGAAGGGGACGTCCAGCTCTGGGGCAGGCGCGCCCTCATACTGAGGGAGGGGAGAACCTGGGCTTTGGCCAATTGGAAGGTATTTGTTCGCTAGTTTCCGAAATATGGAGGCCTCTGAGATGCCTTCCATTTTTTCCTTATTAATTAATCGGTCTATGACTAGTCTCTGATTACATTTGGATTGCCCATCGTCTAAGAGATGTTTAAAGAGGGTCCATTTGCCTCCAGTGCGCATTTTTCCATCCGCTGCCGAGCAGGCGTCTCTCCATTGCTGTTTATTAAGTTCGGAGCAATGCTCCTCAATGAGTTTATTGAGCTCCGCGATCTTTTTCCGTAGCCTGCGATTGAGTCTTTGTGTCTTCGACCTCTCGAGGAGAGAGCGCTTGGCTTCCAGGAGATGCGCTAACCTTGCGTCCATCCTTGGGGCATCAAAATCCGTGACTATTTCCTTGGTGGCCTTCTCGACATCCATTTGTATCTGTACAAGCAGTTCACTGAACGTGTCGTATACTGCCTCATCTTCACCTCTTATTTTCCTAAAGAGGTCCCAGTCTGTGTATTTATAGGTTTTGGGAGGAGCTGCTATTATTTCCATCCTGAGTTCTGTTACGTAGTGGTCGCTCCCCAAGTTCTCCTGTAAGTTGGACCACGTGGCCACAGCATTTCTAGTGAAGCTGAGATCAGGGGTCGTGTCTCTGGCGACCGAGTTTCCCAGCCTCGTGGGGAAACGTGGGTCCGAGACCAGCGTCAGGTTTAGGTCTGTACTCGCTGCAACTAGGTTGGCTCCTTTCTTTGTTCGTGTTACATAACCCCAGGCCGGGTGGGGAGCGTTGAAATCTCCTGCGACTATTAAGGGTTGCGATCTCGCAGCGGTTGCGACCCTATTTAGTAGTGACCGGAGATTATGCTTATGAGCGGAAGGAGAGCTGTACAAGTTGAGAATGAAAATGTTTCGTCGAATTTTTCCGTGGGGGATGATTTCAATTACCTGTGCCTCGAGACCGGATTTCTTATCCGAGTTACAAATTTTGACTTCGTGCTCCTGAAAAGAGGTGTCTTTCCTGACGAATGTGGCGATACCTCTGCCATTTTCTCCTTTTTGGCTAACCGAACGGTAGCCCGATAAATTTACCTTCTCACTAAGTGTTTCTTGCAAGAGCAGGACGTGCGGCATTATCGCTTGTGCTTTGATGAGCTGCAATAGAGCAGCCTTGCGCCTTAAGAAGCTGGCGCAATTCCACTGCCAGATAATTAGGTTTCCGGTTTGTCCCGCCATTTTGAGTTCTATTGAACTAGCAGAGCCTGCAGGGGACTCGTGTTATCGGGATCCTGCTGTACTTTCTTAGCTTTTGCAGTGGTGCCAGTGGAGATGCTTTTGATTTTGCTAGCGTCTATCATTTTCATTTTAGACTCGAGGATGCCAACTCTACGTGTTAGGTGAGAGATGTTACTGTCCATATGCTCGACAGTGCTAGATTGAATAGCTAAGGCCTCTCTCATCTGCGTGAGCGATTCCTCAATTACCTTCAAAGACGCGAGTATGTTTGGCTCTGGCTTAGGGTCCTGAGCGGGGGATTCGTCAGTTTGCATTGGCTCTCTTTCCGTGGTCGCGGGGGGGGGGGGGGGGGGAAATAGCTTTCCGCTTATTCGACCCTTCTGCGTGAACTGGGATGGGTAAGGCTACTTCGCGGGGTTCACGCGAGTTACGGAAGAGCTTGAACTCAGCCATCTGCGTTCGTAGTGCCTCCTTTAGCTCTGAATTTTCCTTCTTAAGCATTAAAATCTCAGATTGCTCTCTTTTATGCTCCGGCGAGATGCCCTGTGTTACCTTTTTGCCGCTTGAGATGTTCATCCTGGCCTTGTCTGCCCAGGACATTGGTTCCTGGATTCGGACCCTGGAACCCGATCGTCCTCTCGAACGGGAGCGTCTGCTGCTATTGTCGCGCCCTCTGGAGCGAGAGCGCGATCTGCTGGATCGCCCTCTGGATCGGGAGCGAGAGCGTCCTCTCGATGCCGACATGTTGCGGTGAGGGGAGTAGAAGGGTTTCTCTCCCGCCATTGCTTCTCCGCCGCTAGCTGTGTCGAAGCCACGCGGTCCTGCCGCCCGCTGCGCGTGCTGTGCGCGCCTGCGGCGCCGCCGTCTTTGGCGCACGATGTATGGCACCTGGAAGCGCTGTTTGCACTTGCGGTCTGCCGTTTGGTGTGCCCCACCACAGATGGCGCACTTGGGATCACATTGATGATCCTCTGGTGGTGTGAGCATGCCACATCCGCGGCATTTTTTCTGGTCTTCGCCCTTCGGGCAAACGTCGGACCTGTGGCCCAATTCTCCACACGCATAACAAACGTCTACTTGCCTGCGATACAAGGAACAAGGGTAGCGAACACCATCACATACGACGTTTAGGGGGACCTTGTGTCCGTCCAACAACACGATCACTGTTTTTGTCTTCTTGATTCTTCGAACCCCCAGAGCGCCGGGGTTTCTCCGGTTGACGATCATCTCCGTCAGTTCTGCGTCACTAATGTCCACGTTGATTCCGCGGATCACTCCTTTACATGTGTCGTCCGACGCAGCCACGTAGGCCGCCACTTCTATGACGACACTTGCCATACAAATCTGCTGAACGTTGGCATAGGCGCGCGCGTTTGCCTCGAATGGTGTGGCAACCACGAGAATGTTCTGGAAGGGGTTCGTGCACAACGTGTCGTCGAACACCTGCTCCGCTTTTAGGGAAGCCGCCTTGGCGAGCGCACGCTTGAAAGTAATAAGGTCCGTCTTCTTAACGTCCAGCCCTCCACGAGGCCTTATAATGGTCTTAAAGTGATTCCTAGGAAGGTTCGCGATTCTGGAAGCTTCCACAACTCGTCGCAATACCTTCTGTGGTGCGGCATTGCGGGCGCCGCCATTACCGCTTCCTTTCGCTGACGTGGGAGCGTTAGGATCACACCGCTCGGCAAGTTTCTTCTTCTTGCTCACGACTTCGATCCAGCCTGAGCACTCCGCTTCCTCCGGATTGATTTCCATGCCTTCTACAACCGAGGTATTGGGGTTGGAGGCCATTTCCTAGCTCGACGACGCGTTGGGCCTAGGTTCGACGCCTGCCCGACCGCCCCGTATGGTTTGGCTCGTTAGGCGTAGCTGCGCGCCAACCTAGCGTGCGGTGGAAAAGTCTCGGAAAGTCCGAAAAATCCACCCACCGGTAAGATTTCGGTAGCCGACTGTTCCTTGGAGTAAACTGCGTCGATTGATGCACAGTTCCTGTGGGTTGAGGCAAGAAATCTGGTCCAAAAGGTTTGTAGAAACGGGAGCCGACGCGCTCGCACATGTGCGTTCGAAAACTGTGCCACTGCAGGCACACGTTATGCATGAGGCCTGTATGCAGCCGGGTCCTTCTTTCGTGCTTGCCTAGAAACATGCTGCGCCATCTAGAGTCACCACCACGAAGTCTGTGCATGACGCGTGTGTGAAAATATATTAAGACAAGATTGTTTGAGTATAAAGGACGCGGGTTTGATTCCGCATAGCACCGGAGAAATATTGAATGACTTTTTTTTCTTTGAAGAGCAGCACATACCCAGCGAATTTCATTCCGCCTAGCACCGGAGAAATGCTGAATGATCCTTTTTTCATTGAAGAGCAGCACATACCCAGTGGATTTCATTTCGCCTGGCACCGGAGAAATATTGAATTTTCTTTTTTTCATTGAAGAGCAGCAGATACCCAGCGCATTTCATTTGGCCTAGCACCGGAGAAATATTGAATTCTCTTTTTTTATTGAACAGCTGCACCATACCCAGCAGATTTCATTCCGCCTAGCACCGAAAAAGTATTGAATGATTTTTAAGAGCAGCACATGCCCAGCTCGTTTGATTCCGCGTTGCACCGGAGAAATACTGAATGATCTTGTTTTCATTGAAGAGCACCACATACCCAACGGGTTCGATTCCGCCTAGCACCGGAGAAATATCGAATGATTTTTTTTTGCATTGGCATGTACCTAGTGACTGTACCGTCGCATGTACCTAGTGACTCAAGTTGGCGTCAAGAAGGGTAATTGAAGAGCAGGACACACCTAGTGGCACACACTCAGTAACGCTATAGTTAACGCGAAAGAGGTTTACTGAAGAGTGACGCACAGTCAGTGGCATATACCGAGTGACTCAAGTTGGTCCGACGGTTGGTTTCGAACCCCATTCTCATAGCACAGCAGCCTGCTGCTGCGCTGAGATGGGCAGAGCCCGGAAAATAATTAAATAGACAGGCAGATAGCCCCTGGAAGTGCGTGACGTTCTTAAGGTCTGCTAGTCACATTAAAAACATTTATCTCTCTTATAGGCAGTCCAATGAGACTACAGTTCACAAAGAAATCGCGAAAGGCATTTATGGCGTGTTCCTGTCTATCAGGAAACGATCACATCTTAAGCACTTTGCTCACTGTGATTGGACGTCTGTCAAGGATGTTACTGCGTCTATCAGCCGTTGTCTTAAAATGTTGCGCCCACAGCCTGTGCAACTTTCGTTGGTGTTGTTTATTAATAACACCAATACGAGAAGTTCGGGGAATGATCAGCGTGCAATAGCGAAGTCGTAGCTAGAAAAAGAAATAAAAATAAAGTGAGGAATGGAGACGGAAAAATTGAGAAAAAGAAGAATGATAACTTTTTACCAGAAAACTACATTACATAGTAAGAGCATGCCATTAAGTTCTAAATATTAAACGTGTACTTATTTACCGTTTTCTCGGGGACTGCATTTGACCCACTAAGCCCTTAAAGTTATCGCTCAGCGAAAGAAGCGCCTGCATCACTGGAACTTTCTGGAATGTTATCAATGCTTCTATGCGTTGTCCGTTGTCAGCGAAGCTTGCGTAATGCAATTGTATACGCGATGCGAATTGTGTAGTACTTTCTGGAAGACACGCGGGCACCATGCGATTACTCGGGAAATTTCGATGGCTTATGTATAAAAACCGACGTGCTGACCGGCAGATCAGATTTTGAGGATCGCCAACTGTGTTCGCCGCTAGAGTTGTGCTTTGAGTGTAATTTGCCTTTATGGGCACAGCTTCGCCCAATAAAACGCTGGTTTCGTCCTTTACAGTTCTGCTGCTTTCTCAACCGTCACTACTACGTGACATCTAGTTTAAGTTCTGGGTACATTCATGCACCGAACGTCCACGAGAAGCCGTTATCCAAGCCCGCACTCGGGAGACACAACTAACGTCATCCCGGACCACCGAGAAAGCCGGAGACTACGAAACTTGCCCCCGGAGCACGGTCTTTTACCCGAGCAGAGCAGAAGCATTAACACCGAGTCAGCAGCAACAATGAGAACAGCGTCGCCATCAATGGTAGCGCTTCAGCAAACCAGTAAACCACGTGCCTTCCACGAGCTTCATCGGAAGACCCAGAGACCTGGCTCGAGACATTCGATAAAGTGTGATCCTATATATATATATATATATATATATATATATATATATATATATATATATATATGAGCAACCATGAAGACGAGTTGCGTCACATCTGCTTCTCATTGGGAAACTCCACCAGGACTTGGTTCGAAAATCGAGAGGCCTCGTTAACGACAGGACACATGCTCTGCAGTGAGTTCCTGAAGCCTTTTACAAGCGTCGTCAGAAGAGAAAGGGCCGAACTTCTACGACAAACGCAAGCGTACCTCCCTAACGAGAACGTCGTGGCATTCACGGCAGAGATAACTCTTTTTCGTCACGTTGACCAGGACATGTATGAGGGGAAGAGAGTACGTCTTCTCATGCGCAGACCAAAACACAAATTCTTTGACGGACTGATGCGCAACCCACCCACGACCGTAGCAAAATTTGTGTCAGAAGCCACGATGATTCAGGAGTTCTTAGAACTCTGCACCGGGCAATTCCATCGCCCCTCAATGCCAGACTCTATAAATGTTCAAGCTTTCTGCTTGAACGACTGGCGAGAGACTGAGACAGGTTGTGCGGGAAGAACTCCGGACGATGTTCCAAGCGTTGCAGTCCCAAGATAATTCGATTTCTGACGGAGTCCGAGATGGAATCCAGCGGTCATTGGGAGTTACCGAAGCACTACACTCTCAGCCTGAAGTGATGACCTACGCCGCCGTCGCCCACCGCCAAGTACCCCTCTGCGCCCGCGCCAGGGAACCGTAACACTACAGTTCCGTCGTCTGCCACCGCCACCGCCGCCAGCTCGCCCACCCATTGATTATATTAACAACCCACCGGCTAATCGGTGGGCGATATTCTGCGATTCGAGTGTGGCCTTACAATGTCCTCTGTCATCTCTTCGTCACAGGTCCTGTGAACAACTCGTGTCGGAGATACGAGAAATGCACCATCATATGATCGCGAAAGGACACGACGTCATTCTCGGCATGGATTTCCTGAACCAACACGGCGCAATCATCGTCCTGAAGTTGAAGTAGATATAGCTCTCGAAGAATTAAGCGATACCGCCGGAGAGCTCTCCTAGTCACCACGCCTTGAGTGTTGTGCTCGAAGATGAAGTGAGCATCCAGCCTCGCTACAGCAGTGTCATTTCCGTCGGCACTGAAACAACCACAGACGTAGAAGGCGTCGTGGAGGGCGATCAGCGTCTGCTGCTCGATCGTGAAGTTTGTGTCGCAAGAGGGACAGCTCGACTGCATGGAGGAAAAGCGAAAGTGATGCTGACCGACTTCAGCTAGGAGTTCAAGCACGTCAACCAGGGTACGACGATGCATTTGTGCAACCAGCAATGCGTTTCTCCTCTCTGATTCTGCCGCATCTACCTAGATGAGGATAGTTCCCGAACCGCTCCTCGAAATAAATCCAAGCCTCCCATCGAGTAAGCGACAATGGCTCGAAAGTCTCCTTCGACGACGCAAAGACTTCTTTTCGACGTCATCGAAGATTCTGTGAACACCAGTTGGAAAGCATCACATAACAAACAAAGAATCCGCTCGACCACTCTGCCTGAGCCCTCTGCCTGAGCCCTTGGAGGGCGATCAGCGTCTGCTGCTCGATCGTGAAGTTTGTGTCGCAAGAGGGACAGCTCGACTGCATGGAGGAAAAGCGAAAGTGATGCTGACCGACTTCAGCTAGGAGTTCAAGCACGTCAACCAGGGTACGCCGATGCATTTGTGCAACCAGCAATGCGTTTCTCCTCTCTGATTCTGCCGCATCTACCTAGATGAGGGTAGTTCCCGAACCGCTCCTCGAAATAAATCCAAGCCTCCCATCGAGTAAGCGACAATGGCTCGAAAGTCTCCTTCGACGACGCAAAGACTTCTTTTCGACGTCATCGAAGATTCTGTGAACACCAGTTGGAAAGCATCACATAACAAACAAAGAATCCGCTCGACCACTCTGCCTGAGCCCTTACCGAGTTTCAACGCGAAAACGAGAAGCTTTTTCGACGCTATTTCGGACCCTACAAGATCGTCCGACGTATTGACGTACTGGACTATGAGGTCGTGCAAGACGGCATTTCGCAAACACAGCGGCGCCCCTCTCGGCCTGAAATAGTCCATGTTGTGCGCTATAACTCTTTCTACCAACGCTAACTCTGGGACTTTGTTTCTTTGTTTGTTATTTCTTTTCACTGCACATGCTTTACTTTCTTGCGCTTGGGTTTGTAGCATCGACACGATGCTTTTTAAGAAGGGGACATTGTCACGTGTACTTATTTATCCTTTTCTCGGGGTCTGATTTTCACTCATTAACCACAAATGCCCGCAATGTTTCGCCCACCGCCCAGTCTAATAGCGCCAACAATTCTGCTAGGAACACCTGGTACAGTCGCTGACCATCGCCGCGTGGACACCAGTCTCGTTCACCGCAAACACGTCGCCCATATTCCCATTCGCCGCAGCCACGTCGCTTTTCGTCCTCTGTGACTTTTGGCTGCACCCTTTCGGAACACTAAGAACTGCAGCCTTCAGAAGTGGTGCTGCATTGCCTACTACTGCAATAAATCATCTGTCTGTGTCCACAAAGAGAAGTGTAATTGATGTTAAAATATATGGCATACCTGTCCAAGCACTCGTCGACACTGGAGCCCACATATCTGTGATGAGTGCTAGCCTACGCAGATGTTTAAAGAAGGTCCTCAACCCAGCAGCTGCACAAGTGCTTTATGTGGCCGACGACGGCGTACTGGTTGTTCTTAGAATGCGTACTGCGCGTTTAATTAAAGCCGACCGCCCTACTTCTGTTTCCTTGTGATCGACAACTGCCCTCA
Source organism: Dermacentor andersoni (assembly GCF_023375885.2). Classification (NCBI taxonomy): domain Eukaryota; kingdom Metazoa; phylum Arthropoda; class Arachnida; order Ixodida; family Ixodidae; genus Dermacentor; species Dermacentor andersoni. The sequence continues at coordinate 129,242,103 of NC_092815.1, read as the reverse complement.
CAACCTCATCCTTGGATTGGACTTTTTATCCAATCATTCGGCTGTCGACTCCTCAACCAGCGTTCTTCAGTTGGAGCTCCCTGAAATCGCCGATGCTCCGAGCACCGCCCCGACGCACTTGTGCTCGCTTCAACATGTGCGTCTGTCACTCGAGGCAGTCACTTACGCCGCTTTCACCTCACAGCCACAGGTTCCTGACGGTGAAAATGTGCTTCGCCCCATCATCGACGTGCTTTTGAACCGGAATGTTGCTGTTCCGCACACACTGGTCACGATTACTAATAACGTCGTTCTCCCCCCTCTGAATTTCCACCTGTGCCCTCAAATTGTTCCTGCCAGCGTTTCTAGTACTTCCGAATTTGACATTGCGAGTCAATGCCGAGAGTAGTTATTAGCGCCAGTTGCAGCTCACAGCTCTGATTCCTTAACAAATGACTTCGCGAAAACTATTGCACTTGACCTCACCTCTGCACCCGCCACGGACATACGTCTCCTGCTCGAATCGTACAGTGACATCTTTGATTTCGGCGACAGGCCTTTAGACCAAAGATCTGTTGTTCACCACCGTATAAACACTGGAGACACGAATCCTATTCGTCGGCGTCCCTATCGTGTATCGCACGCTGAACGTAGAGTCATCCAATCAAAAGTAGACAAAATGTTCCGCAGAGGGGTCGTTGAACCATCAGCCAGCCCTTGGGCGTCTCCTGTCGTCCTTGGGGAAAAAAGAAGGATGGTACCTGACCTTTTATCGTCGATTATCGCCACTTAAACAAGATCACGCGAAAAGACGTCTGCCCACTACCACGCATCGATGACGCCTCGGACTGCTTGCACGGAGCTAAATACTTATCGTCCATTAATCTTCGATCCGGCTACTGGCCGATTTAAGTTGATGAAATGGACCGCGATAAGACGGCCTTTATCACGCTTGACGCTGTATATCAGTTAAAAGTGATGCCCTTTGGCCTATGCAATGCTCCTGCGACATTTTAACGTATGATGACCCTTCTGCGAGGTTACAAATACACAACCAGTCTTTGTTATAGTGAAGACGTTATTGTTTTTCTCGCATGTTTGGCAGCCACCTTACCCGACTCGCTGCAATTCTTGCGGTCTTCCGAAAAGCCGGACTCCAACTGAACTCCACGAAATGTCAATTTGGGCGCCGTTGGATTACCGTGTTGGGATACCTCGTTGATGCATCCGGTGTACAACCAGATCCGGAAAAAGTTCGTGCCGTTTACAGTTTCCCTGTGACACGTTCTCCTTCCGACGTGCGCTGCTTCGTCGGCCTGTGTGATTCGTTTCGCCGTTTCGTCAAAAACTTCGCCGGCGTTGCTCAGCCTTTGACAGATATAAATAACATGCCATTCTCATGGGGCCCAGAGCACGCTCAAGCGTTCGCCGCTCTCATCAGGTTTCTGACCACCCGTCCCATACTTGCCCCCTTTTATCTATCTGCATCAACCGATGTCCACACTTACCCAAGTGGTCACGGCATCGGCGCTGTTCTCGCCCGACAGCAGAATGGTACCGAGTGCGTGATAGCTTACGCCAGCCACCTGCTGCCACCTACCGAGGAAAATTACTCCATTACCGAGCGGGAGTGCTTGGCTTCAGTTTGGTCTGTCGCCAAGTTTCAGCCATATTTGGACGGCCACAGGTTTTCTGTCGTTTCAAACCACCACGCCCTCTCCTGGTTGTCTTCCCTCCGGGACCTAACCCGACGGCTTAGTCGCTGAGCTGGCTCCAGGAATTTTCATTTATTGTCAACTACAAGTGTGGACGTCTGCACAAGGACGCTGACTGCCTTTTCGTTTACCCGTGAATCCTCCTGATTCTATTGCACATGATCAGATGACCTACATGATGGCTTTTACTGACATGACCGACATGCGCGCTGAAGAACAATGCGACGAATCCTTACAGCCCATCATCGCCGGAGTACAATCCGGCAGCACCGATGACACATGTCATCGGACTGTTCTTGCTGCACGACGGCATCCTCTACCCCCGCAACATCAACCTTGATGGCCCTGAGTTGCTCCTTGTCCTCCCTCGTCATCTGCGATCCATCGTTCTCGATCAACTTCACGATGCACCGACGGCGGGACACCTTGGAGTTTTGCGTACATACGACCGCGTTACGACGCCGCTTCTTCTGGCCGCGTCTCTACCACTCTGTGCGTCGTTATGTTGCAAGTTGCGAATTGTGTCAGCGCCGGAAGAAATCTCCCGTGGCACCTGTCGGACGACTCCATCAAATTGAAGTTCCTCTAAACCTTCCTTTCGCGTAGGCCTTGGCCTGCTTGCCCCTTTTCCGATGACGACTAGACGGAATAAATGGATCACCGTCGCTACTGATTACGCGACACGCTACGCAAAAACAAGGGCGTTGCCGACAAGTACCTCAACTGACGTTGACGATTTCTTCTCCACGACGTCATTCTCCACCATGGTGAACCTCGACAGTTATTTGCAGAGCGCGGCCGCTCGTTCTTGTCTAGAGTAGTCGAAGACCTCCTCCGCTCATGCGCCACTGAGCACAAGCTGTCCACAGCCCACCACCCACAAAGGAAAGGTCTTACGAAACGTCTCAACCGAACACTCACAGATATGCTGTCGATGTACGTCTCCAACGATTACCGCGACTGGGTCACCACGCTGGCCTACGTGACATTCACGTATAACTCGTGCCGACATGACCCCGCAGGATATTCACCCTCTTATCTTTTGTATGGTCGTGACACCATCGTACCTTCTGCGGCACGTGTTGTAACTGAGTACGCTCCTGCACTCATTGATCACGCTGACATGGCGCGTCAAATTTCCCGATGTCGTTTATTAGCTTCACAGCATATACAAAAAGAGGGTTACGACAGCTGTTATCAGCAGTCGTAGACTAATGTTAAGTTCGCCCCAGGTGCTTGGGTGCTCCTTTGGTCACCATGTCGTCGGGTCGGCCTCTCCCAGAAGTTTCTCTCTCGCTACACAAGGCCTTATGAAGTCCTACGTCAAGCTAACGACATCAATTCCTACATTTCGCCATTACAGTTTTCATCATAATCATCATCAGCCTGGTTACGACCACTGCAGGGCAAAGGGCCTCTCCCATACTTCTCCAACTACCCCGGCCACGTACTACTTGTGGCCATGTTGTCCCTGCAAACTTATTCATCTTATTCCGCCCACCTAACTTTCTGCCGCCCCCTGCTACGCTTTCCTTCCCTTGGAATCCAGTCCGTAACATTTAATGACGATCGGTTATCTGCCCTCCTCATTACATGTCCTGCCCACGCCCATTTCTTTTTCTTCATTTCAACTAAGATGTCATTAGCTCGCGCTTGTTCCCTCACCCAGTCTGCTCTTTTCTTATCCCTTAATGTTAAAGCCATCTTACTTCTTTCCATAGCTCGTTGCGTCGTCCTCAATTTAAGTAAAACCCTTTTCGTAAGCCTCCAGGTTTCTGCCCCGTACGTGAGTACTGGGAAAGACACAGCTGTTACACACTTTTCTCTTGAGAGATAATGGCAACCTGCTGTTTATTATGTGAGAATGCCTACCAAACGCACCCCAACCCATTCTTATTCTTCTGGTTATTTCAGTCTCATGATCCGGATCCGTGGTCACTACCTGCCCTAAGTAGATGTATTCCCTTACCACTTCTAGTGCCTCGCTACCTAGCGTAAACTGCTGTTTTCTTCCGAGACTGCTAAGCATTACTTTAGTTTTCTGCTGCATAATTTTAGACCCTCCCTTCTGCTTTGCCTCTCCAGGTCAGTGAGCATGCATTGCAATTGGCCCCAGAGTTACTAAGCAAGGCAATATCATCAGCAAATCGCAAGTTACTAAGGTATTCTCCATTACCTCTTATCCCCAATTCTTCCCAGTCCAGGTCTCTGAAAACCTCCTGTAAGCACGCTGTGAATAGCATTTGAGAGATCCTATTTCCCTGCCTGACGCCTTTGTTTATTGAGATTTTGTTGCTTTCTTTATGGAGGACTACGGTGGATGTGGAGCCGCTATAGATATCTTTCAGTATTTTTACATACGGCTCGTCTACACCCCGATTCCGTAATGCCTGCATGACTGCTGAGGTTTCGACTGAATGAAACGCTTTCTCATAATCAATGAAAGGTATATATAAGGGTTTGTTATATTCCTCTTGTGAAGCAGACGCGCCCCCGTGTACCTGCCGACCGAAGACTAAGGACCGTGGCGTGATCGCGAGTGAGGCCCGTGCAACGGACAGCCCTTGCAGTGCCTGCATATATATTACCTAGCGTTCCACAACGTTCAGAACGACCATAAACCTCGTCACATTCCGCACACTTCTCTATCACCTGATTGATAGTGTGAACATGGTCTATTGTTGAGTAGCCTTTACGGAATCCTGCCTGGTCCTTTGGTTGACAGAAGTCTAAGGTGTACCTGATTCTATTTGCGATTACCTTAGCAAATACTTCGTAGGCAACGTACAATAAGCTGATCGGTCTATAATTTTTCAAGTCTTTGGCGTCCCCTTTCTTATGGATTAGGATTATGTTAACGTTCCTCTAAGATTCCGGTACGCTCGAAGTCAGAGGCATTGCGTATACAGGGTGGCCAGTTTTTCTAGAACAATCTGCCCACCATCCTCCAACAAATCTGCTGTTACCAGATCCTCCCCAGCTGCCTTGCCCCTTTGCATAGCTCCCAAAGCTTTCTTACTTCTTCCTGCGTTACTTGTGGGATGTCAAATTCCTCTAGATTATTCTCTCTTCCATTAGCGTCATGGGTGAACCACTGGTACTGTATAAATCTCTATAGAACTCCTCAGCCACTTGAACTATCGCATCCATATTAGTGATGATATTGCCGGCTTTGTCTCTTAACGCATACATCTGATTCTTGCCTATTCCTAATTTCTTCTTCACTGCTTTTAGGCTTCCTCCGTTCCCGAGAGCATGTTGAATTCTGTCCATATTATACTTCCTTATGTCTGCTGTCTTACGCTTGTTGTTAACTTGGAAAGTTCTGCCAGTTCTATTCTAGCTGTAGGGTTAGAGGCTTTCATACATTGGCGTTTCTTGATAAGATATTTCGTCTCCTGCGATAGCTTACTGGCATCCTGTCTGATGGAGTTACCACCAACTTCTATTGCACACTCTTTAATGATGCCCATAAGATTGTCGTTCATATCTTCAACACTAAGGCCCTCTTCCTGAGTTAAAGCGGACTACCTGTTCTGTAGCTTGATCTGGAATTCCTCTATTTTCCCTCTTACCGCTAACTCATTGATCGGCTTCTTATGTACCTTTTTCTTCCGTTCCCTCCTCAAGGCTAGGCTAATTCGAGTCCTTACCATCCTATGGTCACTGCAGCGTGCCTTGCCAAGCACATCCACATCTTCTATGATGCCAGGGTTAGCGCAGAGTATAAAGTCTATTTCATTTCTAGTCTCGTCATTCGGCCTCCTACATGTTCATTTTCGGCTAGCCCGCTTGGGGAAGAAGGTATTCATTATCCACCTCCACTGACTTTTCTCCAGCCTGCTTCTTGCCTACCCTGGAATTGAAGGTGCCCACCAGCATTGTGTGTTTTGTTTTTTTCCAATTGCCGATTCCACGTCTTCAAGAAGCTTTCGACTTCCTGGTCATCATGACTGGATGTAGGGGCGTAGACCTGTATGACCTTCAATTTGTATCTATTATTAAGTATACTGTTCTATCATGTTCTAGTGAGAAAATCTCATTGGCATACATGTTACTGATTGGCTTTGAAATCGCTTGACGACGTCCATGTAGCATGGCCTGGTGCTATGGCTCTTCGGAATGTAAGGCACAAGTTTTGCAAGAACGAATGCAGGCACCTCTATATAATTCCGCTTCATGTTTTTAAGCATCAGATGCTTTTAGCTCCCGTTTCAGTGACCTTCAAGAGACCTTGAGGCAAAATCTAGAGCCGTTATCTGGGCACTGAACACGAGAATGGGACAAGAATAGTGCGAGAACGAAATGAGTACATCCGGGCACTGTTGCGAGAAAAAAAAAGAGATAATCACGGCAACCAGTCAAAATTTAGGCAAATGCGGTCTCTGGACCCGAATCTCTTGTACAGGACCGTACTACATACACTAGTTACTGCCCGAACCAGTTGCAAAAAAATATTGCTTACGATTTTTTGTTAATGTTTGTTCAGAATATCACTCAAGCTCTAACTTCTTGTGCGCTGAAGTTTAATTTGTCGTTTGCAATAGCGACGTTCATAAGGAGATAAACAGTGTGCCATACAATTGATTGTCATTTTTGCCGCTGAGGCCGGGCTGCCTGTGCCAATTTCAACGCCAGCGGGGCTGAGTTCCGCGGCGCGGGTTTTGCGCCGCCTCCTTCGTGAGATGGCGCCACGTTGCGTGACCGGCAGTGTCCGGCGCGCCGTGGGTGATTGTCGAGTTTGAAGTTTATTTCTCCAAAGTTAGTACAAATTGTGCGCAAACACTGTATAGCCCCTTAGCCAAAGGCTAGTAGTGGGGCCATTTACAAATATATAATTGGCAATAAGCTTGTCTGTGACACATTAACGCACAGAATAAATATAAGCAACACAGAGTTGTGAGATGGTTGTGAGTAATCGTGTTAATTACTCCAAACAATCTGCTTTGCCGGTAGCGATTTCGTGCTTACAGCTACTCGATTACGGGAGAACCAGCATTGTCTTTTTTTTATGGTGGCACACAAAGAGGGTGATTTCATCTGTGTATAAAATAGGTGCTTCCGAAAATGACCTAACGAAGCCTATTTCAATTTCTATGTCTCAAACTCCCCCTTTAAACATTTCCAAACCTGAAAACAACGTCACTCTGCATAGAAACTGGATGTTAGTGTTGGCCGAACACGAGACAAAGACTTAGGGTCACTACTAAGTCTTGAATTTTATTTCAACCGTGCCCACTTTAGTCTAAATGCAGTGTGCCTATTGTCATCTAGACGAGCAATTACCATACAACGATCTCACAATGAAACCGGTCACACTTCACATGAAAGACGGTGATTGAGGAGCGCTCAAAACACATATATGCGATCAAATTAACTCTAACATGGCAGATTCTTTTTACGTGCGTGCACGCGAGCAGGAGCTCCTATCAGATGGCCGAACATCGTTAAGCCGATAGCGATCTGTGATATAGGATAGCCCCTCTGAACTCTTGGCCTCTTTAGGATCCAGCTTAGCATGGTCGTTGTGGTCGCATACACAGTTGACATTGCCCATTAAAACAATAAAGCCATTACAATCTAGCACATGGGCTATTGTTTCAAAGTGGCCAGTACGATTCGCTTCATCATTATAAGCGTAATCATTGGCCACGCGTGACAGCACACAGTGCAACTAAAACTCGCAGGTTATGAATCGGCCCTGTGTGTTGGCATTGTGAAGAAAGTTAGAATAAGGCGGGTGTTTCTTTCAAAAAGTGAAGGCAACCTGCTGGCAGATCATGCGAGTTTAATACGCATGCTTAGTAATCAGGGAGGAAAGGTTTTAGAGCACTCTCAGTCACCTCATCACTCTGCAACCTTGTCTCTTCAATGGAAACAAATTTAAAGTTGCTATGAAAGGACATCTCACGCAAATGTACCTGCATCAAACGAGGCCTAAGCCCTGACACGTCGAAAGTTGCAAAACTCGGTGTGTCAGCGACGAGACGACAGATTTCAGTTTTAGGTATCATGCATCTTGGATAGCGACGATTCTCGCGAGTTGACCTCAGGGCTTATTGACATTGACCGTCCAAAGCCGCCCATTTTGTTCGATGTTTTACGACGAGATCCTTGTAGGGCAGTGTCGCTGTGTTCGCCCTTCTCCAGTGGCCTTGTGTCATACAACGCACGACGCTTTGAAAACGCGCCAACGCCAGACGCGCATACAGTAGGACCCTTAGTAGCATGTGTAACAGTGTCATGCAGAGTAGACTCGGGCACGAGAGGGGCACTACAACTCAAATATGCGTGGAACGGGTAGACGCTGATGTATACTCAAATGAAGATGATGCCGCAGGAATAGGGACTTGTTCTCTAGATCTAGACAGGTCAAGGTTGCCCTCTTCCTTCTTGACCGATGAAGAGCAACTTCGGGTCACGTGAGTTGGCGCTAATCCGGTGGATCCCCCAACTGACAAGACACTAGTAACATCAAGCACCTCTGTCACGTCCCTGAGTTCTTGCAAAACATCGTTAGGTGGGCGCGTACGATGCAGCGGTCTGTTAGTGTACCATAATGCATGTTCATCGGCTCAGTGTCCAAATCGATGGCAGTTGTAACAGCGAGAAGTAGGGAGCTGGTGACGAATGTGCCCCACGTTGTTGCAGCAGACACAATGGTGGCCTCCTGGTCATTAATTAGGGCTATACATTGTACGCCGCATACTCTCGGGAGCTGTGAAACATCACAGACAGTGAGGCCATCAGTTAAAAACGACACGACGTCTCGGGTAAATGTCCGCATGTCTTGCATGTCAGAAACCCTCCAATTTTCAATTTTAATAGGCGCTACTCCTAGTTTTGCTTAAATTTTGACTCTCAGCTTCAAGGAAGAGCGTCTTCCACAAACGTTTCCCGAAAAGCCATATCATTTTAATCCCGAAATCTAGCCTGTAGGAAAAGTTATGTTCTGCAGAAGGTTACAGACCAATTACACTGTTGAATGTAGACTACGAAATTTAGGCAAATGCTTTATAAAATAGGCTCCAGTTAACAATGTCATTTCTAATCGGGCTTCATCAGACAGGCGGTTTGAATAGCGGATTTATAAATTCACTCTTGCACCTTGTTCATATACAGCTCTCCAATACGGTTCATCCCACTCTGAACGCTTTGCACTACTTCGAATTGATCTACACCCGCCGTGGTTGCTCAGTGGCTATGGTGTTGGGCTGCTGAGCACGAGCTCGGGGGATCGAATCCCGGCCACGGCGGCCGCATTTCGATGGGGGCGAAATGCGAAAACACCCGTGTACTTAGATTTAGGTGCCCGTTAAAAAACCCCAGGTTATCGAATTTTTCGGAGCCCTTCACTACGGCGTGCCTCATAATCTGAAAGTGGTTCTGGCACGTAAAACCCCATAAAAGAAAAAAGAAAGATTGATCTAGAAAAAGCTTTAGACCGCGTTAACCATGCTTTTCTCTTTCGACTTTTAGGACATGTGAATGTCGGATCCATTCTTTATAAACGAGTTCACATGTGCCTTACAATTTATTCTACTCTCATCATTGTTTATAGCATTCTTACAAAACCTCTGCCTGTACTTTCTTCTGCAAAATAAGGGTGTCCATTATCGCCGCTTTTATTCACCTTTTATCTAGAGTCGTTGTGTATTAACATTCTTCAATGTGGAGACATTCAGGGTTTCAAGATCTTGGGCAAGGAACTCAAGCTATTGGCTTACGAATATGATCTTGCCTTTTTCTGTACTGACAAACCCAGCATCCACAAAGGGCTGTCATTGACTGGACAGTTCGGAATGGTATCTGGTGCCCAGACAAATCGATATAAGAGCTTGTGTGGTTCGTTTGGTTTGTAGTGTATTACGCCAAGTAATTTTTGAAACACCTTGGTGTTCTCTTAACGTGCATAAGCTCAGTACAAATTAGTGGCGACGAGTGCTGGCACTGTAGCGGTTTGCTGATACTTTCTCTATACCGTCTTTCTTTATTTGGAAGAGCAATGACACGTAATTTGTTTCAGGCTACGAAGACATAGTATGCACTACAAATTCTTCATTGTGCCAAGACTTGTAGTCAAAGTTTCTATATAGCATTTGTCATTTTTATGTGGTCTTCTAAATTTGGATCTATGAGGTGAGAGGTCTTTAGGTCTTGATGTGCAGGCGCCCTTGGCTTTACGCATTTCTTTAAGCGACCGATATTATGTCGCTTTTTGATTTTACGTGAGAGTTCACATCCAATAATCCGATCATTCATGCAAGTAGATCTAGTCAATGCTTTACCCAGCCAAATAGTGTCATCCCGATATTCTGAATGTCCCTTTTTATGGGGTTTTATGCATCGAGATTATATTGCAGTGCATTTTCTTTTTGTTTGTTTTTCCCATGAATGTTTTTACATAGTATCGAGGAAATGGCAATACAATAATATCTTATTGATGACCTTTCCGCCCCCACCCCCCTTACCATTGTGCATTCTCCACTCCACTAGGCCACCATAACATAAGTGAGTGTACATGATGTCACCTTTCCAATGCGCTTAAACGTTTTTCTAGATATTACACAAAGCAACATTACCTGTTAAAACATCGCTGCATAAAAAGGTAATTTTCTGCCCCTTGTAAATTGCCGTGTTTGCAATGTACCAGAAACGATCGTTTTATGAGTTGTATATATGCAATATGTTTTTGCGCCTGTTCTTTTCGTTGCTGGTATCAGTGTCTCTGGCGCATGTACATACTGTTGCGCAGCAGCGAAAATTTCCGATAAGCATTTGCACTTGTCAACAGCGCTTGCCCTGTGTGTCAGATTTCCTTTGTCCCCTCTATCGCACTTCACTGTAGTCAAACATGTAATATTGTCTTGAGATGTGCTGCAGAAGACTCTAAAGAAAAAGTTTCACTTGAATCAGGATACTGTCCCAAATGTGATTGTGCCTCGCGAAGACGGTGTGCCTTGTAATACATGGTTATAGTTCAAGACCAGCAAGGCGGAAGTTCAAGACCAGCATTGGGTGCATAATTTTTTTTAGAGTAAGAGTTGCTCAGCTCGGGTAACACACCTACCGTTAGGGCTTTAGTATAATTTATAGAAGGCGACAACGGAGCTCTAACTAGACGGGTGACTACAAAAGACGTAGTTGAAGACTATGCAATCATTCTGACAGCCTTGGGTACACAGAAATATCCGACAGGAGAATTTCACAGGGATGGATATCAAGCTCTCCTGTCGGATATTTCTGCGCGCCCAAGGCTGTCAGATTGATTGCATAGTCTTCAACTACGTCTTTTGTCACAGCACGTCTAGTTAGCTCTCCGTTGTCGTCCTCTGTAAATTTTTGTAAGGCCCTAATGATACGGTTGTTAACCGTGCGACAAGCAAGTGCCTTTAACGGTGTTTAAGGGTGTAAACATTTTTGCGATGTAAGGAAAGTTCTGGAGAGTTCGCAAGGAAAGCTTCATTTTAAAATATATACTAACTCCATGCGCTGTGGGAATCAGTTTGAGTGAAGTTTTAATTGGCGTTTACGAAGAACGCTGTTTAGCAAACATTTGCAAGTATGCAGCACCCGACCAAGTTGGAGACATCTTCACCGGGAACAGCTTCGCTCAACATAAACTTGCGGTGCTCGATCATGGGCATCCCACGCATGATGACGGAATGACTAGGTTAGAGCAACTACAGCCTGACAATGACAAGTAAGGGCCGTCAGGGCGTGTACTGTGGTGTTATAAAATTCTGCTACAGAAGGTAGAATATCTGGAGTGATGCATGAGAGCCGTCGGAGCTGAGATGGTCCATTATGTGATGCAGCGCTCGATTACGGGGCGGTTCGTCGCTGAAAGGAACGATGGGGCGAGATAGAATAATACAAATAACGGTTAGCCATTCCTCGCTATCACGGATTCTTCCTGCAAATATCCAGCGAAAAGACGTGATATTGACAGAGGCACGACGGAGATAAGCCAGTAAGGTGGTTAACCAGAAAAGCGACTGGTTGGCTAGCTTACACCGGAGAGGGGAACCGGAAGATAGAAAGATGACAAACAGAAAGTAATAGAAACACTCGATAAATGCCTGAACGAGCGTGGACAGCGACACACAATCCGATGAGCAAAATTATAGGAAATCACAAACAAGAAACAGAAGGAGGCTAATGACCCAGAGGAGGCTCGCAAGTATGCACGTGCTGAAGGAAGGTGGCGCTACTTTGCGAGTGGGACGTTCCAGCTGGGCTTAATGCGAGGCAGTGAACCGTGTGTTGCCTGCAGCCGCTTTCTGTATCGTCACAGAATTTGAGCTCCGATTCGCGTAGCAGCCCGCCGTAAAGGTTTGTCGGTTTTTTTTTCTCTTCCCTCTGTTTCTTCGATCGGTGATGGCGTACAGTTCTTGGTTAAAAACAAACAGTAATGAGGTCGCAATCGCATTGTTTAGGGATTTATGCGAAATCGAGAGAGCGTGATTCGATTCGCGTAATTAATCTTGTTGCCTCTTAGGAACACTAAGTTCATTTTGTAATTATTCGAAACACGTGCTCGAACTGTGCTCTCGGGGCGAAAACTCAGCATCATTAATAACATTTTAGTGGCTGCGACAGCTGCGCTGTTTTGTTGCGCGAAACAACTAGAGCAACCCTTGCGGCTTTCCAGGCGCCATTAGGTAGAAATTTACAAAGATAAATTATAAAACTCCAAGTTCATTCATTCATTAATTTCTCTTGCATAGGAAAAAAATTGCGAGCGCTAGTAATGAGCACGGAAGCAACGAACTTTGATTGTGAATTCTCTCCGTACGACCATTTCAATGTGTAAGGAAACAACCTATGAACTTGAAATATCCTTTTAGTTTGTGTATCACACGCCATGTTGCATTTACCTTCTGCTAACTACAGAGTACAAGTGGCTGAGGAGTTCTATAGAGATTTATACAGTACCAGTGGTTCACCCATGATGCTAATGGAAGAGAGAATAATCTAGAGGAATTTGACATCCCACAAGTAACGCAGGAAGAAGTAAGAAAGCTTTGGGAGCTATGCAAAGGGGCAAGGCAGCTGGAGAGGATCTGGTAACAGCAGATTTGTTGCAGGATGGTGGGCAGATTGTTCTAGAAAAACTGGCCACCCTGTATACGCAATGCCTCATGACCTCGAGCGTACCGGAATCTTGGAAGAACGCTACCATAATCTCAATCCATAAGAAAGGGAACGCCAAAGACTTGAAAAATTATACACCGATCAGCTTACTGTCCGTTGCCTACAAAGTATTTACAAAGGTAATCGCAAATAGAATCAGGAACACCTTAGACCTTTGTCAACCAACGGACCAGGCAGGATTCCGTAAAGGCTACTCAACAATAGACCATATTCACACTATCAATCAGGTGATAGAGAAATGTGCGGAATATAACCAACCCTTATATATAGCTTTCATTGATTGCGAGAAAACGTTTGATTCAGTCGAAACCTCAGCGGTCATGGAGGCATTACGGAATCAGGATGTAGACGAGCCGTATGTAAAAATACTAAAAGACATCTATAGCGGCTGCACAGCCACCGCAGTCCTCCATAAAGAAAGCAACAAAGTCCCAATAAAGAAAGGCGTCAGGCAGGGAGATACGATCTCTCCAATGCTATTCACAGCGTATTTACAGGACGTATTCAGTGACCTGGATTGGGAAGAATTGGGGATAGGAGTTAATGGAGAATACCTTAGTAACTTTAGATTCGCTGATGATATTGCCTTGCTTAGTAACTCAGGGTATCAATTGCAAGGCATGCTCACTGACCTGTAGAGGCAAAGCAGAAGGGTGGGTCTAAAAATTAATCTGCAGAAAACTGAAGTAATGTTTAACAGTCTCGGAAGAGAACAGCAGTTTACGATACGTAGCGAAGCACTGGCCATGGTAAGAGAATACGTCTACTTAGGGCAGGTAGTGACTGCGGATCCGGATCATGAGACTGAAATGATCAGAAGAATAAGAATGATCTGGGGTGCGTTTGGCAGGCATTCTGATATCATGAACAGCAGGTTGCCGTTATCCCTCAAGAGAAAAATGTGTAACAGCTGTGTCTTACTAGCATTCTCGCACGGGGCAGAAACCTGGAGGCTTACGAAAAGGGTTCTACTTAAATTGAGGACGGCGCAACGAGCTACGGAAAGATGAATGATGGGTGAAACGTTAAGGGATAAGAAAAGAGCAGATTGGGTGAGGGAACAAACGCGAGTCAATGTCATCTTAGTTGAAATCAAGAAAAGGAAATGTGCATGGGCCGCACGGGTAATGAGGAGAGAAGATAACCGATGGTCATTAAGGGTTACGGACTGGATTCCAAGGGGAGGGAAGTTTAGCAGGGGGCTGGAGAAAGTTAGGTGGGCGGATGAGATTAAGAAGTTTGCAGGGACGACATGGCCACAATTAGTACATGACCGGGGTAGTTGGAGAAGTATGGGGGAGGCCTTTGCCCTGCAGTGGGCTTAACCATGCTGCTGCTGCTGATGATGATGATGATGATGATCTACGGAGAAAAAAATGAAGTCAGTGAGCGAACGTTGCCTGCAGCTTTGTTCGGATAGTTTTTCTTGCAATCATGGCCTAATTGAACATTTAGGACTAGAAACCGCCGGAGGCAATGACAGAGGGCGCGCCATCTCTGGCATCGAGCTCGTCTCGTCGCCCTTCAGTAACTGTGCTGCACTGTTGGAACCGGGACATCCTGCCGGAAGTATATCTATCAACCTGCTTCCCCCTCGGTGAGGCCATGGGCTGCGAGAGTGACTTCACCATCGTGAAAGGCAAAGAAGTGAGGCGAAAACACGGCTGCTTGACTAAACACGTAAGTGATCAGATCCCCGCAGAATGGCATCCTCCCATTTACACGATTGGCTACGTGCTTCTCGACACCTGGAATAATTTGAATCCTATACTCAGGCAGATCCTCAATACCTACATTAAAGTGGCCACTGAAGGGATAAATGAAGTCCGGTTGAATACCAGGCAGTACTTCATAAGAATTTAACGACGCAAGCCGCCTTATAAAAAACCGAGAACCACGCGCATCTTCGGGCATGGAGAAGCCCGCGCGTTTATTGTGCATGGTAATTGGACTAGGACAGGGGCCATACCTAACTTTGTCATTGACATTAGCGACAAAGAGTTTGAAGAGCTGCTGTTTCCTTCAATCAAGGCAATTGATTTCCATCGCTTCGGCTACTCTGCAAGCGTTAAGGTGCTTTGAGAGGGAGATACCCCGTCTTATTGCGTTAATGTGGCCTGCGTGAGACATCCGATGCGCTCTTGTGTGCCCCGACCACTGTAGTGCCACAAGTGCTGTAGTGTCTTAATACAAAAAAATGAGATCGCAGTACCGCAACACGAAAGTGGGAGCAGTTTGAGACACAAACGTGGCAAGGTCAGCCCGGAAGCGGGGGAAGCTTTACGTATGATTTGAAAACTCAAGATCACAACACGAGCTCCTGGGCTCCCGTTGCCCCGGTTGAGTAGGAGGTAGTTAAGATGACGTCGGATGAACTTCCAGAGGCGCCGCATAAGGCGAACAGCAGAAGCCCGAATACAAATACAGGGTCACACTTACCACTGCGGGCTGGGAGCTGCGAACATCAGCGAGAAGAAAGACAGAGCTGCACTCGGTAATCAAGGCGATGCTGCGACAAACAATTGACGCCCTTTAACAGCTGGTATTTCGCAGAAATACACCGGTGACGAGAACAGCTGTAGAACTCATGCAAGCCATAGATGGTCTCCTCGCTACGCTCCAGTAGCCCGGACCGCTCTCCGCCAAGGTGGACATGCCGTGAACCATGCACGCGCGGATAGCACATGAACAGTAGAATGCGCAGCTGCCATTATCATCATCTTCGCCATACCACGTTCATCTTGTCCTATCTCTGTCGTTCCTCAAGCCACTTTCCCAGCGTGGGGCAGCAGGCTTGAGTCACACTACTCAGGCCAGCCTCTTCATCTTTGCGTTTGCTCAGGAATGTACGGCAACGCACGTGTATATTCAGACAGACCCAACCTCTGACAGCACATTCAAAGACCGACGACTGCGCTCGTCGCTATATTATTGTTTATTTGAGTGTTTTTTTTTTCATTTCCTTGTAACAAGTTGCCTGGAGGGACAAAATTATATTCTTTATTCTCTTTCTGGTTACGCTTCAGCTTGTTCGTTGCCGTTGTATAAACCGCGATACTATGTTTTTTATTTGTGAAAGCGCCGGAGTACGCTCTAAGAGACTTCCTCGGGCATAAAATATGGCTATAGCTGTGCACTTTAGCACCACCCATGTAGAGGCGCATGTTCTCCGCCTAAAAAAAAAAAAAAAAGAGAAAACAAAGCATAAAGGAGAAGACGTGTCTCAGCACTTCCAAGCACCACGTTTACAAATCGACTCTCTAGCGCACAATGACGATGGCGGGAAGGACAATATTTCCACGCTGCACGCGAACAGCTCTAGATGAATGCCTCCGTCTTCGAGTGCCTTGACAAATGAGTTCGCGAAATAAAGGTCGCTCCGGTGAAAAAAAGTTTCGAAACTCTTCGCCCGGGTGGAAACAAAAGCAGCAGCACGGCCTCGGCTCTCTTGCGAAAAATGTGCACCCGAGGCAGCTCACGTCTACTATAGCACGCAGCGTGGAAGAAACGACTCGGCGACGCGATGAAAGGGCGGCGATATTTCCCCAGCGCTTCGTGCACTGCTTGGTGAAGTGCCAAGGACTACGTGAACAGAGATGTATAACGGAGCGCGGCGGCTTTGTTGCACCACTTTAACACGCTCTACTTCGGAACGACAAGTGGCCCCAAAAACGCAGTGTATATTTGTCTCGACAGTGATTCTGGCAGCAAGTAATATATGCAGCGACTCTTGCGATGAAGTAGTACAGATAGTATAGGAGGGTGATTGTCCTTGAGCCCTGTTCCAGCAGTGCTTTTTGCTTTTACATCTTTAAAGCGCGTTTCTCGGGTGTAATGCAACTAGATTCTAGCCGGTCGATGAACGAACGATGGTGCACAGAAGCGAAATAGTAAGCAACTGAACGAACAAACAAACAAACAAACAAACAAACAAACAAACAAACAAACAAACAAACATCGACCGAACGAACGAACGAACGAATCAATCAATCAATTAATCAATCAATTATATTTAGCTATAAAATTAGGAATTAAACATACCTCAATGTGTATTATGCCATGTGACAGCCCAATTTTATTTCCTTGTGTCCCTATGGTTGCTTGCTGAGTAGTCCCGTGTGCTTTAAATGGGCTTGCTCTTGCGTGGCTGCCAACTGGACTTTCGTTTTATGGTTTAGGAATGCATTATATATTAGTGGCCAAAGGCGGTAGCGTTCTTTCTACAGCGCGGCTTAACATATGTGTCTAACTTTCATCTTTTTTTCTGAATTAAAAAGCCCAAAGTACGCCTTAAATTGTGCTCACTTCTCACGTAAACGTCTTTTTGCATTATATAGTGATCTGTCGTGGAACGCACTTGCGGCTAACATTATCTGAGCAGCTTACAAAACATTGGGTTTCCTCAAACGTCGGCTGCGCCACGCAACACAACATGTCAGGCTTATTGCTTTAAAGTCATCAGTCTTTATTTGAATGCATAAGGTAACCGCGCAAGCGACAACGGACTAAGAAGGAAACACACTGTCTCCTTCTTAGTCCGTTGTCGTTGGTGCGTTTACATTATGCATTCAAATATCGACCACCCACTAGCCCGCCTTTCTCTGTTACGTAGGTCAGCAGTCCCAAACTAAGCTAACCTGCCTGGAATCCTTCGAAAGCTTGACGCGCTAACGATCTTGAATCTGATCAAAACCGCGCCACAGCACAATGCGATTTACCTCTTCGGTATTTTTGCCGCTGCGTCGCCACCCTCTCCATTTTCCATAAGTGATTTCATTCTACACTTAATCGCGGATGTTAGATCGACGCTATCGTTTACGCATCTCATCGCGCTAGTCATGCATTACAGGTTGCGTCGTCCACGTGCCCGCACTGAAGCATTTTCTGCTTCTTTTTTCCCCCTGAGCAGAGGAAGACCGGCATGGCCTTTCCCGCAACATCACACTAGTCACCTGCCCGCGGATCTTCACAGCAAATGTAAGAAATCCTCTTTGACAATAATACCAGATGATTACTATTAAAAACAATATTGTAACCCACTGCTTAGGTACTACCCTCTCGTGTGGTACTTAAGAAAGTAAATTGAAATAAAATAAAAGGGTAGTGCATGTGATGATTGCTGCTTTGTTCAGTGGTCTCGACATGTCCATATTCATGCTATTGCCACTCTCAGGGTGGATCCGCCTTGCTGCTTTGTATAGTCCCCGGTTAAAATACAGGTGCGGAAGCTTCATATGGTATGGTATGGTATGGAGAACTTTATTGGGTCCTGAAGGTCAACCTTACGTTGACGCGGGCCGCTCTCACGTTAGGACTGTCAGGCCGAGCCCTTCAGCCACATCGCGGGCCTTCTTGACTGCCCGTAATTGGTCAGAGAGTGATTCACTGTGTAGCATTTGCCGCCACCATTCTTGTTCCTTGTCACAGTCTGTGAAGACCGCGGGGCACTGCCAAAGCATGTGGTCAAGAGTAATGATGCCATTGCACTTATTACAGTTGGTTTGAGTTTCCCTGTCCGGATAGATCCTGTTAATAAAATGTGGACTTGGGCATGTTCTTGTCTGTAGCAAACGTAATGTGACCGCTTGGGCTCTGCAAACCTTACCGTGTGGCAATGGGTGTTCCCTTCTGCTTGAATAATAAGGCTTCGTGATTTCGTTATGTGTTAATAATCGATCCCTGTGTTCCCCGGGTGAAGTGTAAGTTGCTCGGTCTTGAAGAGCACGGTTGGAAAGTCCTCGTGCTGCTTCATTTGCCACCTCATTGAGGTTTCTCCGAGTTCTGTCCACCACCCCCAGATGTGCAGGGAACCAGCGGATTTCAATCCTCTCACTGTTGACCTTCTCTAGTAATTTTGTTGCTATCCGTGTCACATATCCGTTAGTAAAGTTGCGTATGGCTGTTCTAGAGTCGCTGTAAATATGTGCCCACCGATTAGCCCGGATGGCTAAGGCGATTGCTACTTGTTCTGCTACTGTTGGGTCCTTGGTATAGACGGTGATGACATCCCGTATGTTACCTTGAGTGTCTGCAGCAACGGAGGTATACGCATCCTTATCAATAAAAAAAATTCAAGACCATTGCTCCCTGTGAAGGTGGTTGACCAATGGAGCTGTAAACATCCTTGTAAGAAAACTTGCAGTAAAGACTTTATTGCATCACTCATTGTCACTTAGTAACGTCGCTCAAACTGGCTTTGTGTTCAGTATGATATGCACTGCTCGGCATACTTACAACTCGAAATATATTCTTTGATAATATCAAATCGATGCACGTACGCCATTGGGTGGTCATTTGTCCCGGATCAGTGAGGTATCGCAAGCGATATGTCTGCTATACGAAGCGCGTAAATCACTCCCTTTTCGGTCCCGACCCATCCACATTGAAATCACCGACAACGACCCCAATGGTAGCGTCATCGGAACTAAACCACGCAAAGTGAGTAGCCATGAACCTTACGGGGCTATGAGCCATTGCATATTTTGCTTGCTTACGGGGATTTGAGCCTTTACTTACGGGGGTATGGACCGTTGATGATGACTTTTCGACATAATCTTACGTATATTGTATGAATGGTTAGAAAGATTGTAAGCACTGTTCGTGCCACTTTGCTGAGTGCTTGCAGCCTCTGCCCTACAGGGCTATGTGCCATTGATGTTGATAGGTTTTGTGTGCGGACACGAAAATTATATGGTGCCCCAGCCATACTATGCGCCACTGCAAAAATACTAGTGACAATATGTATATATATATATATATGTAAGGTGCCTTGTGGTGGTCTCGTGCTGACGATGCCCTCTCGGTGAGCGCATATTTCCCCCCTCATCTTTTAAGAGGTTCAATACATACAAGCATTTGTCTCGCAAACCAGATTTTTTTCAAGGGAATTTTCCACGTCTCAGTAATTTATCTCGTCGTATTCGAGTGCTGATTGCCGTGTTATAGTTTGTTTACGAAGCTTTCCCTCAAGTCTAAATATTTTAAGGCAGTTTGTCGTGTGCGTATCATGGCCACGCACGCTTATATCGCCTTCCGTTTCTCTACCACGGTTGCGCTTTAAAACCACGGCGCTGCAAGTTTGCTTCAGAGACTTTCCTTTCCTTCCCACTTCTCCGCCCTTAAACTGGCTCTCTCAACTACTACACGCAGAGACAAAGCAACAGCGCGCGCATTAGATCCCATAGATGAGATGAATATTTACAATTATTATTAGGGTTATAATTATATTCGAGTGCTGATTGCCGTGCTATCGTTTGCTAACGAAGCTTTCCCTCAAGTCTAAATATTTTAAGGCCGTTTGTCGTGTGCGTATCATGGCTACGCACGCTTATATCGCATTCCGTTTCTCTACCACGGGTGCGCTTTAAAACCACGGCGCTGCAGTTTTTGCTTTTCTTTCCTTTCTTCTTCTCCGCCCTTAAACTGGCTCTCTTAACTACTACACGCAGAGACAAAGCAACAGCGCGCGCATGCGATCCCATAGATGATATATATATATATATATATATATATATATATATATATATATATATATATATATATATATATATATATATATATATATATATATAGAGAGAGAGAGAGAGAGAGAGAGAAAACTATCAGTCATAGCTCTCGTAGTATAGCCCTCTGGGCCGTTTCCTTTTTTTTTTTCTTTCGAAAGTAGTCCTATTAGGGTTATTATAATTACACGACGGTATTTCGCCCTCGTCAGCAGCAGTCCTTGGTATAGTTATTCTGGCGGCTAGCTTCCCACGCTATGCGTGCCGCCATCGCACCTGGTTAAGCTTTTCCTAGACGCTAGAGTTATGCTTTGTCCGCGCAACCTTGAGCTATCGGAAAGCGCGTTTTCCCCTCTTGGCCGGCGGAGAGGAGAGGCTTCGTTCCGGCCACGAAGCTCTCCACATCTCTGTAAGGTGCCTTGTGGTGGTCTCGTGCTGACGATGCCCTCTCGGTGAGCGCATATTTCCCCCCTCATCTTTTAAGAGGTTCAATACATACAAGCATTTGTCTCGCAAACCAGATTTTTTTCAAGGGAATTTTCCACGTCTCAGTAATTTCTCTCGTCGTATTCGAGTGCTGATTGCCGTGTTATAGTTTGTTAACGAAGCTTTCCCTCAAGTCTAAATATTTTAAGGCAGTTTTCCTAGCCTCTAAAGCCGCTCAAGTTCGCTCTTCTCCTCGAGCGGCCATTTTTCCTAGAAAGTATGCCTTCCAACCACTCGGCTATCGGCTATCCGACCGACTATCGCGGACAACATGAGTCTCTTTCCACGTAAGTGTGCGGCTCGGAGCAGGAGCTGTGGCGCTTGAAAGTAGCCTGGGGCCTGACGAACCAACCGACTGAGCTATCTTTGCGGGCAACATCGAAGGGTCACGAGTTCAAATCATCTGTTATGTTCCTTTTTTTTCACCCCTTTTTCTTTCTTTTTTTTCTTTCTTTTTTTTCTTTCTTTTAATGTCTTTTCCTTTATTTTATCACTGTACGGGAACCCTCCTAAAAGAATGAAAGATATATATCTTCATATATGTATGGCCTCACATGTGCAGGTCATAAATACCAGGTTCTCTAGCCGAGTGCCATCCATGCGGTATAACCGAGCTCAGATTGGTCCACCTTGACTGATCAAATAGGGCACCACTGTAGGTTAAATGAGGCGTACAACTCCTGCGGGACCCGCCGTGGTTGCTCAGTGGTTATGGTGTTAGACTGCTGAGCACGAGGTCGCGGGATGGGACCCCGACCACGGCGGCCGCATTTCGATGGGGGCGAAATGCGAAAACACCCATGTACTTAGAATTAGGTGCACGTTAAAGAACCCCAGGTGGTCGAAATTTTCGGAGTCCTCCACTACGGCGTGCATAATCAGAAAGTGGTTTGTCACGTAAAACCCCATAAATTAATTTTTAATTTAACTCCCACGGGGACAGTAGAGTATCCGTCTCCAGTGCAAGAGGACCGTGATCCAAATCCCGGTGCCGCGCAATTCTCCACCGGAAAATACGAAAAAAAAAACCGTGTGTTGAGAAAATTGCACAAACAGGCCTGGAGTGCGGCCTGATCCCGGTGACCAGAACCGGTAACGCACTCTCTCACCAGAGCAGGATTGGCCACCCTGGTGCAGCAAGTGGCCGCAACCTCCTATACGAATACAACAATCGAACCCCGGCCCTCAGTCCCCAGCAGCCGCGAAGCAACTGACCACGGCGGCGGTCAGATCTGTGACGCTGCAGAGGGTGCTAAGAATACCCGGCTCCGGACAGGCCGCCATTGGAATCTGAACCTGGCAACGTTTAACGTTAGAACGCTATCTAGTGAGGCGAGTCTAGCAGTGTTATTGGAGGAATTAGAGGGTAGTAAATGGGATATAATAGGGCTCAGTGAGGTTAGGAGGACAAAAGAAGCATATACAGTGCTAAAAAGCGGGCATGTACTGTGTTACCGGGGCTTAGCGGAGAGACGAGAACTAGGAGTCGGATTCCTGATTAATAAGGAAATAGCTGGTAACATACAGGAATTCTATAGCATTAACGAGAGGGTGGCATGTCTTGTTGTGAAACTTAATAAGAGGTACAAAATGAAGGTTGTACAGGTCTACGCTCCTACATCTAGTCATGATGACCAGGAAGTCGAAAGCTTTTATGAAGACGTAGAATCGGCGATGGGTAAAGTCAAAACAAAATACACTATACTGATGGGCGACTTCAATGCCAGGGTAGGCAAGAAGCAGGCTGGAGACAAGTCAGTGGGGGAATATGGCATAGGCTCTAGGAATAGCAGAGGAGAAATATTAGTAGAGTTTGCAGAACAGAATAATATGCGGATAATGAATACCTTTTTCCGCAAGCGGGTTAGTCGAAAGTGGACGTGGAGGAGCCCGAATGGTGAGACTAGAAATGAAATCGACTTCATACTCTGCGCGAACCCTGGCATCATTCAAGATGCAGACGTGCTCGGCAAGGTACGCGGCAGTGACCACAGGATGGTAAGAAGTCGAATTAGCCTAGACTTGAGGAGGGAACGAAAGAAACTGGTACACAAGAAGCCAATCAATGAGTTAGCGGTAAGAGGGAAACTAGAGGAATTCCGGATCAAACTACAGAACAGGTATTCGGCTTTAACTCAAGAAGAGGACCTTAGTGTTGAAGCAATGAACGACAATCTCATGGGCATCATTAAGGAGTGCGCAATAGAAGTCGGTGGTAACGCCGTTAGACAGGAAACCAGTAAGCTATCGCAGGAGACGAAAGATCTGATCAAGAAACGCCAATGTATGAAAGCCTCTAATCCTACAGCTAGAATAGAACTGGCAGAACTTTCTAAGTTAATCAAGAAGCGTAAGACAGCGGATATCAGGAACTATAATATGGATAGAATTGAACAGGCTCTCAGGAACGGAGGAAGCCTAAAAACAGTGAAGAAGAAACTAGGAATAGGCAAGAATCAGATGTGTGCGTTAAGAGACAAAGCCGGCAATATCGTTACTAATATGGATGAGATAGTTCAAGTGGCTGAGGAGTTCTATAGAGATTTATACAGTACCAGTGGCACCCACGACGATTGTGGAAGAGAGAATAGCCTAGAGGAATTCGAAATCCCACAGGTAACGCCAGAAGAAGTAAAGAAAGCCTTAGGAGCTATGCAAAGGGGGAAGGCAGCTGGGGAGGATCGGGTAACAGCAGATTTGTTGAAGGATGGTGGTCAGATTGTTCTAGAGAAACTGGCCACCCTGTATACGCAATGCCTCATAACCTCGAGCGTACCGGAATCTTGGAAGAACGCTAACATAATCCTAATCCACAAGAAAGGGGACGCCAAAGACATGAAAAATTAGACCGATCAGCTTACTGTCCGTTGCCTACAAAGTATTTACTAAGGTAATCGCAAATAGAATCAGGAACACTTTAGACTTCTGTCAACCAAAAGACCAGGCAGGATTCCGTAAAGGCTACTCAACAATAGACCATATTCACACTATCAATCAACTGATAGAGAAATGTGCAGAATATAACCAACCCTTATATATAGCTTTCATTGATTACGAGAAAGCGTTTGATTCAGTCGAAACCTCAGCAGTCATGGAGGCATTACGGAATCAGGGTGTAGATGAGCCATATGTAAAAATACTGGAAGATATCTATAGCGGCTCCACAGCCACCGTAGTCCTCCACAAAGAAAGCAACAAAATCCCTATAAAGAAAGGCGTCAGACAGGGAGATACGATATCTCCAATGCTATTCACAGCATGTTTACAGGAGGTATTCAGAGGCCTGGAGTGGGAAGAATTGGGGATAAAAGTTGATGGAGAATACCTTAGCAACTTGCGATTCGCTGATGATATTGCCTTGCTTAGTAACTCAGGAGACCAATTGCAATGCATGCTCACTGACCTGGAGAGGCAAAGCAGAAGGGTGGGTCTGAAAATTAATCTGCAGAAAACTAAAGTATTGTTTAACAGTCTCGGAAGAGAACAGCAGTTTACGATAGGTAGCGAAGCACTGGAAGTGGAAAGGGAATACATCTACTTAGGGCAGGTAGTGACCACGAATCCGGATCATGAGACTGAAATAACCAGAAGAATAAGAATGGGTTGGGGTGCGTTTGGCAGGCATTCTCAAATCATGAACAGCAGGTTGCCACTATCCCTCAAAAGGAAAGTGTACAACAGCTGTGTGTTACCAGTACTCACATATGGGGCAGAAACCAGGAGGCTTACGAAAAGGGTTCTGCTGAAATTGAGGACGACGCAACGAGCTATGGAAAGAAGAATGATGGGTGTAACGTTAAGGGATAAGAAAAGAGCAGATTGGGTGAGGCAACAAACGCGGGTAAACGACATCTTAGTTGAAATCAAGAAAAAGAAATGGGCATGGGCCGGACATGTAATGAGGAGGGAAGATAACCGATGGTCACTAAGAGTTACGGACTGGATTCCAAGGGAAGGGAAGCGTAGCAGGGGGCGGCAGAAAGTTAGGTGGGTGGATGACATTAAGACGTTTGCAGGGACAACATGGCCACAATTAGTACATGACCGGGGTAGTTGGAGAAGTATGGGAGAGGCCTTTGCCCTGCAGTGGGCGTAACTAGGCTGATGATGATGATGATGATGATATATATATGTATATATAGGAAGGCTTAGGAGTAAGGATCCACGGCGACTACCTCAGCATTGCTGGGGGCGAGTTACAACAAATGATTGAGGACCTTAATAGTGAGAGTGTAAGAGTGAGGTTGCAGATTAGTATGCAAAAAACAAACAAAGATAATGATCAATATCCTGGCATGGGAACAAGAGTTCCGGATAGTCAACCATCATCTTGAGTCTGAAGGAATACGTTTAGCTATAGGTGAATTACTCACAGGATACCCTGATCATGAGAAGGAAATTTACAGAAGGATAAAGATGGGTTAATTGGAGCGCATACGGCATACATTGTCAGATCCTGACTGGAAGTAAAGCATTATTATTAAAAATAAGGGTGTAAAATCAGTGCATTCCATCGGTGCTAACATATGGGGCAGAAACTTGGAGACTGACAAAGAAGCTCGAGCACAAGTTAAGGATCGCACAAAGAATGATGGAACGAATAATGTCAGGCGTAACGTTAAGAGGCAGGAAGAAAGCGGTGTGGATCACAGAGTAAACGGGGATAGCCGATATTCTAACCGACATTAGAAGAAATATATGTAGCTGCGCAGGCCATCTAACGCGTATGTTAGATAACTGGCGGGCCATTGGGGTTACAGAGTGGTTGCCAAGAGAAGGGAAGCGCAATAGAGGGCGGCAAAAGACTAGGCAGGGTGATGAAATTATGAAATTCGCAGGCGGTAGTTGGAATCGGTTGGCGCAAGACAGGGGTAATTGGAGACAGCAGGGAGATGCCTTCGTCCTGCAGTGGACATGAAATAGTATCGTGATTGGATATATATATAAAGCTCAAGACCATCATAGTATGTGTTCTTCATGTGAAAATCTCTGTCGATAAAGTCGAAAGTGAATGGTTGTGTTTCATTTTTCCACATATTTTAGGGAATCATGCATTGTACGCCACACTAAGGTTACCTTCAAATAGCGTTCAAATGTTCTCAAGCGAAGCTCTTTATGCCTTTGGGTTATTGAAGACAATGATGGGCAGACGAAAGGAAGCCAACTAAGCTCATAGGAGACTGCCAAAAGGTGATAGTTTTTGATGTAACGCTATAGGCGACAAGCCTCCTGCTTTGATGCGGAGAGTATGAGAAAATTCTCCATGCTGAGGAATCACTTTTACACATGCTAATTATTTATAAGTTGTTGGCCCTTCAGTCAAACTTGAAGGCAGCAACGCTGAGTAAGCGCTTTATGTTAAGAATGTACTTCACATAGGTTAATTTATTCGTCAGAAAGAGATAGCTTTTACCTGAACAACAAATAAATTTCTCGGATAATTACAGGGCGCATCATTTGGTCTTTAATGCAGGTCATATGATAGACCGTTAATCAGTTCCATATTCTTACTCCGGTTCGCTTTGCTTTCAAAAAAGAATAAGACATACTCAAGTACCTGGGCACGCTTTTGACGCTGGAAGCCATGCGCAAATATGTGGTGCTATTCCAGCTGGAATTAAAAGACCCTCACTGTTTGACAGCCCGCAAGGGTCTTTTATCATCTAATATACTGAAAACGCTCTACTTCTCCTACGCCTCACAAATTCACCGCCAGCGGTCTATGACACCCTATATCTGATTCCTGTCGTAACTCGGTGAAAGAATCTCGCAATAAAATTTCGTAATCTTTCTTTTTCTCGAGCTGAATTTAATCAGAAGTGGCAATTCAGCTGTGAATTCTGAAGAGGGGAGCGCTTTGAGAACTCAGGTCTGTGCAATCAGAGTCAGCGCAGGTGTGCGCAGATCGGGATTCTGGCAACTTTGCATTCCAGTGCTCAAAATTGCACGAGGAAACGTGTTTCGCATCGATTCTCGCTGGAGCAAGCAATGCCAGCGTGGCTTTACTGTTCGCCGATCTGTGAGGCATGGCGTCATCTTGAGTATGTAAATAGAGGCTTTGATTTGTGAAGCGCGAGCTATCTCTGCGCGTCATGCACTGCATTTCGCTGAACAATCCACTGTCAAATTGGTTGCGCTGTAGCTCCGGGCAGGGCCCTTCCAGACCCCACGGCTGGTTGCCACAGATGCAAGTGCGGCGTTTCTTACGTAGTGTACGCGGCAAAAATAGAATTCCAGCTACTCTACAAAACTTATGGCGCCGATGTGACTATTCGTCAGTGTAGCTGTGCACAAATCTCTTGTTCTGTGCAGTAGAAAAGCTGACGTGGACGAAGGCTGTGCAACAGAAATGCAAGTTGCCGACCATAATTAGCGGATTGATAAGACTTAGCAGCGCATAAGCGACCTTTTGCGCAAATAAAGTGCTGTTGGTCTAGTCGATAAAGTTTACTACAATTACTAGAGGGAACTCACGCCCTGCGGTCATTCAGCCACCACGAGAGCACTGTCTATTACAAGGATTTCTCTGCTCTTGGCGTTTCTACAGCGTCAACTTTTCTTGTGACGTCATCTATCACAATTGATTCTTTTAAATTTCAAAGCACTGATTGCTTTGTAAAGACAGCAAGGCAACTGGAGACTGCGCACATGCGTAATTATTGCAAATTCTTGCCCTTAAAACGGTGTACATTTTGTTGAAAACGCGCGAGTTGAAAAGCCACAAAACTGTTTGAAGCAAGGAGAACAAAGTTTAAGTAAAGCCATTGCGCCACCCTTCATTGCCCTACTGACTTAACAGCCAGACTTACAGCTCCCAAATACAGGATGCATGCATATATATATATATATATATATATATTCGCGGAATGAGTGCCGGAGAGATTATCGTTCATGCCGTGCTTGAATGATGCTCATTGCAGTAGTTGCCGTGCGCCTAACAAAACTTTAAACTTCCGACCTTAATGTAGCTTGTTTGGCGAGAAAACACTGTTTGGCTGGCTTTCCGACCAGCTAACGCCAAAGTTCGCTCAAGTAATTTTTGTAGGAAGCTTTACGGTGCCGTCTAGCTCAGCAGGTTCTGAACGCTCCGAAACTTTCCCCGTCGAGGACGCTTTAGGCGCTGTTGCAGGTTCGCTTGGCTAATGTTTGTGCCACCTACGCTCGCGGGAGACGAGCTCTCTGAAGTTCTACTGTAGACTCGCGAAAGAACGGTCGGTGTGGTTTTATCGAGGTTTCGCTTTCCGACGTCCCCGTCTGTCCTCGCTCCTCGCGTTAATTGCGACCCCCCAGGGGCATGCTACAGTGAACGGAGAGAGAAGGCGAAAAGCGCACCACGCCCAGGCATATCGAAACGGAACGCTACTATATACGGCGTTGTAAAACAGCGCCGCAGGCTATGCGTTGCCAAGAACAGCGCGCAGAGTGGTGGAGGACAATTGGATAAAGGCAAGCACGCATGGCTTGGCCGCGTTTCCGCTCCGAACTTTGGGAAACCACGGTCCCATCCTGGACCCTTCCTCACGCGCGCACGGAGCCATGAAACGAAGAGGAAGACAATGAGGAGGGCGCGCGAGGTTAATCATATCTGGTGGCGTCAGAACCTCGTGGCGCACCAAATCCAGCAGAAACTGCAACCATCAACTGCGGGGCGGGCGCGAACACTGGAGATGGATGGATGGTCGCACCGTCAATTACGGGCCCCTTGGTTTTCCCAAGAGCAGTGTCGACCCCGTAGCCCCCGTGGCGTCGGCGTTTGTTAATATGCGCGCGGTAATTGGAAAGCGTCTCTCCCGTGTTGCGCGCTTGTTAGTTCGCAGCTTTGTTTTATCTTAGCCTCTTCCTCATGCGTTTCGTCTGTATACGGTGCGTGGCGTGGACGTCTCTGTCACCTCGGCGGTACCTGTGCGCTGTCAATGCCGAGGGGCTATTCTGGAAAACTGCAGCGAGCCCGTTTGCGTGCCACTATGGCCTGGCAAAGTTTTCAGGACAGCAGGTGCAAGGTTAGAGTGATGAGCAATGTTCCATACACTGAAGCTATAGGCGTAAGTTGGCGGGGTCGTACTGCGTTACGGAGGGCTCCTCGCGAATGAGGTAATCACCGAAAGTCCAGTAGTTGTCGTGTTCGATCTATCGAGCGTAAAAGATCGAACGTAAGCCTCCCGTGGAGCGCTCTTCGCGGACAGGCAATCTTGTTTCTTTTTCTTTCCAAGCAATTTGTCTACTTGTCGATCGTAATCGATGGAGTGGTCGCCGTACTCAAAGCAATGGCCTGTTTCTCACGCAAAGAGGAGGCTTTATTTGATTAAATGTATGGATGAAGCGAGTGATGGGAGTTTAGGCCCTTTATTTTCGTACCGCAAGCGGCCATTTCATAATGGATTGCGCTTTCCGTGAAAATGAAGTGGCTGCCACCTCCACCCTTTAGGCGAAGAAGCGCCCTGATATTCAAAACTGGCTTTGTACGTTATTACTTATTATGGTTGTGCCGGCAAAGTTTTATGGTTTGTGTAGATGCTTGGTTTCACGACATTGTCTCGGCGTTTAACTACGCTGCTACTTTCTTGACTTTCCTTTCGTGTTTGTGTAATCGCTTCCCCTAAACACTAGGTATTACGCTGCAAGTGGCAGCACTATGTAAGGGTGAAGCAACTGAGCCGTGCTGAGCTTCGCTTCAGCTCGGGCAGTGGGAGATCAATCCCATAGATACTGCATCGCTTTAAGAAACCAAATGCACGTATGAAATAACCACATGAACGACGCGACTAATGCCCACAGGAAAGATTCAACCAGTTTTCTGAAACATTTCACTGCTTATTTCGTCAAGCGGGAGAGGCTAAATCTAATCGAGGGGGCTCGCTTCTGTTTCTTCCGCACTTCCAATGCGGCTATAAGCCGCCGCATGAACAATTATTTTTGAAGTGGGCCCTTGTTCGCACGATACGATCCTTCAAATGAAATCTTTAGGCAGTGTAGGTTCCTATGAGGGATGCGTGGGCTGCGAATTCTGTGCCGTGAAACAGACGTGGTGGAGCAACAAGGATTGGAGATGCTAGATTATGAGAATATATATTGTGTCTGTTATATTATTAGACGTAATTAAGATGACATTACCAGATATATTAATCCAAATAGCATTGTTTTCCTACCTCAGCCGGTCTAAGCTATCTATCTATCTACATCTATCCAGACCCGCCGTGGTTGCTCAGTGGCTATGATGTTAGGCTGCTGAGCACGAGGTCGCGGGATCGAATCCCGGCCACGGCGGCCGCATTTCGATGGGGGCGAAATGCGAAAACACCCGTGTACTTAGATTTAGGTGCATGTTAAAGAACCCCAGGTGGTCGAAATTTCACCCGCCGTGGTTGCTCAGTGGCTATGGTGTTCGGCTGCTGAGCACGAGGTCGCGGGATTGAATCCCGGCCACGGCGGCCGCATTTCGATGGGGGTGAAATGCGAAAGCACCCATGTACTTAGATTTAGGTGCACGTTAAAGAGCCCCAGGTGGTCGAAATTTCCGGAGTCCTCCACTACGGCGTACCTCATAATCAGAAAGTGGTTTTGGCGCGTAAAACCCCATAATTTAATTTTTTTACATGTATCCATCTATATCTACCTAACCTCTTACGCCAAACGAGTGGCTCAAGTTATCTGCTTGCTTGGACCACTAGGTATATCTTCCTGGTCGTGATGCAGTCATGGTCGTTCCATTGTCGTCATTCCAGCTTCGTGAGCTGGCTCTCGTCATGCTGCCGTCGCCACACTTTCCACTCCCACCCTATGGTCAAAGTTGCCTAATAGCTTGGACCGTTAGTTGTGTGTTTGGGGTAGTGATACCGTCACATCGTCGTCATTTAACATTTGTCATTCGGCTGTCGTAATACCATCGTCAAACAGTGGTCGTCATGCCACGGGTGGTACGCTGTAGTTTTATCATTGTCATCGCTTCAAGTGACGTCATTCCATTGTCATCATGCCATCGTCGTCTACCGCGTTCGTCTTTTCATCGGCGTCAATCATTCTTTATCGTTATATTGTAACCTTAATTCCGTTATCCATTCGGGAATATGTCACCCTTGTCCTGGTGTCATGGTCAGACAGTCGCTATGATGTCGCCATATGCAGACCGCCGTCGTTTTTCCGTCGTTGTTGTGCCTACATCTCACTGCATCTTCGTCATCGAATCTTGTTCCGCCGTCGTCGTCATGGCATCATCGTCGTACAAGTTTTGTGATGCAGTGCACGCCACGCCATTGCCATCGTACACTCCTCGTTATCCCACTGTCCTCAAGCCATTGTCGTGCCGTGGTCATGACTGCATCGTCGTCACACAGTCGTTGGATGCCGTCGCGGTCGTTCCATTGTCACCATTGTAACTGCGACATCCGACTCTCGTCATGCGGTCTTCGTCCTACCGTTGCCGACATGCCATCGTCTTCATGATGCCGTTTCGCCAACGTCCTCTCTTCAGCATCGTCAATCCCGCTGTCGACATGCCGTCGTCCCATGCCAACTCTGTCCATTTATCAACGTCATTCCTTATTCGTCATGCCATCATAGTCATGCAGCCATTAAATCCTCATTATGCTGCCGTTGTGACGCCATGGTTGTCATTGCGTCATCGTCACACAGACGCCATCATGCATCCATTGTCATACCATCGTCGTCGTGGCGTCTTGGTTGTTCCATCGTCGTCAATCCCGCTCCTTCCGGTTGTCGTGATACCGTGGTCGTCGCACCACCGTCGTCACACATCCGTCGTCTCTTTGTCTTCATGTCGTCCTCCTCTCGCAGTCGTCGTTATGCCACCGTCATAATTTAGAAATCGATATCTTATTCATTTCATGGCGTCTTCGTTATATGTCTTCCTATCATTTATTCTAATTCCATCTTCACTACGTCGGCGTCATGCATTCGTCGTCAGGCCTCCACGCACGTGGACGACCTTGACAAGCGAGTGCCACAGCAAAGTGGGATGGCATCGGAGTATGAGGGATGGAACCGAAGCAAAAAATACAGGGTCTCTTAAGATCTCTCGTAAGAGCTGAACGGCCGAAAGCCTACTCTTCCTCCTCTTATCATCCGCCTCATTCTCTTTGCCTCTTCTCTTTCTCTTCCTTCTTTTAGTCATTAATGCTCACTGCTAAGCATATTTAGTCATTTGTAATCAATTGTGGTCCCCCCCCCATCACAAGCCGTCGTTAGACACCTTCGTCATATCACAATCATTAGTAATCATTACAAGTCATTTCAATCATTATTAGTCAGTACTGGTCATTGCTAAGCATTTCTAGTCATTTCTAATCAATTGTGGTCATTACAAGCCGTCGTAAGACACATTTGTCATTTCGGAGTCATTACTAATCTTTCCAAGTCATTAGTAGTCATTATTAGCAATTACAAGTCATTATTAACCTCTACCAATCTCTATAATAACGTTATCATCCAACAACTGTTATTGTCAATCATTTTTCATTTTTCAAACTGTTTTTAATCTGTCTTCCTATGGCGTGATGACACTTCGGCTGACACTCCTGCGGTCAGGTCTGCAGACACAAACTTCACCATAAGCCTAGAAAGGCTTTCGCTTTTAAAAAAAAGTATCATAACTACCACTACACGTGTTCAATAAACGTGACTTTGGGGATATACGGTCTCTCGCTACACTGCTCGACTGCTATTCGCATTACCGCCGACAGTCATCGTGAGATGAGCTCTGTGGTATTTTTTGTTTTTGTTCCCGTGCCGAGCCAAAATATTTTCCCATTCCATCCATAGTTTTTTTGACACGAAGCCCAATATTGACCTCATGATTCTCCTTCAAGCGATAAGCCATCCACTGCCTAGCTTAAAAGGTTGCACTCTCCGTTTCGGTAACACTTTATGTTCACATTAACCAGTTTTGAGCGTCATTAAAAAGCTTTGGGAAATAGTATATTTTGAAGCTGAAGAATGCAATGTATGCGCTTTGACCCGCTCGGTGGCTTAAATGACAGCAGCAGAGATGACTTAGCGGACTGTGCAACTTTACCTGATTTTTAGCTCCGACTGCTATCCTCTTGAGCCGTGTTCTCAAACGTTGACATTTACTGAAGTTATAACGGTTCTTTGGATTTTTTTTAGTTTTAGCTCCATTTCGCACTCCCTTGGTGACTCCTTTTTTAAGCAAACTATGACGATGCATAATGCACGATGCCTCTCATTGGGCGGAATTTCTCCGCAGTGAGGCCAGAGCGTGCGGTCCCCTTCACTCCAACGCCGTGCGGCAGCTCGCATTGTACTCTGACCGCTTACTGCATCAACACAGCTATAGCGTGCGTGGTCTTCTTTATGAGGCATTGCGGGCAAGCACCAAGAGTACACGGCTTCCGCTCTAGAAAGCCTGGCTAGTTCAGCATAATTTCGGGGTGAAGCTATCCGGGCATGTTCAAGCTAATACTAGAAATTTGTTGAGTGTACGCCACACAGTTGCTCTGCTTTGACCGCTATCTAAAAAAACTTCTTGCACCACTGGTTAAGCAAAAGGTAGATTTTTGAGATTTCGGTAAAATTCATCATTTCGAGAGCTTGAGGATGAACGTGGCATACTTTTGCAAGATTACACTTGCGGTCCAGAGCAAAATGACCGAAATATCGACGTGGTCTGGTAGTGACAGCCGCTAATGTGCCTGCATTATGGGTTCTAAAAGGGGAATATAGGCTTGGGCTGGTTGGTAATACATAGTTACACTGGAAGTATAGCACTGGAAGGACGATCGACAAAGGCTAGACAGGACAAACGCTCAAAGCGCTTGTCCTATAGCGCTTGTCCTGTCTAGTCTTTGTTGATCATCTTTCCCACTCTATGCTTCCAGTGTATCTAAAAGGAGCCCACAGGTGAAGCGGTGTTGGCTTACTCGCACATCAGTCCACAATAATTTTGGAGAGCTAGAAAGTCTTCAAAAATATCCATATGGACGTTGGCTCCAGACCTACTTCTTGTACGGCCACCAAGTACACCACACTCGTCGTCCCGGCATAGTCTTGGTGGCGTGATGTCGCATTTAGAAATCTTTGTGTTTGCTTTCTATAGGAATGGTGTATTCGTGCCCGCGCGCCACCTATGAAGCAGCAAGAACGCTGAACATATTGGCGTCCGATTCTAGCTCTTGTGTGTACATATATACGGCTGCGTCAAGCCACTCGTACAGCTGACTCAAATTACTATCGAAGTAAAGTGACCTAATTATATACTTTTATTGATATCGGCATTCAAGATTCCGTATACATTGCTGCGCTTTATCAGGCAACGACAGAGCCAGACAAGCAGCGGTGTTGAAAAACGCGTCACTTTCTTCCCCTGTATGAGGAATGCTCATGTATTTATGGCTTATTCTGTAATAACTTCGTACCGTTTGTCCCCCTTTACACAGCTTAAAAGAAGAACCAAGTTGGGGTTAAAGTACATACTAGAATTGATATGTACACGGCCCAAACTACGGAACACGTTTCCAGAGCGCAGTTCATATATACTAAGGGGTTGAATATGGTCGGAACCCCATTTCTAAACGTTCATGTTTGCGTTGGACCGATTTAGTAATGAGACACTGCGTACGCTTCTTCCTTTTTCAACGTTACAAAAGCCCAGGCTTAATTGGTAGCCCAACTTGCGAGGCTAACCCTACATATAGAAGCAAAACCGTCAGAACCCCAACCGTATGTTCGCACATCTCAGACAGAGAGTCTATAATTTATTTCGGCTGTGTGGACATCATATAATGCAGTGCGGAAATTATTCGTGTGCTGCCCATGGAAACTTCCGCATGCTATGATGTTCGCGTGCGTTCTTGTGATCTTATTACTCTTTTCAGGAAAGGAATAGCTTGCTTTCTCCTCTTCGCGCGATTAGTCGTATTGGCTGAAGTGTTGGCCAATAAATAATTCGCGTGAAGTTTCTATAGCCACAAACACGGTTCTAACGCTTTGCGCAAGAAAATGTTCAAACATAAAAAAAAAAATTCCGGGCCGCCTGGTGCGCTTTTCAAATGAACGTTTTAATTTCTCTCTTTTGAGCCACAAAATCACCGCCTCACGCGGCCCTCGCCTATTGACGAATTTGACGAGCGTAGGACGACCGACTAATGGCACACACTATTATGGATTCCCTTCCCGCTCTCACTCTCTCCTTTCGCTTTTCAGTAAGCTGCCTCGGTACAAGGGTGCAGCACCTCTTTCCACAGCGTTTGGGGTGAGGCTGCGTAAATCAATTCGGCCGTAACCCGAGTTCTTGCCGCACACACAGCCCGATGCGTGACCTGCAAACCGCCTTTGAAGGTGAAAGGCAGGCACCGCACTGTGCAGATGTGTGCGGCCGGCTCTGATTGCGAGACTCATTACCCAAATTAGCTGTCTCGAGAGTCTCGAACGCCCCTCTCCGAACGGTGGCCGCGCGACGACGTACTAACAAAAGTGAAACCTAGAAACAGACAGCTAGAGCGATTGTGCACCCTTAACGTCTACATGGCTCGCCGTTACGTTGGCCCATACGAAAGACGAAGCAAAGAATACTAAATAATAGTAACATTAACAGGGACTCGTCGCGTGGGGAGTCTACTCTGCATAATGCTACAAATAGATTGCGCTCATCCTCTTGCCTACGGTGTTGTGGCTCATTCGCGTTGGCGTCGGGGATGAAAAAAAGCCTCCTCTGCCAGCGAAGTTTCCGATGCTCTGTTACCGCTTCCCCGGCAGGATTCTTTGTTTTCCTGTCAACCTCGTTAATCTTTGTATTCCAACTTCCGAAAATATTCCGTTTACAGCAGAGTGATCTTGCGATTGATTGCGGCGGTGAGTGTGGGACGCCTTTCGTTAAAGCCGGGGAGCCCGTCGCTAAAAACAGCTGGCGGTGAGTAGCATGTCTTTCATGGGATTTGGAGCATGTGTAATAGGAGCAAAGAAGGAAAAGAAAAAGAACTGAGGGGAGACGTACACCGTTGAGGTGATACGAAAGCCGGGATGAAGCAGCGATTGAAGGACAGGGCAAACAGAAACGTGGGGGGGGGGGGGAGCGAACTGGCCGGCAAAAGGCACGCTTTACGCTCTCATCATAGGAACGCCAGACAGATTTGCCAGGGAGAGGCGTTACGCGCACTCGCTGTTTTCTTTTTTTAATGCACTTTATTTCTCTACTCGGCAGCTTTCAATTCGAAATCACGAGCAGCAGACGCACATCGTAGCGAAAAGAAACCGCTAATTAGGTATTTCACTGTTGCAGGTAGCCATCGCTGTAGACATTGATAAATTCACGGCTCCATCACTCCGCCTTCCTGCTTCAATGCATGACAAGGCAATTAACCTTGGACAAAGAATCGCTACCATCGACGATGCAACGACTGATGCCTTATAGCTGCTCGGAAATGAATGATTGTGTGGTGTTTATTGGCGCAAGGGCCTGGTATTGCTCGGAAATCCCCTGTACGTATGTGGAGACCGCATCTTTTTTTTGGCACTGATGCGCTGACTGTAGGGGTCAAGTTACTCCCAGCGATGTTTTGGTGAACGAACGGATGAGCCCATCCGCTTGACGCGCCACTGCCATCGCCAGCTGTCGCCGTTCCGGATTGGCTGGACCTTCAAGATTGGTGGTTGGCAGCATTGCCCTGTTAGCGAATAGTCGGACAGAGTCCCAGCTTATGGCACATATTTGTAGAAAGGAGTGCAAGGCTATAGGCTTCAACTTGAACTAAACGAGCTTTCACTGGGCTCAGTACAGATAAACGAAATACAAAACGTAAAAAAAAAAAACACTCAGAAGATTAAATGAAGAAGCGAGAGAGTAGCATGGAGAAGTAGGGACATATATTCAAATGGAAAGTCAACAGCATTGTGAGCATAACGGAACATAGGGTGTTATACGACTACGAGAATTATATGGCAGTGTGAGCGCATGGCAAGAAGTCTTCTTTCCTGGATTTGCACGTGCAAAATCGGTGTTGTGTACGATCACTACTCTTATGTCTTAAATGTCATAGTAGAGAGTATCTGCAATGCAATCGGGATTAAACATCAATCAAAGAGCTATCGTAAATCTTGCTCTAACTACGTACAAAAATATGACATACCCTCTGTGGTCATTGTTTCCATGCCGTCGCAATTTTTGTTGGGAGACCATCGTGGCAAACATTTAGGAGAGTCTGCGAAGATTTGCAGATGTATATATTAGGTATAACAGGAAAGTTAACCAGGTGATGTCTCCGGTTCGCTACCCTACCCTACCCTACAAAGGGGAAGGGAAAAAGAGGTACGAAATATCTAACAAAAATAAGGAAAAAATTAAAATAAACGTAAGAATATGCATGTGCGGGCACTGCAGTAACACAGTCGATCAAGCTGCTACATACTCACATACTTTGTCAATTTCACAGAGACATATACAACGTCACACAGTGCGTTGTGTCACCAAGTCATAGTTTATATGGAGCCAACAGGCAATGAAGCCAAGTAAAGCATACGTGTAATTAGCGGTGGTCGGAAGTGAAATGTAGAAAGTAATGTGGAAACGGGAAAAGAAAAGTGTAGGAAAGGGTAATTCGTACCTATGGGCGCAGAACGCACAAATTCGACATTTTGCGTACGTTTCATCCCCAAATTGTTCACCACTACCTTGAGTACCTTGCGCAAGATCTAACTCTGGGAGCGCTAGCCAGTGACACTTAGGCCTGTGGTACGCGGATGTAGAACATCCCTTTTGGTCATTGGTGTCAAGTAACGCGTGAACTTAAGAGCTGGCACGTGGCTAATGACCCCTCGTATGCGACCTAAAAGCGCCAAAACAATATTATATGACCAAATTGAAGGCCATGGCCGTAGCACAATTGGTCGTGCAGCGCGCACGTAATACGGAGGTTGTAGGTTCGGATCTCACCGGCTAGAAGTTATCTTTTTCATACACTTTTATTTACCCTTTTTCCTCATTATTTCTACATTTCAATTTCAACTACAGTTAACACGCTTTCTTTAGCTTCATTGCCTGTTGGCTTTATACGGATGTCATTGGCAAAAATCCATCACCTCAGTTATCCTTCTCGTTAAGCCACAGTTTGTCGTACAATCTCGTGTGTCGTGTGTAATGTAGCAGCAGCGCCTTTGTAGCTGCTCGCGCTCTAGTCTCTGTATGCCAGTCTCCGAAAAAATCAGAATCGCAGGACTTCTTAACAACGTAAGGAGAATTCGAGCAGAAAAAGAAAAGCTGCACTCACTGTAGATCAGTTTTACGATAGAAGACTCTCCAAAGCCTGCTCATTTCTATCTTCTGCAATCCAATACTCGGAGGATTTTACGTGTAATGCGGCAGCGTTGGAGCTAAGTGCACACGAAGAAATGGCCATCCACAACCACATTTACATGTAGCCCGCACCGATATACAGATTGTTATATGCTTGCGCTATAGTAACTGCAAACTTCCTTGTGGTTAACTTGCCTGTGCAAATTCCCCGGCCTCCTGATGTTACTGATTGGGGCAAACGTGACACTATCAAGATCTTTTTTTAACCAGGATTTCACTAGGCAAAGATGCCGAAGCATACCCAAGGCTTGTTCTCGCAAGTTTAGGTCATCCCTTGTTAAACAGCTCTTCATCTTTGTCTTCGCCGAACTTATTCACTTTGCTTCTAGCTACAGTACGCAGCACAAGACAAAAAAAAAAGGCTGTTCGCGTCTTTTCTTTTTTTCTTATCACTTTTCCTCACTCTGAGTAATCGGCCTACTAGTCCCAGTCACGGGGCTTATATAAATCAGCGGTGCCAGCGAAAGTGAAAAGCGAGGCACATTTGTCTTGAATATTTTATACCTCGCTGCCCGAGCAGCTGGCATGCCTTAGCCGGATATCTATCTCAGTTAGCCTCCATGAGAAGGGCTCGTGAGCACACCTAATAGGAATGCGCCCACCGTTGCCTGCATTACTAAAAGCTACACTTCCTTCAGGGCGCCCGAGGACGGAGATAAGGAAAACCAGAGGCAGAACCGAGTAAAAGACTCGACCACGTGATTAGACCCTACTGCCGGCAAGAAAAAGTGCAAAGATGACATTGACGGTGCCTTTCATTGTCTAGATCAATGATAGTCTAATCCCTACCATGGGAACAAAGAGTTCGGCTAACGTAGGCAAGAAATAAAAGGGAAAAAATTACAGAATTGTAGGCGTGGGGTAAGAAAGAGTGGCCATTTTTTTTTGTTACACAGAAACAGCCTATTCGGAGTTATTTGCTACGAAAAATTGCGCGGCATTTAGGGAAGTAATATTTGCGAAGGCACTGAACACAGACAAGAAAATGTGAAATGAATTCGGGTATATAGATGGTTGGGCGTAGAATCGTGTGCCGTGTTTGTAAGGCATAAGCCGTACGACTACAAGTACTACGAGTAATCACTGACCCACACACCAAAACAGGTAGTCTTGCGCTTGAACACAGGACTGTTCAGTTATCGGACGGTTCACAGGATGAATTAGAAAATCGAGATAAGGCGACGCGCTCGGCTGCTCGCGGGGCGCTCAAAAAATCTTGGATGCGGCGTACCGGGATCTACGTCATAGCGACGACCACCAGCTGAACGCGTCGTCGCCTAAGCTGCTGTTTAAAGGCTACCAACAAGAACTATAGAATTGCGAACCCTACGGAGTTACCAAGATTGGTTCAGTGGAATGTACCACTCGTTTCTAACAAATGTAGCTAAGGTAAGAATTCGTTGCAGTTGGCCTTTGAGCGTATACAAAACGGTACTGCCGCGATAGTAGGGTTAGCTAACGGCTATTCTCCCTACGGAACTACGCAATGAAACAACAAACGATATCTAAGTACATTCACTTAATCAAATATAGCCTTCAAGTGCACCATTCCCGCGATAATCCGAGTGACATTTTGGAAACGTTCGGCTATTCGGCACAGGTCATGTACAAACGACCAGCAGATCAGGCGATGATGATGATGATGATGATGATGATGATGATGATGATGATGATGATGATGATGATGATGATGATGATGATGATGATGATGATGATGATGATGATGATGTCATATTATGGCTCGTACCCACACTGGGGGATTGGCCAAGAATTGCGTGCTGAAGCGATTACCTATTCTTTTGAAATGTTACTCATTCGGTGAAAAAAATATATAAGAAAGAAAGAAAAGGAAACCTACAAAAACTAATAAATTACATTACAAGAAAACAATCAAAAAGTTATTCGTTTTGTGGATTGTATGTAACCGCAAACGGCATCAAACACGTCCCTGTGGCTGACCCCTCTAATTGACGCACCGAAAGATAGTATCATTTCTGATGATAACATTAACCCTAATTTAGCTAGCGGAAGTTCTAGATGTCTTTTTCTTATCTATTTGTATCGCCGACATACCAAAAAGTAGTGATCTAGTGATTCTATTTTGGGCAGTATGGACAGAGGCAATAGCGTCAGACCAGTCCTGTGTAAATATTAGTTTAATGGAGGGACACGGTAGCGTAATCTCGCCATCACTACTTCTGATCGTCTTGATGGGCACCACTAGATTTTCCACGGAAATTTTAGGTGCTGATATTCTGTACATATAGTTATTAATTCATTGACATCTCTATGAATTGAATATTTTCTATATCTAATTGCTGTTATGTGCGCCACTACTAGAATAACCGGCATTAGAGGTCGACTCAGGGATGCTCGTGCTAATGAGTCTGCCATTTCATTTGAATGTAAGCCACAGTGGCCAGGTACCCATAATAGTTTTAGAGAATTCCACTGTGGAGGAACTAATGTTAGAAACGCCTTTAGAGTTGCCGAATTGGCTGAAGCTGTAAGCGAAGTACAGACCGAAAGGAAATCTGTTATAATAATCGCCCTTATTGAGTTTGAAGGGAGTTTCCAAAGCGCTAAAATCCCTGCTAAAAGTTCGACTTCAAAAACGGATGTGAAATCTGGCA
Source organism: Dermacentor andersoni (assembly GCF_023375885.2). NCBI lineage: Eukaryota > Metazoa > Arthropoda > Arachnida > Ixodida > Ixodidae > Dermacentor > Dermacentor andersoni. Next base: position 129,201,311 of record NC_092815.1, on the reverse strand, counting down.
ATCTCAAGGATAATGACCAGCCAAGAGGAAGCGAGCAAATGCCTACACCCGCCTTTTCGTTGTTCCCTGAAGCGTCTGTAACCATTATGTTATTTGTTTGTACGTGTGCTAGGTAATCTTGCAACAGGTTATTTTAAAAGGTGGCTGATTGAAACTTAGAGTTTGGGGGGAAATGTCATCAAAATCAATCTTAATATTTTGATTTGATTCGGTTGATGGAATTACCTCTCGAATGTTCACATTCAGGCCATCTAATTGTTTTTATACAAATATCTGTGGATTGTGAAAACGAGTCCAATGAGCAAGGAAGAAGGAATTTCGATCAATAATAAAGGCGTATTTAGATCGTCTAAGTGGCAAGTTGTAAAATTTCAGAAATGCTTTAATTGTTAAGCTGCGAAATCTGCAGGGCAATGTTGGAAGGCGTGCTTCTTGATGGATAACATTATTAGCCACAAACCTGGGGAGTGCCAGACGCAGGCGCAGGGCCTCACGCTCCAAAAGAATGAGACACTTTATTTCATATAAGCAGGGCCGCCTGAGAACAAGACACACCCAAATTCCAATATGGGGCGCATAAACATTTTATAAATCATCAACTGTGATTGCCTACGTAGCCCATATTGTCGGTTACTCAATATCCGCAGAATATCTAAAGCGCGTTGTGTCTTACCCGCTACACTTTCTATGTGTGGACTCCAGTTGAGTGTTCTATTATATCTGATTCCCAAATATTTTAGGGACTCAACCTGTGGAATGGGTTCTTGCTTATAAGCTACAGAAATTGAAACCAGATCCATGACCGGGAACACTAAAATAGCGCTTTTACTTACATTTATTGACATACAAATTGTCTGAAGCCTTACCTCTAGCATACTCATGTATCTTTGTAATTTTTGGTATAAAGTATTAATGTCAGTGTCGGCCGCAAAGAATGCAATGTCATATGCATACACGTAAACATGCACGTCCTGACAAGCGCGGATGGAGCTCATTAATATATTAAATAATATTGGGGATAGGACCGCTCCTTGGGGAACACCACGAGTCTGTATGAATTTAGACGATGAACATCCGTCCTTGAAGCAATAAAATTTTCTTGTTCGCAAAAATTCTGCCAACCACGCGGTAATATAATTTGGGAAATTACGACGCTGCAGAATATCCAGCAAAATTGAATGTTCAACGCTGTCATAAGCTTTAGCTGTGTGAGCTCATAAGCTTTAGCTTTAGCTTCTGCTTCACCAAAGCAGAATATTCTCTCCTTTTCCGGGCAAGTTGGATGCGGCTCTCTAACTCAGCGTGGGAACACCATATTGAGCAATTAGCTCTGAAGCCTATTTGATGTGGACTTAATATTAAATTATCCGTCATCCAGATAGTAATTCTGCAATGTAATGCCCTCTCTATGAGCTTCACCATATTAGAAGTAAGAGAAATGGGTCTGGTGTTTTCTATGTTATAACCTACTCCTGGTTTTTTAGGCATCGGGATTACTTTAGCTACTTTCCAATCGTAAGGCATCCAGGCTTTGTGTAAGGAATAGTTTATAACATTTAGAAGGTCTCCAGGAGATAGATCGAATAAAAGTTTTATCATCTGAATAGTAATTCCGAGCAGGCAAGTCCTTAACGTCGTCGTCTTCAGCCCCAAGCTCGTGCTCTCCTTCTTCAGCCTTGCGTTCAGCATTGTAACAACATTACGCGGATAATCATCGTTGATGGTTTCTCCATATTTATTTTGTGAAACCGGGCCGAGATTCATAATATGTTTACATTTTATTTGTAAACTGTGTTTGGAAACTAGTAAGCGCCACGAACTGTCTTCAATAAGCGAGTCTTCCCCGCTTTATGTGTGTGTGCGCGTGCGTGTGCGCGTGCGTGAGCGTGCGCGAGCGTGTGCGTGAGCGTGCGTGAGCGTGCGTGCGCACGTGCGTGCGTGGCCTGAGCTCCTTGGCGTGCGGACATTTCAATTGCGCGTTCGAGCCTATTTTTATCAGCATTTGCGAATCTGCACTCGCTAACTGCACTTTTTGATTACTCTATAGCTCCGACACTGACGAGTATGCAATTGTTGTGCTCTACTCTTTTTGTCATATACACTGCAGTAGATATAGACAGGGGTCATTTTCTCATTTTTCTTCCACCGGGATAAACATTTCAACGAGAAAAAACAAAGGCTCTGGTACAAATATTTAAGCATGCTGTTGGTCCCGTTGGTCGGGGAACAAGGAGAACACTCAAACACCACATGCACTATAGGATACAATTGGTTTGCAGTCAAAACAGACGACACGCCTGACATCATAAATAAAAAAATATATATATTCTCGGAATTTTTATCATTGTGAAAGCTGCATTGGTTGCTATAAACAGTGAATCGGTTGTTCATGTACGCCTAAATTATAGTAAACGAGCGTCTCCGCATTCAACCTTTCAGAGTGCGGCTGATGCGGTAGATATTAGATTCAGCGGTGGTATAGGCACCCTGTCACCACCACGCATAATCGAACGGGTCGCTTACGGACGCTGCAGCGCAAGCAAAACACTCACCCTGTGCGTCCGAATACGTCGCAAAAATTATTATGTAGTTTTTCTCCGCACCCACGCGCAAATTGTAACAACCCTGACACCTGGCGAACGAGAGACGGAGGCGTAAGAGGATCTAGGCAAGCGCTATCTATAATACGAGTTCGGCAAAACAGTTTCATAGGTTGTTTCGAGACGTCCTGTATCGCACTAAAGAAATACAATTTTCTATTTAACAAGCTCGCCCAAATATTCGGCGCTTTCTGAACCCGCTCTTTACGAAAACAAATGTTCTGCGAAGCGTTTCAACTATTTTTTCGCTAATCCCAGAAAAAAGAAGAAGCAGAAATGAAATGGAGGAAGTCGGCTTAAGATACCTCGGTTCTGTAAACAGGTACCTCGGTGTCCCCGTAGAATTCATTAGATTGGGATTAAGGACACCCGTTTTTCCGCGGCTATGGAAATGAAGCATCGTGTTCATGCATATACTCAATGGTTTTGTAACAACGTATATGCTTAGCGCGGTGCCCCATCCAGGTTTCTTTGCCTCGCAAACAGAAGACGGTAACGCTAATTACGGCGAGTTGCGTCTCTGACAAGTATGAAAACAGTAGGGTAAGTAAGCCAACGTTTATTCTCTCTGGAGACGCATACAACGGCTCATGCTATAAACACATCAAGCTGGTTTCTGTCTTCATCCTATGCATCTTCGAACAGCTTTTTCGGAGCAAGAAATGACAGGGACGATAAAGAAGCACATACGGACAGCGCTGAGTCTCGAGCATATATTATACAGAGCGTGAATGCTATGGAAATGCGCATGCGAATTGGGAAACGAAATGACTGAAAAAACACGAAAGGGGAGGCAATCAGTTTAACGCTTGTGCGTTCTTTGGGGGAATTTGATTTCCTTATCGCTTCATCAGATAAAAGGCTGGCTGACACTGGTGCACTGCTCCTGCTGATATTGTCACGTGGTCGTGACGTCAAAGAACACAGTAGCAATACTGTGAAAGGCAAAACTAGCTTTTATTGGGCGAACCTGCGCACACCAAACAGGCTACGCTTAAAGCACACCGAGAGCGGCGAACACAGTCGGCGGTCGTCGAAAACCTGATGAACGGGTCAAGCGCGTCGGCTTTTATACATCAATCGTCGAATGTTCCAGACTAATCGCTGGGACCCGCATGTCTTCCACAAAGTTCTACATTATTCGCGTCGCGCACGCATGCAATCAGTTTACACAAGGTTCGGTCACAGACAGCGGATAGAACCATCGATAACATTCCAGAAACTTCCGATACATGCAGGCGCGCCCTGCGCTGTGCGATAACATTTGTTAGGCGGTGAAACGTGTCACCCCATAAAGACAAGTAAACGTGTCGATATGATCCGGCTATAAAATTATAATTTTTCCAAGGTAGCACTGCCTGTATAGAATTGTACTTTTACTAAACACTGACTCGCACTGATCTTTCGTGCAGTACGCTACTAGGTTTTGGAAATCGCTCCTTTTCCGATGTTCTATGGCGTACTCGTAATCTCACGTTCACGCATCGTCCGGCGCGTCCGATATAGGTACTGCCGCAGGACCGAGCCACCTGGTAGATTACATTTATGGCGCAGGGGATGAACGGGCTCCTATGTGCGACAGCGCAATTTTAATTCTTTTTAGGATCGCCTTCAACCTTAAGTTTCATACGTGCGGTTGCATCTTATTAGGGGCTGTGAAAACAACGTTCACACTTTAGTGGGACGTGGTATTCTTTAAATTGTTAACTGGTAGCTTATGAACATGTGGCAGCGCGGCGAGCTGATTTTGAACCTCCTTATGTTCAGGTTCTTGAACCGTCATGCAAGCTTCTCGCAGGATGTAGTTACAATGTAGTCTGGAAACCCGGACTTCTTTGGCATCCCAGTTAGACACGGGTGAGCAGTGCGTCAAAGCGTGATTTGTACACCGCCTCTCATGTCAAAGATACAGCTATACCGTTCTTATTGACTTTTGAATGGGCTGTGGTGTAGAATAATAGTGTATTTAGTGATTCAGGTGCATACTTCCCAACACATATATTCATAAAGAAATTTGAGCCTGAGGTACAAGAACTGAAGCTGTTGTTCCTTTGCCAGCTCAATTGTAAAAGTGGTACCGCATCCACTTCACTTGAACAATTTTAAGATTTCTGTTCACGTCATCCACTTCCCACAGGGTCAGGTTATCATCAACTTAAGCAAAAATTTTAAAAGCCAAGCCATTCAAACGTGAAAAATTAAACCTGTCCACGTTGTTAACGAAAATGTTTTAAGTGTTTATGCCACTGTAGAGCCAACAAAGTACAGAGCGCTCTAGCCACTTAGCCCACGCGGCCGTTAGAAAAAACCCCGACCGCTGGATAAAAGTGGGAAAAACTATGCTATGCTGAAGAAACATGCTTAAGCCATTAGGACACGCGTATAAAAAAATAAAAGAAAGAATGTGACGTACGCTTTTCGGTCTCTGTCTCTCACTCACACACACACACACACTCACACTCACACACACACACACACACACACTCACACACTCACACACTCGCACTCGCACTCGCACTCGCACTCGCATACACTCATACTCACTCACACTCACTCACACTCACACTCACACTCACACACACACACACACACGAAGGCGCTCCCTTCGAAGCATTGTGAACGAAGCATCGTGAGGCTGTAGGTAATGTACGCGTGTGCAGGCGTGAGCTCCATACAAACACGCCATCATCATGCTTTCATTGTCATTCCGTCATCATTTCAGCTCCTTCATTCTGTTGGATTATTCTTTTGTTCTCATTCCGTCGTCATTGTTCCGCCGTCTTCATTCTCTCGTCCGTCCTTGCATTCTCATTTACTCATCATAGTGGCGCCGTCGTTCAGGTTCTATCATTGATCCGTCGCCGTCATTCCAACGTATCCCATCCATAGCCATCATACCATCGCGATCGCGCCGCAGTAATATTGTTGTTATCATTCATTTTCGATCATGACGCCGTCATCATGCCATCTTCGTCAGTGCGTCGTCATCGTACAGACGCTGTCGTGTATTTGTGATCTAAAAGAACAGAATGGCACGCTAGTTGCTACTGCACGACTTGATTTAAAGCGCAAGACAGGACGTAGGACAACAAAAGAGGACGAAGACAGAACGCAACTAAAAACTTAATCTTTCTTACACATGGTTAATACATATATACCATAGTACAACAGGAAGAAGAAAGCCACCGTCGCCACACAGATTACTTTTCGGCATAATCATCCACCACAGGGATATGGTATATGTGCTATGGTATATGTATATGTATTTACCATGTGCAATAAAAATTCAATTGCTACTGGCGCTGCGTCTTCGTCCTCTTACGTTTTCCTACCTACTCTTTTGCGCTTTGCTTCATCTGCTGTCGCAATAGTCGTGGTGCCATCGAGGTCATTCCATCGTCGTCAGTCTAGCTTCGCCGTCCAATTGCTGTCATGCTGTCTTCATCCATCGTAGTCATTCATCATCATCATCATCATCATCATGGTGGTCAAAGGCCTCTCCCATACTTCTCCAACTACCCCGGTCGTGTACTAATTGTGGCCATGTTGTCCCTGCAAACTTCTTTGTCTCATCCGCCTACCTAACTTTCTGCCGCCCCCTGCTACATTTCCCTTCTCTTGGAATCCAGTCCGTAACCCTTAATGACCATCGGTTATCTTCCCTCCTCATTACATGTCTGGCCCATGCCCATTTGTTTTTCTTAATTTAGACTAAAATGTCAGTAACTCGCGTTTGTTCCCCCACCCAGTCTGCTCTTTTCTGATCTCTTAACGTTACAGCCATCATTCTTCGTTCCATAGATCGTTGCCTCGTCCTCAATTTAAGTAAAACCCTTTTCGTAAACCTCCAGGTTTCTGCCCCGTACGTGAGTACTGGTAAGACACAGCTGTTATACACTTTTCTCTTGAGGGATAATGCAAACCTGCTTTTCATTATCTGAGAATGCCTGCCAAACGCACCCCAACACATTCTTATTCTTGTGATCATTTCAGTCTCATGATCCGGATCCGCAGTCACTACCTGTCCTAAGTAGATGTATTCCCTTACCACTTCCAGTGCCTCGCTGCCTATTGTAAACTGCTGTCCTCTTCCGAGACTGTTAAACATTACTTTAATTTTCTGCAGATTAATTTTTAGACCCACACTTCTGTTTTGCCTCTCCAGGTCAATGAACATGCATTGCAATTGGTCCCCTGAGTTACTAAGCAAGGCAATATCATCAGCGAATCGCAAGTTACTAAGGTATTCTCCATTAACTTTTATCCCTAATTCTTTCCAATCGAGGCCTCTGAATACCTCCTGTAAACACGTTGTGAATAGCATTGGCGAGATCGTATCTCCTTGCCTGAAGCCTTTCTTTATTGGGATTTGCTTTCTTTATGGGGGACTACGGTGGCTGTGGAACCGCTATAGATACCTTTCAGTATTTTTACATACGGTTCGTCTACACCCTGATTCTGTAGTGCCTCCATTACTACTGAGGGTTCGGCTGAATCAAACGCTTTCTCATAATCAATGAAAGCTATAAGGGTTGGTTATATCCTGCACATTTCTCTATCACCTGATTCATAGTGTGAATATGGCCTATTTTGAGTAGCCTTTACGGTATCCTGCCTGGTCCTTTGGTTGACAGAAATCAAAGGTGTTCCTGAGTCTGTTTGCGATTACCTTAATAAATACTTTGTAGGCAACGGAGAGTAAGCTGAACGGTCTATAATTTTTCAAATCTTTTGTGTCCCCTTTCTTATGGATTAAGATTATGTTAGCGTTCTTCCGTCGTCATTAGACCATCGTTATCATTTCAGAATCGGCACTTGATTGTGGTGATGTAATCGTGGTCGTACCCCTTGGCCCCATCATCTACATTCCTTCTTCGTCATTCCATCATCCTCATGCAGACGTCTGCAAGCCGTCATGATCGTTGTTATTCTGTAGTATTAACTTCAGAGTCAGAATGCAATCGTCGTTATACCATCTTCTTAATTCCGTCGACATCATGCACCTGTCGCGATGCATTCGTGGGTATATCGCTGTCGTGATGCCGTTGTTTTCGTTCTGCATATTGTCATTGCAGTTTCGTTATTTCATTGTCGTGATGCCGTCTTCGTCGCGCCGTTTTCGCCATACCATTGTCATGAATTAAGAATCGTCATCTCATTACCATCATGCCGTCGCCATGCAGTCACGGGCGTTCGATCGCCGATTATCTGTCGTAGGCATTCCGGTGACTTCCTGCCATCGTCATCACTCCGCCATTCTGATGTCATCATCGTCATGCTTTTTGTTCGTTTGTCGTAGACCCAGTCTCACCACCCCATTGTCACTATCTCCTTCTCCTCCTGTCGTCGTCACACTCTCATTGTCATTCCATCGCCGTCGTCCGTCACATTCACATGGTAGAGCGGCGAGCACTGCAACTTTATGTTGATTTCCCGGTGAAAATGTATTCCGCTTTGTCGTATGCTGTATACTTCCAAATTATCGTTAAACAAGAACGACGTTGTTCGCAAACACCAATGAAAGCAACGCTTAATTCAATTCCTACAGTGCGTGAAGTCTTGTTACTTCTTTTTTTTTTTCTTGTAGTGATACGGCTCGCAACCTCTGAGTGTAGTTCAATATAACCTCGCAAATGCTAAGGAACGTATACCATAAAAAAAAAGTGACAACTTTTGATGCTTTCCATTTCAACAAAGTAAAACTTGGCTCGTTATATAAGGATTTCTTGCCGTTGCCGCCAAGCATTTCTTACAGTTCGTTACGCAAGGAATAAAATTGGGAAAATAAGCTTTGTTACGCGTTTTTTCCTCTGCTCCTGAGACCTTCCAAAGTAAACTGACAATCTCGCGAGGCATATTTTGAATTGAGATTAAGGATTATAAGTCTTCCGAACTGAGCTCGCTTTTTCTGCATAATAAAGAGCCTAAACAAAGCGTTGCTCGAGGCTCACTTCGCCCCGTGGATTACAGGGGACCTTCCTGTCGATGCAATACAAAAGGAGTTCGTGTTGTTGGCCTGGAAGAGCGGAAGTAAAGTAGCAGATGAAAGGGACAGAGGTTAACGATAACACAGTTGCCGTGGGCGAATTCATACCAGCCAGAGGAGAAATTATAGAGAAGGTAAAGGGAAACTACAAAAAAAAAAGTGAGAAAGAGGAATTCCATTGAATGATCTTGAGAAGTGCACACACACAAGTAGCGGGGAGAAGTACTAGCGGGAAATGGCAGATGGCAGCACCTAAAGAAAATGTTTCTTTTTTTTGTATTCGGGAGGACATGGCGCGCTCATAATATGTACATACATACGCTCCATCATAGCCTGAGCAAATGAGAAGATGAACAGTTATTAACGAAAACAAAGTATTAAAAAATAAACTCAGAACAAGAGTGTTATATATAATAAAGTGAAAATTATTTTAGAGTTTTACATGCCACAACCACAATCCGTCTGTGATGATAATATATATACGTACACGAACGAGAAGAAAGGAGTTAAGCGAAGGGCCCGATTTTTAATATACATAACATAAGACGTCAACAAACACACCAATGACAATATCTGGGAAATTGCTTCCACTCACTAATTGAATTTTAGAAATTGATAATTTAATGGCACTGAAAGTGGATGAACAAAGAACAATTTGCAGCAGGTGGGGAACCATCCCACGTCTTCGCATTGCGCGTATGATTCTCGCACGCGTAATGGGGTGGTTTTGCGGTTGCGCTGAATTATGCCATTTTAAGCCCGAGGGAAGTGGCGGGTATGCCCTCTCCCTTTCAGACCGTGCACATCATCATCATGACCGTGCACATCATCAATCATGATTTGACACAGGTTGTTCGTGAAAACACACGTATAGCAGGATCAGCGCAGTCTACGCTTGACTTAGTTTTTCTTGATGCGTGTTTGGATAATTACAAAGTATTAATTCAAAGTGGGCTATCTGATCACAAACTTATTTCTGTTGAAATTAAAACCGATCTTGCTTCTGCCCGAATTAAAGGAAAGACCACATTTGTTCGCCAGTATGACAAAGCCGATGACACGAGCATTATCGACTATCTATCATTTATGTTGGACAGTTTCAGAGCGGAAAGTGACGTCAATGACTTGTGGCTGCGGTTTAAAGATATTGTCTCGTATTGTATCTCAACATTTGTACCGTTGCGAAAACAAAGACAAAGGAAACAAAATCCATGGGTAACCAGAGAAATAATTCATTTAAAGAGACAGATCGCCCGCCAAAGACTCAAGAGAAAAAGGAACCACGAAAAAATAGCTCTGTTATCACGGCAGTTACGAACTAAGCTTTATACAGCCAAAGAGAAGTATTACACCGAAACCTTGTCCAACTTTATGGTCTCCTCCCCACACAGTTTTTGGCGTCACTTATCACAGCCCGAAAATAACCCACATAGCATTATCGTGGACGGTTCGGTCCTGCACGATCACGGAACGATTGCGTCACATTATAACACGTTTTTTCAGTCTGTCTTTTCCCCGCGGTCTGTTGGTGATGCGTCGCAATATCAGATGCCAGGTCATCGTTCTTCGGAAATGCCGGACGTAAACGTAACGTACGAAGGCGTCGTTTCCCTCCTGCTAAACATTAACATAAAAAAATCTAATGGTCCCGACGATATACCAAATGCTTTTTTACGTAGATATGCGGAATGGGTTGGACACTATCTTACGATCATCTTTAAAGCGTCACTTGAACAAAAACGCGTCCCAAATGACTGGTTAGTGGCCAAGGTTGTTCCGGTTTTCAAATCAGGCGACCGGCAAAAAATTGAAAATTACCGCCCCATTTCCTTATCTTGTGTATGCTGTAAACTTCTAGAGCATATAATATCAAAATCAATATACACCTACCTGGAAGACAAAAAACTTCTGTATTCCAATCAGCATGGTTTTAGGCGAAATCTTTCGACAGTGACGCAACTAGTTGAAACAATTGATGATTTTGCGAGGACTTTGGATAACAAGGGGCAAATTGACTGCATTTGTCTTGACATGTCCAAAGCCTTCGACAGAGTCCCTCATTCAGAACTCATTGATAAGTTGGTTCATTTTGGCATAAACTACAATGTAACACAATGGATTCGTGCATACCTAACAGGCAGAACTCAGTACGTAGAAATTAATGGCTCCAAATCAGAATTATTAGACGTCACATCGGGTGTTCCACAAGGGTCTGTGTTGGGTCCAGTCTTATTTCTTGTTTATGTTAACGATATTGCGCAATGTATTAGCAAAGACATAAGGGTGCGACTTTTCGCAGATGATTGCCTTCTTTATAAACAGATAAACAACCAGGACGATTCGAAAATTCTTAACGAAGCTCTGCAGGTGGTTGAACAGTGGTGTGAAGTTTCAAAAAAGGAAAATTAACAGAAATAAAACTTTTGTATTTCGTGTCACAAACACGACAAAACATGTTGTTGACTTTAACTACACCCTGGGTTCATTTACACTTGCCGCAGTTGATAGCCTTAAATATTTAGGCGTAACTATTTCCAAGAATCTGAGTTGGAAGGAGCACGTTAAAAACATTTGTTCGACAGCAGAAATGAAACTCTGGTTTTTGCGTAGGAAGCTCAAGCTTGCTTCGAAAGACGCTAAGTTAACTGCCTACCTATACCTGGTAAGACCCACACTGGAATACGCCAGCATTATTTGGGACCCTTATGAAACAGGATTGATAAACATGATTGAAAGAGTCCAACGAAGAGCTGCTCGATTTATTCTATCTCGTTACTCGCAAACTGATTCTGTTACAGAAATGCTGCAACTACTTAACTTACCCTCCTTAGCCGAACGACGCCATGTAGCCAGACTTAAGTTTCTTTTTTTTCTTTGGAAAGGACATTTCAACATAAATACTACTCCCTATTTAGCACCAAAACAAGGCAGAACCTCAAGAGGTACACATGAACATAATTTCCGGATATCTCAACTGCACATTAATGCGTACGCCAATTCTTTCTTCCCCAGAACAATAAATGAATGGAACAGACTACCAACAGCCATTATTCAATGTGATACCGTAACACAATTTGAAAACAATCTGAGGCAAATCATGTCCCAAACAAAATTATGTACATTATGTTAGATTAACACAGATTGTGTTTATTGTTCCTGCATATTGCTTTTGTATTTGTGCTGTTACTGGTTTCCTGGTTCTCTTTATGAATGTATGCTCAAAAAGAGTGTTTTATGTATAATTTGCGTGCATTGTGTATAATGTACATTATGTTTTTTTTATTTTCTGTGCTGTACCCCACCCCTGTAACGGCCTCCGGGCCAACAGTATGACTAAATAAAATAATAATAACACCCCTAGGCAACTACTCTGCTGTGGCGGCACCTGCAACAGCTACAAAATTTGGTGCCCTACTTTACTGGAGTGACCTTCCCGATATCATGAAGCGGTGGTGGTGGTGGTAACAACTTTATTGAGACTCTGCTCAGTTGTAATCTGGCAGGCCCGAGTCCTAGAATGGCCCCTCACGAGGAGCGACCCTTTCGGCCCAGGCAACGAGGGCTTTTTGTACTTAGTTTATCAAGCTGCGATCTGGCTCGCTTCATGCTCGCCTGACGTTGAAGTGTCAAGCGTCACGCCAATCAAGGGCGTCTGCTACAGGCGTGACAGTTGACCTGATGTGCAGTTAAATTTCTACATTTATCGGTGAAACCGACTGCGATAAATTACGCTGCACAATCTAGCTGCGTCAGCTATTTGCATGTTTGAAACTAGTTTTTAACTTCTAGGGTAACCGCCTTCAAGTATTGTCTTGCGATTATACATCTGACTCAGGCGGTTTAAAAGTTTAGCTTTAACATTTACTTGTATAAACTACCCACAGAGTCATTTTAACATGTATGCTACTGTAGTAAAACCATTTCTGGTGCATGCTCATCGTTCGCGCATCATTCCTGCTTCCAAGGAGTGCCACAGAAATTTTCTGAAACGCCCTGCAAATGTAAGTAGCTCCTTAGCATAGGGAGGCAATATATTTCAACGCAGAAAGAAAAATAGAAAAAAATGGGCAGACGACCGGTTCTGCATATTTATTGTGATACCACGCCGAAGAAGAAAAAACTTAGAGAAAAAAAATCACTCAAAGCACCCCTTGCATTAACATGCAATGATCCGCAATCCGTAATTTATAGATCAAAAAAAAAAAAAAACTGTAGCGTCAAGAACTGCAACAACACTAACAACAAAGCAAACTAATTTAACAGATTGGCTCTATATTTACCATTGGACACCCTCTCACTGTCTTGTTGCAATGCTGCTAAAACTTTCACAACAGTTTGTTGCGCTGATCGGTGCGTTATTGTGCGGTCCACGAAGTGTGTGTGTGTGTGTGTGTGTATATATATATATATATATATATATATATATATATATATATATATTATATATATATATATATATATATATATATATATATATATATATAGGGAGAGAGAGAGAGAGAGAGAGAGATTCGGTAGGTTGGTTCACTTCAGCTTTCGGAACACTTCTCGGTGACTCGTGTATCGGATTGGTACCAACATCACAGAATTTGCTGAATCACACGTTGTATTAAAATTAAAATGCATACTTTGGTTTCACCTGCCAATACCCCGATATGATTATGAGGCACTCAGCGAGGAACTCCGCATTAATTTTGGACCAGCTGGATTTCTTACACATATTCTACATCGCGGTTATCATCAATGCTCACCGATAAACGCCAAGTGTGGATCAATTCATAAAAGGTAGTTCACTGAAGTGTGAAGTGTTTACTGGGAAGTTTTCACCAAAGCGCCTCTGTGCGTCTTCCTTTCTGTTGGGTCGTCCCATCGCGCGCTATTTCAATATGGTCTCCATGTCAAAATATCAACTAGCGTAACATTCAACTGGTTTAAAGCCATGAAAGCGTGACACTTGACTCAGAAACTAGGACAATTGCCCTCCTGCTCTTCGTAAATTGCATAACATCGACAAGCGTGCGTCTCTGGAAGCCAAAGTCTTATCCGCTTCAGTGTTTCTAGGCGTAGCAACAAGCCAATATGTCGATTGTAGCGTGGAAAAAGCCTCAACAAATATTTTTTGTTTCAGCTATATTCCGGCGAGATTAGAGATCTCTAGCCTCCGGTATTCGAGTAACCGCAGGTGCCCTGAGCGTCTTACGGGACGAGCAGAGACAGAAACGCGAACAGCCTGCATGGTGCAGCCATCTGGTGGCTGCACCGTGCTGGTTGTTCGTGTTTGCGCCTCCAGTCATACGGTAAAATGACCAGTCCGGTTGAGTTTACCAGAATACCAGACACCTGACCCTCTAAAAACAGTTGCACCCTTTGGGGTGTATATTGGCCACACAACAATAATCGTGATTTGTTCTGTACTTGTAGTGTTTACATGTCTTGTGTGTTTCGGCTGTTCAAAACATCTAACTTTTTATATGCGTACGTGGACTGAACTAATGCACAGAACTTTGCGACTCATGTACTGTTGGACTGTATATTTTTTATTGATCCGCTGTTCTGATGATGATGATGATGTCCTTGAGTTTGGCGCTTACCCACTCGCGGGGATTGGCCAAGAGTCGGGCAGACTTTGCTTATTTGTTCAGAAAATGGAGGTAAAAATCTAAAATTTTGTTACATGAATTTAGGCGAGGGAAAATGGAAATCGTTCAGTAGATTGCCATGCTACGTAGAGGGGAAAAAAAAAAGAGAAGAACAAAAAATTCTACTGAGTGTTATATTTTGTGTCGCTATTCTTCCTTTTCACGCAAATTTGTTTCGTTTTCCAAGTGACAAGGAGTAACCGGTGCCACCATAAAGGCGCCAACCTCTCCTAACAATCACTTGAATAAAAAAAAGTAATCGTCGTCTGTCTTGTCCACATTTCCTTTCTTTGACGCGGCGAGCCCGGTACTTTCCAGTAACGAACGTCATGCGCGTTATCAGCATGACGTAGCATTCCCGACAGGAAACTAACGAGCGCAGCGTTTTCAAGAAAGAAAATGCGGGCAAGAGAGATGACGATTATTGTTGTATGGCAAATATACACTCCAAAGGGTGTAAACCTTTCTTAGAGTGTAACACTCTCTAATATATATATACATATTTACGCAGCTTTAGGTAACACAAGGGAAAATGCTGAAAACATGCAAGGCCGATTCTAAATGACTAGGAATGGATCATAGAACACATTTTACTTGCTCTGGATTATTATGTGGAGCCAAAATATGCGCAGATATACGCATGCAATGATGCTCCCACATGTACCAAGGTCAACCAGCCTGCTCCGAGGTATGGAGCTATAAACCCTGATGTAAGAGCTTACTTCGTGTCAGATCCATCACCCTATAGACATATTATTCCGCAATAATAGTCGTGTAGATGACATCTAGACAAATCTTTAGCGAACATGGCGCATATTAACTCCGTTTTTTCTGATCCTGCTATACCAACACATATGTGAGACTACTTGGAACCAAGTCTGCCATGTGAGTTGAAACTCCAGCATGCACGGGCTGAAATGGGAATACACATCACAAAATAGCTTGCAGAAGAAGGTGTCACGTTCTGTGAAAATGTCTGCTCCATCCAGCAGATCGAGCAGATATCTTCACAAGTGGACACAAGTGTCCAGCTTCTGTGGCGGGTGTTAAGCTGAATGTTCTCAGCATGGTGAAATGGGTCGAGATAGAATGCGACAGAGCGAAAAACACTCCTGAGTCCGTAGGCTCCGCAATACTGGTCTCTTCAGGTTGAGGAAAGAGTCAAGTACACGTCTGCTCCAGTATGGTATACTGACGGCTAGGTTTTAATGGACATGAATTTTTATGGCCGGACGACTGTTTTTCGAAGAAGCCCCTAGTCGATGGGGCCGGTAGCATTACAGCGGACAACTGAAACGGTCGCTACAAAACCTAGCAAGTGCCGCTTCATATGAGAGATTCATGTTTAAGACGTTGGTTGGTCCCACCTACCAAGCCTGCGTTCTCAGTTCTTTCATCAAGCCGACACACCACTTCTACAGTGAGCCGTCTTGCAGCAACGTCCACGCAACCCAAGCACCGCGCCCAGTGTTGACTTGTGCGACGATTCGCTTTTCGATTCATTTATTTTCGCGTTTCAATATGCAGACGGGAGTCCCCTGCTCTTTTCCTTGCTCCGTGAGTGTAAACGTGTCACGTGTACAACTCAAGTAAATAATACCCACATGTAAGATGCAAATGCACGTAAGGTATTCAGTCTTAATAATCTTTCGCGCGGGGCGCCCCCAGTTACCATGAGACACATCGTGGCGTCAGTAGTGTTGCGATAATATTCAACTTCTTCGTAGCGAGGGCTCTGGACTCTTTCGCTTTCTCGTATTCTGCGCAGCAGTGTCGCCTGGTGCGCTGGAACTGAGCGGTCTTATGGTCTCGCTGCATGAAATATTCATGAGGAGCCCCTAAGCCAACCTCCCGTCTTGCCCCCATCTCATCTTGCCTCTTTTCTAGCATCTGTCCAACAAATGTCTGTATCTCGCCTACATAGAATGCTGCTGCTGCAACCAAGTTTGCGTGTTGCCATCTCAGGACTCCGGAAATGCACGGGATGCCTAGTGCACCGAGCCGGGCTTGTAGCTTTAACGACGCTTTTGCAGACTATGATTTTTGTAGTGTTGCCGAGCGAGGTTTAGCCCGCACTCTGAGGTTATCAAATATTTTCTTTTTTTTTTTTCTATCTATGATCTCGTAACTTCCCATCCTTTCCGGGTTTATCGAACAAGCTCTCCACGGGGGTCCATTCTTTTGTCTTGTTTCTTGTCTAAGCTCATTTTGCCACAATAAGAGTCGCCTGTGGGGTACTTCACAAAGGTTGAGTTCTCTTTTCAGACATTACAGTTTCATTTCCCCGCGACTGGCCGTTCGAGGCACTTCGCGTGCATTCGAAGGCTTCTTTCACGCTCGGAAAAACACAATGTAGCACGTATTGAGCAGCAGAAAGCTTTGTCGGGAGTTTTTCATGTTGCTTTAAAGTTTTGTCATTTACACTTTTCATGTCATTAAAATATTTCTGAAGTTGATTAATTAGGACTAATGTAATTAGGCGGAATGCAAAAGATAATCTGATTATCTCCAAGCGACGGCAAGCAACATTACATTGGTTCTGTGCAACTGCATGACATTTGCATGTTCCGAAAGTTTAGCTAAAGTTACGCGGGACACTCTGTACATAAAGTTAAATTGGTGGTTCACAGTTTCGCTACCGTGTTAATCGTCACTACAGCATTCACTCGAAACGCAGAGATGACGGCGAGCACAGTCGGCAACCATCTAAATCTGATCAGCGGGTGAAGTCGGACGCATAAGTCGACTTCTATACATAACTCCGCGATGGTTCCAGTCTATTCGCTGGTGCCGGCGTGCCTTCCAGAAAGTACTACACAATTCGCCTTGCGCATACAATCAGATTACACAAGGTTCGGTGACAACAGACAACGGAAACAACCATCAATAACATTCGAGAAACTTCCGATACAGGCAGGCACGTCCTGCGCCGAGCGATAAGGTTTAGCACTTCTGAGCCGGTGAAATGCGGTCACCCAAGAAAGATAAACAAGTACACGTGTGAAAATCTATATGAGGAACTGGATGGACTTTTTTGCGCTATAATATGATCAACTTGTGTTTCTGGAAACGGTTATCAGCTCCTCAGATGGCGCACTTAAGGTCTTTCATGAGGAGCGATTGCATGGATTTTTTATTGCGATAGCAATTATATGGACACTTGAGGCGCATTTCTGCCGTCGCCGTGATGTTCCGTATAAAGTTCAAGGGCGAGAACACCGTCGCCGCGCGCCTTGCGCTGTATGTGCGAAGGAAAGCTCGCGAGGGAGCCTACGACATGCGGGTCGACCTCGCCTGCGCGAAAGGGAGGAGAGCGGGGAGGAAACGTGCCACCTCCCGTCGCGCGCGAAGCACCCAACGTTGCGAAGCACAGGAGGTAGGGGAGGGTGGTGCGGCGTTCTACATCCGCTGCAACTGCGTATGTCACGGCTCCGCGCGGTGGCCCGACCGCGTCTTGAGGGCGATCTGCGTTGGGGCCAGAGTCTAGGTGCGTCGGCTGATCGCAGTTTTGTGCGTACTGTGTGTTCCCAGAGATCAGTTCGCGCTGAAACGATAGACAGAACAACGGGCACTTCGCTCGCTACTGCTGCCGCGCTTGGTCACGCCAGCGTTACAACGGCGAATGTTCGCGGTAATCGAATGGGATGTGCTCATGTTTGCTGTGCGCGCCGACATCATGGTCGTTAATTTCGTTGGCAAGCGAATGCTTACAAGTTGATACTGCCGAAAAGCTTGCAATCATTACTTCGCATGGCTGTCTGCTAATTTGTTATTACAATCCATGTTTCTCGTTTCTGGCGAAACTGCGACTTTTCATGTCGAAAAGTTAATTGGCCTAATTCCTATACTTATTTCTCTAATTTCTACCTCCATTCATATTATAAAGTAGGTCTCTGTGATAAAACCAATCCAGAGAAAATCGTTCCATTAAATATCTTCCTAATTTCTTCCTAATCTTCCTAATATCTTCCTAACAGTAAGTGTGTTTAATTAATTTAATTAATTAAACACAGTGTAAGAGACGGAGCAGTGGATGGCGTTGAGGCAGGCAAATTTACCATTGTCACGCTCGGTTTGCTACCCTACGCGTGGGGAAGGCGAAATGGTTACAAAATGATAATAATGAAAAGAAAATCAATGCTCGCATAACCGCGGATGTACGTTCGTTGACACTCGCACAAGCGTTCGTGGAGTCTACCTGGCGCGCTTAGGAAGCGCAGTAGCGCTTTAACTGCCATATGAATACGTTAGCAGCTTGGCTAATGTCCTAGGATATAATTACTTCCGGAAACGGTCTGTCGTCTAAATGAAGAAGGCGCTCACGCACAGACCTTATTTGACTAATCGAACAGCCTCGGTGATGATGAAGATACTCTATAGTTCTTCAGGATTCGTAACAACCAAAAGGATCCGGTGTCGGTCATTCTGATGAGAAATGAATAAGCGTTCTCACAGAGCGCTCAGCTACTCTCTGTACAATATTACAGCGAAGCTGTTTATGCGTACCTTGTTCCGTCGTTGGTGGAGCTCGCTAAAACTGTCATCCTTCGCAATGGCTCGAGCGCCAACGAGCCACAGCTGGCTCGTTGGCGCCCCTCGGCGCTGCCGCGCGAACGCGCTCGCGCCACATCTCCCGCGTTCGTCATCGTCGTCGTCTTCTTCCACAGCTGGCTCCGTTGCCGCTTGTCCTTCCAGCTTAGAATTTCACTTCTATCCTGTTGTTGTAAAGGGGAGGCCGCATTTAGGGGAGTATGAGCCATTGATTCTGTTACGTGACGGACAGACTCAATTTTGAAGAAATTTAATTTTGCGGAATCGCAAGCGGCAGTGGCGGGCGGATGTTGCTAACCACGCCACCGAGGAAACTCGAGACATTGAACGCAAGCGACAACGGCGGACTTCGGGCATAGCGTCACTGACGTCGTTCTCTCAGTCGCAGCCAAACATGTGTGTAACCTCATTAAGAAACACAGAGACGTCAATCGTGAAATCAGGTGATAACCATTACAGAGCCCTCATGTCCTGTGGCGGGCCTTGCGCCCATTATTCGGAGCTTTGGATTAGTGGTTCCGCACATTCTATCCCAATCACAACTGTGGGAAGACCACGGGGCAAAGCAACTTGCACGCGAAAAAAACGCACGGCAAAACACACAGACCTCACGGGCGAAAAAAAAAGAAAAACTAGGTGAACAGCAAGAAAAAGTACTCCTAAAGCTTGCTTACCACGCGAAGCACGCAGTAGCGAAAATGAGGTGAAAGACTGGTGAAACAAAAAATTTACAACATGGACTGCTTTCCAAGTTTGACTTGCATAGCGCAACACTCAGTGTAACTAACACAGGTTTGCTGTTCGACAATCTTCACCGACTGCAAGGGCTGTGACTTTTTTTTTAATTTCTTGTCCTTCTAGACAAAAAGCCCGAATAAGCAAAAGTTGCCCCGCACTGAACGCGCGTTGTTCAGTTTTCTCCGCAGTAGGAGAGTATTATACCACGTCCACTTTATGTGGACTCTAATGTGTGAAGAAGTAATTGAATGAAACAGTCACTAGGAGAAATCGCGAAGGGAGTAGAAATTAGATTTTCTTCAATTTCGCCACATTGCTCTAGTTTACTAAGAGCCTCAGGTGAGTTTGTAGAAATTACCATGTTAGAATTTGCTGAAATTGGGGAGCGACGGGCAGATTTAGCTCCCGGCGCAGATGCGGTAACCTATGCCATGATCAAAATTTTATTTAAGGAAGCTCCTGATGACCTTTTAGTTGTTATAAATCACTCAATTAGATTTTCATAGACTCCGTCTGCATCGAAAATTGCTAAAATAATTCCTGCTCTTAAAAATCATGGGGAAGGATATACAACAGATAACATTAGACCAATCGCGCTAACCTCAAATTTGGTGAAATTAAGTTAAAGAATACTATACGCCCACATGCTTCAATTTGTAGAGAACAAAGACTTGCTTAACCCTTGCCAAATTGGATTCCGACCATAATGCTCAATCTGGCGTGCTCGCGTGGACTTAGAAAGTAGAATAAAGTTAGCATGGCGCCAAAGGCAGAATAGGTGCTATTTTATTTATTTATTTATTTGCACATACACAATACACAATACTGTTTGGACCCATAGTCTTGGCGGCTAGTTTGAGGTCCAATAACAAAATGGACATAAAAATAACAGCGTACTTATTGTACCGGACAACTTAAACACATGTTCTGAAATAATTTTTACATGGAATATATAGAATAAACAAAAGACTATGTCATCACATCAGGGGATACAAATAGAAAGACCCTGTGAGCATTTATGAATGACGTTTTTTAAGCATTGCACAAAGTTTTGGCTGGTCTTTACTCTGAGTGGGAGTGCGTTCCATATTAGAGCACCGTGGAACTCCACGAGTGTCTGTCCATACAAATTGTGACATGGTGGTAAGTTAATACAGTTGTTACTAGCTGCATTCGTGTTTTATGCTGGAAAATTAAATATTGCAGTAGGTAGCGGATTATTATAACGTATTACTGAATCAACTACCTGAGCAACGCTTGCTTCATACGCCTCACTGAACGGCAGAACACGAAGCAATTGAAACAGAGGTTTATTTGAATCAGTGTGTTTAGATAAAGAAACTATTCGTTGCGCCCGTTTTCGAAGACCGACGACAGGTTCTACATAGATTTTGTACGTACTGCCCCAAGACTCTAAACAATAATAAAGGTGACTCTGTATAAAAGGAAAGTAAAGTATCCGTAAAACTTGAGGGTCAGAACATTGACGGGCTTTCAACAATACATGACGACCGTAGGCCAATTTGGAACAGATTGTCAACTTGATATTTCCAATGCACGTCAGATTCAAACCAAACACCTAGATACTTGTGGCGGCATGCTCTGTTCAACCGGACATTATTAAAAAATATAGACAGGGAGTCAAAATTCGTTTCATTCCTCCTGCAATGGAAGACTACAAAACTGGTTTTGTCGATGTTAAGTGCAAGCTTATTCTGAGTGAACCGTTTCGCGACACGACCGAGTTCTTGATTTATTTTGCCCTGCAGTTCTTCAACAGTGTCGCCAACAAAAATTAAAGCCGTATCATCCGCGTATAATAAAAATACGGAGCACGTTAACACCGATGAAAGGTCGTTGACGTATAGCGATAAGAAAATGGGCCCAAGGACTGAGCCTTTCGGAACGCCCATGGAAATGGTATGTGGGGCTGACATGAGGTCATTAATTACTACATACTGCTACCGCTCCGAGAGATAACTATTTAGCAGATCCGACATTCGCCCCGAAAACCATAAGTATAGAGTTTATGCAATAATATTATTTGATTAACCGTATCAAAAGCTTGTTTTTTCAAGTCTAGCAATACAACAGCGGCCATCATTATTATATAATGCTGTATTATTCAATTGTGTCAGTGTAAGAACTGCAGATGATGTAGATCTATGAGGACGAAACCCATGCTGATTAGGACAAATAATATTATGTTTACCTAAAAATTTCTGCATGCGTGTACAAATTATTTTCTCAAACAAAGTATTAAATATGCTCAGAACAGATATTGGTCTATAGATTCTGGGGGCAGAACGATCTCCTTCCTTATAAATTGGCACTACCTTTGCTACTTTGAGGGCGTAAGGGTATTTTCCCGTTTCCAAGGAGTGGTTAAACATATGCAACAGATGAATAACTAATAAATCTATATTATATTTCAATAACCTGGAGGGAATTTCATCTATTCCCGCCGCCTTACTTACAGAAAGGTTTTTCTCTACCGTTAAACTATCCACCGATTCTATGTCATGCATCGCGAAGCTCTCACTAACAGGTTGCATCAGTGCGGAGGGTTCATAACCAGGAGGTAACCATGCTGCTAGTGATGGCCCTGTATTAGAGAAGTAGTCATTAAAAGCAGCTACTGTAGCTTGATCGACTAGTTCGGGCAATACAGGCTGATTCGGGTGATTACCGATTACATCGTTTACAATAGTCCATATTTTTTGCGTATTTCCGTCAGCCTGCTGTACCATCGAGGAGTAATATTGTTTTTTCCGTTTCCACATAAGAGATACTGACTTATTGCTGAAGCATTTAAATTAGCTCCTGTAATAGGAGTTAGCCCTGTGTTCCTTCCATTTGTGGTACCACTTATCTTTTTCTTTCAACGCATAGAATTTCATCGGCCATCCAGGGACGGATGGGCATACTGCAATTGTTACGCGTTATCAGGATGCTACTAAGATTTGTCACATTTCTAAGGGTTTCTTCAAATTTCAGATATTCAATGTTAACGTCGCTGTCATAAAAAAACGCAAACATAAGATTGTTGAAGGTTTCTGCGAAGAAACTTATAATCAATCTTCGTACGCATATGTTCAACCGGCGACTTCTGTCTGCGTGGATTGGTTTGTATAATAAGAAAAATAGGTAAATCATCAGCTATTAAATGTCAGTAAGTTCCAGCACATACCCCAGTATCTATATTGTATAGAGCGTGATCTAATAAGGTGTAGACGTGTCAGTAAAGCGAGTGCGTTCTGTGATAACCTTGCGTAAGGTAAATGACTGGAGGAGTAATGTATAACTGTTTGGCGCATCACGAGCTAAATCAACGTTAAAATCACCAACCATAACGATATTACTGCCAGAGCCTCGAGATAGTTCTCCCAGAGTAAACTCATGCCTGCTCAGGAAAGGTGCCAACAACGAGCTAGGAGGTCGGTAAACCACACCAACAATTAAACCAAAATGAAGACTTATAAACAACGCTTCCATATATTCATCAGTACTTGAGAAAGAAGGCAGAACTGGAATATGGATGTTTTCTTTAACAAAAAATAAAAATGCGATGCCTCCGCCTCGCGAACGAGAATCGCGGGGTTGCGACAACAATTTGTATCCGGTAATATCTATTCTTTCGTTAGACTTAACCCATGTTTCCGAGAGAGCAATTAGGTCAAACGATGATTCATTACGTGAAATACATGCAATTAAGGAGTTTAGATTCTTATGAATACTGCGAACATTGCAGGGAAATGTACAACATGTGTTAATGCTTGCGATCAACTTATCAGCCTGGGAAGCTCGGAAAGCCATACTTAAACTGAAAGAAAAACTATTCGTAGCTAACAAGCCTTAGCTTTGTTAACCTATGCGGGACAAGTCCGCCTCACAAGTTATGTGCACGACAGGCGAATCGTCTGCCTTCCGCATAAGCAATTTGCCTTGGGAAACCCAAACGTATTTCCAGTTTTTTTTCTTTCCTCACTTGTTGTGCATTGCCAAATAGCACCTTATTCCTAATGCAAAGATGTTCGTTTGCATAAATTGGCTCATGAGCCTCAGAACCAAGGTTCCCAGTATTCAGCTTAGTCTTCTTAGCAGCGGAGAGCACTCTATCTCGAGCAGTCCTCATGGTAAGCCTAACAACAACATTAGGCCTCTTCTTGTCTTTTGACTGTACCCGGTGGGTGATCCCAACGTCACCCTCGCGTAGTTCAACGCCGAGGTACGTAGCAATTTCCTCCACTCTTTCCATTAGGACTTCGTTTTCGAACACTGCAATACCCTTGATCTCGAGGTTCATATTTCTAATATGCTGTTTCATGACAATTTCCTTCTTTGCAATATCAAGTTCCTTTGTGATACTAGACATCTCCAAAGCCTACGACAGTGTAGAATACGTAATTTTATTAGATACATTACGGGATCTACAGTTTCTCAATTATATTGTAAACTGGATATGTGAATTTTTAAGTGGGAGTAAAATCTACTGCTCTGTAAGAGGGTTTTCTTCGAGCATACATAATCAATCAAGAGGTGTTCCTCCAGGAGCTATCACTTCTGTATTATTTAATGTTCCGATGAGTTCGATTCCTCGGCATTCAGACGTACAAACACATATATAGGCAGATGATATCGCTTGCTATGCATCAGAGAGTGATATTGAATCCCTATATTATCGACTACAGAACTATCTGTACGCCATAGAAACCTGGTTAAACAAGATTCTCATTTCCCTTAACGCGAGAAAATGCTCGATATTGGTTTTCCACCTTAATAATCCCGTTAACATATCGCTATCCTACCATCTCGAGACTATACCTCAAAGGGAGCCGATGAAGTACATAGGTGTAGACTATGATGCTTCCCTCAGTTCGCTTGGCCATATTGACCACATAGTTAAAAAATGAGTGAGAGCAGTTGGCAGGTTACGTAAGCTATGCAACAGTCGGTCGGGGAGGCGGAGAGACCCACTACTAATGATATATAAACTGTATTTGCGGCCATTTTAGAATTTGGATGTGTTATATTTTTCGGTGCGCCAGCTTATAAGTCACCCCCCTTGTTCTGATTGACAGGGAAATCCTACGGTTATGCTGCGGATTACCGAAATTTGTGGCTAATAACGCATTACATTAAGAAGTCAGGTTGCCCTCAATATTGTGCAGATTTCGGTTGCTGACGGTGCAAACATTCTTAAATATATACGAATCTCCTATTGAAGATTAAAAGACACATTCATTTCCCAGCCTGCATTGTTTTTTGGGGTACATTGGCCCCGGTTTCGTACCCACAGGTGGTCTTCATGCAAACATTGATTAACCCCTTAAATATACGTATTTGGGAAGTGCCACCTATTTGTGATGTGCAAGAGAGTCTACAAATCATATATGATAACATTTACCTAAACATTGCAAAATTTCTCTCTCATAATATATTAAATGGACTATTACAAGATCGTTTATTGAGTTTAGGTAGAAATATGGTCATTGAAACAGATGTCTCACAGTGTCTAGAAAAATCTGGAATTTGCATTTTCTCTCCTGCTCTAAATAGGTCATTCTCAATTAGGATTCCGGACTACTTATCGGCATTTCTGGCTGAATTTCTAGCTGTAGTGTTAGACTTACGTAAACTAAATTCATCGATATTGATGGTAGTTATAATAACGGATTCTTCACGTACATTTCTCACAACAAATAGTGGTAGTAACCTTCTACGTACACTTCATTTTTAGTGCCTGCCCACATAAATTTAATTAGATTACTTTGTGGGCCTGCTTATAGCGGAGTATACATGAACGAAATGGCTGACAGTCTTGCGAGAGCTGCCCTCAATGGCTCGGCACTATCGTTACATCTGGAATCAGCTTACCTGACTACTACTAGATTCAGGAGATATGCAATTGCTCTGGCCATATTGAACCCAGCGATAGCAAATTTTTCAACATATCAGCACATGCTATTCCCTTGGCTCAAAAATTCCTTTCACACCAGAGAAACTGAAATAATTTTTACCCAGCTACGCTGTCGAACACCATTATTAAACTTATGTCGTGACAGAGGCGGTCTAGCACCTTCCCCTCTGTGCCCAATATGTGCAAAAGAGGAGACCATAGATCATCTTTCTCTTATTTTACCGCCGTTTTTGTTTTTTTAAGGAAAAAACATTTTAGAACCAACGTTCCGGGAACATGGTTAAAATTTCTCCATTCTAAATATTTCTCTATAAGCCTCCTTTCTTGGAAACTACCACAGGAATGTCTGCTCAGTCATGGAGGAATCCATAGTTGTTTCAAGACTATTCCCTTAAGTTCATAGATTATTTTTATCCGTTTCCACAAGACACTATTACCAGTTTTCGTAGTACCAACATCTTCCTAATACCATCCAAATCTTGGCTAATCCCTCGTAGTGGGCACGCGCCATCGAAGAAGGATATCCTATCGTATTCTCCACAAACACCGGTTTTCTCCGGCAAACTGAAGTGACTTATAGTAAAGCCGCAGAAGTCCCATATTAACAACGCTCGTTGTCCTGGACGCTGTAAGCACACGGGATACCGGCTTTTTCTTTCTCCATCCAAGACACACGAAACAGAGAGAGTGGCCAAGAGAGCAGCTCGTTTTACACTCAAGCAAACCCGACTTCGTGGCGTAGCTGCTTTGGTGTTTTGATGCTAAGCCCAAGAGCGCGGTATCAGATCCCGGTCGCGGCAGCCTTAATTCGATGGGTGCGAAATGCAAGAAAAACGCCTGTGTACAGCGCATTTGGAGCACGTGAAACAAACCGAGGTATTCAAAATTAATCCCTAGTCCCCCACTGTGTCGTGCGTCATAATAATATCGTGGTTCTGGCACGCAAAATGACAAAATTTAATTGTTATACCCAAGCGTGGCATTATGAATACCAACCCTTGCTTTCACCATTGCCTAAATGCTTTTACTCACGCAGATACAAAGGCGCCTTCTAGCGCGGGTGTGACTTCAGATTCACTCATCCTCCCTAACCGCACCTCCTACTAATGTATTCCTCCTCCCCGATGCGACATTCGGCGCGTAAGATTTGTCTGCTCAAAGCTACCGGAAATGTTTTCAATCTTCCGAAGGGAGGTTTTCATTCTCCTCCAAGCAACGTTTTAAGCGCTGTACAGTCTACCGATTCTTTAACGGTGCCACGCGAGCGTCGACTGGCCGGCCGGTCAGCGCCTTCTAACCGCGTGAACAGACGAGATCAGCAAGAGCATAGCGCATGCTCGCCAAATTCACTGGAAGCGCAAGTTTCCTCCACTAGGCTCTTTCCACAACCCCTGGCGGGATTAACTCGGCGCAAGCTCCCCGGCTTATCGGAGATGAAGGCTTCCAGTGAACTTTGTGCGCATGCGCTACCCATGCTGATCTCGTCCCTTCGCGCGGTTAGAAGGCGCTGACCGGCCGGCCACTCGCGTGGTAGGGTTAAATAATCGGCAGACAACCTTTTGCCATTTTCTCGAAGCTGCCATTCAGAAAATTTTGAAGGATCTGGGAACTTTGTGAGCGCCTATCTTGCAGTTTTTCAATGCTTAGGAACTGTTAATGGTTTAAATTTTATCCAGCCACCTTTATGGGAAGGCTTTCATGGGTAGCCAGTCATAAACTAAAAAAAAGTTTTTTAGCCGGATGTCGTTTTTTTATTTATTATTTTATGTGGCCTGTTCAAACAACGCTCGACCTCGAATTTGTCATGTCTCTGAACGGACGGATAAAACATCCTGCAATTAAACTTTAATTGCTTAGTCTCTAACAAAAAAAGAAAACTAATTTTTCTTGTAAGGAACAACGTCAGGAAAGCTGTTCACGACAATATTATTCTACGGCGCACACGAAAATATTATGGCAGACTTATAGTTTCATTATAGCGCTGGTATGGCTAATAGCGAACTTCATAATAAACAGGCCTGGAGTGCGGCCTGACCCCGGTAACGCATTCTCTCACCAGAGCAGGATTGGCCACCCTGGTGCAGCACTTGGCCGCAACCTCCTATATGAATAGAACAATCAAACCCCGGCCCTCAGTCCCCAGCAGCTGCGAAGCAACTGACCACGGCGGCGGTCAGATCTGTGACGCAGCAGAGGGTGCTAAAGATCCCTGGCTCCGGACAGGCCGCCATTGGAATTTTAACCTGGCAACGTCTAACGCTAGAACGTTATCTAGTCAGGCGAGTCTAGCAGCATTATTGGAGGAATTAGAGGGTAGTAAATGGGATATAATAGGGCTCAGTGAGGTTAGGAGGACAAAAGAAGCATATCCAGTGCTAAAAAGCGGGCACGTACTGTGCTACCGGGGCTTAGCGGAGAGACGCGAACTAGGAGTCGGATTCCTGATTAATAAGGATATAGCTGGTAGTATACAGGAATTCTATAGCATTAACGAGAGGGTGGCAGGTCTTGCTGTGAAACTTAATAAGAGGTACAAATTGAAGGTAGTAGAGGTCTACGCCCCTACATCCAGTCATGATGACCAGGAAGTCGAAAGCTTTCATGAAGACGTGGAATCGGCGATGGCTAAAGTCAAAACAAAATACACTATACTGATGGGCGACTTCAATGCCAGGGTAGGCAAGAAGCAGGCTGGAGACAAGACAAGGGGGGGAATATGGCATTGGCTCTAGGAATAGCAGGGGAGAGTTATTAGTAGAATTTGCAGAACAGAATAATATGCGGATAATGAATAGCTTTTTCTGCAAGCGGGTTAGCCGAAAGTGGACGTGGAAGAGCCCAAATGGTGAGACTAGAAATGAAATAGACTTCATACTCTGCGCTAACCCTGGCATCATAAAAGATGTGGACGTGCTCGGCAAGGTGCGCTGCAGTGACCATAGGATGGTAAGAACTCGAATTAGCCTAGACTTGAGGAGGGAACGGAAGAAACCGGTACATCAGAAGCCAATCAATGAGTTAGCGGTAAGAGGGAAACTAGAGGAATTCCAGATCAAGCTACAGAACAGGTATTCGGCTTTAACTCAGGAAGAGGACCTTAGTGTTGAAGCAATGAACGACAATCTTATGGGCATCATTAAGGAGTGTGCAATAGAAGTCGGTGGTAACTCCGCTAGACAGGATACTAGTAAGCTATCACAGGAGACGAAAGATCTGATCAAGAAACACCAATGTCTGAAAGTCTCTATCCCTACAGCTAGAATAGAACTGGCAGAACTTTCTAAGTTAATCAACAAGCGTAAGACAGCTGACATAAGGAACTATAATATTGACGCGTGCGTCTATTCTTCAATGCAGACGACAACGAAGATAGGGACATCAACGGATTTCGTCTAGTGGGTCAATGGGATTCGGCGAGATCAAAGAAGACGTGGCTCTGGCTTATTACTTATGATGACCTATACCCAAATAATGCAAAGCAGCTTCCCTCGCATATTCTTAACGGCTTACTCCAGAATCACTTGAATCAACTCCACACTAACGTAATTATAGCAACGGATGCTTCGCAGAGTGAAGAAAAGGCAGGAGTTGGAATCTTCTCATCATCATTGGACTGGTTTTTTCTATTCGGCTTCCCGACTTCACTCCAATATACCTAGCGGAATTCCTAGCTGTTGTCCTAGCTTTACGAAAGCTACAATCTTCCAGGTCAACGGCGGTAATAATCACAGATTCTTTGTCGCTGTGCACCTCACTTACTGCTCCCGGCGAGACACAGATATTGAAAACTTTGTACTCACTGGCTCCAAGTCATTTGAGAAGTTTACGATTAATATGGGTACCTGGCCACAAAGGCATATTTATGAATGAGGTGGCAGACAGCTTGGCCAAGGCTTCTATCAGCGGCCCAGTGCTTCCCCTTCTTCCAACGATGGGCTTTATCACGTCCGCCAGGTTCAGAAGATACATCCTTTTAACATCTCAATCGAACCTCAAATCATCATTGGAACTACGCCACTTACAATTCCCTTGGAGCAGGACGTTTTGCAAAACAAGACAAACGGAAGTTACATTAACGAGACTACGTTGTCGAGTCCCATCTCTAAATTTTTACATGCACCGATCTGGTCTGGCAATATCCCCATTGTGCCATTTTTGCAATGCATTAGAGACGATTGAGCACTACCTACTGGAATGCCGGCGTTTCTCCTCCATGAGGAAAATGACATTAGAAATTACAGTGCGACAGCTTGGTCTGCCATTGAACACTCCGGTACTGCTGTCTTTCGGAGCGTCTGTGCTTGGGCACTCACACAGGAATGTGTGCTTCGCCTTAGAAAAATTTATTATTGAATGAAACCGATTTCATTGATGACCATATTATTCTATTCATTCCTCCTCTATTGCCTCATTGATATAGTAAATATAATTATTTTTTTTCCTCTACGTAGCATGACAATCTACTGAACCGTTTCGATTTTCCCTCGCCTAAATTCATGTAACAAAATTTTAGATTTTTACCTCCTTTTCTGAACACACAAGCAAAGTCTGCCAGACTCTTGGCCAATCCCCGCGAGTGGGTAAGCGCCAAACTCAAGGTCATCATCATCATCATCATCATGTTGAACAAGTTGTCCTGCGGCTCTTGAACGTCTCCCTGTCTGCTGTCCGCGTTGTACTGCGAAACTGGTGGAGGTGCGGAGTACTGACCGCGCCTGATGCTCGGGAGTCCTTCTGGGAGTCGTTCCTCTAGTCCGGACGCGTTATCACCAGTTTCAACACCCGTGCATCGCTTTAGTCGTCGACTGCTAGGCCTTGCCCCGGAGTTCTCCCCCCTTCAACCAACCCTGTCCAGGAGCTCCACACATCTCGCAATGGCCGAAACCAGCCCAACGCAAGCACCCCAAAGCAGCCAGTTTTCCAGTCCACAGCAAGTAACCGTTCTGCATCCTGTGGTTCCCGATCGCTATCGCGGAGCAGTCTTCGAAGACATTGAAGACTGGCTTGACAAATATGAACGCGTCGCACAGATTAACCAGTGGACTGAGCAGCAAAAGCTCTCTCACGTCTATTTCGCCCTTGACGACAGCGGCCGTACTTGGTACGAAAACCGCGAAGCTAGCCTAACGACATGGAATGACTTTCGTCAGAAAATCACAGATACATTTGCGAGTGCCGACCGGCGCTACCGTGCCCAGCAGATGATGGAGCTACGCGTACAACAACCTAATGAGTCGGTAACAATGTTCGCCGAGGACATGGCCCGCCTCTTTCGTAGAGCCGACCCGAACATGACTGACGAAAGAAAGTTGCGCTACCTCATGCGAGGTGTAAAAGAGCAGTTGTTCGCGGGACTTGTGCGGAATCCACCAGTCACCGTCACTGACTTTATCAAGGAGGCTACGGCTATTGAGCGCGCCCTTCATCAGAGATGCAGACAGTACGATCGACTGTCCACCAGCACCACAATCAATGCCACCGCAGTGACTGGAGAGTATCAGAACCCCTTGCTGGAATTGATCAGAGAACTTGTCAGAGAAGAAATTCAAAAGATTCTGACACCGACAGTGGATAGACCCGTAGCGTCAATCGCCGGAGTGGTGCGTGAAGAAATCAGGCAGGTGTTACCGGCAGCCGATCTGCAAGATCACCAGCGTCCCATGACCTACGCAGCCGCTGTCCGATGTCCACCACCCGTTACAACCACACCGCCGTAGCACCAGCCTCCGACAGTCGCTCCTTGGTCGCCGCCGCAAGAGGAGGCTTCGAGGCGCGCACCCGTCACGCAGCTACAGTCATACCACCAGCCGCACACGGGACGGCCGCAATTTCGGGGAACCGACGCATGACGCACCGTCGATAGGCGCCCACTCTGTTTTCACTGCGGAGGCGTCGGCCACATTTCGCGTCATTGCTGGCATCGCGACTCATCATTTCGACCTTTTCGTCCGTGGTCCTATGGTCGACGTGCAACTGACGACTCCATGCTACGTCCCGACGAAACTGCTTTTCAGGGACCTCCAATAGAGCACCCGAATGACGAATCTGTGCCGCATGTTCAGTCCGATTTCGGCCGTCGGTCGCGCTCTCCAACCCCCCCACGTCAGATGCCTTCCCCTGCCGGACGTACTTTTGCTGACCTCAGAGGACGAAGGTCGCCCAGCCCACGCCGGGGAAACTGAAGGCGGCGACCTCTGGGGGTAAGGTTGCAGGCCCACCGCAAGACAATAAAAAGCGCCCGACACTCTCGCCGCAGAATGACGTGAAGCCGATAAACCCCGACACCGAAGAAATTGTGAGCGCCGACATTGATGTTTTGGTGGATGGACAGCC
This sequence comes from Dermacentor andersoni, assembly GCF_023375885.2. Classification (NCBI taxonomy): domain Eukaryota; kingdom Metazoa; phylum Arthropoda; class Arachnida; order Ixodida; family Ixodidae; genus Dermacentor; species Dermacentor andersoni. Next base: position 129,169,544 of record NC_092815.1, on the reverse strand, counting down.
GGTGACAGCGTTAGTCGACACTGGTGCCGACTTCTCTATAATGAGTCAGGAACTCGTCCTCCGTCTAAAGAAAGTAAAGACACCATGGACGGGACCCAACATAAGGACGGCAGGCGGGCAATTACTGATGCCTGTTGGAAGATGTACTGCTAGAATTAGCATTCGCGATTCTTCTTTCGTGACCACTTTCATCGTTCTTCCTGTGTGCTGTAAGGATTTGATTATTGGAATGGATTTCCTGAAAGAATACGGCGCCGTAAGTAACATTCCCGACCGCATGGTGACGTTTTATAACATCCCTGGTTTAGTCCATTGCTTATCGCCGCAACGCAACTCCTTTCGTCTAGCAGAAGACGACGACGTCATCCCACCTCGATCATGCACCCTTGTTACGGTAGCATGTGACACACCGTTTCATTGCGAGGGAGTTGCCGACCAAGTAACCACGTTGTTGCTTACTCACGGTATCTCGGTCGCACGAGGAATTGTAAATGTCACCGACGGGCGCACTAACTTGTTACTAACCAATTTTAGCACAAAGCGACGGTACCTTCCAAAGGGCACGGCTGTGGCTTATTTTGATGGTGTTGCGGATGTTCGAGGCTGCTGTTCGCAACTTGAAGAAGCACCTACGCAAGGCCCAGCTTCTGCACTCGACGTCAGCACTGCTTTGTCGCAGCACGAACGAGAGCGGCTTCTCACGCTATTGTCGAAGTTCAATGACTGCTTTGCGTCGACGTCCAGCGTCGGACGGACGCCTCTAACGAAGCATCGGATAATTACAGAAGATACGGCAAGACCAATTAACCAAAATCCTTATCGTGTGGCTCCCAGAGAACGTGAAGCCATACAACAACAAGTGACAAAAATGCTGGAAGACGACGTGATTCACCCGTCAACGAGTCCCTGGGCATCCCCTGTAGTTCTAGTTAAGAAAAAAGACGGCAGCTTGCGTTTCTGCGTGGACTACCGAAAACTAATCAAGTGACAAAGAAAGACGTGTACCCGCTTCCCCGTATAGATGATTCACTCGACAGGCTCCGTCACGCGCGTTACTTCTCTTCAATGGACTTAAAAAGCGGATATTGGCAAATCGAGGTAGATCCGAGAGACCGTGAAAAAACTGCTTTTGTGACGCCAGACGGCCTATACGAATTTAAAGTCTTGCCTTTCGGCTTGTGCTCAGCCTCTGCTACATTCCAACGCCTCATGGATACTGTGCTTTCGGGTCTGAAGTGGAAAACCTGCTTAGTGTACCTGGACGACGTCATCGTGTTCTCCGCAACGTTTGAAGAACACCTCGAACGGCTTGAAGCGGTTCTGCAGTCCATACGGTCCGCCGGCCTCACCCTGAAGCCGCAGAAGTGCCACTTTGGCTTCGAGGAACTGCAGTTTCTCGGTCACGTCGTCAGCCACGCAAGTGTTCGCCCAGATCCTGAGAAAATTACGGCCGTAGCACAGTTTCCAGTACCAACCGATAAAAAGGCTGTCAGGCAATTTCTGGGCCTCTGTGCCTATTACCGGCGGTTTAATGCGGACTGTGCTCGCATTGCGTCGCCGTTAACTCGCCTGACGAGAGACGACGTTGCTTTTGTATGGGGCGACGAAGAGCAATGTGCATTCACTGACTTGCGGGAACGTCTCCACACACCTCCAGTGCTTGCTCACTTTGATGAGACCGCTCCTACATTGCTCCACACTGATGCCAGCAACGTTGGCTTGGGAGCTGTTCTTGTGCAGTGGCAGTAGGGCACAGAAAGAGTACTTGCCTATGCAAGCAGAACACTCTCACGCACAGAGGCCAATTACTCCACAACTGAGAAGGAATGCCTCGCCGTAGTATGGGCTGTTATGAAATTTCGCCCATATTTGTATTGCCGCCACTTCACAGTTATCAGCGACCACCATTCACTGTGTTGGTTGACAAACCTTAAAGACCCTTCGGGACGACTGGCGCGTTGGAGCCTACGGCTGCAAGAGTTTGACATGACTGTCAAGTACAAGTCGGGGAAACGACATACGGATGCTGACTGTCTGTCTCGATCGCCGATAGAGTCGTCTGCTCCACCCGAAGAAGACTCGGCATTTCTTTGTGTTCTGGACACATCCACCATCGCCCAACAACAACGGGACGACCCTGAGTTGCTTGAGCTCATCGATTACTTAGAGGGCAGATCTGCGAAACCGCCTAGAGTTTTCGCAAGAGGCCTGTTGTCGTTTTGTTTGCGGGCCAAAGTCCTCTACAAAAGAAACTTTTCTTCGACCGGGTCCCCCTATCTGCTCGTCATTCCTGCAGCTCTTCGTACGGAAGTACTTCAAGCCTGTCACAACGAGGTGACTTCTGGTCACTTAGGCTACACGAGAACGTTGGCCAGAGTGAAGCAGAGGTACTACTGGCCGAGACTTAACACCACCGTGAAACGTCACGTCCGCACTTGCCTCGACTGCCAGAGGCGCAAGTCGCCTCCGTCGAAACCAGCCGGCCTCCTGCAACCCGTCCAGGTTCCTCGAAGACCATTTGACCAAGCCGGAATGGATATATTGGGCCCGCTTCCTACTTCTACTGCCGGGAATCGCTTTGTTATAGTAGCGACCGACTATCTCACCCGTTACGCTGAAACAAAGGCAATCCAGAGAAGCACAGCGGAAGAGGTGGCGCGCTTTTTCATTGAGCACATTGTGTTGCGACACGGTGCACCAACCGTCGTAATAACAGACCGAGGAACCGCATTCACGGCTGCACTTTTAGATCACGTCTTGCTGCTAAGTGGAACGGCGCATCGGAAATCAACCGCCTACCATCCACAAACCAACGGATTAACAGAACGCCTAAACAAAATGATTGAAGACATGCTCTCCATGTACGTGGATGTTGAACATAAAAATTGGGACAACATCCTACCGTATATCACGTTTGCATATAACACGGCGAAACAGGAGACGACGCGCATGACTCCGTTCACCCTTGTTCATGGGCGGGATGTACAAGCGATGTTGGATGCTATGCTTCCACATGACTTTGACGACACTGATACGGACGACGCTGTGTTTACGCAACGCACAGAAGAGGCTCGGCAACTCGCGCGCTTGCGGATCTGCCAGCAGCAAGACTACGACGCAGGGCGCTATGACCTTCACCGTCGAATAGTAATCTATGACGTCCGCGACAGAGTGTGGGTTTGGACACCCATACGAAAACGAGGCCTCTCCGAGAAGCTGTTAAGGCGATACTTCGGACCATATCGAGTATTGCGCCGACTCAGTGACGTCACGTACGAGGTCTTCCCCGATAGTCCCAATTGTACGCGGCGCCGCACGCACCGTCCTGAACTTGTGCACGTTGTCCGCATGAAGCCGTATGTGAGCGAATAACTATGCGAGAGACCCTTAATTCCGCAAGCGACACTTCTGGTCAAGCATCGGGACGATGCTCTCGTAGGGAGGGACAAATGACGCGTGCGTCTATTCTTCAATGCAGACGACAACGAAGATAGGGACATTAACGGATTTCGTCTAGTGGGTCAATGGGATTCGGCGAGATCGAAGAAGACGTGGCTCTGGCCTGTTTTGTATGTTGAACAAGTGGTCCTGCGGCTCTTGAACGTCTCCCTGTCTACTGTCCGTGTTGTACTGCGACAATATGCATAGAATTGAACATGCTCTCAGGAACGGAGGAAGCCTAAAAGCAGTGAAAAAGAAACTAGGAATAGGCAAGCATCAGATGTATGCGTTAATAGACAAAGCCGGCAATATCGTTACTAATATGAATGAGATAGTTAAAATGGCTGAGGATTTCTATAGAGACTTATACAGTACCAGTAGCACCCACGACGATAATGTGAAAGAGAATAGTCTAGAGGAATTTGAAATCCCACAAGTAACGCCGGAAGAAGTAAAGAAGGCCTTGGGGGCTATGCAGAGGGGGAAGCTGGCTGGGGAGGATCAGGAAACAGCAGATTTGTTGAAGGATGGTGGGAGCATTGTTCTAGAAAGACTGGCCACTCAATATCCACAAAGACTCTGCAACCTCGAGCGTGCCGGAATCTTGGAAGAATGCTAGCATAATCCTAATCCGTAAGAAAGGGGACGCCAAAGACTTGAAAAATTATAGACCGATCAGCTTACTGTCCGTTGCCTACAAAGTATTTACCAAGGTAATCGCAAATAGAATCAGGAACACCTTAGACTTCTGTCAACCAAAGGACCAGGCAGGATTCCGTAAAGGCTACTCAACAATAGAACATATTCACACTATCAATCAGGTGATAGAGAAATGTGTGGAATATAACCAACCCTTATATATAGCTTTCATTGATTACGAAAAAGCGTTTGATTCAGTCGAAACCTCACCAGTTATGGAGGCATTACGGAATCAGTGTAGATTAGCCATATGTAAATATACTAAAAATCTATAGCGGCTTCACAGCCACTGTAGTCCTCCATAAAGAAAGCAACAAAATCCCAATAAACAAAGGCGTCAGACAGAGAGATACGATCTCTCGAATGCTGTTCACAGCGTGCTTACAGGAGGTATTCAGAGACTTGGAGTGGGAAGAATTGGGGATAAAAGTTGATGGAGAATACCTTAGTAACTTGCGATCCGCTGATGATATTGCCTCGCTTAGTAACTAAGCGGACCAATTGCAGTGCATGCTCACTGACCTGGAGAGGCAAAACAGAAGTGTGGGTGTAAAAATTAATCTGCAGAAAACTAAAGTAATGTTTAACACCCTCGGAAGAGAACAGCAGTTTAAGATAGGTAGCCAGGCACGGGAAGTGGTAAGGGAATACATCTACTTAGGGCAAGTAGCGACAGCCGATCCGGATCATGAGACTGAAATAACCAGAAGAATAAGAATGGGCTGGGGTGCGTTTGGCAGGCATTCTCAGATCATGAACAGCAGGTTGCCATTATCCCTCAAGAGAAAAGTGTATAACAGCTGTGTCTTACCACTACTCACGTATGGGGCAGAAACCTGGAGGCTGACAAAGAGTTCTGCTTAAATTGAGGGCGACGCAACGAGCTATGGAAAGAAGAATGATGGGTGTAAAGTTAAGGGATAAGAAAAGAGGAGATTGGGTGAGAGAGCAAACGGGGGTTAATGACATCTTAGTTGAAATCAAGAAAAAGAAATGGGCATGGGCAGGACATGTAATGAGGAGGGAAGATAACCGATGGTCATTGAGGGTTACGGATTAGATTCCAAGGGAAGGGAAGCGTGGCAGGGGCGGCAGAAAGTTAGGTGGGCGGATGGCATTAAGAAGTTTGCAGGGACAACATCGCCACAATTAGTACATGACCGGTGTAGTTGGAGAAGTATTGGAGATGCCTTTGCCCAGCAGTGGGCGTAACCAGGCTGCTTCTGCTGCTTCTGCTGATGATGATGATGAATCATTAGGCATTCGCCGGAGTCCAAAGTTTTGATCAAATTTTCTGAGCATTCGACCTCTCTCTGAGTGAAGCTCTCGACATTTGCTCTCACGATGAGGCATTCACTCTAGGTTTCACACTCTACAAGACCAGGTTTTTTTTTGTGTGTGTGCGTGTGCGTTTGTGTGTGATCCCCTTAGTGTTCCTCTCTATATGCCAAACGGGGGACAGGCCTCTACATCACTCGTTAAAGGTTTGTGCAAATGGGTTAGAGCTTGAAACACCATTATTCAGCTGGTTTGAGGCATCAATACTATAGTTCCGAGTTTTTGGTCCTCTGGCTGAAGAGAAAACGAAAGGACCTTTTTCAAAAGACATTGCCTCCTCCATCTTTGCCCCTTTCCCCCTCCGCACATTCCACCTCCTGTCGAAACGGCACCGTCAAAGGTGGGAGCGAGTCTATTTTTCACTCGTATTGATCTTGTGTCATGTATGTTTTTGTAAGCTGCTACGATTACGTGTATTGTGAAAGAAATTTTGGAGCTCGTCCGTAGGCGGCATCTTGTACGTAGACAATGGCTCTACAGCGGACAACGGCCTCGAAATCCTGCGGTTACGCATAGCTGCTTTCTGTGGAGAGGGTGAGGATATGCACTGGATTGCTGCGGTTATTTGCTTCGGCTTTGGAGAACTCTTTCGGTATAATATGCACAGACATGCGCCCATCCCGCGATAATAGTAATTCACACCGCTAGTCTCGTTCCGCGTAAGTTCCACAGCGCAAGGCAAACATTTTTTTCTAGTAGGTTCCACTCAGTTGGAAAAACGTATTTATAGCGAGATTGGCGTGCTGGACATAGCGAAACACTTATGCGGAGCCATATTAACGGTAATCTATGGTAACGGAGCCACAAAGCTCAACCGAAGAAAGAGCCAACGTCCAAGGGCATCCGTTCACCATGCTTGCTGGACATATCGAGTAAAACATTTCTCACCTACGTTTTACTGACCTAGTGGAACCCATTGTCAACGGCAGTAATAGGATGGCTGTGGTAGTACTAGCTGACTAGATGTGCCGAACAGTTAATAATAATCAAATAGAAAGTCATAATATATACGCAGCTGTGTCTGCTTGGGGAGAACTTAGGCCTAGCAATCCGAATTGTGCGCTGCTATAGCCTGATCTCTGAAAATTTCCGACCATCCGAGTGAAAGAGACTTCGATAAGTTTTTAGTGCAACATCTTTCATGCGGACACCAGGCGCTGCATTTTGCCTTAAACGATCCGTTGTGATAAATAGAATGGTCGTACGATATGATTGCGATGCGCATGTACAAATGAATTCACGCTTTAAAACATTTAAACACTTACGCTACCAAGGCATTATGCTCCAACCGCTCCTCTGTCTTAGAAGACTTCTGTCTGTTACTTTACTTAGTTAAACATGCACGCTTTCGTAATTTCTATTTTTCTTTTCTTTTTTTGATGGGCAAATGGTAAAGCTTTCGATGAAATTTGTTTCCACGAGAAAAGGATTAACATGACGCTCTGATAGTTACATTACTCCTTCCCACCCTTCCGTGAACTCACACACTAACCAGTTACGATAATCTTCCCATAAAGACAGACTAAGTGGAGTTCTGACTAATAATAGTGTTGTGTTAGGGCAAAACCAGCACCTCCTTTATCAAACGCTTCACTTCCTCGTATGCATCCTCTCGCTTAGCTTCCCATTGCCAAGGCATGTTCTTAACAACTCGTATAGCTGCGCAAGTACTGTAGCCAAGTTCCCCAAGAATGCGTTGTAATACGTAACCAGACCTGGGAATGCGCGCATTCTATCACGCACGTAGGTCGAGGCATTCGTAAGAGCAGGTTGACGTTTTCTGTCTTTGGCCTCACACCTTTTTGCGCTAATTCGATGACCAAGGAATTCTACCTCCGGCTAACGAAACCTGCATTTGAGCGGGTGAAATTTACCACCAGCTTCCCTGAACCGCTCAAACACTTTGCGCAACGTGTCACAATTTATTTTCTCGGTGATCACGACATCGCCCAAGTATACTTGTACACCCGGTAGACCTTGCAATATTGCCTGCATTCGCTTTTGAAAAACCGCCAGTGCTGGCGCAACCCCAAACGCTAGCCGGTTAAAGCAGTGCAACCCTTTCGCCGTGGTTACCACCAGCAGCTTTTTTCTCACGTCATCTATAGATAGCTGGTTGCATGCATCCTAAAATATTGACACGTGTACTTATCTGTATCGGGCAACCAGGTTTCGCCGCCTAAAAGAATGTTATCGCACAGCGCGGGACGCGCCTGCATGTATCCGAAGTTTCTGGAAAGTTATCGATGCTTCTATCCGCTGTCTGTTGTCGCCGAACCTTATGTTATCTGATTTCATCGCGTGACGCGAATGGTGTAGAACTTTGTGGAAGGCACGCGGGTCCGAACAATTAGTCTGGAACATTCGACGACTGCTCTATAAAAGCCGACGCGCTTGACCAGCTGATCAGATTTTCGACGATCGCCGACCGTGTTCGCCACTTTCGTTGTGCTATAAGTGTAGCCGGTTTTTGTGAGCACAGGTTCGCCCAATAAAAGCTAGTTTTGTATTCCACCGTATTGCTGCTTTCTTCACCGTCACTACCACGTGACAATATATTAGAAAGTTTTACAATTGGGGACCCAAGAAAAATGCTGGCCGCAAGTGCGCATGCGCAGAATCAAAGCCATGTTTATGTTCTTGCGTTCGCGTTGACTCAAAACCCAAAGATCGAAAACTAGCGTGGGTCCCCAAGCAGTCCTGGGTCTTAAACAGCGCACTCATCTCGTAGTAGTAACACAGTAATCACGTTTATTACATCGTATTGTTTGCCCTTCTTGCTAAAAAATGCATTCTGTTCGTTTTTACTTGTCAGAAAAGCTTTTTTTTTTGCTTTGAAGCGCCTTTTTATTTTCCCTACTGCGGCGTCTTTAGCGCTCGACCCAACGCTGTCTGCGTTTGACCCAATTCTCAAACTCTGCTGCTCCTCTAAACCCAAGAGCAGCCTACGCAACGCGGCTTCGGGACCCAAAGTCTTGGGTCCCAATTCTAAAATTCTCTATTCTACTGAATACTTCCTCTCCGCTGAGCTTCGCAAATATATCCTTTATCTTAGGCAGCGAATATTGCTCCGTGTGGCATGCTGTGTTCACTGGCGTTCTAATACCGCCACGCAGGCGGATTGAGCTCTCCTTCTTGACGACGGGAACGAGTGGCGCCGCGCACTGGGCGCTGGCGACCTGTGTAAGTATGCCCGTGCAAACTACCTTCCAATTTCTTCATTTACAGGCTCTTGTAGCGCGTATGGTGCAGAACGGGTTACGCAGAATCCCGGTACAGCTCCTTCGCACAACTGTAAATGAACCGGAGTCCCCTTGATTATTCCTAGCCCTGGCGAAAATAGATCCGCATATTCTGCCCTTAGCGTAGCAGCAATGGTAATTTCATCAGCAGCTGGCGGCTTACCGTAGTTGACGTCCAGGCTGACAATTGAGCCTGCGGTCAGCTGAAATGCTTGGATTATGTCTCGCCCATAGAGGCTTGGGCTTGAGCAGCAGAGCACCACTAGCGTTGCGTTGACGGTTTTCCAAGCGTAGCTGGCAGGAAAATTCAGCTGTCCTTTCACCGGTAGTCCCCCGAGGAAGCCACTCAGTTGAAACGGCGACTTGTCCAGCGTGGGTCAATGGCGAAGGTGCTGGGCATAAGTTGGCCATTTCACTGTTGACACTGGTGACCCTGTGTCTACTTGCATCTTGACGGGTACCCTTTCCATTCTACTGTAACGCCCACCATATCCGCCCGACCAGTCCTGTTGACGACTCACAGTGGTGCAACAGGAAGTGTCCGTAGTCCTCTGTGTCCGAAGATGGTTCTTCACAGTGAGCTACGTTTTCTTGGTGTGACCTACTATTCCACATGGAAACCAGGTAGCCCCTCCACCGACAAGAGAAACACTCAACGCAGTGAAACCTGCATTTGGCGGTCTTGTGGGCGTCGCTTCCGCGGCAAAGGCAGCCGGTCTGGCACTCATTGTTTCACTCTGCCATCTGGTCTAGTGGCGGCCTTCTGGAGGACTTCTGCCGCTGTTGCTTTGTTCGTACTGCGTGGACGCCATCTCTGATTGGTCCATCTCCCATCTGTTGTACATTGCGTGCCACCATCTCAGCAGCTTGCGTCTCATCTTCTGCTGCCTGCAGCGTGAGCATGCGCCTTGCTAGCAGACTACGACGCACTCCAGCATCCCGTAGACGAGTGTGTCGCGCAGCATCCTCTCTAACGCCTGGCTAAACTTGCACCTATTGCACCTTGCGTAGCTCAACAGTGAAATCGCTCGTCGACTTGCAAGCTGGCCGATTCCTTCTGAAAAACCGATAAGATTCCGCTATCTCATTGCCTTTCGGTGAAAAGTGCTCGGCCAGTTTTTGAACTGCTGCTCCTTACGTCAGATCTTGAATCTTGTCAGGCGCACAACGGCCTGCCATATCTACCTACCGTGTTGGTGCCAAGTCCGGGTCCCCTTTATCAAAAATAGGAGGCCCAGTATGCGTCGCCATGCTTTTCCCTCGTCATGGGGGCTAATCCTCGTCGTTACTGAAGTAACAGGCGGCGAAACAGGAACGAACCCAGATTTATTGAGTTAGTCGTTTAAGTAGCCAACTCGGCGGACGTCATGTCACTCAGGCACTAATGCATGCGCTCGTGGTACGCGTGCATTGCGGACATTACAGCAGTTTTCAGCGAAATCTTTATATGAGGAGAGAATATGTCTCCGTAGAAAGGAATCAACCTTCTTTTTGCGAAATGTAGCATGGATTTCTTTAAAAAATACTTACTTCACTAAAGGTGTAAAAGAGCGTTTTGACAACTTGCAGATTGTACAGATTCGAAGGCACTCATCACTCTAAAGTTAACGCATTGTACACCGCCGAATTTTTTTCAGGTAAATGTACGCGACTAGTACTATAGGCCCGCGGGAAGTTAATTTTATGTTACCCACAGTATGTTTTTGGAAATATTCCAAGCTTTAGTTTTTGAGCAACTGCGTCAGACTGACCCGGAAATCAGAGATTTTTGGGGCCATTTTAGTTAAGGCGCTGAAGGTAAAAAGAAAAATCCCTCTCGCAAAGCGAACAGTGATTCTTTTCTTTAGAGTCATTTTCCCACATGAAATAAAAACTTGGCTGACAAGTAGAGATAGTCGGGACCCCCCTTATTCTGCCCTTATCCGAACCCAATCCAACGCGCAGGCACACGCACACGAATGGACGCTCTGTCCGACCACAATCAACCTTAACTTAGAGAGAATGCGACACGGAGGTGCAGAATATGGCGGCAACAACATATCATCAAGAAACATGAATATGAACCCAACAGGACGTCACCATTTAATTGACACCCTATTAGCAGCTCAATGCTGGTAATAGCAACACAGTAAGCAGTGTTTTTGTGCGCAGCATATAAAATTACGTCGCCAACGCTCTCATGAATCAGGCTTGGAGATCGGCATCTGACAGTTAAGCATCCCGCACATTAGCGTGTAATGCGCTCCTGCAGCTGATCAGTGGCCTTAACTTCATTTGCGTTTTTATATGAAGCTGTTTTACTGCTGTCACAAGAGTAAATGTAGGTATAACGCGGTCATGCACCTGTTGAAAGTACTGTACATACGTAGTGTGCGCGTAAAGGACTCATGCGCTATAATACAAATTCTAACGAGAAAAAATCGAAGAGGAAATTAAAAGGTTGTTACATTTTCCCATTTGCCTGAATTTGCACTGATGGCATAATTCGTACAACAAGACTTGCACTTGGAATAACGCGACGCTTAGATACATACTACAGAGCGATACACGTCACACGTCTATGTAATTGCGCGTAATAGGCGTCTTGATGGGTACGGTTTTTTTGTTCACGTTTCAATAAAAACTTATCTTGCGCGATCAGTGTAGATACTTTGTATCTATTTCTGGCTCACATTTATTATTGTACACAAAGCCGCTGCGCATTTCTGGAGTCGGTCATGTGCCGATTAAGAGCGCGTGCCGTGCAGATGTAAGGATTCAATGTACGGCCTGCGTGATACCAACCGCACACTGGACAGAATAATAATACTCAGCGTAGTTCTGCACCATCAACTCATTTTCCCGCCCCCTTCGCTTCCCGCCTGCCGCGACCCCTTTTGCCCAAATGCGGAGGAGCAGGCCAGATAAGTGCAGCTTTGTCCGCCATCTCCACCCTTCTTGACCATTACCATTTGTCTGACTATATGGAATAAAAGTAAAGATGCAAATTATGATCACGAAATACAAGTGCACAACAAAAAACGCCACTCGAATAGTTGAAAAGTGGCTTCTATGGAGACACGCGACCTCGAAAATTAGAGAAGGCTTCAAACGACTTTAGGCTAACTGCAACTGTTACAAGAAAGTAATTGCGTCCAAGCGTTGCCTTACCGCACGCCTGGCCACGAGGACTACACTACGCTCCGATGACGCATTTCAGAACAACCCGTAGTTCTTCCACGACGTGGGTTTGGAACATACGCAGAGATTTATGTAAAACTATAGGATCAGTTATTGCTTTCATGCGTTGCATGGAGTATGGTACGTATGGCGGCGTTACCAGCAAAATAACAAAACTAAAACCCAACGGTTTATACTCCCTGTTCCAAGTATGTGTCGACATGAATTTGTTATCAATGAAAGAAGTCATTGCGTGCTCCATTCTAAGTTCGATATCCCCAATATTAAAGGAGAAATGCCTTCTTTCAGTTGTGCTAAGAAGTGGTTGCATAGCCACAGGGTGCAACAGTCTATATTTGCATAAAACTGATGTGCATCGCGCATTCGTCGGGACAGATCTCCAGAGACACACACAGACATCAGTTCACAGGCGTCGATTGGAAGTGGCGCACGTAAATAGTTTACTTTGCACTTGTTTCCGCGCGTCTGGCTGACCTCCCTGCATTTCCTTCCTTATTTCCTTCTTGCTCCTCTGCAGTTGTTTCCGTTATTAAATACATATAACTACACGATTGCTTCTTCATTTAGCACCTCATATAAAAGAGATCAATATCCATAATCAATAGTATTTCTCATTATGATAACTGGCCCGACGATACATTAATCATTCCACCAGGTCTCCAGTTGCATTCTGCCAAGTTGGGGCCGTGTTTCCTGAGAACTAGTATATCAGCATGGAGAGCTTAACAACACTCAATTCCTGATTACGGGATACAAAAAGTGAACATGATTGGCGTGAAGAACGCCATTGCTTCGCTTAAAACAATATTACGCGTAACCGTGTCATTCAACCAGCTACCTCAAATGTGATCGCTAACCTGGGACTCTCATTTTTGAGATCACGAAATGCCCACATGAATTATGCGCCCGTCGAACCACAAAGACCTCTTCTGGCAGCCAATATTAAGAGTCATCCGTAATATCGCGCGCTCGCGAAGTCTATCTCTTCTTAGCCATGTTGCACAGTATTAATTATGCAGCGTATCTCGAGCACACGTGGCGGGAAAAGCCGCCGTCGTGTCCGTTCCCGTCGCGTCGTGCATCTATATACACACGCTGACTGATCACTTCTGAGAGCCGGCCAACGATATTACGGCCCAAAAACTTTCCTCATTAGTAGCTTTGTGCACGTGTCCAGTTGAGCTGTGCCATTAATCTGAGCAACTCTACATTCCATCTCAGAACTGGAACTAGACAGGAGGAGATCTGTTTTCATTTTTTTTTTTGCAGGGCAAGGAAAAGGACCAATCAGGGTAGACTGTCATGCCGACAGTTAGTCACCCACGTCACACGGCAAACGCTCTTAGTGGATGCCTATCACTGTCTCAGTATACCACTAATCAAGTAATGATGAAACGGGAGTCGCGTCCCTTATAAAGTGTCGTGTACGCGTTACAGAGACAAAATAAGCGACGGATTGCAATTGCAATTACATCATTTAAAAGCGTAATTGTTTACGGGGACTAAATACTGCCGCATGAAAGTAATTGCTCAAGAACTTGCTCTACCGCGCAGTTTCTTTACGGCAAGGTTTTATTAGCATTGCCCAAACACAGCAAATAGAATGAGCGGGCCTGGGCCGTTCAGTGCGCTTTTGAAAATTTTCGTCGGTCATCTTCCCTTTTACTCTTGGGAAGACATCATCGATGACACGGAAAACTCGTTCGATGTGCGCTTGAAAACAGGGTGGTGTTGTGATAGATACGGACACTCCACAGGAGAACAAAAGCCCAGAACTATTCAATAACAAAAAAAAAAACGCGGTGAACATTTTTTTAACATTAGCTTTCGGAAAGGTTGATGCTTGTGCTGCGTAAAACGCGAAACCATAGCAATATGCAAAATGCGATCCTGACAATAGGAGCCGTGCGAGCTACCGCCATTAAGATGAGGAACCGAATATCAAAGGCCGGGTTTGCCGGCCCGAACATGCGCATCCGCGAGGTATCTGCTTCGTAACACACCCACCGGCGTTCTGCTTTAGTTCCCGCCAAATTAAAGTGCTCAAAGCTGCGTCGCCTGTTCGAGATTGCTTCATCCCTAATGTAACTGGTTATCCGTAATTGGTTACTGGAAAAATCTAATCGAATCACAGTGGGCGTTATTGAGTTATAAAAAGGTAGCCGATCAACTACATAACTACCAAAAATGTAATAGGTTGCTTACAAGTTTGCTTCTAAAGAAGCACGCGACGAGGAGAAGAGAACGTCCGCGGGTGGAGGCCAGCGCAGGCGAGAGAGAAGCCACTCGCTGACATTTGAGCTGAAAGTGACTCAGGGGCCCTTTACGGCTTCTGTACCATATTTGTGCGTTGACGAGTTACTCCTTGGCTCAAAAAATGTTTCTACACTATTACAACAATCATCGATGCCGTGCACTGTTGCTCTCAAAGCACGTGTTTGCTTCTCTAACTTAGGGCAGCTTGTGAAATCGCGCAAGGCATTCAAACCTTCGATGAATATGCGCTCAGAAAAGTACATGTGAATGGCGACTGTAGTAATAAACAGCGCCTCTATACGTCACTTTCAATTCGAGATAATAGATTAACCTATGTCGCGACTACTACCAGTAGTGTATATATACATATATATATATATATATATATATATATATATATATATATATATATATATATATATATATATATATATACACAGCCGTGATGTTAGATTTAGGTGTACGGTAAAGAACCCCAGCAGGGGGTCCATATTTCCGAAGTTCCCCACTACGACGTGCCTCATAATAAGATGTCTTGGCACGTAAAAAGCCACAATTTCATCTTTCAGAATGGTAGCGCGTAACATTATCTATGACATCACGCAACTATAAACTTTTTCTGCTAATAAACAGTATAGTCGATTGCAATGTTTCCTTTATTTCAGTTCTTTTTCCTTTCTCGTGAGATGCACAAGACACGCATCAAATGCAAGCTTTCATCTGCCCGCCTGTTCCATTATCTATGGCAAACGACTGATTGAGTTCGCTCATACGAAAATGATAGAACGGCTATGCCAATAGGAGTAACACTCGTGAGACGTATTAAGAATGCCTCAGAAGGGGTTCAATTTTCCAAACTCGGAAGTTCTCTGAAAGATTTTTCTATCAAATCAAGTTTGTCTGCAAGCCTATTTCTATCTTTAATCAAAACTTCTGAATTGTCCTTTCTTTTTTGCTTGATATGAAAAATCGAAACGTTACGCATGAATTTTTCGGTTGCTTTTCCTTATTGCCCATAAACCAATTAATGGTATTTGTGTTGGGTCGCACACTAGGCTATACTGATTATTGGCCTCGATGTTTCCGCATGTGAAGTTGTTTCTTTACTTCGTGCTTGTCTTTGGCGGTGTGTAAGAGTGCTTTCGCTAAAAGCTAGTGCCTCGGCGTATTACGCAAGCGCCTGTCCCGCACAATCGTGCTAGCGGAGGTCGAAGCTGGCATTGAAAACACAGTAAGCAGTGTTTTCGCCCCCAATGTACAAGGTTACACCGGCTACACGTTCGCATGAATCAAGTTTCTGCATCCGCCCCTCACCGCTAAGCATGATGCACATTTGCACTCACGATATGCTCCTACGCCCCGTAATATGCCGTTTCATAGAAGAAACGCACAACTGCGCGGAATACATCGAAAGATATAAAAAAACACCAAGTATAGGAAAGAAGGACGATGGAATCCATAAAAAAGTGAATAAATCCAAAGAATTTCGTGCCTTCACCGTGGTGGGGGGAGGGGGGTGAGCAGTTTGGTTACCGGGCGACCTTTCTTGAAATTTGTGTAGTGTTCTTTTAGAATAATTCCGATTCCTTATTTTCTTCACATCAGTGATCTTTTATTATCCATTAGATCTCGTTTCTTTCATCTCGTTGCCGAGGAAGTAAAAGCCCTAACTTTACCAGAATAACAAAAAAAGAAACGAAAGGAAGGAAGCCCAATGTCGAGCGCGGTTAGGCGCTCTCTAGCGTTCACGCATGATGTGACAAGGCTCGGCCGTCATGATAACTTTGTCAGAGCACTGCACGCACGCGAACCTCCGAACGTCATCTACATGTTCAACCAATAATCTCGCACGGGTATAGGTGCGGAAGCCCGGGACCGTAATAGAACGCGAAACTGACTTGAAGAGAAGGGCCAGCTGCACAATTTACCCGGTTCAGACATTTCGCGACATCAACAAGCTGCGCCGTATGGCGGGCACGTTTTATGGCACATTCGTCGCGCGCAATTTAACGTTCACCCGAGCTATCGTTGCGTTGTGGTAAGGGGACCCAAAGACATAAGGCATCAAACGTGCTTTGCTTTTCAGTACTCGCTCTACCTGAATATATCGTTTAGATTGTCAGTTTCACGTGCCGCTGAAACGCAAGCGCTTACTTATACAATATGGAAGAGATACGACACAACGGAAACGCCAATAACGAGTCAGGTTGGACAGACCGCTTAACCATGACGTTCGGGAGCCATGGAAACGGCGTACGCGTGTGTGGCAGCCGCACAGGTCATATGCGTTGGCCTACGCCGGTTTCAGACCGTAAACCGCGATCAAAAGAAGAACGGCCAAGTGGAAGCTTTCTATGGAACAAGGCATGCGCCGTTCGAATACGCCCTGTGGTGTGATAGAACGAGTGCGTCGATGAATACTGAATCGACCACGCGAAAAAGACACGACAAGCTGTTGCCAGCAATATTTCGCCTTTCGCTGTGCTCCCGATTCTACGGCAGTGAAGTTTTCTTTGCGAACACTCCAGGATTTTTCTGAACGTCGCTGCTGGGTGAAGTCTTCCTGCCGAACAGCTCATGCTTAAAAGGAAAGATGAAATCACGTGCCCGATGGCGGGAATTGAATTTTAGCAACTCTGCACGTGTCATTTTCTTTCCGGCCCGGGCCCACGCCGAACCCGAAAGTTACATCTGCTGACTCGCTCGAGCCCGGCCAGTTGGTATTGTGGGGTCTTAGGGTCTCACAGGAGTACCGACCACCGCGGGTTCGAGCTTAGCGAGCCACAGGGCCGCGTCAGCCGTCAGCCTCTAGCGCCGCTGCGCGCGAGCTCAGGCCACAAGGGGCTACCGAGCGACGCACGCAAGAACACAGTATTGCCCTAAATTGACGGAAACCGTTTATTGTCTCCAACGGCACCCAACACTGCACGAACGCCCGGTCCCGGGACGGCGGGGAACCAAAGGGGTCCCGCACCAAGGGCGAAAATACAGTTAGGGGCGCCTGTAGCACGTCGCTGCGAGAGCACAGGCTCAAGCTGGGACGCGCCGCTAGGAAAAGTCCCGGCGGCTATGCTACTCGCTCTCGCGATAACCGATGGGTCAACTCGGGAGAGCTCGGGCAATCTCCTTCGGCTTCGGCCTCCGATGAGTGCGGCTCGGCGTGGTACGACCTCGCGCGAGCACTAGGCACCCGTTCTTCGGCTTAGCGTCGGGATAGGAACAACACGAGGTACGCGCTCCCCGCACGGGCAAAGGCACCGTGCGTGAGCTCAGTCCTAGTCACAAAGGTGTCGGCGGACGAGAGGAAGCATGTACGTACCGGGTGCTGTCCCAAGGAGCAAGAGACTCGCTACCGTCACGGCAGTAGCCACAAGGGGCCGCTCCGTGACGTCACTAGCTCCGCCCTCACCGCGAACCAGCGCAAGTGGAGCGCCACCGCCAAAACTGGTTCGGAGCAAGGACGACGTGGCAAAAAGGATTGCAGACATGGGTGAAATGCGCCCGCGCAATGGCGCGTCGAATTCCCCAAATCCCCACAGTATAAAATCTCGCCCGAACCTGGTCTGGACCCGAAAGATCCCGGCCTGGCTCAGCCCAGTTTGGTTCTACCAATCTGTCTTCGAGTCTAAACGAAGCACGCTCGAGTTCTCGGCTATTGAGAAGACGGTACCCAATATAGAAGTATTCGCAAAAGGCAGATTTCACTGCGGCAGGCTTTCCGCTGGAGTTGCTGCATAAAAAATGAATAAAGACAGGTAAGATACAAAAGCAATATACATCCGTTCTTCACCATGCTCGAGGGTTGACGTGCGATATGAACGCCTGGACTTACACTTTCCAAATAATTGTGAAGCAATACACGTACAGCGAATGCAGAGGTGGACACCTCTGATACTCACTGCTAGCCATTTCATCATACTTTTGAATCTCAAATAATTATTACAACGTGCAGTGATGGAACTGAAGCTAATGATATTGGCGCGAATGTAAACTGAAGTATGTTGGTCTATTGGCTTTCAGAATATTATAATACACGGCCACTAGGAGCCATTATTAACTAAGTTAAATAGAAATTGGTAAAACGTAAGGGCAACGGTCTTGTGCAACGATATTCTCACAAGGAACATGTTATCTTTATTGCTTCGTTCGGCTTAATTTTCTTGGTGTGAATATTTCATTTTAACAATTTAGGGATCCGTGCGAGTAAATTTGAACTCTCTATTTTTCATTTAATATGTGCGGTGTTGCCTCGGGCGGCCAGTCGCGCGGCCGTTGTGCGTGTGTTCGCCCGTTTATTTCACGCTCGGAAAGACACTTTTATGTAGCGCGTATTGAGCAACAGAAAGCTGTATCGGGAGATTTTTTTACGTTGGTCTACAATTTTCTCAAGGTCACTTTTCTTCATCTAATTATAATATTCGAGAAGTTGAATAATTAATTAAGACAAACTATACAATTAGGTGGCACGCAAGAAAAAGTAATAATCTGAGTATTTTCCAAGCGACGGCAAACAAGATTACCTCGGTTCTTCCAGCCACGTGGCATTTGTATTTTTAAGGAAATCTCGGTGCACGATAGCTGGGACTCACCCTGTATCAATTCGGGCGGCTCATGAAGCTGCCATCAGAAACTTTCCTCCGTAATTCGTGCGAATAAGTTAAGCGAAACCAGCTCTGGAGCTGAAATTCGATACAGCGATGCCCCTGCCCCCAGCTACGTCCGCAGCACTCGAAGGCGCCACGCCGTCTGGACGATGCGCGTCCTAAATGCGCGATCGCGACGCGCGCGTGGCGCTGGTGTGCGCGTTTGAGGGTCAACCACGTGACAGCCGAACCCCAGAGGGGATCCCGCGCGCCCCTTTCTCCCGCCGCCGCGCGCCCTTGCAGCGAGCACCGGGAGCCGCGCCGTTCCCGGTCAGTGGCGCGCTCCACCGGCGCGTGCGAGGGAGCAGTCGCGACTGTCCCGTCACGGAGCGCGGAGGTGCCGATCCGCCCGTCGTCCGGCCAGTGGAAGAGGTGCCGCCGAGTTGGCAGCGGCTCTTCGAGAGGCCGGGCTGCGGCCCCTTCCGAGTGTGTCGACTTCTTGGACGCGACATTCGCTGCCGCCGACTTTGACCCGCAAGTTCTTTTTTTTTTTTCCCACGTCCCAGACGGAATTCTCTCACTTTGCACGACTGCTAAGACACGACGGATGCCCACCTCGCATCCGTCCTTCTGCTTTTGACGCACCGATCCCTACGTATCGCTTCCGAAGGACACGGAAGATGCACCTGGTCGCCGAGCAATCCTGGCGTGAGGAAGCTGTGCTGTGAATGAAACTTTCGATGAAAAATTCCTCTTGCGAAGTGCCAAGAAATAGCAAGAAAGTAAGTGCTGGAACACTTGATACTTGAGCGCACCTTGCAGAAACAACCGAAGATTCATCGGAAGCCCTGTTCATCAGCTGCCAGCCGCGCAACTGGCTGGGAAGTGACATTACGCGGATTATTCGCAATTAGATATTTACGCCGGAGCATCTTGCTGCGCTAATAGGTCAGAACAATTTTTTTGAATAGGACTTCTTTTTTTGGAAAACATTGACATATGCCTACTTCCCACTGCTTCTGGCCTTGCGAAATTGCAGACAGGAGAGACATAAACAACGTGGGTAATAGTCACCCTTAATTTGCCTAAGCTGTCACTAGTCATAGCTATCAGTGTCCAGTTTTCTGTTTGAAGTAGTCACCCGGCAGTTGTGTTTATCCCGATTATTACGCCTAAGCTGCTTTCAGTATCTTAATCAATCGGGCACCTACAATACTTCGGCCACTCGTCCTTCGTTCCCAGCCCGACGTAGTGCGGCGATGTGTCGTCCATCTGTTCACCGCAAGCTTTGGTTCTCGAAACTGAATTCAATCGGTGCTGCATTCTCATCTCTTTGCGTCGGAGGGCGCTTCAGTGCGATGGATCCCGCATTCTGATCACGAACACAACTGTCACTCCGGCAGAAGGATGAATTGTACCGAGTAGATGATCTCGAGGAAGTCAGGAACGTGACTGGAAACTCCGAGCTCATTGCTAAGCGAAAAAAAAAGAAAAGAGTCAGCAATTTCAGAAGAAACGAGTCAGCAGGTGATAAAGCGCTCTGGTTTTGTGGGACGGCTGGTGAAAGATGCTGTCAACGGACACGAACTAACGGTGCGTGCCTGGACTTGACGAAAGCGCCGAACACTGATTGCGGTGTCGGCCACTACGAGCGGCGTTGTTTTTAGCGCTGACGAATGAAGTCGGTGCCGGATTTGTTGTCTTGAACAGCAGTCTTCTTGAAGGAAGCGGGCGCCACGCGACTGCAAAAGAAAGAAAAAAAGTGACAGCCGCAACTGCACTGGAGGTAAGTCGGTTTCTTTTTCTTGTATATTTTTTTGTAAGCGCAAAAAACGAATTTTTCGGGTAAAATTTAAGGTTCTGGCGAGATAAGTATTTCTTTTTTTTTTTGCTTAATTCATTTTTTGTTGTGCAATCAAAATAGCCTTCTTTCATTTTTCTCAGTGTTTATTTTTTTCGCTTAACATAAACAGACCACGTGACGTCCAGGTTTGGGGAGATACTCGTGGCATCGAAAAGTGAAATAATCTTCAGCATGTTCCCGAAAAAATGAGTTGGAATGTCTCAAAATATTTAAGATTTACGCGTTAGTTGGGTCGGCCCATCTGCGGCAAAAACAAGTGAGGTCACGCTGCGCAAGAAAAAAAGGTCTGATTTTGGTGTAGGTATGGTTTACGAAAATTATGCTATATCACTGACGATAAAATGGAGTGCAAGCGCAAAAAAAAATTATCACTGATATTATTCTGCTGGGAAATATGGACGCTGTATACAATTCAAAGCTGAGAGTCCGTCAAGAAGGAACTCAATTTCAGCAACCAATACAATAAAGGAATACCATATACTAAAGTATAATGCAATAAAGCAGTAATAAGTTGTGCCACGTTTATACGGTGCACATCGAATTAACTTTTCAGTGTACAGCTTATATAGTGTTACGTTAAATATTAAAGATGCAAAACTCAGCATCACTAATCATCCGCATAACTCATTTAGGCAGAAATAAATGTTTCATCCAAACGGTAACCTTAAGGCCGACAGCAGATTCCACGGGACACTTGACGACCGATGGCGTTTGTGCACAGGACCAAAATCCCGTTATGTGGGAAAAATTTGTCCTTGTTATGCAGGAATGTTCACATCACGCTGCATGGGGCAATCACTATTTTATTGCTTTCTGTTTTGGTGTAACAGTGTCAATTCAAGTCCACTGAAAGAAAACTACTGAAGAAAGGCAACTGCAAGGAAACAAAATACAAGAGTCATTCTGAATGTCGTCAAAAACTACCACTTTTTTACTGATGGAAAGGAAAATGCCTAGCTTGAATTGATAATCAGCGCAGAATATTCAGGAGAACTTGGATAATAGCCGTGAACACGCGCAGCTTAATTCACTCAGGTCACACACAAACAAAAAAGAGACCACTTTAGCAACTTGCAATCTCACACTGGCTCTACGCAACCCCGATAAGAATACGATATATAAATTATATTCCTATACAGTACACAAATGATCATTTTGAATTGAATGTAATAATCAGCTTCTCATATAAAGAGCAAGAATATTCCGGTTAAATTCAAAAGAATGTTTTACCTGCATGGGCCGGAGTTGTTTTTTATGTTCTCTCGATCAGCTTGCGTCGTTACCTTCACCTTGTGTACCCACCACCGGCTGAATCAAGTGACTGGATGATGTAAAGAAAGGTAGGGTCATTTCATCTCCTAAAGAACCACATCAATTGGAGGCCTTATCAAGTTCCTTTGCGCAGAGGGCCCTGTTTCATGAACGATCAACTACTGATACTAAAATTGAGGTTGTTATCATACAATTTTCACGCGTCTCTACATTCCGCATATAATGTCTTAAAGTACGCATTATTGCGCGCTTGCGAAGCTAAGTGACTAGGACAAAGGTTAAAATTATCGAGCACGGCCCCGTCAGTATCACGCTGGCAGCAATCTATGCCTCAGTCAAATCTATGAGACGCTGCTTCAGGCTTTACATATCGACAACTGGAGCCTACATTTGTGGGACGCGCGTCGATGAATTCGCCACTAAATATTGCGTATACGACTGCTTACAGTGGTTGCAGCAACCAGGACGAGGAGGTTCGACGCGCTTATCATTCTATAACTGACCCTTTGTGCCTGTGGTTCGCATGTAAACTTTAATTGCACGGCATTTTGCATAAGCCGACAGGTTTGAAAAGAATCAAACAAGCTAGCTAATCGCACCTAATTTGCCTGAATGCAATCTGTTCTCTTATCGCTTTCTAAGAAACCATAGGTTGCGTACGGTAACTGTGCCCGTGCGCTGTAATCTTTCAAATAAGTTACAGAAGAAGCGGAATAGCTGCAAAAATAAAGAAAACAAACAGACAAATCCAAAAAAACGTATAAATTAAATGGCAGATGCAAATATTGAGCTGAATCGTAAGTAATGTAGCGTCATTGTGAAAGAATGCGCGGTATTCCAAAAAATAATGCACAAACGAAAGGCGATTGGCGAGGCCACATTTGTTTTTCCGCTCACGAGCTCTTCGTGTTGTCAAATATTTTAATAAGTTTATGGTAAATAACAATGATCGCATCGCAAAAACTGAACGAAAACCCAGCTTAGTTACCTCAGGGTTCCGGCGATGTTCAGATTTTGCATGAATGAGGATAATTCGAGCAGCGGTATCGCGCGCATTGTCCGCGGCGCTCAAACTGCTCACACTGTGTGCTATCTAGACCCACCCGGAGATGCAGTACATGCTTATACGTTTATGGCCCTACATGGAATTTCTGCATGGCTTGTGTCCTTCACAGGCGTGCTCGTGTATGTTTGAACCACATTCGTCTGAGCGTGGCCAACAGAAAATGTTTCTTGTTTGAAACTATGAGGATATGATCACAAGAAATGTATACCTTGAAGTACGAAATGCGACTGGACCACGAGCAAGGGCCTCTTGTGGGTCCTGCGCTAGGAAGGCGCTTTCAACTTTGGCGAACGACATTGGTCTAAACAAGATGCTCAAATTCGGCGCGTTACGTGCCTGTCCTGGATGCGTCATTTTATTTCGAACCACTGCCGTGTTGGCTATAGCATGCAAGGCGTGTTCCTTGTGAGCGTACCTGACCTAAACGCGTGATGCCTTCTAAGGTTGTGGTGTCTAGCAGATTATATGGCTCCCTGCGGGAGCCATAAACAGTAACTTTATCGTCTCCTTGCTATGAGCGCCACAATTGCATTCACAGTTGCCGATGCGCAGAAGTGCCACTAGATGGCACCACCACCTCGAGAAGCTGCAATTTTGTTTATAATGACATTCTGCTGACGTTACTATGCATACTTCATATTTTAAATATGAACCGGATAGCTTGAGGAGTTTATTTTGCGCGTGCAATCAGATCATTAAATTTTAAGTGCTCCGAATTTTATTATATAAGGCACGCACCAGCCCGGAGAGTTTATCAGATGATTGAAATATTCAAATTTAAACACAATGAAAATGTTTTAAAATGCAGCTCTCAGGCGCCTGTTCCTGCGGTGAGCGTCGGCGTCGTACCTCGGAGTCCTAACCGAGCGAAAGACGAAAGAGCGAACGCAGAGCGAGGATGAAAGACGGTGATAGCGAAGAGTGCCCGAGAAGGAAAGCAGAGGAGGAGGGTGCAGCTGAACTATAAGGGGGAAAGCAGAGGAGGAGAGTGCGGCGAAAGCGTGAGAAGAAAAGCATATAGTGCCGTGCAAGACGGACTTTGCGGCGACGATGGCTATGAGATGGCGCCAGTGTAGCCCGCGTCGTCTGTTCACTGATGACGCCGCCGATACCATATATAGAAACTAAGTGCTGAATGAGCGAAGGTTTGTCTGCGGCGGCTGCTGTGAGTCGCGGCCACGCGTCACTCACGCTCTGCCTCTCGCGATATCCCAGTTTGAGAGGTAATAGCGCCACAATTCGCTCCGTTCGCAACATGCCGCACGAGGCAGATTGTCCACACCAGCCAATATATCGCGAAAACACATATGCAGCTGCACTCAAATTTCGCATTAGGAAGTATCGTATCATCGGTGAATGTTCTTTTGCTGATCAAGTTTCACAGAATGTGTGCAATTCTCGCAAATGTTTTGCGAAATGTAAGTGTTTTGATTAATGGATCACTGCAAAATTGCAACATACCTGATTTTGATGTGCGCCACTGCTACATGAAGCTTGGTTAAAAAATCTCATTTTGGTTTGGTCTGTGATTTTTTTTTTTGCTTGAACATGTGTTATAGTCGGTAAGAATATTGACCGCGTCCAAATGGATGCTGGTGCCTGCCTAATGTGGTAGTTTAGTGGCTTTAGCACTATGCACATAGTTTTAATCACCCCATTTGGAGCCCATTTCGTCCTCGTTCGGGTTTGTTCGCTACATCAAGTTAGCATGTGCCAGTGATACAACGCACTGCCACCTTCGAAACGAGCTAGTACTGCAGCGGGACTCCTCTTTCGCGCTTCTCTAAGAACACGCGGTGCCATCTGGCACCGCGGCTGTGAACCCTGCTCGCGGCCTCCAAAATGCAGGCCATGCCAGTGTCTGCAAACGCGAAGAAACGCGTCGTGCGGCTAGCGGGCTTCTCTCTGGCACTTCTTTCTGGACACACTGGGCCATCTAGTGGCACAGCCTAGAAGTCCTCGCCTGGCTTCCGAGACAAGAAGCGCAGCTTGCCAGTGCCTGCGAACGCCGAAAATCGTTCCATGTCTTGCCACACACTCAGTGGCTTATACTCAGGGTTAGCAGCAGCCAAAAAAAAAAGGTGCCGAAATGAAAGAAAACAAGTTAGATGTAATTGCGCGTGAACTACTATACGAATAGTATAAAAAATAAGTGAATACTTAGCATGAAAAAGAGATGCAATAGAAAGATACGATCAATATGAACCGCCATGTACGTCAGCTTTGCCTTGTTTAATGTTGTTACTTGGATGACCCTTTTTTGATTCTTTAGCCCGTACTCTGTAATTTTTGTGTTTCCCCTCTCGTTATGCGGTCTCCACGTTCTAGGTCAGTCAGATGTTATTTTGCACACCTGCGGTGGTGAACAAAGAAGCCTTGCTGCTGCAAGGCTACCTGGGTGGGAGCCGCCACTATAGGAACTGCCTACCACGACCGCGGTCTAACACAGCAGTATTTGCTGCGTTTTAGTGAGGCTGCGAACCGATACACAGACCCTTAATACTCCCGAAGGGTGCGAGAATTCGCTTATACAGGCGGCTGCCTTTCATTTGTCAGTTGTCAGATTGGCATACATCTGGGAAGGATTCTTTAAACTGGGATTGGCATTCTTTTGGAACTTTACCGAATTTGCGGTATGTTTGCATCTAACCTTTTTCACGCCACATCTTTGACCACTGGGTGCGCAGCTGGGCCTGTGCCCAAATAGACTTATTGACCTACTGGGTTGACGTAATTGGGCCTGTACCCAGATAGACAATTACTCAGACCAACGGGTATGTACAACTATGTATGCGCCACTGGGCATGTTGCTACTCTTGGTCGAACCGATAGAATGGGTATGTGCAACCCCCTTAAAAAAAAGCTTTTAAATTTCTCCGGCATCGGGTGGTATGGAATCCAGGTCACATGGAATCATTTAGCAAAGCAATCTCACGCTTTCGCGAGCTGGGCTACAAATGCGTGTGGGCTGCGAAGGACCAATTGTCAGCGTTCGCAAGCAGCGGTGCGCCACACATCTCGGAGACTACACGTGGAATTTGCGCTGGCACCGCTAGACGGCGCAGCATGTTCAGAAGAAAACAACCTGGCAACAATGACCATAAAACGCAAACTTAGGCAGGCTGAGGTAATCTCACGGGCGGTGGCAATGTAGAAGATATCTGTTATGGGCAACTAGCTGAGACGAAAAAAAACGAAATCGGTAAAGAAACAATTTATCATAACTCAAAGCGAAGCTCCTTACTTTTCGAAGCGAGATCAGGATGTCTTAGAACGCATAGTTATAAAGCAAATTATACCATTAAGAAGAAGCATGCGCTTGGTTCCGTAAATCTAGGGAAACAATGCAACATGTTTTATTAGGATGTGAAGACATCTACCCAGCGGTCGGTTTAGGCTCTCCTGACCTCGTTGAAGCCCTCGGGTTCAGGGATAGCAGTGGGAAAGTTAATATATGCAATAAATATTATAAAAGGCAATAGCGATTAGTAACAGGCGACGGCAGGTTTCGTGGCAGAAAAGTAGGGAGACCACAAACAACGGAGGCACACAAAAATAGCTCCCAATAGTGGTTCAGAAAGTTTGATGCTAGTACGCGCTCTACGGGGCTTCACGGCAGACTCTAAGAATGCCGCCCACTACCGCTCTGTAGTGTACGCGCTTTGTTCCTGCTTGTCTCCCGTTCTTTCTACCTCCCCTTTCCACTCTGTTTCTCTTTTTATCCCCCTTAACCCTTCCCCCTGCGCAGGGTAGCCAACCGGAACTACCTCTGGTTAACCTCCCTGCATGTCTCTGCATTATTCTCTCTCTCTTAATGCTAGTAATTCTTTGTACCTTTGTGTTGTTTTAAAAAAAAGATAGGCAGGACATTAGGCAAAATAAGAACAAGAGCTTGGTAGGGCAACCTACCAGTCCGTTTCAAAAGGGACGCTCATAGCATCCATTCACCCGATGCTCGAGAGAATAGCGCGACTGCAGTACACGGGGCGTCATACATGACGCGCTTCCGCGGTGGAAATACGGTGCTTCGCTAAATTGCTTCAGGGGCAATAGCAGTAACGTCGATATAGTGAGACGGGCGCCGCCGGTTTTTTTTTTCCCTTCGCTCTCGTTGCGCGGAGCCCCTGCAGAAATTCCTCACGGCGTTCTCTGAACTTCGCTCGCTGCTACTTGGCATCGGTGCGCTGCTGCTGGTGCGCACATGACGGGGAATAGCATTGCGCGCGGCGTGACCTCACTAGTGGTCAGGACAACTTCTTCGAGGAGAAGAGCGCAAGGGCTTTGTTGTAGGTTCTTAGCTGTTTTTGCAGCGTACATCCTTGTAATGTTTTGCAGTAATTGTCATCGCTGCGTGAATTGTGCGTCAAAATTTCGTTTGCAATACGCAAACGTAGCAAGGGACACTTAGAAAAAAAATTTACATAGTCGTCCAAGCATCAGGTTTATGTGTTAAAACCATTGTGCCTGTAGCGCCCCTTCAGAACCAAAACTAGGTACCGTATGTAGTTGATCGCAACGCGAGTTTTTTCTTTCATAATTTTTGTTGCTTGAACTCGACCCTCAGTTTGTACATTCTAATAAAGGCAAAATTGACCATGTTAGAAGAAATATCCTAAATCTGGCGGTTTTTAGCGTTATGTTTGCGACCTGTACGTCTCGATCCCATCTATAAACAAGTTGATAGAAGTAAAACTTGGTTTTTGTTAGAATCGACGCCATTTTTGTGTGCTTATGACTGGTGTTACCGTTACGGTGCTGCAGCATCCTGTGGTCTTGCGCACTTCAACTGTGTTTATTCGTGACGCTATGGCAACGTAGCGCATTTTGTATAACGCCCGCTTCGAGAGACGAGCAATTTTGATGGCCGAGAGGGTGCGAAACTCCGATTCACGGATGGCAAAACCAACGGGAGGGCCTCTTCAAATCCGAGGCCAGTCGGAAGGGCTCCGTGGATATCGTAGTGGCCTGGTAGCGTCCCCAAATGAAATTGTTTTGCGGCGTTTTAGGAAGTACTTAATCTCAAACAAGCTCGAAGATGACGTGATTCTGGGTGATCACTTTCAGAGTTGGTTCGCTTTCGCCAGGCTTGGGTCATCCTGGCAGCGAACCCCTCCAAGTAAACAGCTTGCCACCGCGCCAAAAACACTTGTTGGGGACGCTTTCGGTGGAAAGTCACACGAAATTTTGCGAAATTGAAACTATCTGTGAAATATCTTCATTAAGAAAAACCAGCCAAAAAAGTACGCACACAAGACAGGAGAGAAGCTTGACTACCAACCGTTTATACGACAGAGCATGGCTTTAATTTATAGAGCGTACTCTTTCACATGACCATCGCACAATCAGCTTATCACAACCAACAGTCGAGGAAACTCCAATAAATTCTAAAGGCCGAATGGACCTCCTATATCCAAAGGGACCTCCCATAGGTCTTTGCCTAAGCCCAGTGATGACTATGTTAGCAATACTGATGTTGGATATTCGTAGCACAGCAGTCTCTCACACGATCACAGCAAAAGCAGAGTCAAAACCAATAAAACAAGAAAGCAAGATCAACAGTACAACAAAGTAGTAAAATAACACGCAGCAACACTTATAGTGCCTAAAAAAAGCAACTGACCAAACACTCCAAGCAGAACTGAACGTCATGTCACACCTATCGGTTTCCTCTCTGAAAGGGATCGACCATGAGAATTTGTTTCCGAGTTGTGATTTCTTGAATAAAGGCACCATTTTTTTTTCATCTCGCATTACATTCGTGGTTTTATTTATTTTTATTTCGCTTGACTAAAGAGTCGGCCTTCGCGTTACCATCGTGGTCGGGTTACATTCGAGTGAATACGGTATAGTGCTCGTGGCAATCATGCGTTGTCTTGGACGACACATGGGTGCCGCCATAGTTGCGCGGTTTCATGAGGTAAGATGGTGGCGCGTTTTTGCCAATGATCATGACGCTAGTTGTGGTTACCAACTGTCAGTAATGACCACCGAAATTAACAATAGTGATGAGTTCTGGCATACCAAGCAAATCCGTTGCGGTAGGCTGGTTTCTGCCTATTTGTGAAACCACATGGTCAGCTGCTGCGTTCCCTATACTCACTGAGCATTCTATAGGCAATCGTGAATCAAGATGGCATAGTAAAAACCTTCGGCTCTACGTGTCGCTAGACGAACTTCTTGGGTGATGGTACAACTAGCCTTGTACACAAGCTGCAATGCTCTTTTCAGTCCATGGATTCTTTATTTGAACATTCTTGATTAAAATTTTTGGCTTCCAATTTCGGGACGCGGCTTTTACATGAGTGCAACACTTAGTCGAGTACATACAGTATATCTATACATAATTTGAAGCGCTCTTTCATCGAAGAATGTAGTATTCAATTGGGACGGCTGTATCAAAATATGCGACGATGGCACAAAATTGAAGATCAGCTTTCGAACAGGAAAGAAGGATAACCGATAACGTATGTCACAAGATTCCAGCTGGGCCAACGTTACGAATAAAGCTCAAGTGACTAACCTGCGCTGAAAGATTACGATAATCGGCCCAGAAAAATCATTCATTTCCTAAGAGATGACACTGAACGTATATAGCGAGAGGTACTTCTTTGTATCCAGGTTAGATACTGTTTTCTTGCCAAGTCAAAGACTAGCGCACATATCGAATTTAAGGGCATCAAATTTTCGCTCAAAAGGTAGAGAGGAAGCTGCGACATAAATCTTATTTAAATGCCATGCTGCTGCTTCTTTGTTTCTTTATTGATAGTTTATCGTGCACTGATTGCCGTTGTGGTACATGTTTTTGTTTAGCCGGCTGCCCATGTTAACGTAAGCGTTCGTGCATTCCGCCATTTCATACATTTGGTTCGCGTGCGACTGTCAAATTGACAGTTGCTTTCTACCAAAGTAATCTTATCAGGCGATCACTGTTTATTATATTTTTTCCGTGTCTTGAGAATTTTGCGTTTCTTTTCTCACCCTGCTATACTAAGCAGGATGCGAAGTGTAATTACGACTGACATTACTGCATAAATATTGATATCATTAGAAAGAGACAAAAAAAAAAAAAAAAAAGAAACGGCGCGTTTCCATAAGCGCTTGAGAGCCGCACAAGAAAGATCTCAATGTATAGAAAAAGCTCTGTAGTTTGACCGTTACACTACATTAGCCAACTCTTTGCAAAACTAAGTTATGTTCATTCAAGATGTAGACGAGCGTTTGATATTTACAGAAATCAACGGCTCGAGAGGATCAGAATCTCTTTACTGGTATTTTCATCAGTAATATGGGCCTACAATTCGTGTTTAACGCTTCGCCTTATAGTATGACATTCTCAAGACGGAAGTTCCTCGGACGACGCTTTCACGCTCAATAAAAGCACAGATAAATAAAGTATACCAGAAAGTTGCTCCGTTGGGGTCGACGGTGTCTGAGGTATTGTGTGCAGACACGCAAGCCATTTGCTCCTGCGGGAAAACAGGCTAAACGCTCCCTGCGCGATGTCTTCTCGGCAACGTTGCCCTCTGCTACAACCGTAGCCCACCGACTTTTGGCAGTGTTAACGACTCGGCATTCCGTTTATTCTCAATTGTTTTTTCGCTTTTGGTACGCGCCTGCGTGAGCTTTCTTGCATAGCGTGATCAGGACGAAACGAGAGATTGTGGAATGCGGCTACATTGCGTGCGCCTAAGAGTGATGGGGAAGCCGGTGATGTTGTCCCCCGCAGCCATAGATGGCTCATTACATTAGAGGTTGCCATTCTGGTAGCACAACACTTATCGCTGATTTTACAGCGTGAATTTTATTTTCAGGTGTTCTTAAGCGTTGTTCACAAGAAAAACCATGCAACATCGAGTTAAAGTATAAAAATACATGTTTTATATATTATCGCTTTTATTCTAAAACGTAAACAAAACAAAATGAACCTCACATTAAATTTGCGGAAGTTTGCTTTGGGGACACACGGGCGCACCCAAACTGGCTTTCTTTATCACGAAACGAATGGACTGGATGGGTGCATGTCAGTTAACTACATCTGTAAATGCATATAAATATTACTGGGAAGCACGGCAGGTGTTCTATACTGACCTGCTGTCAATGAACTATGCCGTATGTATTGTTGTGGCTTATTGTTAATTGTTTTGCTACTCAGAACGAAACCATTCGGCTCCTGAACACGTAAACATTTCCTTAGCAGCGAGTCAATTCCGATTGAGCTGCCCTGCAAAATCTCTAGTGCATCAAGGTATTTAAGCAGATTAAGACATCCTACATACCTGGAATAATTGCACGTTTCCCGCGATTGTTTCTGCTATAGACAACCATGAAATTCCATGCATCGAATACCGCCTATTATTAATAACCCTGTCGCGACTGTGTTGTATGCGTTGTTTGACACACATTAAATAAAAAAAAAGACGATGCAGCTTTGCGAAAAACGGAAGGCTCACTGCCCAGCCTGAGAATACGCATGCACAATGCTATGGACGTTTTGGGGTGCACGCTTACAAAAAGTAAATTTAACAGTGCTTTAATACGCTGGCCATCCTTTTGTGGCTACAAAACATCACTCGGTTGATTTCTCTGCCCATCGCACCAGACATTCGCATTGACCATTTTTGATCTCTCTCTCTCGGTAAAGACAAATTATGATTAATTACAGTACTTACTAGAAAGCCTTTCAGAATTTACTGTGGACGCTTTCATCTTTCCGCGAACTGCCAATTAATATTTTTCGCAGCAGGGAGAGAAGATTATTTGCAAAGAAAACATTGTAGCAAATTTTTTATTCAACGCAGTTACTGCAAAATATTTCATATTTAGTTTCACTTTGCACAGCAGCGCGGAGAAGCGTTCATCGCTGAGTTGGTCACAGGCGGTCAGAAAACGCAGCAGCGCCTCTGTAGCCTCGCACATAGCAGACGTACAAGGCCTCTGTAGAGGGCCTGTTATCTAAGTGCCCAAAAGTTATCTGAAGGGCACTCCTCTCATCTTCGTATGTGGGCAGTCGTATGAGAGATGCTTGGTGGTTTCCTCAACACATGTTTCAATCCCCTCTCCCCCTTTCCCAGTGCACGGCAGGCTACAAGGTTCAGCCTGGTTAAACTCCCTCCCTCTTCCCTATGACTGCTCTCTCTCTCTCTCTCTCTTCATGTTTATTTTAGAAGGCTGTCTGGTATTCAAAATGTTCAATAGATTCTAGCAGCACTTCTCCTTTTCGTTTAGTATCCAACTAATCCCCAACAGCGGCCGAGAGCCGTCCCCTTCCTTGAAATTAAAGGGAAGCTGAAAAGTCTGTCGAATTCAATAAGACGCTCATATACGGATGCGGGAACCTTATAAACCACGTAGGTAAAATTTGTTATTTTTTTTTTTTTCAATTACGAGCCGCGTAATCGTCGGTTGAAATTGCGCTGTAGCTCCGCCCCCCGTCGAATGCCGCGCGCTGCTGCTGACGCTGACGATGCGAGCGGAGACCGGAAACCGCAGTGTTGTGACGTCAACTCTAGTGTTTCGTTCCTTCGCAGCGTCCGCGACCGTGTCTGACCGCGCTTGTTTCTGCGTGCGTGCCATCGTAATCTGCTTCGATCGACCCTGCATTCCTTTGTTGGTGCGTCTGCGTGTATGTAGAATGGTAGTCAACGTGAGTGGTAATCAACGTGAGTGGTAGGCAACGTGGTAGTCAACAGATGAAGGTCACTACACGTACTGCATGAACCGGGAAGCTTTTCACATGTTTAAACCGTCTTTGTAGAATGCCGACAGCTTTGAACAGCGCACAAATGCCGATGATCGCATCCCCGCTTACGTTCCACGAGGAGGCATACAGAAACACAACACTACAGTTGTTTGACCGGAAACGAGCTCACTAGATCGGCGAAGGATCGGCGAGATCACTAGATCGCTTTGCAAAAATCATACTCACCAAAGAGCATTTCCAACACGAGGAGATCCCAAGACTTTGCTTTCGTTCGCGTCGAAAGCACTGCTCGCACCAGCATCGTTTGCTTCTTCGAGAGGCCGGCTCTTCGCAATCGGCTCGTACATGTAGGGAGTAACGCCGAACTCCTCAGAAAAACGCAGTCTCTCTAAATTTTCCATTACCGTCTCAGAAAAACAGCACCAAACTACCTGGCACCGCGCTTCATGTGTAGCGGCAGCGGTCGGTTACTAGTGTTGACGTCACGCGGCGCCCGACCAATCACAGGCGGAAACGAGACGCGCGAGCTGGGCGTGTCCGCCGCTGCACTTTTCGATGAAATAAAATATATTTGCGCTTTCTTTCGCTCATTTTCGATGCGATATTCGAATTCGGAGGGTTGAAAACCATTATGTACAGATGTTCACTCATTTTTTCTGGAAAACCTTTCAGCTTCCCTTTAAGGATTTATTCATTCATTAGCAAGGACAGCATGTAGCAAACATTATATCTTATTGCAAAATAAATATTTTTTTTTGCAGGTAATTATTTCTCCTTGGACGTCCTATATATACATATACGGTTAAGAAGGTTAAACCGATAGAATATGTCAGATTTTCAACAAACATGCTCTTGAGGAAATATTACTTAGGATACGTAACCCATACAGAGCTTCAAACTGAAAGAGGGGCGCTATAACGTAAAACTATTCCAAACGTTTCTCTTACAATTCTGCATTCAGCCCTCCGCAATTGGTCAAAAACGTTTTTTGGCCCACAGCCACTTCACCTGTCACGCGACGTCGCAAAAAACGCGATAGCTCCCCATCTCGTATGACGTGTACACGCTGATTATGCGTGATTTGACCGAACAAAAGAAAAATAGGTATTTCTGATTGGACACCTTTTTGCCATTAGCCCTGAGCTATCACGTGACGTTACAAAACCGCAGAAAACTCACCACGTCAAAGTGACGCGTATGCGTTAAAGATGCATTAATATGCCGAACAAAACTGAATTTTCTTCTGAATAGCCGCAGGCTGCCCTGTTCCGAAAGGAATAAAAGATGGCTGCCGCCGGTCGCTCAGGCACTGGGTACTCGCAGCTGCCGGAGAGCATTGCTTTATTTGCGTATAATAAAACTTTTTGCGTGGCCATGCAACATGTTCAGGCACTTTCGGCACATTTACGACCTCGTTCTGCCAACTATTTTTTGCTGAGGATCCGTTTTAGCATCATTCTGAAGCTTTCGTTGCATGCCGCCGTGATTGTCGACGAGCCATCTCAAGTCAAGTAAGGGAAAGCGGACCAATCGCCAGACGCCGGCACCGCTCTCTTCATCCGGTTATCGATTTTCAGTGCAGTGGCTCGGCCCCATCGAATGCATCTCCACTTGAGCGTGCCCTTCGCCTCTTGTCTGCCAATTAGATAAGACAAGCCGCTCAGCGTAGGCAATGCTATTCGTTTTTCAAGCAAACAAAAGTGACCTCCTATGAACGAGGAGAGCGTTTGATTGGTCCGTTCACACAACCCTGCGGGTGACCACCCCATGCTTGCATCGGCGGTTACGAAAATTTGACGTCAGGAGATCGGAATAAAAGCATATTGGAATAATTTTACTTATAGGGTCCCAGCTCATTTAAATACGTGAAGGTTGATGCGCTTCCCGGCCGGCCACAGTAACGTTAGATTATAAAAGTTTAGTAACTGGATGTTGTTTTTTCATAATAGACATTAGCGATTAAATGCCAAATTAAGGTTCAGACCATAAATATCTTCAAGGGAAAACTATAAACCCACGTGATCGCTGCTAAAACACGATAATAATGGGGCTTTTAAAGGAGCTTTATACATTATCTAAAATTCGTTTAAAAAGCTCGGCTTCACCACCATACGTCTCCTTGCTTGGTGACACATATTCAGCTCTATCTTACGGCTGGCGTTTTTATTTAAAAGTAATATACATTCTTTTCGAGAATAATTTAACGGAATTTGCTGAACGTTTTACCACCCCTTAATCCAGCTTGTGTAAAGATTCGGGATAAGCAGTCTCCTGCAGCTATGTATAAAGTGACGCACTTATGCGCTTCGCTGTCGACTGCACTAGGACTGCACTGTGTTTTTAGGCTTACGGTCCATGTTAGTGGGCGACCTACTCTTTGCATGAGCAGTTAAAGGCTATAAAGTGCACAGAGCATTTGGGTCGAGCATACTCTTATCGACCGTGCGCTTGACCGTAACCCCGTTAAAACGACATTAAGGAAGGTATCGCACGACTTCCTGGGGTGCACTTTTTCCAGCAGCCAGGCAAGTGAGCAGCACACTGTTCACATCTCTCAGCACTCCAGTTACAGCCACCGGAGCTAATACGAGACGCTTAAATTTGGAGCTATAGCTTTGCGCATAATACGAGTGCGTTTATATTATGTGACAATGCCGGTACACCCCATTTCTACCAGCTTCATTGTACCACGGAAGATTACGCGTGCCGGCCATCATACGTGCTAGGAAAAGAAAACGTTGCGAAAGGCGTAATTTTGTGTAGTATCGCAAAGAAAGCGACGGAGGACGGTCTAAACAAGGCTTACAGGAGTCATATTTGGAGAGCGACATACCCGATTTCTCCAGCGCCGTTTGCCGTACGTGAATACCTTCCAGACGACCGCCACGTGGCTTCAAGGTCATAGCCAACGTGCTCTCTGGCTTCAATATTCGCGCACGTGAATCACTTGCAGCCATTATTACCGGAGCGTGTGGCATAACATGCTGCGCCAGATGAACCACTCAAGAAGCACAAGAGAAAGAGAGTGAGAGAGCGACACGCGTATAATGATTTGCCTTTCCGTTCGGTCGAGTAGACATTCGCCTCGCGTGCATGGCAGGTGAGGAACGAGACTGACTCGCGCACATCTTCGTCTCTTTTCCTTTTCGAAAAGAGGAACCATATTGCAAACGCCCTACATTTTACGAGGCATCCCTAAACCGTGTATACGGTGGGCAGGAAAAGGAGCCGACGAGGCTTGGCCGAAGCAGTGCAGCAGCACCGTGACCCCCTGGACAGTTTTCCTGTAAAAACTAGGCAGAGGAAGCTTTGTGAAACGAGTTGCCCTGGCAGACACGTTCTCGCCGCGATGTAAAGTTTCCCGTGACGGGATCGCTCGTTCGGGCGCTGATGTACTGCGGGGAGGCGACGACAAGCGGCGTAGAGACTCTACGACCGTTATCCGCATCCCGCTCCTCGCGCGTAGTTTTTTTTTATTTTTGTATACCTGCGCATCACGGCGCCCATCACCATCCCTCTTTCTTTTTCTACTTTCGTTTCCTAGCATTGATCGCTTTCTCGCTCAAACGCGCATCAAGAAACGTGCGTCCCGGTGCCGCAGCGACCGCCTGCTGAATTTGGCTGAAGAAGAGGGGGGTGGGGGCAGGAGAAGAGAAGGGGTTGGCTGGCTGGTGCGCTCGAATATCGTTTTCATGGCTCGCTGGCGCAACGACAGCGCCACCGCGTCAAGTTGTTCCTCTTGTTGACCGACCTTTTTTTGATATGAAGGTTTGGCACGAAGGAGGAGGAGCAGGATGAAGAAAAGAAAAAGAAATATAAGTATAGAATCACAAGTTCTTGCTTTCCGGGACGAAATGAATGGCCAGGCATCCACTCTACACTCCGCTCTGAGTTTCTCTTGTCTTTTTGCCTTTTTTTAGCCTCCACTCACTGACATGAATGATCGTTGTTGGCTCCGCACTAGGCAGCGGGATGCGGGCATGTGTGGGCAGCAGAAAGGGCCGTTTTCAAGACGAAGAAGCAAACAAGCGACCCTGAGGCCAGCTTTTAAAGTCAGTCAAGACATGGGATGCAGACAGTGCATTCGTAGTAATAGCGAGCAAAGAAAAACAAACTTCCTTTTCTTTCTTTTTAAAGTTTCATGCTACGTATGTGCATCATATTATTAGCAAGAGGGTGCTCGTCGGT
This sequence comes from Dermacentor andersoni, assembly GCF_023375885.2. Taxonomy (NCBI): domain Eukaryota; kingdom Metazoa; phylum Arthropoda; class Arachnida; order Ixodida; family Ixodidae; genus Dermacentor; species Dermacentor andersoni. The sequence continues at coordinate 129,132,715 of NC_092815.1, read as the reverse complement.
ACGCTTTGATTACCTTTATAAGATGGCCTAAGAGAGAGAGAGAGAGGGTGAGAGAGAGAAAAGGATTCATAGAAAGGCTGGGAGGTTAACCAGAGGTAGTTCCGGTTGGCTGCCTTGCACGGGGGGAAGGAGTACGGGAATGAAAAAAATGGAAGGTGGAGATAGAGAGAGAGAAAGAAAGAAGAGCACAAACAAACCGCGTGCACTATAGAGTGGTAGGGGTTGGCGTTCTTAAATTCTATCGCAGGGCCCCTAGACCGCAGGAACCTTAGTAACACGAGTAAGGTCTTCAGCGCAGATGTTCTTTAGGAGCAGGGGCCTAAAGCTTTTAGGGATAGTGGACGATTGTCCAACTGGTCCATCACTCTGAACATCACTTGTCTCAGGGCACTATATCGCGGGCAGGCACAGATTATGTATGCGAGCGTCTCATCGCCGCTGCGTGTGTCACACGTGGGGCTTTTGGCCATTCTAATAAGGAAGGCATACGAGTTCGTAAATGCAACGCCTAGCCACAGACGGTACAGCTTGGTCTGTTCCCGTCGTGGTAGCCCAATTGGTAGGTGCATCCGTATGTCCGGAGACAACGAAAGCGAACGACGCATAGTGAAAATGTTCGAGTGACACAGGGGCAAACTACATTCACGGACATCAATCGCAGCCCAGCCACAGTGACTGTTCGCGAAAGCGGAATCAAGACACGCTGACCACTTTCGTGTGAAGATCGGGCGACTTCGTCGTCATGGTCATTCCCGGTGATGCTGCAGCGTCCTGGAAGCCATTGAAATATTATGTTGTGTCCCTTGCCATGACTGCGATTATATATCTGTAGAATTTATGATGCCAGTTGTTCATTGGATCCGTAGCGCATTGGGATCTGCATGCAATTAAGTCGCTAAAGAGCCACTAATGAGTAACTTGGAGTCACTAAAGACTGTCCATTGTTGCGGTGTCTCTTAATTAATTAAATAAAGTGCAGCACGCAGTGCCACAAGTTCTGCACCAGTTTATGTGGTCACACGTGAAGTTTTTAATTTGATTTCTTCAGATTTTGCCGGAATGAAAGTGTTCAAGAGCAAATACGCTCAGACACTGTGACATAGGTGCTCCTCATGCCTTACACTCTTAAAAAGTTTGCACCCTTTGTGGCATATCTTGTCCCACAACAATAATCATCTGTCTTGCCCGCATTTCGTTCCTTTGACGCTGCGAGCCCGGTACTTACAAGACACGAACTGCTTGCGCGTCATCAGCGTGACACAGCATTCTCGACGGGAAAGTGGCGAGCGCAGCGTTTTCAAGATAGGAAACGGAAGTAAGGCAGATGACGATTATTGTAGTTGGGCAAATATAAACCCCAAAGGGTGCAACTGTTTAAGAGTGTTAGTGACGAAGGCTCTTTGAAATTTCAATAACTGGCTTAAGAATAGCGAGCGAAAAATGAGCAATGCCTATTTCCGGTGTGTGTTTAGATTATATATAAAAAACTTTTCTCTGCTGTGATGTCGCCTACGAAGATCGCCTCAGGACCTCCGCTTGGAACATTCAGTATCTGGCTGTACTTTACCAGTTTCGCATCTGTTGCTAATGACACATTTGACACACGCGATCATCACATCAGTCCGACCAGTTAGTTGCACCCGCCGTGGTAACGTAGTGGCTTTGGCGTTGCGCTGCTATGCCCAATGGCGCGAGATCAAATCCCAGCCGTGGTGGCCGCGTTTTGTTGGGGGAGAAATGCAAAAAAAAAAAAAAAAAGACGCCCGTGTACCGTGCATACGGTGCCCGTTAAAGAAACCGAGGTGGTTAAAATTATACCGGAGTCCCCCACCACGGCGTGCCTGATAATCGTATCGTGGTTTGGGCACGGAAAACCCCTCAATTACATTAAATCGCGACCAGTTGCGAAGCAACGATCAATGTCAACGATTTACGCAGTGCGAGATATTCAGCGGAGTGTGTGTGTATAGTCCAACTCACTTGTTCACGGAAACGGCCGTCGACGGCCGTGTTACATCGGCAGGGGTGACCTTCTCCCGGAGGCTGCGCCCGGGACGCCTAATTCTTCGCGAACTGCTGCGGTTTCCAGTTCGCCGGAGGCCTTCAGACAGAACAAATTGCCCTCCTGAGAACGCGGAACTAAAGTTAGGCATTCGCCCTTCTAATGCGTGCCGGTGCGGGTCGCATTAGAAGGCCCGCTCGTCGTGGGCTTGCGTGCGTGTGTGCGCGATTGGGCCAACGAGCGCGCGCGTTCGTGCGTACGTTCGCGGTGTTGAGCTAAGGTCGGTGTGAATGGGCGGTTAGCCGGAACGAGGCTCCAGCTGCAACGGGTCCTAACCCCGAGGAAGAGGGGTGCGCGAGCACGCAGCTCAAAAAGCCGCTAAAGCCATTAGAAGCGAGCGCCTGGGCGCTCTGGCGAGATACCGCGTTCCGATACGCCCGGCCGAGCACTCCACCTGGCGAGCTTGAAGAAAGAAAAAACAAAGCGCGTAGCACATAACCCGTATGTACATAAAGAAAGAGAGAGGGAGGCTTCGAAGAAGAACGCCGGGGTTGGCATAGTGAGCGCACCAGAGCGAATTCGCCGGCTTTAAAGCGAAGCCGCAGGCCATCGATCGCGACCGTGTCGCCCACGCCCGCAACTTGCGGTCGGCGAGCGGACAGAGAGGAAGAGAGAGAAAGAAAAATAAATGATACGGACAAGAGGAGAAGAGGGTAACACTGGATGAAAGCTGCAGCAAGAGAGTTTTGAGGTCTGGAGAGCGTCGACGGTGGAGCTTGAGCGGGCTTGCTTCGGCAACGAGTTGAGGAGTCACGCGGCACGCTTTGAAAAAATTACTCGCCCACTGCTTCCCGTGGCAGGCCACTTTGTGCTATGAAGGGGTGATCTTCGAACAGAAGAGTTGGCATTCATTAGAGGTGCTTAGCCACGAGAGTGTCGGTTTGGCTGCAATTATACAAAAAACGTAATATATATATATATATATATATATATATATTAGGGCTTTGTTTTCCATGTAGCTATGCGGCCATAGGTCTGTATACATCAGTTGTATGGCGGCGTCCTTTTAGCCCGTACAGTGACTGAAATGGAGCCGTTCTTTTGATCGAATGTTCCCAGCTTTTCATAGGTAGGGTGAACGTTTGTTCACTAAGAATAGTATTGCATAAAGAAAGAGAGAAAGAAACAAGCAGATAAGTTGAATTTAGGTGTTATTGCTCCGAGTTTTCTTATCCTTCCATGCCGTGTTACGAAGTGAGGTAAGTTAGCTATCTCAAACATAACTAAGCACGAGAATGCACGGTGTATTTCCGGTCTTATATTTCCGTGTACAGCAAGGAATTATTAAATAGAATAACAGATAAGGCTAATCCGGGATGCGTGTATTCCACACAGAAATGTAGGTGAGCTTGCAGTCTATGCTTCAGATTTCCTTCTATTTTCCTTACGATTTTGATGTCATTACCTTCTGCTCTATGTGCCTTTTCTGAAACGTGGAATGCACCCAGTTGAACGTCCTGTGGAATGGAGCGTTGACGTTGGCTAGCTGGTCATATCAAAGCCTAATGTGATGACGTTGTCGAAGATAATTTCCCCTTGTGTTTTTCTCCTTCCGGTATATTTGTATTCCTTGCGTATATAGCACGCAGTAAACGTTATTAGAAGGTCAGCAATTTGTGGTTTGGGTTCTTGCTTGCCCCGTCCTCCGCGATGTTCAGCCTTCAGACTCTCAACAGTGCATGATCGGTGAACACGCTTTTATTTACCTTTTCTTTTTCACATATTTGTTTGCATATGTTTGAGTCGGTTTATGTTTATGTTTATGCACTGTTTGACTAAGCGAGAAGGGGTAGCAGGCATCACACATGAAGCCAAGCTCTCTCACGCACAAACATAGAGAAAATGCGAATTGAGGGCGGCTCTACCCGGCAGTATGCAGGCGGGTTCGGCTAGCCGCCAGCTTAGCGTTCTCCACGTGCTCCCGCATTTTCCTTGAGACGCATCATAGCTCCTGCTTCTTGAGAGAGAAAACTTGCGAAGCAACACTCGAACACTTTCATTACATGTGTTTCACGCCCCCTTGGCGGCCTCGCCCGCCGAGAGGAGATCGCGTTGTGGCGACTACGTGTCGGTGTTGCGTTTACACGGCGGCTGTGACTGCATTCCGGTCACAACAATACCGTGGCCCACGTGGTTGTTCGCACCCGTTGTGCAATACAACTATATATGACGTAAATGTGAGGTGCTTGCTGTTCATATATGTCCCGGACTTTATGAAACCTGTCTTTGCCAACTCCGTGAAACAGGCCTTCGCACAAGATGAACCAGCCCTCACCTCCCTCCCCTCCCCAACAAGCACACAAAACAAATCTTTTTATGTGCTCGTAAACATATTTGTACTTGTAAACAGTTTACTTGGACAATAAGAAGAAGAAAAAAAAAAGCAGTTGCTCAGGGGTTTGACATTGAGGCGCATGAACGCCTAGCAAAGTGTGAAGACCCCATGATACAAAATGACGAAGTGATCACATAGTAGCACACATGCAGCAAGAAGACACCAAAAAATATCAACAATGATTGTAATCAAGGTAACAAGCAATCAAGGTAAATGCAATGCACAAGCAGGCAAGTTTTGCAAGCACTTGCGCGTCACGAAAATTACACCCACGCTAAGCATTCACCAATGGGCAGCAAATATGATTTTCTATTCTCCCAAATACAGGCGTCGAAAGTAAATGGAAAAGGAGGCATACGCACTTATTTCCACTGCAACGCCTGCACTCAACACATGAAAGGTTTCTTGTTGTTCTTCTTCAATGTTTTCGATGCGTTCAATGGCGAATATATATATATATATATATATATATATATATATATATATATATATATATATATATATTGACGCGTGTATTCTATGCAGACGACGACGACGATGGGAGCACTAGCGGACTCCGCCTATAGTGGGTCAGAGTAAGATTGGTCGATGACGAAGAAGACGTGTCTCTGCTCTGTTTGTTTTTGAACAGATTGTCCTGTTGTTCGTGAAGAACGTCTCCCAGTGTTCTGTCTGCGTTGTACCGCGACTCTGGTGGCGGTGCTGGGTACTGACCGCGTCTGATGCGTCGGAGTCCTTCTGGGAGTCGGTCATCTAGCCCGGACGCACTATCGCCAGTTACGACACCGGTGCATCGCTTTAGTCGTCGACTGCTAGGCCTTGCCCCGGAGTTCTCCGCTCTTCAACCACCTCTCTCCAGGAGCTGCACACATTCCGCAATGACCGAAACCAGTCCAACACAAGCACCCCAAAGCAGTCGGTTTCCCAATCCAGAACAGGTAACCGTTCTGCGTCCGCTGGTTCCCGATCGCTATCGCGGAGCAGTCTTCGAAGACATTGAAGACTGGCTGGACAAGCATGAACGCGTCGCAAAGATTAATCAGTGGACCGAGCAGCAAAACCTCTCCCATGTCTATTTCGCCCTTGACGACACTGGCCGTACTTGGTTCGAGAACCGCGAAGGCAGCCTCACGAGCTGGCATGACTTTCGGCAGAAGATCACCGATACCTTTGGGAGTGCCGACCGACGCGACCGCGCCCAGCAAATGATGGAGCTTCGCGTGCAACAACCTAATGAGTCGGTCACAATGTTCGCTGAAGACATGGCCCGCCTCTTTCGTAGAGCCGACCCGAACATGACCGAAGATAGGAAGTTGCGCTACCTCATGCGAGGTGTAAAAGAGCAGTTGTTCGCGGGGCTTGTGCGCAATCCGCCAGTCACTGTTACTGAGTTTATCAAAGAGGCTACGGCTATTGAGCGGGCCCTTCATCAAAGATGCAGGCAATACGATCGACTGTCCACCAGCACTACAATCAATGCCGCCGCAGTGACTACCGAGTATCAGAACTCCTTGCGTGTGTTGGTCAGAGAGCTCATCAGAGAGGAAATTCAAAAGATCCTGACACCGACACTAGATAGACCCGTCGCGTCAATCGCCGAAGTGGTGCGTGATGAAATCCGGCAGGCGTTCCCGGTAACCGATCTTCAAGACCACCAGCGACCCCTGAGTTACGCCGCTGCTGTCCGATGTCCACCACCGGTTGCAACCACATCACCGTACCAGCAGCCTCCGACAGCCGCTCCTTGGTCGTCGCCGCAAGAGGAGGCTTCGAGGCGCGCAGCCGTTATGCCGCTTCAGTCATACCGCCAGCCGTCGTTCGCCGCGTCTTGGTCACCGCCGCAAAACGACGCTACGGGACGGCCGCAACTTCGGAGAACCGACGTATGGCGCACTGTCAATAGGCGCCCACTCTGTGTTCACTGCGGAGGCGCCGGCCATATTTCGCGTCATTGCTGGCATCGTGACACATCATTTCGACCTCTTCGTCCGTCGTACTATGGTCGACGGGCAAATGACGACGCCATGCTACGCCTCGACGACGCTGCTTTTCAGGGACCCCCAATAGCGCACCCGAGTGACGAATCGATGCCCAATGATCGGTCCAATTTCGGCCGTCGATCGCGCTCTCCAACTCCTCCACGTCAAATGGCTTCATCTACTGGACGTACTTTTGCGGAGCTCCGAGGACGAAGGTCGCCCAGCCCCCGTCGGGGAAACTGAAGGTGGCGACCTCTGGGGGCAAGGTTGCAGGCCCGCCGCAAGACACTAAAGAGCCCCCAACATTCTCGCTGCAGAACGACGTGAAGGCGATAAACACTGAAGAAATTGTGAGCGCCGACATTGATGTTTTCGTGGACGGGCAACCGGTGACAGCGTTAGTCGACACTGGTGCCGACTTCTCTATAGTGAGTCAGGAACTCGTCCTCCGCCTGAAGGAAGTGAAGACGCCATGGACGGGACCTCACATAAGGACGGCAGGCGGCCAATTACTGATGCCTACTGGAAGATGTACTGCTAGAGTTAACATCGGGGATTCTTCTTTCGTGGCCGCTTTCATCGTCCTTCCTGTATGCTGCAAAGATTTGATTATTGGAATGGACTTCCTAAAAGAATATGGCGCCGTAATTAACATCCCGGACCGCATGGTGATGTTTTATAAGAGCTCCTGTTTAGTCCATTGTTTATCGCCGCAGCACAACTGCTTTCGTCTAACAGAAGACGACGTCGTCATCCCCCTTCGATCGTGTGCCCTTGTTTCAGTAGCATGCGACATACCGTTTCGTTGCGAAGGAGTTGCCGACCAAATAACCTCGTTGTTGTTTACTCACGGTTTCTCGGTCGCGCGAGGAATCGTGAATGTCACCGACGGGCGCACAAACCTGTTGCTAACAAATTTTAGCACAGAGCGACGGCACCTTCTCAAGGGCACAGCTGTGGCTTATTTTGACGGCGTTGCGGATGTTCGTGGCTGCTGTTCACTACTCGAAGAAGCGCCTACGCGAGACCCAGCTCCTGCACTTGACGTTAGCACTGCTTTGTCGGAGCACGAACGTGAGTGGCTTCTTACGCTATTGGCCAAGTTCAACGACTGTTTTGCGTCGACGTCCAGCGTCGGTCGGACGCCTCTGACAAAGCACCGAATAATTACAGAGGATACGGTAACACCAATTCACTAAAATCCATATCGTGTGGCACCTAGAGAACGTGAAGCCATACAACAACAAGTGACACAAATGCTTGAAGATGACGTGATCCAACCATCAACAAGTCCCTGGGCATCTCCTGTAGTTCTAGTCAAGAAAAAAGACGGCAGCTTGCGTTTCTGTGTGGACTACCGAAAGCTAAATAAGGTGACAAAGAAAGACGTATACCCGCTTCCCCGTATAGATGATTCACTCGACAGGCTTCGACAGGCACGTTACTTCTTTTCAATGGACTTAAAAAGCGGATATTGGCAAATCGAAGTAGACTCGAGAGACCGTGAAAAAACTGCTTTCGTGACGCCAGATGGCCTATACGAATTTAAAGTCTTGCCTTTCGGTTTGTGTTCTGCCCCTGCTACGTTCCAACGCCTCATGGATACTGTACTTTCGGGTCTGAAGTGGAAAACCTGCTTAGTATATCTCGACGACGTCATCGTGTTCTCCGCAACGTTTGAAGAACACCTCGAACGGCTTGAAGCGGTTCTGCAGTCCACACGGTCCGCCGGCCTCACCCTGAAGCCGCAGAAGTGCCACTTTGGCTTCGAGGAACTGCAGTTTCTCGGTCACGTCGTCAGCCACACAGGTGTCCGGCCGGATCCTGAAAAACTTGCAGCCGTCGCACAGTTTCCCGTACCATCCGACAAGAAGGCTGCCAGGCGCTTCCTCGGCCTCTGTGCCTATTACCGGCGGTTTATTGCAGACTTTGCGCGCATTGCGTCGCCGTTAACTCGCCTGACGAGAGACGACGTTGCTTTTGTATGGGGCGACGAAGAGCAAGGTGCATTCAACGACTTGCGGCAACGTCTCCAGACACCTCCAGTGCTTGCTCACTTTGATGAGACCGCTCCTACATTGCTCCACACTGATGCCAGCAATGTTGGCTTGGGAGCTGTTCTTGTGCAGTGGCAAGAGGACACAGAAAGAGTACTTGCCTATGAAAGTAGAACACTCTCACGTACGGAGGCTAATTACTCCACAACTGAGAAAGAATGCCTCGCCGTGGTATGGGCGGTTATGAAATTTCGCCCATATTTGTATGGCCGCCACTTCACCGTTATCAGCGACCACCATTCACTATGTTGGTTGACAAACCTTAAAGATCCTTCTGGACGACTGGCGCGTTGGAGCCTAAGGCTGCAAGAGTTTGACATGACTGTCACGTACAAGTCGGGGAAACGACATACGGATGCTGACTGCTTGTCTCGATCGCCGATAGCGTCACCTGCTCCACCGGAAGAAAAAGACTCAGCTTTTATTTGTGTTATGGATACATCCGCCATCGCGCAACAACAACGGGACGACCCTGAGTTGCTTGAACTAATCAATTACTTGGAGGGAAGATCTGCGAAACCACCTAGAGTTTTCACAAGAGGACTGTTGTCGTTTTGTTTACGGGTCAAGGTCCTTTACAAAAAAAAAACTTTTCTTCGACCGGGTCCCCCTGTCTGCTTGTCATTCCTGCAGGTCTTCGTACGGAAGTACTTCAAGCTTGCCACAACGAGGTGACTTCTGGTCACTTAGGCTACACGCGAACATTGGCCAGAGTGCAGCAAAGGTACTACTGGCCGAGACTTACCACCGCCGTGAAAGATCACGTTCGCACTTGTCTCGACTGCCAGAGGCGCAAGTCGCCTCCGACGAAACCAGCCGGCCTCCTACAACCCGTCCAGGTTCCTCGAAGACCATTTGATCAAATCGAAATGGATATTTTGGGCCCACTCCCTACTTCTACTGCAGGCAATCGCTTTGTTATCGTCGCAACCGACTATCTCACACGTTACGCTGAAACAAAGGCAATCCAGAGCAGCACTGCGGCCGAAGTAGCTCGCTTTTTCATTGAGCATGTGGCGTTGCGACACGGTGCGCCAACCGTCGTAATAACCGACCGAGGAACCGCATTTACGGCTGCACTTTTAGATCACGTCTTGCTACTAAGTGGAACGGCCCATCGAAAGTCCACCGCCTACCATCCACAAACCAATGGGTTAACAGAGCGCTTAAACAAAACAATTGAAGACATGCTCTCAATGTACGTGGATGTTGATCATAAAAATTGGGACGACATCCTACCTTACATCACCTTTGCATATAACACGGCGAAACAAGAGACGACGCGCATGACTCCGTTCTCACTTGTTCACGGAAGGGATGTACGAACGATGCTGGATGCGATGCTTCCACACGACTTTGACGACACTGATACGGAAGCCGATGTACTTACGCAACGCGCAGAAGAAGCTCGGCAGCTCGCGCGCTTGCGGATCTGCCAGCAGCAAGACTACGACGCAGGCCGCTACGATCTTCACCGTAGAATAGTTACCTATGAAGTCGGCGACAGAGTGTGGGTTTGGACACCCATACGGAAACGAGGACTCTCCGAGAAACTGCTAAGGCGATACTTTGGACCCTATCGGGTATTGCAGCGCCTCAGTGATGTCACCTACGAGGTCGTTCCCGATAATCCCAACTGTACGCGGCGCCGCACACACAGTCCCGAACTTGTGCGTGTTGTTCGCATGAAGCCGTATGTGAGCGAATGACTATGCTAGCAGCCTTTACTTTCCGCAAGTGACATTTCTTGTTTAGCATCGGGACGATGCTCTCGTAGGGAGGGACAAATGACGCGTGTATTCTATGCAGACGACGACGACGATGGGAGCACTAGCGGACTCCGCCTATAGTGGGTCAGAGTGAAGCGCGGGCTACATGGAGCGAATTGTCACGGCGAACGCGGCGCGGCGAACAGGGGCGCGGCGGCAAGACGTCGAAGATGCGCTGCATAGCAATACATAAGGCGAACAGCGAGCGGACGCCGCCGCGAGTTCGCCGTGCTGGCGCCAGTGTTATCAGACTTTGCATACGCGTTGTGGTAAATGATGAAACAAATATAAGCGCTTTTTAAGGTGGCATATACCGCTTTTATAACTGAAAAATACACCAACACTAGCACAGACACCAACGTGGTTGCAGAAGACTAGAAAAGGCCCGCGCGCGAAAGACCAGCATGCCTAGCGACCGGAACTGGCGCCTCCCGATTGGCTGTCGTCCGCCGCTGCGCGCTCGACGCTTCCGGCGGCCCGACGAAAATATTTGGACAGGCAGGTCAGCGGCGGCCGTCAAATTTTTGGACGCCGGCCGTCGGGCGTTCGCCGCCCAAGGAAGTTCGTCGCTCGGGCGCCGGTTATTCGCTCCATGACGAAGAAGACGTGTCTCTGCTCTGTTTGTTTTTGAACAGATTGTCGTGTTGTTCGTGAAGAACGTCTCCCTGTGTTCTGTCCGCGTTGTAACGCGACAATATATATATATATATATATAATGCCGTCTTCGAATTGTAGTGTAAATTCCACACACAACAAAGGAAATTGTCGGCAATGTGTCAGAACGTCGATTACACCCATAATCAGTTTTCGTACTGAATTAATTCATTTACCTTCTTGTATGAAGTCCGTTAGCTTTGTATGGTCATGATTAACAAAATCGAGCCCCTCGGGATCCACTTCTCTCGTTCATTCATAGCGAGAATTTCGAATCTGGCAGCCTTGATGTCATTAGGCAGTATGCGGGAGAGCCACGTGGCCTCTCTCCTAAGATCAGGTGTTACGTGACGCCATCGGGCAAACAAGGACGTTCCACATCCGCCCACCTTGGCTCTGAGCGGTGCTGGTTAACACTCCCAGGGCTGAATCTAGCAAACCTTAAGCACCCAAGTTTGTGTATGGTTCGATAGCCGTCACCGTAGCACAATTAGTAGTGCAACGAACGCGTAATGCGGAGGATGTAGGTTCGGCTCCCACCGGCGACAAGCTATCTATTCGTCCACTTTCCTTTCTTTGTAATTTTCTACACTTCACTGTCAGCCACAGCTAATTTCCCCGACGCTTTCCTTGGCTTCACTGTCTGTTGGCTTTGTATGGTCATGATTAACAAAATCCAGCCCCCTTGGTTCCCCCTCTTCCATCTTTCTTCTATGAAGGAAGATGTGCCATTTAAAGACGCAGGCCCTTTGCAGAGACTGGGTCAGTGCCGATGGAATGAATGCGTGAGCGCGTACGCCAGCGTATATCCATTGCAGAAAGTAAAACGCTCGAAGTACAGAATCGACTTTAAGCAGCAGAGGTTTGGTTGACTTACCGTTTTTAACGCCCCGCCTAAATGAACTGCGGACAAGATAAGCACGCTCCTTTCGCGTCTCTTACGACAACTACGCGGATATTTGTGCAATTCGGCGAGAAGTAAAAGTAGGAGGGAGAGAAAGAAAAATATTTAAGTGGAGGGCAGTGAGCAAGGCCTGTGACCGTTTCGCTTTTTTTCTGTCTTTCCAAGCATTTTCCTTTTCTTTTTCTCGGCCGCTTCCTCGGAAATCGAAAGACACGTCGTCGTCCATTTCACTGATCGCCTCGTTAACTACACGCTACTTCCGAGAGAGGAAATCGCCGCCGAACCGTGGGATCGTTTCCAAAATCGTGCGCCTAGAAGCGTGGATCAATATAACTTTTGTAAGTAAACACAAGGACGGCCGAAGACTGAAAAAAGGAAAAAGAAATATGAAGAAAGAATGCGTAAGACCCGCTTCTGTAAATTGCGACTGACGACGAACGGCACCGCCTAGCTTCTTATAGGGGGAGGTTCACATTTCATCCGTCACGACCTCTTTATGAGTGCTGACTTTTCCTTGCTGCACCATCGCGTGTGTAAAATATCCCGTCTCTCTTTTTTTTCTTTTTCTTTATTTTCTTTTTGTTTGCTTCGACGCTCTATATGCCACCGCCAGTAAAGCGTGAGTAATGAAGTCGTTCGAAGGAACAAGGTACGACGTCGATCAAACGCCGGGATTGGATCAGTAACTCAGCGGTATTTTTATCTTTTTTATTTGTTTATTTTTGCTATGAGTAGGTAAAATATAATTGAAAGAGAGAGACGAGAGACACAGTGGCGTACAGAGGGGCAGGGAGAGATTGAAAACGACTTGTCTTGTCGCTCAGAGCATTCTTATGTAATAAGTTATACAAGCTTTCACTATATTTGTCCAGCAAAGAGGCGCGCATAGCGACCTGTAGAGAAACCAGCGAATCTTACTAAAAAGAAAAAAAAAGATTTTCATTTCCAAGAATGTCCATAGACATATCACTATTAAGATTCTGGGGTTGCGTGCACAACTCTAGCAGAGACCATCTGTATTGCGTAAAAGTGGCTATGGACGGTTTCTGCGACGCGAGTGAATATTGGACGACATATCGCTCCAGATACATGTAACGGCGTTGAAACGTTTGCCTGTAGAAAATTTTGCTTTTTACAAAGGCACCCTGGAAACCCTCTGGTTTTGCCCACAGAAATAGCCGAGTTACAAGAGTGGCTTAGGCGAGCCGCCTTACAGCACACCAGAAGAGAAGTCAACGCTATAACAATTTTCCAAATCGATTTTATCGTAAATTACACGAAAAGTTATTGATATTTGCATTCAAGCCATGTAACGTAATACATTTATTTTTCGCTTAAAGCGTAAGAAGCCATGTCCCGTATATACGTTGAACCAACTTGAAAACGCGTAATTTCTCTCAGGCATGTGTATAGTTAACTACAATGACGAGACACATGGCCGGAAGTTCTCTGGGGCACAGTCTGACAGCTGCCACGACGTTCGCAAGCAGGATGTCTTTAGGCTGCGTGTACATAAAAGGAAATACCTACGGACAATGGGAAGCAAGCATATCAGGTACCATCACAAGTAAGTGGAGGCACCCGGTGTACTTATACCGTGGGTAAACGATGTACGATTACCCACAATTATCCGTGTGTTGCCTTCGCTGCGTTGCGCGCAAGATTCGCGCTTTGGTGACGGTGATGTACGAGGTACGTGTGCTTCACAGCAGCAAGTGATTCATCGCGACTCGCTGTGACATAATCGTTTTTAACACAGTACTCCTGCTTGTAGATAAGAAAATCTAGTGCTCGAGCTAGCGGCTTAGTGCACAACATGTATTGAGCTACGGTACCATGTTCATTATTTCTGCATGATTAAGAACGTAGTGCTAGACGAGTGGGACATTATCAGACATGCACTTATTCCGCAGTTGTTGTGACATAAAAAAAAAAGAACAAGGAAGGCCATTATGGCGCATTTTATTTGACGGCACATAGCCTGCGTGATTCTCGTACGACCAATGTGGTGTACTTGAAACGTTTTTCGTGTGTTGCGGATGTTGTGCGTACAATGTAGGGTACAGTAATGTGCGCTCTAGGGTCTAGAGAAATGTGCGCTCTAGATTTATTCGCGCTTTAGGAAGCCTGCATGCCTAACTTGTATTACAGCTAGTAGGCGTCTTACGATCTAATTTTGCAATCGGCGACGCTCCTTGATCGTATTGGGCCTTTTCACATGCCAGAGGGTGTTGATGCACTTGGGTAAAAAAATAAATGACCCCACTACAAGTGGCTCCCAAAATGGCCCAGCGCCGCTTCAGCCAGCCGCACTCGTAGCTGGTTTAGGCTCCTGAACTTGCCTCAATCTCTAGCGCTTGCGCTTCCTAAGTAGACGGACACCTTCCGCTTTAAAAAAATTATGGGGTTTTATGTGCCAAAACCACTTTCTGATTATGAGGCACGCCGTAGTGGAGGACTCCGGAAATTTTGACCACCTGGGGTTCTTTAACGTGCACCTAAATCTAAGTACACGGCTGTTTTCGCATTTCGCCCCCATCGACACGCGGCCGCCGTGGCCGTGATTCGATCCCGCGACCTCGTGCTCAGCAGCCCAACACCATAGCCACTGAGCAACCAAGGCGAGCCACCTTCCGCTTTGGTGGAAGGGTTTGGCTATCCCTCTGCCTCGCTGACCGAGCCCCGTAACGCCAATTCTGGACCCTGTGTGTCGAACGCGGGAGCGCCATAGCCGAGCACGAGGGGAATTTCTGCAGAAAACTGCACACTTGTAGGTCTGATGATTGCAGATGTGCACAGATTTGAGTTTGATAGATTATTCCTACTATGGCTGAGTGAGCTCGCTCAAATGCCACCACTCTCGATCGGGTCGACAAATGTACTGTCGAGCTATGCCTCTGATCGCACAGCGAGGCGGTTAATTTGGCTCCGATTGCATCATGCTTCGCGTGAAAACACCGCCTTTAATGCATGCTACGCATGGGTTATTGAGTAATGGCTCATTTCCTTTACACAAGGGTACCAAAGTAAGCCGTATACGTAGTAGGGTCGGAAAGATATAAGCACTAATACTATAACATGTTCTCGTTATCTCCAATTTTTGGCAAGACGCCCCCCCCTCCAATAATGACGTTCCACGTCAAAAATTGTCATTCACCCCACTGTAATACGAAGGTACAAACGAAAACCCCTATGGGATATTTAAAAGAAAGCATTACAGTTCCCGAAAAAAATATGCCAGTCCGGGTTATCGAAGCCAGGACCAGCGACGTGCCGGAGCGGTCCCCCAACCGTCTGGGCTAAACCGGATGCTAGCAGAAAGCAGCGCGAGACCGAATTAATCGATAATTCGAGGTACAGGGACAATGAGAATGGCAAATCAGTTCAGTGTAAGCCATTTTTCAGCGAATCAAAATATACAGCTCGATGTTGCTCGCGTAACGTAAGTACAGGTAACGTATTGGAAATCGAAGGTGCTCGTGCAGGTTCGGAAAATTTTCTGCTCTTCCACAGACCCCAATCCCTGAAAGCTTCAAATCCACTTGCGCATAAATGTAGCCAAGTAATACAATAAGGTGTTTCCTGTATATAGTCAGATTTGGAGCAATATATTACCGCATACCATACCTCATTAGAGGCATTCGAGCGCACGAAGGCCTTGCACGGAAGTCATTTTCTAAAGACGTTGCTCATTTAGTAGCGTGACCATTAGTATACAGTCCCCCGACAGATGGCAGTAGTGGCCGACATCCCAGATTTCTGGTCATGCGCATACACGTGGGCACGTGCACTGCTTTGTTGCAGGTCAAACCCTCTTATATACAGCTGCCGATGCAAGGTGAGGCTGGCACGTTTGGATATTATGATGATTTAGTTGTAGTTGCGCCTCTGCCAAAGCTACTACGAGTTGAATATAGTACATACAAGGAGCGGATGTGGTGGCGACGCGGTCTCCATTTTTATAGTGCAGTTACTGATTCTCCCAGTGCGACCCATCGGACCAGCTACATTCGAGAGCACATACAAGCAAGAGACCGGCTGCAAAGTTCGGCAAAGCGAGCAGCTCAGCAATATTGCAACTCCAAACACCTCCACAACGTCGATATCGCAATTTGTTATACAGAAGTTACCAAGGCATCCCTGTCCGTTTTTTTTTTTTTTTTTTTTTTTGTGAACACGAGGGTATGAGCATTTTCGCAGAACGTGCAGTGGCGAACCAAAAAGGCAGCAAGGAAATCAATTTTCGTGCACGTTCGCCGTTGAAGCAGGTTGAACCACTCATCCCGAAAGCAATGAATGTCGCTAGTGAAGGAAATATGCTTTTAGACACGTTTCAGACTAAAGAAAATACATAGCCCGAGCATGTTCTGGAGGACCAGACCGAAAGTACATTAAACGTTGGCTGTTTTCTGTACCATACAAAACAGACTATCCATAATATGTGTACGTCACGAAACTTTTACGAGCTACAGGCTTGTATTCACTTATGTGCATGCTATTAGAGCTAGGCCATATTGTGGCAGTTTTGTAGTGGAGAAATGCGTGTATTAACTTCAGAAAATATTAAATGTATCGTAGCTCTATCGCTGCTTAATTTGTGTGCGTTTGCACATATTTTGTCATGTCCTTGAGCACTCCTGCTCACTAAAACTGAAAAAGGCAATGCACTACATGAATGTACTACATAGGCAGTAATACAATTAAGAATAATAAATGTCTTGCTGCTGTCATTTCATGTTACAGTGACAAGAACTGTATTAGAGTGTCCTGAGGAACTTGACTGGGGGGAACCGAAGGCTCCCCAATCAAGTTGGTGGCTCCGCCCACGACGGGACAGGGAGGTGGTGACTCTCCACGACGTCGCGGGCCCTCTGCACGGCCTGTAGTTGGTTCGTGAAATCCGAGCTCGTCAGCAAGGCGTCCAACTTGGACTTGTATTGAAGGTCGGAGCCCGTGTTGTACGGGCCCAGCCAGAGCATGTGGTCGAAGGCGCAGTATGCGTGACCGCATTCGGAGCACGACTGCGGGAAGTTCGGGTCTATCCAACTAAGCGCTCTAGGGGTGAGGTAGCACCTGGCCTGTAGGAGCCTGAAAGTAACGGCCTGAGCCCTGTTAAGTTTCGGGCTGGGGGGAGGGAATTTCCTCCTGCTGTGTCTGTAATGCGACGTAATTTCGTGAAAGGTGGTAAGATGATCTTTGAAGGGGCAGTCCTGTGGGAGAGCCGGACCGTTAGCTCGGGCGCGTATCGTGAATTCACGCGCCAGGCAGTTGGCCCGCTCGTTAGGGTTGCAACCCGCTTGGTTGGTTAGATCGTTCGCGTGGGCCGGGAACCACGCTATGGTATGACCTCTAGCTCCTTCTCCCGTACTAATACGAAATGATCTGTTGACTATGCTGGCTGCGTGTTTAGAAACTAGAGCGGACGAGAAAGCCCTGACCGCCGTGCGCGAGTCGGAGAAAATGGTTGTCGGGCCTTTTGCGGCTTGAAGAGCCAAGGCTATCGCGGTTTCCTCCGCCTCATTCGTGTGTTTACGCGGTGCTGATAAGTGTTCCGCGCGCGGCAGCGATGGAGATTGCAAACCTATCTTCGCTGCCATATTTGGCGGCGTCGACGAAGAATGCATCTGCCCCGTAAGGATCTATTCGTCGAAGGATGGTTCTAGCTCGCGCTCTTCTACGACCTTCGTTATATATTGGGTGGATGTTCTTCGGTACGGGCTCAACCTTTATACTTTCCCGGGCTAATTTAGACAGGGGGTGTCTGTCGAGCGGTGCCTGTACAGGGAGTACACCAGCTTCATCAAGAATCTTAATTCCCGGCTTAGTTGACGAAAGCCTGGAGATCTAGTGCAATAAACTGTGCTTCCATTAATTCCTCTGTGGTATTGTGAATTCCGAGTTTAAGTAGTCTTACCTGCTAGCGGATTGTAGAATACCGAGTATCCTTTTGACGCTGGACCTGATGAGCGTGTCGAGTTCTTTTCGATTTTGCTCCATTTGAGGTACGGTGCCGTGTAAGTAATATAACTGATGAAGAAGGCTTGGAAGAGCCTGAGTAGGTTGCCTACCTTGAGTCCCCCCTTTTGCTTGCGATTCTAGTTATGAGACTTAGTATATTTTTCGCCTGCGCGCCCAGCTTCTTTAGAGCTTCTGCATTACAGCCTTTGACGTTGATTAAAAGTCCTAAAATTTCGATGAAGTTCACCCTCGGAATGGGGTGCCCTTCTCGTGTTGTAATTACGACTGGCAGCGTTTCCAGAGGCTCGAGGTTCCTAACGCCCTGCCTCGACTGTCTGTAGAGGTAGAGTTCGGATTTGGTCGGTGACAGCTTGAGCCCCGTGCATGTAAGAAATTCTTCCGTTACATCTATGGCCGCCTGGAGAGATTGCTCTAGATCGGCCAGAGATCCCCCCGGCGACCAGATTGTGATATCGTCTGCATAGATAGTGTGGCCTCTTTTTGGGAGTGCGGCCAGTCTTTCGGAGAAATTATGCATGGCGATATTAAATAGTAGCGGGGATAGGACCGAGCCCTGAGGGGTCCCGCAGTTGCCCAGTTCGCAAGGACCACTCGAGATCGTGTCCAGTCGAAGGAACGCTTTCCTTTCCAATAGGAACATTTCATGTGTTGAAATTATTTAGGGCCTCTCTTATTGCACTTCTTAGACATTCCAACCGTTGAAGCATAAGACTTACGCGGAGAACATAGAACCGGTTTTTTTTTATTATAACCATTATTTCGAATCTTTACTATCATTGTCACTCGAGCGATTTCGATGACAGCAGCACGTAACGATAACGTAACTGGCTGAAAAATAAAATGCACTAATTTTCTTTACGCAACCGGCTGGAAAGAGAGAAGGATTATTTCACTTTTCCCTCCCAAACGCTCTACAATATGCGAGGAAATGCATGATGCGCAGTTCGCGGTGGCGAAGAAGATTGTGGACCATTTCGCGTGTCAGGAACAGATATCCTGCGTGCGTCTACTGAGCATTTGCGGCGCATCCTAGTTCAACAAGAATATTGTGCGAGTTCTTGCGTTTAGCACGAAATAAACTTTCAGAAAAATTTGGAGGACGCTCAAGTTTCACCTTTACGAGTGGAACGCGAGAGAATTCATACATCCTTGCGTGCCTCACGCTTCCCGGAAACTGCAGCTTATGTAACCGTAATGTTTACTTGGAAATACTGGCGGCGAATGCTATGCTAGGTGAGCTTTTTAGTAGAAACGCGGCCTCTTGCGTCGGACGCGATGAATGGATGGATGGATGGATGGATGGATGGATGGATGGATGGATGGATGTTAAGAGTGTCCCCTTTTGCACGGGGAGGTGGGCTGCGCTATCATGTTCTTGCTATTATACTGCCTAATGTCCTACCCAAGTTAAAAAAGAACAAAAAGAAAGAAAAAAACGCTATGAACTCCCACAACCACATTTTCTGACCCCCCATAGCGAACTTTGGTTTTGTACGTCTCCGTTTTTTGTCGTTTCCCTAGTTTTCTTCCACCAATCTTCCAATCGCCGCTTACTGGTTGGCTGCAGCGAGACTGGCCTGCCACAGGGCGTTATACCTGGTGTAGGTATCTGGGCATGTGGCTCTTATCGCATGACGGTGCGAATGCCTGCTGCTGGCCGAGCGTTGCAGACCTTGTTCATCTATCGCAAGCTTGAGAGCAGCAAAATAACAGTGCGCAAGCGCCCCGTCACGTGGTATTCTTTCATATTTCGTGGGCTTCGTTTGGAACGTGGAAAATGACCACGTGAGATATATCGTGTTGGAAACAATTTATTGAGAAGTTTATCAAGGTGCCCTACAACTTTGCGTATGATACTTGGGACCTGCAGCGAGTACTTAAAAAGTTGATTAATTAAACATAACTAATCCCTTAGTTAAAAGGAAAATAAAAAATAGCCTGAGTAACTCTAGGCCAGTGCCAACATTATGCATTCGGTTCAACTTGCGTCCAGAGTGCCTTTCATTTTAAAAACGTTGGCTCAAGTTATGCGGGACAACCTCTATATTGTCTGGCGCGGACAATTAGTCTCGTGTGGTACGCTGCAAACGGAGCAATGTGTGGCACGACTGTCTCGTTAATCGTGAGATCACGAGAGGCAGCGCGTGGGTGAAGCGTGCGCGCGATTCACAGCAGCCGCCGCAAACAGACCTCCACTCACGCAGAGCTTTGTTTCCACACAGACAACTCACAGTACTCTTGCGCCACCTGGTAGCCAACGTCGCCGCAAAGCCCGCGTTGGGCGACGCTGTGCTTTTCTTCTCACGCCTTCGCCATACCCCTTTCTTCTGCTTTCGGCCTTATGGATCCGGTGCACCCTGCTCTTCCGCTTTCCTCCTCGCGTTCTCTTTGCTATCGCAGTCTTTCGCCTTCCGCGGCGCTCCACGTTCGCTTTCATCTTTCACTGTGCTCGTTCGCTCGGTTACGAGCGACAACGCCGAGGCCGACGCTTGCCGCAGGAACTGGAGCTGCACTTGAAAATTCATACGTTTCTACCTAATACATTATAGTCACACAAGCGCTCACTGTGAGTTCATTATTGTTTCTTTCCGCTGTTAGCAAAACGACAAACAGAAGACGAAATGCAAAACCCACTCACTCACATTGGTGCGAGAACGCACAATTGAATGGAGCTTTGCATTCAGCCATACATCTCAGGCTAAATGGTCTAGGAGGGGGGGGGGGTATTGGGGACGTCACTGTCAGGCGCACGGCGCGCGCAATTCCCGGCTCGCATCCACTACACCTGAAGGAGGCTGCAGCTCAGGTAGCGAGGGCGAATTGATATTTCTCTTTATGTTATTTTGATTTCCAGCTAAGCTCATAAGTGTGCCGTTAGAAACCTCGTGAGTCTGTAAATTTTGAACAGGTACGAAATACACGCCATGCTTTTCCAGCAGCCGACGCGAGGCGCCGCAATCGCAGAGCGGCAGACCTTTGTAAAATGTGCATTCAGAACGCGCGGCCGGAATAACCGAATTTTCCATGTCCTGTCTCCAGGTTGAAAGCGTTCGCTGCGCTTGCTTGTTCTGCTTCGTCCCTTCATTGCTGGTATGTTTCGTTCTTCAGCGCTCCATGTGAACCGGTGCTTTCTTTTCCGGGTACCTGCGCGCACAGCGGGTGAGATAAGTTTTTTCCCCTCTGGGAGCACTTTCGGTGGTGACCGATGGAACAGATGGAGAGGTTTCGGAAAACATCAGGTTTGTTTGTCAGCGTGG
Organism: Dermacentor andersoni; assembly: GCF_023375885.2. Classification (NCBI taxonomy): domain Eukaryota; kingdom Metazoa; phylum Arthropoda; class Arachnida; order Ixodida; family Ixodidae; genus Dermacentor; species Dermacentor andersoni. Next base: position 129,111,719 of record NC_092815.1, on the reverse strand, counting down.
TGGGTTTATTTTTATTTGTTTTTTAGAAAACCCGTGAATTATAAGGAAGAAAGAACCCCGTCATCGAGCTACACTTCTGAAGAACTTGCACTGGCGAAGTCAATGGATGCTATGCTATCACGTACGACACAATCCCCAGTACGTATATGAAAGTACATGTAACGCTATGATGGTACACGCAACGCTGTATGTTACATGCCACACAACAAAGGAACAACATGGAGCGATCCAAGTCACGACACGGGGTGTTGAAATGGCGGAGCAAAATCAACAGGCTTTTTAAAATGAAGCCTGATTTGAAAATCCTCTCGGAGTTTCCTGACCGTGACTGCCGGGTGGTTCTCATGCCCTGCTGGATAGCTCACACTTACAAAGAAAGTTACGCTCCCGATTATGGCATCAAACCTCGGTTCCCCGGCATGGGATCCTTTTGTTCTAACCAATAGGACACTATCGCACGTATACTTAAACAGTGCACTTCTACCGTATACCAACGGCAACTAGATATTTATGTATAGATCGCCGCGTGCTCGAGAGCACATGTGCGCGAGGCACTCTACACGCGAAAGACGCAGGAATGAAATGAGCGAACTTATATATTAACGGCTTCACGAAAGCTTCAAGTAGATTCCAAGATGTGCGTGTTGGATCTGCATGATTTTGTCTCTCTTGTGCTCGGTAGTGTTCTGCTGACAAGATTAATATAATCAGTTGGTCGTGCTCTTTATTAATTCAAACTAACCCACCAAAGCTAGCGTTCAGTTATGTTTGTATGTTTGGGCTGGGCTCACGCATGACAATAAACGGGCATCGAAAATCCTGTCCGCAGAAACTACCGAAAAAATCTGACGATCGTATTACAAGTGCACACACTCGCTTGGTCTGTGTCTACTATTATTGCTTTTTATTTTATTTTTATAATCAATCAGTTGGAAGCTTAGCGTCCTTCCTGTATAATTCTTCCTCGGCAGTTTGTTTCTGCATAGCTTGCCGGTTTCTATTTATTGTCGTGCACTAACTTGACAAACATGAAACGCTTGTCGATCGTTACGACAATTAGGCCATTAATGTAGGCATCGCGGTAACCCATATGTGATGCTGGAGGAATGGGTTCAGGTCCCTGGCACAGCAGACGTTAATCTCCGCGGCTCTATAATAGTTTGCGTAAGGATCTATTTGCAAGAAAGGAGGACGCGTTAAATTTATATCTTCATGTTTTAATAAGTCAAACCATGTATATTTTTCTCGAGATGTGTTTTTTTTTTTTTTAGTGCATGTACTTGCACTCCTTTCGGCAGAAGTGAGGTACCCCGCTGCCTAGTGTCACGCTATAGGCCGTTCGAGGTGTCAGTACCGGCACTTACAATAGCACGTGACTGGTCGTCTTAGTTGGGGCTGTTCTTTCCTAATTCAAGGTTTTAACATAGATGACACCAATGTGGAAGACGTGTGGCAACGTGGCACGCCGGAACCTTCGACTGTACTTTGCAGTATTTACACTTCATGCTGTACCTCCTTGTCAACTGACAGTAAAGCTAACTTAATTTAACTTTTATTCCTTCACACTGAATCAACGTTATGCTCGATTTCAGAACAGTAGAACAGCGATGTAGAAGGTTAGTGGCAAGCCCCCAGAAGCGTGAACACGCCGATGCGTTTTTCCTCATGTAGCCCTGTTTGACGCAGGCAATGCAGCAATGGATGCGGCACTTGTTGTTGGTACGTTTTACAGCAGGTGAAGTTTCCCACTTCTTGTTAACTCTTTTTTTGCACATATGAACTGCGGCAAGCACAGACGCACACACAAAAAAAATTTCTCGAGCCTGTATCCCACAGTGTTGCACAGCGTGGGCTGCAAATTTTAGAGCAGTTTTCCGCGCGGCACCCTGCGCCAGAGGACATCATGGTGTTCTGACTCCTGTTTCAGAGTGAATGGAGCCACCAGCACTCGTGTTTATTAAACAAGGCTGTACTTGTATGCATAGAGTTTCTCACTACATTACCTAGAGGGAAATCTGGCGCTGCTGCGCTGTGGTATGCATGGGAATGCCGGTATATTGTGGATTCGGATCGGCATCGTTCTCGTAGAGACAGGACACCTTGAAGACGCCCTTGGAAAGTACCGTTCCGTCTGTCACAATGATTCATTTTCTACTAGAACAACACGTGAAAGGCTGCTTTAGCTTTATTATTACGCGAAAACATGTTTTGTTAAACTATGAAAACTTGTTATTGTGTGTACGACGACATGTGATGTAAAAAGTATCAGCGGGCCGCTAAAGTTGGAGGAAAGACGACAAGGTTCGCGCTCGCTTTGAAACAGTTGGTCGTCTGTTCTTGCTTTTCTTTGCTTGGTCATGCATCGTGGGTGAGTAAAGATGTAATATGCGTGAATGGAAACATTTTATGAAGATTTTACTTTGAGAACGCGTTATTTGCGTAGCCATATCCACGTTTTAGACGAAGCCTCTTACAACACCAGCCAACACGAGCCTCGCAGACACATACCATCATTCCCATGACGGCACGGTGCCCCCTTAAGAAACTCCCATAGACGGTGGCGCCAGAATACCCTCTAGGTGTTATAGTGAGAAACTCTATGCTTGTATGTATGGGAGCTTGTTGGGAGCTCGGTTTAACGGAGGCGAGGAATACACGTTTTGACAAGTCGAGAACGGAAGGGCGACTTGCTTTGTTGAAAAGTAAGAGCAGGTTTGCCGAGTGGCTGTGGTGGTGCCCCCGTCCAGCGAGCAGAGGGCAATGACCCCAAATGAGAGGCAAACTGGCTTTCCGAGAAGCGGGGACAACGAACTGACGGGCGCTCGCTACAAGCTAATTCCTGTCAACCTTGATGCCGGTTTTAGTGAAGCCAGTCCGCCATGGCAATAGGAGTACTTATACTAACAAAACAGCTTGTAGGTGCGCTTTTAGAGATTATTTAAAACTAAACTAAACTGTAAAATCTAACATCTTAAAAATAGATATATTAATGCTAACACGAGTTTGGTTGGTTCCTTAATAGAATGGCGCAGCCAAATAACATGTTCGCGAGTCGCTTAATTTTTACTTCATCTTGCATCTGTTGACAACGAAACAGGCCTACGGAGTTTTGTACATATCGCGCTTCTTGAAAGCGCTCTAGCCTGCTGACGTTAGTGAAAGAATCCCTTCAAATTGTTTCTGTAAGACCACCACCGATGAAATTCGGTTCATAGATAACCAAATAATTGCCGTTTATACCTCTAAGGCGGAGAGTGTTTCGTGCCAGTTTCGAGCCAGTCCGTGCCAGTGTCGAGCCAGTGTTTCGAGCCAGTCCATCTCCCGTAAGATAATATCTTGGGTTGTATAGAGACCGCAGTGGCCAGGTGTGACCGCTAGCCATTTGCATTACCGGACAAGGGAAACTTTTCTTTAACTGGGATACTTAATTTTTTTGAGCAGACGTAGTAGTGCTTTTTGCGGCCCTTTGCTATGCAGAACTCAAGGCAACCTTTTGATGCAAGGATAACGAGTTCTTGCAACACGGTGACGTATAGCGCCATAAAACAATAGAAGCAACTATGGTATTGGCCGGGAACGGGTTGAAGGAATGTAGAACCAAGCCGTAGCATCGGGTTTACTACATTACTATCCGCAATGTTGCTGAATCACGTGCCTTCTTTTCAGCATCGTTCAGAACAAACACAACGACTCTGTTACTGTACAGTGGGATAGGCCGATATAGAGCACACCATTCAACCAGAAAACGAAAATGTTAGAGTCAGCCCCATTCAAATAGGTAAACTAATACATGTCCGCTGAGCTGGATTTGATGACGAAGACGAATAAGAGCGGTATCGTGTTACTTTTGTACTGCTCAGTTTATGCGCGCAAAAAGAGGCAAGAAAAATCACAGACATCTATGCTTGTCCGTGAAGCAAGCATTGATCTGGTATGTGAATGCTACATGAAGAAACATAATACTTTAATCCTGAAATTCGATCCGAGACCAAATTTTCAATGAGAAATTGAAAACAATGTGAGACAGTTTGCTGCCCTTCCGGATGACAACCTATTTCGCGGAATTCAGTGTGTAGGGCTGTTTTCACAAAAGTACCTTGGTTTTTGCTCATGGATACTGTTCTGCGCGATGTCTCCCCGGTAAGGTTGTTTCCAACGCGTATAGCCGAGCGTATTTTACTTGGCAATGTAGCAGAAGGCACTTATATGATTTGGGAAGAAATCGACTTAAGAGTGACCTAAAAAATAATATTTACTGTCGGTATCAGGCAGGCTGTCTACGCAGCTTGCCTCACATCACCTTAGCTTGTGGGCGATACGCGTACAACATATCCAACATGAGAAGAGGGAACCATAAGGCCGCAGCATAGAAACAAACAATCGCATTACTTCGAAGTGTATACTGCTGAGCATCTTCCTTTGTAACATCTGCAGTGCCTTGTTCGAACGTCCTGGTTCCCTTGTTCTAACTCGCGGTAAGTCGATATCTTTATAAGGCAATCTATATCCTGCCAATAGAAATGTACAGTTAAAACTCGATCTAACGAAACCCGATTTTACGAATTTCCCGATTTAACAAAGAAATATACATTCCACGGCAGGTACCCATAGGATTCAATGTTACCATGAACCCGAATTAACGGAACAAACCTGGCCGTACTCGATTTAACGAAGTTTCGCCTGAAATAAATGAGTAAAAAAGCGGAGATTTCTTTCTAATATTGACACAGACGGGTTCTTCCTCGAGCATGCGCTCTAAAGCTACCGCGTTAAAGCATCCTGGCGCAATGGTCACATTCCGAGCTTTATTTTGACGAGGCTGCACGCCGCGCCCATGCACGGAACAGCCGACTCAACACTTCCTTGGTAGGGGCGGCGGTGTGTGTGCGTGAACACATTTATTGTAATGTGGTTGCTTTCGTTATTTCACGGTTTATGCGACAGATGGCTGGATTATAGGCAAATACAATGGCGCGGTAGCCTTTGCGTGTTGCTACAAGTTTAGATTTCGAAGGGCCGATAAATTCCTTTCTCAATTTTACGAACTTCCCGATGCAGCGAAATAATTCGAGCGTTGTCATCACTTCGTTAAATCAATTTTCAACTGCACACTGAACTGAAGAGGATACCCTTATAGAGCTTATCTTAACAATTCTCGCGGCCGCGCCCCCCTATTCGCCTGTGCTGCGGGTGCCTATTGTTTAATAATCGCTCATGCAAACTCGCGGACAGGCACAGTCGAAGACAGATAACTTGCACGTCACTCCGATGTCGCTAGAGCACCTGCTCCTTGCATCTATTAACGATCGGACATTACATTTTCTTTAGCGTCTTGCAGCTCCAAGTCAATATGCCGAACTCTTTTTTTTTTTTTATTCTTTCGCGTTCTGTTTTGGTTTGCCGAGCTCATCTCCTCGTATACGGGTCACCAGCACCTCCCCTGGCGATGGTCTTCCGGTGACCGGCAAGCGTTGCCCATGTAGGAGTCACGCGCCGATCGATTGCGTGAGATGCAGCCGCCTCATTGATCGACTCCGTAATAGAGGCACGTTGCCGTAAGCCTACTACCCAAGGTCAACTTGCGATTCCTCCTTCGTAGCCAATAATCTATAATTGCGCACCAGAGCGATGTTGCATCTGTATCTTCTCGACAGCGTGCTTCAAGGATACCGGCTTCAGGACAACAGTTGGATTCCACGTGGAAGTACGATCTGCTCGCTCACCTAATGGAGCTGCGAGATAGGCGCGGGGAAAGTCAAGAGCTGTGCAATGCTACAAATAAGAAGTATAAGACGTCTATGGACGCGCTGGTCTGTAACTATGGCAAGTAAATCTCCAAAATATCGAATAGCAGGTGGAGTGCATTTCGCAGGCGTGCCGCTGTGGCATGAAATGCAGCCTATACCGAGAAAATTTAAATGTAGCAGATTACTGAGCTGTCCAACCGGAACCTAAAAGGCTAACAGGGAAGCTTAAAAGAAAGCGAAAGGCCAAGCAAGAAATGAATGAAAGGAAAACGGCAAACGTAGCATTAGGAGGATATTGTCATACAAATATGGGATGACTGTAAGTAGATGGACGCGTGGCCTGTGTGACGCCGCTATTGTATTGACAGTATCGGCAAAGAAGAAATAAGAAGGATATAACAAAGGCAAAAAGACGTTCATAAATGATGAAGACCGTCTGACGCCAAAGAAAGAAAGAAAGAAAGGGATATTTATCCTTAAACTGCCCAAAAGAAGTTCTTCACGATGCGCGCGACTGCGCCCGCATGCTATAGTTGCTTGGGGGGCCGCGAACATGGCAAAACCCAAAAGGCATTGCAGACATTTGCGCTCAGAATTTTCTTTTCTTTTGGCGAGGCGTGCACTTCACTGTACGGCTATGTGAATAGACAGCGATACATTAAATATAGTTCTCGAAGAGTTGTTGAAGAAAATGCAGAATATGTGACAAGGGGCGAAGAGTTGAATGCGCAAATTTGATCCCTGCGCAGCGAACGTTTCAACTGTGCAATGTGAGGAAGAACGACATTCGCGGAACCTTATGTCGGGTCCCGCGGGTTTTCGAACCCCAATTGGATGTGACAGTTTAAAGATTGGGCCTGGGTATTGGATATACTACCGCGTTACGATTGGAGCGTTAGGTAACCATACGCATGCGGAACTTGGATTTCCCAGGAGTGGAATCCCATTCCCGCATAAATATGGGACGCCAGTGCCAGTTGGTTCTGATGGACGACTACGCGAGGCGCATCCTCTTTCCCACGATGCAATATGTATTCGCGATGTCGGTATCCACGTACTGAATCTCCAGAAGAAATAAAGAAATCACCGCTCAAGCACTCCACACAGATGGTTAACCAGCGAAGCTGACACGTGCGACCGCGGCGTTTACCACTGGGTTAATCCCGACGGTTCATTAAACGACGGTTTGGTAGACGGCCGGATCCTCGGTACGCAGTTGCTGCTCGCGCTCGGCTGCACGAGCCTGTTCTTGTGCCCGCGCTGCAGCATCGGCACGGCGTCGACGAGCTCGTTCCCGACTCTGCTCGCGGCATTGCTGATCGAAAGCTGTGCTCCTCAATAGTACGTATGACGCGTGGCAGCTACCCATTTCGGAGCGGGAGAGAAACTGCTGCGCGCACGCTCGGCTGCGACGGAGAGCAACGTCCCTACTGGCGCAAATAACCAAACACCTCCTAGATAGCACAAGACCTTTTCACTCCGATCCATGATGTCATGTTACCTGGCCCGACTTCCATAGAATCTAATAGGGATGCTCCCGAGTAGGCAACGTGGATTTTGACTTCAGAGCTTTCATCACGCCAGCATCGTCAGTGGAAATTCGGGGGCCAGGTGGCGTGACGTCATCGATTGGAATAAATAGGCCATGTGCTTTCTTGGTGGTGTTAGCTAATTGCACCTCTTTCTCTCTCTCTCTCCCTCTCTCTATTTTCCCGCGCATGCGCATGGGTTGCGCCTGAGGAGTTTTCGGCGTACAGGCGACCGACAGACGGACGGACGGACGCATGGACCAATCGGCTAGCCATATACAGCTTTCGCTGTAAAACGACCATTTCAATGCAAGGAAGAAAAGAAAAAGAAAGATGTGCATAGCCGCAGAACTAGTTCTTGTGCATTACGACCACGTGACCACCCCTTCGTAAGTGCTCATTGTCATCGCCAGGATCCCGGCGTATTAGATGAAAGCGTAGGAAGGTAAATGCGTGTTCGCGTAGTGTGCAAGGACGCAAATTTCCAGTGCAAGCGCGACGATCCAGCGGTTTGACCAACCCGTGGGCACATAGCCGAAATCACGACTTTCAAAAACCGCGTCTGGGCACGAGCTGTTTACTATGTTAGGCAATAATGTTTCATCTAGATCTTGCAGCTTGATGAGCTGCAGTACGGCGCAATGATACTCTTTTGTTGTAATATAACGTAAATGCTCGACATAGCATAGCGAAGCTTCAGAAACTAATTGCAGCAGCCGAGCCTGTTGTGTCAAACATGCATAGCTCACGCCATGTGCGTATACAGTAAATGAATCGGCAGCAGCGCAAGAGAAACGCGTGATCCCAGTCATTTTCTCCACGTGCAAGCCGACATTTTTCAATGCACCTGGATGCAATGACCGAAATAGTAGCTTAATGCATAATAGCTTAACGAACCAATGCCCGATAGCAAATAATAATTCTAATCTGATGAATAAAAAGAACGCCTGTATTTAAACAAATGATTTCTAAACGCTTTGTGATAAATCCCGCAGCGCGCACATGAGGGAAACTTCCCTTGAATCTTACTTGAACCAAAAGCAGCTTCAAGTTGGCCGTGCTTGAACAAACAGGCGGGCAATAGTATATAGACACGTATTCACAAAAACGGTTAACAGGCAAGAAGCGTCCGTAAGAGCTGATGTTAGCTGATCGCAACGTTGGATAATATTAGATTCGTCGGACGATCCTACCGCTGTCAACCAGATATTGGAGTCGTCGGACTATCTCGCCGCTGCCACCATTTGAAGGAGATGAAGGTCGTAGACAGGAACTCGGTGAACAGTATTTATTTACATATTAACAGTTTAAGCAAGATACATTGGCAGTCTAGCGCGACTCCCATATGGAGCCCGCAAAACTAACATACAGCAAACAGCTTACGAGCACACAGCTCACTACTACATTTCGAGCATGACAGAGCACTCAGCTCCCGACAACGAGCACGACACGAGCACACTCTAGCAGCCGGCAAACGCTGCTTATAAGCTCTCCGCTTGACGTCATAGTTCGACGTCATCGTTCGGCGTGGACGGAGCACGAATGGTCGGGAATGTTCGTCCAATCATTGTAAACTTGCCGCCGCCCCGCAGTGTGGCTCACACACACAAAGGCACACACGTTCGAGCCTACACACACAAAGACTGACACGTTCGAGGGCCCCGTGGACGGAAATGTTCGTGTTGCACTCACACACAGGTGAAAAGGCCGGACAGTTCTCGGTACCGCCCAGCTTTCAGTGCCGACGTCGAGGGCTTCGTAGAACTCTGCTTTGTTCCGGATGGCTCGGCCAAGTACCAATTTCCTGAGTTGATCGCGTGCCACGTGGCTGCCGGCTCTTCGCAGTTCTCCGAAGGGCGCTCCGTCTGGTGGGCTTGGAACACGTGCAGCGGGCTGAAAGCTGGCACGTTGCCACCCCGTACGGCCATTCTTAACAATAAGTTATTAGCGGAGGTGGCCAGCCCATGGCAAACAGCACTAGCGGACTGCAAGCTGTGTGAATTTGACCCACACAGACAACTCTTTCTGCAGCAGCCTGTGCGTAAGTGTGTTTGGCTTCAGTTGTTCAAAACGTAACACAAAGAGAAACTTTGTGGCGTATTGTTCTTTCTACAAGGATGCAAAATTTACCTTTGCGTCAACTCTTTTTTTTTTGGTTCGTTCGTGCATTTGTTGCCTGAACCATGGCGCAGAATTGAAACATCGGGATATCCTTTTTTTTTCTCTCACTGCTAGTGTCGTGGAGCTGGTGAAAATGCTCAAAATATATGGTTGATGCTTTAGTGCTGAAGAGAAATAGTGGACAGGATAGATGACTTCAGGCTCACGTAAGCGTATTAAATATGCAAATATGTTCCAAAAGCCAGGTAAATTCATGAATAAAAAAAAGGCTTACTCCGACTTAACATAAAAAATTAACAAAAGAGTATGGACGTTTCGCCACCTATGCAGATGGTATATTCAGTACACACTGACACAAATGAGGGGAGGTCCAGTCTACTCGTCCCATGCATGCGTCCTTGTAAACGTCCGGCAAGGGCCCATGGTTAGTGTTGCCCGCCGATTCGTCACAATGGAAGAACCACGATCCCAGAAGTTCTTTTTCTTTTCGCCTAATTTTGCTCTCGGGCCAGCGTCGTCGCATTGTCAAGGTCGAAGCTGTGCCATGTCGTGTAGCAGTGTTCGACAAGTTCAGTCTTAGAACGCTTTGCGTGGGTGGCCTTGGCAACGTCTCCTTTGTGGTCTTTCAGTTTCAGTTTCAGTTTCAGTTTGTTTATGCAGACATACATTGCCTGGGTTGAAAGGACTCAAGGCAGGTGAACTCTGCCTGACCAAGGTCCCTCCACCCACACATTTGCTCAGAAGCAGTGAGAATAATAAAAAAAAAGAAGAACTATGGCTTTGTACATTAAAGCACCACAAAAAGAATTACCATGGACAGAAGTAACATCGCGATTAGGCATCTTAAATTGAGTAACATAATCACACAATAATGCAACAGAAATAATCCATAACAAGAACAAACGCGTACATAAATGGCAACATATTAAAGAGTACAAAGTTCGTGCAAGCGTTATACAAAATGTAACATAACCATTCCTAGCAATGTATAACTGTTAGAAAACGCAGCAGAGTAAAGAGGTTATAGAACAATAAAAAGGTTCCTTTTTTATCTCAAGAACTTATTTAGGACACAGTACCAGATAGTAAGTACATGGTAACATTTTTTTTTAAACTGTGGATAGAAGTACATTTTTCAATAGGTTCGTGAATATAACTATTGTTGCGGAGAAGGTTAGGTATAACGTAGAGCAATGTTTGATTACCGTAAATGGTTCTGAATAACGGTATTCTAAATCGCTCGTGTCGGAGATAATAGGGAACATTAGTAGGGTAGCACTGAGCCGATTCATTTCCAATTTCCTTGCGAATATACAAGGCGAGCTTCAGGTTAGAAAGTTGGTTAACAGTAAGCAATTTAAGCTAGTTAAAAAATGGCGCAGTGTGTTCAGTTGGTTCCAGATTTTCTATGCAGCGAACAGCTCTCGTTTGTACAATTTTTAACCTTTTAAGCTTCGTTCCTGAAGTCGTACCCCAGATTAAAAGACAGTAATAGAGATGAGAATGAACTAGTGAATAATATAACTGGAGCTTTAGCCAGTTTGGTACCAGAGACCTAAGTTTATATAAGACAGAAATTGATCTAGACATCAATCTCGTTGACATTTTTCGGCCCGTTTCGCCAATGTGAGCCACGTCACAATCCCCGCATCGGACTTTGTAGATGACCCCGCTCTGATCGTCCGTAGGGTTGCGGTCCTTCGGTTTCGTGAACACATTCCTCAAGGTATAAAGAGGTTTAAAAACGATTTGTATGCCCAGCGTACGCAGAGCTCTCCGAAAAGTGCCTGATGCACCCTGGACACAGGGAATATGTATAATAGACGCTGCCCTCACTCGTGATTAACTCCCGCTTCTCCTGCGCATTGACTTCTAGGTATCATTAATAAACTTCATGGGATAGTGGCACCATATACGTTTCCTACTTCTTGTAGCCGTAACTGCTTGCTCGAGCACACTCTATCACAACTTGATAAACAAGTTGCTTCAACGGAGCATTTGTGTTCGGTCGAGTGATGCGAGTCAAAAGACAAAAAAATTTCGGTGTCACACTGCTGACGTTGGTTTCACATTGCCATTGTCGGCCCGGCGTACAAACACGTTCAGAAAAGACAAGACATTATCTGTCTCTGTTTTGTACGTGAACTGAATGGCATGGTGTGCGCTGTTCAGCGCCGCGTGGAAAGCAACCAGGTTTACCCTTTTCAAAACTGCAAAAGTTTCATCGACGTAGCTACAATACATTTTCACCCGAAAGAGCAGTGAGTTCAGCACTCCTGTTACCACGTTCTCCGTCATTAGGTTAACCTGGCCACGGTAACGGAAACAGGACTTCCCATAAGGCACCCTTCAATTTGATGATAAATCATGTTGGCGAAACTGAAGTAGGGTTGGTTCAAGCAAAACCGCAACAAAATTACGATCTCCTCTACTGACAAGCATGTGCGACTTTTAAAATTGCAATCTTCTTTTAAACGCGCCTCTACCACATCAAATGGTCAGGCTAACGGTGATGTTCGTAAACAAGGAAATAACACCAAAAGATACCATCACATCGCCATCATCAAGTTGCTGTTTACAGACGTCTGTTGCAAAATTGTAAGAGTTTCTAACTGACATGAAGTTGCCCACAAAGCAGACTTTGCCAAGGCCACCTATGCAACGCGTTCTAAGACCAAACTTGTCGAACACTGCTGGAGGACACGGCATAGCTTCGCCCTTGACAATGTGACGACCCTGGCCCGGCAACAAAAGTGGGGTAAAACTCCTGCAGTCCTGTTTCATCCGTCGTGACCAATCGGCGTGCCACACTAACCGTGGCCCCCTGCCGGACCTTTACAAGGACGTGTAGGACGAGTAGACTGTACCTCCCCTCATTTGTGTCAGGGTATACTGAAGATGCCTCCTGCGTAGTTGGCGAAACGACTGTACCCTTTTGTTGTGAATTTGTTATTTAATTCGGAGTAAACCTTCTTTCAATCGCGTATTAAAGATATCGCAGTGGCGAGAAACCGAAAGCGTAAAACGTAGAGCGTAGCACAACTGGTGGTATGGCTTCTTATGACTATTGAGCTCAACGACTCTATTTTTGTTTTTTGTTTCTTCCTTTCTCTCGTTTTTCCCGAGGACATTCGGGCAGTGCGACAGCGCGTATTCTGTCTGAACACAGCTCCTGACGGCAGCTTCACCGAGTATCGACCAACTAGCCCAAGAACAAGCTAATTTTGAGTCTCCGGACGTATCCCGGCCACTACTGGAACCGTTTCACACGCACGTCATTCGTACCAAAAGGGCTTCTTGGGCAAGTTGGTGCTTGGATTTCCTAGGTATACATTGTGGCGCAAAATAAATTTCTTGAAAATGGACAGAACAAAAGAACGTTGTACGCCATGCTTTGAGCGAGCATTGATTCTTGGCAAAAATAGGGACCAAACTGCAAGGAGGTTGTTGGAAGCGTTTTGTATTAAAAGAAAGAGGCTGATTGTGTCAGCTATACATCTATCGTATTATATTCCGCCCAAGTGTGCTTCATCCAAAGTATGCTATCATGACCATGTTGTTCTGTCACACCTTGGCTCTCTGCGCATGAGCGGAAGTTGTCTATTCTTCTATAAGTTTTTTCAGGCTGTCGTTAAACAGTTCTTAGTTTGGCGTTTCACTGTCTTCCTTTGTTCTACCCCTTTTCAAGAAATGTATTTTGCGCCACAAAGGATACCTAGGAAGTCTTTTGTACTCCTTATTCATCAGCTGGTCTCAAAACCCTTCATCCGTACACAAAATATATATTTCTGTAGTACGAATCGCGTAGCTACATTATCCTTTCTATTACCAGCTCAAGCATGTACGTGGAATTAAGCCCAACTGTAACCCTGTGTGCACCCTTAAGTGTGCTTTATTCACTATAACTGACACCTTCACACCCTTACACATGTAAGGGTGGGAGTTATAGAGTAATTTGCACCCTTAAAGACTCTTAACGGTGTAAATCGGTTTGCAGTACAGTATACCACCTCTCACAAACTTTTCGACCACTTTTATTCAATCAACCCATGCGGGCCTGCTTACAGGAGTACCAAACATTGAAATCAGTGCTCGAACGTACGAGGATGGCCTATGAGAAGAAGAGACAAAAGCCTGAGCAAATATTACAATGGATACAATTACTCGCTTTACCTTTGTTCGTCAAGTACCATTTTGAAGGCGGCATTGGGCCTCTTCGATAATTCGTCCCCAAGCTTCCGGAACACCCGAGAGGCTGCATACGCAACGCTCATAGGCTGAAAGCACCACCTCGGAGAGTCCGGCACGATCAGGGACGAATAACCGGAGAGGCTCACTTCCGCATAAAGCAAATACACAAATGTAAAAAGCACAAGCTACCTTGAAAAATTAAGTTCCGAAGCTATTGACATGAGAAACCTGAGAGACGTATTGATATAAATAAACACAAAATAATGGACGGATGCAAATGCAAACCACCAGCAAAAAAAAAAAAAAAGTGAATGATTGTTTCTTGTCGAGGCCGGTTTCTCGGCGCTGACTGTGGCAGTCCTGGCGAAGCCACGCTAATCGTTTCTCTATGGGCCCACCATTAACCAAGTTATTCTCCGCGAAAAAACCGCCTTCATTAAAGAGCAGCGATGCATCGCGAAGGCACACGCGAGCACGGTCGAGCTGGTACGCAATCCAGCACGACAGTTACAAGAGAATTAAATGTATCTATATTTAAAGAAAAACAAAAAAAAAGGGAGGGGGGGGGCTGCAAACGCGCACCGCGCACACAGACTCGAGCGAGAAAGAAGGTGCGTGCCTCGCTTGAATCAGCTTTGGCTGCCACGGCGATGTTCGCGCACCATCACGTTTTTCGCTGCGGCGCTCCAATGGCGCATACACGTACACACACACACACACGCACGTGCAGTGCGGTTGGTGGTTATACGGTGCGCCCTGAACTAGCAAATATGTTGGCTGGTGCGGTGCCGACAAAGAAGCGCGGAACGCCGCCTCGCGCTCACTCTTTCGTGCTGCCGCGAGAGACCATCCGGAGCTCGATGTTCACACTCCGAACACAAGATCTGCCGCGGGCGTTGCTTGCGTGTTGCGCGGGCCCACGTGGCCGGTTCAGCGGTAATCTCGTCGGACGCTAATGGAAGTAATTGAAGGTCGGGAGGGACGGCGCCAATACACTGCCGGCCACGCTCGCTGGCCGGCTGTTCGCCATTACGCGTAAATGAATCCCCGAAGGACCAAGCGAGCGGGTCCACACACACACAAAAAAAGGAAAATGTGAAACGTAGTGCAAACACCTGAACGCAAGATTAAACGGATAAAAAAAATTAAAAGGTTGGATTTGGTCAAACGAGCGGGGAAGTACGGGGAAGTTGGAGGGGGGTGGAGGCGAAAACGGGCTGAGCTTTCACTTCCGCTTGTGTGTCGACGTCATATCGACTAACAGCTTTCTCGTAATTACACTGATAACTCAAGTTCCCGCATTATGCGTGCAGTGAAAAGGCAAGCTCGAGCAAAGTAGCTTCGCGGCTGAGCACGCCTTTATAGTCGAGGTAGGCAAAAAGAAAATAAAAACAAATAACTCAGCTATGCGCAGCTTTCACAACTGTTGTTTAGCTTGCATACATTGTACGATGTAACCCATTAGAACAACATAATCTTTGAATATTTACAGTATGTTCAGCGGCTGGGGGCATTTGTCTGCTGCGAATAAGGTCGTGACACAATTTAGAGGGGGTGCGTCGCAGAAACGTTCGTGCACTGAGATTTTATTGCGAGATAATAAAGCACAGGTAATGGCGATTCTTCTTTATCCTCCGTTCATGACACCCTGCAATGCCAATTTGTACCTTTCAACTGTAATAATAATAATAATAATAATAATAATAATAATAATAATAATAATAATAATAATAATAATAATAATAATAATAATAATAATAATAATAATAATTATAATAATAATTATTATTATTATTATTATTCTTATTGTTATTATTATTATTATTATTATTCACCAGAATTCAGGTGACGACTTAGAACTGAAAACGCCCTTTTCATCGGTAGAGACCACTTGAAACCGACTGATCAAGTAATTCTCGAGAATATTGTAACAAAGCCCACGAAATACCAAAATATACACTTAATATTTGGTGGGTCGGAGTGTCAAACGCTTTCGCTACATCCAAGAAAAGAGCCTACATGAAAAGTTTCGGATCGAATGTCGAGAACAGTTCATCTGAAAATTCCTGAAGCAGTGCAACAGTACTACGCCAATAAACAAGGCCTGCACAATAACCTTAAGGTAGAAATTGCCCGACAGTTTCTTCTCTTATTTTTCTTCCCTGACTTGTGTAGTGGTACTACAACCGCAGTTTTTAGGCATTCCAGATTTTCGCAACCTTCAAAAAAAAAAAGAAGAAAGACCTTTCAGTTTATCAAAGATTATGTCTGACAGCACATTGAAATTCCTTTGGATGATGTGTAATGATATTCAATCATATTCAGAGGCACTGTCAGGACGAAAACGGGAAAGAATTCCTTCCAGATAACTCCTCTAAATTCTTGGAAGAAAAACTAACGCAGATATGGATTTTGTTAACGACCGAGTGTTTGTGGATAGAAAGACGGCTCTTTGGGACGCTCTTACAAAACGCCTGCTAAAAGCATCAGCCACTGCTGTGGGAGGTTGCTGAAAAGAATAAAAAACAGACAGCTTACTGGAACTCACCCCTCTGAGATCATTTACCAAAGACAAAGTTTTGCTTAAATTATTTGAAGATTGCTGAAATTTATTAAATAAAAGTAAAGGCGCCTGGCGCCATGAAGAAGAGCAACAGCTCTGTCGACTTGTATTTTAATCACAGCGCTTCCTTTCTCGGATTTATTTTGCAGCGTTTCCACAAGGTTTCTTGATACGAAATAGAAGCAAGAATCTGTGTTCATCCTGTAGTGACCCTTTCTTATCGGTTTAGCTAAGAACCGTGTGCAGCGTAAATCAAAAGTTTTGAATTGTGTACAGAACCTTTCTTACACTTTGCCCATTAAACCGTCTTTGCTTAAGGATGCCCAGTCAAACGAAGCGATACGATTATCAAGCTTGGGTAGGTAATGTATAGGGACAAGGTAACGAAACCACATGATTATCACGCTTGGAACCCGCCGTAGTTGCTCAGTGGCTATGGTGTTGGGCTGCTGAGCACGAGGTCGCGGGATCGAATCCCGGCCATGGCGGCCACATTTCGATGGGGGCGAAATGCGAAAACACCCGTGTGCTTAGATTTAGGTGCACGTTAAAGAACCCCAGGTGGTCGAAATTTCCGGAGTCCTCCACTACGGCGTGCCTCATAATCAGAAAGTGGTTTTGGCACGTAAAACCCCATAATTTTTTTTTCTTTATTATCACGCTTGGACTGGTCATATAAGTGGAAAGGCATTTGCGCTGCAAAAATGCAGTTCCGACCGACGGCGTTCCAGACGCGTGCGGTAATGCAAGACGGCATGCTACAACGTAGTGGTCAGCCAACCTTTTTAGAATAGTACATGACCTAAATGAACAGTTGGGAGCTCTGACCGATATGTGATCTAAGCAGGACTGCACTAGGCTATTATTAAAGGATTCTGGTCTAGTAGGAGCTCCATTCGTACATTCTAGACTTTAAGCTCCCGCCCCCAGTGTAGGGTAGCAAACTGGGTGCTCTCCTGGTTGACCTCCCTGCCTTTCCTGTCCTTGCTTTCTCTCCCTCTCTGAAGCAGACAACGTATATAATGACAGATACTATTTCAGGATATAAAGTGTTGTTATCAAAAGCCCCGAATAAACAGATGTGGTCTACTGAGCTCAATAATCAATCAATCAATCAGTCAGTCAGTCAAAGGTGTATGTTAACGTGCCCAGAAACGACCTCGAGGGTCTTGGTACTGGCACACTCGGCAAAACAGTGCCCTGGAAAAATAGCGCAAGCCCACACACACCTGAACACATACACACGCGCGCACACATAAAAAAGAACAATAATTTCGCAAATGCAGATATCAACAGAGCATAAAATCTGTACACGAAGAGAATACAAAGCAACAGTGGAGAAACAGAAAAAATGATGAGCTGCAGGGGATGCGTGCAGCTACCCTGAATATAGCCTAGCACCCGACGCTCGGACAAGAGTATACGCTTTGTGGGCATGCGCCTGCCCTCGCTAACCTCATGGGTGCGCTCCGCGAATCGGCATGTCGGACGAAGCCCCCGTGAAATTGTAAATTTTTCTGAGGGCTGCACATATACCTGCTCGACCTGCGTAGTCGCAGGGCCTTCCTAAAGGCCTACCGCGTGAAAATTTCATTTTAGCTGAATTGGTTATACATCATTAGCACAAACATCTCAAACAATCGTGGAAAACCTACAGGGCCGGTATAGTTGTCCGATTGCCTCCTTAACAAATTTTACGCAGCTCCATAGCACAGGACACATGGTGGTCGGCGGACGTTTTGCAAATTACGGCCCATCCATTTGGAGAGGTTCGGAGCGTTGCAGGTGCCGTCTATTGCAGGTGGTCATTCCGAGGAGCAGCGCTAGTTCTCAACCTTATATAGGTTCTGCGTGATTGTGGTCGAGTGGCAAAGGTGGCATGCGTTTTTTTTTTATATTGTACCAAAAGAATGTTTATTTTTCTGGGCTTTTCGTGCCACATTCACTCCTACTTCAAATATAAAATATGGCACGGATTCCTCTATGTATATTCGCTATCCGAACAGAGGCTGTCCGAAATCTTGTTGCAGTTAATAAATATAAATGACCTTCAAGGCTTTTACGTGCGAAAACCACGATGAGAGTCTCGCTGTATCGGCCGGATTTAGATTAATTTTAATCTCCTGGCGTACCAGCACTGGGATCGCGGCAAGAAATATAAGTTACGAAATTTTGTCCTCTCTTTCTTTATTTATAGTACACTGAACTCCGTACTGCGAAATACAATATTAGAATAATACTTTATCGTTATAAAGTATTGCTTCGTTTTACTGTTCCTTTCACGGGAAGTTGACTGAGTAGAACGGCCCTCACGATTACCTATCGCATTTCGAAATAACGGCACTTTGAGCACAGTGCCGATCCGGTCCGTTTCGTTAAATTGCGCGCAGAGTGTATGCTGGCTGGAGAGGCGGGGCTGCAGGGATCGCCAGAGAGAAAGCGAACGCCTTATTGCAACATGCAAGCTGTCACAGTTCCTTGCCAGTAGTGCGGCCTAAATGAAAGGCCAACTCAATCGTGCGCTTTTCAGATCGATGAGGACGCCCTTGGAGCTCGGTGCCCGCCTTCGCTATAGCTTAATGATCTGAACTTGTAGCCAAAACGGAAGCCAGATGTTTGGTGGCGTGGAAACGCTGCCAAACGCTATGCCGAAAAGCCTGAAAATAGCTGCGCTTCGTACATCGACGGATTGCAACGATGCCGGAATATCGCAATTGAAAAAGAAAAAATGTAATAATTAGCAGGTAATTCATTATATGCGGTATCTGAGCGCCCCTTAAGATTTTTAAGAAATATGCCCGCGGAATTGCGCATGCGCGCAAGTAAAACTATGAAAGCTTTACTAGCGTTATGAAATGACCAGGCTATGATGTCCAACTATTGGCTTCAAGCGAATATTTTACAGCGTAGCTGTACGGGGACAATTCTTCAAGGCTTTTGCGCGTGTGCGGCGGTACAGTTGGTATCGAGGAGACATGTGCGCATTGTAGAGAGCGGGGCCCGAGTAGTAGACCCGGTGCAGCGTACAGGAACATGTGTCAGATAACGCGAATAGTTAGGAGTACACGTATACTAGGCCTGTATATAACGAAGTCGTGGGCCGATTTCCAGTTGTTTCTTAAAGCATGCACAAGGCTTCGAGTATAACGAACCGGTAGACTGTATATAATGAAGTGTTTCAATAAATATCTTGAAAAAAATTTACTTGAACAGAATATACTGGATCATTTAACCTGTAGATCTAGCGCAGCACACAGTTAAATCTGTCGGATATAAAGAAGCGCATATGAGTACTTAGATCGGTTACAGTAAAACGCATGAAAATACTTAGATGATAGCGTCGTACTTGCATCAAACAGGCCGAAGTGTTTGCACAGAGTGAATCAGATTTCTGGTAGTTTCTTAAGGCGGGCACAAGGCCTAGTATTACGAACGAGTTCACCGCATATAGTAAACTTCTTGCATGGCCTAGGGTATAGCGGATGAGCTGAACGAAATATAGTGAAGCGCTTGATTGCAACGAAATCATACCACAGTGGCAAACCAAACCCACCGGCTTCGTAGGGTGCGAGAACTCCATCATACAGCTTCGCTACTCTTATGTATGAGCGGGTAGGAGTTCCCTACATCAGCGAAAGTATAATTTTCTTTTTTGTTTTAGTAGTGGCATTTCGCAAATTACTAGATGAATCATGTGCATCTATAACAACATCCTTCGATGAAAGAAGCATCTATTCTACAAATGTTCTTCTTCTCTTCAGTGGAGCAAGCTGCGCATTGGTGGTATAATATGATCCTAATCCGTACTTCATATTTGACGCGGTAGACTTGTTTTACTTTGAGTGACACTACGCCTGGCGAATGTAGCAAATACAATACCTACAGTGGCAGAGTGACGTCACGCACCAGTAGAATTTCTTTCTCGTCCGCAATTTGCTTTCCGCACGTTTCACGTCCGTTACCAAGCATAAACAAGCGGAAATGGTGTCGTGAAACTGACACTGCAGTGACCTAACTTCGTCCTTCTACTCTGCTACGGCAATTAGCTCACGTGCGTCTGCTAGGGGTCGGTCCCACCAGAACCACCCCTCTAGGACTAGCTACCATGAGCGTTGTGTAAGACTAGCACATGCGCTCATTTCACCCTGCATCTTCTCCTCCTCGTACCCCTATAACGCAATCTACACCCCGCACAATATTATGCATGGTTTCCTTCGCTTTCCCCACATGTTGTCGCATTGCGTAACAACTGCAGGCTGAAATAAACTACACGCTGGGGTGCCCAGCGCTGCAAATTAAATTAGTTACGTTTTACGAGAACACCATGTGTTCTAATCTGTCGGGTCTTTTCTCTATGTTTATGGTAGCGCACTTTGTTTGCGATGATCAGGTATCATAAAACATACCAACGCCTATGGCTTGCGAACCGTAAGACCGTACATGAAGATAATACGGTTAATCGCCGTAGTGGTATCTGCGCACTTTCTCGAGCTGTAGTTCCAATAATTTTTAGTGTCCATAACAATTACGCTTTTGTTTATGCGTGCGAAAAAACTGCGGTAAATTAAACAGCGAGACGCAACAAACCTTTCAAAGCGAACACAGGAGGCTTTCACGCTGCGCTTATCTTTGGCAATTACGGATCTTGGAAGCGATCGACACCCTTTTTCAGATAATTACTTGTTAGCTGTACAGGCTTCACGCAATTCACTTTACCGTTTTATTGCGATAGCGATTATGCAGACATCCAAGGTGCTATCCGAGTGTGACGGCACGTGTACGGCCAGCGCGGCATGGGTTAGAGGTCACGTCATTTGTTGCAACTGCGATCCGAGAAGGTTGGTGCGTGCTGTCTTCATTTTTTATTTTTTTTTTTTGCACACCTAGGGCTGGAGGTGCCGTAATCTGCCAAGTTTCAGAGGCGCTGCGCAGCTGAACTAATGAAAGGAACGACAGCATGGGACGTCCTCTTCGGGATAAACACGGGCGCTCCCCGTTTCGGGGGCTCCTCGCCGATGCAGCGTCGTAACCGCGAGCGCCCGTGGTCATGGAGTGAACACTGTTCACGTGTCTCAAACACCACTTTTGTTTAGTTAGTAAGCGAATCTTTAATTTGTGCTATCCATAGAACTAGAACCCTTACTTTGTGTAAATAAATTGCTATCCCTGCCAATGATTTGCCCTTGGAACGGGACTGTGGTTTCTTTCTGGAGAATCAAGTACGTGGGCCCCCATGTCTTGTCTTTATTCTCTGTTTACATGTTTTTAAGGCATTTAAATGCCCTGGCGAGTATTGTTAAATCCGCGCAGGAGCATTTTGCCTAATGTAACTGTCTTCAGCCTAAATTCTGTTGCCTATTCCGATCTATAAAATATTAACGTTACTAGGTAGACTTGTTGGCTGCATAAGTGCTTCGAAGTTACTCCTCTTTCATGAGCCTGCCGCTGTACTTATTTAACGTCAGTAACAGAGTGCGATAGTATAAACGCATTCCACCAAAAAATCGGAAGGGTGCTAGGCTGGCGAAAACGTTTTCTTTCAATTGCTGCCTCTGGAGCAGCGTCGCTGTCATTTGCACCGGGGAGCGTGTGAGAGCATCCTATATTTCGCAGGCTGCTTTCAATGGCTCGCGACCAGTAATTTAGTACAACGGTACGAAGCAACACTATGTTGTACTCGTCATCTCTTCTGTTTTGCGCTTGTCATTTACAGCGCTTTTGCCAAGCACCTCCAAGAAGGAATATTTTATTAACACCATGCATGCAGCACGACGCAGTTGCTGCAAACGAGAAACACGTTTGTTACGACATAGTTGTCTCTCTTTCTGTGCGCGCAGGGGTTGCTGGCTAATCTATGTTAATTACAAGCTGACCCTGCACTATGAACTTGCTAACTAGCCTGAAGTTGTGGTTATTTGCCCTATACCGTGGTAGCAAACGTCCTAGGCCCCCTCGAGATGTGCCTGTTTTCCTACGCGTCAGGTGTGACTAGCAGGGCTATTTTTAAATCGATCTTCTGAGAGGGCCAAAGCTAGTATAACCATTTCTCAGGTGCTAAAATGGTAAAACAGGTGTCTGTGCTTGCGTGCCTGTATGTGCGTGCGTGAGTGGGGGTGTGTGTGCGCGTGCGTGCGTGCGTGTGTGTGTGTTTGTGTGTGTGTGTGTGTGTGTGTGCGTGTGTGTGTGTGTGTTTATGTACGTATGTGGATTAGAGACGATCTCTCTATCTCGTATGTGCGAGATAGAGAGACGGAAGGATGTGCTGGAAGCAAATCCTTCCGATGTGCATAAAGTGTTTCGAAGCTTCTACTATACCATGTGCCCCACATATTTATCGAAAGCAGCATAAGTACGTCACACGTCATGCATGTCGATATAAACAAGATATAGTGCCGTGCTTAACCTCTAATTTCTAAAAAAAGTATGATTCAGCATAATCTCTCTGTTGGTGGCATGGAAACTGAACATTTAAAGCCGATCTCTGTCTCTCACATAGTGGAGGCCTTCATACTTTCATAATACGTGCGTGTTCACGCCGCCTTTACAAAACGATATTACAGGAACAATAAGTTTATCTTTGTTTTGTTTATTGCCTTCCTACAAACATAGAAATATTACCAGTGTGGGCCAAGAGCTGCCTGCAATATGTTAATCTTAATGCTTCTATTGGCCGCGTCATCTAAGCGCTTTGCGTGCGATATCGCTGTCTTTCATGACCCACATGTGCAAGTTTGAAAATGTTAGATAAGTTCTGCTGTGGCTGCGCCATCGAAAACATTTGGAACTCCCCTCTGCTGTACATGCATGTACAGTGCACATGTTAAATCTATGTATATGACCGAAGCGTTCATTAAATGTATACCATGAATTTCTCACTGGTATTGTCACTGTGATTGTAATTTAGAGCATATTTTGTAGCGTCTTTTGTTTGTCGCTATGAATGTCTCTTCAAGTGTATTGCGACTGTCGCTTTGACTGCTTTTCGAGTGTCCTACAGCCATCGCTGTAATTGAATTTTCTATCGTCGTTTTGTCAAGGATAAATTAGATTAAGGTGTGCCACATTTCCCGCTTTGCTGTGCCGTCATCTTATTATGCGATGTACTCACCAAGATACAGTTCTCTAGCCATGATGAAATGTAGACTCCAGTTCAGGTGAATGTCAACAGGGAGACGCCTACGCAGCAATAGCACGAGGGCTATGGTGATGAATGATGCTTCTCGAGTGAAGAATGGTGCGGGCAGGTGGCTGGCACTCAGCAGGGCGAAAGGTATCTGGATACAAGAGAGACTTTATTGTTTAAAAGGTGGGAGAGGTGAGGCGGAAGTATCTGCTTCTCACTTGCCATTCCACGAGAAAAGAAGGGAAAGTAGGACAGATAGAGCCAGAAAATGCAGATGAGTAAAAGGCGTGAAGACAATGAAAAAAAACTTCATGACGTCACACAAACGCGGTATGCCAATGCCTGAGGCTTGAGGACCGCATCCAGCATTGTTTCCATAACGTTTGATGAAACTGTAGCGCACTACTACGTGCCACAATGGTCCGGTCACAAATGCGGCGAGGAGACGCCCAGCATGCTGACGGTGCTCGAGCAGTTGAATCCGCGCAGTCAGGCTTGCGTCTCATTGAGCGGGCTCGGCAAAAAATATTTGTGGACATCAGGCACCAGCGTCTGTGCGGTTTTTCTTCACCCACAAATTGGTGACTCCGCTTCATTGCTCTCAGCTCCAGGGGCCTTAGCCGCTTCGCTGGGCATACCGCAGCAAGGAGCTAGAGCCCCGCTGTCTTCGAAGTCCGCCCTCGATCCAGTCAGTCATGGCTCGTATTCTCCCGATCAACTACTGCCGTCAACACCACTACCCCACGATCCCGAGGTGTCCGCTCTCTAACTACCGGAGTTCTGGTTGTCGCACTCGGAACTTTGGTGCCTTACCATCGAGTCCTTCTTCCGTCACCACCGCCTGAGTTGGCAGTTTACCATGTTCGACCACGTCGTTGGAGCGCTTCCACCTACCACTGCTGCGATGATTCGCGATCTTCTACGTTCTACGACCGCCCCTATGACCACCTTAAGGTGACGCTCATCCAGCGCACCATTGAAACAGAGCGGCATCGATTACATCAACTTCTTACATTGGAGGAGCTCGGCGACCGGAAACATACCGCCTTATTGCTTCCCATGCAAGCCTTGGCTGGAGACCTGGTTCCTTTAACTCACCGTAAAACGAGAGCTAATGTAGCTCTTTGACATGAACGCGTCGTTAGGCGAGAGCCCTTGTTGGATCTGAAAGTCTACAGTTATTCTGTCAAAGCTGCGTTCACGCCTTTGGCGACGCGAGGGGTATGACAAGTCTGCTTGTATCTACACATATTGTACTGCTACCTGATGAGCTGATTAATAGCTCTGATCGCTATGGAATTGCGCATTGAAACTAAAAACCCACCGAAACAAAAGTACTGTCATTGCAATGAATACACGCCTTCAAGCGAAGCCCCCCCCCCCCCCCCCCCATCCCCTACCCACATCACTCCTGTAATACTTCCGATAGCTTTCTAGAAACGTTCAGCTTCTTGCCCTCCCTTTGTCAACGGTCTCAGCACATTTGTTATTCACGTTTCTGTTCTCATAATTTCGCTATGGAAGAAAGCGAATGGGAATCCATTTATAATTATTAGAATTTTTACATAGAATGAGGCAGAAATCATGTGTTTCTTGTCCTGCAATCAATCGTTTATGAATATATGAGGAACCTGATAAGGTAGTGTGGAGCCACAGTTCTGCATGAGGCATAAGTATTGCTTTTGTTTAGGAAAACGATGTAATAAACTTACTCACACCATTTAAGAACACGGAAGAGCAATCGCGGAGGTAACTGGCAACGTTTCTGAAGCCTGAAGGAACGCTCTGTACTGCTTTGCGTCAAAAGCTAGCGAAAGAACGGCAGCGGTGCGTTTTCTTCAGGAGGAGCTTCCTGTTCACTGGGCGAGTAGTGTTCAGAGGCTTCTTAGCAACAGCTCACTTGAAGTGATTCCTCATGCTTTGTACGTCCTCAATCCCATATATACAGATGTCCCGTTAATTTTCAAAGACACACACGAAAATACATGACCCAATCTACCTTTATAAAAAAAAAGCAACATTCACTTGTTCACATTTCTAAGGGCACCTTTACTTGCACTTACAATGTTCTGCTGCTTCAGTCACGTTAGAATAAAAGCGTTTCCGGCAGCAATTAGAGACCGACGTTATTTTGATGAGAAATGCACCTCTCTGCAAGGTGATATTACGGAAACAGGACCACAATTTTGGATGCTTTGCTTTCTTTAGCAGTATCCTTTCTTTTAATACAAGTTATAAGCTATGCACTGCGTGAAAAAAAATGAATATGAAAACGGATATATAGCTGGCAATGTAATACATCCGAATAAAACTTAACATACTTAACATTCCTGTGAAGTTCTCACAGTCTGTGGTGCAAGTTACAAAGCAAGAAGTATAAATAAAAGCCACTCGTAGGACATACACTACGGTTTCTTTAGAATTCATGCGGTCTTGATTCTTGGTCATCGATTGAAGCCATGATTGGCTTCATAAACACACACACACACACACACACACACACACACACACACACACACACACACACACGCGCACACGCACACGCACACGCACACGCACACGCACACGCACGCGCACGCACGCGCACGCACACGCGCGCACGCACGCACGCACGCACGCACGCACGCACGCACGCACGCATATATATATATATATATGTATATATATATATATTATAGAAGTTTTATTGGCTCGATAATTCATTTGCGTTTGTTGCTGTATCTACAACGTATGAAAACATTTAAAAAAATCTGGAGGACGACGATGCTGGTAGCGTGTATTAACCAGGGCAATAACGCCCACGCTTCCTAAAAATTACACGCGGAAAAAAGAAAGCGACCGTTCATGGCAGCAGTAAAGTTAATGCTCATGACTACTACCTCTTAGGCCCATTTCTGAAACGTCCCGTTACAGGAGTCACTGCATTGACCAACTGAGCGTGTCATTGAAACTGCGCCTCGCAAATTGCCTCTCGAAGCGCTGACGCTCCGTTAACGTCCCGCGGAAATAAGAATAAAAAAAATATGTAGCGAGAAGCAATCTACACGAAACGTGACTAGTCTCTCTCCCTTTTATTATTTTTATATAATTTTCTTTATTTTTCCCGTTATGGGGCCACGGCCCTAATGCGTAATTCAGTAGTTCCGAGCGCTTCAATCCTGGCCATTATGCTAAGAAACCCCGGTAGTAGCGCATGATGATCGGCGAGCAGTTATCGCGCAAACTACAGACGTTCCACCCTTGCGCGACGACCTTTGGGAGGGCGGGCGTCGGGTTACACACCGCCCTCCACGGTACCACGGCTGCCTCATAACTGTGCTGCGGGAAGACGTTTAACCGCTCGTACGCGTCTCTCGTGGGGAACATCTTTCACGGCTAACGTTTCCGTGCGGGTGCGGCCTATGTATTCCTGAAGAACGGCTTTGCCACCTGGCTGTGTGCAGTCTCCTCGTAAAAGCTTACGTGGTGTGGCACACGCGTGTTCGTATCGCGTTGTTAGTTTGTTGTGTGGGGTCGTTCACCTCGAAATGCACTTTTAAAGAAGGGATTAAACGCAGAGTGATGAGTTGGTGCGCATGGTTAGTAGCTCCTCATGGAAGTACTAAATAGTGTTCATTAATAGTGGAAGCCGTGCATGAAGCCGCAGTGTCAGTAAGCTAAAGGTATTTTCGCCTGTGTTTCCACCTCCTAATTACTTTCTCTCTCTCTCTCTCTCTCTCTCTCTATATATATATATATATATATATATATATATATATATATATATATATATATATATATATATATATATATATATATATATATATATATATATTGCATTTGAGCCTGCTAGACTGTAAATTAACGAGAAAAAGGTTCAAATGGTGCCAGTTGCTTCTCCAAAATTGGTGGACCACCTAGAAAATTATCCATATTATAATTCAACTCAACTTATATGCGAACACAAGTAATTTGCCAAAAATAAATAATCATCCACGAATAATCTAATTTGTGTTTTAGGACAAACACGGGCCTCAGAACGCTTGTTTGCAGCTCATGGATCAGGAGTAATAATAAAAGCGCATCTAGGACAAGAAAACATGAAGAAAAACAGTGAACCGACTGTTTACAAAGAAATGATTATTCCGACATAGAACCTACGGGCTGAGTTCTCTAGGTTAAACTGTTTGCTCATTCCATTATATATACCTTTCTCTTAGATCTATGACCTTCACCCCATTATGGTTTTCACGTCCGAGTTTTCTCTCAAACATAACTGTCCAAGCCGGAATAGAGCTCTTAACGCATTTGCGCAGAACATGAGCATGGAAAAGTGATTGCGAACAAATACCGCACAGTGGCCGTTTCAAAGGCCCGGACCAGAGGTTTACTACCTGCTGCATATTTTTTTTTATATACGAATTCAGAAATACTGTGCCAAATTGACCACAGCAGGTCACATATTCGCCTCTGGATTACGTTTCAGCAGTGTTCCCTTCGTTCTACGAGATTCGAATTCATTTTTCTAGGAGAGCTGCGAGGCTACTTCGGAACCTAACAGGGATCAGCGATGCGTGAGAGAGCAGAAAGGGCTCGACGCTACGTTGTCGAGTGTTCAGAATAAAGAAGCAAGAAGAGACGTGAAGTAAAGGCCTGGGAAAAAAAGAAATAAATTGTGGAGTAAAGAATGGAGAAATGGCAGAGTCGCGTTGCACACAAAACAAGTACTGCGTAGTAAATAAAAAGACTACATTTATTACGACTCCCTTTTTTTTTCATCCCCTAAGAGCTTCCGGTCCCAGAGCTTACGCCCCCCCCACCCCCCCTCCTGCTTTGAACAAGAGCCGACAAGCCTGGCTATCGCGGTCAATGCAGGGCGGAATCGCTTCGTCGAGTAGCAAGCGCGTTCCTGCCAGCTTTAGGAATCTCGCCATTGTCAGGAGCAACACCTGCTCTTTCTCTGCATTTTTTTTTCCTCTTCTAATTTATTCAACACGTCTTCATTCGTTTCATTTCTTTTCCTTTTTTTCTTCAGTGCGACCAAACTGCGCACGTAAGTCCTTTTTCTGGAGTACGCGGGGCTTCCACGTGCCACCTGAGCCCGCTTTTCAAATATGCATGAGCTCTGCGCGAGCGCCCCGTCGCGTTCTCTATTCAGTCCTCTCGCTCATCTTTCTATTTGTACCCTCGGCTATAAGCCGAAGAAAAAGAAAGATAACAAAAACGCCCAAACAAGGACACTGGCGACCGGCAACGATATACGCCATTTGTACGCACGCGCTTGCCGGCTGAGGCGAGAAGGTGGGCGTTGAATGCCTTGTCTTTATCGCTTGCGGGAAACTCAAGGGAGCCGTGATCATCCAAAGGGTAGCGCCGCCCAAACATTGAAACGGAGTGAACTACGATTCCGGAGATGTTCCAGCGAGAAACAGCATTGTTGTACTCGGAAAATTAACTACTCGGTTAGAGAGTCACGGCAGAGGAAAAAAGAAAGCTGTTCTGGAAGGACACAACCCGACATCGCGATTAAGAGATGGCTGCACACTTAGCACAGAACATCCTTACAAGCTTACGCAGCAACGGCCGCTCGTTCAAGAGGCGAGGAAGCCCCGCGCGCAGCTGTCGCGTTTTGTGCTCACGGATTTGCGTGGGCGAATTTTTCTCAGAGTAGTTATCGTCGAAAGCAAACGCAGATAACGTTACCATAACGTTGACGATAGGTGCTATGCTGTTCGGAGCAGCCAAAGAAAGGTGGTCTATTAAAATATGGACAACGTATTTACTCGAATGTATAGGTGAAACACGATTGCAGGTCGAGCCCTATATATTGAACTCTCTGAGAAGTAAATAAAAAAAGAAGAATTCGACTGTAGGTTGATGCGTGTATATTGGAAAAAAAAAAGAACGTTTGAGGGGGACACACCTTTTTTACCCTATGCTCGGCTACTAAATTTCGCTAGTCGATGTCACAAACTGCATCTTCGTCGGAGCTTCCAGAGAATTCATCTTTGTCGGATGCGTCGCAGGCGTCCTGGGCCCGTCAAACAAGTTGTTCCAGGCATCCTTGAGTGCATTGAATATGCAGAATTTCTTAGAGCCAGGCTGGAAAATCCCTAGACTGCTTCCATGACATGCACAACGAAGGACCTCCTTTGGCTCGGTACTATTGCTACCTTTTCCTGCTGCTTTTTTTCCTTCTAACATCTATTGTTCAGAACAGATTGTATACACGTTCATGGCTGTTATAGTTTTTATATTGTTGAGGTTTCCCTTCGAGAAATACCTATTTCTCAAAGCAATTTGCAGAACGGCATGTCGCAGGGCTGTCCGCGTTGTAAAAAAGATAATACCTTAGAAAGAGCCTAACTTTGCTTGGGAAAATTATTTTTCAGGCATGCAGAACAATTACTCGGGTATTTTTTGCTTAATAATGAATACTTCTCTTTTTTCTTGCAGTTATGTGGTGGCGACGCCTGTCAGCTACCGAATATTCCATCAGATACTTCAACTGTCGTCACGTGACGTGTTTGGCAAGCGGTAAGTT
Source organism: Dermacentor andersoni (assembly GCF_023375885.2). Taxonomy (NCBI): domain Eukaryota; kingdom Metazoa; phylum Arthropoda; class Arachnida; order Ixodida; family Ixodidae; genus Dermacentor; species Dermacentor andersoni. Next base: position 129,081,922 of record NC_092815.1, on the reverse strand, counting down.
TTCTCCTATGCCGTTCAGGCCCCTTTTCCGAACACATCCAGATGTTACCTTTGGCACGTTTAAATACTATTGCGTTAGGCCTCAATTCGTATTTGCTGTCATAATGAATTGAACGTAACGCGGAGGTTTAACAAATAATGATGGAACTAACGTGTATGACAGTAAATTCATTACGTTCCATACAGCGTTGACAAAGCAGTCGAAGATTCGCGAAATATTGTCACTCCCACTTTCAAAAGACAGCAGAGTCAGTATCTTCAAGCGGACCACAGTGAACTCTTCAGACAGAAGGCCACTAGCTGCTACGGCGTACCCGCACATTTATAGCAAGGTATGAATAAACAAAGGCAATTAGAATATCGTCAGTTCGGACAAATTTCGATTGTTGTGCAGTTTCACCATAAAAAAGGTGAATTTCATCGTCCATGGCTCCGCCATAAAGCCTGAATAGTACATTCAATATCAAATCAAACGTAAAAGAAGGTTTCATTTCGTAATGAAGCAAGATACTTTGTTACCATCGCATCATCACTAAAGTTCCTAGTTGTGACCTCACATAAATGCTCATTCTTTTTCTCGCAATACGTGCTGAGTTTACGAACAATGTGGTTGTGAGCCTGTTCTAGCTGCCTTTGAACCGGAAATAAATTCAAGAAAGAAAGGGCTCGAACCATCACGCAGTGAACTCTAGTGTTGTTCAAATTGTAGGCAGTACATATTGCATATTTTCGAAGAGCTCTCATTTTACCACTAACGCCATTAGCCAGTTAATTTCCCAGATTCATAGAACAAATGCACGGCAAGGTGCGCTGCAATGACCATAGGATGGTAAGAACTCGAATTAGCCTAGACCTGAGGAGGGAACGGAAGAAACTGGTACATAAGAAACCGATCAATGAGTTAGCGGTAAGAGGGAAAATAGAGGAGTTCCAGATCAAGCTACAGAACAGGTATTCGGCTTTAACTCAGGAAGAGGACCTTAGTGTTGAAACAATGAACGACAATCTTTTGGGCATCATTAAGGAGTGTGCAATAGAAGTCGGTGATAACTCCGTTAGACGGGATACCAGTAAGCTATCGCAGGAGGCGAAAGATCTGATCAAGAAACGCCAATGTATGAAAGCCTCAAACCCTACAGCAAGAATAGAACTGGCAGAACTTTCGAAGTTAATCAACAAGCGTAAGACAGCTGACATAATGAAGTATAATATGGATTCCGTAATGGCTACTCAACAACAGACCATATTCACACTATCAATGAGGTGATAGAGAAATCTGCGGAATAAAACCAACCCCTATATATAGCTTTCATTGATTACAAGAAAGCGTTTGACTCTGTCGAAAGCTCAGCAGTCATGGAGGCATTGCGGAATCAGGGTGTAGACGAGCCGTATGTAAAAAATACTGAAAGATATATATAGCAGCTTCACAGCCATCGTAGTCCTCCATAAAGAAAGAAACAAAATCCCAATAAAGAAAGGCGTCAGGCAGGGAGATACGATCTCTCCAATGCTATTCACAGCGCGTTTACAGGAGGTATTCAGAGATCTTGATTGGGAAGAATTAGGGATAATAGTTAATGGAGAATACCTTAGTAACTTGCGATTCGCTGATGATATTGCCTTGCTTAGTAACTCAGGGGACCAACTGCAATGCATGCTCGCTGATCTGGAGAGGCAAAGCAGAAAGGTGGGTCTAAAAATTAATCTGAAGAAAACTAAAGTAATGTTTAACAGTCTCGGAAGAGAACAGAAATTTACAATAGGTAGCGAGGCACTGGAAGTGGTAAGGGAATACATCTACTTAGGGCAGGTAGTGACCGCGGATCCAGATCATGAGACGGAAATAATCAGAAGAATAAGAATGGGCTAGGGTGCGTTTGGCAGGCATTCTAAGACCATGAACAGCAGGTTGCCATTATCCCTCAAGAGAAAAGTGTATAACAGCGGTGTCTTAACAGTACTCGCGTACGGGGCAGAAACTTGGAGGCTTATGAAAAGGGTTCTACTTAAATTGAGGGCGACGCAACGAGCTATGGAAAGAAGAATGATGGGTGTAACGTTAAGGGATAAGAAAAAAGCAGATTGGGTGAGGGAACAAACGCAAGTTAATGACATCTTAGTTGAAATCAAGAAAAAGAAATGGGCATGGGCAGGGCATGTAATGAGGAGGGAAGATTAATCGATGGTCATTAAGGGTTACGGACTGGATTCCAAGGGAAGGGAAGCGTAGCAGGAGGCGGCGGAAAGTTAGGTGGGCGGATGACATTGAGAAGTTTGCAGGGACGACATGGCCACAATTAGTACATGACCGGGGTAGTTGGAGAATTATGGGAGAGGCCTTTGCCCTGCAGTGGGCGTTACCAGGCTTATGATGATGATGATGATATAACAAGTTCGCTTTGTGATGATATTGATGATTTACGATATATAGAAGCCAATGTCGTTGCCTCTTACAAGTGCTACTCTTTCGTGCGCCTGGTTTTGTTTATGGGCCACTCTGCTAAATGTTTAGAGATTTCCTTTGAATATGCGAAAGCGGCGAAGAATAATTTAGGAGCAGATCTTCCTCCTCTATATTAATTCCCTGATGCTCATTTGATGTTTGTAGATATTCAAAAAGTAGGGATTGATTTCATTTTCACTTTCGTAGCTTTCTTTCCCCTTTAAGTTAAAACAAAGAACGATCGAAAGCTTACAAGTGGTTTGCACATAAGTATAAGTTGAAACACATGTGGGTATGTGATTTCTTCTTTTATGAAATAGTCAACCATAATTTGGCTTGAGCTTATATTTCTGAGCCATCATTGTAACTGTGACACATGCCCCCCGCACCATTAGCGTTAATGCTCGGCGAATAGCTTGACCGCACGTCCATTGATAGTTGATGACGACACTAAATCTCAGCTACAGGCGTCACTAATAACCAATCTAAATTGTCGGTGCCACCACTACATATCCAAAAACGGCGAATAAGAAGTGAATATGTGTTTCCGATTAGCATTCGTAGGAATAAAATGAGGACGCAGAGAAATAACCCATCTGCGCATACGTTTCATCAGGGACAGTAATGTGTATAATACCAATGCAATAATATGAGGCAGAGCCGCTAATAAGGCTGGGAGAGCATACTTAAGGCGCGAAGATGCTGAGGATGCCGTGACGACGCTGATTTTGAGTATGTCAATGCATCAACGAACATAGTGTAATTTAATGCATGCATGAGCACTCCAGATTAGTTCGAGTATTTCGAGGTTTAAAATAATTCAGTACTTTAAATATCGTACCTACCTAGACGTCCGTATTAAGGTCGCAAAACTATGGGATCTGTCATACATGGAATGGAATGGAAATGGAATGGAAAACTTTATTGACTCTTTTAAGGTTTTAGCGGGTCGAGGCCGAAGTCTTCATTCTTGAAGCTTGGGTCCTCTTCAGCCATGCATGGGCCCCTAGTCCAGGGCTCCACTGAGCCGGGCCGCCTCGCACGCGTGCGCTATTAGAGCTCTTTGAGCCTCTAGCTCGCGGCTGGTAAGCCAGCTCTCCCATTGCTCCGCACTTGGTGTTTTGTGTTTGTGGAATGCCTGGTTTCTTGTACACTCCCATGTAATGTGGTATAATGTTGGTTTAGCTCCACACCACGGACAGGTTGCGCTATACTGCGTGGGGAACATCCTACTTAGTATAAGTAAGTTTGGGAAGGAGCCCGTTTGCAGTCTCCGCCATCCTGCGGCCTCCTCCTTTGTGAATGCTTGATGTGGTGGGGGATATTGATATCTTAGCCCCTTATACAGGTTTAATAGCTCTGAATAGCTGTTCCCGCAGTTGATCTGTGGCCCCTCTGGGGCGGTCGACGTTCCTGCTCGGCTGGTCATCCCTCGAGCTAGGCTGTCTGCCCCTTCGTTGCCCCTGATCCCTGCGTGGCTTGGTATCCAGATAATGTTATGTGTGGGTTGTCCCTCAGTGATTGGAACTCTGCCGAGGATCTTGAGCGCCGTGTTACTAATTCTGCCTCTTCTATAGCTCCGGCACGCCTCTTGTGAATCTTTTAGAATATTGAGGGATATTCCTGTTCTATAACCTTCTTCCGCAGCCAGTGCGACAGCAATTTCCTCTGCCTCGGTTATGTTAGCCACCTCGGCCGTGAGTCCTGTGATTAATTCTTCTTGATTATTTACTACTACCGCTGCCGCGTTGTTTTTGTGTGCTTGTGAGTATAGGGAGTATAGGGAGTATAGTATAGTATAACATGATTTATTGCAGGTAACACAAGGCGGGGGCGGGGGGGGTAATTTATGAACACTGATTTATTTTTCTTCCCTAAATAACAACACTAACAAAAAAAACATCAAACGTCTGTGACACCTGCCTGTTGCTAAAAACCTATCTTTTACAATCTTTTGAAAATTAAACTTGAAAAGTAGCTCTAGATGAACAAGGTCTGCTACGGTTGTGGTTTACTTGAAGAAGTGCATATATGATGACCTCTGAGATTTATGAAGCCAAGCTATAGGGCGCCTCGAGGCGGGTTCCCCCGACGACTCACATTAAATTCCATGGTGAAAGTTGCAAAAAAAGAATAAAGCAAGACAGACAGGACAGGAACCTGTCTTGGTCTAGTCCGCATTTTTTTTCCTTTTTATCTTACTTAAGCTCAAATCATGACTGAAGTGGCTGATTAGACCAATGAAGGAATTACATGTAGCATCAAAATATATGGAGCCGCTAATTTTGTTATTGAAATTAAACCAAGACAACAGTGATAAGTCAGCACTACTTTATTTCGTCACTTGAAGGCTTCGAAACCGACCATTCGTAAGCATTCTTTGGCGAGGTCTCCATTCCCGTTACATGAAAAGTGTAATGCCTTGTGTATGTACAAAAATTTGTAAATTACAAAGTTAAAACATTTACTCGTTGTGATAGTCTAAATGTAGATGATTGGTAGCTTTTAAGCGATAAGCAACAATTTAAAGCAAGAATAAAAATATAAAGAGGGTACCCATAGAGATACGCAGGGCTCCCTAGAAAATGCATGGAGAAGCTTATTGTAGGGGTGGTCCAGCTGAAATTTGAGGTTGGTTCAACTTCTCTTTGGGAGCGGGCCAACTTGAAATTTGCAGGTGAGCCAGCTTGAAATTTGTGGTTGGGTCAACGTGAAATGCGTGATGGGCCAACCTAAATTAGGGAGTGGGCCAACTCAAATTTGAGGTGGGCCAACTGAAATTCAGCGGTGAGCCAACTCGAAATTTGAGGGTGGCGAGTGGGCTAACTTAAGTTTGGGGGTGGGACATCGTGAAAGTTGGACGCGAGCTAAGTAAAATTTGGGGGTGGGCCCACTTGAAATCGGGAGGCGGGCCAAGGTAAGTTTTGGGGTGGGCCAACGTTAATTTGCAGAAGAGCCGAGTTGAAATCTAGGGGTGGGCCAACTTAAATTTGGGGGTAGACCAACTTAATTTTGGGGGTTGGTGAACTTGAAATTTAGGTGTGGGCGAACTTGGGATCTTCGGCTGGCCCAATGTACAATTGAACGATGCTGAAGGTTGTCCTAGTTATGAACGCCTTGCAGGAAAGTGAGCGCCTTCAGACGCTTGGCGCGTTTTATTAGGCCTTACCGAGGCGCAGTCAGAACGCAGGCGAGAGCCTACGTGGACAAGGAACGCGCGCATAAAACAGGCTTGCGAGAGCGAGGGTGACAAGGCGTCACGGCGATGCACTCTCCCCTCACGCAACGCCTCACGCGCTACAGCGGCAGCTGGTGATGCCTTTGGACCGTTCTGATCCGTCGAGGCTCGCTCGTGCCAAGCGTTCCGGCTCAATTGATACGATCGCATTGAAGGGGCACGATGCGGCGAGGAAATTGGACAATTGCCTATTGAAACACAAGCATTCTTTGCCAACGGAAAGGTCATGGGTATACGCGCATTAGCTAATAAAAGCAAGCAAGCAAAAATAAGCAAAAACGAAGTCACAGCCCAACCAAACAATGCTTACACATTAGTTGAAAATTCTCAGAATTTCTGTAGCTTTTTATAGACTCCGATATTTGCGATGCCGTACTCAAAAGTGCTTCGCTGAGCCAGCTGCGAACTTCCACACACCTGAAGCATGCACGCACAGTATGCCTCAGTTCAAGCCTGAATCTCCGGACGAGAGCCGTCGCAGTCTTCGGTGTATGTTGATTTTCCGAAGTCCACGTATTTAGGTGGGTTGCCCTTGACTCATGCATATGACGCGCCAAAGAACCAAAACTTTCAAAATGTATCATATATACCAAGCAGCCACTCAGCGGATGCGTTTGCCCGCAAGCAGAAAAACGACGTGGCAACACCCGCTAAGCAATGCACAACAACGTCAAAATGAGCATTGCTCGGTCAACATTGTGTCGGTTAGTCTGGGGTTAACAGATCATGGGAAGGGATAGGAATTCCTGTTGCTTAGTGATTATTGACTCAACATTGCCGAATTATGTGCGGAATCTGGTATCTTCTATATTGAATTGGCTGTTTAGGCACGTTGGCGAACACAGCTTTATTGCTGCGATATGTACATTTATTTCAGGTTGCAATTTTTTTAAGCATTGTGCAACTTATAATTTGTGCCGAAGTTGGCATTAACACCGCGGTGAACAGTTATTTCTAGGTCCATGCATATACGTAAATTGTGCGCTAAAACAACTTGTCCGGGCAAGTTGTAAAGCTTGAAAGAGTGTAGGTTTGGGAATGCTGATATTCCATAACTTTTACGTTTTTAGCGCACAAAAAGGGACGAGAGACAGAGGTACGACGCGGACACAGCGTCGTACCTCTGTAAAGCTTGTTCTGACGCAATACCATTGTGTATGCGGCAGTGCACGCTTTACAGGCGCAATTCCGCTTCGTTAGAAAAAATTGCACACTAAACAGAAAGATATACCTTGAGCTGTGTTGATGATTGGCTTTCTACAATACTAAAAAAAGTCACTCTTGCAGTGAGAGGAGGATCGATGAGCCAGCAAAGACGTAAATGTGAAAGACGGTTGGCCACAACCTCGTATTGACGTCACGGATTTTCACGGCGTGTGGCAGCACCCAGTTCATTTCTCATAGGTAAGGATGGATTCTATTGTATTCTCCAGAAGCCAAGTACAAAATTTAGTGAGTTTCAAGAACATTCATTAGGCCAAAATAGTCAAAATACGAAGAGGTATTTTAATGTTCGTGACGTCACATTCACCTGCCGGCGGTAGGCTTTCGGCGTGAATTGGAAAAACGCTGATTTTGACTTTCATTCTCACTCCCAACAACTTACCTATTCCAGGAAAATTACTGAGAACACGGTGAAAGAAAATGCTCATTAACTGATTTATCGTTTCTCTTTAGTATCTCTTTAAGGCCTGTAATATCGATCGATTAATCAATTAACACATAAAATTTTTATTCATATCTAGGAAAGAAAGGGGTAATGGAAAAAATCTGCATAGACTGCAGCTTGCCTAAACCCGGCTTCCCTAAGGTAGAACTGAGATGACGTGGTAGCTGTTTAATATTTTAAGTGGGTAATATGTTACAAGGTCACTATGCAAGCTATATTGGTGAGATCCAATTGTTAAGACGATTATTTAGAGAGTCGGTTTTGACTTGCACTGTTGCAGGTGTCGGGGGCAGGAAGGGGCGCGTATATGATATACTAGAAATTAAACTGTATCATGTGAAGCAATACAAAAAAATACGACCGATTCTGAATTATTTTATGCATGCCGCCGATATTACTATTATATAGTTCTGAAAATGCGCCATCATTTAAAGGACACTGATATGTGACTAGGCGTCACGTTATGGCCTAGCATACTTGAAGTAATACGAATTACGCAGAAGTGTGGTTTACATATTGACGAATGTTTCCACTTTATCCGACTCTTCTCCAAGTCTTCTATTTAGGATATTGCAAAACCTTTTACGTTATAGATTTATAAAAAATAAATGCAACCGCTAATTTTGCAATCAAAGTATTATCACATACAAGTTGAAATTATGGCTTAGAACATGCGCTAAGCCTTTCTATTCATTTTTTCAGAAACGTGTTATTGCACCACTGACGTTGGAGTAGGGACGCGCGTTAAATTTATGACACGCGCTATTTCTCACGTTGGCCTGAGGCCGCGAAATAAGAATAAGAAATACGTGAGGCACCTTAAGGCTTGAGCACGTGTAGTTGCTGTACATTTACGACCAAAACTTTATGAGAGCCGTATTCTTGTACTATCACAAGTTCTCGGGTGTGCAAGGGTGGGAACCAAACGTATCGTTACCAGACGCCTCGCGCAATCTAAAGCAGCCAACTTCTAGCGTGCCTTCAGCAAAAAAAAAAAAAAATGAAATAAAATTTAAAGAACACAATAAACCGGTGGCCTTTCCTAGCACTCTCATGGGGCTTAATCTGCTTCCTTGCTTAAGCGCCGCGATTTCGGGGGATCCTTCAAATCGGTCGTGCGGTTGTACTTACAATTCGAGGAGCGGGCCATTTAATTAATCCGCTCAGTCCACGGGGAGTGACTGACTTCGGTCATACAGAAAATCTTCGAAATATAGCTTTACGCTGACGAATTCCGGAAGACTGAGCGGCTTCTCATCGGAATCCGCTACGCATACGTCTCCCCTCTCCGTCTGCTCTCTTACTTCCGCTGTCCACTTTATTTTCATTCACCCGCGGCTAAGTCACAGCACGCAGCACGGGCATTTTACTCGGTTCACAGTTTTTGTCGCCGGTCTCTATTTGATCTCGTCTTGTTGTCTTACTTATCCGCGCAGGCCATTTTTCTTCCAGCGAGACGTTATTACAGCTAGGAGGCACGGCGATCGATATGCTAGGAAAAAATATTAATAATTGTACCATTGAAGAACATGGCCGAACAAGGTGCAAACGAGACAGATAGACGAATTTGGTATAGACAGAAAGATATAAAACACCTACGTGAATCCGGAATAAACTTGGACGAAGGTATATAAAGAAACGAATGAGATGACGAGGGTGGTGAAAATAATAACGGAAAAAATTAGCAATAATACGAGTAACAGCAAAGTCTGAAGTAGTTTCCAGGCGAAAATATCAAAGAAAGAGAGGGCGCTGATGCAAGGCAGAGTAAGATAGGCGAGAAGGGGGTGTTTTCATCAAACTGAAAGATTGAGAAAGATTACCGCAGAGAAGGTGGGCAAAGGAGAAGAAAAATCACACGTGGCTTCGTCTTTATTACGTTTAGTGCTAGTTATTCTTTTTTTTCAGTCCCGGTGGACTTTTTTGGAGAAGACCCGCACTCCCCGATTGCTTTGACCTTCGATGCGGAAAGAATGACCAAAATACGCGTAGCACGATCAATCTTCTCAGAGGCGGATCGCCCCCCCGGCAGAGGTCAATTACGGCGCCCCGATTATCATTGGGAAAAGTCTGGGGACGTCTCGTCCGTTCCGACGATACACAGCGGCTGGTACGCGAAAAGGGTGGTGTGCATGAACCATTCGGCTGTCTGGCTGGTCTCTGCCGTAAAAACTAGAGCAGTAAAAAAAAAATCACAATTGAAGAAATAGACTTGGGAACGCCTGCGTGCCCCATTTATCGCGAGGGCCGTCCTCGGGCTAAAAGAGTTTACGCTGACACCTAACGCAAATATTTGGCAGGAAAAGAAAGAAACCTTTGACTCTGATCTTGTTAACGAGTTGCAAGGGAGCCTTTCGAGGGATGGGCATGTTTGCGACTTCGCAAAGCGAGAAAAAGTGCCGGTGAAAATCGATAAGCGTGTATAATTATCTTCGTTTTAAATTTTTCTGATGTCACACTGTGTTCCAGAAAATCCAGTTCCAGAAAATCGAAGGCACACTATAAACGCGGTAGCTGATATAAGTGGGCACCATGTCACAATACGTATATAGGTGACCATCGCTTTTTACATTATATTTTTTTAGCATAATTTTATTACCGTACCAACTCGCCCAACTTTCGACCTGATTGCTGTTTACATTAACTAGTAGTAACAGAAACCGTCCATGTATGGAATTGTTTCTTATCTTTCGTTACGTATTACTGCAGCACTGATAATATCAAAATTTATGGGTCAATATGCATCTTACTGCAGTACAAGACACAATGTGTTACAAGCTTTAACAAGCGACACCTCGCCTTGGTTGCTTAGTGGCTATGGTGTTGGGCTGCTCAGCCAAGGTAGCGGGATTGAATCCCCTCCAGGGCAACCCAATTTGGACGGGGGCGAAATGCGAAAACAACCGTGTACTTAGATTTTAGGTACCGTTAAAGAATATCAGATGCTCCAAATTTCCGGAGTCCCCCACTACGGCGTGCCTCATAATCAGATCGTGGTTTTGGCACGCAAAACCCCATAATCTAATTTAATTTTTAACACGCGACATGCTTACCTAGGGTTCTAAAAGAAGTCTGGGATTTTACGCGTCCAAATCACGACCCCATTATGAGGCACGCCGTAGTTGGGGGCTCCGCAATAATTTTTAGCATCTGGGAGTGTTTACCGTTCACCAAATCATGGGTACACAACATGTTTTGTATTTTTCTTCCATTAAAACGTTCCTCACAAACCCGTCACCTCGAGCTCAGACTGCACCGCCATAACCATTAGCAAACCACGGTGGGTACCACTGGTTATTTCACGTAAATATTATCCCGATTTTTGCTCATACTAGGCAGGAACACGTATCTTGAAAACATCCGAACATGGGTGAACACCACGTTCATATAAGGTAAATAGCAACTATTGCCTTTAAAGCATTTGATGAAGCTCAACTCTGTAATTGTTACACTGTTTACAGTGCACTTGCTCGCAGGGCCAGGTGGAAGGGCGACGGGTAGGCGATTGTCGCATTATGCCATTCTTTCTTGGGTCCTTGATGAAAATCTACGTACATCTGTGATCGTGCGCCAAATTAAGAATACTTTGTGTGTCTAAGTGTTTTTTATTGGTTGGTCAGCGTCACTGATACGTTCCTTATCACGATCGTCTGGCTCAAGTACTGATGTTAGTATTCTTTACCGTTTATAATGTAGTTCTGTTTTGGAATGGCTATTTCATGATGACTTCACACAATGGGCCCAATCACTGCTTCAGTCTGGAAGCGGATGTGACTCGGTGGAGCCGCAGCTGATTGGTCAACGAGCTGCAACATCACGCCATTTTATCAGACGTGATTTGTCAGCATGTGCGGAGCCATGTAACTTGTCGCGGGTTGAATCAATAATGCGTCGTGTGAATTCAGCTTAATGGCTGACAGAAGAGAGTGTCCATTCTGTGCCCGCAGGTACTAACTAGCAGAATGAGCTTGTTTTCTCTGTGACACAATCAAAGCATGTGTCCTTGCATTAGTGATAGCCGCCGTCGTCGCCTTCAGTGTCTAGTAAGCACGCTTTCCCGCTAGCACAGCGAGGCCTGTCTTCTATTGGTAATAGCGATGCTATTATTCCGACTTCTGAAAACAGCGACTCTTAACCCGCTCGTGCACGGACAGCGGTATGATGTGCACATTTTTGGTTTAACGGTGATTACTGCGTAATGCAGGATTTAGAGGTGTATCACGTGACCGATACCTGGATGCCGCCAATTTCAAGCCATTTTCGCTGTGACGGCAGAGCTAGCGGCCTGCATCTTTACGTCGGCTCTTGAGTTAAGGCCACAACTCTGTGTCCTGCTTCAGACTACGACGCATGTTGCTAGTAATGTAACCCACTGCGTACGAGTTGCCTCTGAGACGAAAGGCGCTACGCGCTGGTTACCACAACAGACAGAAGCGCCAAATTTCTTACGTTGCTTCAGCAGGAAGCGGAAGCGGCAACGCATTGGCTGAGCGATACCCACGGCGTGCATACACGAGCCATCTTTGCTAATTATCCGTATCTGTAAGTCAAAAAACTTGTTTCCCTTCTTCTAGTCAATATACAGCTTTGCGCACGGAGAAGCGCCGCACGACAATGCGGTCATGGTTTAGTTCGTACGGCGCCGGTTTCGGAATTGAAAAGTCAGACGTTGGATGCTATTCATGACGAATGGTGCTTAGTTTCGTGTCTGTTACCCGGAGATCAGCCATGACCGGCGTTTGGGGCTAGCCGCAAATGTTTGGCAGAAAAGGTTGTCTACAACATCTAAAAACATAAAAATGCTGCCAACGTCGAGGGAACGCACATAAGTGACACAGTAACACGGATTTCCTTTTCACACTTTGTGGTTCTATTATCTTGGTGACTAGTGCACTACATGCCCATCGGTATACTGGATACATTCCAGTATCCTGAAATCTTCGCATGACTCCTGCGTTACCACAGAAGCCTGAGCTTGTTAATGCTCGCTTCACATGCCTTGATAAACATTTTGTGCTCAGATTAGCATTATGAGGCAAAGCGCCTCTTCAGCGATTATATCGACGAGCGCCTAAATATTTGAGCGTGAGCACAGCCGGCGGTGGGGCGCTCGATGGAACGAGAGAGGGAGATAGAAAGCAAGGACAGGAAAGGCAGGGAGGTCAACCAGAAGAGCACCCGGAATTATACGCTAAGTAGAGCAAGTAAATGAAAATGCCTGCTGCAATAGGGTGATGAAATATTTAAGGCTGGGATATTAATTCCGTGTGTAGTCTAGGGCATTTATTTCCATCGCTATTGAAGCCACCACGTGCTGCTTGCAGAAGAAGTAAACCATTTTCATTTGCGAGTGTCGAAGCGATTGCTTATATTTCCTCGAGTGAAACAACAAAATTGGGCCAAGATATAAATAGTGAACCGTAATGGGTTCTTTTCCGCTTTCTGACATTTCTGAGAATCTCGAGCAGCAATGATATAAAAGTCTGACTTTCGCGAAAACAAAATTGCGCCCGCTTTATATTTTTATATGTCGCAGAGCATTAGCTCGGCGCATTTTGTGGTGAATTCTGTAACGGAGATGTTCTGAGCCCAATATTATGCTGTCTTTGGGACAACTTAACACTGCTTATCCTTGTGCACTTTGTTGCTGTGCGCCAGTTTAACCCGCAACAGTAATTTCAGCATGACGTGCTATAGTGGGCAACATATTGGCTTAAGAGGCAGCGCCAACACCTTCGCAACAAATGACAATTGCTCCCTACAAGTGACAGCTTCGAGAAATGCAGCAGTAAGGAATATAAATCTAATATTAGCGACGTTATAAATTAATTTAGTTAATGCAGTTGTGCAGCCTTGTTTAATTCTTCAAACTGATGCCACAGAACACATGACCAGCATGTTTTTGCCATTTCGTGAAAGAACGTGACAATATGCCGGAAACAGATGCAGTCTTGTACAAAAAATAAGCTGCTGAATAGAATATCTCAAACGACCTTGAACTATTGAATTGTAGGTCACTTGCTTTAGTCATAGTCAGCAGCGTGTTATGGAAATCCGTTGCTATAGCTAGCAAGACATCAGCACAGAGTGTTGTATAACCTGAACAGACAAATTTGTGCCATTGATTAGATACTTTCTACATTAGCGGAGTAGTTATCTGTCGTTGGTCGGTAGCTACTCAGAAGTGAATTTCCATATGGCATTTGCACACGAAGCACGCTAGTCGTCAATGCTTGGGTTTCTTCGGTTGTCCACTGCCCGCCGACCTTTATAAATTTTTCTGCGCGGACATCGACACACCGCGGCTCATGATTTATGAATGCTCGTCACGCTCTACTATCGATCATGAGCTCTACTGTAATGTTATTCGTTGTGCCATCTCTGCTGTGGCATGCCTATACGTAACAGCTTTTGGGTGGTGTGCGTTCCTGTTTATTAACAGACATTATTTTCGTCTCCCGAGAGCTTAATCACCGGTGTCTCTATTTCTCGTCTCAACTCGTGCGCGGCGAGCAAGGACCTTGACAAAAAACGCTGCAGAAGCGGTGCGTATATGCTCAGGCTTACGCAAATCGAAGTACCAGTCTACCGACAGCATCGATCCGGCGCTGACGATCGGGCAGAAGAGTGAAAGTTCAGACCATTTTTCATCCCTTCAGGAATCCAACTTACATAAGAAAGAAAATGAGCCGCACGAAGTTGAGCAGTCCTAGAAATCTGTCACGCAAGTCTGGTTAATATGCTTCATCGACGTTGGGAGCAAAGCAAAAAAAAACGCGGTTTCCCAAATTTTGATCTAATTTCCAGGCGTTTCCTTGCTGAACAGAGGTGAAAGCTAACACTCTCCTTTCGTGAGAACAAAGAGGTACTATGATGGAGCGCTACAAGCGCGAAAAAAGTATGGCGGCTGTACGATCTCACAATGACTGCCGAAGGCAATGCTTTTCGCACTGAATCATTATAGCGACACAATATAGAGCCATTTTCAAAACGAGTTATGTGTGAGGCGTGTACTGCAGCGGAACTAATTTCTCGCATTTTCCCGGGACCTCTCGGCACCATCTAGCGGAGCCGCCGCGAACCCTGCTCGTGGCCTCCGAAATGCCTGGCGCGCCGTTGTATGCGAACGCTGACAAACGGGTAATGCGACAACTGGTCTCCTCTCTTTGTTTTTTTTTATTGACGCGCTGCCCCGTGCGGTAGCTTTGCCGGGAAGTCCACGCATGGCCTCAGAGACAAGAAGCGTGGCGCGCAAGTGCCTGCGAACGCTGAGAATTTTTCAGTGACAAACCGCATACCTAGTGGCACTTACTCAGTGACCCAAGATGGCGAGATGCTCATTGAAGAGCGGCGCATACACAATGCAGTCATGCCTCAGCTGAGTAAAGCGTTGGTGTAAATGATGTTCATTGAAAAGCAGCCCACACCCGACGCTTTTGTGGCGCGGCCTGCTGAAACATCGGGCTGCGGTCCTTGAGGAACCATCGTGACGTGGTTTCGATTCCGCTCAGCATGGGATAAATTTGAGGCATCTCTCCCGCCATTAGAGAGCGGCTTGTTTGCCGTGGCAATTACCCAGTGACCCTAGCTGGCATCAAAGAGGCTCATTGAAGACCACCAAAGACCAACTGGCACATTCAAAGTGTCCCAAGTCAGCGTCAGTTTCATTAAAGTGCTGTGCATACCCAGTCCCGCATCTATACAGTGACGTTCGTTGAACGTCACTGTAGGCGTTCGTTGAACAGCGGCACCTATGTCCACACTGCCACAGGCCCAGTGACCTAATTTGGTTGGATGGTTGGTTTTCAACCCTATTCTATCAGCACAGCAGGCCAATGCACTACCCATTCGATCACTGACTACCCAGTGACCCAGGTAGCCGGAAATACGGCTAGATTGGAACATACACAGGTGCAAACGTAGCACCCATGAAGTGCGTGAAGTACCCAAAAAATGTTAATGCATTAAATTGAACAGCTGATTTCAACGATTTGTGCGGCTGTACACTCACTGTGACAACACAATTTTCTAGTGGATATGGAATTATACAGAGCTTCCTTTGCAATGCACATAACACCATCTTCATCCTCTGTGGTGTTTTTCTACTGCGGCCTCTGCAAAACACGCACAGATATCAGAGCTCGTTTGCGTGAAGCAAAATAGCCCGCATAAATTGCGAAGTGTTGTAGGATAGATGGGTGGTTGATCAGCGTAACTACCTCCCAACTGCACGCTACGTACGTTTGCATGAAGCCGATAAAGTCTGGTCGAGTCGGCATGTCAGGCCCATGACTGGTCGTCGGGTTGCCGTAAACGCTAGCGGGTAGGGCCGAGCGAGCGTCCAGCTGACCTCTGTCAGCTTTCCTGCAAGAGATGCATTGACCCTACACGACTGGCAAGATGCGTGCGAACGCGGTCGAATTGTGTTGAGTCAGCTCGCCCTTTGAGTAGACCTTTTCCCGTCGAGTTAAAGTAAAAGATGCTATTGTCATACTGGCATGAGCACGACCTGCAGCGGTTCTGGTGGACAAAGCTTTGTTTTTTATCTACTAAGCATTGTTTATGTCGTGTGATGACTTTCAAGTCTGAGAATTAGGATATGATCGGATAACGTCGACGAAACTGCGATAACAAAAGCGCAGTGCAAAGAACGGACGGATTGACGCACTAAACCGGTTGCCTGTAGTGATGTTGCAGTACGACGTCTTATAAATTTACATTTAAAGCGAAAGCTTTACTGGCCGCGAACTTGCGATTTCGCCGTGACGGTGCTCCAAGGAGGCACATGACCTCACCACGTGCGCCTCGCCGCGGATATTTCTCTCTGTCTCGCTCCCTAGCCACTACTGCGCATGCGTCACTAGTAGCACCGTGCCACAGGTGTTCCGCCGCTGCGCAGCGCCGCGCCTTTCACCGCCGCCATTTGTTGTGACGTCACACCACGTTCCTCGTTGTTGCGCTCGCCTCCGCTCGCTACGCCAGCTGCGTCGCATGCCTGATAACATGTCGGAGGATTGAAAAGGAGAGCTCGCGTGCGCCGCAATCACAGTTGAGGCGACAGTATGGACGGCGACAGTTCTGATAAGCAGGAGGAGGCCTGGAATTTTCATCGGAACGAGATGAAGAGGAAACGAATCGCTCGCCAAGGAAACAGACGAAATGCGCAACGAAAGACTGGCTCAACGCCGCAACATAGCTAGACAACGATACTAAGCTGGACTTTCAATCAAGATTAACCAAGGCTAACCATGCGATGCCTTAGCTTTCGCTACGTATATCCTGGCATAACCGAGCTAAGCCACTGCCAATCTTTAGGGCTGCATTTATCTGGTGTATATAGTGCTGCAACTTGACCCCTAAATTTATTCCTAAATTAACGATACTCCGTACACGTGTGATTTAATGTGTTTTAGCTTGATGTGTAAATTGAAGTGTAGGATAACGTCTAATAAACTGTCTTTTAGAATAATCCAATCATAAGAGGACAGAATAACACCGCCATAACTTTAAAGAAGTAATAAAAAATACTTTATGGTCTCCATTCACAGGTCTGCTTTTCTCTTTTTTTCTAAGGCAGACATGGTACAGTACTGCAGCTGTCCGTGTCTAACCTGTCACTGTGACCGTGTCGCTGCGGCGACCGCTGACCAGAACGATGACACGGTCCGTTTACGCGCGGCGCATTCCCGATCAACAATTAGCCTAATGAAAGCCGGGCACGTCATGGCCACCCGATTGCACCGCCGTTTTGTTATGTGCATCGAGCGCTAATGGCTACCTGTACATCTTTTAGAGCGGCATTCGATATCATTTTTTGTTTGTCCGCCAAATTATGTGACATCTGTCAAGGTCAAACTAATTAGAACTATCACCGTGGGGACTGGGGGGGGGGGGGGGGGGGAGGGCTGTACTGTAAACGGTATTGTGCAACCTGCAAATACAGTCTTCGGTCCACCCGTTTCGATCTCGCTTTCAGTGGCACGCAAATCATCGCTGGAAAACCGAGTCAAAGCGTGGCATACGGCTATTATCGATCGCGTAATGGCGTGATGAATAGGCGCGGCCGCCAACAAAAGCCGCAGTAGCGATACCTTAAAAAGTCGCGTTTCACAAGAGCGCAAGGTTTGATGCTAAGAACGTTACACGGGAACGCAGTGCGCTTGAGTCGTCGTGCGGCGTCCGTATGGCTATTCAGCCGTCTTGGTAATGAAGGTCAATGCATGGGTTTGCCTCAGATTGACTTCATGACCTTAAGTGACCTTGAGCAGTCTTCTATATGTTCGAAGCTCATTTTTTGTCTCAGTGTCTGGTAATGCGTCGACCAGTCATTTGCAGCCTGTCAGTTGTAACATGCTCCGTTTTTTTTTTCATAACGTTACAGGCATGTAGCAAATCTTCCGCATACGAAAATTATTTTCGCACGATTAGTGCCATCTTCCACACAACACAAAGACTTAGTGAAGCGCATACCCGAATGTGAAGTAACGCTTTCATGTTCTTAAACCTTGGCCGTAAGGTGAGATTCTTGTAAACTTATAACTTTGATCCACTCTAAGAACCCCTCTTCCTTACAAAAGACTTGAGCCTGTAACATAAACTAAACAGAACTATTGGCATATATATGCATATATAAATATATATTTAGAATAGAGCTACTAGGTAAAATATATATAGATAAGGAGCCTACAGTCTACTTTAATAACAAACACACGTAAAATTTCACATAATTGATGTGCAGCCAACGTTACCGCTATGGTAAATGACTGTTGCTCAATGTTCTTTTTTTTTTCTCTCGTAATCTTGTAGTGACTTCGACAGGTTGCGCTTCGTCTCCGACCAGAGCAGCCAGATAGCGCTCTGATGAAAATTTCAATGAACTGTATCTTCATTCCATTGGGTACCTTATTTCCTCCGCAATTCCGCGCAAAATGCATGGAATTTAATGATATCCGTGCAGTTCACCGTCAAAACACCGCACGTACGTTGCAGAAGATTTGGCTGTAATAACAAGCACCACTGAAAACGTGACGTGTGACTAAGTGATACGAAATAATATTCTGGAACGAATTACGCATCTCTTTCTCTATAACATCGGACACTCTCTAAAAATCTGCGTTTCAGCGTGTGTTGCCTGAACACGCGCTGAATGCCGCTCTACTTCATTTGTAGTGAGATAGCTAAAACATTTTATCGAGACACCAGCATCATCGGCACTCTCCATCACCAATACAAGTCATCGCTATAATCATCATTATTATCCGTGTATGTAGTACCTCACCGCGTCCTCTGACATCTTCACCTTCATTTTCTGTTCATTCACACCTCACATATTATCCTAGTCGTACATCGATTTTATTCAAACTCTACATATTCCTAGTATGTTGAAATAGAATATAAGCAGCCCTCTCGCTGTATTATACACAATATCATCCTTTCGCCTCTCAAGGTCTCGTCTGTGACGTTAATTTTTGGTTTTTTATTTCTCATTGCTCTCTCGCACATTTCTTGGCCCGTAGGCTCTTCTCAACTTGCTTTGTGATAATCAGAAAGCCGCCGTATGAACAAAGATGGTTGGATAAGATATCCAGTAGTAAACACCAGCTTACTGATACCCCTTTTAAAGCAAGATTTGCAAATGGCACATTTCTCGAGTAATATTCCGTATTTCTAAAACTGAAACGTCAAGGATAGCACTGCAATTAGGTTACGTCGAAGTTAAAAATAGAGACTGCTTTTTTTAGCGAAAACATTGGCTGCGATGATTATGTAAAAAAAAATGTAAAGAATTCTTTCAACACTAATCCCAGTTCGAACGAACGCACTAAGCCAAAATAAACGAAAACCAAACACAAATTTCTTCTGTGACCTGTGCACGAGGAAGGAAACATAACAAAACATTTCTTTCTGCTCTATAAGCCTCCTCCTATGACAAGAGGACACCAGAGCATGCTTTTAAGACCCCGTAACGACGCGTCATTTTTCGAAAATGAAACTGGCTCCCTCAATTTTGCGCACTTAGTCTTGTCGACACTACTCTCTTTGAGCAGACCGCCCGCATATACATAAATGAGGAAAATCTAATTAAAGAGCCGTGCCGGGCTCAACATTGAAGGTGTCATCGGCTTTTCTATAGGCGTTCGTCAACTGCCTATTCTGAACATGTTCATTAACTTGAAAGATAACCTCCACCATTGTGCAGCAGCGCGCATAAGGAAGTGCATGTGCGTTTTTTTTTTTTTTCAATTCAAAATCAGTTTACTCAAACGACTAATAAGAAGTACAGGTGAATCATCTGGGCCCTTAGCCTTCTCGGCTAGACTTGGGCCTATGCAGGAAGTGCGAAAAAATAATTATAGCGAGACAACTCAATATTTTACACAGGATTCATGTAACAGCAGTTATGCGACAGTTATACACAACGGAAGGCGAAATGCTCAACAAATTATACAATAGTTCGGAGGACAAAATAGAAGGAAGAATGCATCAAAAAAAAAAACGCAGACTTATAGTGGAGTCGAATATTGCTGGCTCAAGGAAAAAGTTTTTTATATCAGCGATTGAGAATTGACGTACCTTTAAGTTAGCAGGCAGTTGGTTGGAAAACTGAAATGCGTCACAGAAATAAAATTAAAGGTGCACGGAATGCGCCTTGCCCTCTCACTATCGGCGTGCTTGTTAACAACAGCACCGCGTCTCGCGATTTTGCCGCTGAGGCCACCATTCACTTGTGCTAATCGTTTTCTGCTGAAACTTTACATCAGGCAGCTGCTTGCAGACATATGATCAACTCGACAAGTATATTACGGATAGTACTTTCAGCGAGTGCAATTAGCAGCGAACTGAAATCTAAAACAATCCATAACTCCCACAACGATTGTAATCGCACGAAGAAATAGCAAAAATATTTTCTTGAGAATTTTATAAGAAACGTTTCTAATAGACAAATCGTTTAAACTATGGCTATTAAGAGTAGACAATCGATCACATTACAGTGCTTGTATTCTATAATTTGTGAGCGGCCCTGGGACATATCAGAATTTGTGGTGTCGTGTTGTGTACTGATTTGGGTTCCTCTGTAAATTCTCATTTTCCGATAGAGAAAGTGATTCTGTGCTGAATTTGCGACTTATACTGGCAGAGAATAGGCATGGGCGATAAGGAGCAGTTACTTTCTTAACATGTAAAATTTAGTATAGCGGGACGGAGGGAGCTAAGAAAGGTGCATCGGGAATAGCTCTTAACGCGCCCTTTTTTAATGTTATTGATTTGTTCATATTTGCTATCGTGGTTGTTCTCCACACGAAGTGGCAGGACATTATGTTCGATTCAAACAGAGCAAAATATATTAGCCGCTTAGTTTTCTCAGGCAGTGTCAAAAATAATCCCATAGTGTTTTGAAGTCGGTCAAACTTTGGATGAGCGCATCCCACAACATGAATTCTTTAAAAGTGACCCCAAGTGTTGGCGACCCCAAGGCAGTGGGCAAGCGCCTATACAAAAGCCAATGACGCCTTCAATTTTAACCCTGACACGGTTATTTAATTAGCTGTTTCCCATTTATGCATATACGGGTGGTCTGCTCAAAGACGGTAGTGCCGACAAGGCCAAGTGCGAAAAACGGAGCGAGCCAGTTTTATTTTCGAGAAATGACGCGTCGTTACGGGGTCTTAAACGCATGCTCTGGTGTCCTCTTGTCATAGGAAGAGGATACTAGAGCCGAAAGAAATGTTTTGTTATGTTTCCTTCCTCGTGCTCAGATTACAGAAGAAATTTGTGTTTGCTTTTCGTTTCTTTTGGCCTAGTGCGTTCGTTCGAACTGGGATTACTGTTGAAATAATTCCTTACATTTTTTTTAACCTAATCATCGCAGCCAATGTTTTCGTTCAAAAAATGGAAGTCTCTATTTTTAACTTCGACGAGACCTAATTGCAGTGATATCCTACCCGTTTCAGTTTTATAAATATGAAATATTACTCGACAAATATGCCAGCTGAAAATTTTGTTTTAAAAGGGTGCCAAAAAGCTGGTGTTTACTATACTGGATATTTTATCCAACCATTTTTGTTCATATAGTGGTTTTCTGATTATCACAAAGCAAGTTGAGAAGAAGCTACGGACCAAGAAACGAGCGAGAGAGCAAAAACACAGAAAGAACAAAAAAAATTTACGTTACATACGAGACCTTGAGAGGCGAAAGGATGACATTGTGCATAATACAGCGACAGGGCAGCTTATATTCTATTTGAACATACTAGGAATATGCAGAGCTTGGAAGAGAATAGATGTACGACTAGGATATTATGCGAGGTGCGAATGAACGCAAAATGCAGGTGAAGATGTCAAAGGACTCGGTGCAGTGCTACATACGCGGATAAAAATGATAATTATAACAATGACTTGTATTGCTGATGGACAGCGACGATGGTGCTGGTGTCTCGATAAAATGTTTTAGCTATCTCACGGCAAATGAGGTAGAGTGTGGTTAAGTTGAAATGGTGGTGTTTCGTGGTTGCCCACAAGTTTATAAATTAGTGCGATAGCTTCAGAGAGTCAGCACCCCTATTGTAAGGACCTCTCTAAATAAGAGGTTATAGATGCGAAGAAGCGACGCTTTTAACAGCCATGTTCAAGCAACACGCGCTGAGACGCATATCTTTAGAGTGTCCGATGTTATAGGGAAACAGATGTGTAATTCGTTCCAGAATATTTTTTCTTATCGCTTAGTCACACGTCACGTTTTCAGTGGTGCTCGTTCTTGCAGCCAAATCTTCTGCAATGTACGTGCGGTCTTTTGACAGTGAACTGCGTGGCATTCAAGAAATTTCATGCATTTTCCGCGGAAGTGGGGAGGAAATAAGGTATCTAATGGAATGAAGATACAGTTCATGGAAAGTTTCATCAGAGCGCTATCTGGCTGCTCTGGTCGGAGGTGAAGAGCAACCTGTCTAAGATACTATAAGACTACGAGAGAGAGAAAAACATTGGGCAGCAGTCATACCATAGGGGGACCGTGGGCTGCACATCAATTATGTGAAATTTCGCGTATATTTGTTATTAAAGTACACTGCAGACTCTTTGTTTATCTTTATTTTACCTAGTAGCTTTATTCTAAATAAACCAGCAAATCAATTACATTGCTGCTCTAAGTAAGAGTCTGGTTGACTTCGTACGACAGGTTCTTTTGCTTAGTATAAAACTGCTTTCTTTTTTACCTATGTTTAACGAAAGAGCGGTTTTCACAGACTACGCTTGTAATTTTTAATACTACGTTCACTTCGCACGTCAACCATGATCTATATCAAGCTTATTGGACATGATCCAACCCTTATCAGCTATTATCGGTTCTTATCAACCTTACCGGATTTGACCCGACCCTTATCAACACTTATCCGTCTATATCAATATTATCGAACTTGATCCAACTCTTCCCTTATCTGTCCTTACCAACCTTATAAGAATTCATTTGACCATCATAAGCCCTTATCGCTCTTTCGCACCTGATCCACCCGCATCGAACCATTGCCAACCGTGATGAGACCCATACAACCCCCCAATACTCCTTATCATCCTTATCAACGCATTGACTGCTTATCTGCCTGCGTTGCGTGACGCGGAGCGCATGAGCCCTCAGAGGTCGATTGCATTGCAGTCGGTGAAGGAAAGCCCCAACGAAAAGCGCATCCGGCAACCACCGAAACGCATCGGGGGTGTGGCGTGTTTGGCAGTAAGTTTTCAAAAAATAGGAAGTTTTCTTATGTCTACAATGCTCCAAGCCGGGTCTACATGGGGTTCTAGGGATGTCTTTTATTCAATCATCACCTAATCTTTCAAGAAAGCCTTCATAGAAACAGTTCTACTTAGATTTGCTTTGTACCGGCGGTACAAAACATTTATGTAGCACAGTTGTATTCAGCTGCAGCAAGCGTGGGTACTTAACGTATCAATACTGTACTCCACATTCTTTAGAGTAATGCTTCTATAGCATTCTACAGACCGTACCTTTTGGTTGTCAATGCTTTTAAGGATTAAGACAATATAACTTTTGGTAAATGATCGTGGTAGGCAATCTTCATCAAAGCTAGCCATAAAAACAGTTACTGAAGCAGTGATTAGCATGAACTTAAAGACTTTATAAAATTCTCCGCAGATGCCATCAGGACTTGGGGCCGAATTCACAAAGCTTTTTGTTCGTAAGTCTGGTTTTTCAATGGCTGATCGCCTTCGCTAATAATATGTCCTACGTCACCATTGGCTGGCACGAATGTTTTTAGCGCTAAGAACGTTTTGTGAATACGGGCCTTGGTGTTTTGGAAAGCGGTAACACATCAATGGAAAATTCTATTTCTTGTTTGGTAATTGGTCCACTATAAACAGAACCATCATCTTCTGAGAGAGAATTAACGAGGGAATTTATGTAAACATCTTGCCTAATCGACTCCAGTATGCAGTGTCATTACTTGCTGGACTTACGGAATAAAAGGCCTTTCCATACAAACCAACTTACATCGAATCCTAACAGCTCTTCAGTACTGATCATCTCACTGTGACCACTTCGCTCTGCTTCAAATCAATTTAGCAAAAGCGTTTGAGCGAGTGACCCACGGCTTACTTTTGAAACCTTTAGAATACATTAATATTGACTGCGCTGTTTGTAAAGTTGTTGTAAAGTTGTGCTACACTAACTGTTCTACCAGTCTCATTGTTAATGGTAATCTGTCAGAGCCCGTATCAGTTCTTTACTCTGTAAGATAACCTTGTCCGTTATCGGCACTTCTGCTTGCCCTTTGTTTAAAGCCATCGTGTATACGCATTCGAAAGTGCAGTGACATTCATGGTTTTACCATTTTGGGCAATGAAACTCAACGTATTGGCTTACGCAAATGATCGCTTGATGATGATGCTTTTTCTGCTCAGTCAAAAAGAACAGTGGCAAAGTGCTATCATTACTCAAAAATTTTGTATGGCTTCTAGTGCCCAGATAAACTGGTCAAAAAGCTCAAGTCTTTGGTTTGGTTGATGGGCAGATACGCCGACTCACTATTCTGGTATAGAATAGACAACCGTGCCACCTAACTGCCTTGGTGTTCCTTTCGACACGCAGAAGCTTAGTGCACGTTTCTGGCGAGAATGTGTACCGACACTTCAAAGCTATGCGGATACATTTACGCCACACCACCTTTCTATATTTGGCAGGGCAGTGGCGTGACTTCTTCCGGGGCTACAAAAATATTTTATGTACTGCAGATAATTAGTTTTGCCATGGACTTACATTCAACGTTTTTGTAGAATATTCGCTACTTTTGTGTGGTCTTCTACTTATGAGCCCAGAGGCGAGATAATATCTTCAGACCCGTATGCATTGGTGGACTTGGTCTGGTACATCTATTTGGGCGACACATTGTTTGTCGTTTATTCTTTTTACAAGATATTTCACACTCAGTACTACGGACATTCACACAAGTTAGCTTTGTCAATACTTTACTTAGTCCATTATTCTGAACGAGCCTGCTTGTGGGGTTTTATGTATGAATTGTATTTCGCTATGCAATTCCTTTTGGTTCGGTTTCCTACTTGGTATATCTACACAACGGTTAGAAAACAACTGTACAAAAATTTCATATCGATGATTTTGCCAGCTCCCCTTTACCGTTCTACATTCTCCAGTCTGCCAGGTCATGGCGTACTTCAGAAAGCCCGCAAGGTGTATTTATCCCGACGTACAAAAACATTGTTTTTTCTTTATTTAAAATAAACAGCGAAACATTTCCTGTGAAAATATGGTTGCGCACAACAGGCATTTTTGTATCCAATATGAATTCTCGCCTTTGCGACATATCCGAGACTATAGAGCACTGCTTCATAAGTTGCAAAGATGCAATATTATTTTAGGTTGTGCTGCAAACAACTCTTAAGAAAAACTTCATTTTGAATCGGCCTACGATGCAATAGTTGATTGCACCTCATGGTGAAGACATGCCGTTTGATATGCTTTTCCTAAATGGACTACACAGCTTATGGAAGACACGCGTGTTGAATGGAAACGCTGAACCCATTGTTTCGTAGAAATTTCAGTATGCTCCAATGATTGGACACTTGGAGGACATGTATTATTTTACAGGTTTTCGATTGGACTAGTACCACCTGTTATTAATTTGCTTGTCGTTGTCTGCTTTTTAAATCCAAAGCTATAGTTGTAGGTTTAGTGCGGTGCATGGTGGGCTCAGCGTAGCTTATAGGTCCTTCCTAGGCCATGAGTACGAGATGTGTCGGCTAGTGGTTGCATATTTCTCGCCTGTAGTACGATTCTTGCATATACATTATACGTGGTGAAATAAATACCATGTAAGATTAAAAAGTGGGTATTAGGCGTAGTGGGTAAGACGCTCAACTTCTGAGCGTGGGGTCGTAGCTTTAAAACCCAGCCCCGCAACAATCCTCCTTTCGAATTTATTCTGTTTCTTTGCACATTAATTTCCTTATATCGATTCGTATTAGGCGACAGACGGATGGGTTTACTCGTTGCATAGGAATATAAATTCCCAGGGACTTAAAATAACCAAAGTACTAGCCACTAGATACCGAAGAGATGCAGCGGTCACCGAATCGGCGCGGAAATATCGGTGGTACCGAGGCAATGGACGCGACAGAAACGTTAATTTGGCTTCAAGTGAATAACCAGAGAGAACGTGGAAGCTGCGCTGCGAATGAAAAATAAGACAGGTGGGACCGTCGGCGACCTCAGTGTTGTTTCGTTTGTTGTTTTGAAGCTTATGCACTCGCCATCTGGGAAAATAACGTTGCTGCTGCAAGATGTCGATGAATACATTTTAAAGACAGTGCGAGCCTTACCGATCGATATGAAATACCATCCTACTGAGGTATCGAATTTTCTTTCCTCCTTCAAAGTGAAAAGTCTTCGCATAAATTCATATTGTCGATTCCAATCACTCTTTTCACTTTAATCTTCAGTATTCCCAGCGTCACTCTGCCTACGCTGTCCCCAGAACTGGCCGTTAGTTGGCGGTACAGGCTATAAGAAAGAGAGAGAATAAGGCGACGAAGCATCGTTACATTATGGCAGTCCACGTTTCTCATAGTAGCGGCGTATGCAAGCATGCCTGCGCGTATGTGCAGGCGCGTGCGAGTATGCGCGCTTGTCTCGTGTTGTGCGCGAGAATTTATGCAGGTTTACGCGTGCATGTGCTGCATACTTGCGGGCATGATATGCATAGCCGGGGCAACTAATTTACATTTCACTTAAAAGTCGTCAGGTGACTCGAGCTCGCTCACACAGAAGCTCTCACGCCACTGAGTACCAGTGACTTTCACTGATCCGGAAAAGCAGTAGGGGGGGATATTCTTAAGTTGCGAGCTCACGGAAGCCAGTTTAACAGGTCATTTATTGTTGTTAAAAATAGTAATAAATTGTGAAGGTAACAATTTGTTAGTTGGCTGTTTACAGCGTTTTCATGGCTTTTCCAATGCACCGTGCCGTATCCTTTCAAATAGAGAGAGATGTAGAGAAAAAGCAAGGACGTTAACCAGAAAAAAGAAATAGCCTGGTTTGCTGCGCCTGCACAGCGAGAAAGAAAAAGAAAGTACTTAAGGGGATAGAGAAAGAAAGAGAGAGAGATAAAAGTTAGTAGGGTAGCGGAAATCTGTACACCAAATTCTGAAACTACACAGCTCTCATCGCCCTATTCGCAAGCGCGTATAGTTGTTATAAAATACATTTGTATTACAAATGAACTGCTTATTTATTTATTTTTCTTTATTTATAAATAATTTGATCTTATCCAAGATCACAGTAGCGTGTTACACACGCTACTGCACAGAAAGGGAACCAATAAATGAGGGAACTACATATAATGAGGAACGAGTTATATCAATGACCTGACAAGACACCACCACCCCTGTAATTCTAAGTAGAAACATTGTACAATTAATAGTTATTATGAAAAAAGTCGATGAAGGTGTATCAAGGAGCGGATGAGAAAGAGAAAACGAAAGAAATGATAAACAGGCAATTTCGACCAAACCATTTTTTTTTTTCGCTGAACATATCTTTCAAAAGTCAGCAACGAATCCCCGGTTACTATTATGTCAATCAGCTTATTCAACTCAACTACAGTTCTGGGAAATTATGTATATTCAAAACAGTCATCTGGTTCAGTAAATGCAGTTATAGCTAACGAGTGACTATGTCTGGTAATATAGCCTGTCGAATAGGTGTCAAGTCTTGACGTATCGATGGATATATAATTTCACGTGAATGCCTCGTAGCTGCAGTTGCAGCAACCTGTGGAATGGCGGCACCTGCATTGTTGGCCAGTTGAAGGACCACATTAGCCCCGCTAATTAGAAAAATGTCGGTGCATTCGTGCATGCTGCTGCAAGTGTGTATCAAGGAAAGGTAAGGGGCTCACATTCCTGCAGAACGAAGTTTTCCAAGCCCATGATGCCACGTTTCTCTGGGCGAGCTTTTGAATTTATGACCGAACCAGACATTTATGCATAATGTACTCATCATGAGCCTGTTTTACGTCCATCGATTGATGAGGTGACTTCAAATTACCCCCGTGTACGCTATGGGGCTCCGTCTTGTATCGGTTCGGAATCTCAGAAGAAAAAAAAAGAACCATGCAATTTTTAATGCAGAAGCTGGAATATATATGAGGCGAAGTTTCAGTGAAGCGGCAGATCAAAATACCATACAACTAAATGCGACGCGAGATACTGTGCTAATTTTCATCGCATACAGAACGCGTAACTTCATGCAATGTTTACATTTACGCACTGCACAGGCCGTAACTTTAATCACAATCGATGTTTGCGTTTACGCACTAGACCGTGCCCACAGCACTGGCGGTGAGATAAAGAGTGCTTCCGGTTAGAAGTAGCAACAAGAGCTGCCTCCGGACGCTTACCCAACAGCGCGCGCAGAGGCTATGAAAGCAGAAGCTAAAAATGCTGCAGCGGTGCAATAGCATCGTTGTCGGCGCGTGCGCGAAGAGAAAACTGCGGATGCTCGACAGACGGCAACAAAAGACGTCGATAAGGCGCATATTAACGAGCATGGACGGAAGAAAGCGCCAGCCTTAGAAGAAGAAAAGAAAAAAAAAATGTACGGCAAGCTGGAAGACGACCCTCCTAACACAGACGCTGCCGAAAAAACAAAACAAAAAAACGAAGAAAGGGAGACTGCCCAAATCCAGGCTGTTAGTCGCGGATTGCGGTTTCCTTGAGGAAGCTCTTTAAAAGCAATTAACCACGCTCATTAAAGTGCGCGACGCGCCTTCTCAATAGCGGTAACGAGCAATCGCGGCTCATGCCGGCCGGCTGCTTCCTGAGACTAGTGATCGGGCTCACAACGATTGGAGGACGCTCAATTTCGCGGAGCACGTATCGGGCACACGAATGGGAAGTAAGGGCAAATTTGTGTGGCCGGACGCTTTATATTCTGCGCAGAAGAATGAGGTTCTTCTGCTGTTGGCGCGCCCGCGTGAAATGTTCGACTCCGTTTCAAGTAATTGAACGAGATGGGGAATGAAAGAAGAAATGCTACTTCTCAGCCGTTGGGACAAAGTTGGAAGAGTGGTGTTTTTCGGTGTAGTCAGTGGGAATCCAGCGCTAGCCAGGAAGCGCTAAGGTAGCTTGAGTGGGCGGCAGAGCTTCATAAGAGAATTACTAATGGGAACTCCGGCGGTAGTGCTTGCGGTAGCTCCACGCGATGGTTCAGCCAGCGTGGGAATGATAGATAGTACATGAATTGGCTTTAACTTTGTCCTTCTGGCGCCCCAAGGCTTAGCGTCTTTGCGAACTGATCATGTTCAACAAAATATTATATAGCTATAACGGCGATAACTTGCAGTGATTTCGCGCATGCGCTGATTATTATTACATTCTGTGATAACAAAAAAAGCGTCCGTTCGGAGCTTAGGTCAACGAAGGCACATACACCGTACTAAATCAAGTCACAAGAACGTTTCAAGCCGCATGCGCGAATTTCAGACAAACCCGTGTACTAACCATTATTCCCACTCTAGCTCACAATCGCTGACCATGACTGCGATGAATAAATGATTCTAAAGTTAGCCAGCCTGGCTGGTTACACTGCACTAGGGGGGGGGGGGGGGGGAGAAAGCATATGTACGGTTGCTGTATCAACCCTTAATCTATTGAATTGAATAACTAAATGTGGGTGACAGGTGATTTGGGTTATGCGACGCGGGCACTCTCTAAATTTGTGGCAGCTGTGCCTCTCATGCATGTAATCACCGACGCACAAACGCCAGTTGATATCCAGGACCCATCCTGTCGGCTTCGTGTTTACGTCGTTTTGTTCCTTAGCTGTGTAACTGACACAACTACAGCTAATTTCCCCGAAGTTTTCATTGGCGTCATTGTCTGTTGACATTAAAGTCATGATTAACAACATGGAGCCCCCCGCTCCTCATTCTTCTCTCGATTATCCATAGCGAGGGCCTTGAATCTGACATCCTTGGTGTCATTAGGTAGCATGCGAGAATTTGTCAGCCAGGTGCCTACACTGCTAAGCTCACGTGTTACGTGACGCCATCGGGCATGAAAGAATGTTCTACATCAGCCCACCATGGCTCTTGGCTCTTAGCGGCGCTGGCTAACACTCCCACGGCAAGATCTAGTAAACGTAAATACCCAAGATAGTATACGGATTGATTCTCGTCGCCGTTTGCCATTGGTAGCACAACGCACGGGTAATGCAGAGGTTGTGCGTTCAGCTCCCACGGCGACAAGTTGCCTTTTGTGCACCTTTAATTTCCCTTTTGCTCAACATTTCCTACGTTTCGACTTAAACTACAGCTAATTTTCCCCATGTTTTCCTTGGCTTCATTGCCTATTGTATGTATATTCATGGTTAGCCGTGTAACCATTTTTATAGCGTCAACCGCTCATGTACACTAAAGTACATCTCCAGTGCCCTTCACTGCACCGTGACTTAAGCGTTAACACGCTACTCTCACCTCGGTACGAATGTCGACTAGGAGCTCGGTAAGCACCCCGCTGCTTCTGGCCTGCACGTATTTCACTGCTGTCGCAAGCACTCCAACGTGCAGCCGGCAGGAAAAATTGCCCAATGGTGACAGCAATGATGGCGGCACCTGCTGGCGTAGTTGCTCCGAATGAATATTGCAGTCGTATATCGCGCGTGCGCCGATGTTTGGCGTTGAGTTTTTTACGGTGTGCAGGTCAAACTAAAAGTGAAAGAACGGGGGCAGCGCCCTCGCCATTCACATCAGACCGCACTGAAAGCGCTGGGAAAAGATGAGGCATGCATGACTGCTGTGTTTGCGAAAGACGCCGATCATTCCCCTTTTTCTCGTGGCTCAATTTGGGCAAAGCAATCGCGAAGTAGCGTGGGGTGAGTGACCATAGCGTTACGAAGCTAGCCTGCACCTCCATTTCAGGGATTCCGAACGCATTTACTGTTCATTCGAGGTGCCTAAAATTTACGGTTTCCTTTCTGCGAAATGTGCAACGTCAGAAAAAGATGAATGCGTCATCAGTAATGGGCCACTCCTGCTTTTAGCGCGCGGCAGACCTTGCACTAAAGCATTATCTTGCGAAGGCACAAATGTGCAATACACTCTTTGTTCCAACAATAGATTCGTTATTTGGTAACGGCGGGGTGTATATTCAGCATGAGTACGTTGATTGCATCTGGGCTTGGTTGCGTCAGTCGCATCTCTTAAGATTTGTAATCATGGTGAATTTTTGATGTGAGTCGTATTAATATCTAGGAAAGCACGCGCGACGTACGCGTACGTGACATGAATAGTCGACAGCTTTGGGTCACTCAAACACAGCGTTACTATTCCAAAAAGACACAGAAGCATGCCTGTAAGTATAAATGCAGAGCCAAAGTGATGAGCCAGTGGCTATCATGCGATAGTGCCCAACGATCACAAACGATTCATTTTATTGCACAAGTTTCAGTTCCTGAGTAAATCAAGGAAATTTGAGCATTTGTGTTTCGAAATTAAATGGCTGAGATGGGGGGCGGGTGATTCGTAACAATAACTGTAATTTCTTTATATGTTGCAGTTATTCTTGTTCGTGATGGTAAGAAATGAAAAATTATGACTACTATAATCTAAGAATTTAAGCACACTCTTGTTCTCTTTCCCTATTCGTAAATGGCCCGAGCTCCGCTTCGCCCTTGTTAGCACCGGGATGGGCAAGCCGTGATCCGCGAAATAATAGAAAGGAATGGCAATAGAGCAAAAGCACTCCGCACGTTATACCGGCCTAGGTTGATAACAGACTATACCAGCATCTAAAAAGTAATTTGACGCCACATGCACGTTGTTTAACCCAATCCATGTACTTACTGCTAATCTCGTGCTTATCGTTCCCAGAGGTAACAAATTCCAAAAAGAGGCTAACACCAGATTTCGCTCTCGTATACTTACTATGGCGTTGTATATTCCGAAAGGCTCGAATACTCTTTTCTGCCTCCTGAAGTATGCAACCACGCTTTTGCAAAAACAAGAACTTGCCGTAAAATATATGCTGGTAATAATAAAAGGAGCGTTTCCGCTATCCTGTTGGGTGAAAAGGTGCTACATCATGCATGGAAATCGGAAAAGTGCTGAAAGATGTTCGCTCGCGTATAATGGGATAGGAAAAAAATTTTATGGTGAAATGATTCATGCGCCCTGCTGCGGTTTGACGCTCAAGTTGTAGATTGCCGTTGGGATTTTTAGACGTGACTATAGTGTTGCGCGCATGTTGGTTTGGTTAATTTAGATGGTCGAAAAAGCGATCGTCATCGTCATTTTGTTTCTCGTTGATTCTCACGATGTAATCCACTCATATGGCAATTAAAGGGAGTGAAAAAGTCACCGCCACCACCACCATCAACAACAAAACTGCCACCAGTTGCAATAGAATAAAAAATAATATAAACTAATTAAGAAATGAAACAAAAGGCTGGAGCGTTCGTAGATGGAGGTTTCAAATGGAGCCGAAATGCGTAAGCTCAATCAGGTTAAGGAAACAAGGGCAGCGACTACTCTAGCCTACAATTATAACTTGCACTTCATTACTTGCACACCACAAATGGAGTAATAACGTAGGCAGAAATTGAATTACGGCAGAAACAATTCTCAATGATCATCCAAGTCGATGCACAACATTTGTCTCCGGCACGTGGCGCAAAGCACCAAGAGGAACTCACGTTCTCTTGGGGAAGCGTTCGCTCGACGGCCGCCACAGGCATGCACGGACCGCGACACCCTTAGACGCACGATCGGAACCAAAGGTGGGCCGCTGACGCTACGCGCCATGCCACATTTGCCTTCGACAAAGTGTTTTTAAAAGTGCGCGTCCCGCAAGTGCCGATACTCCAATCGGCCGCGCTTGGTCTCGGCGGCCTGTTCAGTGGACGCTTTCTTGAGGTGCCGCCGTTCGTTCTTCTTCAGCCACACGTTGCTTCTCTTACCTCCGTATTCAGCAACGCATATTGAAGCACACGCCTGACTTGATTTAAATGACGCCTGTCGTGAACGCACCGAATGAAACGCAATGAGCGTCTTGGGCGCGTTCGCACCAGGCGTCATTTATATTACGTCGAGCATGGGCTTCATTCCTAGGCTTCAGATGCATTCCTGAATGCGGGGGGCATTGCTCGAGCTCCCCGGCGGCGCGTATCTCGTAGGCTTCGCTACCTGCCTCTCCGCTTCGGTGTGCGTCGCATAACTCCGTAGTCCCTGCAGAGCCTCTGCACTCTTTGGCTCGTTTACCGTGTGATTCTTTCGAGGGTCTATTGCGTCTGCAACTACAGAGGCCTGCGCGCAACGTAGCGCAACTGGCGCAATCGAGCCACGTCTGTTTGCTGCACCGGCGAGTTGAACAAGGAGAGGAGGCTCGCCAAGCCAGTAGCGCCAAAGTAGCGCTGTGCGAGGGGGCGTGAGGGAGAGTGGGCGCGTGCGGGTGCAGCAAAGAGGGGCTGAGCCAATAGAGGCAAGGGAGCGGGCACGTTAGGGTGCGCGCGCATCGGCGACAAACTCTGTGACATTGGACGGCCTTCGCGTTTGACCTTGGCGCCGACTGTGCAAAAAAATGCGTCGACTTAAAAAAAAAAAAGCAAGAACAAAATTGCCGCCTTCCTCTGGCAATTTATCCGAAAACGCCCAACGTGTCATCGTGATGTCGGACACAATAGTAGAGATAATATAACGCAAATTATGATGGGACGCAAATTTCAATTGTTGGCGAGTACTCGCTCTCAAAAAAACATAAAATTCCTTAACAAAATAATTCTTTCACGTAATCATCAAACAAATTTTCTTTCTTACAAAATGTTTAACGCAGTTTATTCTTACTTTCTTTTTGTAAAGAAGCCTCCAGTGCCCTTGCGGCCAAGCCGTCCTAAAGGGGTAAGAAAGCGCAGGGAAATGAGCCAAAATTTGTGAAAAATGATAAGGCATGGCCGTCCACGATGTTCTGAAACTAATCATCTGGTCATGCAAAACGTTACAAAACAACCTAATGTGCTAATAAAGTCATCTAGTCAATTATACAACTTCCTTATCATAATCTAGATACACAGTAACATGTTTCCATTCGTGCAAATGAGCTAAAAATAGTTGTGCATTAAACCGTGGAAGTGCCTAAAAGCATTAAGGGTTTGCCACAAAAATATGATAATGAACGGCATATCACCTTGCGAAATTCGCGCAGACGGAGCTTCTTGCACCAAAATTGACAAAACAGAAAGAAGCTGCAAACGCAGGGAGTTGTGTTAACACTTTCGTTAGAACTCATTTTTCTGCGGCAGTTAGCCGCACGTCGACAATACCAGCCAGGTTCATGACATTTTCGCGTTACTATATAGAGAGAGAGCGACAAAGAAATGATTCAAATAAAGGCAAGGGGGTTAACCAGACGTAGTTATAGCACTCTCAAAATGTCTTATGTCAAAAAGCACGTGAAATGACGGGGCGATATCACGAGTATACATATTTATCGCATGGCAAGAAAATTAAGTGGTCAACGCAAGAAAACAAGAATATATATATATATATATATATATATATATATATATATATATATATATATATATATATATATATATATATATATAGATTGAAAAAATAGAACGCGTTTTCACTTACGTCGTGCTTGATTTTTTGTGCTACATATATATTACAATAGAATAAGCACAACGTACGTAAAAACACGTTCTTTTTTTGTCCAACGTTTCGGTTGGTGGGCCTGCCTTCGTCATTCAAAACGGAGTTGTGGCGCATTGATAGCTTAAATGAGAGACAAGAAATGCCCTTTATTTTTCTCAAAGGGTCGCACGCTCTGTTCCAGAAACTCAGCTTCGCCACAGCGAATGCAGCAGCTGGTCCCCACTACTTTGCTGTCGTGCGCCATTGCTGTTTGATTACTGAAGGGGAAGCTGAAGTTACGTAAGGTAAAATCTCTGGTTCCACGGGTACTTTCCGCCTCGCGTGGCCGAACAAATTTTCCCCTTCAATCACCTTGGATCACGCGATGTTCTGAAGCTTACGTCGTGCTTGTCTATATACTTTTATCTCTGTCAGAGTAGTGATCCAGCATATTGAAAAAGCGCTGCGGTTGTAAGAAAAGGGTAAAGTCTTGTGCAAAGGAAATAAACCAAGGCCGTTTTTTTCCGCCCCACAGCTCTGCGTCCACTGGCATAGAATTGGAAAAACCTAGGGAAATCTTCTCGATATTTCTACATATTTCTCAGTCTAATGCAATGTTACACAAGCACACACACAAATGCACACGCCCCCACACCTATTCGCACGTACGTA
Source organism: Dermacentor andersoni (assembly GCF_023375885.2). Classification (NCBI taxonomy): domain Eukaryota; kingdom Metazoa; phylum Arthropoda; class Arachnida; order Ixodida; family Ixodidae; genus Dermacentor; species Dermacentor andersoni. The sequence continues at coordinate 129,046,740 of NC_092815.1, read as the reverse complement.
CGTACGTACATACATACATACATACATACATACATACATACATACATACATACATACATACATACATACATACATACATACATACATACATACATACATACATACATATGTGCGGGTTGTATACTGTCGCACTGCTTTTTAAGTCGTCAAAACAAAACGAATAGTTAACGCATAAGCTGTTCTATTAGAGAGGCCGATGAGCAATAACATCGATAACAAGAACAATAACAACATCAAAAGCTCACGGTATCCAGATCCCAAACCAGTATACTCTACTTCAACATTATCCTTACGTGAAACGTAAAATACTTCAGTTCTGCTAGAGGCTTCTCAGGTAATAAGGTTGAAATGCGCGTTTATTAATGGAAAGATTTCACAGAGGAAACGAGTGTGTATGCAGTTTCTGAGGTCATGCGTGTCTCCATTTCCAGAACATCGTGTTGCTGCAGAAATCATAACTGCTGCGAAACATGATTCAGAAAGGCAGGAGAACCCTTCCCTAGAGACTTTGAGCTCATTTCCCTTCGCTGATATCGTAACTGAAAAACTCTGAAAAGTTCACTCCAACAATTTGAAGGCAGACAACATGTTGAGCTTTCACGCATGCGCCCTTTGTTTTGCTCTGTAGAACATTGCGTGTAAAATTCACGGTTCTTATTCGTGTCGATTCCGTCAGTTTGGTCGCTTTTAGAAACAGTCCAGTTTGATTTCTGTATCACGCACAATTTTCACGCCCATTTAAGGCCGGATACATCCATAGTTAGATTCGCTTGAAACTCTATATAATGAAGACAAGCATCGATATAGACCAAAAGGGCCTAGCGGTGGGTGGGGTAGCCTCCATGCACCTCAATTTATTTTCCTGGCCTTCATTTATAATTATTATTTCCCCGAACCCTCGTACCGTCCGATCTATAGCCGCTCCGGTCCACAGTGGGTTACACCAATTCGATGAACAACATCGAAACAGCCATCTCTGATTTGTGCTCGTGCTAATACCGCTGTACAACTTCGCGCACCAATACGGACGAAACGCAGTAGATGGAAATGCCCGCTCCAATATTCACACAGACCGCGGTATTTTCGTGCTGTTTTTCTCTTGGTATCTTTTTTTTTTTTTTAGTCGTTGCGCCAACCGAGATGTACGCCATTTTCTCGCGCTCTCTTGCTCCTTTTGCTGTCTTCCTCCGATACATCGTTCACTATGACGCAACGCCTACACAATTCGTGCGCGACACTCCATCACATCGGGCGAGGCCCGCAAGAGAGAACTGCATGCGATTGGGCATGCACGCAACATTCGCGTCGGAACTATAGCGCGTGATGAGGACGTTCACCGGCTATGACAATGGGGAACACGCCTTGGGAGGCGACGGAGCTCGGCCGAATGATATCCCTTTATTGGATGGCGGCGACGCTCTTGCCGGCTCATGGCGTCGTCGCTTTCGTTCGTGCACTCCCTCGCCTTCTTTGTCGCCTTCATCGCAGTCGTCCGCTGTCACAACGTGCGTGTCATCCGGGGCAGATGCAAGCGGGGACTCAATCTCTGGCTCGCCAGGACAGCCGAAGGACACGCGTTGTCGTTCTTTTCTTTCCCGCTACGAAAGCGTGCACTGGTGTGACGTCGACGGCAGACATCGGACGTCGCGCAAGTCAGCCGCCTCCGGTGACAGCTCGGTTCATCTGCCATGAAGGGGTGTGGCAGATGAACCTGGTCCTGGTGATCTAATCCTGGTGATTTGTGACAACAGTAGCGAGCAGGAATGTTTGATTTCTTAAAACAACTGAAACAGAATGACACAAAGACGGCACCACGGTATCGCTTATTGTGTCTCAAATACACGTCGCAGACGCGAAGATTAGCTCAAATCTTGGCACTCAATTTATTATGAACTATAATTCGTCTTGATGCCTTCGAACGTGCAATGTAACGTAGTTTATGTATGTTCGATTTCTTTTACACACATTAGAACTTTATAATATACAACTTTTCTCACTTTGCTTGCTTTTTGGTGTGGAAATACTTAATTCTTTGAGATTCAGTTGAAATTTATGTGCATTCGAATAGCACAGGAGTAAATACCAGTATGTGACCTAATGTTACACCCAATTATGACAGGCATTATCTAACCGCCTTTCGTAGGAGCCGTACTCTTTATCAGTCGCGAGTGCGACCAGTCACATGATACTCTAATCTTATTGATGCCATTGTATCGTAAAGAAACAAGGAGAAATAAGAGGTCAAGACACCACTCACAACTGGTTTATTCGGCCGCTCAAGAGAAGCAGGAAATAACAGATTTACACAGCATAGCGCATGCGTACACGTTATTCACGGAAAAAAACAAATAAAATTTAAAAAGGCATATATTTCGCTACCACATAAGCAGGTCGACGTTCGCTGAGCCAATTTGTGCCTCTTCTAATAAGTTCACGAGTTGGTATATGCTTACTTTTGCCCAGAATCTTAGGCTCACACGACTGCGGCGAACACTTGCAGGTCAGGAAATACGCAGGCGCAATGCCTCTGTTAATGATTGCCAGGTCATGCTCCCAGGCTCGGTCATTAACGCAGCCCGCGGTTTGACTGTTTTAGTCCTTCCCACACGACAGCGGTGTCATATAAACGACACCAGTTGAGCATTTAAGAAACTGCTTGGCATGCTTCTTCTGCCAATCAAGCCTTCTTTGTTCGCAAAAAATGCACGCGCACAGTTTTCCCGGCGCCGTAAAAAACCACTAGTACTCCACCCCAACTATAAGGATCTTCTTGATGTTGTGGGACATCCCATGCAAGTAAGGCATGCCCTAATCGGCCCTAATCTCTTCTCAGGCTGAGGTGCTGGCTGTATGTCAGGAGCCCTTTACCTTTTTCAGGAGAATCTACGTGACAGCTTCCAAGACCGAGCACGGATAACCTGCTGAGATGAGCTCTGCCAATTGTTTCTCAAAACTGGCCTGCATCGTACCTGGACAGGATTTTCTGAGCGCGTTTGTAGGCATAATGTGGCAATTCCACTATTAATGAGCTTTGTATGAGCGGAGTCGTATGGCGTGAGAACTTCCTACGACCATGGGCTATGCGACTAACGTTCGTTAGTAGGCCACGGCGCGAGAAGCTATCATGCAGTACGACACTGCTCATTCAAAGCTCATTAAGAGTCGTATTGCCACATTATGCCTAGAAAACGCCTCGCCTGCAAGTGTTCACCGCAGTTGCGTGAGGTTAAGATTCTGGGCGGAAGTATGCAACTGCTCGTGAATTTTCAGAAGTTTATCATATTATACACGGATTGCGTCAGTGACACGTCAATCTCCTTATTTGGTAGTGAGATACACATTTTTGAATATTTTCTTTTCATAAAGAACGTGTGCGCGTGCGCTATACTATGTATATCTATTCTTTCCTGCCTGTCTGGGCGACCCAATAAACCAGTTGGTAGTGCTAGCGATGTCTCGTCCTCTTCTTTTTCCGTGTTTCTTTTTGTTATAATGGCTTCTATAAGTGTCAACCAATTGTAGCGACAAGTTTTACTCCGTTTTCTTTATCCTTCATTGCGTTACCTGATATATGCGTAACTGACTAAAGAATCGGCAATAGACAGATTTATAATAGCGTTTGTCACCCTACGCATACGTTAAACGCAAGGGCCTTTGCGAGATGTTACGGTGCATGTGTCTCCGAGATTTTTAGTTTAGCGTACGGCAAGGTAAACGTCTGGAAGACGTAAGAAGAGAGGGTGCAGTCTTGTGGCTCCTGTCAAACGCATCCAAGCCAAGACAATTCTTTAGCAACCGTGTTGTCTTTTACATGCGGCCGCATCTAGTTATGTCTACAGACGCTGGAATCGCGCAACTATTTCAGAAATTGGACTCGCCATGTACTGACAGACAACGTTTCAGGTGAGTTGAGAGAAAGCGGAAGGTCATTTGAACAGTTACTGGCGATCAACGATAGGAATAGGTTAGCCATCACGACAATTCATACTGGCGCAGAAGCCATGGGTGCCACCATGTTCGACAGTGCTCTTTCTTAGCGTTCGTATTCATTGGGCACGTCAAGCTCGCCAGATAACATACGTTACCATAGCAATAACGGGTAGAGACTCCGCAGTGAGGACAACGCGCTTCTTTTTTTTTTGCGTAGGTAATGCGTTTATGTTTCGTTGCAAACGCTTTTATAAAACCCTCTATTTACGCTAAGCTCGCAAAATAACGTCAGTTACAATTGCGTACGTCGACCGCAGGAACCCAATAGCATACAGGGCATGCGAAGTGAGGACAACGCTATTTCATTACATACGTAATGCGTTTACGTTTGGTTTGCAAACGCTCTTCTAAAACTATGTGATATCTCCACTCCGTCACTAACGGCAGAGTACAGATGCCTCGATATCCGTAGCTCGATGGCAGCATAGAACGTATCGCAAAATAACAGGCTGGAATAGCGCTCATTGCTCGCCTACAACGCTACAGCAACTTCTCGAGTGCACTCAACCCAATGACACTGCAAAATTCAAGAGCGGAGAGCCACCAGCCACGTAATCCTTGCGGCGTAGCCCTCTAAAGCAACTCCTGAATGAAGCCTCATCTCACAATTTACTCTAGCAGATCATTCTTGATAGAGTCGACTCGACGGTTATGCCACGAAATGTGATAGACCTGCGGAAATCGCACCCTATTGACTCCGTCACTGTCGCTGAAGAAAAAAAAAAAGAAACAAAGAATAAATTACGGGGAACTCGGGGATTGCGGATCGAAGAGAGAGAGAGAGAGAGAGCAACTTGTTCAAGAGTGCCGCTGGCGAAAACGGCAGAGGACGGTCGTGCACATTTTATAGGAATCACGAAGAACGAGAAAGAGCCCTTTGCGAAAACGAAGACTAAAGAGGATGGTTGGATAGAAGTGTAGCAATGCCAAAGGAGTAAGACGGGATCAAAGCAAGCTGAAGCGACTGAGAGCACGTTCGTGCAGCTATTAGAGCAAGGAAGCGCACGATGTGAAGCACCCGTGATCGGAACGCTCTTTGAAGCGAATCTTTCAAAACAAGAAGTGGACCTCGAGATGACATAGGCGTGATAAATCCTTTTGATGTCCTCCGAACGGCGGTTGCCCTGTGCGGGCTTATTTTTACACAATAACTTCGAGATGGCACTTGAAGCTCACTTCTGGTAACAAGTAAGTGCTCATCCTAAGTTGGTTGTCGTAATTTGCGGTATACTCTAGGTTCATAATGCATCTTACTTCCGAAATGGGTACTTCGTCTGTCGCTGTGGCTCCAAAGGAAGATGCCACGAGCGTATACGCGTGGAAAGTTAGCGAGCAGAAGTTGGGATATTTGTTGCTTTGATTACCACAATGGGCGTAAATTCGGTATTTTGCATTAATTTACCTTTTCTTGAAACGTTTTGGTAACCAAGGGTAAATCTAGAACTATCACGCAACAAACAGGGATAGTTGGCAAACGTTTGTAGTTGTCGTGCGCTACGTTGTACCTGGAAAGAAAAAAAGATGGGGCAGTTGAAATGATGGAACTTGGCACTTTTTTTCAAGAGGCAAACAAGCGGCGAGAAACGCACAGAAGTGGAAAGGATGCGCTTACATCCTTGCTTAGTTTGCGGTGGCTGGTTGAAAAACCGCGGCGTCGTGCCACGGAAGGTTGAGAATACAACTAAAACGGATTCTCAGCGAAACAGACTTGCCAGAGTGACGTAGTATACGTGCCAAAATGGCTCGACAACGTTATGCCTTCCCGCAATAATTGATATTATACGCAGAGAAATCCATTCTCTCCGGCAGCTCCGAGTATACCAGGGCGAGAGCGATCAGTGGGCGGCCATATTTTATTCCTTCCCGAACGGAGCAGGCTCCGGCTATTTCGAAAAAAAAAAAAATCAGTTCACCAAACTAACGCACACGCGTCACTTTCACGTGATGAGTTTTTGTGGTTTCGTGACGGCACGTGGCGTACAGGCAATGATGCCCTAGCCCTAAAGATTTTTACCAATGGCGGATAGCTTATGGTAAGAAAGGCGTGGAATGGGAAAGAATTATTTCTCTATCTCTGCCTTGCTCTATTTATTCAGCCGAATCATTGCACAATCAGTGTGTAGACGTCATCTGAGACGGGGAATTATTGCGGTTTTCCTGACGTCGTGTGACAGATATGCGAAGTGGTGGTGGTACGAAACCTTATTGAAGAATCGTGGAAGGCTGGTTGCAGAAATGGAATAGACGCAGATTGGAATAGTTTTAAATTATAGCGCCCTTGGTATCAAACGTGTTGTTATGAAGCAATTGTACTTGTTTTTTTTCTTTTGTTTTCTTTTTGAGATTTCGTACCTCATGAGGCGTCCCCACTAGAAATATTAAAAGGGCCGCGGAAATCGCTTTCTAATGGCCCATTTAACTAAAGTCACATTACCCACACAAATGCGTTCAATTGGATAACACTCAACATGGAATCTTATTCGTTACACATTACAATATCAGGCTCGTACATGCACATCACGAATACTAATTGCTTAAACATGAATTGGGGTAGCTGCCTGTCGTAATGCCTCTCGCTCCCCTCCCCCTCTTTTCTGGTCCCTATAGGTGTATATATAATTGGTAGATACAGCACATGTGAGTGCCTTCGGCATATCTTCCGCGCTTTTCATTTTGAGATGATCGAAAGGAGGGCGAAATGCGAAAACACCCATGTACTTAGACTTAGCCGCACGTTAAAGAACCCCAGGTGGTCGAAATTTCCGTAGTCCTCCATTACGGCGTGCTTCATAATCAGAAAGTGGTTTTGGAACGTAAAACCCCATAATTTAATTTTTAATGATCGAAAGGAAGGACTTCGCCAGTGAAGCTCGATATCTGAAAATTCTTTAGCAATAAAAGATGGCCATACACGCCACAATGACTATTGTCTGTTTGTAGCGAAAAACAGACAAGGCATTAATTAACAAAAAAAGCTAGAGAAATTCTGAGAATTAACTACTAATGCGTAAGCACTGTTTGTCTCGGCTGTGCGTTCATTTTTGCTTGATTTTGATTCTTGCTTGATTTTGATTTTGATATGAATTCTTGATTTTGAGTGCATGCGGCAGGGATACGGAAGACTCATGTATATATAGAGATATCTCCACTCTTAACTAAGTTAGTGTGATATAACACAACACCCTTCCCTCAAAAGGCGGCAAATAAAATACCCAAACAACTGGTCTACGTAGAGAAGAAGTGAAGTGATATTTCTTTTCGTGGCTGTCGGAAACTGCGCTTTAAGAAACAATTACGTAGGCTTTGGCTTGTAAAACTGCATTAAAAAGAGTAAATTGAGCGGTTAAGTATGACAAAGTCGCCTACTTCTCACTCTCGGCATCTTGCTTTGAAACTGAAAATTTATACTTCTTTTTGAGGCTACAACGTGTCTGTTCTTTAGCGCAAAGAAAAATTAGTCTCTGCAGGTAAAAGAGACGGGAGGAAAAAGACAAAGACTCAGAGCCAGCACCAAAAACAAAACAAAACAGAGCTTGAAAGCGCTTTAGTGTCGTGAGTCAATATCACTCGCGTCGCAGTCTACCGTATTCTGCGACCCCGCACAGGTACAGGCACAGACAGGGTCGTGCGCCGCAGAACGCTATCATTAGAGCAGCTATCGACGACGAAGCAGGCAGCAAGTCTTTCTTCTCTCCAACGCCCTTCTTCGCATTCTTCCTCGCGCTGTCGTCTTGCGTCCAACCGTCATTCGAACGCTCGTCCGGTTTCATACGGGCCCCACTCAGGTACTCCGTCCGTGCCCTTAACCCACGGCTCGGCGACAATTACGCCAGCGCATGTACACCGCACAAAGTGCCGCCTCTACGTCACGCGGCCGCTGCTATACGGCGAAGAGAGGCAGCTAGGTGTCTTCGCAGACCACGGGGACGTCAGCCGAGCACGGGTTCGAGCGGGACGGCGGCGACGCTCAGCCCCTCCCGCCACCCACCCGGCCGTTCATTAAAAGCGTGAGATTGCGGCCGCGCGTTGTCAAGGGTATCGGCCGGTTAGGACCCTGACAGGGCGCCGCAGGAGAGGCGCCGACGTTCCGGTAATGGGCGTCTCTTCGGTGCCTAAATGAACCTCACCAGTTGCGTCGAACGAGGGTTCGACGAGACAGCCGCTTGGGGAAAAGCCGTGTGGGCATGCGGGGAATAGGTAGGGATGTTTTTTTTTTTTAAGAAGAAGAGAAAGTATATGTGCTACACTGTTCTCGTCTTCAAAGGAGATCACGACAGTCTTGGCTAGCTTTGTTCTGGGCCCTTTCTTCTCGGGTGACTGCTCGCTTGAACTAAAGGTTTACACGCTCCACGTCTAGTTCGAATGATATATCCTTGATTCTATCAGCTCGAAGTGTCTCTCTTGTGCTTTTTTTGAGAAACTGTCTTATAAGAAGAAATCTTTTGTGTTGCTACTAGTGCAGGCACAGAAACACATGTGCATGTTCGTCGCAACGTTAGGTGCCGTACAGCCTGTTTTCAGGAACGTCAATTTGAATACAGTTTGAACGGCTGTGAGAGAACAGAGGTGTGTTTTATAAGATGACGACGTAATTATATGATGTCGCTCCTATAGACAAGAGGCGCTTCCTGATCTGGCAGAGGAGCTTGCATAATGAGCTCCTTAACAAAGAGCTACTTCAGCAAGTGATGGAACAAGACCGCCTTTGGGGTGAGTTAGACCAGGTTAACCAAGCACTACGTATTCCAGCATGCGCATCGCTATACTATATCACTGTAACTAATCACCGTGTACGTGCATGCTGCACTGGTTGTATTCGCTGAGCAGGCTTCTAGCAATTTACCTCAGCCGTAGTCAGCGCAACTCAGCCTTGACATGAGAGTGCAACAAACATCTCTGTGTGTGTATTTATTTACTTAATTTATTTTGTAGGGCTTAACGTGCCGAAACTGTAAAGTGAATTATGACGGACGCCATAACGTATTGTTCCGTATTCATTTTGATCACTCTCGTGTTATTTGTACAGCACCTAATTCTACGTGTATGCGCGTTCATGCATTACTGCTCTGGCGAAATACGATGGTGAAGACCACGAATTCAACTGCTGACATAATGCTCAGCAGCCCATGCCGTAGCCACTGAGCTTGCACGGCCTGGTTTCCAATCCAGCCATTTTTTTTTTCAATAGATACATCTGCTTTCGACGGCACTTAGGAGCATGAATGACTAGAGAACAATTTAAGCTCGAGAACAAGTTAAGGACCACGCAAAGAGCAATGGAACGATGAATGTTAGGAGTAACTTCAAGGTACAGGATGAGAGCGGTGTGAATCAGAGATAGAACGCGTGGATAGCCGATATTCTAATTGACATTAAGAGAAAAAAGGGAGCTGGGGCAGGCCACGTAATGCGTATAGGTTAGATAACCGGCGGACCATTAGGGTTACAGAATAGGTGCCAAGTGAAGGGAAGCGCCGTCGAGGACGCCAGAAGACAAGGCGGGGTGATGAAATCAGGAAGTTCGCAGACGCTACTTGGAACCGGTAGGCGCAGGACATGGGTAACTGGGGATCGCAAGGAGTGGCCTTCGTCCTGAAGCGGTCATAAAATAGAATGATGATGATGATGATGATGATGATGATGACGACGACGACAATGACGACAACGACGACGACGACGACGATAATGATGGAAAGAACAAAATACATTAAGTGGTGGTTTTGCGCAGTTACGGCAATGAGATGCAGAAGTGTGCTAGTCATTATACATTCGCCTTTCGCAAGTGCTTCGCATTTTTTGTCACTGGCGTCGAATACTCCTCGGACGAAGTATGACAGCTTGGTCATCAGGAATATACATCCCAACCTTTTCTGGCCAAAGTTGAAAAATGGCTCTTATCATGGAATGCCAACTTTTCAATGCGTGCGAAGAAAGCCGTGGCGAACGTCAAGAGGTAAATTGTTTCTTTACTCCTAAGTCAAAGCTATCTTTCAAAGTCATATGGCCATTTTGCGGACGCCAACAGAAGCACGCACACACACACACAGACACGATAATATATATATAATAAGCAAGCCGCGAGCTAAAGGTTGCAGTACTGAAGCTCGCTGAATGCGCCTTCTGCACCCACGATTTCTGAGGATCGAGGCATTTATCTCAGGCTATAATGGTTTCATTGTTTTTTGAGCAGGCAGCGTTTACTTTGAATGTGTACCGATGCTGTATACGCAGAGCTTGAAGATTCTTCTCTTTTACACTTCTGCAGGAGGCGATCACTCTTTCGGCATCTGTTTACCATAATATGGCGGCCTTCTGTGCTGGTTTTCGGCCCGGTCTTCTTCTTCTTCAAAAAAGAAAAAAGGCAGAAAACCTTGGTAGCTTTCCGGCAGTCGGGAAAAGAAAGAAGACACGATAGAATGTAATGTTTGCTTTATACGAAATCTGTTGGCAACTATCTTGCTTACCGCTTCCTCGCTTCTTTTGTTTAAGTTTCTCTCGACAGTTTTGTTCTTTCTATGTGGTACGGATGGGCGCACTGCGCTGTCATTAAACATGGAAACCTGCATTGCCGGGTCTGCCTTAACACCTGAATGAACAAGAGTCGCGTGCTCATGGTAAAAACGTAAAAAAATAGAATTTATATATGAGTTAAAGCACAGTCCCACATGAATGGTTGAGCACAGCCGATTTCGAGTGTGCTACACCGGGCTTGATGAATGTTTGATCGGAAAACTTTATTGGAAAAGGGAAAAAATAACGGAAAACAAAAGGCTGCCTGAGGGCGGGGGCTTCGGTCCAGAGCTCCACTGGCACGGGCTGCTCGCTGGGCCTGATCTGGAACAGCTGTTTGGCCCTAGAGACCCTCAGTCTGTAGGGCCAAAAAGTCCGCGAGTAGCGTCTCCCATGGCAGCGAGAAGTTCGAGGTTAGTGTGAGTGGTGACTTCCACTGTACGATGGCGCCTCTAGCACTGTCAAGTGATGTGTGTCAGCGTGGGTCGATCTCCGCGCCATAGGCAAGTGTGCTCTGGCACCGCCGATGAGATTTGCCTCTGTCAAAATACGTCCCCCTCCCCCTTTACCCTTAACTCACTGAGAGTGAGCTTTCTTTTTTTCTTTTTTTTTTTTGAAGGGCAAGTATCTCTCGCGGGGTGACCAGGGATGCATTGGTTGGAGGGGATCCGAGGGTCGAGCCCGCCACTCGGTTGTTTGCTTCTCGAGCGGCAGAGACTGTCGTCGCGATTCCCTCCAGACCCTCGTGCGCTGGACACCAGGTGATTCCTTCGTACAGTTGGAGGGACTTTCTTAGCAGTTTTGCTCCCGTAGCCGCCAGGATTCCTTCAGATAGGCCCTGCAAGCCGCTTTGGAGTCAGTTAGCACGTGGACGGGTATTTCTTTTCGGCCAGCATCGTTCATAACCGTTGCAATGGCCACCGTCTGTGCGGTGGTTACCGATCTCTTCTTGACTGTGGCTGCCACGATCTCCCGGTCATGTCTCGTGACTGCAATCAAGCAGTAATTTCTACCCCGGATGTCGCTCGCGTACATGTAGCTATCGGTGTACGGATCGGACTGGTATTGCTGGCAGAGTGCTCGGACGCACGCTTGTCTTCCCTCCTGCGTGAGCCGACACGTTTCGCGTTTCTTGGGGATGGGCGTGGTGTGGGTATTGTCTCTGTTGGCACTGTTTAGTATCTCCGCTGGACCACTGAGGTACTCGGCGTTCAGTGGGTAGCCTAATCGTTTCAGGACGAGCCCGCCCTTTGCCGTGGTGGTGAGTCGCCCCCGCATTGCACGTAGCAGGGACATGATGCGCGAGACGGACAAAGCGAACCTTCTCCTGCTAGGAGCATACAAAACTGCGCTCGGCTTCTCAACTCAAAACACCTACAAGAGCCATTTTAAAAAGAGAACGCACTAAATGAAAATGGCCTAAGGTTAGAAGCATAAATACTTCAGCAGAATGAACCGCTGAAGGGGATTGTATATTTGAGAGAGAGAGAGAGAGAAAGAGAAAGAGAGAAAGAGGCAATTTATTAGAAAGGCAGGGAAGTCAGCCTGAGCTAGCATTTGCTCTGGCCTGCTACTCTGAACAGGAGAAAAGGGAAAGGTGACAAGAAAGCGTGATGAAAGATGATAATGAGGACAGGAACAAGGGATGCACACATACATTAACACTGCGACCTTGCGTCTAGCCTGGTTTCTTCAAGTAGTCCAGACCAGCCCTTGTTGCTTCTGTACGGTCACGCGTTCCGTGTTTTATATATATATATATATATATATATATATATATATATATATGGCAATTGCATGAGAAATATTGACGAATGGAAGAAAACGAAAACAAGAAGAAGATAAGCCAGGACAGCAAACACTGCAAAGACAAATGCAAAGCAAGGAGGCTAACGTTACGCGAACATAGGCATTTGAGTGACTCTGCGAAGGAAGGAATGGGCCAAAATCTATCGATCGAGATGTACCATGACCACTGGGAAAATTGAGCAAAAGGCGCACTTCGTCGTATACGTTTTCTCTAAATACTGTTCCGCACGCACTGTGCAGTTTACCCCCGTCGCCAAACTTATGTAACCATTCGAAGAACGTAGATTTGCACTAAGAGCCGTGTTCCAACGTGTTCGAATTGCACGCCGGCCCGACAGCTCGAAAATTGCGAAATGTTGTAAATATGTTATACGACTGCTTTTTATAAATAAAACATCTGTATATAAAAGAAATCAAGACCGCTGGAGCCGTTTTAACGTGTATATTATGCTGCATGTGGGACAATTGGCACTATCCCTCATGCTAGTTAGGAACAAATAGGAATAAATACATCGATCTGGTAGCAGTTACCGTAGAAAAATTGGTCCTGAGCTTGTTCTATAGAACAGACAAGAACTTAGTGGAGCGCAGAATGTAACGCTGAGCTTTGGAGCCGCAAGTTCACATTCACTGAATCCAGACTACAGCTGCGGCTCATAGCTAGCAACATTTGGGCTGTACGAATGCTCGAGTGGAACCGCACTGTAAATTAAAAAACTTATGGTAATCTTTCTTAAAACACGTGAATCAGTTAAAATCGCAGTCTGTTGGAGAGAACAAGGCAAAATATTGTGGGTTGCCGAGTGCGCGAGTTTTCTTAGACGTCATCGACGACCAATTACAGACCGTCGCTAACGATATCAGCCATAATCTCTCCAAATGCGAAACGGCGGCCACGGCAGAGACTTACCGGTTTGGTTTCGACGCAAGCGAACATGAAATGAAACTTTAAACAATCACACTTCATGACTAACATCTCTCGTGTAAGTAGCAGCTGTCTGCTCACGGTGTTCGCCGCATCCACCCACACATGTGTCTGGTCGTTAAGGAAGAAGCGAGCGATCAATGTGTTAATTACCGTAACAGCATGCCTTCGCGCAGTATGCAGGCAAAGGAGAAAAAGAAAAGCGAGAAAAAAAAAAGAAGGTTATCGTTGTCGCCTTTTTCTGTCATTAAGGCTCCACAGCTTCTGAATGCTACCGTTACTTCCGCGCAAAAACCAACTCTTCCAGTTGCGATAAGAAATGGTGAGACGCTGCCATCACGATGAACGCGAATTTTTATTTGTTCTTCCCTCAAACTACCGCGTTGCGAATTCGCGAAAGTAATAGAGAAAGCGTTCGCAACGAATCCCCATAGAACTGTCGCGATATCTCTTCCCCTCCAGAGTCGCGTTCCCGCTGATGGATGAAGCCGTTGAAATGGGTGGGCGCGCATTTTTCAAAACCTCCGCTTTTTTCCTCCATACGGCCTGGCTGTTTGCCCCGTTCTCACAGCCAGTGGGGTACTATACTTTCGCCCTGTTCAGTTCATTCTGGGAGCTCGGCCGAGAGCGGCTATGGCTTGCATTTAGACACGTGCGACGTAGTATATAGAGCAGACGCCGCCTAAGCCCGGAACATAATCTATAACGCGGTCTTCGCAATAGTGCGCGCGCAGACAGGCTTTCTCAGGGAATACGCGTAGCTTCCTTTTTTCTCTCTCTCTCTTTCTTTTTCTCTGTTGAAAGGATGGAAAGAGGAGCTAAGAGAACGCACTGGGATTGGGGGGGGGGGGGGGGGGGGGGGGGCTTGTTGAAGAGAGAGACACAAATGTTAGGTGGTGTGCGTGACAATGGTGACGGATGGATATTGCAGTGGCCTTGGGGATATCTTGGCGTCCTTCTTCCTCTGACCAAATGCGAATAAACCGCGAGGAACGAGAGAATAAAAGTGAGAAAGAAACGCGCACTGAACACGCCGAAAGCTAAGCGCGAAAAGGAGAAGTCTCGCTTGGCGAAACCGACGAAACAAATGGTGTGCTCCGTTCTCCGGGTTTGTTTTTGCCTTTTGAGAGTATATAGTCTGGCGCTACAGGAACGGCGCGGGTGTGGTGGAGGCCGCGCAATATATGTATACGTTTATATAGGCATACGGATCTGCGGCTCGCAGCCGTTTGCCGAAACACTCCATCCTTTCCTTTCGACGTCGCCGCTATTTTTCGCGCCATTTGTCACGGCGGTAGTCTTTGTCGCCTGGAGTTTTTTTTTTTTTTTTCTTCTCCTTCTTTCTATTATTTTTCTTTCTTAACTTGTGTTCGTCCATGGCGCACTGTCGCCTTCGTCGGGCGTGATGAAAGTTGGGATATGGGATACAGTAAAACGGGGCTCCACTGCTTAAAATTTACAAAGGGTGGAGCCCGAGCCTCTCTCATTCGTCACCTCGTGTTTGCGTTTCGCGTCTGCAGCTCGTCAGTTACGGTGCTTTGTTGAAAACTGCTATTAGCAAAAAAATTATATACCCTGCACTAGAGGAGAACGAAGAGGCATCAGTAAACGTGCGAAGAATGAAATTCGGCAGGAAGCCGACACTGCACGCGAACTCTTCCCAGAGAACATAATATTAGTGATAATACCCTGTATTCGTGACTAGCGTCCATAGAATGATGTTTACGGTATCCTATGTCTCTCCTTCTCACTGAGTGTACTTTCGTTTTATCGCCAATTTGTTACTTAGCACCGAAATGCGGAGTTCCGATTGTAATAAAAAGTCGCACCGGACATTTTCAGTTTGCACTGTGCTTATTGTTCTGTGCACACACTTTGTTCCACATGATATATTACATGTCCCTGTCATGAGTGCCGCCTTGATAATAAGTAATATACTTTCTTCAGTTCAGGAGCTGGAAATTGCATATTATTTTGCGTTTCTAAGCTGCTAAAAATATTGGCGTCCGTTAATATCTGAACAAATACGAATAAAACATGAAAAAGAGCACAAGGAAATAGGGGAGGGGAGAAACAAGATGACTGTACTAGTGATCACACAAGAAGCCCGTGCAAACATTACTGCCGAGTTTGTGATCCACACACCTATGTTAACGCCTATAATAAAACTGGCTTTCCTCGTTTATACATATTGTAATGAAGCAGACGCGCCCCTGTGTATGTGCCGTCTGAAGAGGAAGACGAAGGGCCGTGCCGTGATCTCGAGCGACCCAGTGCTTCGGACAGCCCTTGCAGTGCCTTGTTTTACCTAGCGTTCCAGAACGTCGTGAACGACAATAAACCTCATCGCAATATCTTTCTTTTTTTCATTTCTGTCTTTCCTTCTGTCATCCTTCCAACACATTTTCCTCACACCAGTGCAGAATAGTGCACCAGAAACCCCTATCTGGCTAGCCTCCCTGACTTTATCTTATCAATATCTGTCTTTCATCCTTTTACGGGTTAGTTCAGTTTCAGCACTAACCTATTTAGCACTTGAAACTTAGCTCGGGCTGATCGTCTTCATTCGTTCACTTTTTTGGTGGTATGGCTTGCTTACCCCTCTGCCTGGCGTCAGAAAAATGTTTCATCACCTACACCAGGGAAAGAACCAACTCTCTTCGGACTTCCAAGCCGTGCCTAACTACCACGCCGCGGCCGCTCTGCGCAAGCCGAGAAGTGATTCTTGCATTATTAAATCGGTCTCACATGTCAGAATGTTTCCCGAATGAGCATAACGAATAGCGTCTTAAAATTCGCATAGGCTGCGGGAGCGAAGAGGGCGTATGGCATTCGGAGAACTGTGCTCGGCTACAGCAAAGAAATGTAGAGTATACAATGCAGCTTTTAAATGCAGCTGCACGTCAAGAAGGCCTCACCGTTGCATACGTACATGCGAATCTTAATGACGATTTAAAGCCCACTAAATTCCAGCACCGGTCCAGTGGGGACACGCGCGCAACTTTTTCTGAGTGCAGACTGCCTCCGGTGACTGCTGTTCGCAGTAATTCGAGTCAAGGGAATAAAAGAGCCGCTGGAATTCGGAGTTTTCTATGGCGCGACCATTCTACGCCAGAATGAGGCTCTATATAACTCGCACGCTAGCGCATTCCGCGCGCGTGTTTGTGCATGTGTGTGTGTGTGTTTACATTTTTGTTTTCTCACCCCGTTTATTTCATCCCTCATTCATTTAACCTGCAGTAGCACTCCGAGCCTGTTGCTAGGCTAACCTTTCTAGATACCATTAAATTCTGTCTATTTTTCATTCTCTGTTCTGAACGGTGCAGCCGTCAGCTCGCATCATCCAACGCTGTATAGCGTTGTATAGAAGAACGCGAGGAACACGTCGGCAAATGGACCGCACAAGAAGAGCAATAAAAAAAGAAAGGAAAAGAAAATGTCAAATGCTAAGGCACCAGATCTATGCGACGCCTTATCTACGTCTTGAGTTAAGCTAACCGGGAGCGAAGAGAGTCAACGGGCGTAGCGTGAAGATTTAACAAGCTGACGTCGATTACTTGCCTGGTTGAGTCCATCAGTTACTGCTGTCTGAATATCAGTTGCCTGCTTTGTACAAACTGCGGCTTTTAGCGTCACGGGGAGAAGCTTCACCAGAGCATGGATGGCTCGAAGCGTTCATGATCGAGTAGTACGGGGATGAAAGAGCGAAGCAGTGAAATGCAGGAGAGTTAACCAAGGTCGCTTAGTGTTGGATATCCTGGATTTTGGGGAAATAGAATAAAAGATAAAAAATAGAAAGATAGATTCAGTGCGAACACACTTGAAGACTCATGTTCACGGACGCAGTCGTGAGTGGTCGTACATAGACTATTTTATTTTTGCTTGAAGGATATAGCACACTATACAGGGTGTCCCAACTATGATGCACCAAGATTTAAAACTATGCGAATGCCGCCTAGCCGAACTGAACCAAGGTAAGGTAACGATGTTTGCCATCGCTTAGAGATACCCAGATTACTTTTCTCATATGTGCTGCATAAAAGTGTTTTTCCGAGCTTGGAAAAAGCCCACGAATGCACGCAATATTGCCGCGCGACTGCGAGCTCGAAGCTAATAATGATACTATGGAATCCTTTAACCAGTAACGCAGTCGGTATTCTGTGCCACGCCATTAGCCGAGTGGATATAGTGTCGAGCTCGCAAGGGCCCACGCTCGAATCCTGGAGATAGACAGCGACCAGCTGCAAAGCACAAGCGGTTCGGCGTGGTCCGCCACTCGGACGGGGCGGAGGACCGGCGAGGCTTTGTGTTTTTTTACCCGCCGTTCTTGCTTAGTGGCTACGGTGTTGGGCTGATAAGCACGAGGTCGCAGGATCGCGTGCTGACCCCATGGCGGCCACATTTCGATGGGGGCGAAATGTGAAAATACCCGTGTACTTAGGTTTAGGTACACATTAAAGAACCCAAGGTGGTCGAAATTTCCGGAATTCCCCCTTCCCCCCTACGACGTGCCTGATAATCAGGTCATGCTTTTGGCACGTAAAAACCCCATAATTTAATTTAGTTACATTGTCGGTATTCAGAAAGCCGTGTGTACACTTGACCTGCTCGTAAGAAGAACCGTACTACCAATTGTGGCATAGCAACGTTATCGTTATTGGCGAATGCCCGCTACCCGGCGTGGTTGCTCAGTGGTTGTGTTGTTAGGCTGCTGAGCACAAGGTCGCGGGTCGAATCCCGGCCACGGCGGCTGCATTTCGATGGGCGCGACATGCGAAAACACCCGTGTACTTAGATTTAGGGGCACGTTAAAGAACCCCATGTGGTCGAAATTTCCGGAGTCCTCCACTACGGCGTGCCTCATAATCAGAAAGTGGTTTTGGCACATAAAACCCCATAAAAAAAATGCCCGCTGCCAATGAAACCCCCCTCAACAACGAAAATAACGTTGTATTCGGTCCCAGGGTTCACAGCTTCGCGCTGCATAAATGAATGGGCCTGCGCACGTGACCGCGTACTTTAGCTGCCCGCTACCGGGCGTGCGTTGTTACGCGCACTCACCTTTCACACATCTACACGCGTAAAGAGTGTGTCACAACGGTCGTCCGCACAAATTACGCGCACCCGCCGTGGTTGCGAAGTGGCTATGGTGTTGGCCTTCTGAGCACGAGGTCGCGGGATCAAATTCCGGCAACGGCGGCCGCATTTCGATGGGGGCGAAATGCGAAAACACCAGTGTACTTGTATTTAGGTGCACGTTAAAGAACCCCAGTTGGTCGAAACTTCCGGAGTCCTCCACTACGGCGTGCCTCACTATCAGAAAGTGCTTTTGGCACGTAAGACCCCATACTTAAAAAAAAAAAATTACGCGCTCTCCTACGACGTTACCTCCCGCGAAACTGAACTAAGCCGCATACCGCCAGCGTACGCGAACCTCTGTGCACAAACACACAGCTTGAGCAAAAAAGAATTGACAATAAAGATAATGACATACCAAGAGAGAGAAAGAACAAAAAGAAAAACAACAACCGCCTCCATTCCACCCTGTGAAAGTGGATGTACAGCAAAACTGATGCGGACTTTAGACAAGCACCACGACCCCAACTGACGTCGCCTCCCCAAACGACGTAAGTCACGTGCCCACGCACGTGGGCGGAAGTGCGGCATTCATCCTCATTATTCTATACACTGTCCGCCAAGCGCAAGTGCGTTATTGAACTAAATTGTAGTTTAAGTGCTATTCGCGTGGGAAAATACGTAAAGTACGACTTACGCACAAGCTGCAGACACGATAGATTCGGATTGTTATTCGAATATACGGGAAAACGTAAATCTCTTACGCGGAAACTGAAAGACAAAGCCCTTTCCTAGCTGCCGCTTGAGGTCTGTGTTAGTGGCCGCGGCCACTAGGTGGCAGTACTTGTTAGCGCAGCATATGTCCTCAATCTCGTAGGCCCTCCGCCTAGTGCGAGAGCGTCATTGGACTAATTCATTCTCGCAAAGTAAAATGCGTCAAAAAATTCCTAAACTATGACTTACGCACAACCTACAGACATGATAGCATCAGATTGTAATTCCAATATCTATAAAAAAAACATAATTTTGTTACGCGGAAACTCCAAAATATGCTCCTTTTCCGGCCGCCGTGTTTTGGGTGAACGCGCCACGAAGAATCCCGACCAACTAGAGGCTGACAGCTTCGCTGTAAAAAAGATAGGATGTGCCGAGAGGGCAAGTAACATAAATATAAGAGATTTCCGCCTCAAATGATCACTTACGCTCCGTTGCGCCTAACAGCAGCTCGGATGTTCTCCACTGCCCGGGGTTTGTATTTGAATACTTGCTGTCGGAGCACCGAGCGGATGCAACAAAAAGAGTAAGAGGGAGCAGAGAGGGGGTTGCGACCTCAGCAACGACCACAGCGGCCGCTTTCGCTCGGGCTCGCAGTGGGGCAGAAGATGTAACCAGGACGTACCGGCATGTAACTAGCGACGGCGCTCCTGGCGGCGGCGAGAGAGCAGCCTTCTCAGGCTACCTGCGTTTAATTAATTTTCAGTGCGGTCTTCCGGTCTGGTGCTCCTCTTCGTAATTTGTGCGAGTGTGCGTATGTGCGTGTTTTTGTGCGCGCGCGCTGGTCTCAGGGAGCTGGCGCAGGAAAAGAGATATCGAATCAGACGAAACAGAGAGTAAAAACAAGGAGGATTCAGAAAAGAGTGAGAAGTATAGTGAGGAAACACCGTGGGCAACTCGCTAGAAACGCGCCTTCGCAACCCGCCGAACAGCGGCGGTTTCCCCGCAGAGCAACGAATTAAGCGACTCAGAGTGCATAGGAGGACGCTGCAAGCAGCACGCGACGTTGTTGCGGTAAAAATCGCGGTCACAGTGTCCACACAAGGGTTAGCGGACGGGAATGGGTGGACGGGAATTTAATTTGTGGCGCGGTCTGTGCAAACACTGGCTGGTGCATGTGCGTATCAGGGAGGCCGAATGGGAGTCTCTAAAGGACCGAAAAATAATGTCTCAAAAGACGTATCCCAAAGGCATCACGGCCGCCTGAAGTGGAGAGAAAGGAGTGAGCTAGCCGAACAAGGATTACGAGGGAGGGCTAGAAGGTGTATCTTGGTAAAAAAAAAAAAAGAAGAAGGAACTGCGGGCGACTGCGCACTTTTACTAAGACAAGCCAGCTCCTTCTTTACAGACTAATGCGAATAAAAATAGAAATTGACGTAAACGTGTGCTAAAAGAAACAAAGGTTGAAAAAATATTTAGAAGTCTCGGAAGGGAAAGCCCAAAGTAATATTGTGGCTACGGTTGCCTTGAGTTTGCGTGTTTGCGCTGCAGCTTTCGAATGTTTGTCTACGACGGGGAACGGGTGCTTACACTGCGTGAATTGGCGTGGCCACTGTTGGCTGCAGGGGCGTGCTAGTACGCTGATGTTACTCCTGAAAGCAAGGACGAGGATTACCAGTCTTGCGGTAATGCAGGTTTGGAATAGTATTTACTGAACAAGCCGCTTTGGCTTTTCTTTTGTAAAACAGAACACGTACAGGGCTGATGTATCTTTTCAATTTAAATGTTGCGTGTCCAGTGTTCCATAGAAAACGAATCACACTTCGTTGTTCGTACGCCGTGGACGCGTGAAAATCGACCGCCATCTGGAACAACTGACAGCAGCGCCATGTCGCGGAGCTATCGGCAGGTAAGGCCGGCCCGGTCCAATGAAATTTCACCGCTGGGAATGGATACGTTGACTTCGCATTTGCAGTGGTCATATGGTTTTAAAAAAATAGGGGCAAAGATTTTCTGATTCGCCCTCGTATTATAATTGGATGAAAAGTGTCATTGAGAAAATTGTAGAACAACATGAAAAGCTCCCGATACATTCTTTCTCTTTCTCAATACGTGCTCCATAAAAGTGTTCTTCAGAACGTGAAAGAAGCCCGCGAATACACACAAAGTGCCTGGAGCGGCCAGTCGGGCGGCAATTTTGATTAATTATTTAACATTATTGATTTTATTAGGCGGAATGCATACAATAATCTGAGCACCTCCAAGCGACGGCAAACAACATTACCTTGTGTCTGCCCAGGTACGTGGCGTCTGCATATCTTTAAATCTTGGTGCATGATACTTGAGACATCCTGCGTATAAGTTCGCAAACTTAGCTAACGTACGTAAACCTGTACGGAAACATCATATCATATTCAAATCATGTCTACGTACTCTGTCATTATTCGCTATGTATATTGGCTTTCCTTGCGCCATCATTACGAAAATGATAAAGCAGGAAAACTGCTATAGCCGCTATCTTTTCCTTCGCAACCGATTCTTCACGAGAACATTGCGATTTATTATACTACTCAATTATGTTTCACGCTCTTGAGTTTCCCCACGGAGGCCACGTACCACCGGGAGTGAGACAAAATAATATCCGTATGATAGAAAAAAAAATGCAATATTCCATTTTTGTATCTTCTTTAACCAGCTGCCAATTAATTAACCCAAAATCAAGCGCTCCTGCGGGACATGAACTATCAGCCTATGGTATAGGACGATGCAGATGATGATTAAATGCAGCTAGGATTGAAGGCAATGACCGCAAGAGTAACAAAAAAATTTTCGTTGTGGGAAGCACCCGCTACTATATACGTATGTGTGCGCGTGTGCGCGCGTGTGAGAGTGTGTGTGTGTGTGTGCATGTGAGAGTGCGTGTAAGAGAGAGAGAGAGAGAGTATGCGTGTGTGTGTGTGTGTAAAGTTCCATTTATTGCGACTGAAATCCTAACTTTGACTTAAGGACTCAAAAACCTATCAAAATAAGTATATCAAGTAATTCTCTTGGCGCAGTATCACCATTATGGACTGAGTTACTTAAACGCTGTGTTGCCTAAATTGAATGAAGCCGTCATCGCACGCGTCATCGCACACGCTGTCATGACGCGTTTCCTTAAAGCTTTAAGCAAAATAAGCTTGTCTTAGTCATTTACGTGCGTGATAGTTGTGCGAGATTGCTATTGTAATAGTCATAATGAGTAATTTATATTCTTTACAGATGACCAATGCACTCCTGAACAAGATTACATCCTTTGGGTCGTGTCTTGCCACACAACAATAATCGTCATCTGTCTTGTCCGAATTTCCTTTCTTTAGCGTTGCGAGCCCGGTACTTCCAAGTCACGAACGGCATGCGCGTTATCAGCATGACAGAGCACTCTCTACAGGAAAGTACCGAGCGAAGCATTTTCGAGAATTGAAACGCAAGCAAGACAGATGACGATTATGGTTGCGTGGCAAGATACGAACCAACGGGTGTAATTTTGTTTAAGAGTGTGTCTTTCATCAAGTTAACGACATCGTGCTTACGACGAAAAGAAATGAATAGTTAGTTTTCACCTTCAAGCGGGATAGGCCTAAATAAACTTTTGTGAAACGCCGAACAGATCGGTAACGATATTGACGCATACCAAATGCTGTGGGCGTACCCAAGGCTCACGACATATCCAATAGCCGCTTGCTTGTACGATCCGATCGCCGCAGTAACCAGCACACTGACTCAGTGTGTGGATTCAAAATGACGGAGAACTGAGCAAGCCCAGATACTAAGAAAGAAAAAGGAAGGAGGGTGGAGGAGGTTGGCACACATAATGTTCGTTTTCCTTTAATATACGTTACTTGACTGTCACCACCATGTGGTCCCCCTCCTTATCTTAGTCCTTGCCTTAAGTAGTGCTGTTGTAGCCATGGATCAAAATTCAAGATGGCTTTCAATTTTTGTAAAGGTTGTCTTGTTTGTATTTTTAGCACTGATATCGTAACACATAAAATACACAGAAGCATAAGACAGCATTACTGTACATCTTGCGCCATGCGATGCTGGATTCATTTGTATTATGTATTCTTTTTATTACTGCGCCTTAGAACAGCCAGTTACGAGCCTAAATAAATATGAACGAAAGAAACGCGGCCATATGTTTATGTCGTGGATTTCAGTGCACGCGTCTACTCGAGAAGTTTCGGTGAGGTGGGCTTATGTTCCGAGGGCCAAGAAATCGCTCGCGCCGCTCGACGCATACTTTTCGTGGCCCAGCGGCATCCGCGTGCAAATGTGCCTGAGCTTTGAAGACCTTAGAGCCACGCCGCGTCAACCACTTGCCCACGCACGCTTTCAAGTAGGAAAAGCAGTCATGCCAGCCAGCTCAGGTCTCCTTTTTCTTTTAAATTTTTCAGCTTAACTCACTCGGGCAACCCCTTCAGTCATTTTTTCAGCTCTTCCCTCATATTAAATATCTGAGACCATTTCAGTTCACCGATCTTCGAGATACTGCCGTGGCGCTCAAGCCAGTCTTACGAGAGAACGTTATCCTAGAACGAAAGCCTTCCTCGACGAAGCTGCCGATCCGCCAAAGCCCGCTTTTAACGGGCAAGTTCGCGCTGCCATTGGTTTGTGCGCAGATTTCACTTCGGAATCGCGTGTTTACACTTACTCGATCTTACGCACAGATTTTTTCTCGCTCTTTTAATCCATATGTATCGATACCCCTTCCCCCCTCTCCCGCGCCTCGCTTTCCGCTCCCCCCCCCCCCACACACACATACACACATACACATACATACAAACACACATACATAAAGACACAAAAAGAAAACTAGTAGCCTGTGAAGCTTGAAGCCAAGCATGCCCCCGCTTTCTCTGCATATTCTCTACCACCCTTCATGTTATTTACTCGGTGAAAGTCCCTTTTCGTGTTTGAAGCAATCAGACAGTCTGATCAAGGGCTGTGCTCATGGCAAAGCTTTTGGGAATTCTGTTGCTCACTACCGCTTAACGTGCAAAAGTGCGCCACCAAAGAGATTTTATTGAATGCGCCTTCTTTTGCGTTCTTTTTCATCTGGTCACGCAGCAGACACGTTCTCGGGGAGGTACATTTGATAACAAAAAAAAGCAAGAGTTGTTAGTATCGCGTCCTCAAATGTGTATTTGATAAGTAAACAAAACGTCACATTGTGAACGAAAAATGTAGAACACCTATTTAATCCCGACTTGGCATTAAGAAATGAAAAAAAGAAGAGTAGAGAAAAACAAATAACAAGAAAAGAACAAATAAACAGTAGGGGAAGAGGATTTAAAAGAAGATTAAAAGAGGAGGAACTGTAGGGAGGTCAAACAGTATGCGTCCGGCATGCCACCCTAGGCAGGATGAAGGAGGATAAGGGCTAAAAAGGAAGAAAGCAAAATATATATAAAGGCTGGGAATACAGACAGACAGACAGACGGAAAGGAGAAACGAGGAAGTTTGCATTGGCGTGATAGAGAATCCCACACCAAATATTTAGCAATATTTTCGTCTGGCTGGGAAAAAGATTTCGCAACTCAGAGCAAACATGGGCGCACCACCTAGCAACAAACGTACTGAAATTGAGCGAACGTTAGTGGGCCCGAGGTGTGTGTGCGGAGCCATGGTCCCATAAACACGGCACATGCAGCGAAAGACTCCTCGTCGCGCACGAAGAAGCGAGCAAGTGATAAGGAGCTAAAGGGCTGAAGCAGCAGAAAGGACCACACAAGAAAAAGGAGAAAAGAATAAGAAAGAAAACGCTTACAGAGTGTCGCTCACTCACGAAACTCGATTTGGCATCTAGATTCAGTTTCCCGGAAACTTGAAGGATGCCTCCCTAGGCAGCCGGTGGCCCCGTTATACGTAAGAGTTGACACAGTCCGGCCTTGGAGCATGAGTGTATTTATTTTGGCATTGTGGTCCTCAATCTTCTTTCTTTCTATAATATTTTTCTTGAGCAGGGACCTTAGGTCTTTGGGTTCTTCCGCCTCGTTATAAACACGCGGTATTTTGCGTAGCGTTTCTTTTTGGCGCATTTGAGCGGGATTCCTGCAGTGAAAATTGTGCTGGACGCCTTGCTTGGTATGTGTCATTCAGTCAGCGCAGGCCAAACAAATGAGCAAGAAGAAAAGAAAAGCAATTTCTGATATACCATAACTGAGTCGCTGTACGACGAAAAAGTATGCACGAGAGCTTTTTGTGAATCCGCGACCAGTGCCCGAATTCGCAAAAACGTACCTACTCTAGAACTTCTTTTAGCGGCAGGTGCCAACCATTCGTAATGTTGGACATACATTGTATTAATAGCGAAGGCGCCCTGCTAATGGCAAGTAGTTCTTAGGAGCATAAAGCTTTCCGAATTCGGAAATCGTAAGCTTTACGGAATCTTACGGAAGCTTTACGGAAGCTTTCTGAATACGGAAGCCGTATTCAGAAATCATTTCGCTCGTAAGTACATTTTGGCAATGGTTGGCCGCCTTCTCGAGTAACACGTGCATCAACATCAGCTGGCATTTTCTCCTATGATGACTTATATTTATATGCTTTACTGTAAGGTTAGGCTCCAAGGTTCGAATTGACGAAGCTGTTTGTCCTTAAGTGCTGTTTGCCTAATACAGACCGGCTGCCTTCGCTAATAATATAAGTCTAGCATCAGAATTAGCCGGAAATTGCTTTCACGAACAATTCTATCGCAAAAGCTTTATAATGAGATTAGAATTTTTTGCCGTCCGTCCGTCCGTCCGTCCGTCCGTCCGTCCGTCCGTCCGTCCGTCCGTCCGTCCGTCCGTCCGTCCGTCCGTCCGTCCGTCCGTCCATCCATCCATCCATCCATCCATCCATCCATCCATCCATCCATCCATCCATCCATCCATCCATCCATCCATCCTCTTCACCACGAAGCCGACATGCTTGTTTTTTTTTACTAAAAGTAAATTGGGATATGCATCATCTGGCATGCATGCATGACATGACCTGCAATCATCACATGACTTACGCCGTCGTACTACCGTTGTGGTCGTTTGTTTAACTGAATAAATATCAGGATATGCAATATATGTCATGACACGTCATGACATGTTCATTCTGACATGGCACAAATGACCCGATATGCATTCATGACATGAATGAAATAACATGGCATGCAGACACGTATGGACGACACAAATGGTATGACAGGTTACGACATAACATGTCTTGCCATTATCATCGAAACGCAAGTGAGGAGCCCGGCTACATACATACATGACGGGTTTCGCCGTTGGAACATGGGGTGCCGCTATGTACATTGATTGAATGATTCAAGGCTAATCGTATTAATGATTAACGTTTACAGAGAATGTCAGATTGGCTCAGCCGTTCTTTTCTTTTTTTAATATGGTCTCAGATTATCAAGAATCCCAGGGAGGGAGGCGGATAGGAAGGGAAAAGGGCTTGAAAAGCTCTTTTAGGTTTGCTGCCCTACACATGACGAAGCGGGTGCAGGAATGCAGAAGGGATAGCTCTCATATGTCAGGGCAAAGAAGTGACGGCACTCTTAAGAAACGGAAACACCTTTTTCAACATAAGACCAATAAAAAGAACCGGATGATAACCAGTACGATAAGTGTACCAGCAGTCATATTTCATCGCCTGTTATTTGATTACTTCAGGCCCAAGGGTTTCTAACGAAGTAAGCATATGTAAGGTGCAAATTATACTGTGTATGTCTTGCTTTAGAAAATTGCAGTCATTGCATTAGGAGTAAGATAGAGTTACTAATAAGAGATACAGTAGAAATCTGCAAATTTGTGTTTTCATTAATTATGTAAATGCACGTTTCGCTATAGGGAAGCTGAGTCGGTGCTTAAGGCGCGTGCCGTTTGCCAGGATTACCTAAATGATCACCGTTCTCCAGATGAACTGCAATGAAAAATTATGCCTCAAGTGTTGGCATTTTGAGTGCTATTTTCCCGAAAAGCCTCCCTTGCAGAGTGCGCAAAAAACGAGATTAGGAAATGACGCGCAATGCTTAAGCGTGCTGCCCCACCCGACTCAAACGCACCTTTACAAACAGCAGCACGACGGGAGATGGCAATTAATTGGAAAGTCACTGTGTGAGCCCCAATTGTCTTCAATCGCACAATTGGAACACCTGCCCAAAGGAACTATTTAGCAGGCATCAAGACAAACTATGAATGATGTGCACCTCATCATTTAGAAACAAAGGCAATATCTCTGGTAAGTAGCTTCATGAGAGACCTGCGTATGTATGTATGTATGTATGTATGTATGTATGTATGTATGTATGTATGTATGTATGTATGTATGTATGTATGTATGTATGTATGTATGTATGTATGTATGTATGTGTGTGTGTGTGTGTGTGTGTGTGTCAAAAAAATAAACAGAGTCTGGCTTTAAAGGAGCATAACTCGTACAGTCTGGATTTTCACATAAACCTGAAACAGCAGCGCTAAAATCACAGATGAGAAAAAGCCCCCTCGCAATTTGACGCAGTAAGCCTGCTGCAAAATAAATATACGCATGTATATAGTAGAACACCGTTTCCAAACACTTTCAGCGCCGATTTATGCCACTGCACTTCCACAGGCCAAACTCCAAAAGGTATGGTTATAACATTTCAAAGAGCATCCTCTCCATCTCTCTCTCTCTCTCGCTCTCTCACTTTATCACTAACTTTTCAGTTGTGGCTTTTCGCATACATGTTCTCATCCTCTTTCTTCAGCGTCTGTCGCATTACGTCAATATCGGCATATTTGTTCGCTTGCTTGCCTTCGGTTGGCTGCTTCCGGTTTCCTAAGAAAAAGAGAGAAAATAATGCCTTCGCGCTTTGTACATATTGCATTATGCGAAGAGTGAATTATGGCACCCCTGCTGAGGCTCGAGAGCGTCTTAGTTCGCTGAAGGGAAATCTATTAAAAACAAACCAGAGTCACAGGGAAAACGCTCCCAAAAGAAATTGTTGCAGGCTTGACGGAAATATAAACGTTCCCTTCCTGGAAGCATTTCAACGCCGTTTCCAAATCTGCGTGGAAGCTTCCAGAAATGGAAAAAGAAAGAAGTAAGATAACCACGAAGGCCCATCGTTATTTGGCATTTCTGCTGCAGAGAGTTCGAGTTCTTTGCGCCTGATGCACAGGCGTGTTGACATGTCGAAGGACAAAACAGAGCAACAGAAAACACGGAGACAACTCTAGTCGTTGAACCCTTGTTGATAAGTATATACTCATTCTACCCTTGCGCAGCTGGGGCCGAAAACAAAGCTTTTCGGTCGCAAGTGCTGTATGAATTTGGCCAGTCGGCTTGCCCAGCGTCAGGATTGGATTAAGTTTTCTCTTGCGAACACTTCAAGCCTAAGAAATTTTTGTGAACAAGGGCTCCCATTGCTTGTTTTATCAAGATGTGGCACTGCGCAACGACGCCGTGCCTGAAAATACTCTCACTCGACCTCTTCAAAAAGGCAGACAGAGAAATAAGAAAGAAAAACAAGAACGTTAACCAGAAAAATAAAGATGTCCTGTTTGCTACCATGACGGGCGGAAAGAAGGAATGGTACTTAAAGACATCGAGGTTAAAACAAGCAACACAACATTTTCTGTACGAGGGGCAGGGTGCCATACTATATGTCTCCCTGCTTACTCTTCCGGTCGCTCACTCTGCTAATTGGACAGGGTTCCCCGAAGCCAGCGGCCTGTGATCTATGTCGCAAGCGTGCACCGCCGTGCACCACTTCCATGCTGCCGACAGGTGTGCAGGGAACAGCAACGCTGTTTCTTGTGCTCCTGGTAGCCAATCAGGAATCCTGCGATTTGTCAGACTAACGCGCACGTCTTGCTTCAATCTTAGCGCCACTGTGTGCGTGTCTAAAAACGAAAGAAAGCGATCATTGCGCACCTCGAAGATTACCCCCTCGACAGTTTGGAAGCACAGCGATTAATCTTGAAGAAAAATAAATAACATAAAGCTGATAACCCACGACGCCCTCACTGCAAGTGTGCCCGTTTTCAAGTTCCAATCTTCAAGGCCTTCCCGTTCAGAAAGGCTTACGGCGATGAAGTGAAATAAAATGAAAACGGAACACCTTGAAGGAAAGAAACCTTTCAAGCCGATAGCTTAATGGGCTCCTTTTCCCGTACACCACGCAGACCGCAAAGTGGGGGGGATGCGAGGCATAATAACTCACTGACTAGATAGTACTAGCCTCTTTGAGTATCGAGGAGGGAGTAAAATAGTTTTTGATTCTCGAAGACGTGTTGAAGTGAAAGGAATAGCGTTAAGTATGTAGTAGCGCTACAGGAAAATACCGCTATGCTGAGGTGACAGAGTTAGAAACCTAACATCGGACCAACCTGGGTCACCGAGTATGTGGCAATGCGCATATGCGTGCCGCCTTTTAACGAATGTCTTTCACGCCAAAATGGGTCACTCTAGGTGCGGGACTGGCTAGGTACCGCTGTTCAATTAAACTCTTTGACGCCGACTTCAAAGGTGCGTGCCGCTCTTCAATGAACGTCTTTGACGCCGACTTGAGTAAGTAGGTATGTACCACAGGGAATGTTCCGGCTCTAGATTGATGAAAAGTATCCCTTCAATTTCTGAGCGTAATCGAACCCACGTCACAGGGGTTCCTCAAGGACAGCAACCCGACGCATTAGCTGGCCGCTCCCCAAATGTACTGGTTACGTGACACGTTTCAAAAAGCGCAATCCACGCGCACGCTTTGCGAGTTGCGCCACGAGTGCACTAGAGACACACGCCGCTCTTCACAGAACGTCTCGCCTGCCTGAGTCACCGAATATGTGTCACTGAGTGTGCGGCAAGCGAGGGGACAATTTTCAGCGATCGCAAGCACCGGCGCGCCAAGCTTCCCATCTCGAAGTCCACGCGTCGACTTCTCGGCTGTGTCACTAGATGGTGCAGCATGTTCAGAAAGAATCGCGACGGGGGAGCCCGGTGGCCTCCGTGACGCGTTTCTCAGCTTTCGAAAGCATCGGCGCGCCACTAATTTCGGAGGCCAGGCGCAGGCTTCGCCGCGGCGGCGCTTAATGGCGCCGGATATTCTTAGGGATGCCCGATAAAGGAGTCCCTATGAGTTCACGCCTGCTAGAGGAGGTATTTCGACGTTGGCGATACGTTGTGTCGCTATATGAATTCACTGCGGAGAGCCCGCACTAATTATAGTCAACAGACTGTACAAATCACCTCATTATCAATATAGAAAACACTACCACTAATAATGAAAAACGCAACATTAACTTTGATGACAAATAAAGGTGATTTCATAATGGGCAGGCTAACGAGAAGGCTCATTCAATTCGTTCATTTCTTCTATTATAAGTACTCTTACCGCAATACGAATAAACACTTGTCTTCTTTCTTATCGATACCTTTTTTCTGCAAACGTTCTTTTTACTCCTGTCTACTACTCTATGGACGTACTACTGTGTTTTTTGTTGGTTAACTATCATTTTTTTTTCATAGGAGGCCCCGATATGGACTTTGACTATCGTACCACCTCCTTCTGTGTATTGTTTCCCTGCAATATGACCAAAAGTTTAATAATAAATTCCGATTCTAACACTTACGAATCCCCGTCAACAGTCACCGTGAGGAGGATGGTGCCGTTTTTTTTTTTTTTTTTTTTTTTTAATGAAAGAACAGTAATTGAGGAAAATGTGGAGCAAAACGCACATGGAAATGCGCAAAGGAACACACGCTCAACGGAGGAGCACGATTCCATCATCAGCGAACGTGGCAACGTGAACATTAATCTTAGCTGACAGTTCCATTACCAAAGCGGACGAGAATTCTTACATGAGCACACGCTCCATTACAACCTAATAAATTGAGCCGCACCAGTACGGACGTTTTCTCTGCACGCACAAAATATGCTTCTGCGTTCCAAAGCCACACGAAGAGCAAATCGTTTATTGTACGAAATATACGCTGGACAAGATATTTATTAAAAAATAGAAGCGCGGCGATATCGATGAACGTTAAGAGATGTACCCGCAAAGCAAAGAAATTCGTATTCAATGACAAGAGGTGTTTTAAAGACTTGTGAAAGATAAAAAGATGCGAAAGCAATGTGCTTGGTAGCTCTAGGTATAACAGTCCTGCCATGTTCGGCGATGATTTGGAATCAGCGTGTCTCTTTTAAGAGAAAGAGATAGCCTTAGGAAAGGGGAAAGGCCGGGAGGTAAGCCAGAGGGGAAGATCCGGTTTGCTACCCTACGCTGGAAAAAGAGGGGAGGGGAGGTAGAGCAATAGGAGAGTAGAGAGAGAGAGAAATAAATGGAGCACAGATACACAATCACAGTTGGTCATTGTCACAGCATACTATCACCTCACAACACAGCAGCACTTGTAGCATCATAAACAGCAGTTCAGGCTGCAGCCACTTGTCGAAGTCTGTTATCCTTAAAAACAGCAACGGTGCCCTCGACGCCCTTCGCTGCAATGGCTTGTGATATCGGCATTCTAAAATGATTTCTTCTGTTAAAGAGCTTTGGTGAAAGCGCGCTATCGCGATTACGGGCGATCGCTTCTGTAAATTATAGTGAGGCAGTTACAAAGAACGTGCTTAAAAGTCTCCTCGCTACCACAGTGATCACACGAGGTTTCGTCGACCCATCCGACTCGTAAAGCAAAAGTATTCGTAAAAGCCACTCCCAGCCGTATTCGGCAAACCAGGGTAGCCTCGTGTTGGCAGAGTCCAGGTGGGATGCGAAGGCGGAGATAGCGGTCTTGGTGGAGCAGCCGGTTCCTTTAAGCGTGGGACTTCTTCCACACTGCGGGACATGCTGGATTACTACACAGTGACTTCAGATGCCCTGATAGTCGCGTGTCGCAACAGACGCACGAAAAATAATTCTGCCGCAGGTGCTGACAGCCTTGCTGTTTCCCGAATGCCTGTCGAGTTGACGTTGCACCTGTCGGAACTGTATACACAGCCTGGAACGTTTGCCCCAGGAGAGCCAAATACACGTGTCGCACAGATGAAAATCCTGAGCCACACGTCTGGCAATTTCGAAGAACTAGAAAACTCGGCGCTGCCCCAGAACCAGCACCCACCCTGTCTCTTTCGAAATATAAAAGGCGATGTCTGCACTATGCAAAATAATGCAACTTCCCCAGCTTCAACAACCCCCCAACAGAAATGAAAAATTGATGCTTTCATTTGGGACTCCTCCAAAGAAATATTGCGCACTGATGCTGCTATTGCCGAGTCGATGGCGCAGTTACAAAGGCAAAAGAAACGTTTCGTCAAAATGCCGTAGTTTTTCTCTCTCGCGCAGACCGCTGAAGGTGGGAAAATGTTAAAAACC
This sequence comes from Dermacentor andersoni, assembly GCF_023375885.2. Classification (NCBI taxonomy): domain Eukaryota; kingdom Metazoa; phylum Arthropoda; class Arachnida; order Ixodida; family Ixodidae; genus Dermacentor; species Dermacentor andersoni. Next base: position 129,014,343 of record NC_092815.1, on the reverse strand, counting down.
GCATTTTGTACATACTATTTGTAAATTATCACTTAGGTTATGTTGCACAAGACTTAAGCGCTGCACTTCTTGCTCAAAAAAAGGCCTTTCCAGTCCGCAGTGCTCTTGTGGAAGGAAGGAAGGAAGGAAGGAAGGAAGGAAGGAAAAAGTGGAGAATGAAAGGCAGGGAGGTTAACCAGTTTAGCTTAACCGGTTTGCTACCCTACACATGGGAGAGAGATGGGGGAGATGAAAGATGGGGAAGGGGGAGAGGGAGAGAGAGCCAGTGCTATTGTGGGCATGCAGACTTCTTGCTGCGCTGTAAATCTACACGTTTATGCCTCTGCGAAAGGATAACTTTTCATAATCCAGTTTTAAGAGATTATCTTCCCACTTCTCCTCGGAACGTTTCTTCTAGCGTTGACCACTGACACAAAGTAGCTGTTTCATCTTGTCGTACCACTGCGTATAGCCAATATTTTATTCCAACACCTTGCGTCAACTGGAACCACTTTCCCGGCACCATTGCTCTCACTGAAGGCACTTGCAACTTCAAACAGACAGAGAGAAAAACTTTATTCGTAGCAAGTGAATTCGGACTCCTGTGGGTCCCTGGACCACCGCACGTCCCGTACTACGTCGAGACGTTCATGTTCCTTTTGTGATTGTTTATTCGTTTGTTAATTTGTGTTTTTCTTTTCTGTGCACACTAATATACCAATGTAGGCTAATGGAATCGTTTGTATTACCAATGAAACATATGATGTTCCACCATTTTCCACTTTGATTCTGTATGATGTTTCTTGCACTTCCAAGAATGCCTTTTCCTAATTATAGTTAAAGTAGACGCTTTTCTGTAATTCCCGCAAATGCCCTGAAGATGTATGAATATATATAAATGAATGAATGAATGAATGAATGAATGAAAGGTGAAACACTTCCGTTTCAAGTGCCCAAGACATTAAAGTGGCAAACGAGTACTGATGACTGACTTAATGTTATTACGATCGTAGGTCGTCGTGGGATATATATATATATATATATATATATATATATATATATATATATATATATATATATATATATATATATATATACATATATATATGATTTGCGTTATTACTACAGATGCATGTGCGTCCTCATAGTTAAGGTTAGCTATATGATGTTATAAAGTTAGTCATGTTGTTTAATTATTTCCCATGTCTCTGAAGAACTGTAAGCTGTGCGTCTTTTAGTTATTTATGAAACTGTAAGTGATTATTAGTTTTTGGCCATGTTTAAGTGCTTCCTTACTGCATCCAATGACTTCATGGACTCATTTGCCAGAAATGTGTATGTCGTTGTGCTCTCTAACTGTATATAGCGCTTCACAGTGTCTTTCGCGTTTTTAATTCAGTTTTGCATGCGACGAGGAAGTGTCGGTGCCACCTAGAGGTTCCAGTCTCTCCTATATGTATTAAGTTTAGAAGATTATGCCAGGTATTTGGAAATTTACTTGCGAAAATTTCTACATTGCTACTATATGTAACAAGGCTTTTACTATCCTCGGGTACGTCTTTTACACTATAGCATTTTTTTGGGGTAACTGGACCTTGATTTTTTATGCGTTCGCACAGAAGAGCCACCCCTGACGGCTAAATTTTGTATATATTTCCATCGAGGAGAGAAGTTGTCAAAGCTTGTGCCTAGACAGTAACTCGTTCACTGCGTACAAATAAATACTTGTAGCCTTCACAAGTAGTCACCTCACCTTCACTTCACGTGTTCCACGTGTGTGTTCATATCGGCTTTAGTCCAACGGTCCAAGTAATGGCTTTGGTCCAAGCAAGGAAATTTGGTGGTAGACTGAATGTGAACAAACAGCGAGCATGTTAAAGATCATCAGGTGGTCAAAATTAATCTGGAGTCCCCCACTACGGCGTGCCTCATAATTAAAGCGTGGTTTTGGCACATAAAAGCGCACAATTCAATTCAATTCCTTTTGCGAACTATGAATGTTCTCTAGAGAAAAGAAAAAAGGTTTTCCTTAAGGACCGCACATAAGTTTGTAAGTAAAAAAAAAAGAAAGTGTAGCAGGCTTCAGGTTAATCTAACGAGGACGAAAATGGGCTGTCACATTCTCACACAGAAAAGTAAAAGTAAAAAAAAACACTGAAGTTCTTTATCACTGGAAGCAACAGCAGTTTACTCCTCGCCAAACAAACAAATAAACAAGGAAACAAACGAACAAACAAAAACAAGAAGAGATTGTAGAGAGCGGACAACACGAGGAAAAGCTGACGGGATACAGTTTTATCCGAAGAGAAACTCGGAAGCACAACTGACAGCTGCCATCAAACGGCTCTCAAGAAAGCTGAAGGCACTCAGATAGAGAAATGGCGCAGCGCGGCTTCAACAGCATCGTAGACAACGCGCTAAGCCGTGAGAAAAAATAATCAATCATTGAAGAAAGAGGGAAACAAAGCTTACCCTGATGCTTCGTTGGTACCGATAAATTTAGGCTGTCGCTCTGCGGCACTGAAATATAGCAGAAGAGTCGTTCTAAGCGTGTCTTAGAGGGAGTAAGTAAGTAAGTAAAAGAGCGAGTAAGCGAGTAGTTCAAGGCTATAAGTAAGATCAGGCGCGCAAGACATGTTGGAGAATGCGTGTCGTCTCTTTATCGACTCTAGCCTGACATAACAAACAGTCTGGCATACCGACCGGAACGGGGTGTTTGGGGTGTTGTAACCTTCGCCCGCTCCAAAGGCCAGCTGTATGCACTCGTTGAAGTGAGGCATTCCTACACAAGCTCTTCGGTGGCTATTGGCGTAAATCCTTGTCTTTAGCCTCCCTCTCTCTAGAATTAACGCACACATTTATTGTTTCCTTCTCTCTCTATTTTTCTTTTCCTTCTCTATTTCTTTTTTTTTTTCAAATTTCAACCTGTAGAAAGTGGTTTAAAAACAGATTCTGTAAATTTTGTTTTCGGTGTTGAGAAAGGTCCGTGTCCGGCCAAAGAGAGAGAGAGAGAGAGAGAGAAAAGGGAAGGAAAGACAGGGAGGTTAGCCAGTGTAAATACCGGCTGGCTACCCTGTGCTGGGGAAAGGGGTAAAAGGAATAAAAGAAGAAGGAAGAGAGAAGAAAAAAAAACAAGAAAAATGCACACAGTAACGCGATGTTACGCGCAACAATAGTCAAAGTCGTTCGCACAATTCACATGTCCTTAAGAACTTGAGCAAGGCCCTTAAGGCCTTGAGTGCCGAAACCCGTCTGGACCAGTGTCCTAGAACTTTCTCTTCTGTGAAGGGGCGATTGTCCAGTTTTTCGAGCACGGTCACGAGCACTTTTCTTTGCACATTGTAACGTGGACAGTCACAGAGGAGGTGCGCGATCGTCTCTTCGCAGCCGCAGGTGTCGCAAGCAGGGCTGTCGGCCATTCCAATACGGAAGGAATATGAGTTCGTGAATGCCACGCCGAGCCATAGGCGGCACAGAAGTGTTGCTTCCGCTCGTGGCAACCCTGGTGGAAGACGGAGTTGCAAACTTGGATCCAATCTGTGAAGACGTGTGTTCGTGAATTCGCTGGTGTTCCACAGAGTTAGCGTAAGCTCGCGTGCGAGGGAGCGAAGACTTGTGGCTGCATCTGTTCTTGACAGCGGTATGGGTACAATCTGGGCACCATCATGGGCCAACCGGGCAGCGTCATCCGCACTGTCATTCCCCACAATTCCGCAGTGACCCGGTATCCACTGGTAGATGATGTTGTGTCCCTTGTCGATTGCGTAATGGTGGAGTAGTCGGATGTCTGCGACTAATTGTACATTTGGTCCGTGGTTGAAAGGGGACAGCAGACACTGGAGAGCTGCCTTTGAATCACAAAAGATGGACCATGAATGTGGTGAATTGGGACCTATAAACTCCAGAGCAGCACGGATAGCTGCGAGTTCTGCAGCCGTCGATGACGTAACGTGAGACGTCTTGAATTTGATAGTGACAGATTGAGCGGGAAGTACCACTGCTCCAGCTGAACTATTACAGGAGACCGAACCGTCCGTGTAAACGTGAGTGCGTTCGTTGTGTTTTTCATGTAAGAATGAAAGGACGGTTTGTTTCAGGGCGATAGATGACATTTCCGTTTTCTTTTTGATGCCGGGAATAACAAGAAGGGCCTGGAGTGGATGCAGGCACCACAGCGGTAGAGATGGCCGTGCTGCATGTGTGAAGTTTGACGGCAAACTTCCGTGGTTGGCGGCAATAATTCTGCTAAACGCTGAACGAGGTCGAGCGGCAGGAAGGGAGGCGAGATGATGCGATGGAAGTCGGGCAAAGTGCCTGATGTGCACCCGCAAGGAGTCGACATGAATATACGTATTGATAGGGTGGTCATGCGCGATGGCTATTGTTGCTGCCGTTGATGCACACCTCGGAAGGCCAAGACAAATTCTCAGAGCTTGAGCTTGTACAGATTGGAGGGCTCGGAGGTTGGTCTTACCGGTCCCACCTAGTACAGGTAAGCTGTAGCGTAGGAGACCCAAGAACAGTGCATTATAGAGTTGGAGCATTGCACTCACAGACGCACCCCATGACTTTCCTGCAAGAAATCTGAGCACGTCTGTTATCATCACTAGTTTCCTTTTTAGGTAAGAGACGTGAGGACTCCAGGAGAGGTTTCGATCTATTATTACTCCTAGAAAACGGTGCGTCTTCTCGTAGGCAATTGGCTGTCCATTAATTCTAACAACGTATTGTCTCATTGCTTTGCGCGTGAAAGTGACCATAGAGCACTTCTGGGAGGACACCTCCAAACCTCGTGCTCGAAGATAGCTGGATGTTAGTGTGGCCGCTTTTTGCAGTCTGGCGCGCACCTGCGGACGCGTCACTCCTGATGACCAAATGCATATGTCGTCTGCATAGATCGACACATGGACGGATTGTGGAACGGTGTGAACCAGGTCGATGAGCACGAGGTTAAATAGAGTGGGACTCAAGACTCCGCCTTGTGGTACTCCGCGGTAGGTGTTGTGTTGTGATGATGCACCATCCTCTGTTTGCACAAAGAATGACCTGTCTGTCAAGTAGCTGAATATCCATCGAAACACAAATCCCCCTAGGTGTCCGGCCAAAGCGCCGGCAATAAACAGTTGCTTTTCAGAAAGTTAATCAACTTTTCAATTGTAACCTTGCGGAAACCAAAGATCCACTACCGCGCAGTTATATATATATATATATATATATATATATATATATATATATATATATATATATATATATATATATATATATATATATATATATATATATATATATATATATACATATATATATATATATATATATATATATATATATATATATATCCACCATTGCGGGGATCGATCCTGCGATCTCGACGTCAGAGGCGCAACGACATAGCCGCGGAGCGAACACGGCGGTTGGCCCAGACGGAAGCTTCATAGGTGCGCTGCTGATGATAGTGACATTTGTGTTTCATCGTTTCCCCACGTGTGGTTGCTGTTGGAGTTGGCTTTATCTGTCCCTAGAGCTCTGTGTCGGCGACGCGGTCTAAATGCAGCACGCAGTCGATGCTTGGCGGCTGTACAACACCGGCAAATGTAGTCCAAACAAGTTAAACTCTGCCACGATAACTGAATTAGCATCCCGTCCTACAGAAAAAAAAAAGCAAAAAAACTGAGCGACATTGTAGGTAGGCGCACGACAGCGAGTTGTTTTCTCTTGGGCCGTTTGCGCTGCGTAGATAATCAATCTTGAACACGGCAGAACCTTGTGTTTGGTTACGCACGTAGGCGAACAACACGTGCCATTGCTCGAATGCGGTGTGCACTTTAGGTACTTTACGTTGAGCTAATATTTGCTCAGTCTAGTTTTCTTCCTATTTATTTCTCTCCGAGTATCGTTTTTATTTATTTGTGTAATTCTTTTTTTTTTTGTAGCGTTCCTGCTATGGCACCTGTTTTGTCTGATGGCCGAGTGGCAACCACTTGACCGCCCCTTTGTTGAGTAGCTGACGCCTTACGTCGACAGGCATTTCTACTGGTTTGTCTGTGCGACTCTAAAAAATGAAATAAAGAAAGAATAATACTTTAAAGGAAGAATACCGTCACAGTAATGTGCACCTAAATATAAGAACACAAGCGCACACTATTCACCTTGCCCCTGGGACTCGAACTCATGACCTTGTACACACCAATACAACCACACAGTCACTTTAGCCACGGTGTAGGGTCAAATTCCCATTGCTCGGGTAAACAACTCTTGTAAGAGTAGTTTTCCCTGCGTTAGAAGTGCCAATGTGTTAGAATATGTTTCAGTGTTGTTACGTGCGAAGACGCAGACGCGACGCTATATACAAGTATAATTACAGATCAATACGCTGCACCTGGCCAAAAGGCAACAGCCTGCGCTAGCCGCTAATTGTCGTCATCATCTTCGCCCCACTGGCCTGTTCGTCAGTGGTCATCTGGAATACTGGTCCGTAGCAATATGTTCGAAGTGCCATAATTGCCGGATGATTCGCGTTCACGTGTGATACGTAGCCCACTTGTGTACACCAATAAGGCGCTGCCTTTCTTTCGTAAACCCTACCACACCGCTTCTAACCAGGTGATTCATTCGTTCCGAACGAAGCGTTGCCTTCTTTCTATTCATTTTTTCCTGTTGAAATGTCTGCAAAATCCAGCTGTTCTAATTCAGGTGAAATTCGGGGGGGAGGGGGAAGAAAATTTGCGACCCTAAGTTGATGACGTCCGGCTAGTCAACTCATCTTGAGAATCAGTAAAGTTATATAATGACGGGGCATAAAAAAAACGAACACGAATATTGAGTGAATAAGGGAGGGGAATAGCTTAGAACAATCCAGCTTTACATAAAATGTCTCAAGATGCACCACTATACAGAAGAGCGCAAAAGAGCCTGCACGCGAATGCACTCACACAAGCTAAAGAGAACAGAAATAAGCGTGTTGCCTATCGCATAGACGTTTGGAGGACCCAAGATGAAAATAACAATGTAAATTAGGTTAGGCTGCGCGGCGCATACAGGTACACTTAAAAATGAATATTTGCGTTTGTCTGTATTACTGCCTGACTAGGCACAAAGCGCTCAGCGAGTTTAGATGCATAACCATCTAAGCCTTTCAAGTGTTGTGAAATACGGGAAACGGTCACACAAAAGTGAAATTTTTAAGAATTTTTCATAAGTGCAATCATATGTGAACCCGCAATACGCACAGAGATATTATTGATTGCGAACAAAAGCGAGAGAGAGATGTGACGATCCCAGCATTCGAAGGCGACAAAAAACGGTTTCATGGAATAAGGAAAATTGCATTAATGAATGAGCATGGCGTACCGCCTTAATATGTGCGTTTTCGGTTAAAAATGTTACAAGCGACATTCCAACGCGAAAGAGCTGTTTTCTCCCCTCGCATAACTCTGGCCATCGAAACGTTCCTGGCACCGTAAGCAGCACAGTGAGAAATTTTCTATAACGCTCAACCGTGACAGGTTTGCTAAGGGCCACCACAATATCGATATTGCAGGTCTTAATGCTTAGCTTCGACCTATACCAGCTTCTATCCTTATGGCGCTAATTGCGTACGCTGTGAGTAAAGAGAAACAAAAACAAATCGGAAACAAATCAGTCACTCGTATGACACAGCCCGAATAAAAACTTAGAAAAAGCGATGCCTGTCAACGTGCGGTAAAGCTGCGAAAAAAAAAAGAACTGGAAAGCTCACGAATACGACTTCGTCAGAGACTGGCGGCCCTTTTCCCGGATTCTATCCATCGCCGAGGTTCTTTTATTTCTTTAGTTTTCGCATAATGTCCTGAAGCTTTCTTCCACATTCTCTGCAGTTTACCATTCTCATCTTTATCAAGCAATTATTTATTTTGTTTAGAGGTCTCAGCGCGTTGGAGATTTACGCGCTGCGTTGCGACGTTTGAGCGCAATTGAAAGGAGGTGGAAAGAGTTAAACTGACTTGGTAATGGTCACAAGTCATGCACACAATGGCAAGTACGCGTTTTACGTCAAACGCAACGAACGAAGAGACGCAGCACAGAGATAAGTAAATTCAATCAATTAACCTTTCCAGAGGAAGAGGCAGCCGCAGATTTATCCCATATATATATATATATATATATATATATATATATATATATGTGGGATGTGGGACAACTCTGCTGCTATGCGGCGTAGTAAAAGACGAGCAAAGATACTGCTCCGGCTCCCGCATCACGATAGCGATAGGAAATATATAGAAAATTCAAGTGGCGATAAGCAAACGTTTTCTTGCTCCTTCAAACACCGACGAGACGACGGATGTACGAGGAGAAAAACCAAAAGATGAGCAACGAGAAACGCCACCGTATAACGCCGAGGCGCACCGCGGGTTGTATTTCCTCAGATCAATGCGTGCCTATGGTCACGCGCGCGCCGTTTGGTCGAGCGGAAATTGCGTATTGAGCTTCGAAGCGCCGATAGCTGCGGCTGACCATTAGACGGAGCGGTCCGCCTGTTTAGAAAAGGGCGCTCGAAGGAAGCGATAAGGAGGGAGCATCGGTACGCAAAGTCTGCAGCAATCGGCTCAGCGTTTATACGAAGCTAGCTTTAGCAAGACGCTGGGTTAAATTGGAACATTCTTCTGATTTCTATATCTAGAGTTTTGTTTTCTCACTAATAATTTGCGCCCAGCGCTAAGTTATCGCAACTACAGCTTTCGCAAGGTTCCACCGCTCTAGATGGAGCGCAGCAAACAGGAAGCTGTCGTATTTTGTTTCTTCACTACAAATGAGAATCACGGCTGCGTACGAGAATGTATGTAAACACCAATTGGAATGGTACCTTTTCCTTCGCGAATCCTAAATACAGATGAGGGCAGAACGTTTTAACAGAGGGTGAACAAGGCAATAAATTATCCTCGTAGCGTGTTTTGTTTATTTACTAAGCAGTCGGTGATTGTTTGTATTCTGCACAAGTACAGGAAGCGTAAGCAGCTTAGCATTTCGCTGAAGAGACATGGCGTGACTCTTAACGGAGGAAAAACGGGTAGTAGGGAAATAAAAATAAAATTACGCACTCGCCACGTCGCGGTAAGTACAGCCATAAGGGTGTTGGTTTCCGCCACGGGTAATCACTCTTACCGTTAAGGTTATGAAAATTTTATTGTGCGCCGACAGCTAGATCGAACTACACCTGCCACGAGGAAACCTGTAGTTTCGAACTACGTAATAAAAACGGACACTTTGCGCGCATTGAAATATCCGGCACTTGAGTTTGAGAGTGATAGCTATGAAACTTCACTACAAATACAATTCGAGCGTCCTCTGTAGCATATAATCAAATTTATTTGCTGATAAAAGTTGCTAAAAAAGCCATTCTTCCTCATGACCCATTCAGTCTTACCCTAAAGCAACCGCTTGGGGTGTTAGCCACGGAACAAAAAAGAAAAGCCGTTTTTACACCCATTATATTGCTAAAATGTTTAGCGTGTGCGCATCAAGATATACGAATATCAGAGGCATGCAGAACTGAGAGCTATTCGACAGTTATTTTATTACATGCCACTCAGCAAACTGAACCTTCACACATGCAGCTCTGGGACCGATTGTAACGTACGTTCCCACCTATCTAAATCGATGTTGTTCGCAAGACAAGTTCAAGCAAAGCACCGCTCAGATTCTGGTAGAATACATAAGCCTCAACTTTGCTGTTCATATTAATTCGGGACAGGCATGGCATAAATGAGAACTGTAGAATTGCTCTTTCTCGAAGAATCCAGAAAAATCTATAGGCATTAGCGCCCGGAAAGATATGAAAGGTGGGATCACTTCTCATGGTGGCGATAGTGTGATGCATATGTTTAGTGTAATATCCCGCAACTTCACAGTGTAAGCCCCAGGAAGGAAAATAATGCTCAGGAACACTTTGCATTCATGTGATGACCAGTCTTGAGCATTGCACATATATGTAAACATTCGTTCAGTTATATGACTCACGTTTCTTGATCATCTAATGAGTTTCTTAGCGAACTCACTGACGTGGAGCTGTTGAGGCGGTGTCCTTGGCAGCGAAACTGTTTGTGCCACTAGAAGGGTTGAAAAAATTTACATGACTGTTTCACGGCTTTCTGAAGAATCTAAGCTTATAGTCTGAGAAAATATACAAAATGTTAGCGGCGATATGCGTTAGCGTTAGCGTCGGTATTAGTTAGGGGTTCAATGAAAATTTCTACGCCCTTGTTTTTGGCCTGTTTAGAGATTTCATATTGCTATGGAACAGTATTTGGAATGACGAAGAGGCGAGCAGTGAGGAGACGACGACGACGATTGGAAGCTAACGCGGGCTGTTTCCTCTTAGCCAAGTGCGGCGTATTCCCTTGTAAATATACTTGTATATAGCTTTTCGCCTGCGTCTTCCTACGTAACATATCTGGTGGAGGTGCGGGGTATCGATCCCCGTACCTCGTCACGGAGCTTCGCAGAGGACGGTACGCCGAGCCTTCCTTCATGGCTCCCGGCGATGACAATTCGACTCAGCCGCCTCCGACACCAGTTCGACGACCTACATCACTCTCCCCGCTCCCCGTGATCCTGGCGTATACTCGGGCAAAAATGGGGAAGACGTTGAGGACTAGATCAGCCTGTACAAACACGTCAGCCGCAATAACCGGTGGGACCCTACTATGATGCTCGCCAACGTAGTCGTTCACCTCGGTGGCACGCCTCGAGTTTGGTTTCGGACGCACGAAGATGAGCTCACCAGTTGGGATTCGCTTAAGCAAAAGCTCCGAGACTTGTTCAGCAACCGATACGGTCACCAACTTGCCGCGCAGAAGGCGTTATCCAGCCGTGCGCAGACGTCAACAGAGCCCTACGTCACGTGCATTCAGGACGTCTTGGCTCTGTGCCGCAAAGTTGACGCACATATGACTGAGTCCAACAAGGTTTCCCGCATCCTCAAAGGCATTGCCGATGACGCCTTCAACTTGCTCGTTTTCAACAACGTGGCGACGGTGGATGCAGCTATAAAAGAGTGCCGCCGTCTGGAACTCGCTAAAAGCCGACGTATCAACCAGCAGTTTGCCCGTCTGCCCAACACCTCAGCGACATCTTCCTGTGCCTATGCTCCTCGTCCCAACAACACTGGTGATGTTACCAAGATTGTCAGGCGTGAGATCGAGGCCGCCTATCCGGCTGCCTTCGACTCCAGCCCCACCAACGCACCTGCAATCACGGTTTCCCTGATACAGGTAGTTGTCCGCCAGGAGTTCGAAAACATGGGTCTTCACCCCATCTGCTCGGCCCATCGCCCTGATACCCACCCGGCTTCTTCGATTCCACCCCGTCCCGCATCTTCTTACAACCACGTTTCAGCGACCCATCTGAATGGCGCGCTGCTGACGACAGGCCGATTTGTTTGCACTGCCATCGAATCGGGCACATTTTTCGGCACTGTCGCAGTCGCTGGAGTTCCCCGAACCGGTCTACTTATACTGCCTACTCTCGCCTATTCACAGTCATCGCCCACTGTCCCCACGATATCATCCTCGGCTTAGACTTCCTCTCCGCACATTCTGCTCTCATCGATTGTTCCGCCAGTACTCTCCGCCTTGACCTGCCTGTTCTGGATCCCGCTGAACCACACCCCAGTCGCCGCAGTTCCGTCGACTTCGCTCGCTTTCCACCTTCGGCACTGACTTACGTTGACTTAGTGTCATCCCCACCAGTGCCGGACGGTCACTACATCGCGGCTCCTATGCAAGGCGTCCTACTTACACACGGTATCACAGTACCTCATACAATTTTATCTATTGCGGCGAATTGCGTCTGCCTGCCAGTGGTCAATTTTGGCTTGACTACACAAGTGCTGCAACGCGGGATGTCTCTGGCCCAGCTTTGCTTATTCGAGGATCACTCAGTAGCGTCAGTACTCAGTAGTCAGTAGAGCACTCAGTAGTACATCGCATTAATACTGGCGATGCCCCTCCTATTCATCGCCGCCCGTATCGAGTGTCACCGGCTGAGCGTCAAGTTATAAAACTTCACACATGCAGCTCTGCGGCCGATTCTAACGTGCGTTCTCATCTATCGAAATCTATGTCGTTCGCAAGACAAGTTCAATCCAAGCACCGCTCACATTCTGGTAGACATCGGGATATGTTTCCCAATGTCCCGATTGCCCAATTTCCCAATGAAAGGTCTGTATAGCGTAATGTATGGTGAAATTCTAGCGTTTCCGGCTCAGTTAGGAGCGCTGAAAACAATTATTGAGGCCACGTTTGTTCAGTATATTCGTGTGTTAGGAGGTTTGCACTAGGTTTCCCCGGTGTTCTCGGTGAACTAAGTTAGGCACCTGGTAAAAGTAACCGACAAGTTTGACATCCTGTGTAGACTATATATAAGTTCAAAATTTTCAAGGAGCATTGACTAATTTTGGCCTTAGCAGTAAATTAGGCGTGCAATCAATCCGGCGTTTTAGGAGTGTGTTTTATGAACAACGCAGAATTTATCCCGTTGAATTATAAACGCCTCTGAGATCAAATTAAGTGGTTGTGGAGGGGAGATGAGGGGGTTCGGAGAACGCGCTATCGCGCTTAGTATGAGCCGCGAGGCGCGTGCCGTGGCCAGGGTGACGCTCTCGTGAAAAAAATGTGGACAGGGTTTCGCCACTACATGGACGCGCATACCCACCCGCATTTCATCCTCTGCTTTCTTCGCTGAGTGATGATACACAGGCCGCTGAGCTCCAATATGCAATATATATATATATATATATATATATATATATATATATATATACAGAGAGAGAGAGAGAGATAACTAGGATAGTTTATAAGTTAGGACAGCGGTGCGTCATGACGAAGCATGCGGCGCTAAGGGTCGCAGACCAAAGCTGGAACCAGGGCGCCCTGTGGATTGCGGCAGCCGAGGCGGAGAGTGTATCTTGGCGCGTTCGCATACTTTATCGGATGTATGCAAGCAACCCATGGACCAATCCGTGTACCAACTTTGTTGTACACGTTGCCCCTTTGATGTCGTGAAATCGCCGCTAATTTATTCTAAATAATGGCACGCTATTTACACTTACAACTTGCGCTAATCCTGACTTCCCGTCACCGCAATACAAAGCGTACGCTTGAACGTTTAATAATAGTGGATTGCGCTGAAGTGAATGCTTACAAGACCTTCGTCTACGATGGGGAAGGACAAAGTGGGAAAGAAAGACAAGTAAGAAGGAGAATCTGTTTTGCGCAAAACTAGCAGAAAGAGATAATTCTCGGTCACACGTTCCCTTTCGCTGTGCGGTGCGCTGCCATCAGCGGTCGGCTCGCTTCCCAATTCAATCGAAGCTGCGTCTTCTTACTGACGCGGCATACCGCACCGTGACGTTGTCGTCACCAGTATTCCTCAGTGTTCGATAATGGATGCGAGCAGATAGGCGCTACGCAAGGGCCAATGAGCACCGGTCATTGCGGATTTGTTTGTTTTGTTGTCGCTTTATCTCCGCGCAATAAACGTGAGCACGAGCGAAATATGAATGGCGCCAGTTTCATAATTGAGTTTTATCGACCAGACGAAAATAGGCGTGCCCTTCAAATTCTATGTACCTTGTCCATATACTTGCGTTGGGGCTACGAAGCAAATTGCTTGCGAGAATCGATAGGATCGCTCGTGGAGTGAAATGGCTTTTTTATTTAAACAAGGGCTGCGCTACTTTCATTAGAGTGTGCCATATATTAAATAGAATGTTATGCCTTTATCAGCAACATCTGCTTGACACCTCTGCATAGAATTTTGCGTCCTGACTATTGATGAGCAGGTACGTCTACAGCAAAATAGTATACAGTAATACGTGCATCTAAAAATGTAGAAATGCTCTTGACTTAGGACAGTTTTGAAAATCTGCTCCTCAATCAGCTATATTGCTTCAAATGTTGTCTTTTACGTTATTCGTCCATTAACTGTTTATTCATTCAGTAATTTGCTATAGCCCTTCAACGAACACACAGGTCTCTGCATATGAGCGAGTGTGCGTTACGGACCGTGAAAATGCGGAATTAACAATGCATGAGTTCGCCTCAAAAAATAAAAAAAGCTATATTCGCCAGAGACACTTAAAACTGCTTAGGTGTGGGAATGCGAAAGCGTTATCACCACGTTGGTGATTTTTTTTCTTTCTTCTTTTTTTTTTTTGCGCGCGTTTCTTCTGCGCCCAAGCTCTCGTCTACGTTTTAACTGTACCTCGATGACGCTAAATGAAAACGCACCAAGCGTCTCAACGTGATCGCTTACCTGGGAAGGACCGCTCAGCAGCATGTATATGGACATTATTTCTTTTTTTATTTTATACGCTCATTTCACGCACTCACGACGTGGTGCCACCTCTTACCCATTGGCTACACCGTCGCGTGCCCAACTACGCACACTCAAGGCCACGCGTTCGGTTAAACAAATGAGCTGCGACATGACGTGCGCAATGACGCGCCCACTAGGCACGTCTTCAGTCAGGCACCTCGTCTCGCACCTTGGATACCCGGGCTCGATTACCACCCAGACCAAAAAGTACCTAATATTCTTTTCAAAGGCATTAATTTGACTTTGTTTACAGGAACCTGCCTGGGAAATTTGACGTCAATTCGAGTATTTTTCGATGCGGTTTCTCTCTTTGCCGTCGGCCATTTTTGGCACCATCATTCTGGCACGCCGCCGAATAAAACGCGGAATTTTCGCGTAATGGGGCATATAATGTTTTCGCATTCATAGTCTGGCTCACGAGTGCAACTCGATAATTCCCGTGATACCGAGCCGGGAATGAGTAATTTGTAAACGAGATGACGCTTTTTTAATTGCTTGCATCTGCCTAGCCGAATAACATCGCTTCTTCTTTTTTTTATCTCTGATATTTCAGGCAACATCTCGAGGCATCGATTACCTCCTGGAGAGCAGCACAACTGAAAAGGCAAGTTATTTTTGCGTTCCTTATAATTTTGAAGAAATATATTCAACAAAAAGAAGAAAATACGCCAATATAAGGAATTCAGCACAGATCTACATTACTAAAAAAAGAAAAGAAAACAAAATAGGTCGGGCTTAGCACCGCGAACACCTAACCTAAGAATACCATACTTAGTGACATCTCGACATTTGTGGGCGCAACGCGCAACCTTGCACTTATCGAACTGTCGATTCTATTACATTTTACAAGCTTCAGACTTTGAGCGCAGGGTCACGCGCACTCGTACGTTCAATATATCTGGAGTTTTCTGTTAGAAGCCCTGAAAGTGGGTGATCTGTCCACCGAAAATCCTATAAGAAAATGCATGACCGATGGTGACATTGAATCTGCGTGTTACAGCACAGCGGCCCAATTATCTTACCATTAGGCAACGATTGCCCTCATGCATCTCGCGTACCAATGTCGCGCTTTCAATGCCAGTCTCTCACATTGTTCCATCGTGACAGCTAGCACTTTGATGTGTTGCGTTAGACTGCACTGCGTTCGGGATCCACCCGTAATTTTCCTCAGCAGGACACCTGCAAGATGGGGGATACAGTTCTTTCTTCTGCACGGCCACATTGTTCGCTTGCCATACGCTAACGAAGCTCGAACAGTGAAAGTTACAACCTACTTGTGCAGCCGCTGAAAATGTATCAGCGTCAGGATGACCTGCATTGCCATCAAAACACCGAAACGCAGTTCTCTTTAAAAATCGTCTGGCCGTTAAACGGAAGCTGTCTGTCTAGCATACTGGAGCGCTCATCACCTGACAAAACAAAACAAAACAAAACAATAGAATTACAATTTGGAGAGAGAGAGAGAGAAAATGATAAATCAAAGGTAGGGAGGTTAACCAGTTCTGAGCCCGATTACTTAAATTTGGAAGTTTCCAGATATTTAGTAAGTTCACTTTCACAATTGCGCGCGAGCCTTGGGCTGATATCGCCAAGTCACGTGTAATGACTTAGCTTCAACGAAATAAAAGCTTACGAGTACTCAGGCGACTACAAACATGGCAGAGTTGATTCGAGTAATGTGAAGCTTTTTAATATACAGTTACTTTCTTAAATTTACGCATCTTTAGGTTGGAATACTCATAGCTAAAACAGGGCTCGTTGGCCATATATTCTGGAAGAGGCATACTTCTGTGTCATTCCTATATAGCCATCGTATTTTGCCCCACTGGAAATTGATCTATGGACGCGAAGTGTAGGTGTTGAACGCTCACTGCACTGGTATCCGTGGCACGTTGATTACTTCAAAACCACTGATATTGCGCAAAAATGCTTCGAGGGAAGTCGACGTCCTTGCGGGCAACATTTGCGAATCAGATTTCCGTGAATACGGTTGGATCCGGTCCGGTAATTTGCAGCGGCCAAGGTGTTGGCGGTAATGGCGAATTTCAATTAGGGTGCCGTTCTGTCGACGACTTTGGCCGGGAAGTTCCTGCTAGCCGCCACAGACGGGGCGCAAATTGATTAGTTTAGTGCGAGCGGTTGGGTTCACGATACGCGAAGAGGAAGCGCCATTGAAGAGTGCGACTCGTGTGAAACGTTTAACTCTCCTTTGTGATTCACAAGAAGCAGCGGCCACAGCCGTGGTCGGGCTTAAAAAGAAGCTTTGCTTGCGGCAACTTTTATCTAAATACGTGTGAACGGAGAAATCGTTTAGCTTGTCGTGCGCTGCACCGTGTTTTAACGTGGCTTGTAGAATTCAAAAGAAAACCTAAATATGTGCCGAGTGTAAGGAGCAATATCTTTTTTTTTTTTTGAGGTCAAGATTTTTTTAGTCCTGGGAATTTCTTAGGTATCACAGGATTTTTAAGAATAATTCAAGCATGAAGTTTAGAAATTTGTAACCGAGCATTAAAGAATATTATCAAAACATTATTAACTGCCTGCTGAGGCATTTAAAGCGGACAAAGTAGATATGATACGTGCACCACTTTGAGAGCGCTGAGACATACCACTAACATGAGCGTAAAGCTTTCGCGAAAACGTTGTAATGGTGTGTGTTGTAACGTTTCGGTTTCATTAGTGCTCACAGTGGCGGCAGACTATCAGCGTGTCGCAAATGTTATTTTGCCGACTTTGTTCGTCATTCAGTCCTGACCACGTCACGCTACGACATCACTACTTAAGATAAGCGTTCGCGGTGTCAGGACTTCTGATCGCTTACACCGGCAAAGACGTGTTGTACTTCGGTCGTGTGATTCCTGCAGTTCCCGTGGTTTCTGTGAGAGACCTGAGAAATCGATATCTGAATGCCCTGCTTTTTCTTGCACAGTGGGCGTGGCTCTTAAATAATTATTGTCTTCTCGGCGTGTCGCACGCTGAAAAATACCGTTTAATCCACCGCTCCCGAAGCAGTGTAACATTGCAGTGCGAAATTTCCAAGCGAATCCTTTGAAATTGCGCTCGCTTAGGCGTAAAAGCATTCTGACACAAGTGGCAAGTGTGCTTGACTATAGTGTGCGACTTGGACCTCTGTGGATCTCCTGACGAGGCAGGCGAGCCATTTTCAATGAAGCATTCAGTGTTATGATGTATAAATTCCTTGTCGTTGCAGTTGCGCATACACATTGAAGGCTAACTTGGTGTCTGATATTTTTTTCCTGTCTATGAACTCACACAACACGCTCAATAGATAGAAGATTGACAGAACCTGACTGATATTCTATTCGACAAAGTTTGGCTGAACACTACACTGAATTTTGGTGCCAACCAAGCCTTAGTTAAATAAAAAAAATGAAAGTACATGTCTGGAGCTCTATGGGCTATGAGTAACTTGACAGTTATATGCATTCTCTGTTCCCTTTGTCGTCACCAGTCATGTTGCTCTTTATTTTCCTCTTCCCCTTTCCACGGACGCAGAGTAACTGACTAGTGGAATGTGCGTCAGACTTACGCACATTCCACTAGTCTACTTTCTTTCTCTTCGATACTGCGATAGACTTCCTAGCATATATTTTTTTGATAATTTATTCTTTTCAAAATTAGAATGAATTTCATTCGCCAATGAAAGCACAGGACGAAAACATTCATAACGGCCATCCTCTGCACCGGCCATGTCTCTGTAGCGGCTTCGTGCAGTACAATCCTAGAACTCCTATGTCTGTATAGGGCCCTGCTTTACCGAGTGGCTTTCGCACCAGAAGCGTTCGCCAGAATAAGCATCGCCCGCGAATCCTATCGGCGAACGGAACCACACAAAACGTGAAGACTAACAGAGAGCGATTCTCGCGAGCGAAGAAAAATTTCAAGACTGTATACTTTGGACACGCGAGAAAAACGTTTTGTTGTGGCATTTTTCTCTTTAGGGAAATGTGAAGAGAATCTCATGATGTGAATTCTGGATGTAATGCATCACCGGGAAGCCCTTGCTTGACGAGGTACCAGAAGAATACGAACGCTACCAAACACGCCCGCACCAATCGGAAGCATTCAGTTACGAACATTTCCGTTCTTTCCTTCTGCGATGAGAGGGAGAGTGCCACTAGGCGCTTTCCTATATTTATTTTTTTTCCCTCGAATTACCCCCCACACCAAACACAGCTTTCACGTGCCCGAACAAATGGTAGACAGTCCGATCGTTTCTCAGCGAGGTCGCCATTTCACATCGACTTTGCAAACAAACACGTTTGGCTCCTTGGATCTGTACGGAACGCGGCAATTCGAATGGCAGCGTTCGTTCGCGTTTCCGCCGATTCGATCAGAAAGCGAGCATTCCGCACAACAAGGCGTCGGGCACGCGCGCGGCGATTCAACGACTCCGACAGAGAAGACCGCTTTCAGCGCGCGCGCGCGTGCTTCCGTTGATTGAAAAGTCGAAACGCAGGCACCGCGCGGTGCCAGACTCGCCGCGAAATTCGCCTACCTATGCGCGACGCCGACGTGGGGAAAAAAAATCGATCTTTTTTTCGGGGAGCGCAGTTCATTTCGTATGCGCTCGAATGCGGCGCGTGCTCCTCCGACGACCACATGCGGCGAAGGCTCGGCACCGGTGACGACGACGACACTAAACGAATGTAATGGCCGATGGGCGCCTCGCAACACCTCCCGAAGATTGCCGATACTGCTTCGCCGTATTGTTATAGCAGCTGCGAGCCCTTTTTCTGTTTGCGATGATGGACACAGATATATATATATATATATATATATATATATATATATATATATATATATATATATATATATATATATATATATATATATATATATATATATATGTATACATATATATATATATATTAGGCGCTCCGGGTGTAAAATTCCCCTCACTTCTGAGTGCCGTTCGTGTACCAGCAGTTATAGCTAGAAAGTTACAGTGGTGCACAGTAATTTCCATACTTCAATTTCATTCGTGGCATGAAAGAAAACAAAAAACATACCAATTACTGTTACTTTTCCGGAAATTTAAATGAAGTGAATTTTACACCCGGAGCGCCTAATATATATATATATATATATCACTGAGAAATCAATATATATATATATATATATATATATATATATATATATATATATATATATATATACATTAGGCGCTCCGGGTGTAAAATTCACTTCATTTAAATTTCCGGAAAAGTAACAGTAATTGGTATTTTTTTTTATTTTCTTTCATACCACGAATGAAATTGAAGTATGGAAATTACTGTGCACCACTGTAACTTTCTAGCTATAACTGCTGGTACATGAACGGCACTCAGAAGTGAGGGGTCCGGTCAAGGCCAGGGCGAATGAAAGGACTATAGGAGAGAGAATAGAGTAGGAGGACGGAATTTATGTGCACACTGTAGAGTGAGGGGAATGAATGAATGAATGAATGAATGAAAAGGACCCAACCTCACCAATATTGTTCAGTAAAGAATGCTTAGCCCACGAGAAAAACAAATGGATACGCTTTCGGCACAAATGCACAATTTCGCCAGACGCTCTCCTTCTGGTAATGAACTAAGCGGAACGACATCGGTTCCTGTATGTTTCCCTCTGCTATTGTCACGCACTCTATAGACTTGCGACATACATTGTGGGACGGCATTACATGCACATCAGACAGAGAACCTCGGAAGGCCGTGCTGTATTCGCGCTGCGAATCAAGCTTGAAGAGCGCGCCACATTCTTCGCCCGTGGAGAAGCACTGCTTGCGCACGAATATTCGTGAGACAACATATCCCTCTACTTGAGCGCCATGCTAGTGCATGGCGCCCAAGTAGAGGGAGTATGGTGTCGTTAAAAGCTACGGGCCTGAATGAGGCCCTTACAAGCTGAACTTGGGTGCGTGCGCGCGTATCCGAGTACATGGGCGCTTGTGTCATGACTGCATATATTTTTCACCGGACACCTGGAGTAGCGTGCCAGACGCCATCCAGGCAAACATCTGCAGCTTTTAATTAAGGACAGCGCCTCGCGGGTCTGTCGTGGGTGACTCTGCGAGTGACAATGTTCTTGGGCCCTATAACGTAAAACTATTCCAATATGTTTTTATTCCAATCTGCAGACGTCAAATTTGCGTTACCGCCGACGCAAGCGTCGGGCGGTGACCCGCTTCGTTGCCTAAACAGCCCAATGAAAAGCTCTCTCTCCCCGTTTATAGGAGGTCACCTTTGCTTTCAAAACGAATAACATTGCCTACATTGCGCGGTTGTTCTTATCCATTTGGCTGAAAAGAGGCGAGGAGCACATTCAAGTGGAGAGGGTTTCGATGGGGCCGAGGGAGCGAACTGAAGATGGATAACCGAATGTAGAAGGAGGTGCCGGAGTCTTCGATTGGTCCGCTTTCCCTTACTTAGCTTGCGGTGGCTTCTCTAAAATCGCGGCCGCGTGCAACAAAGAGTTAAACATGCCGCTAAAATGGATCCTCTGCAAAGAAGAGCTGGTAGAGTGATGTCGTATAGTTGCCGAAAGGGCTCGATAACGTGTACGGTCCCGCAAAAAAAGTTTTGTTATACGCGAATAAACCCATGCGCTCCGGCAGGTGAGAGTAGCCAGTGCCTGAGCGATTGGCGGCAGCCATCTTCTATTCCTTTCGGAACGGGGTAGTCTCCGGCTATTCAGAAAAAGAATGCGGTTTTGTTCGTCGTATTAATGCATCTTTAATGCGTACACGTCATTTTGACGCAATGAGTTCTTGCGGTTTTGCGACATCGAGTGACAGGCAGGTGAAGTGGATGCAGCCTGAAACCAATTGACCAATTGCAGAGGGTTAATGGCGAAAAGGCGTCGAATCAGAAATCAATATTTTTCTGCTGCTCGCTCGAATCATGCATAAGCGGTGTGTACATTTCATTTGAGATTGGGAGCTATCGCGGTTTTCGTGACTTCGCATGACAGACAGGCTAAGTGGGGGTGGTCCAAAAAAGTTTTTGAGCAATTTCGGCGGGCTGGTTACGGAATTGGAATAGAAAAGCTTGTAATAGCTTTGCGTTATAGCACCCCTTGTTGGCATAGCGATGATTATTATAATTATCATCATCATCATCATCGTCATCATCATGATTTATTTACATCCACTGTGCCACATTTAGTGCTCTATGCCAGTAAATTCCCACCACTGCACATCGATGAGCGAAGAGATTTTGACTTAGCTCACAAAGGCTTCGAAGACACCGATCTCTTTAAAATAGTGGGAACTCTGAAAGTATGACTGATTTCTCAGTCTTTGCAGCGGATTTTCATTTTTCAATCGGATTATTCATAGCGAGTATATGTTTCTGAGAAGAATTAATTACTGTAAGTCGGTATTTCCTAATAAGTTCGCAATGTTGAAACGTGTATTCGTGGGGGACTGTACTGTGTCCTTCTTGAAAGACTGCACCCACTGGCACAAGGCCGAAGACGTCTTATGCAGGCATGGCGGAAGCGGTCACTATAAATTTTTATATGGACTAGTAGGCGATCAGCAGGCATACAAGCCTCCAAAGTCGATATCACCCGAACCTGGGAACCCCTTGGCCCGATGAATGCATGAATCGAACCCTCGGCCTAATATTGATGAGCCTGCTCACAGACTCCTTTACATTACGAGATTACCTGCTGTACTGAAAGCGCTAAATTTAAAGTATCCGAGAAAGTCCAGATATCAAAATGTGTGCCTCAGAGCGTGCAAACTCTCAAGTAAAGTTCAAGACAACGTGGCTCTGGGCGCATTTAAAGAAAAATTAAATGTGGCACAAGCGGCGTTCCGGCAAAAGTGAGCCCATACCATATATGGATTGCGAGGTCGACGACAACCATTTCCCGATGCACGTGCAGCGCGGCATAGTCGAAATCAGAAGTGAAAGCGCCCTACATTAAACTTGTGACATGACACATAACGTAAACAGTGGAGGGTGCTATAGTTTCCTTGCCGCAGGGACTTGAACTGTTTGGCACAAACACAACGTGGTCACAACTGTCTCAAGGGGCCGCGTTATATTCCCGTCAATGGCGTCGAGCTAGTTTAGACAAAAGAGGAGACAAAAACGCTGTATGTACAGAGATAAAAAAAGCGTTTGCACATTCAACATGGTATCGTTGATAGTGTAGCCCCGTAATATGACGCCCTGTCAGTCACGCCTTTTGTCTCACCTCTGAATTCCTGCGTTGTAACTATACCCTTCCGAGGCGTGAATGATAGGCAAGTCACGCTAAGGACGTGCCATCGCTGTAACGCATCAGCGACTCCGGGAACAGCTTTTGAAGTATGCCAAGAGATGCTGCGCTTGGCACATTTGGCGCGACGCCGTGTACAGGGCACCAATACATTGCCGGGAAAAGAGTGAGTTGCGCTTGGAACGACAAGAACAGCGCGCGCACAACGACATTTTTTTTTTCCAAACAGAATTCACTCGCTTCAGCCTGCATCGTGCCGCAAAGCGCCACAAAAACGCCACTACCGGCATTCGCAGTTCCTAGAAAGCGAGCCGCGTTTTTCTGTCTTTTTCTGTTTGCGCAGCTTTCAGCCCGTTACGACAAGCCATTACGCGTTTTTGTGGTCATTAGCGGGTGATGGTTAACTATCGCGGGTAGGGCTGTCCTAACGTGGACCAGTTTTCTGTGCGACACACGCCTGCTGCAGTAAATTGAGTCGGGAGAAATTGATGAGTCGGAAAGAGTAACCGAGTAATAAAGCAGCCGGCACAGCAATTTTCGCCGCTCTTGTAGCAGCCAGTGCATGTAGCACGCCGAATCTTTCTTTTGTTTTACGTTCAAAGGCAAGAATGAAAGAGACTGACATGGTGTATTCCTGCGTTTATTAACTACGATAGCGTGGTAAGTTTCGTTACTAAAGAGCGCGCTAGCTCAAAGCCTTAGCTAAAAACAACAGAAAACACTTGAACAGGGAGAAATATAGGTACAAGCAACAAAATTAGGCAAAACGTTTCGCAATTGGTTAGAGTGAAAGAACCACGTTCAATATACTTCGAATGGAGTCGAAAGTTGCAAGTATGTGAAAATGATAGTGTAGTCAACTGGGCTAATTGGTGCATTTTATGACCAACGTAACCGCAATTTAAGTTGAGGTGTGAAAATAAACATGCGCGACACAGCGTTGTGTTTTGTATGCTTCCTCTTTTCGATTTGTTTATCATTGCTATATGTGGACTGATAGGAAATGTTGGCACCATTATTGGCGCCGGCTAGTTCTTTTAGCAGGGCAAGGAACGCGAAAGCGCAGAAAAGTGACATGCATTGGTTGCAGTCAAACAGTGCTTACATTTGCTGTTATACCCACAGAAGAAAGTACGAGGGACACTAAAATACATACACAGTTCCGTAAATGAATGAAAATGCACAAAAGAGTCTGAAAACACCTACATCAGGTCAGTCAGTTCATATCTACGCAGCAAGTCATATAAAAATATATAAGAACGCCAGACGTGAGCTACAGACATACAATTTATAATACAACCCATGGTATTCTAAGAAGATGCAATAGTGGGGTCAACTACGATGCATTTAGTAATAACCTAATATATTCTTTCTTGTTTTCGTTTTTCTTCAAGAAGACTTAAAAGTCACAAGTGCGTTGTTCTGTAGCTGTACTATTGACCGCGGTCCAAGTACTAATTTTTGCACTGAAATGTCGGTGGTCTATCAATAATAAATTTGCCTGTAGTCTTCGACTCGCGGAATCACGTAGCGGGCGCCCGAGAAGAAGGTGTTGTAAGTCTTCATGAGCCTAGCCACAATGGCGCTGCGGACTTAACAACGCGTTGAATCCTGCGTAAAAAGTGACGCGTGAATGCGGTCCTAAGCCGTGGACGGTGCAATAAAATTACAATGTTTCTATTATCGCTCAACTTTAGCTTGATGGACCGTTTATTATTTGGTTCTGTAAAGAATAACTGGCAGCACGTTCATTTTTGATCAAACCTTTTGTTTGTGCTAAGACGATCGGTTTCGGCAACAGGCTGGTTTCATCTTGGGTAGTACGGAAATTTACTTTATTTTCACTTTCGGTTTCTTGTCTACGGCGCCCAATTTGGTTCTATAACCTTTATGTACGCAAATTATGCAAAAATTATGCAAGTATGCAAATTCGCATCGCAGGCTCTGCGAATGACTTGTGGGAGACAGGCACGAATACGTACAGTGCACCCATGCTGAAATATTTCAGTTGATAGCACCGTGCGTGAAACGTCACTGACGCAGTAAGATAACAGCAATAGCTTGAGGTGAAGAAAAAAAAAATATTTCACAGGAGCATGCAAAATGTAAATGAGACGAGAAAGCCATTATGACGTTACCTCGTAACAAAACTTACATCACACGAATAACACTATTCACAAAGAATTAAAAAGCTGACAGCCCACAAGATAATCGCGCAATGCTTTCACAGCTTTTCTTTGTTCTTAGTGACTGGACCAGAGTCCGAGCATCTTATTTAGAGATATGGAATGCCTGTCTAAAAAGCGAGTGGGATAACGGGAGCAGAAGTCAGTACGTCGAGCAGCCATGGCCAGTGGAGTCCTGGAATGAGGACACCACCCACTCGACCTCATAGCAACCACCTCGATGGTTCGAATAAATGTTTTTTCTCTCTCTCTCTGGCCTGCGATGTTGATAAAGAATTTCAGTGGCGAGGAAAAAACACGGCGAGTGAATTAAATCTTTCGAATATCCCTCCCGCCGCCAATAGCGGCTTGATATAATAATGAGGGAGGCGAGACAGGGAGATTAGTCGCGCGAGCATTACAGGTTGACTAATAAGTTTTAGAAATCTATGTTCTCTGTAAAGGTTTTACTACATGCCGCGCACCTAGGCTGTGTTAAATTATGTCTCGTAAGATAATGTACAATAAATAAGTTGAAAAACAATTCCGTATTTATGTTGCACTTTATCAAGGCTGTTTACCCTTATTGACGTCACTTGGTCCCGTCATCGAAGAGCGCGCTGATCAGTGGTGCAAGCCTGGCTTTTTCCATTACATATTTAGGACTGGTTATTACGATTAAGCGGCATCCGGTGCACCTTTTGACACAGATCGTGTACGTACTAAAAATACACAGCGAATCTTGCGCTGAAAAAATAAAAGGTAACGAGAGCGAGAAAGTAAGACTTCGAGTGAGGTTACATAAGGGCAATAAAAACATCTCGCAACAGATGTTACGAAAAATAAATTGAAGATGTAAAGTCAGCTTACATGAATTCAGGAAAAACAACTCATCAAAGAGGTAACACAACGCAATTTACAATGTAAAGTCATCTCAAAACTAAATGCAAAAAAAAAACATGAAGTCGGGTCACAGATACACTTATGAGTTCATACAGAGAAAGGAACATAACATATAATACAATGAAAACCAGATATACTGTTTAGCTTACAGTGGGTGATCAAAACTAATCAACATTGTTTAACAACATTTCTTCCTTCCATAACTGCCTTTATGATGAAGCAATGAGAAGGGCGATGGTCGCAATCGTAACTTCCCATTTCGCGCCAAGCGAAAGGCGCCGTGTGACCCTAATGCCTCAGCCGAAGTAAATGAATGGATGGAACACATACAACGTCATCAGAATAGAGTAAAACATGCCAGTAGTAGCAAATGCTATATAACACCAACATTTGCTTCACATGTTTTAAGGGAAGTTGCGATCAGTGTGACGCCTAACGCACATATCCCATGTAGCTAAGACGGAGGAAGCTAAAAACCAATAAACCAACCACCCAAGCAACAAATAAAACGAATCTTTCTATGAGAATGAGATGAAACGCCGCGTGTGCTGTTAGCAGCACACTGAAGAAGATTTCGGTGCTTTTGCGTTCTTATTGGGAATATCATTTAGTGGTGATCAATCAAATAACTTTTCAATTTTTCTCTTTGTGGAATGAGTGCAGATACAAAGTTTAAAGAGCTCAACTGAAACTATTACTTTTAGTTATTTCACTACCTTTCGGATAGCTCTTGCTTTTTTTTTCGCATTGTGACGTTTGCGTTTTTCCATGGTAACGCGCAAGAGGCGGGCTGCGTGAGTTTCTTGAAGGTATCATGGTCGTTCATTCAATCACGATAAAGAGAGCTATGCAAACGCTAACGTATCAAAACAAGTGAAGGTGGAGTTTTTAAATATGCTCAACAAAAACGTTGTATCGACAGTGTGGCTGTATACTTAATAATGAAACTGCTTTTTTAACTGTTCAGAAGTAAGTACTCTATCCCTAAAAATGCAAAAATACTGAAGGCTGTGGCAGGAGGTTGCTAACAACATACAACTTGCTACATCGAAAAAGAAGGCTTCACAGTTTTTTTTTTTTACCTTTCTCTGAGCTAGCCAAGACGCCCTATATCATCGAAAGATTATTACTGAGACCTTCACAGCAAACTTATGTTGGGAGAATTGGTACGTACACTATCTTACACTATCTATCTTTGGTACAATTAACCCAGTCCGCATACGTGAGACATGCGCCCCGCGGACAAGTCCAACGAAGCCCACTTATACGAACTGGCACTGTTGTCAAGTAGTTAGTTTGCTTTGTTCACACGTGAGATCTCCGATTATGTGCCTTCAAAGTCGCCTGAAAAAATAGTAATTGCGAATTCGGTAATGAAAACGCACACGCTAGTCAATCATTTTACCAAACGCACGGATGCATGAAAGCGCTATAGTTGGTGCTGCAGGGGGGAATGAAATTCTGCTGCCTACGTCGGCGAAGTGCCCTTCCCTTTGCAGTTTTCACAACCTGAAATTCCCTTAGTGCCTTGCTTGGAAACGTACGAATTTGAAGTCTTACGATATTTTTAGTACATCTTCTTTTTTTTCGAATGTTATGGAAGGGAGAAGCCACACGATATGTTTAGAAGCGGAGCAGCGTCGGCTAAGGTATGCGCGCGCTAACGGCAACACTTTTTCACTTTTAAGGGTGTAAATTATGTTACAGTGTAGACGAAAGCGCCGCTAAGAAAGTCTCAAGAGCAACAGACTTGGAAAAACGCCTTTAACCTTGCGTAGTGTCTACACTGCTGCACGCGATCCTGCGCTGTGGTACAGTGTGCGGGGATCCCGGCTGGCTATCGTTATGTGATCGTGTGTTTTTGCTGTGTCCTTCTTCCCTAGTTTCAGCATATCTTTCTACTTTTCCCGTTATCCAGTGTAAGATAACAAGCGACATTTCCTTTTCACGCTAGTTTCACTGCTTTTCTCCTGTGCTTTCATCTCTGCCTTTCTTGGCAACACTGCTCCCGCGTTTCTCCCCATGATCGGCGACAGCCGAAGGACGCAGTGGCTAACCCGCTGCTGCATGGCACGTAACCGCAGTGCAACCGCACTAGGCCTTCCCTCCGCGCTGAGACGCAGAGAGATGGTGCGTGCAGCGCGGTTTCGTGGGCGGAGCTTGTACTAAATTGAGTGATTAATTTGCTAATAAACTGTCGAGGTTTAACAGCTGTCTCGCAATATTAGAAATGTTAGCGACCTTTCTCGCTGGCTTTGACACAACGATTGATTGTTTAATGAATATGCAGACGAAGAAAAAAAAAAGAAAACACGAGGTAAGCAAACAAGAACATACGCACACATACAT
The DNA here is from genome assembly GCF_023375885.2 of Dermacentor andersoni. Taxonomy (NCBI): domain Eukaryota; kingdom Metazoa; phylum Arthropoda; class Arachnida; order Ixodida; family Ixodidae; genus Dermacentor; species Dermacentor andersoni. The sequence goes on along the minus strand of NC_092815.1, from coordinate 128,986,354 downwards.
ACGCAATCACGAGCCCTTGGAGCCTTACGTCGTCACCCGGTATAGAGTGTACGACCCTGTATTTTTCGCACCCGAAGGCTAGCGTGTTCCGTAACATTCTGTTTAGAATACTTGTACCATATTTCGCAATGCTAATTTACTGCGCCAGTCCCCCGTGAAGCTCTCCATAATTGGGTTTTCTGGGCTCTCACGCGTACCATTGCAACGAACAATCGATGCACACTTGTATCTATCCTGCGAGTTATACTCGAGCGTGTGCGCAAATTGACCTGTTGTCCTCAACACTAGATCTTTGTTTCTATCACTGCGTCCTTTCATGGCGATGAATATAAATTCCTATGGCCTTTGCTGTGCGATATGCCACCATGGCGTCCAGTCAATCGCACGGCACCATCCGCCTGGATGGCGCAAGCGGTATTGCGCAATGTGCTGTTGAACGCGGTGGAAAGCAATGCAGTCTATCGCATTGCATCTGAACGTTGCACCAGCGCAGTAAGGCATACTGTATTCATCGCAAATCTGCGAACCCTTTAACTATCTTTCTTTGTTTCTTTTTTTCTTTTTCTTGGCTATGCGTCCTTTGCATATCTGCATAATGGCAGTGCCTCGGAAAACGCCTACATTGTACTGCTACAACACTTTCACGTTACTTTGCACAAAGCCATTCTTCCGGACTACCTAACCTCATGCAAGTTCTATTGTTTGCTGCCGGCGTATCGTGATACCGCGGCAAAGGGGAAAGGAGCGTGCGCGTACTTACGATAGACAAATTACGACACTTTTGCTCAATCGCTCAGAAGTAATCGACGCCCTCGAGCAACGACCCCAGGCAGTGACGCGAACGTTAGGCTATAAACATGGTACCTTTTAGGCAGCCGGCTCTATCGTTACGAGCAGAGTTCGATATGAAAGCTTTCAAGCGCGTAACCGGGGTAGTTGGAGAAGTATGGGAGAGGCCTTTGCCCTGCAGTGGGCGTAATCAGGCTGATGATGATGATGATGAAGCGCGTAAAAAAAAAAAACCAATTACAATAGCAAAAAAGTTGTTTGCGCGTTTACTCGCGACTGGTACTCAGTATTGCTTCATGGGGGTTGGGGGAAGGGAGGGGCATACGAACTGAAAACCTGGTGGAAAGCGTTCTTAGTATAACCACATCTCAGTGTTCTCATAACGGAGCTATTCCTCTGGCTATAAAGGCAGTTGTCCTTACTCTTCTTACCTTCCACATCACTTCTTGCAGCGGCTGCTTCTCGCAGTCATATTGCACTTACATTTTTGAACGCTCAACGCAAAAGTTTGTCAAGGTGCTGCTGGGTTGTGCAGATGAGCAGCCTTACTTTTCATTTTATTACACCTCGTAAAGGAACAAAAGTGGCCAAGCACCTGTTTTGAGAGTAACAAGCTCTGCGCCGTGACAGCAGTTGAATGGACCCATTAAAGTGAAACATTAAATCAGACTGCACTGATAAAGTGTAACTTTAATACTTTAAGTTCATTAATTTCGTGATAATAGGTTGAACAGTGAAAGACAAAACGAAGGACCAAGTATTATTTTTAAATTCAGCACCGAAACTATACAGCGCTGGTACGTCAGCGGGACATCACAAATTTCAAAACAATGTCTCGTGTTAGGGCCCCATCCAGGGCCTCAGTAAAAGTTCCTAAACTTTTTACGTTCAAGCCTTCGTTCTTTCGGGAAAACGAGGGAGTTCATTTCTGGCGATAAAAACAAACAAGACCCGATGAGGTGCCGTTGATATCCATGACGTCATGGTGGTTGGGTATGGGAATGTCATGCTTGCGTTCTCACATGTATTCTGTTTTTGCGTCTTTCTGTCTTATCAATTCTCCTCTCACGTAGAACGTGGCTTTTGTGATGTTTTAGAAAAGTAAAGCACGAATACAGCTCCAGCGATTATTTTTTTTTCTGTTTAGTGCTCTGTTAACATCTAACATTTAGCGATGACATACTGCGGCTCGATAGTGTATTAAAACTGTCGTGGAGCCTAAAATCTTCAGTATGATTAAAGGGACACTAAAGTGAAAAATGATTTCTTCTGTATCAGTAAATTACCTTTCTACAACACCAAAAGCACCACTCTTACAACGATAAGACGTTTGATAAGCCAGAAAAACCGCAAGAACGAAATGCGGGTGGCGACGCCTACTTAAGTTCCCGCACCTGGTGGCTGTGACTTCATGGATTTTTATGGCATCTTCTAGGGCCTACTAATTATATATAGCGGTACAGATTGACTACATTGTGTTCTAAAGGAAACAAATATTAAACATGGCATGTTTCGAGAACCTTTACTCAGCCAACGCGGCCGAAATGCGAAAACACACTTTGGAATCCCTGGCGTCACGCTGACGTACCGGCGCTGGTTTTTGGCGCGAAATTCAAATACTGATACTTGGACCTTTATTTTCTCATCTAATATTCGAATATTCGAACTATTTTTTTGAACTGACTGCCTGCAGGGTTGTCAAACAATGCTTCATTAGTCTAAACTGATTTATTGTTTCGCTTTGGTGTCCCTTTAAGTAAGCTCCGCATTTATAAACAGGCCAGCGAAGGTGCAATCTACCTTTGTAAAACTTTAGTCAGTCCCGGTGATAAATGATCAAGTCGCAGAAGAGAGCTAAATGCTTGACTTCAGTAGCATTGCACATGTCATCTGTCAGTGCAATATTCTACGGCCCCTTATAGGGACTTCGTTATGGTCACCCTAGATACTCAGCTAGAGATAGACAGAGATAATGAAGTCCCACGTTTAAATATTAGTTATAGTGATTAGCGTAATACTGCAGAACGCGGTGCAGTAGGTGATCGTCGTTATAGTATTTAATTAACGGCTTCACGGAAGCTGCAATTCACGTAAATTTGAACATATGCCTTGGATCTGCATAGATTTTAGTCGGTAACGTTGTCGGGCGCCTACATTAAACATTTATCAGCATGAAGCTGGTCTGGCATACACCATCGGTGCCAATTCTTCGGAAACGACAAGATATATGATCATTTCTTTTTATCCCCTGTCTTCCTTTCTTACATTTAACAAAAATCATGTTAAATGTACCGTTTTGATAAGCTGGAGGGACTTTTAAGTTCCCAGCACTTTTTCTCTGAGAACTTTCTCTCCCTTCGAAAATGTCATATAGGGATGATTTCTCAGCCATTTTTATGTTTCCAATTGCTTAGAAGCGAGTTGCCTGACGCATTTTCAGTACAATGTGCGATTTTTTCCATTCCCTTGATAATTCTTCAATTGTTTCGTTTGTTGCTTTGGTACAACTAAAATAATGGCTCGTATTAATTCCATCCGTATCGTGGCCAATCCACCATGGGGAGTATGAGCCCTCACATAGGGAAATCAAACCCGACTACTCAAGTACCATCCATACACCAGCCTGGTTATTTAAAACGGGGCGAATCAATTCTCCGAACTGTACGGCATGCAACGAGACAGGAGACATTGAGCACTTTTTGTGGTCCTGCCACCAATTCCAAGATGAAAGAGACACTCTCCTGAAGAATCTGCAAAACAAGGACCTTCCGCATGCGCGCCTGCAGCACCTTATATTTCCCGAGGGATCAGTTATAGCCCGCAAAGAAACTTCACGTCGCCTCATCGAATTCCTAAGAGAGACTGGTTTGATGGATATATGGTGAAACCCTTCAGCGGTATTGTGCGAGACGCTCGGGCGGAGCAATTGCCGGCCTTGTTCGCCAGGCTAAACCCGCCTGTTGCTACAATTCACCACCACCACCACCACCACCACTACCATCAGCGGGCGATAAACCCACGAAGTAGGGCTGACCGGTTCTAACACTTCACCAGTTCAGCTTTCATTCCGCGTAGACGTTATTTGGAGCGCACATCGAATATATCTCTAACTTCGGTGTCTTGAGCCTTAGCGTGGTACACCCTGCATGAACGTGAAAGAGAGCTTTGCACGTCGACAAAGCAGTCGTGCATCGCGCCTGCGGCGTCGTGCGCATAATAGCCTGGTCTCCTCAGCGTGCCCGCACGGTGGAATACAGCTCAGTTCGCTTCCGGATTAGAGATTTCCTGGGGGTCTCGACGACGAAGCTTTGCGCGCGACGTGGCAGAGAGGTAGCAGTAGCCACCGCGTGAGTGAGCAGCCGGGAGGAGAAGGGACCGTTTCTACGAAGACAACGAGCTTGCGAAGCGGTGTCTCCATCCCGAAAGAGGTTGCATAAAGAGGGAGCGCCAGATGGCGAGATGGGCGTCAAAGACGGCGTCGAGGAGAAAGAGAGAGATATATAGAGAGAGAGACAAGAGAGAGACTTCCCGGTGGTGCTCCTGCGAGCATGCATCGTCCCAACGTGGATTGGTCCCCGCTAACGAGACAGCCTCGTTGGCCCGGTAATCCGCTTAGTCACCCTTATTCCTCATCTCTGCAGTCGACCGTATCAGGCGCGCCGCCGAGTCCGGCCGGCGTCCAGCGCTGCGTTAACGGGACAGCCAGCGCGGCACGCACTCACTTGCCTTCCTCGAGTGGCGTTCGCACGGCAGCCTTCGTCGCGAGATAGGAGCAAGAGCGATGGCTCCTTGACGAGGCCTAAGCGCCGGAGAGCTCCCGCAAGAAGCGCTCTGGAAGATCACGCCCGCGCAGTTGACCAATGGCTCCTGCCACCGCCCCCCTTTTGCTCGACAGTCGTCTGCCGCTCCTCCTTGGTGTTCAGTTCTTGGTCCGCGGCAGTTATTCACATCTGCCTTATATTCCTCTGTATCATCCACGCACCATTTTGTATCGTTTTTGTTCCTGACTTCTGCGGTCGTTTTTCTTTCTTCTTTTTCGTTTGTTTGTTTTCCTTTATTCGGGTACCGTCAGCAATAGGACTGGCCTCGCTCTTCTTCTTCAGTCTCCGAATTGTGTTGCCAACCTTCAAGTTCTTTGATGTGTGGAATTGTCGTCTTTGCTTGTACATTTATTGCAAAGAGAGTCACGTGCGGGCGCTCCATCGCAGATTTATGGAAGTTAAAGAAACACGCATTGGATCTAAATGTTTTTAAGGATACAGGATCCAACTAACCCAGTACATTCGTCACTGCGTTGATAGACTACGGCTTCGCACTCTCTCGCACATATTGTTCATATTGACGCGTGTACTTATTTATCCTTTTCTCGGAGACTTTTCACCCACTAACAACTTAAGGTTATCGCTCAGCGCAAGACGCACCTGCATGATTGGAACTTACTGGAATGTTATCGATGGTTCTTTGCGTTGTCTGCTGTCACGGCACCTTGTGTAATCTGATCGTATGCGCGACGCGAATTGTGTAGTACTTTCTGGAAGACACGCAAGCACCAGCGATTAATTACTATGGACCTTCTATGACTCATGTATAAAAGCCGATGCACTTGACCCGCAGATCAGATTTCGGCGATCGCCGACTGTGTTCGCCGCTATCGTTGTTCTTTAAGTGTAACTTGCCTTTGTGGGCAAAGGTTCGCCCAATAAGAAGTTATTCACAGTTTTGCTGCTGTGTTCTTCCCTGTCACTACAACGTCATAATATTTAAAATGATATAATCTAAATACTTAATGTATGCAACAAACATGTGAGCATGAACACATAACCAATGCTTACTCATAAAAATTGCAAGTGAAATGCGAACGAATTGAAGTACAGAAATCGCGAATAATCACCATGAAACATTGTTCAGTGCCGCCAAGTAGACAGTTGTGAAGGCGGGAACACGGCGAACTGAAAAGCTGCAATGTCTCTTTTTGAATATCATCGTTATAACAGACTCCAAAAAAGCACTTCCTGCAATCGCTCATTTTTCATGCCCTTTCGCGCATGTGACCACTCAGCACAACTGGCAGTGTTGGCTCGAATTACTGCAAGAAAGTATCAAATCTCAGTCTTCGCATATGTCGCGGTATATCACTCTTGAAACTCACAGTTGAATGCTATGACCCCGTATCTACAGAATCATAGTTTAACCGGCGATTCTCTTTAACTCTGGCTCAATGCAGGACCAGCAGCCTGCACTCCAATGGCATATTCGGGTAGTCGTTTCGGACAGTTCTATCAGCGCTACAAAGTTCATATAAAAAAAGCAACAAAGCGTTGCTATAGTAGCATACGCGGGCTCAAATGATGATAAGAAAGCAGCATCATCAATTCCACGCATGGTTTACGTCGCAATATAGTTTTAATGCTACTCTTCACTACCTTCGTAGCACGACCGGAGCGCTCTCAAACGACCAAGAGAACATGCACTCTAAAAGGTTTGCAGTCTTTTGAGCTTACCATCCCCGAGATCCCCGAGCCGTATTCGTAATCTATATTGCCTTGCTTTCCTCTCTGTGACATTTCGTCCGTGGTTTCCGCGGAGCAACAACTGTGACTTCGTGGTAGAGTGTCCGCCTCGGCTATGGAAGGTCGTGGGTTGAATTGTCACTGCCGCAAGGCACCAACTGGTTCGTCGAAAATGGGTTGAAGCGCTCTCTCGGCCTGGCGCTTGGGTTTCTTCAGGAGTAATCCGCTTGGGAGAGGAGCCTACGCCCTTCATGTACTGTCGAAACCCTACTGAGCACACACTTGAGACACTAGTGTGGCCAGTAGACTTGTGAGAGACGTCACAGGTAATGGCGAGAGAGCAGCTTGGCGCGCAGTACAAGTTTTTGATGTTTCGGCCGCTCCCCACTGCGGCTATTTCCCATGGGGCGCCTTTGGGTCGAGAAACACCACCTAGGTAGCATAAGGCCTTTTCACTCTGATCCTTGACGTCATGCTAGTGGCCTGGTTGCCATAAAATATAATGGGGAGGCTCCCGGGTAGGCAACAGGGATTTTGTCGTCATTCTGTTGTCCTCATGCCGTTGGCCTGCAATCATCGTCATCATACAGTCGTCGTCATCACTGTAAGTTCAACACCCGACTCTCGTTATGCCGTCGTCATTATTCCGCTGTCGTCATGCCATCTTCGTCACCTTGTCATGTCACCATTGTCATCACTTCAGTATTGTCATCCCATTGTTCGGATGCCGTCGTTGCCGTACCAACTTCATCGATCCATAGACGTAATTCTTTGTTTGACTGAAAGGCGGTAACCGGCCCGCATGGCGGCCGACGGGTGTGGCGCCACCGTTGAGTACTGGGAGATTGCTGGGAGTCCAAATGCAATCACAATGCGTGCCGAACGCCCTCGCTTTCATCGTGTAATACAATGCATCGTGTAGGCGTCCCCACCGCGTTCCGATGGCACAGAAAGTGCCGGCTGCCATGTGTGCTAATTACCGCATTTGAATTACCGAACACTGCAGTATATATTGTTTTGCATATATTGCAAGTGGCTGTCCTCGAAAGCGGAATTGGAACGCTGTGCTCTTCTTGATGTGCTGTGCGAGCAGCGTTATCGGCGGAATCATTGCCACTGATTCCACAATGGCCAAGTACCCATTGAAAACCGACCTCGTGACCTTTTTGTTTGAAGTGATGGTAAAGTTTTCCAATTTCGCATGTCAGTTGGTCATGGCATTCGTGTCGGAGAACTGACTGAGTGCACTGTAATGCCGGTTTCGAATCACAGAACACAGCCCATTTTCTAGGACTTTCAGAATCAATGAATTCCAGTGCTCGACGCAGGGCCGTTAGTTCAGCCGCCATTGAGGTAGTGACATGGAATGTCTTGAACCGCAGTTTCATTCCTCGCGTTGGTATAACCACGGCACCACCAGAACTGCACGACGTAGTCGATCCATCGGTGTAGATGTGCACCTGGTTGCTGTACTTTTCATGCAAAAGAAGTAAGCTCAGCTGTTTTAGAGCAGGGGCCGGTAGATCTGTCTTCTTCTGTAGTCCTGGAATCATTATATGTACTTGTGGACAGCTCAAACACCACGGAGGAAACGCTGGCTTGGCCGCAGGTGCGTACTCTGAAGAAATGACGCACTATGTGCACCGACAATACTGCTAAATGTCGAGCAGGGCCTTGCAGCAGTGAGGCTCGCCAAGCGGTGGGAAGGGGTCCTAGCAAAATGCCTGAGATGCATACGCATTGTCTCAACGGTAATGTGCGTCGTGATTGGGTAATCCTGCGCAAAGGCAATGGTTTCAGCCGTTGATGCACTGCGTGGTAAACCAAGACACATTTTAAGGGCTTGGGCTTGAATGCTCTGAATCGTACGCAGGTTAGTCTTTCAGGTGTTGGATATTGCAGGCAGGCTCTATCGCAGGAATCCAACGAACAGCGCCATGTACATCTGTAACGTACCGTGTATAGATACTCCCCAGCTTTTTCCTGCATGGAACCTGAACAGGTGACATATAGCAGTCAGCCGCTGCTTCACGTAATTCACGTGCGGAGTCCATGACAAGTCTCTGTCAATTACGACTCCCAAGAACCTGTGGCTTCTGCTGTATGGTATAAGTCGTCCGTTGATAGATACGCCGTAAGCAGACATTGGCTTCCTCGTGAATGCCACCATTACGCACTTTCCGCATGAAATTTCAAGTCCTTGTTCACGAAGGTAGCAAGATGTCATTGTGGCTGCCTTCTGAAGCCGACCGCGAAGCTGAAGTCGTGTCACACCTGATGCCCAAATGCAGATGTCCGCATAGGTGGAAAGTCGTACGGTGCTTGGCAGGTTGTCAACTAATCCACTGAGGGTGAGATCGAAAAGAGTCGGGCTAAGCACTCCGCCTTGAGGGACCCCTCGGCTACCGTAATGCTTGGATGTCGGGCCATTTTCTGTGTGCACGTAGAATGGTCTCCTCTGTAAGTAATTGCACACCCACATATATATCTTACCACCAAGTCCGACAGCTTCTAACGTGCTAAGGATGGCTTCATTGGTGCCATTATCATAAGCCCCTTTAACGTCTAGAAACAGAGCAGCAAGACGCCGCAAGGCAGCTTCGACACCTGGCACGCAGTCTCACACTGACCGAGTGGAACTCGCCAAACTTACGACTTACACGACTGCATCGACTAAACCCCTCCCTGTAACTCCGACCTCCACTCGGACTTCCTCGACGTGAAGCTACGCTTCTCTGTCGCCTTTGGTTAGGAGTTACCGTCACAAAGATATACTCTACATTAATTGGAGTGACTGACAGTGCAGCATGCGAGGTCTGTGGCACCGAAGAAAACATCGACCACCTACTTACTGTGCCACTGTCCACGATATGCCCCAGAGAGACAAGAACTTGCCAAAGCTTTCCAAAAGCTGGGCAATCGGCCACTTTCTGTGCAGGTGCTGCTGGAACACAGTCCCCATCACCCGTCGGCCCATAAAGCGGTGAAGGCGCTTTTGTGCTCCTTAAGGACGAAGGGCTTGTGCGACCATCTGTGACTATTAATGCAATTACTGTAAGACCACACGCGTAAGCAAACTCACTGCAATTTCCTTCCTTCCTTCCCTTCTCTCTCTCCCTGTGATCTTTGTTTTCCCCTTTACCATTCCCCCGGTGTAAGGTAGCCAACCGGACGTTATTTTGGTTAACCTCCCTGCCTTCTACTTTTCTCTTTCCTCCTTGCCAGTGGCTGTATTTTGACCAGGCTATCACTGCTATCAAGTTACCGCTCGGCGTTAGACACATCTACTCTCTCCGAAAGTAATTTAATGTTGTCGCCGCTTCTATCGCAAATTGTCCAATCAGGTATTGCGTGCGAAACAAATAGCGTTGTACCTTCCTGAATTATATAGTTGGTGGTCGGGCACATTCGTGAATGTAGCGAACGGCATAGCTATAGTCACCGGCAAAAAAGCAAAGCCATGTGCATGCGCGTGGATATATTCGACAAATTCTTATCTATGGCCGGCATACCTCTTGTTTATTGATTCTGCGAGAAATTTAGCTCTTGTTATGGAGTGGTTTGCAGCTCGCTAATTGCAGAAGTGCGTGCTTCAGCGCGCGCTTAGAGGGTCATTGCCATCATTCGCAGATGCAGGGCATTGTGCGGATTAGGGTGTGCAGAAGATTACGCACCCTTCAAAGCCTGGGTCCGGACAGAACCAACCAAGATGCCTGGAACGGTCGCCCCAAGCATTGCATAACGCATTCTACAGAAAGTACAGACCAATGGTAAAAGTTGGGAGAGGCGATGAGGGTCTAGGGCCTGAGCGCGGAGGTCAATAACTTGGGTGACTGACCACTGATTGTCTTATCAAGGCATCAGGATTGACTTGATGTCCTCATACACCAGCTCAGATCGGTGACGCAATCCACCCAGGGTCGCATCAGCATTTCTCGAGGCTGACTGAACCCGTATCACCGGCAATTAATTGCAAGCAGAATCTTGCAGCGCGTAATAGCATTCGTGTACGGCGAGTTGAGCAGCATGTTTCCTGTCAGTCGTGCGCTTTTATGAGTTGCATTAGGTCCGACCATCGGCTGAATATGAACAACGGATTACTGATTACTATAAGAAAAAGACCAAGAATCTTCTCGAATGAATAATATTGATAGTTGTACAAAAAACGGAGAGAAATCATGACAGTGAGTTTTCTTTTGCGTCCACCTCATTGTATTCCTCTAAATGCTGATAGATAAAAAGAGCGGAAAGAAAGAAAGCAAATCTAAGGGGCTCAACCGAACACGCTAGTGGTTGGCTGCCCTACACTGATATGAGAGATGAGGGCAAACAAAAAAGATTGAAGGGAGAGTTGAGGCAATAAAAGTGCGACGGAGGGAGCGGGATGGGAGGGGGGGGGGGGCGTCGAGGGGTGCAGATACCGAGATGACGCCCGTACAATCGGTCATTGTAGCCAGGAAATCTTACTGGGCTCAGCGAAAGCGCAAGACAAGCAATTTAATTGATAACCGCAACAGCTAGACCATGCATATTATGCAGCATTGGGCCTGAAAGGTATCATTCTACGCTATTTTGAACTTAAGTATCGACCATGGGTTATATCTTTCTCTGAAGCTTTAACCAATGTGCCTGCATGTCTAGCATTGTGACGTATTCACAGTGGCCGTAAATCAGTTAACGTTGAGTCACGTTGAGACACGCAGCCTCCGCAACGCGATGCCCTCTCAGCGAGTGAGCCTACTAGGAGGATTTCGTCGAAGGTTTCCTGTTTCCGTTACTCTCACGCTACCGCGAGCGAAATATTTATTCTGAAGTTGAGACTTTAAGCACTGCACAGCAAATTCAGATTTTGTGTTTATATTATATTGCATGACAAAAAGAGAAAGAAGAGAAAACATCGCTATAATGCTTCTTGCAGCTATACACTCACAAATACGGCCCACGAGTCATACCAACAAATACTTGTATTTGGGTATGAAGGTGGAAAACCACGAGTTGTTTGCACTGTGGTGACGTGAATATGGATCAGTGTAGGAAATGTCACGAATCCGACATATCTTCTCCTGCATGAATATGATTCACTCTCATGGCATGTGTTTTGCTGGATGGACAGCAAACCAATTTTGCAAAACCGGTTTCATGACTGTACACATACTTACGCACCCGCACAAACACACGCACAAACACACTCAAACACGCACACGGAAAAGTATAACGTCACCCATGCGGTACTCCGAAACGCCGTGTCAGCTGCCGTGCTTGCTGGCGTGACAACAAAGCCGGCGTATGTGGAGCACAAGGAACCCGTTCTGGCACTCGTATGCGCCAAGGATGGGGCCCATAGACAATAACCTAGGCACGCGTCAATTCTTTCGTACGAACGTGGTCTATGTCGAAATCGTCCGCATCTCTGTGGAGATATCTCTGATCAACAGCTTGTACAAGCCACTTCCTTCAAGGCACTTCGCTCTCAAACATGATGACACCGCATCACCATTCAACAGAGGCCGTCATTTCGCTTAAGAAATCAGCATCCCCTTCAACGCGCATCTTATTCCCGGAGTTCAATCTCGATCATGCATCTCTAAAGCTACCGCGAGCCCCTGTTTATTGAATGGGAAAAGAACTGGGAAAATATGTGCAGTAGCTCTCGAACGCCTTTGATCGACGTTTGTGGGCGTGCTTCACGTCGGCCTCCCCTCTGACTCGCGGCCTCTTTTGCAGAACAAAAGAGGATTTGAATAAAAAGAAAAGATATATACCGAAAAATTCAAGACGTCGACGCTTCAAAGCTGTGTGGAAGTCAGGCAGGATGAGCAAGACGAGCTCCCCTTTGTCCTCGCAGCCTTCGGTGTATGTATATATATATATATATAGCTCAAGGCTTCCTTTTTGGTAAAGTCATTTGTTCAGCGGGACAATGTTAAAGGACCCAACCGGCTGCCTCAACCAGCTCGCCGCGGCGAATTCCACACCTTCAGCCTAAGGCCCGAAGCCTGAAGAAACAGCAAGAAAGCCAAGGCGCCAGTGCCGCGAAGACCGAGCGTCGCTTCCCGAAAAGAACACCCGCCGCCTCCGCAGTGCGCCTATACACTTGCTTGGTGGCGGTGGCGTAGGCGCGCACGCAGCCATTGTTCCTCGCGTTCGCCTGGAATCGGCGCTGCGCAGCAACGGCGGCGTGTGCCCCGCTGCTATAGAGTGAGGCATGATGTAGACGGCTACGTCTCCTGGCGATGCTCTGCCGAGCCTCTCTAATGAGCGTTCCGGGTAATTACCGAGGAGGGGAGAAGAAGAGAAGGTGAAGAGCCAGACTTGCGTGGCTCGTGGGAGAGGACGGCGCTAGTTTTCCCGTTACCGAGGTTATAGCCTCTTGCTCTTCTTCTCCTTCTGTTCCCTGCAATGCACGACGCGCATACGTCGGTTTTATCCCCTCCCCGCCCACCCCATCTTGCGTGTGGCCGCATTTTTACTTCTTCCGAGCGTCTTTGCGTACGCGTCGCACAAGACCGCCGTGCTTGTGTGTACCTCTTTTGCTACGGGCTGCCTTCATCGTGCGCCGTTGCTGCCTTGCAGCTACAGCGGCCGCCTATTGAGGGAGATAATCAATGGAAGATGTCGCACGCATCGCCTGATGCGGGTTGGTTTCTCTGGTGACAATGCGCCGCTATGGTGTGGTACAGCCGCCTCTGGTTCCTGTTGAGCAGGCGTGCGCGTGGCAACGGCTCTGTTAAAGCTCTACTGCCTTTGCACTTGTGGTCTTTAGTGAATGGGCAGTCGGCCGTGCTTCGCGAGCCTAATTAAGGGAACAACTTTATCTCTTTCTTCATCTCCATTTATTGAGAGAGAGTGTGCTGTAAACAACACACGTTCGTTGCTATTGAGCCGCATTTGAATCAGAGCATGCCTTCAGTATTCCGTTGAAAAAATGCAGCAATGTTCTGCAGAGCATGACCTAAAGGAGCGTAAATTGCGGAGTTTTACAGCGAAGCTGCTTATGGCTAGGGTTCCGTGTTTTTTTTTTTCGAGTCCGTCAACAAATCTGCGTGTGCAATAACTTTGCTCCCGAATCTGATGCAAAATCGCTTCATTCTACGCAAAAGTGTATACGTCTCATCACTTGGATATGCATTTTCTGTAGATTAGTTATTTCTGTAGCAGTGATGTAGTTAAGCATCATTTTAAATATCGACAGACAATCAGATACATTTTTTTGCTTGCTTGCTTACGAAGTATGAGCCATTGCTTAAGGGGACGTGAGCCTTTTATTGTCTTACGTGACGGACAAATTTCTCGTTGGGTGGCATAGAAATGCTTACGCATTTAATAACAGAGGTGACACGAGAATGTGTGTGCGTACCTATCGTCAGTCTTGTTTTATCAAAACTTTCTAGAAAAATTAATGAAAATCGGCTACTAACACCACTCGATTATTACGATGAGTTTCATTTACTTTGTATAATTGGGTGGTTCACAATGAAGTTTTAAATGTTGTTGACTTCTCGTCTGCTGTCAAAACATTGGCTTCCACGAGACGGAAACGGACAGACCCATGTTTGTCTGCTAGGATAAAACTACAGTCCTTCAAAGTTTCATTAAACTAATGAACTAAGACGTAGGCTCAATCGCAAATTATAAAAAAAAAGTGTTTTGTTTCGTGCATTCGTTTGGATTTGCTGTCAAACCACGTTTACACCATGGAGTAGGGTTGAATTTGGGAGCAAACCGACAGCTTCGCTGGTATTCCACCTTCACAGAGTGGATTAACCACCAGTTTTTTGTAACTTACCTTGACCAAATTAATTTGACTCCATGTTTATTCCATTATGGTTAAATACATGAGAAATTACCGAAGCAACCAGCAAAAATAAGACGGGGATGGCAAAGGCTTGAACGTGAAAACGCATACCAGGGGAATAACATTATTAGCTGTGGGTCAACAGATGACGACTGCCCAATGTGGAGGTAAAACAAGGTCTATTAAAACTGCTGTTTAGCCTTCTTTTTTTACCAACAATACATCGGACGCTATAACTAAAAGCTATTCAAAGCTATTCTACTCCAACCCAGCAATCAGCCCTCCACGAATCGTCCAAAGTTTTCGGGCTGTGCCTACTTGGCCTGTCTGTAACGCCACATCACATAACCACAATTACTCACCACGTCGAAGTGACGTGTACGCCTTAAAGATGCATTAGTATGCCGAACAAACTTAATTTTTTGTGAATAGCCGGACACTACCACGTTCCGAAATAAATGCAAGATGGCTGCCCTCTGACAATGGCTGCACCGAGCTACCAGGAAGAATGAACTTATTTGCGCATAAATAAACTTTTTTGCATGGCAGTTTAACGTTACTGAGTTCTTTCGTCACATATATGACATCGCTCTGCCAACTCGTCTTTGCTGAGGATCCGTTTTAGCTGCATTTTTAACCTTCCGTTGCTCGCCGCCACGATTTTCGACCAGCCACCCCAAGCTAAGGGAAGCGCACCAATCACAGACGCTTCTCATCCGGTTATCTACTTTCACTGTGCTGGTTCTGCCCCTTCGAAACCCGCTGCACTTCAGCGTGCTCCTCTCCTCTTTTGAGCCAATCAGGTAAAAGTAAAAGAAACACTCAATTTAGGCAATGCTATTCACTTTGAAAGCAAACAAAAGTAACCTCTTACAAACGAGGAGAGCGTTTCATTGGGCTTCTCAAACAACGAAGCGCGTCACCATCCGATGATTGCGTCTGTGGTTAGGCATATTTGGGTCAGGAGATTGGAATAAGAACAGATTTGAATGTTTTTTACGTTATAGGACCTATGGTAGCCCTAAGAAGTTTCCCCTTTCATACTAAATTTCTTTGCCATAACGTTGCATTTGGCAAAGCTAATTCTCAAAGAATTTCATTAGGAAGAACTGTTTACAGTCGGCAAGTGGTTTCTCGCTCACATGTCTGATGGTGACGATGAATTCTGTTCAATAATGGCTACTGGAACGTGGCTATTGACACACCTACGTTATGTAACCACCTGATCGATGTTTTCACGGCATCGCACCGAGTTCCAAGGGCAATTATCTACGTTTTAATGCTCAGAGCGTTTCGTCCGGTCGTTTTGTATCCTGTCCTGCGTAAGATTTTGCAAGACCCCTCGAACATTATTCAGTGCCATCTTGCCCAGTTTTATGCCCTCCTTAAGCATCCAGTCATAGTAACTGTCACGTATTAATTTCAGAAGTAGCTCAGTATTCAAACGGTATAGATGAATACACGTATTTCAGTGCAAATAGTAAGAGCACAATGAAGGGACGTGCATTGTGCTGTTGCAGACTACAATGAGCAAACGAAGGAGTGAGCGAAAAAAATGAGCAAACAAAGATACCGATGGTACACGTATTGCAATGCTGCATTTCTGACGATAACATAATAAATTTCACCAGTTTCTATGCGAATGTTGAATAGCGCGAACATAATTGACTGCGTTATTTACAGGCCAAAAGTATTTTGCGCTGTTTCTTTTGATTGTTCAAGAAAGCGCAAGCTTGCTTGGCATTTTTCTACCAGCGATTGAGATTATGAAGGTAATTGTGGGCAGACTGATATTTTTCATCTAACCGCTTAGGCTGCCGTCTTCCTCTAAGAGAGTAAGAATAGCAATAAAATAAGAACGCTCTTTACAGTATTCTCGATTGCCTCTAATTAATAACGAAACACCGCGGACCGAATGAGCAGACTGAACGTCTCGTCTTCTCATTGCAAACGTTTGTTCCGAATAGCGCTAGCTATCATTCGGAACTGAAGTGAGTACGCCTGTACCAAACTTCGAAGCCACCATTCGCTGCAGAATGTTGCTCATACGCTTGTATGGTCTGCATTCTTTTTGAAACAGTAGTCAGACGCTGTTTGAATCTGGCAGCGAAGGGCGCCTACAGAACGCATACGTTGCAATCACCATACAACTTCAGAAAGTATAAGTGAGTAATGTCTTCGTACGAGGGGCGGCGCTTGATTGCCTATCATAGACCGCCCTCTGTTCTCGGCAGGTGTCGCAAGAGTCTGAGAATCCTCTGTCCCTATAGCGCGCGAACGTCGTTAAACCTACAGAGCTATAGCGAAGAGAGGTTCTCAAACCTAAAAACTAAAGAAACAAAGAACCACGCACAAAAAATGAAAAAAAAAGTGAGAACACAGGAAACTCAGACGCGACCCTTATACAAGCTTGAATTCCTTCAGAAGCTATGAACTCATAACTCGCTTCGACGCGCCGTGGTGGTTGATTTACTCTGGCGACCCGCGCGGCCGTCAGTTATGTCCAACGCAGCTGTGTAATCACTTAGGTTTAGAAAGAGTAGTGGCCACTGTTCTTTCTCGTTTTCTGTCTTCTTTTGTTGCAGTTGTTGTCAAATTGCTAGCCCTGATTTTGCGAATAATGTCAGATATACTTTCAATAACGTTTCGGTGGCCAGCCGGCTCCCCGCTTCAGAAATTGGCCCCGTACACAGCTGACGGCCACTGAAGGAACGACGCTCCTGTCTAAAATAGCCGCAGGGATTAAGGCAGAACGCTAGCGCTGTTTCTCGTCTCGCAGATAAAAAGAAATAGCTGTGCAGAAGTTAATGTAGGACCTCAGTAACAGCAGAAATAGTTATTGCTTTTTATGTTCCAAAACTGTGCAATGGTGCACTTTTATGAAAGCATCTAATAAAAAAAAAGGGGCGGGCGGGCTGAGGAGAGGACTGTGTTGAATGAGAAGCGCTGATAAAGAAAGTGACGTCGCCAGACACGCTGCTCTCGCAATAGCCGGTTTCTATTTTGCTGAGCAACTCTGAGGCGTTTAGTTATTGCATCGACGAGGTCGCTGACGAACGACGTTCGACGAGGCTCTATAAGTTATGCAGTTATTTATATTTATTTTTGGGAGAGCGAAAGGCGGCTAATATAATATAAATATTTAAACCTTTTCGCGGTGCTGGTTTGTCACGGGGTTAACACGTTTTCTGATAGGGCTGTAAAATTTTTGTTGTGCTTGACAGCGAATTCATACTGCACTTGCAGTGAATGAAGCCGTAGTTGAAAAGTCTGCACTAATTCCAACTACGTGACGCGAACCTAGTTATTGCCACGAGAGTTCTACAGCGATAACGAGTAATGTTCATTTCATGCAGTTTTCCTGTCGTCTCAAGCAGCCATCATCATGTATACTTGGTGGAAAGAAGTCGCCAATAAAGAGGACATTATTTGTCCCCATCAAAGTTTCACGATATGCTTTAAAGGTGAGGGTGTTCGCCTAGTCGTGGTGACAACCAAACACCCTTTATACATATATAACGGTGTTGAAAAAAATTGATGAGTGCGATACACAGAATGAGACGGGACAGGACGATGGGCTGACTATACCAACTGAATGGTTTATCGCGTGAAAGGGGGCTTGAAAATTTTCGAAGGGGAAGAAAAAAAAAAACTTGGAAAGAAACGTATAAACAACAGTAGACCACTCGCAGTTCAAGGCAAAACGACTGAATTAATCGCAAGAACAAGCCATTCTTCTATTGCTGAGTTAATCGCAGGAAACGCTGACATGATGAAGCCATCGTTGCGATAGCATCGCAAAAACGTCGAAAGATTTTGCGTGCACTTTGCTCGCCATAACTGTTACGGACGCAAGCACTGTGGCTTACACCCGCATTTCGCACACTGGTTCAAAGTAAAGAGTTTCCTGCTGAAATTACTAGAGGAAACTGTGGCCCGGTGATCGCTCGGCTCATGGGAATCGCTCATGGGAATGATGTTAACACGTGGATTAGCCTGTTGCTCGTGCTTGAGGCTCAAGATGTCCTTACAGCTTTAGTACGCCCCATCTGGCTCTACTGGTCTAAGTGTTGCAGGACACCTATTTTAGAAAAGGAAGAAGGCAAAAAGACTTGGTAATGTTAATAATGAACCATATCTAACCATCCATATCTAACCATAACCATCGTAACCATATCTAATGAACCATACCTAACCATATCTTGTAACAAATAATAATTTTTTGTTGCATTTATAACTTATTACTTTGTTCAACGTCATCAATTTGCAATGTCATAAAGCCGTTTGGCGTCACAAGGATGTAGTTAACGCCAATCTATGCACTAGCCATCCATGCTGCAGGCTGAACCACCACGCTTGCAGTTCCCGTATATATACTAGCGTCACGCTTCGCTCTATAAAATATCCATGAAAATCTATAGTTTTCAGGGATATAAGCGACCTTTCAAGATAAAAATATTTATGTTGGTATAGTCAGCGCGGCGTCTTGTATCGTGTTGCTCTGCGTACTGCATTTCGCAATGTTCGCTCTCAAAGCATTTACCAGCCATCTCACCGAGTCACGTTACTGCAGTGAAAGATTTGAATTTATTTCAAATCATTAATAAGGACACCTATAAGAAGGAAAACTTAACAACCTGCAAAATGGCAGCGTCGGGGTTGGCTGACAAACCGATACACAGGAGCCGCAGAGCAAAGAGATGCTACCGGGGCAACAGAAAAGGCAACGGATGTTAGCGCGTTAATAGAGGACACGCGAAATTCTTCAAGTAAGCTTCCTTGCACATCTTGTTTGACCCGCACATGATGGCGGACGTCACCACAGAAGCAGAAATAGTGCAGAAGCGCACGAGCTGCCCTTGTTGCCATCTCCTTCCTGCTACATCATCGCACTTGCAAGCCCTCAGTTTAATAGTGTCTTGCGTCCGAGATCGGACACCTTGTGTAGGACAATCTAATGATGCCGAAAAGCCCGTTCCAGTATTTCGCATATCCCCTATCAAAATCCACGCCACATAGTATGACGCCCTCTAAATTTCAAATGTGGATCTTAAAGGCTTTGCTTTTGCTGGCTGAATACATCAGATACTTCGGGTTTTGGACACCACCTATTGTTGCTGGTTTCTTTGCATGAAAACCGAGCCAAGATCTGATAAAATATAGTGAGTCGTTTTGCGATTTCCGGAATAATAGAAGTATGTTCAAGTGAACGCTTGAAGTAGCACTTATTGATTACGAACACAAATAATGATACAGCAAATTGCTTCAAGGTCAGCCACGCAGCAGCGGCTACTGCTTTTACAAGAACTCAATCACAAATGCTGAAGATGGGCGTCGCTTTCTCGGTGCGCAACCCTGACATATTATATTAAATGATTATGCATAGCTACCACGTGTGTCACCTCAAGTGCGTTTGGAAAGCGGGCTCGTTAGTGCCAGGCACCTTGATGCGCCTGTCAACTCGCGCTGCTGTGTTGTCGTTGCTGTTGTTGTTGTTGATCATCCGGGGTTCTTGTTTATGTCGTGATCATTCCAATCTGCACACCTCCCAGTTAGCACACAAGAAGCAGTAGCGCCAAGAAACTGGGCTGCACAGAACCAGGCGTAGGTGTACACACTAGGTAGGTCTGGCAGAGACAACGCACAAAAATTCTTCCAGAACATGTTCCGGGCCTGCGGCTAGCTAGCCTGGACAAACGGATAAATTGAAATCATCTAAAAAAAAGTATCGGGTCTTTCCTGATTTATGCAGTCTCCTAATTGGCTCATATTAACTCACAAGTTGTTAAACTACAGCTATAGTTTGGACAAGTGGGCCATCGTCCAGCTGCTGCAGCTATGCCCCAAACACACGGTAAGCACGGGAAATCGCCGCATGCTTACCAGCTTTAGTGTGGCTTGTCATTCAGGAAACAAAATCTTCACCTCACGGACTAGGGTCGCATGCCGACTAGTAGTACAAAGCCCAGAGAAAGGAGCGCACACGATTTTAATGCAACAGCGTTGAGGGCCTCGTGTCGCATAAACTCCGGCGTCGGCTTCCCGCGTCCCGCTTCCCGCGTCGACCGTCATTTCAGTAAAAATCATTTCGAACCGCACATACCCAACCACTCTTCTATCACCAAAATTGCTCATACCTTCTTTCATTCTCTAGAAAGTTATTCCTCGAAATATTGAGAACGGCAGCCCACAAACAAATGTAAGAACAACAACAACAACAAAAGAAAGGCACCGGAAGTGCATATCTTCTATGTTAGATCTTCTCAGACTGAAATATTAGAAGTTTGAAACAATACCAGGAGATCGACACACGCAAGAGGCCGCGTTTTTACCTGAAAGCTGGCCTTCGTGTAGCATTCGCCGCCACGTTTTCCCGGTAGACTTCACGCTTACATAAGCTGCAGTATCCGAGAAGCATGAAAAGCAGTCAGAGGTATTTCAATGCCATTGCGTTCCGCTCTTGAAGGCGAAGCTTAAGCGTCCTCCAATATTCAGACATGTGTTTCACATACAAGAAAAAAAATCATGCTCATGGTTTAGATTGTGTGACAACGAGGCCGTTCGTGACGAGGAAGCTAAAGAAACATTTAGAGAAGAAAGTTGTCACTACTGCCCCCCCACCCTCTCCACGCAATGGGACATACTTTTTTTTACTCACCTTGCTGAGGTTGATAATAATACCAGACGGAAAGAACTTCGCTTCACACGTTCCTCACCCAACCGCTACCGATATAGTTGCGAGTCTTCAGCAATTTCGAGGACTTCCTTTCATGTCCAGTGATGCAGCTCGTAGAAAGCACCAGGTATTATGATAATTTTTCTTTTCTTTTTCGCTCATCTTTCGCATACTTTTTTCCCGTTCCATGGTACAGGGTAACCAACCGGAGAAATCCCCTGGTTAACCTCCGTGTCTTTCCTTTGCCTTTCTCTCTCTGTCTGTCTATAATCATATCCATGCTCTTAGTAGCTGGCAGCAACTCTAGATCTGTAACCGTATCCGCACCGGCGCTCAGTTTGTACGTGTTCATCACGGTGCACATTTCGAGCTCTGCATAGCTAGCCCGCGTTAATATACACAAGCTTGTTCACGTACGGAAGACAAAAATTTGGGCTTGCAGCTTTTGCCATGGCGCAGCACCCGTTATTATAAACGTGCGGCGCGTATGCATTGACGCGAACGCCGAGCAAACACTGATGCAAGCAATGTGCCTGGAACAAGGTGGTTGCTTAGGACAGACGACAAATGTGACATCACATGCAAACTATGCACCGACGTTTAATGGCTTGACGCCAATAATGCGTGCAAGTGCTAACACGGCCAAGCACAGAGCATTACTACGGCCTGCAAGCAGGGCTCAGAGGATGAGGTCTTCCACCCACTGTCGGTCAGTACAATAAATCGTCGCTCTGTGCAACCCGACCCCGCATGTGCGTCTGGCTATGGTTGACTAACAGGACGGCGATGGCCGCTGACGAGCACGGTTTTCTAGACAGAGGAAATCGGCCAGAACAAATACAACGACCACTTTAATACGCGTTTATTTAATAAATCCCTATTATCTGCAAGTGCACGTAGATGAGCTGATCGGCTTTTCGCGGGCGTCGCGGGCGCTGTTAGCGAAAGTGCTGGCGCTAACGGCACGTGGTGATAATATAGATCATGCTTCATGACCACTTGGCGCATAAGTGCTCGCTGTGGGGATTACTAGATGGGCGCTTGCATCACTACACTGTTTGTTTTCGACAGGGTGCGGCACGCGCGTTTTCGCGATTCTCTCCGGTATTTTCATAATATGTTCGCGCAGTTCTGCGTACGCCTGTGCTACTCATTCATTCTGGTCGCATGCGCTGAACGACCAGCTGGTGCTCTGTTAGTGCCGATCTATTCGATATTCTGGCTTCGTACGAACCTGTATAGACTTATATTAATTTTCCCGAAGGTTATTCTCTATTGTATACATACTTTACGGAAGCAATGAAATTGTCATATCTACACCTCGACAGCGCGACGGAACAGAAGCAACAGAAGACAAGACAGAGACAACAGACAAGGTGGTAGTATATTTTGTTGGGGTTGGCGCACATAAAGCGTTATCCTTCTGAACATTGTTGGTAGCGAGTATACAGCACATGTGCCGCCAGTTTTCGTCGCCTCTCTTCTTTTCACTGTGTGAAAACCGGTCGTCATTATTGATAAACCTTGCTCGTGCCTTTTGTTTTGTTGGTCCCGTCATATCACGGACACCGTGTAAATTGAACCTGTCACTTTTACCTGCGTATAACTTCCTCCCCATCATACCCTATTCATCCAGCGATCGTTTCGTCGATGTCTCTGCAGCTCCTGTGCACGTAGCTGTATAGGAGCTTGGTTTTTAATCAGCGAAATTCTCAGCTTACGACACCCTGAGCCCGCACGGTCGTGGGATAAGTCGTCTTGCATAAACGAACGCCCATCCTCTGCTCTATTGGGCGTGGTGGTTGCCTGTGCGAGAGTAGAAGCTCGACCTCAGTCTGAAGGCAGAAAATGGCCTCCGCTTGCCAAATAAAGTAAGTTGATTCTTCGACAGTGTTGGGTAGCTCACCGATCAAAAATAAAAAACAAGGAAAGGTAACTTTTCGTGTCTATATTTTCTTGAGGCCCAAAGGCTGCTAATGTTTTCAAGTCAGTTCCTTGTTCCGACTACCACGTGACGAATTAAAAAAAAAGG
This sequence comes from Dermacentor andersoni, assembly GCF_023375885.2. Taxonomy (NCBI): domain Eukaryota; kingdom Metazoa; phylum Arthropoda; class Arachnida; order Ixodida; family Ixodidae; genus Dermacentor; species Dermacentor andersoni. The sequence goes on along the minus strand of NC_092815.1, from coordinate 128,963,552 downwards.
AACACTTTACCGCACAATCCTCCTTTTTTCACGGTTTCCCGCAGTAATCTGCTTAACAGAAACTATGGCATCGCCAGAGAAGAATAGCAAATGTATAATTAGTTGGTGTATGCGTGCAGCCACCTATAATACCGCTAAAATGCAGCGGCCGTAATTTCTTTTTTTGAGCGCAGAGTTTATAAGCTCGAACCACGCGTACTCTACTGTCTCTTCATGCTTGCTATAACTAAAACCGGTTTTATGCGTCTAAAGAAACCGACGGATATGAAGTATAATCAGATGGATTACCCATTGATTCAGCATCCTGTCACCTCATGGTACGCTTTCGGTCGTTTTGTGATGAAAGGAATAGCAGGATCATAATAATGACAATGTTCTGTGAAAAATACCGTCAATAATACATATAAATAAAATTTCCGTGTATATGTCCTCTCTCTATACCGCGTTTTATCGGCGAAGAGGAACGTAGCCACGAACCAGCGCTCCGCGCCGCTCTCCTCCTCGCACTGGGATGTGCGGATTCCGTTTTCTCCCAGCGGTAGCTTGGAAAGGTAGGTGTTAAATTGGAAATTAGTGCGATTCTAACCTGCTCTGTCTCGGATTTCTGCGATGTCAGATGACTCAATGTCGACGGCCTACACTATGCTGTATTTGGCTGCAAAAATAACTTTCGAAAGCAAGCGTGAAGTGCATCTTCAACCGCGGCGACTTTGTGGACACCGCAGCTGCGATGGCAGAGAAGCGTCCGCTTCGTATTGCGAGTGCAAACAGGAAGGACTTGACGACATCGCGTATATGTTTCGGAAGGCGTAGTTCCCAGTGAGCAGTCGGCGACGAACTCGAAACTCGGCACCCATGATCAAATTGGGATGTGGAAGAACGGTGTGTATTCAAGTCGGTCAACTATTGCGAATGGATAAGTTAACTATTTCTTCGTGCACGCACATTAAACGTATTCTGTTCCAGCGTGTTCTAAGATTATTATGCTTGGCAACCAACGTTCTGGTGGAAGTTGACCGAGGACGTACTATGAAAAAAGTACGTGCCGACTAAGAAATGAAGGTGTGTTCTTTTCCATTCTGTAACCAAAGCCATGCCTGCCGTGTGCCGGCCGGCCCTAGTTCACATGGGCTCGCCCGTGCTTCCAAATCTCGCCGGGAAACAGTCGACGCCGCTCATCGCGCGCTGTATTACTGCAGAAAATAAAATTGCTGTTGCAAAGAGTAATTGCTCGCTTTCCAGCTCTCTCGAGTATAGGCGAGGTGCACTTGCACGCACAGGCATTATTTGAGACCTAAGAGTGCGCACAGTCTATGAACGCGTCGCATGCGTCTGGTTGGTCGTGGCATATTCGCGGCTACTATGATCAGCTCATTCTATCCATGTTAACAGCTCTTTCGATCAGGTTACTTTAATGTTCCTTATTTTGTAAGGCCTGATGCATGGGTGCCAGATAAACAATGTTCAAAACATCTTACGCCGAAAATTTTAGTAGCACGAAAGCTAGCAAAACATGTTTCCCCGGAGCTTCGCAGTTACCTGGATTAGGATGTACGCTGGTGCAGCACAGCACAGGGCACATGGTGACATCTGTGATTGTTCTCACCTGGGTGATACGTTAACAAAGTTGAAGGCTAGACGTACAAATATAACACATTACATGTATACGTTTCATATCGACAGTGTTTAGACTTGACTCGCCTACTATTTTGATTGTGGGCAGAGCTGCGGGAGCGCCTCTAGGCCCATCGCCGTTCGATATTGCGGCTATGCCGAAGCTAAAAGCTTAGTGGCGACCCGCTAAGAAGTTTCCTTATACAAGCAACTTGTTGACACCTCTCGGGAAAGCGCGAAAACTTGCCACTCGTCGTCAACAGCACGTTCACCGTGCACCCTCCAGCGCGATCCCACATACCAGCATGGCGCCGGACGATAGACGGCGCTGTGATGGCATAATGGTGGCGCCCTCCATTAAATGGTCCGTAGCCGGTGCACTTGCCGCACCGCTAGTGAACTATACTCCTTTTGTTGTTGAACGTGCGAATAATTCATGACAAATTCATATATATATATATATATATATATATATATATATATGTATATATATTGTTACGAGTGTACAGTGGATTTATTTACAGCGAAAAGGGTAGAGAAGACATTGGATGGTCCGAAACAGCCGATCACCCCAAAAACTTCGCGCCGCTTCTTCTACCTCTTCCACGCTCCTCCGGTGCGGTGTTACGTTTTCCTCCAGGGCAGAGTACGCGTTGTTGGTACGGTTTTAATTGTGAGACGTGCACAACTTGCCCCTTGCGTGAACGGTTGTTATCGGCCGTCACTTTAGCGATGATACAGTTCACTTCACTCAAGCGTTTGTGAATGACAAACGGGCACGAATACTTCCAAAGAAACTTTTCGCAAGGTCCCCATACCCGAACCGGTGTCCACAGCCACACGAAGTCACTGGTGGCGAATCTGACGGGCAAATGTTGTGCGTCGTAGCCAGCCTTAGCATAAACATGCGACGATAGGGTTCTGAGCCTGGCAAGTCGACGTGCTTCTTCAGTACGACACAATTTCTGCACGACAGAAGCATCGTCTTTAGGTGAAAAAGGAAGTATGGTGTCGAGAGAACTTTGAGGATGGCGAACGTAGAAGAGAAAGAAAGGTGCGCATCCTGTGGCTTCATGTTTGGCGGTGTTGAAGGCATGCGTGATGAACGGTAATACGGCATCCCAGTTCTAATCATCCGCTGAGACATACAGTGAAAGCATGTTTTTTTTTTTTTAATTATGGGGTTTTACGTGCCAAAACCACTTTCTGAATATGAGGCACGCCGTAGGGGGGGACTCCGGAAATTTCGACCACCTAGGGCTCTTTAACGTGCACCTAAATCTAAGCACACGGGTGTTTTCGCATTTCGCCCCCATCGAAATGCGGCCGCCGTGGCCGGGATTCGATCCCGCGACCTCGTGCTCAGTAGCCCAACACCATAGCCACTGAACAACATCGGCGGGTTTGAAAGCATGTTGACGAGGGTGCTATTGCTGCGCTCGCTTAGACCGTTGGTTTGCGGATGGTAAGGCGTGAAATGACGATATTGAGTTTCTCAAAGGCGTAGCAACTCTCCCACGGCGTCAGCGGTGAGCTGCCGGCCGCGATCACTTATCACCACACAAGGAGCTCCGTGGCGGAGGATAATCGAATGCAGAAGAAACCCGGAAACACCGGATGCTGTAGCTGAGACAAGTGCCAATGTTTCAGTATAACGTGTTAAGTAATCCACGCACGCGATTATAGTGCGGCAGCCCGTAGCAGACTTGGGGAAGAGACCGAGTAAATCTATATCCAACTTCTGAAAAGGTGAGGTCGGTGGTCTAACCGGTTTCAGAGTTCCTGCAGGAGTTGTCGTCCGTTGTTTGTGGCGTTGGCAGACATCACAGCTGGCGACATGCTGCTTGGTTGTCTTCCATGATTGAGGCCAATAGAAACGTTGTCGGAGGCGGTGGAGCGTTTGAGCGAATCCAAGCTGGCCCGAAGTACAGCAAGGCGCAGACATTTTGGGACGATGAGCAGCAGTGGATCACCATTTTTTTAATATATCTTGTGGTAAAGCAGACCCTCACGAACCATAAAAGGCATAGCCCGTTCAGATCTACGGGCCGCTTCAATAATCAGCTTTAGTGAAGAGTCGTGCTGTTGTTTGTTCTTGAAGACGACAAAGTCAGGAAAATCCAGTGAGATTGTAGTTAAGTAGTGGTCTAAATCGTCATCATCAGTACCCTCGCTCTGAGAGAGAAGACGAGATAAGCAGTCGGCACCTGTGTCGCACCGACTGCTCTGATAAGTAATAGAAAAGTCGTATTCTTGAAGACGTCTGGCCCACCAAGCCAACCGCCGAACTGGGTCACGGGGTTCAACGAGTCAGCTGAGAGAATGATGGTAGGTAACAATCTTGAAATGGCGGCCATACAAATTGATCTGAACATGTGGCTGTCGAAAACAACAGCAAGACATTCCAGTTCCATGACTGCATAATTGCTCTCTGCTTTCGTCAGAGTACAACTTGCGTACGCAACGACGTGTTGGCGCCCGTCATGAAACTGGACGAGCACAGCATCAACGTTCACACCACTCGCATCAGTATGCAATTCAGTGAACGCCTCCGGATCGGAATGGCGGAGAAGTGGCCCAGAGGTGAGCAAAAACGTCAGCGGCAGGAAAGCAGTCTCGCACTGAGCGGACCATATGTAGGGAGCGTTCTTGCGAAGCAGGTCAGTCAGTGGAGAAACAAGCTGGCCGAGGTTTCTATAAACCTGAGAAAATAAGGACAAACGCCCAGGAAACTTATGAGGTCTTTCATTGTCTTCGGCTGCTTAAAGTTGCGAACAGCAGAAATCTTTTGGGGATCTGGCCGTATACCACCCTTGTCGACGAGATATCCTAGCACAAGGACTTGACGCTCACGGAAATGACACTTCTTAGAGTTTAAAATGAGGTCAGCGTATTGAATGCAGTCCAAAACAACGCTGGGCCGCTGGTTGTGCGCGTGGAAAGTCCGGCTGAAAATAATCACATCATCTAAATAACACATGCATATCTCCCATCTGAGACTGCGGAGAATGGAGTCCATAAATCGCTCGAAGGTTGCTGGGGCATTACATAAGCATAACAGCATGACGTTAAAATCGGAGAGTCCGTCTGGCGCAACAAAAGCGGTATTTTCTATGTCAGAAGGGTGCATCGATATCTGCCAGTATCTGGACCGGAGGTCAACCGACGAAAAGTACGCGCGGAGTGAAGGCAGTCCCCAGCATCGTCAATGAGTGGTAAGGGATACACGTCTTTCTTTGTGACGGCATTCAGGCAGTGGTAGTCGACACAAAAGCTCCACTAGTTGCCTTTCTTTTTCACTAGTATAACAGGAGCTGCCCAAGGACTGCAAGACTCCTGAATAACGCCCTTCTGCAGCATGTCGTCGACCTGTTGCGATCACTTTTCTTTCCGTGGGAGATACGCGATAGGGTTTTTGATATATCAGATTCGCTTGCCCTGGGTTGATGCGGGGGTGCATGCGGAATTTCGGAAACATCAGAGAACGCTCGCCTTGACTAAAATCAAATACTGACGTGTAGCACGTGAACACTTGTTGAAGTACTTCCTGTTCAGAAGACGGCAACGACTTGTTTATCACACGTTGCAAGTGATCCGAATAGTTGGGCAATGGTCGACTGATGTCTGAAGACGCTGTAACTGTTCGTACATCAGTTGTGCCTTGCTCCTCAAATGTTGCCAATTTAAGTCCGACTGGCAGGGCAACAGACTCCGTAGAAGCGTTCACTGTCCACAAGAAAGCATGCCAGCGCGATCGAGGGACCAACACACTCTTCTTAATCGCGTTGTTATTATCTGGCTTGACAAGAGCGCTGCATGGTCCCATCCGGACACGTGAAGAACTGACGGGAACAAACATGACTGCCCAACCAGGTAGTGTCACATCTTCAGACAGCGAAAACACGTCGGCTTGATCGGTCTTCAAATTATCAAGTGTGGCGATTGGCAACGTGCTCCTTGGTAACGTTTCTCCAGTCCCTGCAGTCAAGTGTAGCGCTGCATTCACATAGGAAATCTGTGCCTAATATAACATCATGAGTTGCATGGACCAATACAGTGAACTCGGCTCTGAAGCTCTGTCCTCCGATCTCAACCAAAACCAAACAAACACCAGCAGGGCGCAACATTTCACCTCAAACTCCAGGAAAAGTTTCTTTGGGATTCCACGCGAACTTTCTGTCCTAAGCGATCTTCGAAGCGAAGGCTCGCTCACACACACACACACACACACACACACACACACACACACACACACACACACACACACACACACACACACACACACACACACACACACACACACACACACACACACACACACACACACACACACACACACACACACACACACACACACACACACACACCCTTTGTTTTTCAGCATAAGAGCAGACGGAGGAATCGGCGACTCTGACCGTCTCGCAACCGCACCTCCATCGTCCGCACCAGCTAGTTTCCCTGCTGCGGCGGGGAAGGCGACCGACGACGGCGCGGGCATGGCGAACGGCGCTGTCGGGTCGGCGGTGGTGTAATGCCGCGCACGGAGACAGAGCGTCATCCATTGGTGCGACCACTGTTGCCGCAGCGGATGGACTCCAAATGGCGCGGGCGCGTCTTCCAGCACACGAGATGGGTTAGCCGAAAAACGTGGCGCTCGCTGCAGGCGGCGGCCACAAAAGCGAGCAACAGGTCCTCGGGAACCGCAGGCGTAGCAGACGGGTAGGTCGCGGTTGAAACTAAATGGAGCAGGTACGCGTGGCGCCGGGTATGGTTCCGCAGGAACGCGTCGTGGTGTTGTAGTGTCGTAGTGGTTTTGTAGTGTTGTAGGTGTTGTGGTGTAGTGTCACGACGGGCTGGTGAGGACTGGCAGCGGCTGAGATTCGCCGGGAAAGACCGAAGCTCGTGTTCTTAGGGGCGGTTCTTCAGAAGGCGGCGGTCGGCGCTCGATGCGATGTTCTCGCGACCAGGATGGTGGTTCGGGAATGCACTCGTCAAATGCACACTGATAACCAGTGTCTACTCACTGAAGTCGTGCTAGCTCATCTTGAACCACTCCACGCACGATCGAGGTGGTGTCATCGCAGGCAGCAATGTCCATACTTGCAAGTGTGGTGGCGTTGTCCAAGCACCCGAACTTCGGTAAGATTCTTTGGCTCTTCAGAGCTCCGAACGCGCGACATTGCTGCCTGAATTCGGAAGGAACAGGTTTTCTTTCATTATTAAAAAATTCCAGACGTCTTCAGCGAGGCCTTTTAACAAATGTCCTATTTTGTCTTTATCCAGCACCTCCACCACTTGTTACGGATGTAGAATAGATTTATTTACAGTAGAATAAATAAAAGATATTAATAAATAAATAAGCTAATAATTAAAAATATGATGTAGACAGAACACGGAACGCTGTTGCGCATAGAATCCAGCAAGTACAAAAAAAAACAAAAAAACGAAGTACACATCATAGCACTATGAATTTACCCAGCATGGAAACGAGGCATGGGAAGCTCAAATAGAATACAAATGCACATTCTGCATTTCCCTGTTGTTAGGCTACAAGCTGATTCACATCTAAGGATGTAAGTTGGGTGCCTATCAAGTGAAGAATGTATTGCGAGTTGCTTTCACGGAGTTTAATAAACGTGAACTGGGATTCCCCATCTTCAAGACGGGGCCACGGCCTTGCCACGTGAACATATAAAAGAAACAAGAAGAGAAAAACAGAAGAAACACGGGGAAGTTTAATAAAAGTGTTCTCAACGCTTCCGTGGACTTCGATCGCAGAGCGTCGTCGGCCCGTATCAAGAACGGAGGCTCGCGGGAATTAGGGCACGGATCCCTAGTCGTCAATTTCGACGAAGGGGGAAGGTGATGAAACTGCGTGCACGCCAAACCGGAAGGATATTTGTTCTTGTCCGTTTATAGCAGCTAGAGGATGAAGGAGGAGCCCATCTTGCCATCTTCTGTTTCGTAGAAATCGATAACAACGCCGTTTCGCCCGAAGTAAGTGAGACAGATACCCGCCGGAGGCGTCAACTTCTGTCTGTCTTCTGGGCGCTGGGGAGAAAAGCGGGACCATTGACGAGTATTGATTACGTGGCCTACCGAAGGAAGACAGAGAGAGAAAGAGAGCAAACGAAATGAGAAAAGGCATGGATAATAAGAAGGCTTTGTTCAGTTTACTACCCTACACGTGGAGATGGAATGGGAGGGGGAAATGAAATTCAAAGAAAGATGAAGGCACAAGTCCGGCGGATCAATCCCGAACATTATGCAAGATGCAACGTATATATGCACGGTCCGTCTGTCAAACCATTCGCCTTCATTTATCACAGAAGAGCTCCAGTGCCTTTCTGAGCGAGTGAGCTGCGAGACCAGGCTGTCAGGAGCTTTGCTTTGTCCAGTACGCTCAAGGCACACTGGAGTGTCTGGCGTTCTTCGTTGGAGCGGTAAGAGTGGCACAGGAAATGATCGATGTCCTATTCAAATCCTCACTAAGTGCACATGGGTGAGCGAGCCATTCCAATGAGACGTCTGTGTGAGTTAGTGCAAGGCTGTACCGGCCCACAGCCGATGTCAGTAACGAAATAGGTTGCTTGTACGAAAAGCGCCTGGTTGTCTATTTCACGTGCTGTGAAGTGATAGAGAGATGTGAGAGAAAGGAAGGAAAAACAATGGCGGCACAACACACCTCACGATGTCTGTCGACGGTAATGCGCTTAGCATGGAAACAATATAGCAACACAACGAATTGCCATCGTCGAAACGAGGTATGTATGAGGCATGTACTGCAGCGGGACTCCTCTTATTTCGTGCTTCCCTAAGAACACTCGGTGCCATCTAGAGCCGGCGCCGCGATGCCAGTGTGTGGCCTCCGAAATGCGTGGCGCGCCGGTGCATGTAAATGATAAGAAACGCGTCATGCGGTAACCAAACTCTTCTCTCGCGCTTCTTTCTGGGCGCGCTGCGCCATCTAGTGGCAAGGCCGAGAATTCCGCACGTGGCGTACGAAAGGAGAAATGTTTTTTTTGTTTGCGTTTAGCCCTCATCAAAATGCGGCCACTACTTCGAGCTCAGCAGCGCAACAACATAACCAACAAGCTACCACGGCAGCTAAGAATAAGCACATCCACGGTGGCCCCAATGACCTAAGAATTAGGCAGTCCAAACGCAATATGTTTTTTTTTTTAAATATCGAAGGATCTAGTGGCTATCTCCAGCTATATCATCAAGAAGACTGTGCTTCAGAGATGCCTATGAGTCATCATTATATGAAGCGGTTTTCTATTATGCGGTATTGTTTGATTAGGGGATAAAGGTGCGCTCACTGGTACTATACTTTGTTGGCCAACATTCAGTACTATATCAAGGGGTTTGCAAATGCCTGCCTCGCTGTCCTATCAGGCCAGAAACTTACGACCCAACCACGCCAAACACTAGGGTTTCTGGCAGAAAACCTTTGCAATACCATAGACGTAATTTTCGATTAATTCCAGAGAACAAGTTTCCCATCGATTCGCTTTATTGCCGTCTCCTGTCGGTACATTTTATCTCGAAACAAAAATCTATACGTTGCGAGAAGATTCAACTCTACTTGAAGAAGGCAGACGCAAGACGTGATGGAACAACACGCACGCTACGTGCGTGTTCACAACATCCGCATATACAAAGTTCCGCTAACTTGCGCCCGCTTGAAATAATCGGTATCAGTGTAATCACGCAAGAGGTTTCGGAATCTCACGCGAACGCAGATGATTTACGCGGCCCGCATGCAGCTCGGAAGGAACGATCGGAGGTCGTGCGACATTGAGGTACCCGCAGGAACGACTCGTGCCCCCCTCCCACACACACGCGCACACAACCGCGGCGAAGGAGCGGCTATCACCCGTGTTTCAAAAGGCCGCATTGGCTCCAGCAGAGCGGAACACCGACGCACCGACAAGCGTGCTTTGTTCAGCTTCAAACGACTTCGCCGCGCAATGCGGGGTCTCCAGTGTTTGTGCTATTGTCGTGCGCAAACGGCGTCACCGCGACGATAGCGAATCGAGGGTGCATTAGTAGCAGCCGCAGCGTGACAGACGCTTCGCCTTTGCCTCGGCGGTGCACAACATATTTGCACAGGCTCCTGCCGGTCCCGGTTTCCCCTCGCCTGCATTTTTTTTTTTTTGCAACTTTGGAGAAAATAGTCTCACAGTCTGGCGGGTGCCTGCAGCAATGAGATACGCCCGGTGCACCCGTTCATGTTTTGGTGCCGTCTTAACGTATCGCAAGCCGGCCGGGAGCGGCACAAGTATGCAGTTATGGTTGTAAATTAATGAAGCTGACAAATCCGGACGAAAAATTGGTACATGGAAATAAATACACACTGCTACGTCTGCAGAAAGCGGGGCGGGGGGGGGGGGGCGACGTAGTGTGAGACTATTTCTCTAGGGACACAAGGTAGGTGAATGCGGAAGCAGCGGGCTTCAGAATCACTTTCGGTAAAACTAAAAGGCCACAGAGAACGACGATTCAGAGAACCTGCGACTTGCCACATTAATCTTAGTCCTTTTCTTATCGATCGCATCCTGCAAACATATGCTGTATGCATACCCCGTATGATGAATCGTTGTAAATACTGCGACATCCCAACAGTAGTGCACCTCTTTACGTGGAAAATAAGGGCCAGCATGTGGGGAAGTCGAAGAATTGAACGTGAACGAGGCATAAGCTATCGTCCTTGTGCCCTTTATGCAATGAGAGTGAATCTCTGGAACACTTCTTTGTGACACGCCGCCGTTTCATTATTCAACGGAAGATATTTTTAGAAGAACCCCTGCAAAAGCTTGGCTTGAATTTGATTTTTCCTGTAAACCTTTCCTTTGGGGCTACCGTACTGTGTTACAGCCACAGGAACGTTTGTGAAGCCATCTGCATCTTTCTGCGTGAGACAAAACGAATAGCATGTTATATTTCTCCTATATGCTTATAATGTTCACAAAACTCACAAGATAACTAGATAATTGATTATTCATACCAGCAACAGTAGATACTATAAACCCCATTTGCAAGATATGTATTCCATTTCACCCAAATTTATTTTAAAAAATAGGTGCTAACAGTTCATTCACTGCCCGATTCATGGCCGATCCCCCAGAGTGTGTTGCGCCATCTCACTAGGGAACAAGAACAAGAAAAAGAAAGACAAAGAAATAAAGAAATGATTGCATGATGACAACAAGGAAGGAACAAATAAAACGAAAGGAAGGAAGGAATGAAAGTATGGAAGGAACGAATGAAAGGAATGAATGAATGAGTAAATGAAGAGAAGGAAGCAGAAAGTTATACGCCACACTTCAGCCTCACCGTTATAAAGGCACTGAATTTGACATTCGCTGCGAAATGTAGCATTCGTAGCAGCTTTTTATTTGTGAGCATTTCTCGTTGAATGCGGCCTCTGTTAGGAATTACATAATTCACGTTAGCTGCCTAGACTATGCCGTAAGTGTTAAAGGCTACGCTTCCTTATGTCGGAAAGGGTAAGCCTCTCTTCAGTTTCATCTGCCGAATGGGTCTTGATGGCTTTCAGGAAACTGAGGGTAGCATCAAAAAAGCGCAATGGAAAGTATGCTTTCCATGATCAAACGAAAGCGGCGCTATCCGCGTCTTACTCACAGCGTAAAATCATCTACACTGCAGTGGCGCTGTGTCGAGCACCTTATGATAAATGCTCCACAGGTCCATGCCGAGGTTCAGAAAAACGTCAGCCTGTCATATTATATGACATTTTATGCCCAGAAACTGCAAGTGAGCTTTGAATAACGGGTTCGAATTGAGCGTGGTGCTTTCTGTGGAACGTGGTCCCCCCAGTTGGCACGGCAATCCATACCGCTTTTCTTTAAATACATGAATAAACAAAAAAGACGTTGACGCCAACAGATATTGCCAGATGCTCCTTTTCTCGTGACTAACATGAATACTGTATTTAAACCACATCACTACGAAGGTAAATGTGCCTGAGAACATGAAGTTGCCGGGAAGCTTTTCGATGTCCCTGTATTCCGGGCGCAAGAATTGATTGCTCCCTGGGGCTTGCAAGCACCTCGTCTATGCTGCATTTTTTTCTTTTTCTTCCTGAAGTTACCGCGAGGATAACACCAGATACGAAACTAAAGATGGTACGCTCTGAACAAGTACCCGACGTTTTTATCATCATGAGTATACGAGATCAGCCTCAGAAGAGTCATCGGGAATACCTTTCTTTCGGACAGCATTGGCTAACTGTCAGTGTGTTTGGACATGTAAAACGTAAAAAGGAAAAAAATAGAATTATCAAGAACACGACATTCCACTGCACAAACAGCAAGCGCTTGGACAATACAGCATGCAATTAAAAATGCAGAACGCAAGTCAAATTATAAAATACAGCAAAAAGCGCCGACATTTCTGAAGGCATTGACGAGACAGTAACACTAAAATTTTGTTTCTTTATAATGCATTACTAGTAGCCGTGAACATCAGTAAATAAGCAAAAATCACATCATAATTATTCAGTGAATACAATTCACTGCTTAGAGTGTTCACTACATTAGGGTAGTTCCCGCGATAACGCAGATGAAGCTTGTGAATGATGTATTCATGTACATGCACTACGAGTCGTGAGACTATTATCCACATTCAAAAATGGGCCTGAACGTGAACCCCATGCTTGACTTGATATACGTATATATCACCTAATGTTAACACGCCGAAGGAAACGCAATGGGCACGTTTGCCCCAGACGTGATCTAGATCAAGAGGAGGTGCATTCCTAAATGCGGGGGTAACACCACTTACGAGATATTCATCCTAAATTTCCTCACAAAATAAATTGGCGTTCCCATTGGCTTCGCTCCGCATTGCGCTACGGGTTCAGCGTTTAGCAGGATTATCGCCGCCAACCATGGAACTTTAGCGTCAAAGTTCACGCCTACAGCACGACCATCTCTACCGCTGTGGTGCCTGCATCCACTCCAAGCCCTTCTTGTCATTCCCGGCATCAAAAAGAAAACGGGTAGATGTCATCTTTCGTCCTCAAACAAACCGTGCTTTCATTCCTACACGAGACGGCCAGAGACGGCATCCACGTTTACACGGACGGTTCTCTCTCCAAAAGTTCAGCTGGAGGAGTGGTAATTCCCGCAAAGTCTGTAACCATCCAAGATGTCTCACAATGCACACCAAAGGCTGCAGAACTCGCAGCTATCCGTGCTGCTCTGGAATTTATTGGCCCCAAATCATCACAGTCATGGTCCATCTTTTGTGACTCGAAGGCAGCTCTCCAGTGTCTGCTGTCCCCTTTCAACCACGGACGTAACGGGAAATTAGTCGCAAACATCCGACTACTCCACCATAACGCAATCGACAAGGCGCAGAGCATCATCTACCATTGGATACTGAGTCACTGCAGAATTTCGGGAAATCACAGTGCGCATGACGCTGCCCGATCGGCCCACAATGGTGCCCTTATTATGCCAATACCACTGTCAAGAACAGATGCAGCGACAAGGCTTAGCTCCCTCGCACGTGAGATTACGCAGACCCTGTGGCACACCAGCGAATTAACGACCGCGCGTCTTCACAGATTGGATCCACGTCTCCCTCTTCCACAAGGGTTACCGCAAGCGGAAGCAACACTTCTGTGCCACCTGTAGCTCGGCGTGGCATTCACGAACTCCTATTCCTTCCGCATTGGAATGGCCAACAACCCTACTTGTGACACCTGCGGCTGCCAGGAGACGATCGTGCACCTCCTCTGTGACTGTCGCCGTTACAATGTGGCAAGAAACATGCTGGCGACCGCGCTCAAAAAGTGAACAATCGCCCCTTCACAGAAGAAAAAGTTCTAGGACAATAGTGCAGACGGATTGCGGCACTTGAGGGCTCTGCTCGTTTTTAAGGGCTTGTCAATTGTGCGACCGTCTTTTAATGTTGTAGCGCGTAGCATCGCGTTATCGTGTAAATGTTTGTCACTTTATTTTTCTTCTTTCACTTTTTATTCCCTTTAACCCCCTTTCCAGCACAGGGTCGCCAGCCGGTACTTACACTCACTAAACTCCCTGTCTTTCCTCCCCTTTTGTCTCTCTCTTGGTAAAGCCCTACATGGAACGTCGATTGCACTTGTCTGGAAGTTTGTGGGAGAATATAAGGAAAACTGGTGCTAGTTGTAGTGCTAAATGAACTAGTGCAGAATTGTAGTACTTGTATTTAATAAGCATGCCTGTAACACTGAACGGCTGCTTTAATCACGCTAATGGATTATGTGATTTTATGTAATTTTACGTGTTATTCGCCACTCGTGGGTAATCATTATTTTGCCTAGTGGTTACTTTAGACCTACTAATGTCCACCACCGCTGTCAACGCGCAGCCGCAATGAAGGCGTTCTGATCTCCACTACATCGTTTACAAAATTTGGCCGCCGTAGGAAGCAGCTGGTATACGTATTAGTTCACGCAATAAACAAACTGACCGTTCAAAGCACGGCACCGCAAAATTTGTCACAAGGTGAACATCGGATCGTGCGACATTGCTCAGAGGCACAGTTAAATATCCTCTCGCTATCCTCTCAAATGTACTGTCTCCCGAAAATTCGCTGCTGCTCGAAGACGTTGGCAAGTTGAGATATTGCAAAAATTTTTAACGCCAAGATTTGCACAGTGACAGATGGAACAATGCCGCGAAAATAGGCCGCGAGCTAGTTTCTCAGAAGCAAAGGAACGCTCTCCCTGCTCTTCCTCTTCTTCTGTCCCGCTTAAAACCGCCCCGTTTTCGTCCCGGTGACAGCTCTCTTTTATGGCGTGCCGTGAACCAAAGTGTGGCAGCGGTTGCCGGACACACACGCCTCTGCCCGCTGGACTCGCGTTCTCAGCCGGCGTTCCTCAAACAATCCATTAGCGCGACTCATTAGGGATTCGGCTTAGCGAAACAGACGCGGGAACAAAACAAAACGCGTTGCAAGGAGGGAGGAGGGGCGACGGCTTCGAATTACGGAGAGCAATTGATCCGCGCGTACAGGGATTACTGGGCCAGAATGTGGCGCGTGTTTGGCGAGATGCGCGGAAGAGCGGGACCTTTTGTTTGATGGGCGTGATTTCGCTGTTCCACGGCGTTTCCCGATCGTCTCCGAACACTGCGCAGAGGCAGGAAAGAGCAATCTGGAAAGAGTGCCTGAAGCGTCGATTGCACCAGACAGCACTTCGGATGTGTCGGAAATATTATCCGACACAGCGTTAGGCAATCCCGCAAACTTTGCACCACACTGATGGGAAATGAAAGGCATATATATATATATATATATATATATATATATATATATATATATATATATATATATATGTAGGCTTCAATGAAAGAAAGGTTCATGGCTATCCCCGCTGAGCCATGACTTGGAGAATACCAAAAAGAAAGCACAGTCGCCGTGCGTGAACACGCTTGTTCTGAAGCGCGTCTGTGAAGTCGCAATCACGGACGCTTTAGTTTGAGCGCACTTGAGGGTTGATGTGGTTATTCCGCTATCGATACTAGAGACAGGGCGTTACGCGCATCGTTTCTATATAAAACCTCGACGAGCACGCTTAATGTTCGTCCTTAGTACACAGGAGCCATATTTACCGAGAACAAGGGCATAACACGTATCACGTGCCCTCATTGGTCGGAATATTGTGTAAACGTGTCAATTTGTAAAACTCACTTCCAAGTGAAAGACGTAGTGAGAGAGAGAGAGAGAGAGAGAGAGGCTCTGAATATGGTGCCTTGTTTCTTAAATGTGGGAAATAAGAAGTATAGAATCAGGCCTGCTAGTACAAAATATTAAGTGTTGAAAAAGAATAAGCATAATACAAACCACTGACAGAGTTCTAGCAGAATGGAAAAAAAAAGACGCTAACAGAGCAAATGAACAGACCACGTAGAATTTGAAGAAAGAAATGCTAAGCCAGAATTATGCCTTCCTAGTCCTCTTAGTATGCGATGGCATACTTAAAAGCTGATTAGTGCGACGTCTCCATACAGCTAGCCATTGCAGACTCTCATTCGAGATTGCACACTCTCATTTAATAAAGTGCCGTCATTTAACTCGTAACTCTCTCACAAACTTGCGCCTTCGTGCACACTGTGACGCACTCACGCGTGCTCAACACAGCTCGAGTTTTCTGTTAGTTACCTCCAAAGTGGTTGCAGTTCGCCTTTAATACTATAAAAGCAAGGCGTGACAGATGATGGGAGTGAACCTGAGTCTGCCAGCATAGTAGTCCAATGCTCTAACCGTTAGTCCAGAAACGAACGCATGCTTCTCTTGCGCGAAAGCCGTTCCTTGAAACGTCTGGCACCTGAGACATATGTGCCAGTTTCTCACATTCTTTCATCATGGGAGCTAGGACTTTCAGAGTGTGTGTTAGAGTGCACTGCCTTCGAAATCAGCCTATATTTTAGAGCGCACATCTTTAATGGGGGTTCCCGCATTTCGCGTCACCGTTGGCCTCGCCGTCGTGCCTCGTCGTAACCAAGGCCAGCATCCGCGCGCAGCTTTAGCTGCGCGCGTTCCAGTTGTTGTCTCTCGTGCGCGGTGCGAGTCTTGCTCTCCCCTTGCCCGGCAAAGCCGGATCACGTGTTCTCAATTATCTTCTCGCCCTCTTCCTCCGCGCAGCGCCGTTGCGGTGACTCTCGCCGCTACCGTCCACTCCGCCCTCGTCGTCCCTTCTCCCGCTGTCGCGGCACTGCCGCGGTGCCATTGGCGTGCGCTCCTTGCCGCCTCGCGCGTGATCCACGGTTCTCCGCTCCTCCGTCTCCGCGTCGCGTGGCTGTACGGCTCTCAGTCGTGACTCTCGCTACCCCATTTGCGGGGGCGCGTTCCTCAGTGGCATTTGTCACCTCTGGCAGTGCTTGCGCCTGCCTGTCCTTCTCCCGCCTCCATTTTTGCCCTATACGTCCCCTTACCTGGCGCAGTGCCGTTGCGATGACTCGAAAGACAGTTATAGCGTTTCGTCCCCTTACTTCTACTTCCCATCCCAACCTTGTGCGGCCACATTATGTGAGTGAATGAGTGTGTGACCTCTACTCAATACCCCTGTTCTCCACCCATTTCCTCATCCCACATCAGAATAAACTTTAAATAATAATTGCTAATTAACCTCCCCCCTTCACCACGGCGGTGACCCACTATAAAATGGCGCGATGGCACATCGCCGGAGCGCCGGCTCGATAGCTGCGGATCGCATTGTGTGCTGCAAATACGAAACGCAGAACCGCCTCCGTTCGGCACTGTGTGCTCTGTATGCGGTTGCCTGTTGTTGATATAAGGCAGCAGGTGCGCTCAAAGATCGCATTACAAAGAAGCGTAATTGTCGGCCAATTTTTTCGTCAGACAGACAGCTGGAAATATGGTGAGCTCCGCCTATCAGGCTATCCCATTTGAAAAGATTGTTGGAACGCAAAAATGTGCAGATAATGCGAACATAGAGAAAATCGCTGCAGGTGACGTACAGTACAATCATTAATTGTATGATTATGCGGCGTACTCGCACCTCTCAGACTAAACTGAAATGTTCTATTACTCTGCGACCACACGCTAACAGAAGGATACACCTAGTTCACTGTGCAGCTCAATAGATTCAAGATTCAAGGTTAATTTATTTCTTCAAGAGAAAAAAGGCCCGGGACAAAAGGCTGCCTTGAAGCAGCTTGACGGAGTCCGAGGCCGATTTACAAAGTGGCAGCAGTGAAGGGAAAAAATACAATTTCACATACATCATGAATCAAGGAACCGTACATAATGCAGAATTACAATTAAACTAACTGTAACACAAAAGTAATATTCAAATATAGAATGCACTGAGAAGCAAAAAAAGAAAGCATAAAACAACGGTAAAGCAGAAACGTGCGGTTTAAAACATGATTGCAATTCAACACTACGATATAGTAAATGAAATTCCAACACAATACATAGCAGTATTTTTTCCTTTTATACCGTGGCAAAAAATATAAAAAGAATACCCTAATTTGTGTTTGAGCCCACCACATGTTCAAAAAATTGCTGAACAATTGTTTTTTATTTATGTTGATATTTTGTGTGTACCATTTGTTTGTGTTAAGGGTGTTCGGAACCATAGAAATGCAACATTTAGGAGCCATACGTTGTGCGAAGTCGGGGTAGATGCCATTTCTGTTTGCGTCTGGTGCTTGTATGAGTGTACATTTGTGTCACCAATGAGAGTTGGATTATGAACTCAGCCCGAGGTAAGCTCAAGTTATTGAAGGCGCTAAGTATATTAAATGACGCTAGATGATGTATAGGAGATATTCCGTGTTTAATAAACAATTGTCTGGTATGAGCTAGGTAATCTGAGCCAGAAACTATGCGGAGAGATATTTTTTTTTTGCAGTAGCAGTAGTTGCTTTACAGGCACTGCGAGCCGCAGTTCCCGCCAGTAGCTTATTTTAGAGTGAAATAATGAATGATATATTAATTTTTTACCTTTCACGGGAAACAAGTCGCGGCCTCGTGAAGGAGCTCCTACAGATTTTGACAAGTTTAAAGATAGCAGAAGTGATCAGCCCACTTGAAATGTTCGTCAAATATTAGGCCAATAGATTTATATTTACTTACAATTTTGATGGTGTAGTCTTCAGTAAGCTGTGGGATTGGTATAGTAACATTCCGATTTATCGAACGAGAAATAACCGCCTTTGTTTTATTATAATTAATCTTTAAGTTTTTTACATGTGACCAGTTATGAAGGCTTACGAATAGGACGTTCGCTTCAGCAGGAGTTCCTTCGATGAATTTCCGATATGTGAAGCAGCCTGTTGTCCATAAGTAGCCTCGTGTCTCTGCTGACCTTACCCATTTCTCAAATTATGACTCCAACCATGCTTTATTTAAACTCTACTGGTCTAGTGTGTCACGTGTGCGAAAAGTAAGAAAGTTTTAAATTATTTATATTGCTAATCTATATGGCCTGTTAACACGCAAACGGCACGCTGCGCTGAGCTTCCAGCTACCAGAGTTATCCGAGTTCTCATAGTGTACTTAAACGCTTAAGGAGCGAAATGAATATTGCGGGTTTTTCTCGTGAATACCAAGCTCCTAAGGCTTCGGTGCAATATTAAAGTGTTCCGGCACAGAAGAAAACTGGCCGGAAGGACGTCACCTACTTTGCTCCAAATTCTAAGTTAAGCTAGCAACATGCAAGCCACGTGCGAAAGTGTCACTGGTGACGACTTCGCGAAACCCAACACTTTCCGAGAAACGTAAGCTTGTACTTCGCCGTATGGAAAAAAAAAAAAACATTTCGGATGCAGTGGTTTCCGCACTTCGAGATGCATTTCACTGACAGTGTGATAGTGAGAAAGACTGCTTAGACTCCGACGGTGCACCGGTGTCTATAATGAGGGACACTCTTTTGTTTTTTCGATGCTGAAGCCCACAAACAAGCCATGCACCGGCGTCATGACGGACGCTACATATCCTCTTGAACAGGCAGTGAGTCAAACGCACACACGCTTCAAGCAAATGGGTGCGAATGAAAATGACTCGTGTTGCACAGAGAGTCCGCCTTTTTTCATCGCTCAATTAGCCATTGATGTGATTAGGCCTTTCGCCCAACGGACCATGCTTTCATCCAATAACTGTACAAAAGTTGAAATGCCTCAGTGCTATCATATCAAGCGTATTTCTATCATTATTGATTCCTTGTGCAGAGCAAGAACTTGACTGCTGTGGTACTTCAGAAAAGAAAAAAAAGTAGCTTAGCTACGCTACTGAATTCGTTGTTGGCGCCGCGTTTCAATAAAGCTAGTTTGCTGTAAAAGTGCGGCGTGGCAGGTTTACGTGTGCAACTGAAAAATTAGCAGATTAGATTCGACTATACCTCAACGAGCGTCAAAAGTATAAACTAATATATTGCATGCCATAAGATGCTCCTCGCTTGAAGTTAATCACAGATGACCGTGCAAGGTAAGAAGTTGCTTTCTCTCTTGCTTTCTTCGTTTGTTTTTTATAGTTTTTTGACAAAAGCACGTTCTTTTCTATTGCCAAAGAGATTGTTTATTTTTATTGTAAACGCATCTCGTGTACAGTAGAATCCATGCGGGCAAAGAAATGCAGGCTTCGACTTTAGTTGCGTGGATAATAATATTTATTTGCGTTTTCAATTCTCCCAAACGAAATTATTTTTCTTGCGCCATTCCGCAATTACTTTCGCGTGCATCACGTACATACTGTTCCGTAAAACAAACTTTCGCCTCTCTCGCTTGATGAAGGACTGATGAAGAACTGATGACGGACTGATGAAGGACTGTGTCGTCCGTGCAGAATTGGTGCTGCTCTTCGTAGGCTCCTGTTTAACTTGTTTACTGTACAGAATAGCGTAAAGGTTATCCATATTTTCGCATCTCTAGCAGGGAAACAGACAGTTGACGAAGAAGTTAAGTACGCTACCTTCGCAAGTGAAACAGCTCCGCTGCATCCAGAAATTTATAACTGTTTATCACGTCACTGTGAAGACGGTTTCCAGCGTACATAAAGTGATAAATACGCCGCAGATTCACTGAAACACAGCCGTAATAGCACACGACACGCACCGCATGTGATAGGCTTCTTACTGCAGCGCCACATTTGTTGTCGTGAAGCAGAATTGCGCTGAACTACGTTTTAAACCAGGGAGGATGGTACACCTATCTATGTAGTCACCGTTACGAAGGCCAGACCGACTTCTTTGTCTGCACGCATACGCGATCGAAAAACAGCGCGTCAAGAGAGAGAGAGAAAATGATAAATGAAAGGTAGGGAGGTCAACCAGGGCTGAGCCCGGTTGGCTACCCTACACTGAGGAAAGGGAAAGAGGGACGGGAAGATTAGAAGAAGAGAAAGTCTACTGGGGATATCAGTCGCTCACTCAGTCCGGATCACAGACGCTGACTCAATCTGGTATCTTTCAAATATCGCAGCAGCGCTTTTGTGGCCTTTTGTAGCTGCGATATGCGAGGCCATGGTCCCAAGATCTTGTTCAAGGTGAATGGCTTTCCATTTAGCTGATTGAGAGCTGTGCAGAGGTCTTGCCTTTCATTTTCAAAAGATGGGCAGTAGCACAGTAGGTCTTCTATGGTCAAAATATGAAAGATGATGATCGGTGCCCATCGTCAACTTCAAGTTAACCTTAAATGTATCGTGCCTTTGTGTCACAAAATATGACGCATGTATTACCTGGAAGGCGTCGCAGATCTGCATCCTTTTGCCACCAATCGAGCGGAGTGACAGGTTTCTGCAACCAGCGGCCACCACGTACTGCTTGCAGTCGCGACCAAAGCTGGGCAAATGTGTAATCAGACGCAGCTTTACGATCACTAGGTTTGGTTGTGAAATTAAAAAAATAGTTCCGTAGAAAGCGTCGCAAACCTGAAACCACTAAATGGCGCGAAACGCGCGGGGTGATATCTGTATGACCATATTTCTTGCGTAGCTCCGCCAGAGTTGCCGACGATTTATATAACAGCTCGTGTTCTGTCAGCATTAACGATTCTGGTTTCTCGCGCATGCACAACGGTATACCGGGGGGCGGAGGGCTTCCTTCTAATTTCAATTGTAAGTTAGCGCTCGTCTGGCCATGTCTCCTTCGGTCTGTGCCAACTATAACCCAAGCATTTACCCTTATGAAACAGAGTATACGCATCTTCTCGCACTAAGAGCGTGTTTAATGGTATTGTAGAAAGGCGATTGAATAATACCACCAAATTATTGTTATCTTTATCGTCCCTTCAAATATGCACCAGCTTTGCCAGCAATGTGTGCTGCTAATGTATTAGGCTTCATTGCAGGCATTTTCCCTCAAATTTCGCACAAAATTAAAGGGGGGGGGGGAAGAGGCGTGCTTTTGTATATCTAATATTTAGCTGGGCGAGTTGGAGATTATATATTTAAAAAAAAAACGGCGTAGTTAAAGAACGGACGCTCATCCCGTCTCACTCTTGTAACTGTTCAAATTCTACTGGGCAAGGATGCCTATATGGGCCTCGTGATGGCCGTTCTGGTGGAATATGTCCCGCTTTGAACAATACGCCATCTGGCCTGAGCTCAAAGAATCATTAAGTGCACTTTTTTTTTCTGAACAACCTATCAAGGGTTGAAGATGACGAGGGAGCGAGGCCCGAATGGGAAGCAAGAGAACGAAGGCCGGCCAATCAGCGAGGTAGGCGCGGCTCGTGAGCTTCGCATCGAGAGCCGAACTCGACATGCGTATAGCTCGAGAGCACTGAAGCACGCTGCTAACAAGGGAACGGTCTTCCTCGGTGGGTGTGAGTTCAAGACGGCGCTTCTTGCTTCCCGGTGGGTGGGCAGGGATTTGCACTCGAGCGGCGAGTCAGTCTCTCTCTTGGAACGATGATTCGAAAGCTTAAGTGCCTGCTGGCTTGACCTTTACGTTTGATTTCGGTTTGCTTATAGGTTTTCTTTTACTGAGGGGGGGGGGGGGGAGGTGCACACTCTGTAAGGGATTTATCAAGAGTAGGACGGTATTAGGGAAGGAGTTTAGTTATTGCTAAAAGCACCAGAAATTTTGAGAAGAAATTAATGAAAAGCGACCTACGAAGAATTTATCTTGTTTGATGTATCATTTCGTTTACTTTTCTTGAAGCGCCCTTGGTGTCTGTTGGGCTCTCGCTAGATATGACTAAGATGACGTTTGAAGTAAATATCTTTATGAAAGAACTACAGCAAGCATGCTCGTATGTTCGAGCTTGTATGCGACACGATGGACTCGAGAATCAGAAACGATAAAGACGCCTAAACATGTACCCAAAGCAGCAGCAAAAGCTGAGTTCTCCAGCGCTCTGCTTAAGCTTCGTACGCATAAGGATGAGGATGAGTCTGGAGCTGCACTCTGACATTTGTGAATTGACTCCTCCTTGTTGGTATTCTGAGATCCCTCTTTTATTGGTTCTGTTTTCTCAAAAAATAGACTGCCGCAGTTTCGCCGCTGTGACTGGCCTTTCAGATACACTGACGAGGGCTTGAAACTCTCAATGCCGAAGAAGAAAAGAGTTGAAAAAAGAAAGCGATCCAAAAGTGCATCAGCAGAGTCAAAGAAATGAAACAAAAGTCTTTCTTTTTTTGTTTACTGCGTGAAATTTTACGTGAAATTTGTTGATTAACTTGTTTTTTTTTCATTGCAATGGAATACATAATAAACGTAAAGGACAAACCCTAAGTAATCGCCTTGCAAGAAACGATCACATCATCACCTATCAAGCTCCCCGGTTTCCTGACGGTGGCTTCCACTGAAGGAGGAAGGGGGGTCGCTACCCTGGTCAGTAAAAAGTTCATGTGCCTTCAGTGAGACCTTCGTCCCGCGGACAATGGGATCGAGTACGTCATGGCCGAACTCCTTGTCGACCCCCTAAGCAGCGCTTAAGAAGAAACAGTATCTTCATACTCAATGCTTACTGCAGACCCCGCGTTCACAGAGCCTGGCCTGGTGGTATTCTCAAGAAGGCCGTGCATTTGGCCGGCTGTCAGCCTCTAGTCGTCATGGGGGATTTTAATGCCCAGCATCAGGCATGGGGCTATTGTACCAATACGAAGATGGGTAGAGACATTGGGACGCGGCAACGGAGGAAGATCTTACGCTGATAACCGATAAAGACTTTCCAACCAGGAGAGGGAACTCGGTGTGCCGATATACGACTCCGGATCTTAACTTTGTAAAGAACCTGGAAAACGTCAACTGGACCAATACAGTCATGGACCTCGGTAGCGATCATTGCATCATCGAAACGGTGATCAAGGCTGCCCGTAACAAAACGAGGACCTTTAGGTTCACTGACTGGGACTTGTTCCGAGCCAACCGCTCCGAGCGCGTCCTTAACGATGATATGGACCTAGACTCTTGGTGCGACGAGATAAAGAAGGATGCGGCTAGAACCACCAAGGAGGTGACAACCGATCTGGAGGTGGACAGGATGGACAGTAGGCTGGCGCATCTATTCGAAGCCAAGAAGGCACTGCTCGCGAGATGGAAGACTCAGCGCCATAACAGAAGACTACGCAAGAAAATTTCCGATATAAACAAGATGATAGAGGCTCATTGCAAGGTGCTATGCAAGCAGCAATGGGACGAGCTGTGCGACTCGGTGGAGGGCCAGCTGAAGAACGGTAAAAGCTGGGGTCTCCTTAGGTACCTACTGCACGATGGCAACACCAAGTCCAATCAGAAGAAAGCTTTGGCGAAAGCTGTCCATTTGGCCACCGACTCGACTCCAGATCAGGCGGTCACGAGACTATCCGGTGCCCCCCCCCCCCCGTTTGCCGAGTACGAAGGGCGTGACGTGCCATCTATGGACGATGATTTTACCGTGGCTGAGGTCAAGCGGGTTCTCGCATCCCTCAACGGCAGATCTGCCCCTGGGCCCGACGGGATCACCTACAAAATGCTCAAGCATCTCGACGACGACTCAATCGAGCTTCTTACGCACAAGATGAATGATATCTGGTGCAGCGGCCTCATTCCCAAGAGCTGGAAAGCAGCCTACACAGTACTCATACCGAAGCCAGGTAAGGCACCGAGCATCGACAATCTAAGGCCCATCTCTCTGACGTCGTGTGTTGGGAAGATGGCCGAGCACGCCATGCTTAACCGCCTCGCTGACCATTTCGAGTCTAACGAATGCTATACACACAACATGATGGGCTTTCGGTCGGGCTTTCGACTCGGGACACCATGAGACTGATCAAACACCAGATCATTGACTCTACCTCCGCCGACACTAAGGCAATTCTCGGCTTGGATCTGGAAAAGGTTTTTGACAACATATCGCACGCCTTTATTCTCGAGAGCCTGACAGAGTGTAACGTCGGCAAACGGGCGTACAATTTCGTGCGCTCCTTCCTTTCCTCAAGGTCCACTAGACTCAAGATTGACGAGTTTTTGACCCACGAAGTACAGCTTGGGCCAAAGGGAACACCTCAGGGGGCGGTGATCTCCCCGACGCTGTTCAACATCTCCCTGATCAACCTGTCGAGGGCCTTGAACAAAATTCCGAACATTAACCACACGATCTACGCGGATGACATCACCAGCTGGTGCTCCAGCGGATGTGAGGGTCAGGTCGAGGGTGCTTTGCTAGAGGCCATCCATGTGACGGAGTGGTATCTTATCCCCACCGGGCTGAGGTGCTCGCCCGCTAAATCCGAGCTCTTGCTCTACAAGAAGAGGCCCAGAGGCGGTTCACACCGGTCCTGGAAGCCAGAAACAGAGAGCCACATTGCATTATTCACCGGGAAAGGCTCCCCAGTACCGCGGGTAGACACTATCAGGGTCCTAGGAATGTTTATCGAGTCGAACGGCGCCAATGGAGCCGCTCTCAAACGCATTTGTTCCAAGACCGAAAACGCCCTCGGCCTGATCCGAAGAATTGCCAACAGGTACCGCGGAATCAGGGAAGACAATCTGATCCGGATTATCCATGCCTTCGTGCTATGCCACCTCGCTTATTCAGGGGCTGTGCACAACGGGCTCGTATCGGAGCGCAACAAGATCAATGCCCTAATCAGAAGAGTCTTCAAGCTTGCCCTCGGCCTTCCCATCCGAACGCACACAAAAGACCTCCTCAATTTGGGAATTCACAACACGTTCGAAGCAATCATTGAAGCCCAAGAATTTTCCCAGGTTGTCAGACTCTCCAGTACCCCAGCGGGCCGAGCCATACTTGGCAAGCTGGGACATAACCCCACGGTCGTCAGTCTCGACGCTGTGAAACTGCCCAGCGACGTAAGATCCAAGATTTACATACACCGGATGCCACGAAATATGCATCCCACCTACAACGAAGGACGAAGACGAGCCAGGGGCAAAGCTCTGCTCGCCAGTGCCCGCTTGAACAAGGACCGAACATGCTTCGTAGACGCTGCTTCATACGTTCAAGAAGAGGCTTTCTCCTCAGTGGTCATCGACTGTGATTCTAAAATCCTTAGCTGCGCTACCATCCGCACTTCTAATTCCAGCGTTGCAGAGCAGGTTGCTATTGCTCTTGCATTGACGGACCGTGTGCATGACACGATTTATTCGGATTCCAAGTCCGCTGTCAGGGCCTTTCAAATGGGAATGGTGGCTCCCCAGGCCCTACATATCATCCAAAGTGCCAAAGACATGAAACATCACTCTTTGGCCTGGTTCCCTGCGCACCTTGGAACCATTGAGGGTGCCTCGATCAACCCCAACGAGGAGGCGCACTCAGCTGCAGGAGGTTTGACTGACCGTGCGCTGGGCAACGCGTCCTCTCCTGGGCGACCCGAGCCTCTCTGCTCGTACAACGAAATCTGCAAATATAATTATCTGTCAAGAAGACACTTGGCAGATACTGCCTTTGCCGCACTCCTCGCTGTGCAGGGCCCAGGCAGTCACTCTCAGACTTCTGCAAACAAGCACTTACCCGAGCCCCGCGGCGCTGCACACAATGTACAAAGAACGCTTCCCAAGCCCGTACTGCCCTCTGTGTGGTGATTATGCGGACTTCGAAGATGTCGTGTGGGGCGGCGCCTCTGCCGGTCCCCCTTTTACTCAAGAGGAAATGATGAAGCTAATTAGGGCCCAGGATCAGACCTCTCAAATCCTGGCAGTCCAGAGGGCTCGCGAGAGGGCCGTCAGCTTTCACCTGATGGTCCCCGAGTGGGCCTA
The DNA here is from genome assembly GCF_023375885.2 of Dermacentor andersoni. Taxonomy (NCBI): domain Eukaryota; kingdom Metazoa; phylum Arthropoda; class Arachnida; order Ixodida; family Ixodidae; genus Dermacentor; species Dermacentor andersoni. Next base: position 128,937,259 of record NC_092815.1, on the reverse strand, counting down.
GCCAGGTGACGTGGAGTTTGCTTACGTCTGTAGTGGACCAAATAAAGTTGTTTCACTCACTCACTCACTCACTCACTCACTCACTCACTCACTCACTCACTCACTCACTCACTCACTCACTCACTCACTCACTCACTCACTCACTCACTCACTCACTCACTCACTCACTCACTCACTCACTCACTCACTCACTCACTCACTCACTCACTCACTCATTTGAATGGTTCACCGTTCGTCCGTACATCAGCAACATTGGCGCTGTAAGGGACGCTCTCGCATAGGAATCACTTTGCTTGCCTGTGTTTTAGTTGAACGCTTGAACTATTGAATTATTGCCTTCCCACTTTTGTCGGAATGCGACCGTCGTGGCCGGTAATTGAATCCCAGACTCTTTCCAAGCTATATTAGGTTTATACACTGTAAATTCTACTGGAAGATGCATCACTCGTACGGACTCTCCTTCAGGGACCCTATGACGTAAAACTATTCCAATCTGTTTTATTCCAATCTCCTCGCGTCAAATTTATGTAACCACCCACGCAAGCATCGGGCGGTAACCCACAGCTTTGTTTGAAAAGCCCAATGACACTCGCATTTCATTTATAGGCTGACCTTTTCTTTTGATTTAAAGCGAATGGCATTGCCTACATGGAGCAGTCTTGCTTATCTAAACTGGCTGAGAAGAGGAGATGAGCACGCTGAAGTGGAGAGAGTTTGAATATTGCCGAGCCAGCACAGTGAAAATAAATAACTGGATGAAGAGAGTAGAGCCGGCGTCGGCGATTGGCCCGCTTCCACTTAATTAGCTTGCGTTGGCTGGTCGAAGATCGCCGGCAACGGAAGGATAAAACTACCGCTAAAACGGATCATCAGCAAAGTAGAGTTAGCAGAGCGAGGCCGTATACGTGCCGAAAGGTGTCAATAGCGTTACACTGCCACGCAAAAGATTTAATTATAGGCAAATAAATCCATGCTACCCGGCGGCTCCGAGTAGCCAGTGCCACGGGCAGCCATCTTCTATTCTTTTCTGAACGGGGCACTCGCCGGCTATTCACACAAAAAAAGATCAGCTTTATTCGGCACCTTAATGCGTCTTTATCGCGTGCACGTCACTTTTATGTGGTGCGTTTTCGCGGTTTTGTGACGTAGACTGAGGGATAGGCAAATTGGGCGCAGCGAGAAAAAGTTTGACCAATAGCAATTTGTCAAACGACGCCTACATCACTAATGGCTAAAAAGGCGTCGAAGCAGAATTTTTTTTCTCTCGTTACGTCTAATCATGCATAAACAATGTACACATATCATAACGGATGGGGCGTTTTGGGGGTTTTCGTGGCGTCGGGTGACAGACAAGCGCAGTCGCTGGCGGCTCCAAAATTTATTTGACCGATCGTGGAGGGCTGATTGCAGAATTGTAGTTGAAAAGTTTGGCACGGCTTCACGTTATAGCGCCCCAGATCAGGAGAAATAGTGACATAAACAGTATTAGCATATTAGGTTTCCATATTAGGTTTCTCCTCTTCGGCAACAGTAGAAACAACGTTACGCTCTTCTGGTGCAAGATGAATATCTATCTGCTCGTGTGCCTCCTAGAAGTAACACATTTTTTATCTCAGTGCTTAAAAATTACTTAAATTTCTGCGCACGAGAAATGTCTCTGACTTTGAGATTCCGTTTGAAATTGCTCTCATCGACAGAATTAAAAAAAATCCTCTGTCTGCTGAAGCTATGCCTCTTGAAGCTAACTTTACGATGAACGGAACAATATATTGAGCTTAAGGCTAGTCAAGGCTATTGTAGCTTCCGCTAGCGGAGAGAAAAAAAAATGTCAATCTATGAACTTGGCTTGAGGCGTTGGACACTAAATACCTTGTAAGCCAAATGGCCCGTAAGCAAACTCAGAAACGCAGAATGGACATTTCATGTGTTTTTTTTTTTCAATACTGTTAAGGAAAGCAGATGTCAGCTCACCAAAGTTCAGTCCATTACGCCCGAACTTTAGGAAATTCTAATATAATGAACAATGGTGTGAGTCAGGTAATTGTCACGTTAGTTTTTTTAGACTCTTCGCACTCGGCGATACTTTTAGGTTATTCTGGTAATTGGTTTGAGGCCTGAATTTTGAATTAGGTTTTCAAATAGCAGATGCACGTGAACTTCATAAAAGCTAAGCACGCACGCACGCACGCACGCGCGTGTGCGTATGTATCTGTACGAAGCGGCTCGGGCGTGTTGGTGCGCCATTAGGGCAGCGTACCTAGCACTCTATGCGAATTTTTTTCTGTTGTTCTTTTCCGTTACGCGCTATACGTAATTTGTACGCTTATGCTTGAATGACAGAAAAAGCTGTGACAAAAGTAAACAGCACTTTTATCTTGTTTTAGCGGCCAACTTCTAGATTTTATACATCTGATCATCTTTTTTATTCTCTGAAGCAAGAGCTTTATAATAAGTCTATATAAGTTAGCTATATTATAGAAAACGCGCTGCGTGTTTGTGTTATACAGCACAGAATGCGAGCAATATTTAGCTGCAAGCTTTCGTATGTTTTTCGCCTTGCATTCGCAACATGCAAAATAAAAGCTTTGATGCAACCGCCCGCATTTCGACAGGGCACGCAGATTTTACCGACAGTTTCTGGAAGAGAAAGACGATCCTGTTGCCTAACATCAAGAAGAGACCCTACGGCAGAGAAAAGCAGAGACAGAGTGCGCATATTTAAATTTTATTCGGGAGAAATATTTTCCCGAAGCACCCGGTGAATAATGGAACGATTTGTCGTTTTGGAGGTACATATACTTTTTTCTCCCGTCGCTCCCAGACCTTCCAGTTCACCGTTGCGAGGATCAAGCACGCAAATATAGAATCAATGCCTTTGAAGTTGTGATGCATCTCTATTGCTTTATTTCTTTTCTGTCGGAGAAATGGGTGGTTGTTATTGATCGTGTTTCCCCGCACAGACGTTAAAACCTCCTTCATCAAAGCGCCGGGCCGAGAAAAAAGAATATAAACGAGAGGAAAAGGTTAATGAAATAAACCGGTGTGTAAATAGCGGAGATACATTTGTGGTTAGTTCTTTGATGTTGTTATATATATTTTTTATTGAACGCAGCTTAGCTTGTGTTGAAAGAGCACGCAGGCCGAATTCGATCTCTGAGCCGAAAAACGAGGCCCTAGTTTTTTTGTTTACCGCACCGCGATGCAATGGCACAAACTAAATACAAAGCGCAATAACAGTTTTATTGTCGAAAGAAACGGAGCAGCTATGGACTGGACGGGCTTCCTCTTGTACAGTCTCATGCGTACGTTCGCTGAAAATTGTGCGTAGCATGAAGGGCGTAAAGGGATAAATAGCAAACGGGGACAAGAAATGAGCGAATTATGGTCGTCAATTGTCTCGCGATGCAAAACCATTTGCAGGAGTGCGAGTAAAGTATGATTCGTTAAGTCACTCTCTACAGGGTTTCCTGTCTTTCAATACGTTCTGTTAAAAAAAACTCAACCGTCATATCTGCCGCCGACGTCAACCGTATACGCTTTAGGCAAGTATGCATAGAAAAGCTTTCGGTGTTTCGGCTGGTGCTTTATACTGACGATAGTTTTACTTGATAGTTGCATTATTAGCTTTAGGCCGTACGTGTCAGCAGAAACAAGTGACTGCTGACTGCGGGATATTTTGCCTGCTTATGTCCTTGATCATATTACCAGTGGACTTTCTCTCTCTTTTTTTTAATCTTTCCGTCCCCCTTTCCCTTTCCCCAGTGTAGGGTAGCCAACCGGGCTCAGTCCTGGTTAACCTCCCTACCTTTCATTTATCATTTTCTCTCTCTCTCTCTCTCTCGCAGCGGGGGCTCTGTGCTTATGGCGTTCTGCTGCTAAGCACGAGGTCACCGGTTCGACTCCCAATCGCTGCGGCCGCATTCAGAAGGGGCTGAATAAAGAAGGGTGCTCGTATACCTTGCTTTGAGTGCACACTCAAGAATCCGAGTGTCAAAATTAATTGGGAACCTCCTACTACGGCGCCCATCCTAACACACGAACTGCACATTTGAGGAAAGTTAGGCCGCATAAATTAACTTCTTCTTCTTCTTCTTCTTCTTCTTATTATTATTATTATTATTATTATTATTATTATTATTATTATTATTATTATTAAAGAGTGCATAGACCTTTCCATGTTCCTGCCTGTCATAAACAACACGCAACCGTCCACAGAATCCAGTGTCTTTATAACACCTATTTACAAGATATTTCTATTTTTCATAACTCGCTGTCATCTTACCTTTCCGAGCTTTGTCTTTGTTTGTCTTGTCTTTGTCTTTGTCTTTTTTTGACTTAGAAAAAGTGTTTGAAGCTGTAACACATTACATTTTATTGGAAAAGTTGTTTCGCTTCTGTTTCAAGGGACCCTTTTTCGATCTTCTGTATAATTATTTGCGTGACAGGTCACAGTTATTATGATTAGTAAAGACCTTGTTAGCACTATGACACATATTACACCGGGTGTTCCCCAAGGATCCGTGTTGTCACCTCGGTTATTCAATGTATTTCTGAGCGACTTTCCTACGATAATCAGAAAAAGCTACGGTGTATAAATATGCAGATGACACGGTCCTACGCACATGGCACATGCGTTATGAGAAAAGTATTAACGCTCTCCACAATGCAGTTGATAAGGCCATGCGATGGTTTATCAATGCAAAACGAAAGCAAGCTCATGTGCTTCTTAAGTTCATTAGAAACTCAAAAAACAATATTTTTTACAGGATGACGATTGTATTTGATGTAAAGGTACTGCTATAGAATATGTGGAGACATTAAACTGCCCAGGTATAACGTTCCACAGGTGCATGTCTTGGCGGTATCACGTGGCCTTTTTATGTGGCAAATTAAGGATTTTTTCATATCTATTTTTTAACACAAAGGGTTCAGTACTTCTGCCAGTCAAGAAAATGATAGTTCACGCAGTAGCGTACAGTGTGCTGAGGTATGACATAGCGATATTCGCCTTTGTTCAGAGCGCTGGCAAAATCGTATTGATAAATTTCTTAAAAGTATATTAATAATGTTGGCTATTGTACTACACTACGTTCCAATAATATATTTCGTGAATTGGGATTTCGCGCTTTCGAGGATTTGTGTACGAGGACATTTTTTGTTTACCAGGGTTATTATTCGGCATAATTGGAATGATGAATCCAAAAGGTATCCGTTGTTCCTCAGTTGTTCAGAGACCCCCCCGCCAAAAACAAGAAACGTTTTAATGTGCGCTATTGTGCTACTAAGTATGCAGAAGTGAGAAGAAGTGTATTCATCCCAAAAATATTTTATGATTCGGCTAATGAATACTTCTCTGCAACTTAAAAAAAAGGAAAGAAAGAAATAGTTGACGAAATAATGACGAAATGTTGAATTCTTGTTCGCATTCATTATTTTAGTTATTTAGGTTTTTGTCACTTTCTTTGCTATGCCATTATCTGTTAACAAGTAATACTACCAACTTTTCGTCCGAAAGTTGGTGAAAAAAACAAATGTCTTAATATGTAAACAGGTAACCACATTGCTGTACCGACTCTGCGAGGCCTAGTCGCACAAGCATTCACAAACCTAGACAGGCCCGATCCTTTGTTTTGCTTTTGGATGTGCTTAAATAAATTATTCTTATTGCTATTATATTTATAGTTATCGTCATCATCATAGTTATTATTATTATTAATATTATTATTATTATTATTGTTATTATTATTTGTAGAAGAAGGATTGGGTAAAGAAATCTCTGCGAGAATGGGGCCTTCTAGCATGACTCACCAGTTCCCCGCTGAAAAGACGCCGCTAATGAAAGGCACGTGCCCTTACGTCGCGGCTGCACATATGTGACATAGTTCGCTTGTCAGTGTTGCCATGGTCGTTAAATTCGTGTAGGATGCCACTACATATGTGTCGTGCCTAAGCTCAGGAGGACACGAAATCCTCTGACAGAGAGGCGCAATCCACGAATGCCAATATACAACAGAAGCCGTGTCACAAGGTGCCACTCTCTGGCAAGAAGGTGACGGCCCGTTCGAAATAAAAAAGAAGAAAGAAAGGAAAGCAGGCGTACGTGTCACATTTGCGCGGCCACGCTGCCATGTCAGGCGAAGAATTAAGGAGATTCGCGGTGAGCGTCAAAGCGCTACTCCTTAAGTAGGCAAGCCGGCTTCCCTTTGCACTTTATTTTACTTTTCTTTTTTTTTCCTAGCGTTCAAATTTCGCGCGCATTCTTCTAAGTGGAGAGGCGAGAGTTACGGCAGTTGGCAGCATGCGTGGAGGAGATTATTATTTCTGTCTTGAACTCGCGCTCAAGGTATTTACCGGTGGAGGTCATGGTTTTTGACAATTCCGCTACAGGGGGGATTTGGTCGGACACCGCGTTGCCCTTATTTCATCCTTCATAGCCCTCAGTGATAAGGTCGAAGTTTATGGAAGAGGGATTATGGACAACGCGTTTTATGAGCTGCTGTTGTAGTATGTCTATGAAACGGGCCGGCATGCCTATGTTTAACTCTATTACGACGTTGTGCCACGTGGCAACCCAAGTGAAAAAAAAAAGAATTCCTCCCCCTGAGCGTCCCTTTCATGTCAAATATGTGACAACCAGCCGATCAACGCTGTTTCTCAGAGAAATTCCAGTAGAAATAGTGACACTTGCTTGCGCACTATGCACCGTTCTTCCGGAAAAACTAACTGTTCTGCAGGTTCGACAGGAGACGTTCTTCGCACGCTTTCACTCACGATAGTAGAGTAAAACGATTACCGAAATAATAAATCAAAACAATGCTTCTGAATTAGCAAACGAGGCGGACCGGAATACGTACTACCAGATACTATGAACTGCTAACAGTGCGCAGCTCAACTCATTTACATAGTAGGTAGGACAGGCACGTACCCAGGATTTTGGTTCCGGGAGGGGGGGGGGGGAATCCGAGAATTTTCCGGAGTCCCCACCACGGCGTGCCTCATAATCTGATCGTGGTTTTGGCATGTAAAAATCCATAATTGATTGATTACGTCTTCACAAGTCTGCGGTACTGTTCCTTTCACTGCAGAACCCGCTTTACTTCTAAATTTCACTGCCAACTCAAGTGAAACTTGACAATAAATGGTTGCAGTGATGCAAGCATTTTATTTCAGTTCAATAAAGAATTAGGCTTTCGCCATTCCACTATAATAGGCGAGGGCAAACGTATAAAATTACGCGCTAATAATTTTATTTTTGTAGTTACCGTCTTATTTGGGTAACGCGAAAAGTTTGAAGTACGAATTATTTGCAGCCTCGCGCAGGAACAGTGGCTGGCGGTTATGAGAGCGTGGGCGGGGCTTATATGGCAGCGCAGGCACTGCATCGCCCGCCCGGGTACGACCACAAGGGCCAACTCACTGGCGACTCGAACCTGATGGGGCAGGTCGTCCACCTTCATTCCCGGCTTGAGCTTGAGCAGCACGGTCCTCGTGGTTGAGCCCTTCTCTCTCACGCCTTGGACGCCCCAACGCTCCCGCGTCACCTCGCTTACGTTCCCGAACGCCGCAAAGGCAGTCCGGATGTCTTCATCTTGCACACCGTGGAGCATCCAATGCAGTCGCAGTTTAACCTGCTGGTCCTCAGGGTGAATAACAATGCAGCGGCGGCCTTTAACTTGCAGCTCCTTGAAAGCAGCCAGTTTCCTTGTGGCTTCCGGGCTGTTAAACGTCACAGCCCACACATGATTGATCTGGTACGCTCCCAACGCCACGACCTCGGGGAGCACACCAGCGTTGGCGAGGGCGTCTCGGAAATCCTCGACCCTGTAGGGCCTCACCCGCACGTCGCCGTGCAAAAACAACGTGTTTAAAACAACACGACCGGTGGGCAGAGTAGGCAGCACGATCTCATAGTCCTTTTCGTCTTCGACGCTGCTCCTGTTTCCGCGGCCGGCAAGGGCCGCAAACGCCGCTCCAGCGGAGCTCATGATCCTGCGTCCGTTCGCTCGCGCGTCAGGAAGTAGAATGCGGCGCTACGCCACAACAGCAGCCAGTCACTGAAGATCAGCAGCACTGCTGCTGATCTTCAGTGACCTACCAAGGACCGATGCAGTCAGCCACAGATGGATTGAGCGATAAACTGCCTTTGCTTTCTGAAAAAAGAACAAAAGAAAAATAGAATCGCATGGTGTAGCTGGCGTACCTTAGGTGTGTTTTATTGGTGAGCAGGCTGCGTTGCAATTCGCGCATGTGCTTTGCATCGTTGTGTATAAAACACCACTACACGATGGCATGGTTTGCATGCGGAGTGAGCTTGTCTCTTGATACCTGATAGAGACCACTACTTCTATATGGGCACTCTTGTTATATTTACGAAGTAAATGAAAACGACCTTCGAGGAACCGAACTGAGAGCTGAACGTTGTTTCAGCAGTGAAAGCGAAATTGTGTTCGAAAGTGGCATTTGTCGAAAAAGCTCGTATTTACTATCGAATTTCTTACCGTAATTTCGTAAATTTTCGCCTGACACTCTTCTGAAGTCTCAATGTGTTTATTGAGCCGAGAATACAAAAGCAGTATGTACGGTTCAAGTTAGAGCTCAATTTGACGATATTATATACATTATGACTTATTAGAGAACCTAGATGGCTCTTGATGCGGTTTCCACAAACAAATGAGAATATATAAAGAAGCGATTACGTAGCGGGTTGTTGCAATAGAGCCAGTGCAAACAAATAACATATCTGGGCTTCATTTCTAGCTTCTGCGCGCTAAATCTTTTATTTTATTTCTCACAAACTAGGTGAGCGAATGCAATAGTGGAAATATTTTAGTCAGATCGCTATTGCATTAGGCCTATAGGCCGATATATTTTCTTGTCATATTAGTCGTCTGCTTTAGCAAATAAAAACCAGGCCACTCATGTTCTGGAAGCGTGTGTATATGGGACAGACCAGTGCCCATACATGCCGCCTTGCTCAACGCTGCAATATACGTACTTGAAAAAGAAAGCAAAATTGGTGTTTAACAACGACAACAACAACAACAAGCAAAAAATTTCACCGACGATTACGATACTTCCTAATGAGAAATTTGACCGCAGCTCTATGCGTGTTGTTATTTCGCGATATATTTAGGCAAAGAATTTGAGCGACACATGTAGCACAGTCGAAAATCTGATCTGCGGATCAAGCTCGTCAATTTTTATGCTTGACTCGACGAATGTTCCAGTTTAATTACTGGTGCCGCGTGGTTTCCAGAATGCAGTAGACGATTCGCGTCGCGCATACAATAAGATTACAAAACAATGGGAAACAATTACAATCGAAACAAGCGCGATAGAGACTAAACCAAGCAAACCAAACAAGCGCGAGCGAGAGCTGACACCAGCAGACGATGGTTCGAAACGAGCGGTCTGGCTGCATGGGACCAGATACAAGTACGAATCGAGCGCTCGATCGGGTTCGCATAAAACAAGTTTACTGCGCGCATGTCACCGAACAGGCCGCCGTTGGCGGCTCATCTTTCATCTGCCGCTCCGTGTTGGCTGTTTAATCTTTTGCTGTTGTACTCGTTAGCTTGTTTACGCCGCCGCCAACGCTCGCCGTAGGAATGGACCATTAAGAGCTCTCTCAAATCAGTTTGATTTCTAATGAAATGCATAAATGTATAGAGAAAAGCAATATTTTAAATGTAATACAAGTGCAGCCGTTTTCAAAAAACTTAACTCAGACTTCTGACGTGTTTGCTCACACACTGAAGAGGCAATCACTTCATAGAGTTTCCTGCTCATTCTGCTACCGCCTTGGCCATTATTATTCGTAGCATGTCTCTGGCTACATCTTAAAAAAATACCTATACCATGATGAATACACGCATTTCATGCACCGCTCTTCTATTAAGTAAAGTCAACGAAGCACCGCAGTTTTGCTAACGAGCGATGCAGCAGTTTTGCGTTATTATTGTGATAGAAATTATGTGGACACTCCAGGCGTCACCGTAGTGTTCCTTGTAAAGTTCAAGTATGATAACATTGTCACCATGCGCCATACAGTGTGCGTGCGAGTGAAAGCATGCGATGTTGAGCCGAGGAACGCGGTCTTCTATCGAGTAAGGGGAGGGGGAAGCCTGTTTTCTTCACGGCTGCTGCATATTGCGCGGCTGAGTATGGCCACGCAGGCCCTACCTTCAAAGCGATCTGCGATGGGTACAGAGTCTAGGTGCGGCGAGGACTGATAGCTTCATGTGCGCTGTGTTCTCACCGTTTAGTTCGCGTTGAAGCGAGAGGCAGCAGGAAGGTCAAATTTCTCGCTGCTGATGCCGCTCTTCCTCATGCGAGCGTTTTGACAGCGAGTGTCCGCGGTCATCGATTGAAATGTGTTTAGGTTGGTTGTGCGAACGTGACACCATGATTCCTCATTTAGTTAGTAAGCGAATGTTTACGAGTTTATACGGCCGATAAGACTACTATCCTTACTTCGCATAGTTGTCTAATAATTTGCGATAGTAATTGATGCTTCGCCTTACTGACGAAACTGGGAGTGTTTTCTTGCTACTTGCCTTCTGAGAACAGTTGTATGGCACTAAGAGCGTAGGACGATGATCGGTCGAATTTCTGTCGACTAAAGGCTTTCTGCGTCTTCAGAATTTGAAATGTTTTGCACTGTGGTGTCTCTGTAGCAGTGTAGGGCTCGAAGCATTATATTTCAGGTACTTCCTGTCCTGTTTTGATCTGGACGGGATGCAAAGACGATCAGTAACCAATACTGAGATGTAATTTCCTAAAGCTTACATACAGAAGCTTCTTACGTCGCCTCCTATAGAGACACCCTTCACAGCCACGTCGTGGTTTCGTGCCCACCGGCTTACTCCCCCCCCCCCCCTTCTTTAAAGCAATCTGTCCGTCTAACACATTACTTTTGTTTTGCCCCTTTCCCTGGCACTAGCCTGCCAGCCCCCATTTACGCCAATTTCTGTCATTCTTTTCCTTTTTGCTGTTCCTCCAAATAACTCATAACTCAATGCGAAAGCTTGCGGTGGGATGTTTTGCCAACTAAATAAATGCTTCATCTTAGAGTTTATTTTTTCTTTTCTTTTTGCTTTGCAACAACAATTATTACAGAACCACAAAGAAAGACAAAATGAAAAGCGGCAAGCTTAAGCTAAAATTGCGTAGAGGTAGGCAATAGAGAAAGAAAATAGGTTAACCGGCATCAGGAGAGATTGGCCTTGCGGCAAACTTAGCATGCTACTTCTTGTCAAGGATGCAGTCGAACGACGTATACGATAAATCGACATTGTATGTCGCATTTCGGATGCTTGACCATACAAATTATTGAACGACCCACCGTATTTTTGCGCCAGTCAGTAGACAACAGGGTTCCTCGTGACTGCGTGCTAAATAGTGCAAAGCAGACCGCGGCTTCAGTGGATTAGTCATACCTCACAGTCACAGCGCCACACAAAGAACGAAACCAACTGTACGCGTAACGGTCAGCATCATGACACGGTCAGCATCACTGTCAGCGGTCAGCATCACAACGGTCAGCATCATGCCATGATAAGTGAGACGATCACCTTCAGAATTATTTTGTGTATGCTAGTTGGAGTTAGGAAGCCTCCATACAGACACGCTCAGGCAGGGCGTAAGCGTGCATATGAGGGGCTTCCTAGTTGGAGCTGTTTCTAAGCACTTCACACAGTAGTGCAGCACGTATGTTTCTCCGGTGAATTGGTGCCCAGTGACCAGTCCGGCGATTTCATTCAGTAATGAAACCTTTCCGCTACTTACGTGGGTTGATTGAGGCACTAAGCACGCTTTGTCTTTTCAGCGTTGGCTCACAACACGAGCGCGATTGTCTGAAACCTCTTGCCCCCGCCCCGTTTGTCGACCACTTCGACCACTTGCACCTGCATGCAGCTTTAGTTTTGGGGAAACAGCGCTGGTGTTGCGCAGCGACTTTCCGCTTGAAGCGCCAATATACCAATTCGTAACGAAGTCGGACTTCATTTCATTTTTACCTCGCAGAGCTTGAAATGGTTCTCCGAAACATGTTAAGAAGCTTCCGCGCACGCGCACACACACACACACACACACACACACACACACACACACACACACACACACACACACACACACACACACACACACACACACACACACACACACACACACACACACACACACACACACACACACACACACACACACACACACACACACACACACACACACACACACACACACACACACACACACACACACACACACACACACACGCACGCACACACACACACGCAGACACACAGGCGCGCGCGCGCACGCACACGCACACACAAAACTGTTTGTGACCTCGCTTCTTAGCAATCACGGTGTATATGTGGGGAAGCCCACTCAAGCAATTTTTCTGATTGTCTATGTTTTTGTCGGATAATAGCCTGTCTACTGCACGTATAGTCATGCGCGACATGAACCTTAGGCTTGATTGAACTTACTATGAAGTTGTCCCCCTTTGTACTTATCTTGAAGAGGCGGCTTATGTGTTACTAAATGAATTTGCCCTTTGTTTTACTCGTTCTGCATTACTTTTCTTCAACATCAAAGCAATGCGATGGCACGAGAGACGACGCGTTTAGTTTTTGTGGCAGACGTGAATTATATCAATTTCGAATCGCCTGCAGCCTTACCAATCGCAATTATTGAAAAGTAGCATCCGTAATACGAGGTACTTGGCAAATATAGTGTGATACCTTGCGATTATAAGGAACCTTGCTCTTTTCGTAACGCAATTAGTTTTGATTTTCCAGTAGATAATAGAAAATATTCTCCAACAGCGCAGTCCGCAGGAAAAACAGAAAAAGAATTTATGGAGATCCCACGCACTGCGGGAATCTGTGTTATGCGAATAATTTTGCAGGTGCCTGGCTATCTACCTTTGTTTAGGGTTCAGCAAAGCAATACTACCAGACGGACCAACGGGCTCTTCTAAGTTAATTAGTTGTGCGCGTGGGTTGTGTGCGTGGGTCGTGAGCGCACGTGCATGTGATGACATCAGCACGACGAAAACTACATTGCAGACCATCGTATGAAGGCAATAGCACGAGTTCTACGACGGCCCTTAGACGCGAGCCCCCTGCGACATGGCAGTGGACGAGCCTAAGCGAGAGAAGCGCGTATTGTGACGTCATCAGTCACTACGTCTTATACAATCATATGTACGTATGACTGATTTCATCTGGTGTACGTTAAAACGACGACGGCATTTCCACTTCGGCGAAGAAATTTTAAAGCGTGAATATTTTAGCAATCATGAAGCCTGTACAATGTCGCACAGTTTCTACGTAGTGCGACCTCCCACGAGGAAAATACAGGAAAAATTGGGCTGGTACCTGAGATAGCGTAAACTAACACGACACCTTAAACCACGAGCTCTCACAGGGAGAGAAGACGACGAAATGGAATGAAGTGCACGCGCCCAGTGTTTCAAAAGAGCTGACTGGCTTTGGAATGAAAATAGCATACCTGCGATTGTGGCCTAATGGCGATAACACCCGGCTGCTGTGCTCTAGAGCAAAGCTTCAATTCCCAAATCGGCCACACAGCATACTTTTTTCAAAAAGGAAAGCGAGACGGGAACCCATCCTCCTACCACAAAGTGCCAAGAATGAGGCAATGTATGCCTCGAAATGAAATGACAAGCCCTTCAACGCGCAGATACACCTATTTCTCGGCTGCCATACTTTCTTCAAAGTCTAATGTTTGCAATAATTAATTGATTTATTCATACAGCAGGTCTTCTTCGGCTCAACAGGAGTGGATTACAAAGTTCACAAAGGTTAACCGAAAAAACATTTTATACAGTGCAAGGTGCTTGTACATGCAATTATTCAGTTCTGTAATGCAAACTCAGAAGCAGTAAAATAGAACCCAAACTTAAAGGACAGTTGAGTGCTCTGAATTCGCTTGCGTACCTTACACATCAGCGTAGGACGTATATTTTAAGCGAAATACAACTGGCAAACTGAAAAATAGAAGGAGAGAGTTCTTAAATGCGGTACAATTGCTCAAGATAGTAAAGTGCATCATCCGTATAGAATATCTGCAACTATTGGTTTGAGGCCGCTGCATCGCCTAATCTATGATACCTAGCTCCCAAGTCGAGACGTGACAAGAAGATACCGTAGCAACTTGCATACAATACGAACAGTATTCTCGGGGCCAATAAAAAGAAAATTATAAAAAGATAAGGCTCATGACAGTTGGCTTTGGTTTATGTGGGACAAGAAGCACTCGAACTGGCAGAAACATCGGTATTCAAAAATAAATAAGTGAATCGATTCTGGGGTTTCACTTGCCTAAATCACGATTTGTTTGTGAGACACGCGGCAGTGGGGGACTCTAGTTTAATTTTGACCACTAGGGGATCTTTAACGTGCTCCCAATGCACGGGATGCGGGCGTTCTTGCATTTCGCCCCATCAAAATGCGGCAGCCACGGCAGGGATTTGATCCGGCGACCTCGTGCTTAGTAGCGCCAGACCATAGCCGCTAAGCCACTGCAGCGGGTTAATAAAAAAATAATTCGGAATAAGAATTTAACATGACGAAATAATAAAAAGAAATCATTCTTCAAATCCAAGCATCGAGGTAAGAGGGCACCCTTTAAAACAGTAACAGGCAGGGCGGGAAGGGAGGGGCGGGGGGGGGAGGGACTCCGACATATGATCACCACGTTCACTACTAAAAGAACGCTCTTCGCCTTAGTCAGTAGCCACAGTTTTCGCCCCCAGTTTTCACTCCTCGTAGTTGGTGCGATGCTGTGCAGATTGGTTAAATGAAGATATGAAAGGAAAGATACGAGTAAGATGCGAGTCAGATTACTAAAAGTTCGAGGCCTGAAGTAGGCGCTGTACGAAAAAAAAAATGAGACAGCTTGCCTGTCATCGGTCTAACAATAACTCCACTTACGTAAAACTTTCTCCACTGACAACCCACCGCAAAAGTTACTTTTATAAAAAAAGAAAGGCAAAATGGCGATGCTTCTCTGCAAAACAGAATGTCGCAAACCAACCAAAATGTAGCACAGCTTACTTGAATAAGGAGTTTTTGTAGGGCTTCATATTTCTGGAACTTTGGGAAATAAAAATTTCTTGCAAGAAACGGATGGGTGATGCTAAACTCTTCCGTTCACACCATCAAGATCGTTGCGTGGTTCATCACGCGCGCCTACCCGATTTTGTTCAACCCCTTCAGTTCTCCTCTACGTATGATAGACAGGACAACACGAACGACATGTTTGTTTGTTTGATTAGCTGTTTTTTTCTTGCTTGCTTTCTTTCTTAGCGTTGAATAAGTTATTTACAATGCCATTCCGTGCCAGGATTGATGATTGCCACTAGCGCACGCGTGCTAATGCAACAAATGAAATAGTAAACACGTTGGGACCGCACACGTGGGCAAACTCTGAAGAGGCGCTTTGCTCGTATCTCACGTCAACAACACGACAAAGCAGGAAAGACCAGTCGCATTGTTAAACGTTGAGATACTTCTGCGTGAATTCTGTTTGCTTCGCGATCTCCTCACCCGTATGGCGGAAGATGAGCCTCAAGGAAAAGGAAGGAAGCCCTTTTTCGCGGGACTGGCTCGATCGAGGAAAACAGCAGCAGCAACGACGACATATAACAGCACAGTTTCGCAAGAAGCGACAAAAAACGGAGGAGTGTCGACACGCCCGGGCAAAGAGAGTTGGAGATTCTTGCTGTTTGCGCGACGGATGTTCTGGCGAAGCGGAAATGTCACCGCGTTTCGGGATTGCGAATCTCGGGCGAAAAGAAACGGCGGCTCTTCTCCTGGCGAAAAGCGAAACCGAGATAAACTCTCGAGTGCTAAAACACGGTTCCGCATCGACGAACATTATTACTAATTGTACTCCGATATACATGTGAAATTTTATTTGAGTCGGCGCTAGTTAGTGCAATAAATAGGTTATAGTAATTGGCGTGCTGAAGTATATGTAAAACTCACTGCTAACTCCAGTGTATAAAAACGCTACTGATATATTGTTATGAAATGGCTTGTTCTGTTTTCTGAGACTCGAGATTTCTATACTATGGGCCATAGTGTGGAAATCATCAGCACGCTGCGATCGTCTAGAAGACCAGGTTGGCGTTGGCACTATAGAACTGTCCGTGCGATTTAGGCATAATGATTTGAAGTCGCGTTGCTGTTATGGGGGTGAAGCTTCGATCCCAGCATAGGGCACATAATGCAATAGTGTGCGTGCGTGCGTGCGTGCGTGCGTGTGTATGTGTGTGCGTTCGTCTGTGTACGCGTGTTTGTGTGTGTGTGTCTTGCTTTTTGAGGCCCAAGCTATCAACGCGACGACGAAGGCATGCAGGAACAAATATTCGCAACAGCGTGAGACTTGTGTTTACTTCAAGAGAAATCCGAGTATGGTTCAGCTCACTGAAATAATATGCGAAGATATCCATCCAAATAATTGCCGCAGGAAACGTCCACTTCCCGTGAGCGCTGGAAATATCAAAGCCGATAGGCTTTGATATTTGAGTTGAACGTTAGTTGGACCCAGTGCTTGCACGTCAGCACATTGTCGAGGCGTGTTTCGCAAGTATCGACGTTCACAGACAGGATGCAGCGTGGCCCAGCTAACTTTAGCCAGCGTTTAAAAATAGGCGAAAGCCATATAGCTAGACAGAACCTAGGTAATGTTGTTTGCCTGTACTTGGAGATATACAAATTATTTTTTTTCCTTCCTCCTTATTTGATAATCAGTCTTAATTAATTAGTGAACTTCTCAAATATTATAATTTAATGAAAGGTATCAATGAGATAATTGTAGAGCGACATGAAACTCCCGATACAGCTTTTTCTTCATCAATACGCGCTACATAAAAGTGTCTTTCCGAGCGTGAAAGAAGCCCGCAAACAAACGCAAAGTATTTCGAGCGGCCAGTCGCGAGGCAGTTTAGCGTGTATTTGCGGGCTATTTTCACGCTCGAAAAAAAAAAAAACTATTATTTAGCACCTATTGAGCAACGGAAAGCTGTATCGGGAGTTTTTCATGTCGCTTTACAATTTTCTCAGTGTTACTTTTCATCAATTTATAATATTTGCGAAGCTGAACAATTAATCAAGACTTGTTATGCTTGTTATCGAATTAGCCGGAATGAAAAAAAAAAGTAATTTGAGTACCTCCAAGTGACGGCAAACAACATTACCTTGGTTCTGTCCACCTACGTGGCATTCGCATATTTTTAAACTCTGGCTAAAATTAGCTGGGACACAGTGCATATCCGTACGAAAAATGCGAACAATATTACTAGTGCTGTTTGACCAATGCGCGGCGAGGGTGCGGTACTTTCGCTTTCAGTAGGTCGGACCTGAGCGCATATACGTACACACGACACGTCGACTTTCTGTGGTGCGCATGCCTAATCGGAAGATGTCAAGCGCATTTTACGTGTACTCTTGTAACTCGGCGCACATCTACAGATGCAGCAAAGAGCGCTCAATCACACCGAAGAGGGGTCGTTATTCATTTTAATAATGCTCTCCTCGTCATCGTTAACGTTCACGTGGAGGCTTAAGACAACTCGCAAGTTTGTCTGCAACGCGAAGCGTGCGATCTTTAAACCACGGCGCTAAACCCGCTCACCGTTATGAGCCACGCACGTTGTAGTACAGTCCTTTCGATTGTGGCTTCTCTTCCCTTCGTAACCGCCGTTCCTCGGTGCGGCGACGAAAACACGCCACCCCCAGCAGAGGCGCGACCATTCTCTTTCTTCTCCTCCTCCAGGCAACTTCGGCACTGCTTGTCCCATGCACTATTCATTTCGTCCGTACCGTCTGGCCACGGGAAACACTGAAATGGTTTCCACAACCCGCCCGACTCACTGTATACGGCTGGCCGAACCGTATACGATAGACAAGTCGCGCTTGGCGAGCCACATAAATCATTTGCAGCTTGTTAAACATAGATACGGGACGCGAATCTCCGTCGACAATAGTGAGCAGCGTTGGAGATAAACGATATATATATATATATATATATATATATATATATATATATATATATATATATATATATATATATATATATATATATATATATATATATATACACTTAAATAACAATGAGAACGCAACTAATCGGACAGAGACATATATCGCGAGGAGTCGCGGATATGCCGCGAAAATGAGCAGAAAGAACGCCCACTACAGGGCACGAAACAAACAAGGAAAGCGAACGAAGCGCAACGCGTGCGAGAGACAGGTTATACGACGGCCACACATCAAAAGCGTGCAGCGGTAATTTCACAAGGTCGCCGCGTTTGTATAGAGAGTCGCAGACCGCGTTCGCGAAGCCGTTGCGCGTGTGAAACGACCCGCTCAACCCGTGCGCCGGCCAGCCGCCACTGCATGCGAACCGTACGCGACAGCGAATGCACTGCAGGACGCCTTCGGCGGGCAGTGCACGGTATTTCCCGGGACGCAATATGGCAACGCGCAGGCGGAGGACGTTAGCGGCTCTACGCTGCGCGATTAACAAGCGCGGCCTCGAAAAGCACCGGAGCGCGCGATATGAGCCGAGTCGCCCGGTAATGCACGTACACGCGTGAAGCTTCGTATATACCGGGGGTCCGCAAAACCCGTCTCTGAGGCTGTTCCCTGCGCTCTCAGCGGGAGACGGCAGACGAGTGCTTTGCACGATGCCGCCGCGTTTTCTTTAGAGGTCCCGTGCGCACGCGAGGCCTGCATATATGCGCGCACTGCCCGTTGGAGCTCCTGACTGGAACGACCTCCTAGGCGACGTGATTGCGGACACAAACGCCGCATGCTGCAGACCTGCGGTATATACAATGATGCTCGCAACGTCGTTTCCCGCAGGCGCCAGACATGGAAGGAAAGTTTAAGAAAAGTCGTTAAACAGCCGCTTCTCTTTGTTGATTCTATATGACGCGGCTTTGCGTAGAGAGTCAGCGTTCCGCCGTTTTAATCGACTGCCCGCCTGTCTGCGCAGCGGCTCCACCAATGGGCCTCAAAATGTGTCTGGACCACTTTAAATTTTTGTTGTTGCACTTATGGTTCCGGGTTTTTTTTATGTTATTGTTCTGTTTTGATCTTGTAGGAGACGGAAGGGTGAGTCATGTAAGCTGAGTAGTTCGTTGCCCTCAGAACAGCTTGTGTGCTCGAAGACAGCCCCGACAGTTTCTTGATTCTTTTTCGTAGAAATTTCCGCATGATGTTCTTCCACTGCTTGTATGTTCAGTGTCTCTGATCGCTCCTAATAGTTATAATGCATTAGTTGAGAATTGTTCTGTAATAAGCGCAATATTTTGTACCGCTGGCTCCCACTATCTTTCATCTCGTTAATGGACGTTCAACACTCTCATGTATACCGTAGCTCACCTTTGTCCGCTTGCACATTTAACTGCGAAAAGGTCGTTGTCGTTAGTTAAATGCACGCTTGAGAAAGCTGTAATCTAGACGTGCGAAGGAAATTTGAATTCATATTGCGGAGACAGCAGTGAAAAAATGAGAAATCAGGTGCTGCATATTTATGTATCAATGCAACTATACAAAAACTCCGCAGCGCAATTCCATATTGACTATAAAGTTCAGGTGTCATGCGAGGCCGCGCCGGTGCTTTTGTCGTCGTTCACGATTGTACTTATGATGATGGAATTCGTTGTTACGCCTCTCAATGAGCTAGGCCCTCTGATTTTCAACAATGGCACATAAAAAAAAAAAAGGTATTTGTTCCTGCATCCCCCATTTCTGCAGCCGGGCCTGAGGTCGGTGGGAAGGTCCGAAAGAATCGCTGCATGTGATGAAGGTTCGAATTTGAAGTTTATTGTAGGTGCGTCTGAAATACACACGTATACGGTTTCCAGGAAAGCAAAAACATAATTTGGTCTATTACAGGGTCCCAATCTTTTACAGTCTATTCTGGCTTGCTCAGTATGTGTGAGCCCTTGTTTTCCTCCTATGTACATTGTTTGCATGCTGATTAATAATAATATCCATACTAATAGTATTATTCTGCAGACGTTTGCAGTCAATCCTTCCTATACTTTGCCAGGCACTGTCCCTGCACATTAGCCACCAAGCCACTAGGAAATTCCCTTCGCGTACTGACGTAGTGGCAGCAATTGCTCATTTACATACTTCAGAGGCGCTCCTCACATCATGGTGGGAAGTACAGAGAGATAAACGGGATGCGACTGGCAAGGAGGTTAACCGGATAAGATTCTGGTTTGCTAACCTGCACTGAGGTAAGGGTAAGGGAGAATGAAAGACGGAAAGAACAGAGGAGAAAAAAAAAAGCAAGGAAACGAAAAAAAAAAAGAAAAGGTAGGGAAGATCGCGAACATCCGCGAGAATTAGTCATTCCGATAGGCCACTGCAACGTAAAAATTAAGAGTATCTTCACTGTCTTGTGGTGTGACGACCGTATAGGTCGCCGTTCCAAGACTGTCTGCTCCGAAAACGGCCTGCTGTCGAGACGCGCCAGCGCTGTAGCGAGTGACTGCGTGTGTGCGATGTATCGGCGACAGTGACAAAAAACGTGATCTACAGTCTCCTCGTCGCCACAGTGGTCATACGCAGCACCATCCTCCCATCAGATGCGGAACGCAAATGACTTCGTAAATGCGACGCCAAGACACAATCGGTAAAATACCATTGTCTCGGGTCGGGATAGTCCAGGTGGAGGATAAAGTTGCAGACAGGGGTCCAGTCGATGTAGAGGTGTGTGCTGGAAACAAGGTGTGTTCCACAGTAATTGTAAGACATCATATGCAAGCAGTCGAAGCTGCGCTGCTGCATCTCTTCTTGACAGCGGGATTGGCTCCTGCGCGCCGACTTCATGAGCAGATAAAGATGTGGTTAAGTGCCGCAAAGTAGGCGGCTGTGCCTTAACCGTATGGGTGTTGAGGCCCAGATGCCATTCCGTCCTTATCAATGGGGGTGCTAACCGTCTCTCCTTCAAAAAGAAAAAAAGAGAACTGCCGACAACAAATGCACCCTGATTGCACCCTGATTTTTGAAACTACCTATGCTTTTTTCTTTTCTTTTTTCCAGACCGAGTGATGCCCTAAAGTACACGTTAAAAAGTTTGGCAGGTGTAACTTACAGTTAGTAAAGCGGATAGTGAAACCCAGCACTGAGAATATTCCGCGTAGCTCTAGACCGCTAAGATCAGGCCACTAGTCAGAGCCATCTAAGATGTACCTGTAGTATATATGCTTGGTTTTAAGTACGTCAAACGCGCCTGTATACGAGAAAACGCTTCCCCACCGAAAAATGTGCCTCATTTTCTGACCTTTCCTTGTGAATCTTTTGTTGCAGGGCATGTCTGGTGAGCTGCTTTGGAGGACTTTGCATAATTGTGACGTAAGTGATACCCCCATTTCATTTGCAATGCTACATGTTTAATTGGAAGATGACGGAAAATTCGTACAGAAGTAGGTTCGGCGGTGTTGCAAAAGTAGAAGGTACACTTCGAGCGCGCACATCACAGACAAAATGTTTTAGCCAAGCTTCACTGTGCTTGAGTCGACACGCATCGCAGAGGGAGCTAACACTAGAATTATTGAACTCTTTCTCGTTGCTCTTCGTCCACACTTGTTTGTGTCTGTTAATGCGTAAGCATTAATACCCCAGCCATATCTCTCTTTAACGCTTAAAGTGTAAAGCTTGTATCAAAATAAAAATGCGTAATTGCCGAAGTTAAGCCGTTTAATTTTTATAGTAGTGTAAATGCAGATGATTGGTGTGTTTGTAAGTGACAAGAAGCAATTAAAACCAAACGACAAAAAAAAAGAAAAAAAGGAAGAAAATGATCAGAGAGAGAGAGAGAGAAACTTTTTTGCAATTGTAAAGATTTGAAGGAGGGGTGGTCGGAGCCTCTCAGTCCAGGGCCCCACTGGCCTCTGCCGCCTGCCTGACCTGGCTAATTACGGACTTTTGTCCTGCCAGGTCGGAGCGGGCGAGCTGTGCCTCCCACTGCTCCATTGTCCTACTGGTATTTAGCCTATGAGGGTGCTTAGTGCACTCCCAGGTTATGTGTATTAGGGTAGGTATGCCACCACACCAAGGACAGTTGGCCCTATAACGAGTGGGATACATGGCGTTTAGCAATTTTAAATGGGGGAACACCCCGGTCTGTATTTTACGCCAATCGGCGGCCTCTTCCCCGTTAAGTTGTGGGTGGGGCGGCGGGTATTTTCTGCGGACTCCACGCTGATGAGCAAGGATGTCTTTGGCATTTAAATTGGTGGAAGTTTGTGAGGGATAGTGCGGGTGGTTGGGGTTAGAAGAGGACGCCGTCGCTCGGTTAGTGAACCCTCGAGCTAACGCGTTAGCCTTTTCGTTCCCCTGTACCCCCGCGTGGCCCGGGCACCAGAGTAGGCGATGATGGTGGTTGAAGGATTTGGGAATTATCGCGAGGCTAGCCGCAGTCACGTGCCCCTTGAGAAACATGCGACATGCCTCCTGGGAGTCCGTGACCACGACCGAGTCCCTTTGCGAACGCTCTGCGTGGGCGAGTGCGATTGCCACTGCTAATATTTCAGCCGAGGTGGGAGATCCTGCCGTTCTCGCCAGGCTGCCTTGAAATCTAACATTCCTGCATTACGGGCGTGTGTGTAAAGAAGCTTGCTAAGCGGCTGCTGTGAATAAAAATAACAACTGACTAGTACATGCGATAAGAGTTTAATAATAATCAATGATTGGTGGTGTTCAAAAATTCCGGTGACGTCACCCTCATCTCATGTAGTTCGTGACAGAAAAGGAAGATAAAATAAAATGAAAGCGAACTGGTGACGTCGCCATCGCCGCGTCAACAGCGTAACAAAAGATTAAAAAATAAAATAAAACGGATAAAACAGCTGTGCTGAAATCGGTTGTGATGGCGTTCCGGCTCAGTTGATACGATCGCTTTGATGGGGCCATGAAGCTTCCTGGCAAGTCATATCCACACTGTTCAGTACACGGATTTCATTCTCTTGGCACCAGAAAAGCGATGGGTAGACATGCATAACTAGGAAAAGCAAGTAAGCGAAAGCGAAGTAACAGTCGAGCCAAAGATTGCTTACGCTATCGTAGACAATTCTCAGAATTTCTGCAACATTTCTTTTTCTTCTCGTGGGACTCTACGCCGTTATAGCCGCGCTTAGCGCGATTCTGAGGCCCAGTACTGCGTATACAATATGTACCCAATCGTCTTTGTCTACGAGATGGAAAACATAGCGCAATATTGCCATATTAAGGCTAGCGTCCGAGTACGTACGCAATGCAAGAAACGCAAACTCGAACGCTAGGAACGCAACCACTTTGTTTAGGCTGCAGCTGTATGTGGCGTAATGAGCACAGCAGTGGCAATATACAGACGCAAACGTATATGTGTTATATGTATGCAACGTGTCCCAACTATCATGCACACGATGTAAAAATATGCAAATGACACGTAGCTGTGCAGAACCAAGGTAATGTTGTTTGCCGTCACTTGGAGATACTCAGATTATAATTTTCTTTTGCATTCAGTCTAGTTACATAATTCGTCCTAATTAATTAATTAATCAACTTCTCGAACATTATTAAAAGAAAACTGTCAATGAGAAAATTGTAGATCTACACAAAAACAAGTCCCGATACAGTTGTTTTGTTGCTCAATGCCTGCTGCATAAACGCGCTTTTCCGAGCGTGAAAGAAGCCCGAGAATACACGCGAAATTGCCGCTCGACTGGCCTCTCGAGGCATTTTGCGTGAACTCCATCTCTGTTGGTGTAAAGAAAAACGTGACAGATTCTGGGATCAGACCTCCCTACACCGAAATAGTAGCCCAGTTCTCCATATATTAGGCCACGATCACACGCATGCTTCTTTCGGGCCAAATGCGCTCTCAGAAAGTATGGCGTATGCGCCTGCGCCGGTTTTTAGCGTCGTTTCCCTGGTGACATTAAGTGCTTTGAGACGCTGTGCTAGACTGCCCTGTCAGCGGGATTGGTCGACATGTCTGCTGCACACGTCCAAAATGGCTCAACTTTGCCTATTATTCTACCGCGTAAATGAAATGCACTCTCTGGCACGGCGCCATATTCCGTGGGAATACCTACAAGACAATGCATGCATGAAAACGTCGACGTGCTCTTAGCGGAGTAGACTTCTTCAGTCGTAGCGAAGCACCTCTACCATTCCAACGTACTACTATAACTACGTCTTGCTCTATAACATTATCAGGCAATAATAAGTAATACAGGCGTTGTACTAACAATAAGAGTGCTACGTACAGCACGCGTGCTATAGCATACGTTTGGCAATGCCATAAGCATATACACGCCTTAAGCAAACTATATATAAATTATGGCAATTAGTAAACGTATTAATGTTATTGCAATGGTTGTTAATATTGATGCTATGTACGAGGTATTGATCAAGCTAAATGTTTTTTGCGAAATGTATTAGCATATTATGCCGGAAAGGCTTCGCGCAGGAGATATCGATCAGGCCAAGTATGCGGTGCAGGCGCTAAAAACGGCGCTTTAGAAATAACCAGCAATTAGGATTTTTTTTTTTCTCCAGATAAGTATACTTCGACTCTAAGTGGATCGCGTATCCCCGCATCCCACGTACGACAGTAACCCCCTGATGAAGGCATTCAGTGACGAGCGCCAATTCGGTTAAGCGCGCCCGACTCCACCGCACGTACAACGCTCGCGGTCCGGGGGCCTTAAACCTCTTTCACAGTTCGTGTTATACCCGAAAAAATGTGCGCGAACCTGCACATCCGAGGGAGGCCACGTTAAACGAACGCCTGGCCGGTACTCCCAGTTCCCCGTGCGCGTAAAGTTATAAGCGCCGGCGGCTTCCACGATGCCCATCGCTGCTTCCGCGTTGCTTGATGCGGCAGCGTCACGTGTATGGCGACGGACGACGGTTCCCGTTAGCGCAGCCCTTCGTATTCGGCTGCAGCACCGCTCGCGCGAATGCCGAGATTGGGAAATTCTTTTTTCCTCCTTGCTTTCTTCCGATTCCCTGCTATACAAGTACAGCTGCGTCGTGGTGGTCGTTCGTCGAAACAGCGGGCGACGGTGGTGCAAATGAGCGGAGCGTGAAATGCCGAAAAGGCATTACAGGCCTGGACCCTGCAGGCCGACGGTGATTCGGGGCCTCGGGAGCTTTGGGTCGCCGGCGTTGCTCGAGTCTCGGGCACGCGCGCTTCGGTGCAAGACTCCTCTAAGTTTTCCCCCTCCACCGAAGACGGTTCTTGCGCGGGGGATTTATCGCATAAGCAATAAGCGCGCAGCGAAGAGCTTGGACGGCACTCCCCGTTGAGCCACGAAAACACCACTATTACAACGCTCTTCCGATATGCGTTTGACCGATTTAAGCCGGCGTTCTAAAAATTTGAGAGTTCACCGCGCTGTTAGATCTTATATTCGTGCTTTTTTTTTTCTTTTTGCACTTGTAGCCATGCTCGAACAAACGTCGTTCGCCGCGGTAGCTTAGTGGCGATGTCGTTGAGCTGTCGATCTCGAGGTCGCGGGTTTGATCTCGGCCGCGCCAACAGCATTTCGAAGGGGGCGGGGTGGCTGGGTCCGCGAAATGCAGAAGCACTCGTCCATACTTATAGATTTAAGTGCTCGTTAACGAAACCCCAGAGGGTGAAAATTAACCCGTAGTTCCCCTCGTGTCTCATAAACTGATCGCACTTGTGGTGGTTTAAACCTTAGAATTTCATTTATTTATTTACTCGAACGAAAGTTGACCACCATACATATATAGTACTGGTTGCAGTGCTAAAAGCAGCACACAGCGATCGAAAACAGTATAAACAAAACGAAATGTGCTAGTGAGCCTCGGTCTACAGTGGAACTTCAATTACATGTTCGCATCCGTTCGTGATACGCTTTCTGTGGTTGTTGTATTGCACCGCATTATTATTTTTATTTTTTCGTGACTGCTATTTGGAAATAACTATAGCTGGTATCGTTGCAAGGTGACACAACCTGTTTCGTTGCGAGATAATGCAATAAAAAAGAAAGAAACGACGGGTGTTCCGGACGACACTGCTCCGTATCTCGCGCGAAGTCACTCCTGATATAATCTATGGGCAAGTGAGCTTAGCGAATATACATAACCTGCTACATTCTTTTTAATGTGAAAAAGTTGTTTCGTGAGAAACACGGTGCTTGCCTACGTATGAGGGCGTTTTTTTTTCTTGCAATATTAAAGAACAGACTCTTTTCCCGAACGGAAATGAAACTAGCGTTTATTTCCCTGTAGGGACAGCCATTATTTCTCGGCCTTAAAAAATTCTGGTCGCGTTCGAATGGGAGTTATAAAAACAGCCACCGTGATGGAGGAATTGTGGAAGTTCTCGCTCGGCCCATTAAAATGTGCGCGGTTCTTGTCATTTCTTCTTAGTCCTTTTTTTGTCTTCGTTTTGTTTTAAGCACGACCTTCGCGTGTGCGTCGGCAGTTCGCAAATTGATTTCCACACGTTCATTCCCTCCACGCTTTTTTGTTTCTCGCTTCGCTTAGAACTGTCAGCCTTTCCAGGTTTTACGAATGCTATTTGTGTTGTCTTTTCCATTTTTCTTACGACACGAATAATTATGCTACGTGACTGAGTGTGGTTTGACTCTTCTATCGTGTCTTTTTTTTTATTATTCTCTTCGTCACTTTTTATTCGATACATAGTCTCGAACCACGGTTCTTAAAGGCGGGAATTTCGTGACCGAAGTTTGCCACACCCATGCACGAACTACGCTGCTAGCTAGATCTAGGCGACTATTGGGAGCATGTTAGAAAATGTTTAGGTGCGCAGACGCGGATACAAGAAGAGGGAAACGGACAACACAAACGCAAACTATCAACTAATAAGTCCAGCACTGGTGGAAAAGAACGTACGTGGAAAAGTTATCTGCGCAAGCTCAGGAATTGAGTTGTAGGATTATGCAGACAAGTGGGAGACGAAAAAGGGCAGGTGCTGAGAGTACTAGAAATCAAACCTTTCAACAACGGAAATTTACGAACAGTTCTTCCCTCCTGGTTGCAGAGTTTCAAAGTCACCGTTTCAAAGTCGCCATAGTTTCAAAGGTGGCAGTCTGAAAAAAAGCAACGAACATCAGGAACAAATGCCTGTCTGTAGTCTGAATGGAGTCAGCAGCCGTACAATCGTATTTTTCTGGTCAGTTTGTAGACAGTCGTGATTAAAATACCTGAGATCGCCTTCCACTTTTTTGTTGTTGCTCACTGTTGCAGTGATTTAGGCTGTGCGTTTGCCTGCAATGAATGCACTGCATATATATCGGCTATAGCAACGCGTCAGCCGAAAGCAAAGGGGGGGTCGGTGTCTTCACTTCTTGGTCTTTTACTGCGAGCGGAGTAATATTACTCTAAATGACTCGGTAACCGCTGAAAATAATGGCCGCTAGCAAACAAGTAAATGCCGTAAAAACAGTGCTGTTACTTTTACCGTTCGGCGCAAATTGCGTCCGTAACTGCATGACTGCTTTCTTTCATAAATGTACTTGCAGCTTGGCGTATTTTAATGGATGTTAAAAGTGTCTGAAAAGGAGTTTATTATTTGACAACTTGCCGGGGTTGTTTGCTCATGCAGAAACACTACTAAAGTTGTGAGGAGTGCTTTCGCCGCTATGGGAGGTAATGTTATGGTAAAATCTAAAAATCCGCACTTTTCTCAGCACACGTTTATGCGGCTTTCGGAAAGGTAATTCTTGCCTCAAGTTATAACGTCAACTGTGCTTACACATTCGCTCATGGTCATTCAGTAAAGCGTTTACGCATGGAATGCTTCGAGAACTTCGTTAGTGCGTATGTAAAATAACTTGACGTATTTACACTGCCATAAGTTAAAAAGAGCAAGTATTTGCTACTGGTCAATCTACTCGTTATAGTGCCCATCGCACCCGCCGTGGTTGCTCAGTGTCTATGGTGTTGGGCTATGATGTTGGGCTATGGTGTTAGGCTATGGTGTTGGGCTGCTGACAGCTGGTCGCGGGATTGAATCCTGGCCTCGGCGGCCGCATTTCAATGGGGGCGGAATGCGAAAACACCCATGTGATTAGATTTAGGCATGCCTCATAATCAGAACGTTGTTTTGGCACGTAAAACCCCATAATTTAATTAAATTAAGTGGCCATCGCCATCATTATCGGTGGCCCAGCAGTCGTCCGAACAAGCTATGCTTGTGTATATAGCTTCGTAAATCTGGGCCACGTACTCTTACGCTTTTGGTGCAGTCCCTCAGAAGGGGTCAGGGACATATCCTGTCGCCTTATTCAATCAATATAAACTATGTACATAGTGTGGACAAGAATGGCATGCGAACAGCCATGGTTAATGGAACCGTAGTTTACAACGTTACGACTCCTTTCAGACACACGCTATCAAAATAATATAAGACCAAGAATAACGGCATGTGTTAAATTTATTTTATACAACACTTGGTTTCTTTCATTTTTCGCCTGAAGAATAAAGAATTAGGAAATGATACTAGACTTCGTGTGGTTTTCTATGCCCATTGGCGCGAAGCGAAATCCCAATCAAGCGCACGCTTTCTTGTGTATCCAAAACAAGGCTTTCTAGTCAAACATGAAAGTGAAATGGTTCTTTATAAAACTCCAACTGAAGCTTAAATGTTCTTGAATGGGCGCTCACCGGAAGGTACTTTGAAACGGCCCCTTTCAAAGAAAATGGTGATAGAAAGAGCGCGTGAAGGCACAAATGCCCTTGCGCTATTTTCATCGACGAGAACGTGTTTAAAGCTTTCGCACAACTGCGCCGGACTCTTTAGCCGGAGGGAACACCAAAGTCCAAATTCGCCGTTTTCTGGGGGGAGTCAAAATCCAATCGAACGCTGGGCCACTAGCAGCCGCAACAGGGGATGTAGGGGAAATGTAGGGGGGGGGGGAGGGGGGGATGAGGGGGGGGGGAGAAAAAACAAGCGGGATCCAAGAAGCTCGACTGGCTTCGTTGTCTGTCGCTTCGTGTGTGGTTGTGACTACCAGCAGAAAAAAATGTGTATCCACATGTGTGCGACGCATTGCCTTCAACGGCTTTCCAAGCTGTTACTATGCCGAGAACGTGGTGGAAACCTGAGTGAAAGAGGGACTCCGTTCGTACACACAGCCGGATACCGTACTCAGGAGCAGCCGCGCAGTGCCTCTGTTTACGGCGCCAAACACGAGCCAAATACATGCTCCCTAAAAAGGCCGAACACGTAATAGCCAGCGTTGCCCGGGAAGGAAATGTACAGAAAAATTTACGCAGGACGCACTCGCATGAATAAGTGCTACGATAGTTTAGCTTGATGGAACTTGCACATTCTGGTGGACTCCGCAAAAAAGAAAAAAAAAAGAACCACAGCAGACACATCCGGGGAAAGTAAACAGTAAATGGGAAAAAAAGGCAATGGTGCATGAATACGGATAATCCGTAGTATAGAGTCTATTATAAAAAAGAATTGCTCGAGTGAACTGTGGCGCGTGAAGTATATGGCGGTCCAGCCACCGTTGATTTTCCCAAAAGTCGCTGTTCTTGCTTTCAGCGGATTTGCGATCATCTTCGGCGGTACATCGTGTCATAAACGTGCCCTATATCTCAACCATTATGCATGGACAGATACTACTCGCTCAACTCTTTTAGAAAAGCATGAGCAGTTGTAAATAAAAAAAAAAACAGCATAAAGCTCACTAAACAGCGCCCGAAGAACGTCTCAACCCATAAACACGAAGATTCAACAAATCCACGGGCTCACCGTCACTCCTATGATACCTGAACTATTGCAGTGCCTCAACTAGAGTTCCTTCTAGTTCATTGTTTTTTTAGAAAACTCGGCAGTATACTCAGTACCAATGGTCGACAATAGTGCTCAGGGCCCGATTGAGTGGCTCTCTTGCAAGTTTGTTATTTGAGGTACGCACTTTGCCCACTGGTGGAACCTTGTTCTTTTTCCTTGCGCGGTGCTCCTCATGTGCATTGTTCGTTAACTTTCCGCCGAGCAACCGAGCTGCCGCGATCATATCCGCTTACGTGCTCCACCATCGCCTGCAGCGCACACAAGTGCTCAAAAATCCTGCGCGAATCCGCCGTGGAAGCTTAGCGGCTGTGGTGCTGCGCTGCTAAGCACGAGGTCGCGGGATCAAATACCGGCCGCGGTGGGCGAACTTAGATGCAGGCCAAATGCAAAAACAGCCATGCCCCGTGCATTGGAGGGCATCTTAAAGATCGCCAGCTGGTCCGAATTAATCCGGAGTCTCCCACTACGGTGCGCCTACAGTGCAATTGCGGTTCCGGCATGTAAAACCCTAGGATTAAATTCAGAAATCTTACGCGGATATTGACGCTATGTGATCGATGTTGTTTCTTGCCAGATAGAGAGAGAGAATGAAGAGGAAAGGCAAGGAGGTTAACCAGCTATGTGTCTCCGGTTTGCTACCCTACACTGGGGATGGAGGATAGGGGTTAGAAAGATGACAGAGAGGAAAACGCTAAAAAAAGGGGGAAGAAACACGCACACATGGAGACACACACACAAAAGACCACCCACGCGACAACATCGACGGCAGCAGAGCTCGCAGCGTTCTTTACTGCCCTTCAGCAAATTGGTGATGAACCACCACACAAGTGGACAATATTCTGCGATTCGAAGGCGGCACTGCAGTCTCTACTGTCACCTTTACGACACGGACCGCACGAACAACTAATATTCCATATTACAGAGACGTTACAACATAGAAGTGATGCAGGCCATGAAATAACCTTTCAATGGCTTCCAAGTCACTGCGGGATTATCGGCAATGAACGGGCGGATCACGCTGCCCGCTCAGCCCACACTAAGGAGCGCCACGTCCCAGTTCCTCATTCTAGAACTGACGCAGCACGGAAGCTCCGCCTACTTGCTCGGCAGTGCACCGCGTCGCAATGGAATGAGCCACATTTAAGAATTACGCGACTGTACTCACTTGATCCTACACTAAGTCTTCGAGCGCCATCACAGCTTCGCCGTAGAGTCGCCACGCTTCTATATCGACTTTGGTTGGGCGTTGCCTTTACCAAAGCTTATGCATTCCCCATAGGGATGACCGACAGCCCAATCTGTGACCACTGCGGCTATGAAGAATCAATTGGTCATATTTTGTGCGCCTGCCCGCAGTACAGTCCACAGAAGGCATGCCTTCGCCACGAACTTGACCAACTGGACGACCAACCGCTATCCGAAAAAAGAATTCTACAACATCGAAAGAACCTACCGTCACAGAAGAAGGCCGTGCAAGCGCTACTGCGCTTTTTGCGATCTACCGGCCTGTGTGAACGACTTTAACTGGAACGCCTTTTGTGTGCCAGAAAAGTTTGCTTAGAACAATGTAGATGATATCCATCATACATGTGGCTCTTCTGAAACATAATAAAACAAAATAGAATGAAAGGAAAGGTGATGCGATAGAGGAGAAAAATAAGTTGATAGTCACTTTAGCATACGCTCAAAAGGATGTAGGTGAAAGACTGCGCGCTCACGAAACATTCATTACATTAATTGAAATATTTATTCGGATGCCTTGTTAGTGCCTATTGCGTGTTTTCTGCCATGAAAGATTGTGGGTACGCATGCCTTAATTAGCTCTACCCTAATCAACTATGTCTTCAAGTAACTTCGCCCTAATTAACACCCAAGGCCGTGGATTCGGCGCCCCCTAAATGTCGAGTGATCGACTCCCGCTAAAGTCCGTGGGTTTGAGTGCCTTCATTACATATATATTCATAACAGTACCTTAATTAATCTTCACCTTAATTAACAACAAAAGTAGTAGCTCAACTGTCGACCTTCACGATGTCAACTGGAATCCAACTTGGAGATACGGCTGGTTCGCTCATATCTCCGAGTTCGTTCGTTTGACTTTTGGTGCATAACATCCAACAACGGATCTTTCGACCCATGAGCCATCGATTACTCTCACCTTAATAACCTACGGCACGATGGGAGGAAATTGCGAATGACCACCCCGTGTCCTGAGGTTCGATCTGTCATGCAGGGATGCTGGCTGTGTCAACATACCCGCATATGTTGGCGTTTCCTCAGTAAACCAGGCGTCCTTGTTTGTGCCAAGGCGCCTCAAGATTGATATACTCGTAGAAAAACAAGCACTCGGCGTCACAGTGACGCGCTTCACCTAGTGTTTAGTGAATATCTTGGCAACGATGCGGTGTGTTTGTTGAGCTTGCAGTGAGTTGCTATACCGATTTGGGAAAAGAAAAAATAACTCACCATTCCGGCCCTGCGGAAGTGGATGCCCAGTGAAGCTGTGGAAAACCGCCACTACAACTACTGAGGGGGGTGTTCTTTATAAATACGAAATCATTGTCCACGAAGCGAAAAATTTGGCGTTCACATCCGATGGTACCAAAACCCATGTAACCAAGTTGTGACGCCACATTTGAGATGGTGAAGAAACATGATTGCGTCATCGCCTGAAACCTCGCGTGATGACGTCATCACACTAACGGTCACGTGTTGGCATCACATCAAGCGTTACGTGTTAGCGGCATCGTCATATCACGATATCGTCTGATGATGCCATCACGTCAAACGTGAAGTCAGGCGTTACGTCTCCCTGATGACGTCATGTGAAGCCTCTTGGAGAAGCAGCACACTGCGCGCTTCCCGACTTTTTGCATCGTCTCCGGTACCAACCCACACGTCTGTGTGAGCCGAGGCCGTGGCGCACGCGGACACGAAAATCCCCGACCAACTAGAGGCCAACAGGTTTGCTGTAAAACGCTCTAGTTTCGAAAATTGTCAACGAGAACTACTTCTATCACCTCTCCCCCCCCCCCCCCCCATATATATATATACTACCTTTAATTTTTACGCTAAGCTTGAGACGTTGTAGCCTAAGTGATTGTATCGATTGCCGCTCTATGTGTGGCGTCAGAAATTCGACGTACACTACGATCATGCAAACACACAAATGCCACCCCAAATACCTATAATAATACCTACAAATTCCTATAATTGGAAATCGCCTTAGAACTGGGCGGATTATAGGAAGTTATAACCGCAAGGAACGTTTCAGGAATGATAGAATGAATGCTGTTGGTGTTATCAGCTAACGGTCACAGGTTAAACAGAAAGCCATAACACCAACAAGAAGCAATAACTATATCTTCAGTAGCTCATAAAACATAAAAAAGATACAAATATAACAAGGCATTCGGTTCGAATGCGAACGAAATTTCTGGACTGCGGAGCAGACAGCCCTGTTGCTGAATCAAAGAGTAGAGGCCCCAAACTAAAGAGCCCAAACGCAACCCTAAAGCCTTGCTATCGCTATCAATTCATTGTTCTTCGGCTGAAAGTGACGGTTTTCTGGCTCTATTTTATCGCAAACTTCTGTAGAGAGAGAGAATGAAGAGGAGAGGCAGGGAGGTTAACCAGATATGAGTCTCCGGTTTGCTACCCTACACTGGGGATGGGGGATAGGGGTTGGAAAGATGATAGAGAGGAAAACGAAAAAAAAAAATTAAAAAAAAGGAAAAAAAAAGGGGGAACGCGCACACATGGAGACACACACACAAAAGGCGTTCCAGTTAAAGTCGTTCACACCGGCCGGTAGATCGCAAGAAGCGCAAAAGCGCTTGCATGGCCTTCTTCTGTGAAGGTAGGTCCTTTCGATGTTGCAGAATTCTTTTTTCGGATAGCGGTTGGTCGTCCAGTTGGTCAACTTCTGTAAGTTGCAATACACTCTACGACCTAAGTTGTCGGCAGTATATAGGGTGAATCCAACCTTCGAATCAGCACTAATCGTACACAAATTATATATATATATATATATATATATATATATATATATATATATATATATATATATATATATATATATATATACTACATTTGATTGTTACGCTAAGCTTGAGACGGTAGCCTAACTGGTTGTCTCGATTGCCGCGATAGGTGTTGCGAGAAAAATGCGACGCACACTATACGATCAAACGAACACACAGATGGCACACATGCCGAGGAATACTTACGCCCTGTATACGCAATGCCTCATGACCTCAAGCGTACAGGAATCTTGGAAGAACGCTAGCATAATCCTAATCCATAAGAAAGGGGGCGCCAAAGACTTGAAAAATTATAGACCGATCAGCTTACTGTCAGTTGCCTACAAACTATTTACTAAGGTAATCGCAAATAGAATCAGGAACACCTTAGACTTCTGTCAAGCAAAGGACCAGGCAGGATTCAGTAAAGGCTACTCAACAATAGACCATATTCACACTATCAGTCAGAAATGGGCGGAATATAACGAACCCTTATATATAACTTTCATTGATTACGAGAAAGCGTTTGATTCAGTCGAGACCTCAGGAGTTATGGAGGCATTACGGAATCAAGGTGCGCACGAGCCGTATGTAAAAATACTGAAATATATCTATAGCGGCTCCACAGCCACCGTAGTGCTCCATAAAGAAAGCAACAAAATCCCAATAAAGAAAGGCGTCAGGCAGGGAGATACGATCTCTCCAATGCTATTCACAGCATGTTTACAGGAGGTATTCTGAGACCTGGATTGGGAAGAATTGGGGATAAGAGTAAATGGAGAATACCTTAGTAACTTGCGCTTCGCTGATGATATTGCCTTGCTTAGTAACTCAGGGGACCAACTGCAATGCATACTCACTGACCTGGAGAGGCAAAGCAGAAGAGTTGGTCTAAAAATTTATTTGCAGAAAGCTAAAGTAATGTTTAACAGTCTTGGAAGAGAACAGCAGTTTACGATAGGTAGCGAGGCACTGGAAGTGGTAAGGATATACATCTACTTAGGACAGGTAGTGACTGCGGATCCGGATCATGAGACTGAAATAATCAGAAAAATAATAATGGGCTGGGGTGCGTTTGGCAGGCATTCTCAGGTCATGAACAGCAGGTTGCCACTATCCCTCAAGAGAAAAGAGTATAACAGCTGTGTCTTACCAGTACTCGCGTACGGGACGGAAACCTGGAGGATTACGAAAAGAGTCCTACTTAAATTGAGGACGACGCAACGAGCTATGGAAAGAAGAATGATGGGTGTAACGTTAAGGGATAAGAAAAGAGCAGATTGGGTGAGGGAACAAACGCGAGTTAATGACATCTTAGTCGAAATCAAGAAAAAGAAATGGGCATGGGCAGGACATGTAATGAGGAGGGAAGATAACTGATGGTCATTAAGAGTTACGAACTGGATTTCAAGGGAAGGGAAGCGTAGCAGGGGGCAGCAGAAAGTTAGGTGGGCGGACGAGATTAAGAAGTTTGCAGGGACAACATGGCCACAATTAGTACATGACCGGGGTAGTTGGAGAAGTATGGGAGAGGCCTTTGCCCTGCAGTGGGCGTAACCAGGCTGATGATGATGTTGACTCAACGAATACATAGAAGGAAACATACACACAGAGACAGCGCTGTCTTCACGTGTCGGCTTCTTTCTACGTCCTAGTTCAGTCGCGCTTACGTACGCCCGCACCGAAACAGCGAGGAACCAATTTTTGGGAATAAAGAAAAATCTAGGTACATGTTATGACCTTCGCTTTTATTTCCTCTAAACACGAGATTATTGAAAGTGCGTGCAAAACTTTCACGAGTTAACGTGCAATGTTAATATGAAGGAAATTGAACAGACCGACCTGTGCGTGCAGAGAAATGGCGATCCAGGACTTAGAGAAAATGTTCTGTCCTTGGCGATTTAATTTCGCGAACGTGAGCACGCCAGTTCGCTCTCTGCATGTCTTTGTTATTCTACCACCACGTCGCTGATTGAATTCATCGATTTGCCGAGCGAAAGCGGGCGACATACTTCGTCGTCACGGGAACTTCGAATTTAGGACGGATACGTTTCTGGGGGAGAATGTAGAACTGTTGTAGTGTGGTGGCACAATGGTTAAACTTAGACTTATCTCTAATCACTGCTTGAATTAAAGTCAACTTCGGGCCCAGCTCAGGCCCAACTCCGACGAGGCCTATTCAAACACATGCAAAACGGAAAAACGCTTTCCCGTCACAATTCCTGGGTCTATTTTAACAAACTTTGTTACATTTGAGAGACGAAGTAAACTCTAGGGACTTATGTAAGCGAAGTTTCGATTTAGGACCGACGTCGAACAGACGTCGGTCCTAAACAGACGTCAAACGGAAGCTGGAAAAGGGGTTTGTGCTTGAGTTCCCGCGTAACAGGATTTCGCTTTCTTGTATATTCAAGTCACAATCCGGCTGTCCGGAGTTTGCGTGTAAGCTGTACTTTACCAAATTTCTTGTGGATTTTGACAAATTCAAATAGCTCAGTAACGCCTGTGCGCCCCGAGGAAGGCCTGCGTGGTTGGAAATACATGGGTGGGGATCATTTTTCTCACACGGACAACGTCGCTGACGCCGGCACAAACACAGACGCCGGATATTCTGCTACACGGGGCTCTTCACGCTATCGCGTTAAAACATGGTATTTATCTTTATCGATAGGTTAATTATGAATTCTGAGATCATGCTCACCGCTTGTTCATGGTGTGCAAAGTGCGGCATCAAAGGTGTAAACAGTGACCCTCTTAACAAAGAGGTGTGCCAAGGGAACTGGCAAGGCACCAGCGGTGGAATGGAAGTCGCAGGTGCAGTGAAAATTTTTGGCAGGAGTGAGGAGCTTCACGCAGTTCGATATGTCAAATACCTTGGGGATGGTGACAGCAAGGCTTTTATGGCTGTGAGGGCACAAATGCCATATGGTGATTCTGTTAAAATATCGAAGCTTGAGTGAATAGGGAACGTGCAAAAAAGATTGGCCCAAGACTCAAGGCACTGATCGTGATCTCAGAAGCAGCCCTTCAACGAGTGTACTCGCCGAAATGCCAGACTGCCGTTCCGATAAAGCAAACATAAACGAAAGGTAAAACTTCGGTAATAAAGTGTTGCAGCCGTAGAAAACGAAACAAAAGACTTTTCAGCGCGCAAACCTTGGGTTTTTCTACGATGCCGATCTGCTAGTGCACCGAGCGGCAGATTTAGATTAGTGGAGCGCTCGATCAGCTATTGTTCGCACTATCCCTGTCTGAGATACGCGCAGGGTAAGGTAAAATTAGAAAAAAAATCTTTTTCTTTTCCTTTGCAATTTG
Organism: Dermacentor andersoni; assembly: GCF_023375885.2. NCBI lineage: Eukaryota > Metazoa > Arthropoda > Arachnida > Ixodida > Ixodidae > Dermacentor > Dermacentor andersoni. The sequence continues at coordinate 128,900,078 of NC_092815.1, read as the reverse complement.
AGAAGATCAATTATATGTACACATATTCCATGATCGCACTTGCCTCAAAAAGCCATATTTCGGGCTGAAAAACACTTTTTTCGAAACCAAGTAGTGAGCGGCCACGCCCCCTTTCCGGATACCCTCCGCGTTCATGGTCAATTTTTTTCTACCAAAGACCCCACCAGCCGATTTCAAAGCTTGTCTCAAAACAGCTACATATAAAAAATTGTCTGGCAACCTGTACAGCTCCTCTTTTTTTTAGCCAGAACAATCCCGAGGCTCTGCGCACGTTTTTTCCACGTTTCTGCGACCTTCGTGCAGTTGCGTCCGAGGGCTTTCCCTTTCAATGAGTATTGTACTTTGTGCCGGTGTTGGTTGTTGATAAGTTGAGATGCCCAGGGCAAAGAAGGCCTTCGTCAGGCGTGAATTTCACGGAAACCGTTATACTCATTATGAAAAAGCAAAAGGATTTCCACGACCAAATCAGACACCGAACGCCGAATGCGCCAGCTCCTCGACATCGAAGCTTTCAAGATTTTCTGTGTGCTTTCAGGAAGAGAATGTGCAACAAAGCAGCAGCGAATATGCCTTAATGGACATGGATGGCATTTGTGCCGCAATTACACAGATTTGTGCGTGCAAACAGTGCGGTGGAAGTGTTGAACTCATCGAAATTGTGACAAAGCGGGTTGGTGTTGCAAACGTTTACACTTTGAACTGTGAAGTGTGTACTGCCGCGCAACGATTTGATACGTGGAAAAAAATGATTTCTGGGCTATATGAAGCGAACCTCAGGCTGGTGTACACCTTGATGTCCATTGGTAAGGGAATGGCTGCAGGTAATTTACTGTGTGCTATGCTAAACCTTCCTAAGCCGCCGACAAAATTTGCGAAATACAATCAAGAGCTCCTAGGTCACATCGAAGCTGCTGCTAAGGAGTCGATGAAAATGGCAGCTGATGAGGCTGTGCAGCTGAATGAGGGGGACAAAGACATCGCAGTTGCTCTTGATGGAAGCTGGCAGAAGCGAGGCCACACTTCCAATAATGGTATAGTCTCTGCGACCAGCGTAGACACCGGGAAAGTGCTGGATGTGGAGGCTTTGTCTAAACATTGTGCAAAGTGCGGCATCAAGGGTGTAAACAGTGACCCTCTTAACAAAGAGGTGTGCCAAGGGAACTACCAAGGCACCAGCGGTGCAATGGAAGTCGCAGGTGCAGTGAAAATTTTTGGCAGGAGTGAGGAGCTTCACGGAGTTCGATATGTCAAATACCTTGGGGATGGTGACAGCAAGGCTTTTATGGCTGTGAGGGCACAAATGCCATATGGTGATTCTGTTAAAATATCGAAGCTTGAGTGAATAGGGAACGTGCAAAAAAGGATTGGCCCAAGATTACGGAGGCTAAAAAAAGAAAACAAAGCAGGAAAACTCTCTGATGGAAAGAGCCTCTCGGGCCGAGGCCGACTGACTGATGCAGTTATAGACAAACTCCAGACGTACTATGGTTTGGCCATCAGAAGAAATGTAGGAAACTTGGATGAAATGTGAAAGGCTGTTTGGGCAATCTAGTTCCACTTATCGTCCACAGACGATGACCCATGCCATGGACTTTGCCCAAAGAGACCCGATAGGTGGTGTGCCTTCAACAGAAGTCAGTCAGAGGGCAAACCTTCTGTCCACAAGGAGAGTTTGCCTGCATCTGTCTTGGAGGCTATCAAACCCATTTCTAGGGAGCTATCAAAGGCTGAGCTCCTAGAGAAGTGCCTGAACGGGTGAACTCAAAATGCAAATAAGTCGTTCAACCATGTTGTTTGGGAGCACGCGCCAAAGAACGTGTTTGTTAGGCTTCAGACCCTAAGGATGGCAGCACTGGACGCTGTTCTTTCATTTAATAATGGTAGCATCACATGGGCCAACGTTCTGAAGGCATGTGGATTAAATCCAAGGCGCAACACTATCAAGTGGCTGAAGGAAGCTGACCAAAAGCGCATGTACTTTGCGGACCGAGTAACACGACAGCTCACAAAAGAGGCCCGGCAAGCACAATGACATGCCGAAAAGCGAAAAAATTACTGCGACAGTGACTATGAAGCAGGTGGATATTAAACCAATGAATATGAAGGTGTTTGTGGGAATAAAAAATTGTTTTTCACATCTTTTTCCCCTTTAGGCTCAATTATCTCAAAACAGTGTTTTTTCTTACGAAGATACCATTATTTCCAATGCCTTTCAAGCTTACATCGTGCATAGGTAAAGCTACGGAACACGTTATTCTTAACAGACTCACTAGATACGTCGAGCAAAATGACATACTCCCGTATAACGTCATCGGTTTCCGCCCCGGACTATCGACTCAGGACGCCATGCTCCTGATCAAACACCAGCTCATACACGTTAGCCCGATGCACGCGAGAGCGATTCTGGGACTAGACGTCGAAAAAGCTTTTGATCGCATAGAGCACAAGGCCATCCTCGAGGTCCTGTCCGAGCTGGGGTTGGGCGAGAGGCTATACAGTGTAGTCAAGGCGTTTCTGGGCGGTAGGCAAGCGAGCCTCACGCTAGGAGAACTAAAATCGAAGGTGATGAACCTGGGAAACAGGGGCACCCCGCAAGGGGCCGTACTTTCGCCCATGCTATTTAATCTAGCAATGACCAGAGTCGCGAGGAAACTGGAGAGTATAAAAGGTATACACTTTACAATATACGCCGATGACATAACCATATGGAGCGCCAATGGTAACGTAGGCCAAACGGAGACCAGACTGCAGGAGAGCATACACGCCGTGGAAAGCACACTAGGCGAGATGGGACTCAACTGTTCGGCGGCAAAGTCAGAGCTTTTGGTCCTAAAACATCGGCGCAGGGGTCGAAGACCCAGGGGCTACGTCCCCGGGGAGGAACCCAAGATTATCTTACGCTGTCACGACGGATCCGCGATCAAGCAGGTGGAAAAGATTAAAGTTTTAGGCTTCCACATAGCAGCGGGAGGTACCAACCAGAATGCCATTCAACACATTTCAAACAAAACGGACCAAGTCATCAGGTTACTAAGGAGAATCTGCAACAGACACAGAGGCCTTGGTGAGGACAGCGCTCTAAGGCTAGTGCATGCCTTCGCTCTCTGTCACTTCACCTACGTGGCAGGTCTATTTAAATGGTCGCAGGCCGAGCTGAACAAGCTAAACACTATGATCAGAAAGTTAGTGAAGGCTACCCTAGGTATACCCATCAGCACCTCGAACCTGAAGCTCATGAACCTAGGCGTGCACAATACGATAGAAGAGATGGCGGAAGCGCAACAGATGGCGCAGCAGGAAAGACTGACGAAAACGCGAGCGGGCAGGCTTATACTCAAAGCGATAGGGACAGACCAAAATAGATCGATGAACCCGAAAGAATCCGAGGTAGAATTGAGCGCGAAACTTGGAGACGCGATCAGAACCACCCCTCTTCCGAGAAATATGCACCCGGAACACAATGTTAGCAGGAGAAAAGCGAGAGCGAATGCTTTGTTGAAAGAAATTGAACAGCTAGGACAACAGGTGGCCCTTGTAGACGCTGCTTGGGTCAAAGGCAAAGAGGCCTACACCGCTGTGGTGGTCGACAGCCGGGGCGAGGTACGGGACGCCGTCACGATCTTCACTAAGGATTCCACGGTGGCGGAGCAAGCCGCAATTGCTCTAGCCATCAGGAACCGTAAATGGTCTTTCATCTATAGCGATTCCAAAGCAGCAATTAAGAGCTTTGACAAAGGCTATGTAGCTGGGACTGCGGCTAAAATTATCGACAAGGTCGAAACTATCAAAACTGAAATCCGATGGTTTCCTGCACATATGGGACAAGTGGACGAGACTCGGCCCAACCTCAACGAGGTTACGAACGACCTGGCACGAGGACTTGCTTACCGTGCCGGTCAGAGCCGAACCGACGCCCACTACCATTCCGGGGAGCATAAAGATCAGTTACTAACTTACAACGACATCACTAAATATTACTACTTGGGCCGTAGGCAATTCCCTCTGCCACACGTAAAATTGAACAGGGCTCAGGCAGTCACGCTACGTTTACTGAAAACCGGGACGTACCCCACTCCGTATTTCATAAACAAAATTCACCCCGAAAGAGAAATTAGGAAAGAATGTAACGTGTGCGATGGCATCATTGACATCAGACACATGCTGGCGGGCTGTCCCGCGACTCTCGCCGACCCCGAAGAAAAATGGCTTTACTGGTACAAGTTGTTAACAAGCTCTTCATATAAAATCAGCTACGGGCTGTCCAGAGGGTCCACGATGACGCCATAAGGCTCGGCCTGGCGGTGCCGACGTGGACGCGGCCCGCCTCGGTTTGAAAAGACCGGGCTTCAGGACACTAATAAAGTTTTGTGAATGAATGAATGAATGAAGACAGACGGCTGATTTTCCTCTTTTTTTTTTGCAACCACCTACAAACATGTTGGCAACTACTGAACTAGAATTGAGCAATTTCACTCAGTAGTTTTTTCGTTATGAATCTTCAAATGTGCAACGAAAGCCCAAATTTATGTCCTACAGGTAAATATTTTATTAAAAATCAAATTTGCAACACATTTCAATTATTCTAGTTCAGTACAAAGTGCACAAATTTCGGAACAAAGTGATATACGTATTACCAGGGTACTGCTATTAGTTAGCGAGAAACATGGGCCTCAATATGGCCTAAAATGCATGGGAAGTGTAAGGCTTACCCTGCGCCCTTAAGTGGACCTCTGGAATACGCGCTAATTCTGACGTTGCCTGGTGTCTGCTGTTTCGGATTACCGACTTGTCACTTGAACTGAAAACTGATCAGAATATTTCAGTATCACTCCGAAAGAAAATAATCAAATAACGTTTCGGTTAAGTTTCTGTTACGGTCCAAAATATAGTTTTTTTTTCGTTTTTGTTTTTGTTCCATTCCGACACACGGGTTGTGTCCCAATGGTTGAAAGGGCTCCTGCTGCCCTGACGCCAGCAGTGAAAGGAATAAGATGCCTGTTTTTTCATGACATGCGTGGTTGAGTTATTGACTTGCTTAAGACTTTTGTAGATAAGCTGGTACAAGCCATTTGTGGTCCTTATATTCCCTTTAGGTTCACTGTTGTTACCATGCTTCCTGTATGTACTATTTTACAGTAGGCCGTTATTCTTATTTTAGAATTTTGCATTCCCGTGTTCAACGCTCGCCCAATCAAACTTAAGATTTATCGGGCATGTATTTGATTTGTCTTCCTTCCGATACCGATGGCGTTTGTTTACCATCTATGAAATTTTCTGCTACGAAGACAATAAAACCGAAGAAGGCTTCGTAACCACGCGTGCATAGCTTAGCGTTTAACATCTCAAGACATTACAGGAACGCCTTGTTTTAACAAGTTGAAAAACTTTGGAGCCTGCTTCATTCACTCGTTCCCAGGAGAGATGTTCCATCTTCTCGCGTGCGATCACGTGACAGCTGTCAAAAGCTGCAAGTGTGAACTAACACATTGAGGCCACGAAACAGCAGGGACTAGGAGAATGAGGCCCGAGGAGAGCGCTTCTGATGCTTCTTTCTTTGAGGATGCGCGCATTTGTCAGGCGGGAAGTTTTCGAATGGGCACATAGGAAAATTAAAGGTTGTGTAGAAAGAAAAAAAGGAGGTGAAGACTTTAATCATGGCGGGACTAGATACAAACCTTGAGAAAAAGCGAACCAACAAACAAAACAAACGCGCAACGTGCTCCACTTCCGCAGTGCAACCCTGGAAGCGCAGGATTTTTTAGGTTAGCGTGGCACCTGCACGCCATGGGGAGTAGCGAGTGGAAAGGGACGGAGAACTATTGAGTCAAAGCGAAGCCATCTCCGTACAAAGTCGAAAACGGAGGCCAAAGGGCATCTGTGGCGTCCTTGCCGCAGCGTTGACGTCAACTAAACATATACAGAAAAAAAGAGGTTGCCGAGGGAACCAAGCCTGGTGTTATCATTTGTATACTTCCTCTTTTTAAGTTTTGTGAGACATTTTTTTTTAAATTCTCTTTTCTCCTTCAGTTTTCCGCCGCTTGTTTACGTTCGCCATTGGTTGCAGACAACTGTTTCATCCCCTACCCGGTAACCTGAGCTGGCATGTGGTGTAGCTTATCATCAGCGAGGAAGTGATAGCGGTTTTCGACGCCCAATAGGGCAGATACAAAGGACACAAGCGAGAAAGCGCGTGGAGATATACTGTGTTACGAACAAATCAGCCCACAAACTACGAACGTAGTATAACGCACCGTAACTTCCACAGGCCACTTATGCAGCTTCTTGACAGAGAATCAGGTGCAATTATTTAACAATAATAAGCCGTATGAAAAACCATACATTAGAAAAAAAAAATATATTCCAATGCTAGACGCGCCGTTTTTTTTTTTTTTTTAATTAGAGCTGGCTACTATTTCTTTGCGTAACGCTTTGCCATGCTTTAGGCCACTCCACTTACAGTTTCTTGCCTGCTCGTTAGGTTCCATTCTTCGTTGACGCGCTAATCATACCTTGTGTTTTTCATTTCACCAGACATCTTTTATCCCTGTTTGCTTACGGTATACGTGAGTATAAGACAGGAAAAAAGCCACCCTTAAAAATGAAAGTATAGCTATGTTCAGCTTCTTTCCATGCGAATAAGATCGTGACAAGCTTGCTTTATACAGTTGAGCGTAACTAAAAGCAGCGCTTGAATATAAGGCGAGAGACTTATATGAAAGTAACTGCATTTATTAGCAGAAAAGCGAGGCGTTTCACGGATAGAAGGTGCTATAGGAAAATGGGGTGTAGGGCCTCTGAACAACAACAACATATGTTACGATATCGGGACGTTTTAACCGAGATGGGGAAAAGAATTAATGCAAACGGAGGAAAATTAGCCAACCCCTCCCTTGTTTGTAACTTTACTATAGCATGTATTAACAAATTTTGGACTAGTGCCTCTGGGCGAATTTATATTAAAGCTCGTTTCTCCCGTTGACTACACATATGAAGTAGATATTCTCACGAAGTTAACTAAGACGGGCTCGCCGAGACAGAACAGCCTGCTTTTAATGATGGCTGACACACCCCTCCCGCCACCCCCCCCCCCCCCCAAAGAAAAAAGAAAGAAAGAAAAAACCCCGGGGCCCCTCCACAACTGCGCCCTTCGTCGTCTTCTCTCCGGCGATCGGTGCCTGTAGTGGGCAGCTGACTTCTGGCGATCGGGACTCGTAGTGGGCAGCTTGCTTCGCGTCATTACTCCCCAAGTGAAAAACGACCGTCCTGGTCGCTGATCGGAGGGCGACAGAGGGTGCGGGAGAAACTCCATGAGGTGGACACGTCTTTGCGGGCGTAGTACGGCTTGATCCGTACTACGTAGACAATCTCGTCTCGTGGCCGTCGTCGGCTCGAGCTTGTAGTAGTACTCTGAGGGATTACCTCGTAGTTCACGTCGATGAGTCGCCTGACGGTCTTGTACGAGCCGAAGTATTTACGCAGTAATTTTTCCGACAGGCCCTGATGACGGATGGGTGTCCAGACCCAACGTATAGTCGCCGGGTTTGTACTGAATGTTCCTTCGGCCACTGTTCTAATGGCGGGGGTCTGTACTCTGCTGGAGGCGGATATGGTTGCGAGCAAGCTGTGAAGCTTATTTCGGCCTTCACGACAATGTCGTCAGCGTTGTTGCTTCTTTTTTCGTTGTCGACCGGGGGTGTGGCGTCTAAAGGTATGGTTACGCAGCGCCCATGAACCAGTTCAAATGGTGTGAATCGGGTGGTTTCCTGAACAGCCGTATTGTATGCGAATATCACGTACGGTAAAATTTGGTCCCATAACTTGTGCACTACGTCAACGTACATCGAGATCATATCGGCGATAGTTCTATTGAGGCACTCCGTAAGTCGATTAGTTTGTGGGTGATAGGCCGTAGTTTTCCAATGATTGGTGTGGGTCAGTGTGACGATCTCCTGTATTAAGTCAGCAGTAAATGCAGTCCCTCAATCGGTTATAAAGACGGAAGGGACCCCGTGACGTAATACGATGTAACGGAAAAAAGAACATGGCGGCTTCTGTAGATGTCCCGCGGGGTATAGCTTTTGTTTCTGCGTACCGGGTTAGGTATTTTGTTGTGACGAATATCCATTTGTTGCATGCGGACGACGTAGGAAATGGACCGAGAATATGCGTTCTAACCTGCTGAAACAGTGCTGGAGGAGAGTCCAGGGGTTTCAGAAGACCAGCAGGTTTCAAAGGTGGAACCTTGCGCCGCTGGCAATCACGGCAGCTCCTCGCGTAGCACTGAACGTAGCACTGAACAGCCGCGGCTAATAATACTTCTGGCGTATGAGCGCTAACGTGCTGGTGAAACCTAAGTGTCCGGCACACGGGTCGTCATCACACGCTTGGAACACCTCTTCGCGCAGTGAAACTGGGAAGACGAAAGAAGGAACGTTTCTTGGCTCTTTTCGAAGTTGTTTTTATAGAGGACGTTGTTGCGGAGGCAGTAAGATGTCAGCCCTCGTGACTGACGTCAATCGTGGGACAACAACTTCGGCTCCCTGGACGTACAGAATGAGGGGAAGCAATATACTGTCTGCACGATGGTGGTAAGCCATCTCGACAGTGTCTACTACACCAAGAAACGGGAAGCCTTGCTCCAAATCACTTGGATTGAAAGGTATAGGTGTACGCGACAGGCAGTTGGCGTCGCGGTGCTTCTGTCCGTATCGATAAACTACTGTGACGTTGTACTCCTGAAGGCAGAGGCTCCAACGAGCAAGGTGACCTGAAGGGTCCCTAAGACTCGCAAGCCAGCGCAGTGAGTGGTGGGCATTTATTACTCGAAAATGTCTGCCATACAGCTAGGGTCGGATCTTGCCGACGGCCCAAACGACGGCGAGACACTACTTTTCAGTCGTGGAATAGTTGACTTCCGCCTTTGTCAGACTACGGCTCGCGTAGGCTATACTCATTCGGCGTCGTCTTGCCACTGGATGAGTATGGCACCGAGCCCCACGTTGCTGGCGTCTGCGTGGATTTCCGTGTCACCCTTGTCGTCGAAATGCGCGAGTACGGCGGCTGTTTGCAGTCGCTTCCGCGATTCTGTAAATGCTGCTTGTTGCTCGTCCGCCCACTCGAAGGGTACATCTTGGCGTGGTAATCTCGATAATGGTTCAGGAATCCTTGAAAATCCTTTGACAGAGCGACGATAGTAAGTACACAGACCTAAGAAGTGTTGAACTGCCTTCTTCGCAGTTGGACGCGGGAACTCTGCGACGGCAGCTAGTTTCTCGGGGTCTAGCCGAACACCGCAGGGGCTGACTACGTGTCCGAGAAACTTGAGCACCTGAAAGCCAAAATGAGATTTCTCAGACTTGATAGTCAGATTTTCTTTGCTGATGGCAATGAGTACGAGCTCGAGTCGTTACAGATGTTCATCAAGCGTCCTCGAAAACACCACAAAGTCGTCTAAGTAGAATAAGCACGTCTGCCATTTCAGTCCAGAGAGAACAGTGTCCATCATCCGCTGAAATGTGGCAGGTGTGGAACACAGGCCGAATCAGAGGACTTCAAGTTCATATAATCCATGGGCGTCACAAATGCTGTTTTTTCGCGGTAGCGCTCACCTACTTCGATCTGCCAGTACCCTGACTTGAGATCCAAAGAGGTAAAGAATTGGGCGTGGCGTACACGGTCCAGAGCGTCATCGATCCGTGGCAGGCGATAAACGTCGCGTTTGGTGACAAGGTTAAGACGTCGATAGTCTACACAGAAGCGTAGAGTATGGTCCTTTTAACCAACACGACGGGGGACGCCCATGGACTTATGGACGGCTGAATCACGTCATCATTAATCATCTCTTGATCATGGCGCTTTATCACCTCCCTTTCCGTAGGCGAAACGCGATACGGATGTTGACGAATGCGGCGTGCCGACTCGTCCGTAGGAATACGATGTTTCGCAACGGAGGTGGACCGTACTTTAGAATCGATAGAGAAGCAGGCAGAGAAGTCATTGCCAAGATCAAGTAGTTGCTGTTTCTGTCCTCCCAATGAGCCGGAGTTAATCTGAATACGATCGCTCAGGTTGACCGCTACCAATGAATTAGGCGAAGCGATTCCGAGCAATGCGACATACGTGGGGGCAGCAATTTCATGGAGGTATGCGCCAGCTGTGCCTTGCGGTAAGTGCTGCTATTCGTTGCTGAAGTTGGCCATCAGGACTAGTGAGTGTTCGTTCTGAAGCGTGCAATGCAGATGTTCTGCTCAAGCATTAACGGAATGTTTGCCTCGGCGATGCCCTCATAGCCGTCGAATGCATCGCACGTTACCAAGGTCAGCAGGCTGCTTCTTGGCGGTACCGTTATGCTGTCATCGACGATGCGCAAGGCGCTTTCGGTGTGGTTCTCGTTGCCAGCGTCGCTTGCTATGGCTTTCGCCGTAGAGAACGTCACACTCGATCTTTCCAGGTTTATTATTGCTCCATTCGCCTGTAGAAAGTCCATGCCGAGTATCAAGTGCCTCGAGCAAGTGGGCAGAATACCCCGACGTAAGTAAATCCGCGAATATTTACTCGAGCATTGCATCTGCCCACGGGAATTAGTGTATAGTCTCCAGCAGTACGGATCTGCGACCCAGTCCACTGTGTAGAAACCTTCTTTAACTTTGACGCAAGCTCTCTGCTCATAACCGAGCTGTCAGCACCTGTGTCAATTAAAGCGGTGACTTCTTCGTCGTCTATGGTAACCAGTATGTCCGATGTTACAACTTGTCGCAGATCACCGCAATGCGCCTGGACGTCGTTTCGTTGTCGGCGTTGTCGTCGTGATGGAGGATATTCGATGCACTCGGCATCAGCTGCCTCACCTCGGAGGTCGCTTTACTCAGCTTTCCGTGTTTGTAGGGCTGGGCGAACGACACCTACGAGCCTCTCGAGGAAACACGGGACTGGGCGATCGGTATCGAGTGGGCGATGAAGAACGGGGCTCGTGCCTACGCTGCTCGAATGAATTACCATGACGCGCGATGAAGTTGTCTATCTTCATAGGACACTCACCAGGTCGTGGACGAGGAGCACTGGAGGGAACCCACGAGCCAATAGGGACACATCCTGTAGATGTGGCCAGCCTCTCCGCAATGAAAGCATAGGGACCTGAGGTCCGGAACCCGCCAGACGTCGCTTTTCCGGGGCCTCGACTCCTCGATGGACGGTGGAATGTGACACCTGAATGCTACTTCTGTTTGTTCCGTGGGACGAATGACGTTTGAGGGGCCGTACAGCGATGGTCGTCGTACCGCGTCCGCATAAGTCATTCGTACTGGCTCCCGCCATTGTGGTGCCTCGTAGCGTTCAGGAGCTTGGATGCCTTGCGTTATCTCGTCGCGCACTATCTCTGTCAGAGAAATTCGTGCTGTCGGCGCGTCGGTTACCTGCAGTTTCTGGAGCTCTTCTCGTACCACAGCCCTGATTATTTCACGCAGGTCCACGAGCTGGTTTCCCGAAGTCATGGTAGGGGGGCTGTTCGAAAGTTCCATGACGTCGCGGTCGTATTGTCTGGCACGCTGTCGAAGGGCCCTTCCCATTGCTGTCGCTTTAGCAAGGAAGTCCGCAGGTGTAGTGGGTGGATTTCAAATAAGCCCAGCAAAAATCTCTTGCTTCACATCTCGCATCAGATATCGGACCTTTTTGTGTTCGGCCATTGAGGCATCCGCACGTCTGAAAAGCCGAGTCATGTCTTCAGTATACGTGGTGAGGCTCTCGTTCGGGGCTTGGAATCTTGCCTGCATTGCCAACTCCGCTCTCTCTTTCCTGTCCGTGTTGGAGTATGTAGCGCTCAGCTGCCGTCGAAATCCATCCCACGAAGACAATGCCGTTTAATGGTTGTGAAACCACGTCCTCGCGGAGTCTTTGTGCGCGCAGTACACGTTGCGCAGTTTGCGGTCTTCGTTCCATCCGTTGAATTCGGTCACCCACTCGAAATAGTCTAGCCAATCTTACACGTCTTCAGTAGCATCTCCGTGGAATACAATCGGCGCCTGCGGCTGGTTGATGATGAAATGCGCCGGCACAACAGCCGCAGCAGAAGGCGGTGGGCTCGGGTTCATCGTCAGGATACGCTCGGGCAAAAGACCGTGCCCAGGTTGGAGCCCTTGCAGACGGCGGTTATTAAGTGCGAGCAAAGGGGTAATCTCTCCCGGACTACTCACAGGAGACATGTCAGGGGTACACTGGGTCTCCGACAATGGTAGCATGTACCCCGCTCCTCCACCAGTAAAATGTCACGAAGATAACTAAGACAGGCTCGCCGAGACAGAACAGCCTTCTGTTAATGATGGCTGACAACCCCCCCCCCCCCAAAAAAAAAGAAGAAAGAAACAAAAATAGAAAGAAAACCCGGGGCAAAGCTACGGCCTTCGTCGTTTTCTCTCAGGCAATCGGTGCCTGTAGTGCGAAGCTGACTTTTGGCGATCGGGACTCGTAGTGAGCAGCTAACTTCGCGTCAGTATATTCAGATCAACGATGAACTGACGGAGACAGGTACACTGGATGAAAATCATTTCCACGCTCGCAGAGGGGAACACCTCGGGGTTGTTTGGCTGATGTTGGCGCCTGACGTCATCTCCCATGAACCTATAGCTGATTAGTTGTGAGCGTCCTGCGCCGACACATTAAACAACCTCCTTAATTTATACAGATTCAATTCATAGTTTAACATCCCGAATTCATCAGCTATATGGTATGACAGCCGAGAAAAAATGTTGGGCTTGATTCCATCGACAGGTCACCGCGAGATGCCCCCTGGTAACATTATAGTCAGTACCTTGTCCTAGTGTGTTGCACTTTTCCGCTCAATATGTGTTAATTGATTCACCACACGAAAGCTGTTGTGGAGTTCACTTAGAAGGAGTTATAGGTTGCGCGTCACAGCTTCAACATGGGACACAAGAAATATCGTTCCTAAATCTGATGAACAGTGCATCTACGAGCAAGAAACAGAAAAACAACAACAATTCCCTTCATGCATGTTACATGAGAGTCTGAGCTATTTATCTCTCGGATAATTCGATTCGCGCGTGTTTCTGGTGCACGCTAGCAATTTGAAAAAGGGCACGATGACTATTTTCATGATATTAACGTCCCCTGAATATATCAATTGCGGACGCATCCTACTAAACACACTCAATAATGCTGTCGCACACGTACAATGTCACGCTGTTCCCGTGGCGCTGTTTTTGCAGAACACGAGCCAGAAAAAGAAATAATAATGGCGCGAAGAAAAATCCGCCGTATAGCCACTTTATACGTATAATGTCTCTGATAGGAGATGTTGTGCACTCCTATAATTTCATCACATCCTTAGCTACATCTTTACTAAACTGGCTTCACTTTACTAGAAAGTGTACTTGGGGAACAGAAGGTAGCCGGATAATCAAGTAGGACAGGTGGCGATGCATACTCTCTTTGCAGCAAAGCAACTGCAATGTGATAATAACCTGACGTTTTTCAACTGTAGCTTCTGTGCAAGATGAGATTGGTTGTAACTCCTAAAAACCTTTGCAATGAACGCGGACGGACTATAAGAAACGTGTTTCTCAGAACGGGCAATGTGGTGCGAAAACTGCTGCGAGAACAGTAATGTTGTTGACTCATTATTTATACTTATGCAGCTGGGATGGTCTTATCCATGATTTTGAAAATGGGCGGTTAACAGACCAATATAAATAGCTTATTTAGAAGCGCCCGCTCGATCAAGTAGCAAAGTGGCTTTCTTTTTTCGATATGAAAGACCGCGTGGTGATCAAGGGGGGCGATGGGAGATCGTTATTCACAACGCGCGTTCAGTTTGGATTCAGTTTCCGCGATTGGCCTAGGCAACGCTGACGAGCGAGGCTCACGACATCGAATCGGCCTAGGCCAACCACGTGAGGCTAAACTGAACGCAAACTGAACGCACGTTTCGAACAACGATCCACGATCGCGCCCCAGCGTTACAGAGGCCTAAGTCTCCGGCATATAAACACGAATGGTGCCCTAGTATACATATATTGTACACAAAAGAAACAACGAATAGTAGCAGTCTTTCATGCTTACTCCGTGCTTAAACCGTGTAACGCCGGTAATAAGCGTTGATTACTACTTGAGATCCATGTGCCTACCTACATTAAACGTAGGGACATTAGAAGAAGTCATGGCACCGAAATCGCAGGTTGTAGAACGAATAACGCAGCCAAGCTCATTCAACAAAGACCATATCGTTAGTCATCTCTTGGTACGACGCCATTGCTGGAACGTTTACCACTTTTAGAATGCGTGACCATTGCTCTTAGTAGAAGCGCGTGCGTCGTCAGTGAAAAATTTGACGTGGTAGCCTGAAAGCCACACTGATGTTTCCAGCAGTGACACCTGGGCTTCTTGGACCGACAGTGTGTCCGAAAGTGAATTGAATAAAACGCAACGGTAGCATAACGCATAAGAAAAATATTAGAACCCTTTGATATGACCGAAAGGAAACGTACACAATGAAAACCGATAAATGGCCACATTTTTTAACTCTTTAAATGAGGTCCATAACATTGCATAATGTTTCATTTCTGTGGACTAGATGGAATCACATACTCCGCGATTTCTCATCTTGGAGTGAAAGTTCGAAAAATTATCCTGACGCTCTACAACTCCACGTGTGACACAGCGACTGTGCCTGCCCACTGAAAGTGCAGTCGTCTTGTGTATTTGCTAAAATACGGCAAATGCCCACATGATCTTTTACATTATCGCCTTGGCAAGCTGTGTCGGTAAAGTGATGGGGCAGATGGTACTGAGCAGACTGGAAAGGCTACTCGAGAAAAGTAGTGGATTTCCTGATTTTATCAACAGCTTCCGAAGAGGCCGATTGTCCATTGATGGTGGGATCGACCCAGTATCGTCTGTTCAACAGGAGAAGAGACGCCGTCGATGTGTATGTGCAATATTTGACGAATATTAAAAGTGTCTACGACAACGTCTTCTACCATACAATTCTTCGGCCGCTTGAGAATATCGGAGTTGGTGGCCAAATGTACTCATGGCTTTACAGTAATCTCAGTCGCCGCACCATTTTCATGTTCACTTCGGATGATGAGACTGACAGACATGACGTTCGCAGGGTTGTTCCGCAAGGTGGCGTCCTTAGCTCAATATTGTTCAATGTCATACTTGTAGGGCTTGCAGGTTAGCTACCTTACACACCACATATCAGCACGTACGTGGATTACATCTTTATCTCGTCATCTGGGTTCACACATCCACAAGTGCATGCAAGGCTTCGACGTGCGGCTGCCATCACGGCGAAGTAGTTCCGCCGTATAGGCCTGCAACTCTCAGCAACTAAGTGTGCCGTTTTGGAAATCTCGTGCAATTCAATGTCACAATATCCCATCGTTGTCGATGGAACGGCGCTCTCTTTAGTCATCCACCACAGATTTCTTGGTGTGATAAAAGACCGAAATCTTTCTTGGACCAAACATGTTACTGCGCTTAGGACTCAACTGACAAACTTCACACACGAACGTCTTGTTATATCTGGACTGAAATGGAACCCCTCGGGACGATGTTTGCTCCGAGTGTACCAGGCACTTTTTGTGAGCTACATACGCTACATCCTGTCTGGGCTATCTAACATGCGATTATCTTGTATGCGCACACTGGAGAGCCTTCAGCCACAAGCACTGCGGATATGTCTTCGCTTGCCACGATGCACGTCAACTAAGGACACAATACCGAAAAAGTATGCTTGCCCAATCGACATATACAGGTCTTGTGAACCTGCGCGAACCTGTCTTCGGGTACTGACCAGACACTCCCACCAACTTCTGTCAACACTTCCAAGAACCAACCTTGACTGTGCTTTTTCTAAAGCAATTACATGTCGCGCAAG
The DNA here is from genome assembly GCF_023375885.2 of Dermacentor andersoni. Lineage (NCBI taxonomy): Eukaryota > Metazoa > Arthropoda > Arachnida > Ixodida > Ixodidae > Dermacentor > Dermacentor andersoni. Next base: position 128,884,183 of record NC_092815.1, on the reverse strand, counting down.
CATTATACCTACAAGGTTCCAGGCCGTCAACATCCCCGAGACACCTTCATGGACATTACCGAGACCACTAATGAGGCTTCAAATGCCCGGAATAACGAAGAAATCCCATGTTTCTTCCATTGGGTTGAAACAGCTCACCCTTTCCTATTTATTTACATTATATTATGGGACTGTACAAGTATATGCCTATGGTTCGGTCTCACCATCTGCCAGAATGGCAGCATTTGTTATCCCACAACTTGGAATTACTCGGCGATTTCAATTAAACCAGTAATCTACATCTACGGCTGCGGAACTTGTGGAAATACGGGAGACCGTCCATTTCATGAGAACGCAGCTACCTCATAAATGGACGGTGTTCTGTGGGGCCAAATCAGCGCTACAGGTGCTAAAATGCTTTTTAAAGAAAGTACCATATTACCTGCTCGTGCTGGAAATCGCCGAACTTCATCACAGGGCCGAGTCAGGTGGCCACGTGATCACTTTTCATTGTGTGCCTAGTCGTCGTGGTGTGATTGGCAATGAACTCGCTTACAGTGAGGCAAGATCGGTATCCTCTTCCTCTGGTGAAGTACGGATTGCCTACTCGCGGCCTGACTCCAACTCTATGATCAAGGCACTCATACAGGACCCTACAAAGGCATACAGGGCCTACGATGATAACATCCACAGACGCCTATATATAATCGACCGAGATGGTCAATTCTGTTGGCCCCCAAAGGTTACATGGAGGAAAACGTCATTACTGTACAGGATTCGGCTGGGCGTTGCTTTCACCCATCGTTACGCACACCTCGACGGCCAGTCGAATAGCCCTGATTTTGAACATCGCTAGACGGCCAAAACGTGGGAACACATACTGTGCGATCGCCCAGCATATACGCTGCAGCGAAGGACGTTTAAAAGTTTCCTTGCCAGCGTTGGCAGGCAACCACTGTCGGAGGACGCTATCCTCGACCCATGGCCTGACACTGTAACTTCAATGCGGGCAACTAAAGCGCTGTTGAAGTTCCTGCAGGAAACCAAGCTAGATGAACGGCTCTTGTAGGACCACTGTCTAATGCACACAAGCACTCACCACCTCTTTTATCATCACCACCTACCCAGTACTTTTACTCCCCTTCCCTTTTCCCAAGTACAAAGTAGCAGACTAGAGCTCACTAGCTCAGGTCGACCTCTCCGTGTTTTCTTTCAAGTAATTCCATCTTCTTTCTTCATTTCTGTGGACACCTTTAGGCGTATTCTTGCTACCAAATGCTTGTCTTTTAAAAGCGAAGATTCTCTTGAAGATAAAATCATGGTGGCGTGCCCAAATCACGATCTCATCATGAGGTACGCCGTAGTGGGGGACTCCGGATTAATTCTGACCACACCTGGCGTTCTTTAACGAGCACCTAATTATGAGAACACGGCTGTTTCTGCATTTCGCCCCCGTCGAAATGCGGCCGCTGTGGCCCGCACTTGATCACGCGGCCTCGTGCTTAGCAGCGCGACACCAAATCCGCTAAGGCACCACGGCAGGTGATTTTGTTTGCGAACCTCGCTTGGTTCCTTGAGTGTGGATGCTGCGGCCCCGCTGTTGCAGAATTGGCCTACCGATCGCATTGGAGTACGTGCGTAGTGCGCCTAGCTAGGTTCCTTGCACCACCACCAGATGGCGCTCGCCTCCGCTGATCCGCGGCAGCAGCAGCGGGATCGCAGTAGTATCTCTGCAATGCCTGAATAAGGCCTTCTGTGGAACTTTGTTCGGCCATGTGATAAACACAAACCCGTGTTTTGAGTCTCCATGCACTCACATAAAGCGAAGCTTCGCTATATACAGATTCCAACTCGTTGAATCTGCTGCATTAATGAGGTAGATAGCCTTGACCGCTCCTTGTAGAAATAATATTATGACCGCGTTCTCGCTCCCTCCTCACGCAATTTTCGCATTTTGGAACCGGTGAAGTACCTGTCTAAATAAATAAATAATTAAATAAATAAATAAATAGTAGTGCTATCATTAGGAGATTGTCGATAAAACGCATAACGTGACACAATTTAAACTGGTCGAAGATCCTAAGGGATTCGGCTCCTTCACCCTCACGAAATATCGTACCTGTAATGGCCGGTGCATGACAAGAAATTGTCCTCCACTACCGCTGCCCCCAATTTGTTATCCGAGGATCTCGTGGGTCGAGTTTTACGCGATAACGGACCTATATTTGTGGGTTGGCGCTTCGGGAAAATGAAGTCTCAGTTTCGCTCGAAAGGCGAAGCACCGATTCTGACAGCAAATTAGTACAGAGCTAAACAATGTAAGGATAATCGTTTTATCATCTGTATAAATTTGTAAACATTCGCTCATCAACTAAATTAACGAACATGGTGTCAGCGCGCACTGCCAACATGGACACGTCACACTTCATGACTGCGAACACTCGCTGTCAAAATGCTGGCGTGAGGAAGCGCGGCCACAGCAGTGCGCGAAGTGACATCCATGCTGCTTATCGCTCCAACGCAACCCGCAGGGAGAGAACACAGACTCTGCCCCCCACGCAGATCGCTTCCAAGACACAGTTCGTGCGATTGCGCGCGGCCGCCTAATACACAGTTGCTGCCGCAGTACAACGCCGCCCCACGACTCCCTCCCCTCTCCCAGGTGTCTCGCGCGCGTGCAAAGACGGCACGCTTCATCCTTGCTTTCCTCCTTTGCGTGCACGAGATTGAGCCGCGATCGTCGGCTCCCCTCGCACATAGAGCATACGGCGCGTGGCGACGGTGTTATCGCCCTTGGGCTTTACACGGAACATCAAGGCGAAGCCGACAGCGACGACAACAGCAATAATTCGCCTGGAGTGTGCATAAAATTGCTATCGCAATAAAAAGGAAAGCTAATTCCAGAGCGAACCGAAGTACCACTAGAAGGGTTTATTAGATAGGCGGCTCGACAAGGAACAAGTGATCAATTTGAGTTGCAAGGAAGATGAGATTCCCTGCAACCGCAAGGATAACCACGGTGTTTCGTTCTGTTCAGTTATTCCTACCGCAACGAATGGGAATGATCGGGAGGAGGGGAGGAGATCCATAAGCTGTCATGTGCGAGGTTACTCGGTCAAGGTGAGCTGACGACCCCTGAGAGTTGAAGTATCAATGTATAGGTCGACAGATGACAAGGGCCACGAAGCTTTACGTGGCCTCAGCTGTTCTTATCGTTCTCTAGCCTGCATGTGTAATCTATTTTGGGTTCTCATTCGAACTAATTGTGCGGGACCACTGTGCTATCTATACCGGTGAAACAGGGGAAGATCTAACATGGGTGAAAAGCAAACTGATGCGAATGATTAAACATTAAAAGAAAAAGAAAGGAGGGAGAGAGGTGGGTGGCGGGGGTTCGTCAGAGTACGAATGAGATATGGCGCTTCGGTCATTCCTTGTGTGTGCGTGCGTGTGTGGCGTATATCAATGCGATCCCCGGCCGAACATGCTGACCCAAAATATATTTTCATTGATGAGCCGAATCGGATATGACCGAGTGCACACGGTACGTCGCTGAGGTGTTCGCTTCGCACGTCCCTCGAGCTAATCGAGTCAGCCGTGAAGGCTTTCGCTGGAGACGGGGATCCCAGAAGGAGGGGTGCGATCGGCGCTAGAAGATAACCCGGCGGGGCGCCACAGGCCCGGCGCGCCGGCGGTACAGCCAGGTCACTATAGTTGTATACGGCGCGGCGCTCGCTGTCTCTTGGGCGGCGGCTGCTATAGCCACTGCAAACGATTTACTCGCCTTTCTCTTTTCATTATTCCCACACGTCGTCCTCAGGCCGCGTTTGGTGCTTGTTCGTTCCACTATTTGCTTAGTTCGAGTTTCTCGTGCTTTTGTTCACAAGCCGTCTTTTTCATGACTAGCCTGGCTGTTCGAGAAAGCTCCTCGACCGGCTTTACCCACCACCGCTACCGTGGGTCCCAGTGCGGGCGAGGCGATGCCGACGGACGGTCGGACGGATGGAGAAAGAAGGGAAGCAAAGGCTCAGCGAATTTCGGATGGCTCTTAATTCTGCACCCGTGCTCTTTGCGGAACGTACTTCTTATTCCGCCCTATTTTTCTTTCTTTCTTTTTTTTCACTGGCCCGCCACACACTGACAGGATGAAGGCATTGCCAGACAACGACGCGGAGCGAGTAATGAGAACACCTGGGGTTCGAGGAAGCCGTCTGGAAAGACGGGCGCCTGCTTTTGCCAAAGGAAGGATTGGTTTTTATGTGCGTATTTAGAAGGCGAGGCTGTGATGCGTGGAGCGCGCGAGAAAGCTGTACTGGAGTGTAAAGAGTGGAAGTGGACAATGCGGCCCGCGTGCCCTGGGTATGTTTCGCGAGAGTGTAGGGAGAGCGGTGTGGTCACTCGTAAGGGAGAAAGTTTATAAGGCTGGAAAGGAGGGAGGCAGAGAAGAAGGAAGGTCAGGAATTCCCAAGCGAGTTCTCTCGGGTCCGAGGACTCATTTCAAGCTTGAAGCTTCGGTGAACATCGAGGGCGGCGTTCCGACTCTTGACGAGAGCCCGGGGCCGAAGTGGTTTATTCCCGCTTCGCGTAGCCGCCGTGCGTCCTCCCTATCCGCCAGCCTGCACTGAGAGGGTGATTCTGGTCCTTGGCTCTTCACGCTTGGTACGAAGACACAAACAACGACGAGCCGCCTTTTGAGGTTGGCGATCGAAAAAAAAACACGTGCCGTAGAGTTCGTTCGCTATTGGTGGCTCGTTTGCTTTTGGCTCTTCTAGAACGTACGGTATGAAGGGATCTGGCATGGTGGTGTGGACTCGGCGTTGCGAATGACCGTCGTGTGTAACCGTCTGCCAAGCTAGCTTTCTTGTAACTACCCTCACCCAGTAATGTATCTGCGTAAGATGTGCGAAGTAGTTTGTTTATATAGCAGACAAACAATATATAATAAAAGAATCGCTGAACTCTTTCTCTTTCTCATCCTTTTTCACGCTCTCGCAGAGGATATGGAGTGATTCTGGTAGCCCTATATTCATGGTCGATTTGATTGTGCGGTAGACGACAGATCATTGAAGTGCCTTACCTTTTCGGGTGCGCGCGCGCGCGAGAGAGAGAGAGAGAGAGAGAGAGAGAGAGACGAAACTTTAGTGTCCACTGGTGTGGGCTGCAAGCCCGGGTCAGGCCCCACTGCGCTTAGAAGTCCGCTAGTCCATGTTGCTGCAGCACATATGCAGCCCGCGTGGTGTCTGTTTGGGAAGCACGATCAGGTGGTACTTGGGCCGTTATTAAGCTTCACACAAGAATATATCCAGATAACTAATTTGCACTACGTTTAGCGTAGACTGCATCAGCAAGAAGCTCAATAATAAAATGTTGGTAAATGCTTTAATTGCAGAAGATACAGATATTTAAGGGAAACCTGCGGCTAACATACTCTTTTTATATCCTTAGATATCCTTAGGGGAATGCTAGTAGAAGAAATGAAGTATAAATGGAATAACTGCGTTCAAGATAGCCAGCGCGTCCGTGCAGTCCATAAGTGAGCTATCATTTCCATTCACCGCAAGAGTGCATTCATGTAACGAAAAGCAAAAGTTAAGTGAAAACAACATGCACTGACATTTGATGCAGGCTGGGTGAAATGCTAGGATCATTCTTTGTGACAGGACATACTGAAGCAAAATGAAACGATGTTACGCATGCGCGCAGAAATCTATATGAAAAGAAGGGGTAGTGTTGCTCGCTGCAGGCGCACTGAAGGCGCGGATGTAGTCAGGCGTCCCGAGCGTGTCAGGCAGCGGCAAGCGAAGTCGGACAAGTTACGCCGGCTACGCCAGGATCACCGAAAATTAACCTTGTATAATTCCGCGCATTGAACGTGGCCCGATACAGCGCGGAAGTAAGCTGTTGTTGCAGCACCTGGGCACAATTGCGCCATGTGATTGCGCGTGGAGCGAGCGCTCATTCTTTTTTTTTTTTTTGTTTGTTTGGCAAAGCCGCTATGTCTTTAGTGCATCCGAACTGTATATAAGCTACCGGCCAATCAAAATAGCGCATGATGAAATGTAGTCTAGCGGCTCCCGCGTGAGTTAGGACATGTTCTATTCCCGCGCTAGCCACGCCAAAGCGCACAGAACACCGCCAGTGCCATGATGGTTGCGGGGGCGATGCTAGACTTTATATATGGAGGCGTCCACTTGGCGCAGCTATAGCGTGACTGTGCCGCGACGTGACGCGCGCCCTCGTTTTGCCCGACTATATTCGCGCCTTTAGCCTTGTAAAAGGTGTCAGCAACTGTTTCCTAAGCGCCACTTATTGAGAGCGGTAGGAACTTGAAACAGGGAACATCGGACTGGCCATAGATTTGAATATCTCGGTGATATTGCGTGTGTGGGCGCTTTTCTATATCTTAACATCTCAACATTTACTGCATCTCAGAATCTTAACAATTAATGTATGGGTAATAAACTTGACGTGTGTTTCGTGTGTTGTGACAAGTTACTTCTGATGCGAGGCAGACCGCCCAGCCTTCTAGTTAATTTTCACACAATTTTAGTACTTTCATAACTGCACTATACTCTCTGCTCTCTCTCTATCTTTATTGCTACATATTAGTTCCAGTTTCATTACAAGGGCGATACAGGTGGCATCCATTAAAGTCATCCGCTCTACCGAATATTAAATATGTATCTATATTTTCCTTTCTAAAAGGGACTAGTTGAAACCTGTGAGGTCACACACACACACACACACACACACACACACACACACACACACACACACACACACACACACACACACACACACACACACACACACACACACACACACACACACACACACACACACACACACACACACGCACACGCACATGCACACACGCACACGCCCACACGCACACGCACATGCACGCACGCACGCACACACACACACACACGGCGAGCTGCGGCTTGTGCTGCTCTCTGCACAGTGGTCTGCTGAGCACGACGTTGCTTGGTTGCAGCCGCGCGCATAGCTATACGATTCACTTCTGCAGCAGCGGCTCGCAGCTTGCGAGGAGGTGCCATAACGTGTACGGAAGAGTAAACATAGGTATAGAGACTACGCGGCCCTATATTGTTGATAATGATGACGATGATGATGATTTATTTGCCTAGCCTAGTACCACTAAGTTCCGCAGATCGCCTCCGTCGGTAAAAAGAGGAACGACAGATTTACCCGTCTCCATGCGGCAGCCTGAACAGACAACAGGCCGTAACCCTGCGCAGAGCCCAAACGCGCAGAGTCCTCAACCTTGTGAGACGATCGGCCATCCTGAAGGATGACAACGTCTCGACATGCACGTTTTGCGGCTTAGCTCAAGCTGGACAGGATCACATTCTATGGGGATGCGGCTGCCGCCCATCCCCAAAAGAGTTTCTGCGGCTAGTCCCCTCACCTGAAGAATGGGAGAAAACGCCAAGGAGTGTCGACCAAGAATCACAGTCCAGGCTGGTGGAATGGGCGGCGACAACTGCGGCTTTCTAAGCTCTGACCTAGCCTCCCCCCATGACCTAGCTCCCCCTTCCCCGTTGTTACGGTTGGCGTGTACCACCGCGTGCAAGAAGGATGCTCGACCACCATGCTTCATCGAAACGAAGAGTGAATTCCCAATTTGTTGCGGTTGTCTCGAGGGGTTGCCGGTCTAGCTGGCGCCTCGAAGTGCTTATAGGCCCCTTTGTGTGTGTGCGACTTTAGATGGATCGTTTCCACGAACTGTCAAGCTCCACAGGAGAACTTCCGTGAAGACGTCAACTGGGAGAATGGATAAATCACCCATCCACCAACCACACACCCTTTCCATGAACTGTCAACACTTTCCCCGAGCCAAACAGGCCCCGCGGGTTGCCCCTTGTGGAAGCAAGCCTGTACCACCTCACCTGGGAGCATGCATCAGCAGTCCCATCCCAGATCAGGCACCAGGGTTGCTACCTGCGTAGGCGGGGCTATGCACGTTCATCGGGGCGGAGTGACCAGCTGCCCATTCAGCTGCCCATTCATCACAGTGCCTGTGACGGGATGTTGACGTCAGCAAGATCCTGCCTACGACTTTAGTGGGCCTATTTAATGGGCCCCGCAATGTACTTTTACACTTCATTCTCTTTTTCTTATGCTTCACCAACCATTGAATAAACCGTGCAAGTTTCGCACTAAAAATCGGCTCGTCCCTGCCTGATCGCCATTGTATACCGGATGCCAGCAGCCCGCCGACAACGCCACACTACCCAATAGTAACGCCGGTCGGGCTTTGAGAAACAGGCGTCGCAACAAGTGATCGGCAGCGGTGGGGCACGCTACCCTGGCGACGCGACACCGTCCCCTACTATTTAATAAAGTTGTTTCCTCCTCGTCCTTGCGCGTCAGCCGCGTGCATAGAATATGGGCGCTATAACGTAAAACTATTCCAAACTTTTCTATTCCAATTCTGCTATCAACGCTCCACGATTGGTCAAAAACCTTTTTTTGACCACCCCCCCCTTCACCTGGCTGTCACGCGACGTCACGAAAACCGCGATACCTCCCCATCTGATATGATGTGAACACACTGATTATGCATGATTTGACAGAAAAAAGAAAAACAGCTATTTCTGATTCGACGCCTTTTCGCCATTAGCCTCTGGCTATTGGTCAAAAGTTTTCGGACTGCACCCACTTCACCTGCCTGTCACGCGACGTCACAAAACCGCGAAAACTCACTGCGTCAAAGTGACGTGTACGCATTAAAGATGCATTAATATGCCGAACAAAACTGAGTTTTCTTCTGAACAGCCGCAGGCTGCCCCGTTCCGAAAGGAATAAAAGATGGCTGCCGCCGATCGCTCAGGCGCTGACTCCTCGCACCTGCCGGAGAGCATGGGTGTATTTGCGCATAATAAAACTTCTTGTGTGGCCGTGTAACGTTTTCGAGCACTTTCGGCACGTTTACCACCTCATTCTGCCAACTCTTCTTTGCTGAGTGTCCCTTTCAGCGTCATTCTTAAGCTACCGTTGCATGCCTCCGCAATTTTCGACCAGCCACCGCAAGCTAAGCAAGAGAAAGCCGACCAATCGCAGGCGCCGGCACCACCCTCTTCATCCGGTTAGGAATTTTCAGTGCACTGGCTCTGCCCCATCGAATCCCTCTCCACTTGAGCGTTCTCCTCGCCTCTTGTCAGCCAATTAGATACGACAAGCCGCTCAGTGTAGGCAATGTTATTCGTTTTTCAAGCAAACAAAAGTGACCTCCTATGAACGAGGAGATCGTTTTATTGGTGTGTTCAGACAACACTGCGGGCGACCGCCCGGTGCTTGCGTCGGTGGTTACACAAATTTGACGTCAGGAGATTGGAATAGAAACATATTGGAATAGTTTTACGTTATAGGGCCCCATGTCTCTGCTACATGCTAGTCAGTGGTACTCACTGCTACTCAGTGGTAGACTAGCTGCCTCACACAAAGCGGGCCCGGGTGCAAAGCCGGCGGGAACTGTTCTTTTTTTTTCTCATTGCTATTGATAGCTGCCACGGACACCGGCCGCGGCATCGGTGGCAACGGACAACATCGCCAACCGAAACTGCTATTAGATTGAGCCCACCACAACTTACGCGGTTAAAAAAGAAACATTGCTTCGAAACATGAAGCAAATATGCAGCTTGTATAGTCACATAGAGAAATGGAAAGTACTCGTTTTTGTTCGACAGGTGTGACATCCAAAATTCAAGGATATCAAAACGCAAGGAAGCGCGTTAATGCAGGCGAAGAAGGAAAGCGCCTGTAGTGGCGCTATTCGTATCATGCATTACTCTAATCGTGATTACGTACCAACTCAGCCACCTTCCTATTTTGGCAATTGAATTTTGCGCGGTGCTTATCTTTTACCTTTCCTACTCGTAGATACCGCGTTTATCGTCAGGAAAGCAGGGGCAACGGAAACCGGAGAAATGTTATAAAACATTACAGCTGGTTTATTTATATTTCTTGTGGTTGGGCAGACGTTCTCTTTCTTTTTTGTCTTGCTCCATTGCTGTTTCTTTAACTTGAACTTCATTCGGAAAGAAACCAGCAATTTTTCTAGCAATGGCGAGAAATGGTGGCATTTTCAACTCCTGGTGAACCGTGTTTTTCGGGCATGCCTGCCGTTTCATCTATTATGTGAGACTGGATCTCAGATATAGTACTGCGTGAACTCGAAAACCTTGCCAGCGTCGTTAAGCTTGCCTAGGCAAGACGAATGACGAAGGGGCTTAGAGGACAACACATAGTCCACTCGCTCTTCCCGGCTCGGTAAAATAAATTGGCACCGCTAAACCCCGAAGCTTTGCTGAGCCCATCTGTACCTCTGCAGTCCTGTCGGGTAATACACCAGCCTATGCGGTTGAGACTACTTTAAGTCGACGAGTTGCTGTCGTCCAGCACTGCATTTGATAAGCAAAATAATAATAATAATAATAATAATAATAATAATAATAATAATAATAATAATAATAATAATAATAATAATAATAATATTTATTGTTGCCATCTTACAATAATCGTACATCAGAAGGCAGGCCCGTCAAAGCCAAGGAAGTGGCTTGCGTGACTTGGCCCGGCATGTCGGCAAACAAAGTCAAAATGGCAATGTACATGTAATAATAATATTAATAATAATAATAATAATAATAATAATAATAATAATAATAATGATACAGACAAGCGAAGGTGGCAATAGCTGCCGCTTTGAGAACACTTTGCCAGCATGTTATGAAAATGCCTATTCAAGCGCCGTTGCTTTTCAACCTACGACGAATGAAACTTGTAATGACGGCCAAACGAAGAAAAGGCATAACGAGGCCTGCTGGTGAAATTTAGCAAACATAAATCATTATTCAAGTAAGTGGCCTCGTGCACGTGTTTCGAACTCAGTATAATGTCTAGTGAAACTTGTTATCGCCTTTTGTTTCTGCATAATCCATTCTGCCTAAGACAGTATATGCGGACTTCATTTAGTCCCTTCACCTAACACTACTCTACATATTTTCTGAATCTGGGACGTTTATTGTTATCCTACAATATTTTTGTTAAGAATAAGCTTTAGCTGGCGAGCTCCTAACAAATGCATGGAAGTGGATAAATTGTTTTTCTTGGCAATACCAGTACCAAATTTTAGCATATTATTGCCATAAAAAGGAAACTAATATGTAGTGACTGTTGGAAGCAGATCTACTATTCTGTCATTGATATTTTATACAAAATGTTGAAAATTGTAAAACTGCAGAGAACTACCGAGTTTACAATTGTGCAATTCAGCAACAAAAATCGATATAGCAATTCTGCATACTTCTCCTCATAATTCGTCTAAAGCAGACAAAATTGATACATTGTGCACAAACCTGAAATTTATGACCAGTTCGCGAGTAGGAATTCTGCAAAATCCACGTAAACATTTTAACAAATACTAGTAAGCTCTAAAGTTATATGTTACGTTTGTTCGCTTAACATGCTACAAAGGATGCAGTTTGTAACTGATCTGCAACTGATATGTTTGGATGCACAGTTATAGATTTGTAAGGCTCGTACTTTTAATTTTTTAGCTTATCAATGAGCATGAAGTTTTGTGAGACATTCCATGTCCTAAATCAATATACTGCTTCCTACAGTCACAAGAACTGACCTTTCTTTCTCAAAGTCGATAAATTTAATTCACATTGGTCTCATAAAAGTATTTGTACGTTAACATGCATTTGAAAAAGTGGCATTGGAAGAGCCGCCGAGCTAGAGCTTGATGGGAACTGGTTATAAAGGCCCGTTTTAAGGACATGGACACAGAAAAAATGTACACAGGACAGTCACCGACTGTCCTGTGTACATCGCATAGGTAGGATGTGCGCGTCGACTTGCTCGCCCGTCTCACGATGCGCTTTTGAATGAGGACTCGGATATCTGGAATTGTTACTCGAATACAAAATTTGTCCATAGCACCTTTTGCCATTATGTTGTCCAACAATTTGTGATTTTACCATCGCCAACTCTTACAGCTTCCATCTTCGCGTTATTTTGCGCGTCATCCGCGACGTTGCTCCCATTAAGCGCCTTTCCAGTGCGCGGTCGTGCGCAACTCTTTGTTTTCCTGAAATTTTTACCGTCAAAGTCACTCCGAGAAATCATGAAATAAACCGCTAATAATACTTGTCGAATGAGCCTATTAGTTGTCATGCTTGGTTTCCTTTGTAATTCCACTTGAATGCGTGACATGCATGTCTTTTCGAAGCATACAGACGTAGCTGGTTGACGTGCCCAAATGCCTGGCGCGGAACATCAATGACCTGTCTTTGCCTTGCAGACATATATCATGCTTTCACCTATCTGCGGGAATGATTAGCGTACGCCAAGCTTGACGTGCAAGCACATAATGATATATCTATCCCCGAGCTGCCTCGTGCAGAAGCAATTATGCAAAAGAAGTGATCAATGAAATTCGCTGTTCAGTCTGCCAGATCGTACATTTGGCAATGAGTAAGAGAGTGCCTGTGTCGCTCTATTCAAACAGCCCCGACATAATTTTTAAACACGCTAAATGGTATGTGATGTGTAAAAGGAATAGAAATTAATTATTCATCCAGTGTTCTACTGAGTGTTATATTTTGTCTCGCTATTGTCCCTTTTTATGGAAATTTGTTTCGTTTGTCATGTGACAAGGAGTAGCCGGTGCCACCATAAAGGCGCAAACCTCTCCTAACATTTCACTTCAATAAAAAAAATATATATCATGGGGTTTTACGTGCCAAAAGCTCGTTCTGATCATGAGGCACGCCGTAGTGAAAGGCTCCGGAAATTTCGATCACCTGGGATTCTTTAATGTGTGCCTAAATCTAAGTACACGGGTGTTTTCGCACTTCGCCCCCATTGGAATGCGGCCGCCGTGGCCGGGATTCCATCCCGCGACCTCGTGCTCAGCAGCCCAACACGATAACCACTGAGCAACCACGGCGGGCAAGGAATGTAAATAAAAATTACGTTAAAGAAAAGTTCAAGAAAGATACAGAAGGACGCGGCTCTTAGGCTGAAAGCTTCTGTCAGAAATGTTCTAACATCAAATAACTGAAACAGCAAAAACAGTAAAAAAGAATAATCATTAGCGAATATCACTCAAAATAAAGACAGTGAGGAAAAACGCAGATGCTCCGAAGATGAAACTATGGACTGAAAATCTGATGTATCAGAAAGGTGTATAGAATACAATGGATGAGAGTGCCAATAATTTAATTGAAATAAAGAGTAAGGAAAAATAATATGATAAAGAAATAATATTTTGAAATGAGAAAAGAGAAAAAGAGGACAGTGCACAAAAGAAAAGGGTAGACACGGTACAAGCTTTACTGTCAACTGTTTATTGCCGAACGTCGTGCAGATTGTGTCTCCTTGTCTGATAGCTTTCTTTACAGGTATCTTCCTAGTTTTCTTGTGGAGAATTAAGGTAGCTGTGGAACCTCTGCAGAAATTTTTGAAGATATTTACGTAAGTGCCCTGTACTCCTTGATTAAGTAATGCCTTCATGACAGCTGGTATCTCTACTGAATCAAATGCCTTTTCGTAATCTATGAAATCTATACAGAGAGGTTATTTGTACTGTGCGGATTTCTCGATTACCTGACAGATGACATGAATGTCGTTCATTGTAGGGTATCCCTTCCTGAAGCCACTAAATATACAGGTAAAATATAGTGCACAAAAATATGTGCCGAAATCAGCAAATTGATTTTTTCATCGAATGGGTGAGTTGCCTACAAAATCTTTGCAAAGTAAGGTATGGTTAGACAAAGCATTATTAACTGTATAAGTGTAAAGTCGCTAAGACTGAAAAGTTGCGTTCATGGTGTACTGATAAGCAGGGCGCCAATCTCTCCGGTGATTTCTTGCTCGTGCTACCTTTTTTCAAGATGCTAACCGTAATATACAAGATCCACTGTAGTCTGAGTTTAAATGTTTTAGTTGAACCAACTTCAAACTTTCTGCTTGCCTACCCCGTAGTTATGCGAGTAGCGATGGCGTTGAGGTGTCTTTACGTGGCTACTCATTCTTTCCGTTACTTTTGTTGTTGCCTGTAATTTTTCTTTGTGCTGGCTTCTGTTACGGATGTTTAAGAATTATATTTCTTTGTGAGGTGCAACTATTATGTTGGAACAAGCAACCGCACCCGCTTAGAGCCGTGCACATCATTTAAGTATCATTCATATTAGGCAAATCCCACAGTACACGTTTCCTAATAAGCATCTACATCGACGAACGACAGTACATCGATAACCAAAAGGGGAAGGCATCAATATTAAATATTACGCGTGAAGCTGGTGCACGTGTTTTCTCGCCACGAGCGTTGTTGTCGGGGAGAATGAAGTGCTGCCTGACGGTTCGTTGTTTCGTCTTGTTCCTCATTGAAAACGTTTAGTCATGCACGAGGAATCTGACATGGCACCTCTCGTGGCTGTACAACTGCTGTTTTGACATTTATATATGAAGTGACGCCGTATGCTCTTTACTGTGGACTGAACTGGCACTGAGGCGTGTGTTTGGACCTACCATCCATTTAGTGCGCCAAGCACACTTGCACGAATGCACAGGGACTTCACAGTGTGCACATAATTCGGGTAGCCACATATGCCGGCGTTAGTGAGCTCACCTTTGCGACGTTATATTTATTTGTTTGATCCGATTCTCAGTTATTTATGTTTTGTTCCTTTATTTTTTCTTCATAACATAGAGAAATGGAATAGACAAGGTACTCTGCACCTCAACATCAACACATCCACCCATGCATAACATGACATAACAGAACAGAACAGAAAGCGTTTATTAGGACAGCCTCGTCATAAAACGCTTCGCTTCTTAACTGTTGCTGCGTAATACACAACTACGTATCTATATTTTCTATCAATCTACCCGACCTCGACATTACACCATTTACTATACTCTATCTCAGTAGTTCGTTGCAGTACTGTGGAAGCTGGACGACTCCTTAGCCAATAAGAAGGCCCGGATGTACCTGAAGACGTGTTCATCCGCGCCGCATCGTCTCTTCAGCGTCTGCTTGCCATCCTGTTGACACATGCTGCGCGGTTGGTTGATTGACGCAAAAGCTGCGTTCACATGAATGCAACGACCGGGCTTCTCTTCGTGTGTACGCTTCCTCAGCAGTTCTTTGCACCAGCTTTAGCCTGTATTAAGGGCGAACATTCTTATAAATGTTCATCCAGGCCCCATCGTTTGCTTGGCGTCTATTTGGTGCTTGCTCGCCCACGTAATCACGCACTGTGCTTAGCGGAGTAGTAAATCAATCATGAAGGGAACAATCACGTCTTTATAGCGTTCCGCATCGTCTACGCATCACAAGTTCTAATGCCGTGGCGCCATATGCTGATTGGACATCAAAGCACTATGTCGGGGCGACGCAATGTCTGTTGACCTATCAGCGTCCAAACAAACACTCGATTTAAATAATAACAGTGACAAGCATAACATAATACAATACAATATAATAGAATATTATACAATATAACGTAATATTATTAGAATATGCGTCTAAATAATATGATAATATATTTTCCTGGAGGAAACATTGTACTCTAGACGCCTCGCAAGGCTAAACAGAAAGGCCGAGGCCAGTACGCTAGAGTGCCTGATAGCCAGCCATCTAGAGCAGGAACAAAACGTTCCTAATGCGTTCCCCTCAGTGTGAGATTACACTAAGCACTGACGGATTTTACCATTTATTCCTTCCGGCGAAAGCGAAGAGCCAGTAACAAACTACGAATTCGGATCGAAGCGGTTGGTCTGGACTGTACGGGCACTGCCGTGTTGCTACGTAATCATGGTTAGGGCGTAATTCGCGGTATACGCTGTTCATGCGCAAAGGGCCTAACATGTCACGTACCGCTGTAAGGTAACATAAACTAAGGCAAAAATAAAACTGTCTCATCCCGGCAGATATAACACAGTTACGCGTGAACCATATCCCGCTTCGCAACGATATTGCCTGTGTACGCTGCATACCTTCGGCAGTGCTGCACGGTATTTGTGAGAGAGACAGAGTACAGAACCACACAACGATCAAAAGCGTGGCTCCGTCACAAATCTAAACATGGCTTAGTTATTCCTGCGCATCTATGCTTCTACAGATCTAAAGATTGAACAGAAGGGTAGTGTGATCAGAACGGAGATCCACTATTTCCTTGCTCTATCGTCACCAAAACAGGTATCACAAGGGGCACATGTGGGCACATGCACAGAGTGCATATTTTGCCGCAGCCGATACAAATACCATTCTTGACGCTCTAAAAGTTATGTTTAGCTTTTTTTCAGCATTCAGCGAATTTTCGTTGACAAAGCTACAGAATTATTATAAGAAAATTTTCAAGGCAGATCCCTGCTGTTTACCTTGCACGTTTCGACTGGTGATTTTCTCGCCATACAAGTCAGCCATATGGGCAGTTTTACCTTCTCCATTGCCTTCCAGACCACCTTCACGCTGGCTACACAATAAGAGGCTTCATGGCACTGTAGATGCTGTCTTCTTTTAGCTATTCAAATAATGAATAATGTATACAAATGAACATTTTATAACGGCAAGTAAGACTTCGTTATTTAGCTCCGAGTGATAAAGAAAAAAAAAACGGCAGATCCTACGCCATGTGGGAATGCATATTATGCAAAGCAGTGGTGCGGGGAGCCTAACAAGCTAACGAAATGGCCATGAGAGCGCCAAGACGTAGGCGGCTGTTTCATGACATGACATGACATGACATAACATGACATTCGTGTCATCTCCTATCATTTACATTCGCCATACACTCTTGTCGTACTGTGCCAATTTTGGTACATACCAAATGGCCATGAGAACACCAAGTCATAGGCGGCTTTGCATGACCTATATGACACACGTCATGATACTCATGCCATGACGGATCACTTATGTTCGTCATACGCTCTTGCCATAATATGTCAATTTTGGTACATACCAAGACGTAGGCGGCTGTTTCATGACCTACATGACACTGACACGCATGTCATAATATTCATGCCGTGACCTATCATTTATATTCGTCATGCATTCTTGTCATACGTTGCGAATTTTGTGAAAACAGGGCGAATGCGCGAGATGGGAATTCAAGACTATGAGCAAAACGAGAACAAGGTGAAAGCGGGAGCCAATGTTTCGACAAGTAAATGTTGAAAAAATGAGAAGCCTTGAAAAAGACAAGTACACTTGTCGAAACATTACCTCCCGCTTTCATCTTGTTCTAATTTGGCTCATTGCCAATTTTGGTACTTGCCAAGTTAACCAAACGACCATGAGAACACCAAGACGTAGGCGGCTGTTTCATGACCTACATGCCCCACTATCATGATATTCATGTCATGGCCGATCATTTATATTCGTCGTGCGCTCTTGTCAAACTATGTCAATTTTGGTACATACCAAGCTAACTAAACAACCATGAGAGCACAAAGACGTAGGCGGCTAGAGAGATACTGTCAAAGTGGCAAATGTTCGTCAAAAAATGCTTCGCATCTAAAAACCGGCAGATCCCACGCCCTGTGGGAATTCGTGTTATGCGAAGCATTGGGCGGGAAGCCTAGCAAGTAACAAAACAGCCACGAGAGCACGAAGACGTAGACGTAGACGCAGTTGTTTTTTCATCCACATTTATTTGCATTATTTGTCGTTGCTATATTTCATTTATTAAGCACAAGTAATTTCCCCTATGTTGTCCATGGTGTCAGTATATGTTGGCTTCTTATGATATGACTAATAAAAATCGGGCCCCACGATTGGCCCCCTTTCTTCTTTTTTAAGACGTAGGCGGCTATTTCAGGACCTACATGACACGCGTGCCATGATATTCATGCCGTGACCCATCATTTATAGTAGTCATAACTCTTACTCTTCTCATACTACGCCAATTTTGGTACCTATCAAGTTAACGAAACGGCCATAAGAGCACCGAGACGTAGGCGGCTGTTTCATGACCTACATGACACACGTCACAATATTCATGTCGTGACCGATCATTTCTGTTCTTCATACACTCTTGTCACACTATGCCAATTTTGGTGCATACCAAGCTGACAAAACAACCATGAGAGCACCAAGACGTAGGCGGTAAGATAGATACGGTCAAAGTGGCACATGTTCGCCAAGGAAAGCTTCGCATTTAAAGATCGCAGGACGTCTTTTCTACTGAAGCAGATAATTAGGCTCAGTTCGCAAATGGTAGCACTACGCAATTGGTCGCACACCACTGAAAAGCGAAAATCACAAATCAAGGAAATCTTGGCCACCAATCCCATACACCTTGAATATATTTGTCATTGAAAGTTTGATTGACTCCTGAGTCTTTTTGTGTTAGTCTTCGAAGCATGCACTTCCGCATGGCTTGTTTACAAAAGGCTAAGAGACAGCAGCAATAAAAAAAAAGCGTTTAAAATCAGTAAAAGCCAGTTTATGCCTTCACACTAAAACGAAATTCACCCGTTATATGCTTCTTAAGTACACTTTGGATGTATTTTGCGTTTGATGCAGGGCGCAATATCAAACAACGAACGCTACGTGAGGATATTCACGCGAACAGTAACTCACTGAGGCAGAAGCATCTGCGCCTCACGCTGTTCAGGGTGCCTCATAGGTGAGCGAAAAGCACCTCGTCCCCTCTGTCGCAGGTAGGAGACAAAACTACAGACGGCGTAAGACGAGCAGCTATGGGAGGCTCCGTATAGAAACGCGGTAGCGTCGTCGTCATCGCGAGACAATGCTTGACGCCCGCCCAGACACCTCAGGACTGGCCTCTAAGTGCGGTTCCTTGTCCCAGCTGGAGGGCATTCTAATGCGTCTTTCCGAAGCCCATCACGCGCGGCCACGAAGCCAGGCAGAGCCCACAACGCCATCCATCACTGCCTGGCCACCGCCAAGGATGCCATTCGAGATGTCCGAGGACGCGCCCACTCACGGATGACTCGCGCGTCGATACAGCGACGCGAGGAGATTACCGCGGTCGAGCATTCGGTAATCTCCACCCAGATATCTCATATGCTCTCTTTTTTGTGTGTGTTGGTGGGTGCGTTTCTTTTTTTTTTTGTTGGGGAACTAGGAAGGTATAAAACTACTACGCTTCGCTGTCTCAGGCGTAAGCAAAGCGGAGCTATCGAAAGAGCGAGCCGAACACTCGCTGCGGCGTGGCCATATCCAGCGTTGGTCGTAAACCGTATCCTACCGCTTCACGCGAACTGCAAGAGCAGGATCAGCGTTCAGTTCCGCCGTCCACGCTTTTAGTGAGGGATAGCCTGGATTTGTGGACAGGGTGGACATTTGTCGGAGTAGGTTCTTATATCGTATATTGTTAGTTACTTTGGTTTGGGCTGTGCGAGGTAGGCAGCCTATTGTTATCGGGCTGGGAACGCTTACTGAATTGCGATGTATACGTCAGCTGACTGCGAACGTCAAATAGGCAAAGGCCGCGGGCCTACCACAGCGAGAAATAATTTCAGCTTGTTTTATGTTGCCGTTTGACATCTTACGTTTGCTGTCATGTTTTTTGGCATCTAGAGGTGTAGTGTTTGCTGCGGTGGTTTGTCGCGGTCTGTTGCGTTATTTGTTTGCCCTTTGTTGCCTTATGGAAAAGGTTGCTGGGAGTAAACAACAGATATGCGAGGTAGCTATTATACATAGAGTCAATACCCATGAGTGGAAAGCGGTGATATGAAGAGCGTACATAAGAATAACCGGCGGTACGTTTACATGGCAGGAAATCTTAACGCGATAACGTTCTGGGCCCCGTGCCGCAAAAAAAAAAAAAAGAACGATCGGTTGCCGATGTCAGACGTTGTTTCGCAGAAAATCAGTCCGAACCACAGCCACGCAAGCTCTGCGCGTGGCGCAGAGACGTCACTGAACTCGTTGAATTCCTCAAAGCGAATTGCGTCAGGAGATTCAATTTTAGATAACAACGTCTTATTCAGTGTGCGAACAGCAGACGCACAGCTCAGCGTCAATGTTTAGATAATGAGCATTTCGCGCATGCACATGATATACTTAACCAAACCCATACATTTCTACGTTACGCTACTCAGCTCAGCCTTGTTTATAAATATGTCTCTACCTATGGCCGACTTTTGTGCAGTTTATCTGAATCACCCGTGTTATGTGCGAAAATGATATTTTCATTTCGAAAGAATTCGTCGAGCGCGTCAGTAGAATGCAGAAAACAACCAGCCTAATGCACCAAGCATTCGCACCAGACCGGTGACAAAAGTTTCACTAAGCAAACGCTAAATGTATTATAGACGTTATTGCAGGACGGATGTCCAAAGGAATTTGCATCACATCCCTCATTATGACATTTTTTTTTCGATTCGGTTAACAGGAAAAGAAAGACAGGGACTTGACCAGTTTTTCATCCTCGAGTCATTTACTGCGCAAAGCAGTCTACGGCGGGTAAAGTTTTCGATTGTTTCATTCTAGGGCAAACCAGGTGAAACAACTATATTTCACGTGAGCAATACTGTATGCACAACGACGGTGATGCAATGAAAACGCCAAAACGATGACAGTCCATGACGACGACAATGATAACGACGGCGGCCGCGTGATTATGTTGCGACAACAACCACGAAACCGATATGGTAAAAAATGCAGGCGTAGCGACGTCATTTCGTTAATTGCCACCTAAAGCTACAGAAAGCTGTGTTCATAGGCGAAACACTAAGAATAAGGCCTGCGCAAGAAGACGTGCTTTGACAGACCAGACTGTTTACTTGAATCCCTGGCTGGTCGATCGATAAATGCGAAACATTCTTTTTCGCCCCGTCGGAGCTAACGTAAAAGCAAGGTCATGAGCAAGGACGTGGAAATTATGTCTCCTAAAAATGTGGACCGATTCGGAAGATAAAGCAGCCCAAAAGAACCACCGGACATAGAGCACAAGAACAACGGATATAGAGCGAATTCAGGCGACCAGATTGGCCAGTACCGGCACGGTTTTCCACCTATTGTCATATTTTTGTGCGGAAGCACACGTCGTGATTCCGCCTTCATAATCGCGATGCCATCATGCCACCGTCGACACGCCATCATCACCATACAGTCGTCGTCGTACTACTGTCGTTATGCTGCACTCGTCATACCATTGTAATCATTTTAACATCGTCATACCATGCGCACCACCTCAGCATCGGCATCACGTTAACGTCACGTTATCGTCGTCATATCATCACCGTCACTCCAGCGTCATCATTTCATGGTCGTTATGGTGACATCGTCACACCAGCGTCGTAACACCATCTTCGTCGCTCTAAGGACGTCATCCCATGGTCGTCATCTAGTCATCGTCAAACCACTGTCAGTATACCAACGTCGGCAATTTCAGCATGTATTTTAGTCGTCTATACCTTTCCTAAATACTTTGCATGACATAGATTACCATCAAGGATGGCTTCTGTCTTAAAAGGGTCCTGAATCACCCCTCGGCTTTGTGATAAAACAGAATCCACGGATAGCATACGCTGCTGTGAACATCTCAGCCGAATTTTGCGATCGTGCACGGCGCATGGAGCATGCAAGTGGAGCGCCAGATCACAGCTCAAAGAGAAGTTGTATATGGCTAGCCGATTCGTCCGTTCATCTGTCAGTCGCCTGTACGCCGAAAACTCCTCCAGCGCAATCCCATGCGCATGCGCGAAGAGAGTGAGAAAGAGAAAGAGAGGCGCGCGGTTATCGAGTTTAGATGTGCCAGTAGGGACGTCGTTGCTCTCCGTCGCAGCCTAGCGCGCGCGCAGCAGTTTCTCTTCGGCTGCAAAACGGGTCATACGTCATACGTTCTCCTTGGGAGCAGGCAGTTTTCGATCAGCAACGCCGCAACCAGAACTGGCAACAAGCTTGCCTAAGCCGTGCCGACGCTGCAGCTCGGGCACAAGAACAGGCTCGTGCAGCCAAGCGGAAGAAACAACTGCGTACCGAGGATCCGGCAGCCTACTAAGCCTTCGTTTAATGAACTGCCGGGATTAACCCAGTGATAAGCGCCGGGGTCGCACGTTTAAGCTCCGTACAGATGGTTTTCAACAATCTGTTTGGAGTGCTTCGGCGGTAATTTTTTCTCAAACGCCCTGTTTTCAACAAAAGCCTCCTTCTCACTTTTTTCTGGACGCTTTATTTTGTAATATAGCAGATTCCCATAAGCGGCTGCTGCTGGCCAATAGCTGACGTCAATCAAGAAGAGTGTTTGGACCAGTGCATTTCTTCCTTCTGTTACTGTGCATATTTATCGACGCAGTTTAAAAACAGGCTGAATTGAGCGAAAATCTGCTTTCGAATTTTGATAATGATTACGTACTTCCGGAAGAAGTCGACTGTCGTCTGCTCACGCTCGGCCGCGGCAACCCGCGCATGAATTAAAATTTGGCCACCCTGTTTATCGGTATCGTAGTCGAAGGGTCCCGCTCATTTCCACTAGTTTTGTACACTCAATTAGCCTCGAACTGTGTGAAACTTGAGGCCAGACCGCACGCACGCCTGTCAGCGCACGCTGGCTCCTGGTTAGACGCCTTGGCAGACTTTCATTCGCATTTGTCTATTAATAGCGCTTGAAAGTGCGCAACTCAGATGTGGCTACTCTCCGTTGGTCAAAGGTATACTGAACAAAGCCTCCTGTTGCGCACTGTAGCACAGCCAGACGGGAGCATGTAAGCGCGAGCGCGCACTCAAGCCCTGTTGAGCACAAAGCGAATCCTGTGCGCACGCACTAGAGTTGCATGCAACTGCGTTCTGCTACGTAACGTATATAATGCGGTCGCCGCGGGGTGCCGCTACCAGTCCGCTGATTCAGTGCACTGCGGATCGCTAAGGGCAACTGCATTCGGGGTTTCGTAGGTGCCAATATTGGAAGTAGGGGCATCTATGTGAGCACCCAAAATCTAATTTTAATTGCGCGCCATGGTGACGTTCAGTAGGCAGTTCAGTAGGGTGACGTTCATTTGGGCAGGTCCCACTCCGCCTTAGCCTCTGCAGTGCGAATCACTGAAGAAGGAGCGGAAGCACTGCGTAGGTGACGTTTTATCGCCAATAACTCCACTTCTGCTGAAAGCATTGAAGTACTTCTTGAGGCAAAGTATTTCTGAAAGAGTCTAATTTAAAATGCATTTCTCGGCTTCGGTAAAAAGTGATTTGGGTCCCCCTAATTTTTAACACATTAGTTGCGAGAATGTCCATTACCACTTCTCATTGAAATTTTACAAATATCACCGGAAAGTCATCGATGTTCTCTATAATAATTATTCCTCCACATCTGCTTGATCTTACTAGTAAGGACGATTTAAAATTCGCAGCTTTAGACTGCAGCTTTACACGTTCAGGGCTGCGCAAAAACGCGGTTCCATGAGGAACCGTTCATTTGCGAAGTAAAACAATATGGCGTGAACTCGAAGTCAAACTATCAGGAAACGCAAATGTTTTGTGATCGACCAATCATTAGATCAATCAATCAATAGACCAATCAATCAATCAATCAATCAATCAATCAATCGGTCGGTCGGTCGGTCGGTCGGTCGGTCGGTCGGTCGGTCGGTCGGTCGGTCGGTCGGTCGGTCGGTCGGTCGGTCGGTCGGTCGGTCGGTCGGTCGGTCGGTCGGTCGGTCGGCACACTGAGTTTAAGTGTACGAGCTGCTTCTGCATAGCGGCAACCATGGGTATGTGGACATATGTGGACATATGTGGACATATGTGGACAATACTTCCAACCTGTTTAGAACGTCGCATGCTACATGGAACATTTCTACATCGTCACTAGCTCGAAAAGCGATTCGTGCACTAGTGCGGTACTTGAAGTGCACGGGCTTAACAGACCGTTTATAGTGTCATTGTGTATGGTGTCGCTCCCACACGTACTCAGTGCTTCCTCTCTCCCTTTCTTCCTCTTTCTATTCCCCTTTCCCCCACCCCCAGTGTAGGGTAGCAAACCGGATGCTGTTCTGGTTGACCTCCCTGCCTTTCCTACCCTTGTTTTCTCTCTCTCTACATCGTACTACATGTTGATCTCGCTACGTACGTCCAGCTTCAAAAGTCACGCAAAAGACTATCTGCAGCTTTGTTGTTGGATGTCAAGGGGGCATACGATAACGTATCTCACGAGGCTATCCTCGATGCTCTTGAGATGGTTGGCCTAGGTGGTCGAGTTTTCCAATGGATCTCTGATTACCTCTTTATGAGATCGTTCTTTGTCTGTACCGGTGATGGCAAAACCGCACTACACTACACGTACCGAGGTGTTCCTCAAGGCGGTGTACTAAGCCCTACCCTATTCAACCTCACACTCATTGGTCTCGTTGATCATCTGCCAGCAGCGATCAAGATATCAATGTACGCCGACGACATATGTATATGGACCTCAAGTGTGACACGTCCTCAGATACGTGCAAGACTTCAAAAAGCTGCTACTCCAACAGCTATATACCTCCGCAACCAAGGTCTTGAAATCTCGTCAGACAAATGTGCACTGCTGGCGTTCACTCGCAAACCAATGACACCCTACGCCATATCAATAAATGGCCAGATAATTTCTTATGAGAAGACTCACAAATTTCTTGGCATAATCATTGATAGAGATCTGTCTGGAGCCCGCACGTGACCTACTTGAAAAAGCGTCTGACAGCAATCTCCCAACTTTTCAAGTTTCTGGGAGGAAAGACTTGGGGAATGTCAGTGCATGCAATGTTGGAATTGTACAGGGCTCTTTTTCTAGGCTTCTTGAGATAAAGTTTGCCCTTACTGACCAACACCTGCCAGACAAATCTTCGTGCTCTACAGGCTATTCAAGCTCGGGCTCTCAGGGTTTGTCTTGGTTTGCCAAAATGCACATCGACAGCAGCGACTATTACGATTGCTCGGGACCAACCTATACAAACACACATTGCGGTAGAGGTGTTGAGAGTGCACATTAAGCACGTTGCCCGTGCCTGTTCCCACCATCTGGCAACACTACCGTCAGAAAGGCCGCAGGCAGCATTTTGTACTACGATTTCGAAGTATTATACCTGCCTCCCATCAGGCTTCACCCCCGCAACTAAGCCATCGATTCCTCCATGGTGTTTGGCTGGACCCGCAGTACACCTCACCGCACCAGGAATCAGGAAAAAATCTGAGCTGTCATCACCTGCTCTTAAACAACTAACTCTGCTCCTTTTGCACGAGAGGTACGCCGAACACGTACATATTTATACTGATGGATCGGCAACTCTCCAGTGTTCCTCTGGAGCCGTGGTCTTCCCAGCGAAAGCCACCACCATCAGTTTCAAGACATGTCCCCCAACGACACCGATGGCCGCGGAACTTGCAGCCCTTCGCGCTGCACTTCGTCTCGTCAGCCAAGAACAACCTCGAAGATGGTCAATATACAATGACTCGAAGGCTGCACTGCAATCTCTGCTATCGGCCCTGCAGCGTGGACCACACCAGTGGCGTAGCCAGAAATTTCGTTCGTGGGGGGCTCACATTGCAGCTCGGCCTCTTCCTTAGGAAGCTTTAGTTCGGGTGCTCATCTAAATACATGTAAATACGTTTTTCTCGGCAACCACTACACCAAATTTGACGAGGTTTGTTGCATTTAAAATAAAAACATAAATTCTACCGACTTTTCGTTTCGATTGTTTCATTTAGGTTGTCAGTTCTTTATTAAAGCTTAGAAAATATCACAAATTTTCAGAAACCGAAACTATAAAGTTTAACATTCTGTAACTCAACAACGAAAAATAACATCGCAATTTTATGAAATGCATCTAATAGTAAATCTACAGCGGACAAAATTGATATGTTACACATGAATCTCAAGAAAATTTAGTATTATCGAAATACGGCTTTTGCAGAACCCTTGTACACAACGTAACCAATTCACGTAACATACGAATTGACATACCAAATTTGTCCGCTTTGACTGTTATAATAGATGCCTTTTACAAAACCGCGATATCTGTTCTTGATGCAGAGCTATTAGCTGTTAAACGTCGTGCTTCTATTTCTTTCGTGCTTTCGAATTTTTCAAGATATTTAAACGAAATTCAGACCCTAAATCGTAATTCCGCTTCCAACAGACACTAGAATTTAGCTTCCTCTCTCAAGTGCAACAAATTTCAAGAAAGGCGATCGAGGAGTTATGTCACATAAGGGTTTCTGCGTTCTACATGTACTTGAATAGGCCGCATTGGAGTTGGGCCCGAGCTAAAGCTTCCTCTTAAATAATTTGTCGAGGTTTCAAATACATGAATAATAACTGCATTGACATTGCCAAAGATGCTGCAAACGAATTCTTGAACACTACACACTGTCAAAACAAGTAAAATATGTTTTTTCATAAGAGAATAAACTCGTATGTGCCAAAAATTGTGCCCAGAATACCTGATGTCAACGCTTCCATGTTTTTTGCCCATCTAATAAGTAAAGAAAATCAGGGAAAACACGGGGAATGCGGGAGATGGAAATTCAAGACGATGAGCAAAACGTGAACAAGGTGAAAGCAGGAGCCAACGTTTCGACAAGTGGACTTGCCTTCTTCAACACCTTGAAGAAGACAAGCCCACTTGTCGAAACGTTGGCTCCTGCTTTCACCTTCTTCACGTTTTGCTCAAGTAAAGAAAAAATCACACGAACTTTAGAACTATGTCAGTTCGAAACCAGCAAAGCAGTGCATGCCGCTGATGTGAAAAATGTGAAGGGCATGAAATGAACAAGCTGATGACAAATGTGTTAATGAAACTTTGTCATTCAATAACCTTGTTCACATTCTTGTACATATGCAACGGCCAGTGAAAAATCTCAATGACGCTGTCATTTGTTCGAATGTATTACGCAGGAGCAGTCGGGTGTCCGGTCATGTGTCGTGAGTAATTGCATCGAAATTATAGTCGCAACAGAGTGCACGGAGAGAAAGCAGGAGTTCTGCAAAATATACGAGGGCGACTCAAGTGAAAACGAGCCAGTGGGAATACATGACAAACAGGGTACATTATTTAAAAGTAGTCTTCATGAGCATTTATACATTTCTTCCATTGACTAGCGAGTCGCGTGATTCCCGTCTCATAAAGCTCCTTGGGTTGCTGCTTCAAAAAGCCTGCAACTGACTTTTTCACGTCATAGTCCGACACGAAGCTGGTTCTCTTGAGCTGTTTTTCAGCTGCCCCAACATGTGAAAGTCGCAAGGCGACAGGTCTGAACTGTGTGACGGATGTTGCAGCGTTTCCCAGTTGAACTTTGGCAGTTTTGTAATAAACACATCAGCGACGTGGGGACGGGCATTGTCGTGGAACAAGATGACCGCATTCGTCAATTTTCTACGTCGTTTGTTCTTGATTGAGACTCGCAGCCGATCCGTCGTTTCACACTATCTTAAATTAAATAATAGTCTCTCAAGATTTAGCAAATTCTATCAGTAATGGCCCCTGACGACCGAAAAAAACAAACTGAACAACACCTTTCCGGCGGTAATGACGGCCTTTGCGTTATCTGAGGCTGGTGAATGCGAATGTTTCCATTGTAAGCTTTGCCGTCGTGTTTCAGGCTCGTAATAGTGGCATAATGATTTGTCCCCGATCACACTTGCAGACAAGACGTCGTCACCCTCATTATGATACGGGATCAGATGAGTCACGACAGCGCCGAACTTCTCCGTCTTGTGGCGGTGGTTCAAAATCTTGGGCGTCCATTGCGGACACAAGAGCCGATAACGGAGATGTTCATGAATTATGGCGTGAACCGAACCGTGACTGATGTCCCCATGCTCTACCAGTTCATTGATGCTTATTCTCCGTTCTTGTCTCATAAGATCATCAACCTTTGGAATTTTGTTGGGGGTGATTGCACGATGGCTTTGGCCTGGTCGTGGATCGTCTTTGCAACTTTCACGTGCTTCTTTGAACCGTTTACTCCAACGCTTCACAGTGGCTAATGAAATTAAATGTTCAACGAACACCGCAGCCATACGGCGGCTAATTTTTTTTTGGGAAACACCTTCAGCTGTCAAAACCCTCACGGCACCATGCTGCTCAACTTCTGGAGCATCCATTACGTCACGCAACCATGTTCAACCCAGTGTATGAGAGCATTAAAGAACATTTATCCTCACACCTGCGTGTCCCTTTTGTAAATGAGAGATGTCTGTGTGCTACGTGCATGCCTCGCAGATAATGAACCGAATCATTATTGCGTGGAGTAGGTAGGCTAACATTCACTCGCCCTCGTACATTATAAATGCGGAGATACAATTGAATATATATACAAATGCGAGGATACAGTTTGATAAAGGGCAAAAAAGTGTCACTGGAAAGAAAGTTCACTGCACGTATAAACAAAACCTGGCAACAAGATATATAAGTACACGCATAAGTATCCAATAAATCTACCTATCTAAGAAAAAGTCACCGTGTATAATGCATTAGACAAGGCAAATAAACATGTTGCGCAATCACAGATTCACAGAATCCTAGATCCTGCCCCTATTCCCTCTACTCTCCCCGATGTATCGCGCGCGACGGAATGCGGCGCGCTTGCTCTGCGCTTTTCTCTTTTGCGCACACAAGACTTAGCCACCATCGTCGGCTCACCCATTCCACCCCCCCCCCCCCTTTCGCAAAGTCAAAGTAGAAAAAATAAATAGGAACGTAGTTACCTTGGCTGGCTTTAGTGTCTTGACATGAATGCTTTGGCGTAGGTGACAAAAAATGTTGATATTTTTTTATGTGCCATGACGGCACGAATGAACCACCACAACGCTTCGTATCATCGGACCTCGTTGGGTGCTTTGGCAACTTGATTGATTGGTTTATTGATTGATTCTTTATTGTTTTATCTTGCCTGATAGTGTGTTGATTAGGCTTGTCTCGTTGTGTTTCGATGTAAGCCTTTAGAAAAGTCAATGCATCTTTGGCATCAAACTACATTAAACCCACAAAGTTCCGCAATTGAAAATCTGAAGCACAACTTTGGAAATGTCAATGCACCTTTCGCATCAAGATTTTATGAGAACTTTATACCCATAAAGTTTCGAAATCGACATCCATGCACTCCGTTGATTCCGCGGCCTCCGCGACATGCCGCGGTGAGCCTGTTCGCTATCTAAACGCCCTTGAAATTTGGTGCTCGGATGGGGCTCCCTGCGTTATATGAATCCCGGTGCATAGGCGTTGCCGTGAAATCCAGCCAGAGTTCGCAATGTTCGCGGTAAAATGTCTTTTAGAGCGTGAAAAGGAAATTCTAGACAAAATCCAGAATGATTTCCGGCGCCGAAGGTTGCTTTGGTCGGCCGTGCATGGACAGCACGAAAAAATTTCGGGGGGGGCTGAAGCCCCATAAGCCCCCCCCCCCCCCCTGGCTACGCCCCTGGACCACACGAACAACTGGTATTTGAGATTAGAGAACTCATTCATACCTTAACTGAGAAAGGACACCACGTGACATTTCAGTGGCTTCCAAGTCACTGCGGAGTCATAGGGAACGAACACGCTGATAACGCTGCTCGGTCGGCTCTTCAAGGGGACGAAGAGGAGCCGATACCGTTATCAAGGACAGATGCCGCTCGAAAACTTCGATTGATCAGCCGTGACATCACGTTCTCCTTGTGGAACGCTCGAAGTTTTCACGACTACCGACTCCACAATCTTGACTCCTCTCTACGCCTTTGTATTCCACCTGGACTCTGCCGTCGCGAAGCTACCCTGCTTTGTCGACTATGGCTAGGGGTGGCTTTCACCAAGTCTTTCGCTTACCGAATTGGATGGGCCGACGACGCCTCGTGTGAAGACTGTGGTGACGAGGACACTTTTCAACACCTTCTTTGTGACTGTCCTCGATATAATTTACAGAGACAATCACTCGCAACCGTGATAGCGCGCTTCGACCAAAGACCTCTCACAGAGGAACTTATTTTAAAATACCGCCATCATAAGCCTTCGCAGCAGAGGGCGACGAGTGCACTGTTGCGGTTTTTGAGGGCGACAGAATTGGACAGGCGGCTGTAGCCTGAACAGATGTTGACAGTGCTTCAAGTGTCACTGTGCTGTGCGATGACAGTATTCAGTGACAGTTACCGATTGTGATTATGTGTCTATTCTCCTTCCTTTCCTTATCTCTACTTTGTTACCACTTTACCTCCCCCTCCCCTCTCTCCCCAGCGTAGGGTAGCCAACCGGATATTTTGCTCTGGTTAACCTCCCTGCCTTTCCCCTTTCCTCTCTCTCTCTCTCTCTACATCGTATGTCGAAGCTCGCGGTTAGAAGAAAGCCTTTCATAAAACCCCTTTCGCAATATAACATTATTGAACATAGCGTTATAGGGCATTCACCACAATTTTTTTCAATAATCCTATATAATATAAGGGAGAATACGCCAAACGTTTTAATACTGTAGAAACGCCATATTCTCATATCAGATGGGTGTATGAGGAGCACCTATGTGTTGTCAAATAATTAGCCTGTTTTTGATTGCGTGATAAGGATGCCACGGCTACTTACAGAGCTTGCATTTCAGGGGTGTTGCGGGTTTGAAAGTGTAGTGGCAAGAGGGTCTAGAAAGAGAGCAAGAAATTGGTTGCCGTGTTCGTACGAAATATGATATCACTGGGTACATTGTTGCTACCATTTCGCTCTTTGTTATCCCAGTTACAGATATCTTATTTTTGCGACCGGATATCTTCCTGTGGAAACATTTGTCGCAGTGGCTACGATTATTGTACTACGTCTGTGTTCTTGCCCAAACAAGACCAGTTGTCTTATTTCGGCGGAAAACGCTATCTTCGTGAAAATACAAGAAGCTACATAACGACCTTAGTTTGTGTTGTATTTGAGACATTGGTTCCTATCGTTGAACGACTGGGACAATATGAGCCTTTACTCTCTGTTATTTTTTTTTTCCGTAAGGCTCACCATAGGGGAACTGCGCAGCTCTCTCACTTATCGATGGACGGCACAGCTACACTGTCAAGCGCCATTCCCATGGACGTTAAGCTCACGGGGCATAGAACCGCATGGAAGATGGGAAAAAAATGTTGCTTTCATTTCCATTTTATACGCAGATATGCGGTGCTGAGGAAAGAAAAAGTCGAGGTTCCGTTCGAAAGTCGAAGCCTTGATAGTAATAGCAAAATATTCGACAATTATGCTCGGTAAGGTTCGAACCAGTGTTCGATAACAAACGTGAACAGATCTTACTCGATGACAGAGAGCACATACTGTCACAACGCTGAGGTGATAAGAATCACCGGAAGCGGGAGCGAACGCTATTGCTGCTGCTCGCTTCATCATTTCAACAGTGCCACGTCTCTCAAACTCAGATTACGCAACCTCTAACACTAGGTGCCCGGGACGACAGAGCGTGTAAAGCGACCATCCATCTCATTTCGCCCTTATTACTGGTACTTTTAACATATGGCAGCCATGTCATATGTTCTGACAGTTTCTAACAGCTTGTGTCAGCTTCTAACAGCTCGGACAGCCGTGCCAGGGCCGGACTAGAGGAGGAGACGCCTGCTCTCTTCCCCTAGTCACTGCTCGATCACCTGACCTCCAACATTGGTCAGCGCAGCTAGGTGGGCTAGTTGGTTGTGCTAGGTGCGTCTAGACCTCTTAATTATCCATATCTTTTCAGTGCATTTACCCGTTGCTAACGATCCAACATTAGGCCACCGTCCTTCTCGGCTTACTGTCGCACGCTTGCCTCCTCGTACCCGCACCATACGGGGCGAGGGCCGCTCACTTTAATGCGACAGCGTTAAGGGCCCCGCGTCAGGGAAAATCAGGCGTCAGTGTCCGTGGCAGCATGGGCGTCGGCGACGTTGTATTAGATAAAATCCTCCAGAACCACGCATCGCGATCCACGCACGGCATCCGCATGGCGCATAGGCATCACTGAAATAATCCAATTTCTCAATGTATAATGGGTCCGAATATTTGTAAAGTACGACTTGCACACACCCTCTGACATGACAGCTGAATATACGGGAAAACAAAACAGTGTTGCACGCAAAATCAAACACAAACCCCTTTTTCAGCTGCAAGTTTGAGGTCTTAGTAGTAGCGGCACGCCCCGCTTTGTTCGTTGCAACAACATCCGTATTGCGCCCGCCGCTACGCCTCCTCGGGGAAAGGGGGGGGGGCAGGCAATATAATCAGAAAGCTCGCCTTCGTGCATAGCGTTCGCCGCTAGTGTTTCTAGGAAAACGTTGCGGCTACATAAGCTGCAGTTGCAAGGAAGCGTGAGAAACAGTCATGGATCTTTGCATGCCGTTGCGTTCCACTCCTAAAAGCAAAGCTTAAGCCTCCTCGAAATGTTTTCGCTTACTTGTACTTGACACGGAACCTAACGAATACGGTGAAAATTCACCTGCAATCATCATATGATTGCTATCGCAACAAAATAATTGTCTTTAGTCAGAGTAAGGTACGCTTGTGCAGTATGCCAAGTTGAGTAGTCACACCAAAATTATAATGACTTTTCTCCCTTCTTGCTTAACTCGTTCAGGCAGGCTCGGAAACACTGTTTCACTTGTTGTCGCCCACCGAAATCTAGAACCAGCATCGAGTGAAAACTCGCGTACCCGCGACAGGGCTTCCCAGCGGCAGTGAACGTGAAATCTTGAAGGGAGCTCTTCAGGGGGCTTCGAAAAGTGGCGATAAGCCACACTGCTGCATAAAACATACAACTCGGCTCCGATAGTTATAGACGCTGCGAGTGAAGTCAAATATACTTACACCGAAAGAAATACCGAGCCGAATAGCTGTTCCATCTGCTTCTGGGCCAGAATCTGTATACGCGGGATCTTTTTTTACGGGTCTTGGCATTCGCAGGAAGGGGCTTAAGAATGCTTGAGACGGATGCGCGTTTCATTGATTTAATGCGTTGCGCTGGCAGCGCTGGTCATGAATTATTCAGTTTGGAGCGGATATTTTGCCGCATCCATCAAGGTGTGCTTTTCGATGGCAAAGCAGAGCATATGCGGCGCAGATTTTCTCTTTATCGATGATCAGAACGTTGCCCCATTAGCCTAACGCTGCGAAGCGTCTAGTTACGCAAGCAAAGAGAGAAAAAAAAGAACGTTGTCAATCTCTCAAATTTTGTAGAGCTTCTTGCTTTGCGTTTATCGTTGGTGCGTGACACGCGTGCAGCATAAAAAAAAAAGAAAGATTGAGCTTCTCGTCAGTTCAAGTGCTTTAAGTTCTATTTACGCAGCACGATATAAAATTACGCGGCCATGACATTATGAGGAATGCCTACGGCGAATGGTTAAGGTGGGCTTCTATGAACTTCTAAGAACTCCAACTGCTAGAAATAACCTGTTTACCAACTTTTCATTACGAAAGCATTATTAGGAACCGTTTAAAGACATGCGAAAATATTTGACAGGACAACTCTGCGCACCGACTAACTGGAATCTGATGTGGAGCAGATTAAGGGGGCTATCGGCTTGGTATGATGTCCATGACTAAACTTTACCGACACTGCTATATACGCGTTCAGGTTGGAAGAATAATGAGGCAAGCATATCCCACTGCTAAGTTTGTACACATCAAAAATGCAAACAGAAGCGTAGGCAAAGCTTTTAGGCTAAGGTTCCACGCCTGTCTTTCTTTCTTTCTTTCTTTCTTTCTTTCTTTTTTTTTGCACATTTAAGTGATGTTCAACTCACGAATGAGCTTCGCGTGTAAACTGGGAAGCTTCCGTGGAGAGTCACACTTTCCCCAATCGCAGTCTCGTTGGCGAAATTCACAAAGCAGGCCTCCAGGCACCAATATACAGGGTGTTCAAAATTAAATTTTATGGTTTTCTTAAATTTAGGCGCTGGGAGGCACGCGACGACCACCTGTGAAAATAAGTTATCTGGCCAGGGGGACACAAAGTGAGATGATAATTATCGCTGTCAGCAGCCCAATTTACTAAAATGCAATATTTTTTTTCGTTGACTGCAGTAAGTGAGTATGTGTGTATTGAAAGGTTAGAGGCAGTCATGTTTTTACACAGTATCAGTTGGAAAAATTACTTAGTTTCACGTTGAAGCGAGCAGCACACGTTCTCGTGTCTTTTTTTTTCACTGATCTAAAACTTATGCACAGATGTTTCGATGCCATGGCGGAGGGAAATCCGCAGTGAGCCATCGCCTAATAGCTTGCAACGGTACAGTGAACTGGAGTATTATTATCAAGCCATTATACTGGCCGCATTTATAGTGGAGTTGTTGCGCGCGTGATTATTATGCAATGAGGAATTACCGAGTAGAGAGAGAGAGAGAGAGAAAGGAAGACAGAAAGGCAGGGAGGTTAACTAGACTGAGTCCAGTTTGCTACCCTACACGTGGGGAGGGGAATGGGGAGTGAAAGAGGGAGAGAGAAAACTTAGGTATAGGATGTCTACAGTCTGGCACTCAAGTCTGTTTCCCTCAGGTAGCGAAGAAGCGCTCGAACTGCTTTCTGGGCCAATGAACTATGAGGCCAGGCCCCCAAGATCTTCGCTTCCGTAAATGGCCTGTCATCCAGTCTATTTAAGGCACACTGGAGAGTCTCGCGTTGATTATCGAAGCGAGAACAGTGGCACAGAAGGTGACTGATAGTCTCTTCACACTTGCACTTCGCGCACATTGGTGAATCCGCCATTCCAATACGATAGCTGTAGGAGTTGGTGAATGCTACTCCTACCCACAGCCGACACAGCAGTGTTGCGTCACGTCGTGGAAGGTTCGCTGGTAATGTAAGTTTCAGTGATGGGTCGAGGCTGTGTAAACGACACTTAGAGTTCTGAGGTGTATGCCAGCAACCTAACGTGATTGTACGAGCGAGACTGCGAAGCTCTCTTGCAGCGTCGACTCTGGATAAAGGTATAACGAGTGTCGGTGAGCCAGCCTGGGCACGTCGGGCAGCGTCATCGGCGAGGTGATTACCAACGATGCCACAATGTCCCGGCAGCCACTGAAATATGATATTATGTCCTCTTTCAGAAGCGCAATGGCAGGTTTCGTGGATTTGTGACACCAGCTGTTCATAATTGCCACGTCGTAAACTTCTCAAGCTCTGGAGGGCTGCTTTCGAGTCACAAAATATTGCCCATTTGTTGGGCGGTTCTTTTTCAATGTATTCGACAGCAGCGCGAAGAGCGGCCAGTTCAGAGCCTGTAGATGTCGTTACGTGTGATGTCTTAAACTTGATGACGACCGATTGAGATGGTAGAACAACGGCGCCCGTAGAATTTTCCGAGACGGAACCATCCGTGTAGACATGAATGCGGTTAGAGTATGAACAATGCAGAAGTTCCAATGTGATCTGCTTGAGAGCCGCGGTGGTCAGGCTAGCTTTCCTCACTATTCCTGGAACAGCAAGGTACACAGGAGGCTTCTTCAAGCACCACATAGGGGATGGCGTTCTTGTTGCGGGTGAGTGCCTCAAAGACAAAGAGTGCCGGTTAGCCGCAATTGATCTGGAGAACGCTGCCCTGGGTCTTTTCTCAGGCAATCGAGCGAGATGGTGGTCAGGGACTCTGGATATATGGCGAACATGCACCCGGAGCGCGTCGATATCTATATAGGTCCTTATTGGGTGGTCTCTCGCGGTGGCAATTGTTGCCACGGTTGAAGCATTTCGAGGTAGCCCCAGACATGTTCGAAGGGCTTGGCCTTGAATGCTCTGTAGGACATGGATGTTAGTTTTGTTAGCATTGGACAGCACTGGTGTGCTGTATCGCAAGTATCCTAGGAAGAGCGTCCTGTATAGTTGAAGCATAGATGCCACGGATGTGCCCCACGTTTTACCGGCGAGAAACCTTAGTATATGGGAGATAGAAGTAAGCCTCTTCTTCAAATATGTGATGTGGGGGCTCCATGAAAGGTCTCTGTCTATAATAACACCTAGGAATCGGTGAGTTTTTGCGTAGGAAATTGGTTGGTGGTCAATAGAAATGGGGTACCAGGTCATGGGCTTGTGGGTAAAGGCGACTAAGGCGCACTTCTCGGTCGAAATGCTGAGGCCTTGCGCACGCAGGTACGATGATGTTAGGGTCACGGCTTTTTGGAGCCGTGCACGCACCTGGAGACGTGTAACTGCCGAGGCCCATATGCATATGTCGTCAGCATATATGGAAAGGTTTACTGTATGTGGTAGAACGTCGGCAAGGCCAAGGATTGCAAGGTTGAACAAAGTGGGGCTAAGAACCCCACCCTGAGGGACGCCACGGTAAGTGTAATGGTCAGCAGTTCGGCCATCTGCACTGTGCACAAAGAAGGATCTTTTGAATAGATAGCTCCGAATCCACCGAAACATGCGTCCACCTATTCCATTATTTTCCAGGGCATCAAGGATGGCTTCATGCGTTACATTATCATAGGCGCTTTTCACCTCGAGGAATAGTGCAACCGATATACGCTTGTGGTGTTTTTCCTGTTGTACAGACGAGACTAGGTCGATGACGTTGTCAATAGAGGAACGGCCTCTTCTAAAACCAGCCATGGCATCGGGGTATACGTTGTGGCGCTCAAGATACCATTCTAGGCGGGTGAGAATCATTCTTTCCATGACCTTCCCAACACAGCTGGACAGCGCAATGGGTCGGTAGGACGCCAGGTCAAGTGGCGACTTTCCAGGCTTCAGGAGTGGTATCAAGCGGCTGGACTTCCACCGCTCAGGAACGACGCCATCATTCCATGACTGGTTATAACATTCCAGCAGTCTGCTTCGGCCATCTTCACCTAGGTGGCCGAGTACTTTTTGCGAGCATCAAGAACGTTGTGCTCGTATTTACGAGTCTTAGCCAAGCCTGACGAATATGTTAGGCTTTCGAAGGAGTCATAAAGTTAGAGTGGAGTGAGAAATTTCGAGTACAAAAAGTTATTGATCTTCTCATACTTCACCTGGTTAGTCTCTAAAACGTAGTTCAATTTCCTTGGATTAAGAAAAAGAAAAAAACGAGAAATTAACAGCCTGGTAGAGTACAAGTAGAATATTTCTGCGAATTGGTGAGTCGACAGTCTTTTTTTCTTTTGTTTAGAAACCTGTTTTTACTCTTTGCTGCCCGTAGTAGACACTTTCCTTCATTGCTTAGTTCTATCTTTGAAACCCCAGAAGTTAACATTTTGTTCCTTATAATGCCTAACTTTCTTTTTAAAGACTTTCGCTGCACACAAAGTTGTGCAAAAAGAGTGTTTGAGTGACCGGATAAGTATGCGGGAAAAGCCTCTCATGAATGAATTCGTTCTGGACATCTGTTGCGATCGCGCTTTGTAAATGACGGTTGTCAAAGGGTACGCTGCACCCGCGCTTAGCCATGGCCCCATTTGCACTTGATAAATGAATGCTTTCTCAGCTGAGTAACAAGATTTACGGGCCGCCAAGGCGAGACATTCAACGTGAGTTCAATAAATCATCGAAAGACGTCTGGAAAAGAAGAGAGAGGGGAAGGAAAGTTACCTGTGCTTTGTTAATGAAGCACCGGCTGCCACGTCAATTAGCCCTACTAAGTTCGCCAGAAGTGCGGAGGGAGTATAACGTCTGCTAATTAAGTCAGAGTGACTGTAGTAGAAATGGAAGTTGTGTTTTGGCGTAACACATGGTCGCTTCTTAGCAAAGCAACACTCATTATGGTATGCAGAAGTATTAGGGCTGGTTGTTGAACATGGAGTAGGTTTATATCTGCTACGAGGTCAATATCTCGAGGCTGCTCATGCGTAAATAAACGATAGTGATTAGTTATGAGATGATAGAATATGACACGCACACATTAAAGCTCGATAACTACATGCACGCCCAATAATGTGCGTATCAGTGAGAAAAGATGTCACAAAGCTTTGGACTTTAAAATATCCTTTAAAATTAACAGCACTGAGTGTCTTGTCGACCTGCTTCCAAAAACTGCCCCTGTCGAAAGTGCACGCTGCAGCGTAACTAAAGTGAATGAAACGTGCGTTACAATTTTCTTTTATTTCCTTTTTCTTCATTGTCTCTCACTGCGTAGGCAGCGTAAAGGCCCACGCCAAACTGCTGGAGGGATGCGCGTGTAGCAATAAAGACAGCCAAAACACAAATTTTTATGTGCACTTCGGCCACTGTATGAAAATCGTGTGCCACCAGAGGCGTAAAAAATGGAGCACTCTTCCATACTAGGCCCAGCTACCAGCTCATCCCGTCACACGTAGGCCGTTGGAATTCGCAAGGTTTCACCAAATCCTGATTGCATCCACTGGACCCTGACTTGAGAGTTCGCCTGTCACCCAAACTCTGCTCTCATCAAACAACTTTTGTGTGCCCCCTGTAGTTGGCCGTCGCATTCAAGGATGCTTATTCATTCCTCGTTGGAAGGGCCAACTGCGCCGCGTGCCACTCTTGCGGATGTGATGAAACTACGGCGCTCACTCTGACCACATCTGTGTGTAGTAGACTCATCCGGCTACTCGAGAAACGGCACTTCGAAGCAATAATCCTGGGACAAGCCCACCAAAATGCTATGATTCGCACCTTAAAGTCAACTGGGCTAAGCGAGCGCTTGTGACTACGTGTCGATATACTTGGATCAGAATCGATATGCGCGTGCGTACACAATGCTTGCGCTTCATATTCTTCTCTTCTCCATCGCCACTTGTAGGGTAGACAACCTGGCGTGACCATGCTTAACTTCCTTGTCTTTTTTTTTATCTTTTTTTCTCTCTCCGGCATCCTAGTTATAAAGGAAGCAAGCAATTTTACAGCGATGATGCTACTGCAACAAGATACGATGGAGAATTCCCGCTGTAATACGTTTACAAAATCCGTACGCCTGGAGCACAGAGG
Source organism: Dermacentor andersoni (assembly GCF_023375885.2). Classification (NCBI taxonomy): domain Eukaryota; kingdom Metazoa; phylum Arthropoda; class Arachnida; order Ixodida; family Ixodidae; genus Dermacentor; species Dermacentor andersoni. The sequence goes on along the minus strand of NC_092815.1, from coordinate 128,845,390 downwards.
AAAAAAAAAAAGACAGGGAAAAATGAATATTTGGGGTATCATTTAAATGAAATGTACAGACATTGTTAGCTATGTGTGTGGAAATTTGGCGTGTTTGATGAACTACCGAAATTCTTTTACCTGCCCTTTGAAGCTGTCAGTCTTATGAGGGTGGAACTCTGTATAACTAAACTGTCTAAAGACAAAGAAGGAATGAAGATGTCAGACTTGGCAAAAGAGTGTCGCGGAATAAATGTCCGATCAGTGACATTTTTAGCTGCGAATGCTTGCCGGTCACTGAGTGGAAAGACACTCCATAGCAACGAACAATGAGCTTGAGAAAACTTGCTGGATGAATATCGAAGTCTCCGTTGTATTGGTGGGAGAGTGGGGTTGCAGTTTTCAAAGTGCTCCTTTGTGCACGGAAATAATATATTAGAATGATTGCTGCTATCAAACTGTTTATCACGTTTGAAAAATGGGAAAACTTGTTAATTTAGGACGGCAGACGCCTTCTAATGCACCATCGTTCACATATAAACATGATGTTTTTAGGACGATGAGGGAAATGTTGGAAATAACATATTACTTGGCTCGGTCTCCGACAGCGTTGTTGCAAAGAATGATGGGCGGCTGGCTCGTGCTGCACCTGTGATCCCCGCATAAAAACATTTAAAAATTAAAATTAGATGATGGGGTTTTACGTGCCAAAACCACTTTCTGATTATGGGGCACGCCGTAGTGGAGGACTCCGGAAATTTTCACCACCTGGGGTTCTTTAACGTGCACCTAAATCTAAGTACATGGGTGTTTTTGCATTTCGCCTCGCATCAAAATGCGGCCGCCATGGCCGGGATTCGATCCCGCGATCTCGTGCTCAGCAGCCCAACACCATAGTCACTGAGCAACCACGGCGGGTGCATAAAAACACTTCTGCCATCAAAGTTGCCATAGGTGTTTCCGCGATTGGAGGGATTGGCAGAGATTAAATGGTACTATGGGTGACTGCTCCAGTAGCAATTACAGTAAGTGAATCTTGCTATATTGTTCATGTATTTCCTAAAGAGAGAGAGGTAGGCGAAGACACACGGCCGAGCTGAGTTGCTTAAGAGTTGGGCAAAGCGCAAGGGAAGATAACATGGAAAAAGAGAGAGATGGGGAGGAGCTACCATGGATTTTCTATTGGCGAACGCTGCGGCGTTTATTGACGACGTAACACGTCAACGTTAGCAAAGATTTCACTTTCCGGTTCTACAACAGCGCGACAAAAATGACTTAAAGTCGACGGTCGACATGTATCTCTGCAGCTGGCAGCCGTATCAAAGACATCCTGCTTTTAAATTTTCTTACATGTCTTGGGTCCACATTGTACAGGATTATTATTATTTTAATTATTATTATTATTATTATTATTTGCAGAGAAGCAGCACCTCTGTGGCTTTTTTTGCAGAAGAAGGACAAATAAAACGGGAGAGCAACGCTCAACAAGTACCCACAACATCACACGCGTTATGATTGCAGCAAGATGGATTAACTAGTATACTTATGTGTTTTCGAAAAATATGCAATGCTATAGAACAGAAAAAAACGTAGACTATAACAGTGCGGTCACATGTCCAAACGAACCTAGCCTGTCATATTGTTATATTCTAGGCACGATATCTACATATACAAGGTATCTAGCGTCAATCAAAAACTCATCTACGTAGTCCATTTACTTCTATTAGCAAGCTTGAGCAAGGAGACGTGAAGCTTTCATATACTGTTAACCGCTCTCCTCCAGGGATGCATCAAGTGAATTTACTTTGATGCTTCCTTTAATGGGCTAAGGAAATTGTTCGTCGTGAGCAGTATGTCAGACTATGGCGCTAAGTATTCAGGCCGATGAGTCCGTCTCGATGTGAGCTTTTCAATCGGGGCATATATGGTGAAATGGCGCTTGCATTCTAATCAAGATAAGAGGCTAATGAAGCCGCCGGACAGAAAAATTCCGCGAGGTTTGCGTGGCCAATAATTTCACAGAAGTGGCAATCTTCCACTTCGGTCACCATATTTTTCTTTTTTCTTTGTACCAGGTTATCACCCCGTTATGTTGCCTCCTGTTTATCCTGCTTTCTTTGTTTAGCTTTTTTTTTCTTCACCGCAGTCTCAGATCCATCCCCACTGTTTGATAGAGCTGCGGGAAAGAGACGCTCAATCTCTTTGTAGTGCGCTCCCCAGAAGCAGAAAGTGCCTTCCAACAGCAAACAGTGTCGGAAGCGACTTCGGAAGCAAAGAAGGAACGAGAAGAGGGCCTATTTGCCTTGTTTCAGTCTCGGACGATGGCGCATTGTGGATTGTTTTTCCTTTATGGACTTCTTGTATGTGAGGAGACGCCGGGAGAAAGCAGCAAGCACGCCAGGGTGGCGCACTCCAGAGACACAGTAAACAGCGGCTCGGCGCACAATACAGTCATTTTTCCCAGACCGTGCGCACCGTCATTTGGAGTCGCACGCTTGGTTTGTTCACACATTGGTCAAACTGGAAGCACAGCGAAAGAAATATTAAAGTGCGCTGGGGAAATAACTTAGTCAAAAAAAAAAAAGAAAAAAAGCGGTTAAGAAAAATGCGCAGGAGGGTGTAGAAGATGCTCTCGAGTGTTTTTAGCTCGCAAGAAAAAAAAGAAGAACGAGAAACATTTTGAACGTTTTTGTTCGTGAAGTGGCTTTCTGATTATGTTTGCCCTAGCGCAACCGTTGCGGGAAGTAGAGCGTACCCGAACATCTGAAGGCTCGCTGGTGGAATGGGATGGAATGCGTCTGTTTAACTATCCTTCCAGTGCTGCTTCTTCAATCTCCATTTGCCACCCTTTCTTCTTCTTCTTCGCGTTAAAATGAAAGTATCCACTTTCACGTTGGCGCAGTGTGTACTATAGATGCTAGGGATTCGTCAGGTATTTATCAAGGATTCACAAGTGGAACGTTTTCCTTCTTAACTGAAAAAGAAAACGAAAAAAAAAACTCATCCATGACGTACATGGACGCTGTCAAAGCTCGCGAGAACACAGCGAACAGGAGTGCATTTCCGTACGTCGTGAAATTCCCCCGCATTACCAGGCTCTGTAATGGCGGCGTCTTGAGTCAGTCAGAGAAGCCGTAGCTGCCCGATAGACCAATCATAGCGGGCAAGATGGCAGATCCGACAATATGGCGGAATATGACGATTTCCAGAATAGCACTTCCGGTGTGATAACTCCCTGGCGGCGTTGGCATGCCTCCTTAAGTTTGGCGGAAGAATAAACGAAGCAGTGCAACCATGCTAGAATGATCTAGAATACTGGGTACTTATGTAACTGGACTTTGTGTTATGATTTCATTATTGTTATACTATGATTTATTCTTTCTTTTTAAATCCCTATGTGAAAAGGAGTAGCCGGTGCCAAGTAAAGGCAAAAACATATCCTAAATTGCATTTAATAAAAACAAAACTGAGTATTCTAGATTACTCTAACGATGCGTTGACTTGAAGGGCAGCCACTTTGCATAAGGCGTGGCCCAGTAGATAAGTAGCGCAGAGAGCGCGTCGAGCATGATGTCTACAAAAAAAAAAAAAAAAAAAGAACGCGTTTACGAAAGAAAGATGAACCTCTAAAATGTTATTTAAAACTTTTTTTGGATTGTGAAATAATGTAGAACGGTTTTATTTTAGCTTTGGCTCGATATATAGGCTAGAGATGAAAAAGAATAGAAAATTTTTTCTTTTTTTTTCTTTTGAGAGGTTTCTGTCATAGAATATTCACAGAAAATTTCTTTGGCGGTAAAGACAATTTCTATATATTTGCTGTAAATTTATATATTTTTACAACATACATGCTGTGTATAGAGCATTGCTTCCTTTCGTGTTTGCCTTTTCGCCAACATTTACTAAATGCAACAATATATATGTCATAATTACGATATCAGAAATTCAGCAGGAATGTTTCAACGAACTACAGCACGAGGTGTATGTAAGGGTCAGCATCCTCGTTCTGTTGCTACAGGACTACAGAGATTGGATTGGATTGTAAAACTTTATTTGTCCAACACATGTAGGGAAGGCTTTAAGCCTTCCCACATAGACGACGGCCAGGAGTCCTTGGACCCTAGCGGCGGTTTCGGCCAGTCGGACGGTCTTCAGTTGAATCTCCGGATCGGAGCTGAGTAATAAAGTCGCCCATTGTTCTAAAGACTTTATTCTTCCCTCAGAGGGAGCCTGTGGGCTTTCCCACAGAATGTGATTAGGATTAGCCCTGGCTTTACATAGCTTACACTGGCTGAAGTACTGATCCGGGTAGTAGAGGCTGCACGACACCGGGCTTGGAAACGAGTTAGTTTACAGGCGACGCCAAGTGGAGGCCTGGTTCTTGTTTAAGGATATATCAACCGGAGGATATTTAACCCGCCCTAGTCTGTAGTGTTGTGTGATCTCTCGGTAACACACTAAGCCGTCCCGCCCCTAGAAGCCTTCGGCTAGCCCACCAGCTCGGAATGTAAATCCTCGAGCTAATTCGTGGGCCGCCTCTTTCCCAGCGAGGGAGGCGTGCGCAGGTGCCCAGATTATTTCAATTTTCCTGCTATCTCTACAGAGAAACGTATTTTCTCCTTCGGTTTTCTTGCTACTAGCTTCCTTTGACAAGCTTCTTTAGCTTTGAGTTTTTCTAAATTTATTCGCACTCCGCATACTTGCACCATATTTCTTATATAGCACCGTCCTCATATTTCTCTCCGCTGTGCTTCCTGGGGTTTTTCAGCGCAGAACTACGACTTCATTATGTTTTTGCTTTGAACCACCGCTTCCACTTTGATGGTAGAATGGTGTACCATTTCGTTCTCCCAATTTTCCTTTTACTTCCTTTAGCTTTATGTCCTCAGACAAAGTAATGTTTTTTATATTGTGCTGTGTTGGCTCGGTGCAAGAGGTATTCATTCGCCTTCAAAGATGACAACCATATATGTGTGCCATGAAATCCCCTTATGAGCGATCAATAGTCGAGAGTTTGCTGTTTACCTTATTTTGCAAGGTGCTTTCGCATTAGGTCTGAACATGTTGAAATAAATTTTCGTTTTATATAATCGTGAAAAGTACATCTTCGCTTAACCAAGTTCTTTTTCATTACATTTATCTTTTTGACCGTATATCACTGTCAGAACGAAACACCTCTGGAACCGGTGCTTATTTCGACCATGTAAAACGCTGCATTCGCAAGTCCTGAATTGTTTGTCAGAGCATGATGAGCCCCCCATCATGCTCATGCAAAGTCCCAAAGCATCATGCGCAGTATCCTGCAAAGTATACGCAAGCAATCACCACCGCTGAATCTGCAATCACACCTTCCTTTGGTGTTTTCAGCGCGACAAGGAATACGCGCTCGCGAGCTTTGTTGAGTTTTGTGATGAGCAAAGTCATTTTTTTTTATGAGCAAGGAATACGAACCAAACCGAAGTTCGTTCCCGGGAAACACTAACCATTCACTCCATCACGCACGTGTTCATAGCTACGCATTGTCGCGCAAGGTAAAAAAAGAAAGGGGGGGGGAGCGAAGCGACGGGATGGCTGTGGTTTTCCTCGGTTGGCGCGTCTGATTACTACGGCGTGGGAGCACTCCGAACCATTTATTTAAACGGAAGATGAAAACGCAAAAGATTTAGCAGTGATATTGCATTTCAACCTCCTTTATTGTGTCGGGGCGGTGTTAGCTGTTCTGAACTCCTATATACGCTGGACGAGGAACTAGAATTTAATAAAAAAATAAAGTGAGACCGTACGAGAATTATTTAGAACTGAAAGAAAACGTTATAGCGTCTTTATAGAGGTTTTAAATGTTTCCGGAGAAGAATAGCGCGAGAGCGGCAACCTAAACCATTTGTTATCAAGGTACGAGAAGTTTTCATAATTTTAAGTGGAACGTGCCAAACAGGTGCGCATGTTCTCAGATTACTTCGGCGGGGGGCCCCAATCTCATTGTTTAATTCATAAGCAAACGATAGGACAGAGCGCGCGACGATAGACCGGGATCGTTCCTCAGTATAGAGTCGAGGATCGACGTCTGTCTTCTCTTCCTGCTCAAATTGGTGTGGAACGCAGTTGTTCGAAGACATACAGCTGGCGTATTATACACATTCAAAATGTTTATCCACAATACCGACGACGACGAAGTGATCCTATTGCTGAGTGTTTGTTCTCCGTCACCAGTATTTTGTGGTAATTCTCGCTTTCTTCCGGGGAACACTGTTCCCTGCCCGACGGGAATGGAAGTGGAGCCACCCGCACTCCGACCTGATGTAGCGGCGCCCGCGTCGGCAGCCTCAAGGAAGCGGAACAGCCTCTCGAGCGACAGCGAGGCTACCCTGATAGACTCGACCGAGAGCGACGACAGCTCCGACGACGACTACGTGACTGTCCTGAGTAAGAAAGCAAAGCGGCGGATGCTTGGGGCCTCTGTGGACACATCTACTATGAGGACTCCGCAGAGTTCGCCAAAGCACACCATCCTTTTCTTACCTGTGCTACCCTCCGACAACATGAGGTTCCTCAACAGGCAAGTTGCATCGGTTGAACTCGAGAGACTGTTGCCAAATGGCATTGAGGACATACGAGTCAACCCTCGGAAGAATATTGTCGCGTTAGACGTCGCCCAAGCGTCGGCGTTAGATTCTCTGCGAGCTGTCACTGTTCTCGGTGGCATGAACGTCCGTACCATCATCCCGATGGGAAAAGAGACTACTACAGGCGTCATATATGACATTGATGCGGCCATTTCAGGCGAGGATTTACCACTTTTGATAAAGCCTGCCAATCACGGGACCCACATACTACAGGTGGCCCGTCTCGGAACTTCCAGATGCGTGAAAATTGTCTTTAAAGGTGACTGCCTTCCATCGCATGTGAAGGTAGGTCATTTTCGACATGCTGTCCGGCCCTTTGTTCCCAAGCCGCTTCAGTGCAGAAACTGTCAGAAATTCGGCCACGTGAGCGCCGTCTGTGGAAAGTCCGCTATATGTTCCCGCTGTGCAGCACAACACTCTGCAGGCAACTGCCAGGCAAAAACTTACAAGTGTCCGAACTATCAAGGGCCCCACGATGCCTCATCAAAGGATTGTCCTAGAGTTAGGCGAGAACTCTCCATCTTGAAGAAAATGGTGAGGGACCGGTCTACCCATCGTGAAGCAGCTGCTGACGTCAGGCGACGTCGTTCTCGTCGCAGACGCTCATCAAGGAATTCTGCTGTCCGCACAAAGAATACTCGAGCCGCACAGCCTCTTGCTGTTGAATCTGCTCCAACCTCAGTGCAGAATGTTTCCAACCCGTGTATAGATAACGGAGCATCTGAAAAGACTGCTGTGAATGAGGAATGGCCACCACTGCCAAGGATAAGCCCTGGGGAAAAACCCCAACAAGGAAAGGCACCGCAATGCTCTACCCCTCACCCAGATGAGCTGACAGAGCATGACCGCCGAATTGTAACAATGCTCAAGTCTTTGATAAATGCGATTCGCACGCTTGTGGGCAACTCGAATACGCCAACAGCTCGAAGCGCAGTTCAAGTGTTGGATGCCCTGAGCCCAGTGCTTGCAAATCTTGCATAAGCACAATGGCTCTTCCACTGCCTTCACTCCGTGATGAAGTGCGTAGCGCGACAATTTTCCAGTGGAATGCCAGAGGACTTAAATCACGGATTTCATGTTTCCGCCAATACGTTTTCACGAACCGATTTCCTGTAGTGGTAATATGTGAACCGAACGTGTCGAAAGCGCTAAGACTCTCTGGATACGAAGCCTTTATGGCTTCAACGTGCGGGCAATCCAGCAAAGTAATTGTTTACATCCGTACAGAACTGACTTACATCCCCCACTCAGTGCAGCCTCATGATGGAAACCAATACGTGTGTCTCCGCATTACAAAGAATAAAGTGGCCTTCACCCTTATCGGCGCCTACATATCCCCATATAGTCGGTTCGACGGCGACCGATTGCGAGACATCCTGACGGCGACTACTGGACCCTGGATTATCACAGGAGATTTTAATGCTCATCACTTGGCTTGGGGAACCTCCAGAATAGATTCCAGGGGCCGGAAACTTGTGGAATTTACTTCCGACCATGAACTTAGCATTATGAACGATGGCAGTCCGACGTACTTGCGTGGTGCGAACTATAGCAGTTGCTTAGACTTGACCTTGGTGTCACGGCAACTTGGTCAAAATGTTCGATGGTTCTCTGACATCGAGACTCATGGTAGTGACCATATTCCCACCTACTTAAGTATCACTGGATTTGGAAGCTTCTCCTCTTGTACTTCCCGACAAGCATATATAAGGTGGTCAACGTATAAGACAAAGGTGGAAGAGGCATACAAAGAAGGATTTACCGGCACCATTGAAAACCTTATTACAAGTGTACTGGAATCATCTAAGTACACATTTACATCTGCGAAAAAACGTACGGATTTTGACATGGAACTTGAGCGACTTCGAACGATTCGCAGAAGAGTCGAGAGGCGATACAGGCGCACGAAGTCAATTCATGACCTTAGAGTCGCTCGACGTATACAGAAGAAAATCCAACGTCGTATGGACAGGTTGGAGGAACAACGGTGGAAGACGTTCTGCGAATCACTTGACCCCCGCAAGCCTCTGTCTATCATATGGAGGACGGTGCGCGGCCTTGGCTCGTCTCCACAGCAACGACACCCATTCTCAGCCCTAGCCCTCCATCAAGGCCGCTCACAGGTCGATATAGCCGAAGATTTCTGTGTGAAGATTGCGGGCAGTGTGGTCACCATCAATAGTGAAATTCTGGGTGAGGTTCCTGCGACACGCTTCCCAGAATTGAATGTGTCCTTCTCACTTGAGGAATTGGACGCTGCTCTGGCCTCATGCAGGCGCTCATCGTCGCCAGGACCAGATGGCATCACCTACGCTGCTTTATGGCACCTAGGTGAAGATGGCTGAAGCAGACTGCTGGAATGTTATAACCAGTCATGGAATGATGGCGTCGTTCCTGAGCGGTGGAAGTCCAGCCGCTTGATACCACTCCTGAAGCCTGGAAAGTCGCCACTTGACCTAGCGTCCTACCGACCCATTGCGCTGTCCAGCTGTGTTGGGAAGGTCATGGAAAGAATGATTCTCACCCGCCTAGAATGGTATCTTGAGCGCCACAACGTATACCCCGATGCCATGGCTGGTTTTAGAAGAGGCCGTTCCTCTATTGACAACGTCATCGACCTAGTCTCGTCTGTACAACAGGAAAAACACCACAAGCGTATATCGGTTGCACTATTCCTCGACGTGAAAAGCGCCTATGATAATGTAACGCATGAAGCTATCCTTGATGCCCTGGAAAATAATGGAATAGGTGGACGCATGTTTCGGTGGATTCGGAGCTATCTATTCAAAAGATCCTTCTTTGTGCACAGTGCAGATGGCCGAACTGCTGACCATTACACTTACCGTGGCGTCCCTCAGGGTGGGGTTCTTAGCCCCACTTTGTTCAACCTTGCAATTCTTGGCCTTGCCGACGTTCTACCACATACAGTAAACCTTTCCATATATGCTGACGACATATGCATATGGGCCTCGGCAGTTACACGTCTCCAGGTGCGTGCACGGCTCCAAAAAGCAGTGACCCTAACATCATCGTACCTGCGTGCGCAAGGCCTCAGCATTTCGACCGAGAAGTGCGCCTTAGTCGCCTTTACCCACAAGCCCATGACCTGGTACCCCCATTTCCATTGACCACCAACCAATTTCCTACGCAAGAACTTACCGATTCCTAGGCGTTATTATAGACAGAGACCTTTCATGGAGCCCCCACATCACATATTTGAAGGAGAGGCTTACTTCTATCTCCCATATACTAAGGTTTCTCGCCGGTAAAACGTGGGGCACATCCGTGGCATCTATGCTTCAACTATACAGGGCGCTCTTCCTAGGATACTTGCGATACAGCACACCAGTGCTGCCCAATGCTAACAAAACTAACATCCATGTCCTACAGAGCATTCAAGGCCAAGCCCTTCGAACATGTCTGGGGCTACCTCGAAATGCTTCAACCGTGGCAACAATTGCCACCGCGAGAGACCACCCAATAAGGACCTATATAGATATCGACGCGCTCCGGGTGCATGTTCGCCATATATCCAGAGTCCCTGACCACCATCTCGCTCGATTGCCTGAGAAAAGACCCAGGGCAGCGTTCTCCAGATCAATTGCGGCTAACCGGCACTCTTTGTCTTTGAGGCACTCACCCGCAACAAGAACGTCATCCCCTATGTGGTGCTTGAAGAAGCCTCCTGTGTACCTTGCTGTTCCAGGAATAGTGAAGAAAGCTAGCCTGACCACCGCGGCTCTCAAGCAGATCACATTGGAACTTCTGCATTGTTCATACTCTAACCGAATTCATGTTTACACGGATGGTTCCGTCTCGGAAAATTCTACGGGCGCCGTTGTTCTACCATCTCAATCGGTCGTCATCAAGTTTAAGACATCACACGTAACGACATCTACAGGCTCTGCACTGGCCGCTCTTCGCGCTGCTGTCGAATACATTGAAAAAGAACCGCCCAACAAATGGGCAATATTTTGTGACTCGAAAGCAGCCCTCCAGAGCTTGAGAAGTTTACGACGTGGCAATTATGAACAGCTGGTGTCACAAATCCACGAAACCTGCCATTGCGCTTCTGAAAGAGGACATATCATATTTCAGTGGCTGCCGGGACATTGTGGCATCGTTGGTAATCACCTCGCCGATGACGCTGCCCGACGTGCCCAGGCTGGCTCACCGACACTCCTTATACCTTTATCCAAAGTCGACGCTGCAAGAGAGCTTCGCAGTCTCGCTCGTACAATCACGTTAGGTTGCTGGCATACACCTCAGAACTCTAAGTGTCGTTTACACAGCCTCGACCCATCACTGAAACTTACATTACCAGCGAACCTTCCACGACGTGACGCAACACTGCTGTGTCGGCTGTGGGTAGGAGTAGCATTCACCAACTCCTACAGCTATCGTATTGGAATGGCGGATTCACCAATGTGCGCTACGTGCAAGTGTGAAGAGACCATTAGTCACCTTCTGTGCCACTGTTCTCGCTTCGATAATCAACGCGAGACTCTCCAGTGTGCCTTAAATAGACTGGATGACAGGCCATTTACGGAAGCGAAGATCTTGGGGGCCTGGCCTCATAGTTCATTGGCCCATAAAGCAGTTCGAGCGCTTTTTCGCTACCTGAGGGCAACAGACTTGAGTGCCAGACTGTAGGCATCCTACACCTAAGTTCTCTCTCTCCCTCTTTCACTCCCCATTCCCCTCCCCACGTGTAGGGTAGCAAACTGGACTCAGTCTAGTTAACCTCCCTGCCTTTCTGTCTTCCCTTCTCTCTCTCTCTTATCCACAATACCCAATAATCCTCGTGGAATATGTGGCCTAGAGCGAGGGGACGGTAGTCTGCATGAAAACACGCTTTCATTTTTCCAAGTGAACGATGCTGAAATGTTAAATTCACAAAATCTACACTATAATGCCTGAGAACAAGAACGAGAGTTCTATTTCCGGGGTGCAACGTTCTCCACAATCATCGCAGGAATCATGTGTGGTTTCAGCCAATAAACCTAATGGTTTATGTTATATCGTGGCATGGCATACCATCAAGAAGGTTGTTCTTACTAAGAGTTTTTCTGCAAGCAAGTGTTTTTATCCTTCCTTAACGAGGTCGTTTAGTTGCCATCCAATACCAGTTCACCAGTTGTACCGCTAGCTTGACCTGTTGCCGTGATCAGTGCAGAAACCGCAGCAGACTTGAGCTTCCCCTGTCTCAACTCATCTTACGTGACGCAGCGTGTCCACTTGGTGCCACTTTGCCGGCTGAGACGCAGCGCACTGCATTATTAGAATAATCGCTCTTACGTCAGCACCTGCTACGGCGTATTAGCCTGTGACCACTGCTTGAAATATCCAAGATCACGCGAAGCTGTTAGCAGACACGCTCGCTGAGCGCATACCACGTCGTTAATCACGAAATGCGCGCACCGTTCTTCCAATGCGCAGAATGCGTGGTCGCAGGGGTTGAATGAGGGGCCAGGTGACGCAAAATGTTTGGGCCGTGAATACCAACGAATGTCCTGCACTGTGTGGTAAATACCATGCAACTCGCTGCGGTAGTGCAGTAGTCATAGCATTGGGCTGCTCAGCTAGAGGTCGCGGGTTCAATACCGGCCACGGCGGCCACATTTGAATGAGGGCGAAATGAAAAAACAACAACCAAACCCGCTCGTGTACTTAAATTTAGGTGCCCGTGAAAGAACCGCAGGGGGTCAAAATTAGTCCTCAGTTCCCCAACGCGGCGCGCCTCAGAATGAGATCAGAGTTTTCGCGAGGAAAAAGAAAACAAATTTGATTTATGTTTCTATACAAGCCGAAACCCTTAAAGCCTCCCTGAAGTGCGAAACTTGGTAAAAAATGTTTAGCATTCGAACGTGTAAGTGCATTGAGTAACTGAAGAGTTGGAAAGATGAGGAGTAGTAGTTGGGAGCAACGAATTCCATGCATTGTGAACGTCTCACAGAGTGCTCACGAGTACAAAATTAAGCGCGCGCGACTATGCGCCCCTTGCGAAGAGAGGCGTACTAGCTTTGCAAAGGACAATCAAAATACATCTGGAAGAAATAGCAAACGGGTTAAATTTGCAGCAGCGTTACAAAGCGCCATAGAACATGTTCTCGAAGGTATAAAGCGATTTTAGAAGTCTCGCTTGTCAACAGGTTGCCCAATCTGTAAGAGGCACAAACGATAAGCAACATTGTGCTTCGGGGCTTTGACGGGTGTCATGTGCTTTTGAAATTCGGCACGACGTAAGAGAGGTCAACCAGTTCGGATTCTTGTTGTCATATCCTACATTTGTGTCGATGGCTTTTTTGGGAGCTTGAGTGGTAGGGATAGAAGATCCAAACATTGTTATTGTCTAGTAGCTTTGGAGAACACAAGTCGGTTCACGATATAAGTACGATTGTGGTAAAGACACTGACTTCACAGACGTTCCTCGCCATTGCCCTTGTATTTACTACGATTTCTTATTTTTTAGGAGGGTGTGGGGGGGGGGTGAGGGGGGGTGCGCAATGCCATTGCTTTAGTCGCTGGAGGTAATTTTCGCAGTGCTAAGCTGCGTAGGTAAAAAAAAAAGTGTACCACAAGTAAGTGTTTTCATCACCCCAGAAAAGAAGCGGTGAATCAAACTTAAAAGGTCCATTTTCTTTAATGAAGAAAACACTCCCGTCATGCTGTTGGCTGGTCACCATCTCTTAACTCGCGTTTTCAGCGTAGGCAATAACAAAAAAAAAAAAATTGCCCACGCCGCGTTCTCAAGCACATTTGCCTTGTCCCGTATGTGGACACCTTAAGCTGCCCGTCCATTGTGACTGTCATTACTAGTGACACACAGCCTATAGTGGCAAAATTAAGAACGCTAGCGAGCCACGAGAGCCCAGAAGGAAATTAGCGGAGCTGGGATAACACGAATCAACCTTGCGTCATGTCATCAAATAGCAGTACTCGGCCTCCAGAGCGTTTCTTTTTTTTGCGATAAAATAATAACGGACGGCACACACTATGTAGGTACACGTCTGACGAAAAATGTGGGCCGATCCCGAAGGCCTCGCAGTCTAGCACAGCGCCTCAAAGCGCTAGCACTCACGAGGGAAGTACGTGAATAACTGGCGCGTCACACACTGTCCATCAAGTATTCTTTTATAGCATCATAAGCACACTTCACCTACTTTGGACGTGTCTAGCAGGAAACTCGAGGCGTGTAGAGCGCACCCTAGCGCATCCCACTATGATCGAAGTCGGGAATGTGTAAGAGATATATGAGGCGTAACTTCGACATACGTTAGTGCGCGCGGGGTCACCTGCGAAGTACGCGCACGCTGCGATCGGGTGTTGAAAATTATCGCTTTCTAAGTACGCCATCGCAAGCTTAGAGAGTTTGCAGGTGCACGCTTGCGCCGTAGTTTCGCATCTTAGTTTTCGGCTGGATGAAAATGGTGGAAGGATGGGGTATTATTGCGCTTCGATGTCGGTGGAGCAAGCAAACATCGAAGCGAATTCTTCCGAAGTCAACGAGGTGCCTGTACACTGCGCGACCGTGACTGCGCTGCCCAAAAATCCCCTTGCACGCAACTGCGACGCGATGCGGTACCAGAAGAAACATTTCCCGACTCCCACTGCCTGCCATGTAACGGCTCTAACGCTGGTACGTCGGTTGGGGTAACTCACTTCCCCCAGTTCTTCGCGCGTCCCCCCCCCCCCCCCCTCCCCACACTCCTCGTCTCTTTTTTGCAACGACACGTTCTTCGAGCGTGTTACAACTTACAACTTTGCTACAGGCATTTCTCTCTTTTGTACGCCTCGATATATAGCTCACTGCGTACACGGTGCAAATGAAATTAGCAGCTTCTCATGCAGTGTTGCTTCCGTGGGCGCTCCTTTACGCGTGACCGAGTTCGCTCGGTCTTAGGCGGCGCTGGCGCGTAGGAGGCGTAAACTGCTGGGCAGGAAAACCTCACTCTTGCAGTGCGTGAGTCTCTGTTGCGTCAGCTTATTCTTGTCTTCTTCTCTGTGTACTCGAGCCTTCGCGCAATTATCATATTCATGAGAAGGTGCCACTTGTTCCTTTGCTGTTGCTTCCTAGGCGTGGTTTCCTGTTGATTGTGTTTTTCTTCTTCTTTACGGACGGTGTTTCTTAAACGCATGCGTGCCCTCTTCAGACGCTCGGTATGTGCGTGTCGTATGCCATACACAGGAGGCAACAGCAAAGTTTCTGTTATCTGCGTGTTTATCATTCGCACGCACGCGCGCGGGATCAAAGGAAGGACCGTGCGGTAACCGCATGTATTGAGAAAGTAAGAGAAAGAAAATTGAAGAATATTCGAGCACGCTAAATGGCCAACGGTAATTTGTCTAATTGTCTGGACGAGGCACGTTTCCTCATTTTTACCTAGCCATTGACGTGTTCACCTCTCCTTTTATCCCTATGTATACCACGAGAGAGGGTCTTTAAAATATTCAACGAGTCTTACCCGTATTTTCTTTTTTGCTTGTGTTCGCTTGCTTATGCTGACTGCTTCAATTATTTCCTTGTGCTTGCCTTTTCGTATACTAACGTACTGTTTTCTACTTTTTCCCCCCCCTGCTATAATACTACGAAAGGGAAGCAGTATAACTAACTAACTAACTAACTAACTAACTAACTAACTAACTAACTAACTAACTAACTAACTAACTAACTAACTAACTAACTAACTAACTAACTAACTAACTAACTAACTAACTAACTAACTTACTAACTAACTAACTAACTAAAAAATAAATAAGTAAGGCGCCCACTTAGGTCTGAATATACTGCACGTTTTAATCAGTAATGCTGATGGGAGCAGGGTGTAAACATCGTAAATGGGCTATTAAACCGGATCTACAATCTTTATTAGTACTGCGCAAGAAGTATTGAGCGACTATGATGCATACTAATATTTAAATACAAAATTGAGTTTTAGTTATGAAGTACACGGAGCCGGAAACGAGCACTACGTAACTTTCTTGACTGATTTGGACTTTCCTTTGATAAAACGGCCTCGAGCCTGACGGGGTTTAGCTACTCCGCAAGCTATCACTAAGAAATATGTTCCTATTTCGTTGAAGTGTAGAGGAAATTCTGTTTGTCATCAATCACCTTTAATCTGTGGGCGTTGGTGGAGGATCGTTTTAATTGCTTCTCGTTGGCTTATTTATATGACACGTTTCCTTCCTCGGTGTCTCGGTAACTATGGCGCGCAGCCACTCGACACAAGGTTGCGGGTTCGTTTCCCGACACGGCAGCCGCATTCTGATTTAGGGGAACCCAGAATTGCTGTTGTGGTAGTACTTTTTAGGCTGCATGCTAAACAACTAGAGCTGGTCAAAGTTAATCCGGAGCTCTCCACTACAGGGTCTCTCAAAGCACGACTGTTCTTCTTTTGAGGCGTTAACGATTCATGAATGAATCGATGCTCTATATTGGTATACTACTGAATATTTGAAAAGGCGGCAGCCCTTAAAACAAAGACACGGACGGAGACGGGACGAGAAGGACGAGCGCTGACACGCAAAATCGTGATCAGCGCTCGTCCTTGTCATCCGTCCTCCGTCCGTGTCTGTCTTTTTAGCGCTGACGCTTTTTCAAATATGTATCAACAGGCCCACTTCGCCACATTAACTACTAAATATATACCGTAACATTGAATTTTTACGAAGCCCCAATTCATCAGCGTAAGCAGTTGTGTGAAATTTTGAAAGAATCTAGCACTTAACCAGCATTTGTGCATTTCCTTTTTGCTCGTGTCGTGGTTACATCTAGGGAAAACAAGACAATACATTTGAAACTTAATAAAAATAATTTGGAATTTGCAGTTTAGGTTGACTGCAAAGAATGTTATTTCCTCTTGTATGATATAGGAGGTCTCTTCGAGTATAGAACGCGTTCAGTTTTGCTCCAATCATGTGTCGACCCTAGCAGTTCTGTCGCAAACTGTGTTTTCTGTTTTCACTTTTTTACATATTTCGCAGGTGTTTTCTAAGGACCAATTGACGATGTCAAGAGCAGCAGACGGCGCCATGGCCTGTACAAAACCATTCAAGAGACACGAGAGAACCGACGCGAGGCGCTGCTTCCGAGAACGTTGAGCGTGAGCACCTTGAGAAACAAGCCGGAACAACCGATATCTGGACGAGCGGAGGTATTAACGAGGCGCAGGTGAACATGAGCGTCAGGGCCGCCGCTCTCACCACTGAGTGGCCGGCGGTGTTGGTCGGTGCCAACCCGCACTACGCCAGCGTG
The DNA here is from genome assembly GCF_023375885.2 of Dermacentor andersoni. NCBI lineage: Eukaryota > Metazoa > Arthropoda > Arachnida > Ixodida > Ixodidae > Dermacentor > Dermacentor andersoni. The sequence goes on along the minus strand of NC_092815.1, from coordinate 128,828,530 downwards.
CTCGTCGATGGTGCCGATAGTGGCCAACAGGAAAACTGGAGCAATGCTCAGCAAGACCCGTGGGCAACAAACGACACGACCAGCATGCAAGCCAATCTGAGCCAGTCCTGGCACGAGAACCTTCCGGTCGTGATCACAGTCTCTCTGCTGCTCTGCCTGGTAATCATCGCCACCGTAATCGGCAACATATTCGTCATCGCGGCCATCATCTGGGAGCGCAACCTGCGCACCGTTAGCAACTATCTGGTGCTCTCATTGGCTGTAGCGGACTTGATGGTGGCTTGCCTGGTAATGCCACTGGGAGCCGTGTACGAGGTGACGCGCGAATGGAGAATGCCGCCCGAGCTGTGCGATGTGTGGACATGCTGCGACGTGCTGTGCTGCACCGCGTCCATCCTGCACCTGCTCGCCATCGCCGTGGACCGCTACTGGGCAGTTACCATCGTGGACTACATGCGGCAGAGGGACGTCCGGAAGGTGGGCATCATGATCTTCCTCGTGTGGAGCGTGGCCTTCGTGGTTTCCATAGCGCCAATCTTCGGCTGGAAAGACAAGGACTCGCGCAGCCGTGTCCTGCACGAGAAGAAGTGCCTGGTGAGCCAGGACGCCGCGTACCAGGTGTTTGCCACCTGCTCCAGCTTCTACGTGCCACTCATTATGATCCTCCTGCTTTATTGGCGCATATTTAAGGTGGCGCGACAGCGGATTCGCCACAAGCCGGGTGCCAAGGCTGTGCTCATCGTTCACAAGGAGCCGTCGACGTCGTCGGCCGTGGCGTCCAACGAGAACACGCCTCAGCACACCATGACGACCACCGTGGGCACGCCTATCCACAACAGCAGTAATCAGTCGTCGCCCAGTAACGGCATGAACAAAGCCATGCACGGGGGCATCGGCCGCCTCCTTGTGCTCACAAAACGAGAGAAGAAGCACGTCGAGGAGACGATTGAATCTCGGCGCGAGCGCAAGGCCGCGAAGACAGTGGCCATCATCACGGGCGTGTTTGTCATGTGTTGGCTGCCCTTCTTCGTCATGGCTCTCGTCATGCCTCTGTGCGAGACGTGCGACCCGGGCAAGCTGGTGTTCAGTTTCTTCTTGTGGCTGGGCTACGCAAACTCGATGATAAACCCGATAATATACACTATATTCAGTCCCGACTTTCGGAACGCCTTTAATAGAATACTGTGCGGCAAGAAGCCGCCCATGAGATGACAGGAATGACTTTCGCCATGCGCCGCAGCAGGCGTGTTTTCTGCCCCGCTGTGGTGCATATGTGATGACCGATGGAACACGGAAAAAATTTGCTACAATTTTTGCCGATGCTCCTGTCAAGTATTTTTGTATTGTCCCCTTAGAACGCAGGTTAAACTACATCGCACGTTTACCATCGCTTCAGAGCTTTTTATTAACAGGTAGGCCCCGATTAGCCGAGCCTAAGATACATAGTTGACGTAAGCGTACTACGGCTTCTCGAAGTGAGCTGTTGTGAGAATTCCCGTCTACCTGTACCAATACCGAGATTTTTGCGTGCTTTAGTGCTTGCGGCTTTAGCCTCTGGGGCACAGGCGAAAGCCACAGACACTGACTTTCGAGTGTAATTTTGACCTCCCGCTGAATAATGTTATTTTCAAGAAGCCTTCAGCCCCAACTGTTGTGGCAGAACTTAGCAGGTTTGTTCCATTCACCGTCGCTTTCAAGAACACAAAGGGTGCTTAGCTTAATGCAGAGCTTTTGTGAATGTAATCTGTTTAGCGTTTTTTTTTGGCAGCAATTGTGTCAAACTAGGTGCCAAAGTATAGACATGCCCTTAGTTGAAAAGTCGTCGTGTTTTGTTGGAGGCTCCAACAGCGCACGGGGCTCTACGCTGTTCGGTGGCCTCTGGCAATGCGCCTTTCGCATTCGCTCAAGTGTCGCGTGTTTCTCAAAGCCCTGTTTCTTTCTTTCTTCGTCATCTGGGCTTTCTACTTTATTTTTGCTCAACCACTTACTTTGCCGATTGTTACAAAATTGAGTATTTCTGTCAGCATGTTCGTGCATTTGGACTGTGTTTTCTCCAAAGCGTTACAGACTGTTCTTCACAAACTCGCCATCAAGCGCACATGGGAAAGTGAAAGCTACAGTGATGGACACGTTCAGGGGCTGCAACTTTTTCCACGGACAGTATGAGTGACCAGAGTGGTGTGGTTTACCACGTGATGACCCTCTTGTGTCACAAAACACAGTCAAGGGTGAAACTTTCAGGGAAGTGCCCTAGTGCCGCATCAGTGTACAGTGTGTTGATTCTGATATTATTGTATGTCTTTTGTGTGGATGAGCGAAAACGTTATGAGTGTCTTGTCATGCATACTATGACTATCTCTGTACAGCAGAGCACCTGCAGTTATTTGTGTTTCACTTAAGACGATGGCACTGAATAACCATATCTGTATCGAGTAGCTGTTTTCTGTGTTCCTGTGATTATGGACGCGCATATTGTACTCACTCTTCTAAAGGTACTAATGTGATACATTGTCTAACCGCACGCTGTTATTCCGTGTGGTCTCGAAGTCCTACGTCCTTCTCAACGCATGCCTTTACCCTCTTGTATTGTACAAAGCCCACACAATGAAAAGTTTTGTGCGTCGTCTCTCGTAGGGATATGTTTTTTCTGTGGGTGTTCAACCTTATCCATGACTGCATTTGTAATCAAGGCGCCCTGAATGTGTTTCCTTTGCAGGAATTCATTAGCTAAAATGTATTTGCCTTGTATGCTTTCTATTTTGTTGTTATTTTAATACGGTAGTGTAGGACCGCAAGTAAAGATGCACTGATATTAAGAAAACTTATTGCGCGGGATCGAGCATTTGAGCACGTAAAATACTTGAGTCTTACTTTCTTGACAGAACTGACGCAGATAGGAAAGGCCCCTGACCGATGCGTCCACTTCGACTGTGAATTTGGTTTTTATATGCGTCTGCGCAATGCTGATGCGAGGACAGTTATCTTCATGGCAATGAAGAAAATGAGAATTGTGTCATTTCCAGAAAGACCAGGGATACCCTACAAAAATATGTTTTCTCTTGCGCTGCGTTAAGAACTTCGAAGCAGTGATGCATGCATATACGTATGCAAATTGAAATAACCTGTAACTAACATCTGATACATGTAATTGAAATACACACACACACACACACACACACACACACACACACACACACACACACACACACGCTTACTCCTTTGCAAGTCGTCTCAAATGAATGAAAGTAGGAACTTCAAGCGCAAGTCTTTCAGGTGCTTGCTTAGCAAACTTCTCTTACGGTTACGGTGCTCCCAGGCTGTGGACAGCGGAACCTGTCTTTCGCTGCCATGAGTTTTGTGGCAAAAATGGCGTCACAGAAGCTCAGCTGTGTTAACTCACCAGTTGCTTCAATTATAGATACAGCAATTCACGTTTTTAGAGAAAAGCTGTACATGTTTTAAATACCACACCCGGCAGTGGCTTAAAAGGTTGTTCAGAGCGCATCTTGAATTTTGCCTTAATAGACAATATATAAAGAAATTGAAATACACATCTATTAGGCAGACGCATGAAAATGCCTGAAGGATAAGGAATGTTATGAACTGAGAAAGTAGTACCCTCTCGTTGTAATTAACTAGGCATTGCTCAGTGTACATGGGCTTGCCTGCATGAGGCACCTGTTAGCATGTGGTTAAGACGGTTCGTGTAGCTGGTCAAATTCGTGTTTGCCATGATTTCGGACTTTATCTGCACATTTGAAGAAAAGCAACAAGACTTCCCAGCAGACTATCAACACGTGCTGCAATATTTCATTGGCAGCTGCTTTATTGACATGATATTAAAAGACAGTTCGGTGCTTTAGATGGCACCAGCTACGCCGTCTCGTATGGCAAACAAAACGAAGCCACAAAATGCGCGAAATACACCAAGTATACTCACAGAGACTCAACACGAAATTTTCGGAAAAAAATAAAATCTGGGAAGCCTGAGAAGGTACTTAGATAAGAAGCAACAGGTGATAAACAAGCACAGTGGCATAAATTGTTAAGAGTTCTCGGAGTTTACCGAGACCACCTACAGATGTACAATGATTTTCAGTTGAGTAGACGAACGCACGTACAGTAACTACTTAACAATATATAACAAATATACTCGCGACATGACAGGAGCTGATGGCGCATGACAGGAGCATGACATGACAGGAGCTGCTCAGTTCAAAGCATTGGAGAATTAGGTTGGCCACATCTGTGGTTTCTTTAAACACCAATATTTACAAAAAAACTTGAGGGTAACCAACTTCATTATCTACACAGAGTGACCTCGACGAGATGAAAATAAGGTAATATTGAAGAGTCAGGATGCTTGCCTCGGTAGCTCGAAATATTTATTTCTGTCATATTAACGTGTGCCTCTGTGCCGTCAGTATAAGACTGATGATGATAAGAACTACAAGAGGCTGTCTCGTGAAGAGAGCTTGTGCCGCTCACAGTGAATGGGGATATTGCGCGTGAGCGCCTTTTATCATGGTGATGAAACGTCCTTGACACCTCCAACCTGGTACTGAGAGCACAGGGGCATATCGTATTCATCCATGAGCGAGAAATTTTTTCTGACCTCTTTCTTCAAGCAAAAGTCCTTTACACATTGTCAAAATGTACCGGCCTCAAACTTACGCTTCCCGATCGCTACTTCCTGGACGCATCAATAGAGTAGGCAAGTAGGAGCCAGACGATGCCAGTTCCTATAGCTATTACTCACATCTCATGAACATCGTTCAGCAGTAGTCGTAGACGCTTCCGAACGCCACGAACCTGCTTTCTGAAGTTGCCGCCCGCTTTTTCCCCTCAAGAATCCCCACTGTCTTCCTGTTCAGTAAGAGCCTCTTGACAAACTGTAACCCCGAAAAAAAAAAAGAGCGCGCTTAGCAAAGTGAGCAGTACCTAAGTAGCAAGACTGCCAAGGCTTTTCGCTCAAGAAATTTCAAAGCAGTCGGGCTATGTAAAGTTGGCATTGTCTTCGTAGAGTAACTTAGCTGTTTGTGCTCGTACGTTTCGTGTGGGTGTGAGAATGCATGTGTCAGCGGATGTGTGTTGCGCTATGTTTCGCCCCCTTCAACTAAATATGCTGCCTGCCCAAACGTTGCGAGTCACTGCTCAATTAACCAGATTTCTTCTGAAGAACATATCAAGAAAGGACAATGTATCGCCCATAGGTGGAGTGTTGGGTGTAGCTGTTTACGACATAGTTGCAGAGCAGCCACTATTATTTGCTTACACAGCAGGCGTGCTGCTAAAAAAATAAATGTATCGTCGATGTGGTAAAGTTAACTGCGCGCCGTTTTTGTGGGATAATTGCCATCTTTTCGTCTGATCAAGTTATAATAGAGAAATAACAAAACAGGAAGTCAAAATGTACCTCTTACTTCAATATAGATTTCAGGGGTGTGTATACTAACCAGGATTTTATAATTATAGATTTGCTATCAGGACACCTTACAAGATACAAAATTAGTGAACACAGGCATTGAACAACAAATTCTTGGAATTTTAACGGGAAATTAGACTTCGTAAAATTCTGTATGCAATCGAAAGCGTTGTGTAGTTCTGTTTTCCGAACTCTGCATGTGACGAGCCTGTGCGCTTCCTTTTTCCGGGGTAAATTATATTGTTTTTCTTCAGGGCCCAACTAACGCCAGGGCTTGCTTTCGCTTACCGGTATTGAAATAGATAGCTGGACGAGTTGGTTTCGATTAAATATTGTAAAATCAGAAAACCACAAGACTACGGTCGAAAATGATCGGACCCGAAAATGCGCATTTGGGCGTCTGCTTGTTTCAGTTATCTTGGGTCATTGCACTATTTAAGTGCATTCGCCGTTATTCACTGTGTCCCTTCAATACGCACTTTATTGCTTTGTATATATTATTCCATCTCGTAAGAACTACTCCACATTTCTTTTTATTTTCGCAATAAACGAACTGCTAAATGCGCGTTTCCCCGTGCTGCACGTGACACTTTATTCACGCACGATATGAGGGGTTTACACTGAACGACGGACAGAGTTGCCTCTTGTAGCATGTTGCCTCCTTCGGTAGAGTTCAGTGGTATGAACATGACATGCGAGAAGTCTGATATCTGCTAATATGGGGCATCTTGTTGCGATTGCTTAGGTTCTCTACTAAACGTTGAACGAGGTCGATTTGAGATGTCGACGGCAACAAGAACTTCTGAAGAACGTTTTGCCATAGATGGGTGCTTGCTGTCAGGCATAACTGGTGCAAAAAAGATGCACACGAAAACGCACACATGAAACAGACACTTGTCATGTGTTTTTGCTTATGTCCCTTTAGTGGCAGTTTTACTTGACAGAAAAGACACGATTGGCGACATTCCGTAATAAAAATCGACGATGGTTGCATTCTTCTTAGACCAGTGGTCATTACGTTTAGAATGGAACAAAGAAAAAGAAACATCAGCACTTCTCGGATCTTCATCGTTAAACTAATAAATAGATAGAATGATTACAGCATACAGGTTGCGCCACATGACTTGAGCCAAGAAATAAATATGAAAGGCGCGTTGAAAGCGAATTCAACCAAACGCATACCATTCGCAATAGCCTATAGTACCTCAGATAATTGTTTGTTTCCCCATAACGCACTAATTAATTAGATTTATTTACCAAACTTTTTGATTATTGCCTGAGGACCCCAAGTATGATACGCCGACTTGCAGAGCACCTTCAGAAACCACCGATCAAGTTGTTTTCTGTAGGATACGTCTCCCGTAGTCCTTTTGTCCAGGTCGCAAAAAAGGCCCGCGAAATATGAAAAAAGCCACGTGTCGGAGCGTTTGCGCAGTGGTATTGTGCTATTCTCAAGCGCGCGTTCGGTGAAGAAGGTTGGCTGCATCGTGACTGGCGACGAGGAAGCGGCAGGGTGTTCGTTCTAGTAGTAGTAGTGATTTTAAGATGAAAGGAAGAGAAAAGTGCAGTGCCGTAACTGTCTCTCAAGGGAGGGCACCTCAACAGCACTCCACGGGGTAAGGGGAGTGGGGAGAAAAAGACTAGAGAGAGAATGAAAGAGAGCGGAAAAAAAAAACAAGAAGGTTAAAGAAGAAGCAAAGCGGGGCTTACAGCCGCGCTCTCAGCTGAGTCTCGTCACAAAAGCCAAGGAGGGCAGCAAGCGCTCTCTTGGCGATGGAGGCGGGGGCTGCGGGAAATAGGAGATCACCCTCCGTGCTGCACGGTAGTCCGACTCGGCGATATGAAGCACAGAGCGCGGTGCGCTCAACGTCGAAGGATGGGCAACGCAGGAGAAGGTGTTCCAGTGTCTCATCCTCGCCGCATTCCGTACACGCGGGGCTGCCTGTTCCGTGAAGTCTGTGCAATCGGGCAGCCGTGCTGTAGCAGCCGACGCGCAGCCGCAGGAGAAAGGAGCGATCCCAGCGGGAGAGGCCGGCGCGGGGGAGGAGGCGAGGGGGCGTCCCCGCAGCAACACGTGAGTCAGGATGATGCGCGCGGAGGGTGCGCAGTATGGCCGTCTTGGCCACGTTGAAGCGAGTGACGGAGATGGCGAGGGAGAAGCGAGCCGCGAGAGCTTGCTTCGCAAGGGCGTCGGCTGCTTCGTTTCCGGGCAGGCCAATGTGCGCGGGGACCCACTGCAAAACCAAGTCGCAACCCTGATTTACGACGTGGCGCAGTTTCGATCCCACGCGCTGCACAAGTGGGACACCGGCATAGTCTTTCCGCAGCATGCACAGAGCCGCGCGCGAGTCACTCAGGATCGCAGCAGACGAGACACCGCACTGGTGAAGAAGGTCAGCCGCAAGGTCGATGGCCGCGAGTTCGGCGACTGTCGATGAGGCAGGGAAACGGAGACGGCACTGCCGGGACGCAGAAATCGTTTGTTCTCTCATCGGCAGCATTCGGCCAGCAGCATGCATTTTCGCCGTCATCCGACGGGAGCCGACCTCGTTCAACGAACGCACGCTTGAGAGAAGCACGATACCACTGCGCAAGCGCTCCGTCACACGGCTTTTTTGCATATTAACAAGACAGCGTTAAGGAGCTCGTGTCGCAGAAAAGCCGGTGTCGTCGGCGTCAGCGGCGTTAACCGTGAGCGATAAATCCCAGAAGGCACTTCATAAATAAAAAACATCTTGCAAGATGGGCTGGTGGGAATCGAACCAGTGTGTCCGGAGTGTGAGACGGAGACGCTACCACTCAGCCACGAGTTCTTTCCTTCAAAACGAGACAAAATCGCCTCTAGTGAATGCGGTGTTGCCTTAGAAACGTGCCGTAGAAAGTTATACTGCGGTACATATCGGTAATTATGACCATGTAACTTACAGAAGTCGCAGTTTCACGAGTAGCGAAGTACGTTTCCGCTACATTTCTTCTGCGCACTGCGCACACGCAGAGCCACCTTGTGGCAAACACAGAAGACCCCCTCCTCGTAATGTACGGCCCTGCCCCGACACGTGTCGCGCCACTCGCCCCATAATCGCGTCCGCCTTCATGGCGCGTCGGGGCCCGGCTATCTGTGCCGATCGCGACGTTTGGCTGGCGTAGCGCGTTTGAGTAGGCGGTGCGAACGGGGTGCGTTAACGTTATCGCGTTCCACTCTTGAAGGCGAAGCTTAAGCGTCCTCCAATTTTTTCGCGAGCTCCCTTTGCAACCAGGAAAGAAGGACTATGCGAGACGTATCATAAAGGAAACAACTCAATCGGTGGTTTCTGAAGGTGCTCAAAAAATGTGCGTATCATACTTGGGGTCCTCAGCCAATAAATAAAAAGTTGGGTAATTAACCTCAATAATGAGATATGGGGAAAAGGAAAAAGTTCTCTGAGTTACTATAGGCTATTGCGAGTAGTAGGCGTTCTGTTCAATTCGCTTCCGACGCGCCTTTGATTTTTAAATTCTTGGCTCAAGTTATGTGGGACAGCCTGTATATCTACAGTATATAAATAAGCTGGAAAGTGCAAGCAACAAATATGGGTATGTTTTCTTGTTGTAGGACGAGCTGTCTTCCATTGCCTCTCACACACACACACACACACAAAAAAAAACTTTTCACTCTTTCCAGTTGCATTTCATCTTCGATGAAATTGTGCGGTGTCTTAAGTGCGAAAGTCCAAATAACCCGCCCCATCCTCCCTTTCTTTTTCTTGCGTACATACTACTTCTTAAACAACACTCGAAGCATTATTAAAGAGCTATAAGGCTTACAGAGTTTCACTTGTTACTGTTGCTAGGAATAGCTGCCAGAGTATGACAGAGTGTTTACAAGTGTAAAAAAGAATGGAATATATTATGAATATATAGATGCCATTAAATGCAGCACTATTAAATTGTTTGCATGAATTCCGCTCTAACGTAGTCGTGAAAGCAGAGAAACGAAGCCGTGACCTTTCATTAAGAAACCTCGCGTCAGTCCTGTTGTTTTATTAAAGAAGTGAGGGGCTTTATATTGCAGGTGATCAGAGACTATATATAATATCATTGTTTGACTCCACGCTGTGTAAATGAGTGTACGTTAGTGCTTTGGTGCTTGACCCAGTGCTTACATGGCTTAGCTCCCCTCAACAGCGTATTAAACAACGTTAGAAACTATCGTGTAAATACTGAGATATGGTAACCTCCATCATTATTTTTATTTTTGTGAGACGCAACCACGGGCGACATCAAAATATATGGGTATATATATGAATTGTAAGTGTGGATTACTAATCGTATAATAGAGTTAATTGGAGCTCACTAAAGCCGAGAAATCTTTATTGTTACACAGTGTGCATTCCATGACTGTAACTTACTGTACCATACTTGAGGACATTAAGAATGTCTCCAAACATAACTATCTGATTTGCATGTGTGTACGTGATTACATACAGCATGAAGCTCCCAAGCTTCGTCTTCGTGTGTAGCATTTGACTTTGACTGTTGTCCTTCAAAACAACGTGGTGTGTACAAATGCTGAATCTGCGGGAAATATTATTATATATATCTTCGAAATATTCAGTCATGAATAAAGATTGTTCTGCCTGTTGAATTACAAAAGAGAGCCTCTGTTTTATTTCATTGTCAAATAAAAGAGAGCATAGCAAGGATGTCTCTCTGAATTGCCTTGAATTGAACATTTGAATGCACCCCTGCGAAATGTTTCTATATTTGCCTTCATGAGAGGATATATGGAAATTGTTATTAAACATGCAATTATTGCGACAAAGACCACTTTGCCGCGGGAGCAATGAAAGAAAGCACATTGATTAAGTCAGGCCGACACGCTTACGAATAAATTTTAATATTTATAGCATTCTAAGCACAAGAAATATAAGCGCCAACAGGAATTGAGGGCATTAAAGCGGCTTTCAACCGTGTCGCCCCCGGAGAGCTAGACTATTTGAAATTCCCGCGATGACGTAATCGGTGACGTATACCCCGATGTGCAGCCAATAACTGACGTGGGTCGAGTTAAAACGAAAATACAATACGCGCATCTAGGGTTCCGGGAGTCTAACCAAAATGGTCGCACGTTCGTGATAGCCTTGGTGCGGCCGCCAATACCAGTGCCAGCACTGATGAATGCAGTATTTTTAATCCGCCGCAACAGAGCCTACCGTTACACCTATGCCACGGAGCTTACGACCTTAACGGCCCACATCAGATCAAACGGTCACCTGTGCATTTTAGATCCTCCCCTGAAGCTTCCGCTACCTGAAAGACTATCTCGCTGCGATGTAGCATTGTTGTATCACCTGTTCCTCATTCGGATGGGTAAAATAGCTTCACACACAGCTGCGGATGTTTTTAGGTCGTGAAACATCTCTTCTGCATCTCTCCCCACTGTGACGGCCAGCGCCTTCTATTTCGCACCACGTTACATCACTTTGATTCAAGATCCTCCGTGGAGGAGTTACACTGACCGTCTCGAGCCCAGAAAGCGATGTGGCCATTCAGGCTCAACCACATGCATGTCATTTCCTATGGGGAGAGCGACAAGCGGCAGCGACGAGGGACAGGCTTGGACGTCGCGGAGGGCGATCTGTCCGCGTCGCTTTTCCCGTCGATGGCTATAACGTGCTTAGTATTCTTAGCGTACTTCCCCAACTTTGGCGAAATGCTGCAGCCTCATAGCCAGACCCGCAAACGTCACTTGCGCTCGCGTAACAAAAGGGCATGTGCGGGGTGACCCAGTATGTACAATATATTACACCTGCACGTTGCGGCAGCTACAACTTAAATCACGACTATTTATAAAACTGGTTAGGGAGCATCTCTGCAGTTAGGACATGGCACCTAAGAAGGCCTTATGAACTGCCGAGCGGCAGCAGAAATGATGCCAGAAGAAGATGCCAACGATTATAACAGGAGGCTTTATTGTCAATATATCGAGACCCACAAATACTTCGTTTCCTGAGGGGATGGTAGAGGTATTTGGGGCAATTAACCAATTGTTCATTAGGGAGCTTGCTGATTAAAAGAACTAAAATACGTACCACACTTCAGTGTCCACAGAGCCCTCATATGCGCAATTTCTGACAAACCGGAAGCAACAAAAATCTCATAAAGCCCTCTAGAGATGTTAAAGGTGGCTTCAGCAGTACCATGTCGGTACTTCGCTTTATGTTTGTTTGTTATTTTGACGCGAGCAAAATAGAAAGAATCATAAGCCTCGGCCTGCACTATATTGCTTCACGCGTGTGATATTTGATTGTACGAACGAGACGCGTGGGCGCCATCACCCGAGAAAAGAGGAGGAAGAACGAACTGGGCTCGCGCTGTGAATCTAACCGGTCAGCGCTGCAACCACGGTTGTAAAGATAACCTGTAAATAGTTGCTCGTCTTGCTGACTCGTCCTTCGCGTAACACTGTGGTGGAGGGTGCCATTCGTCGTCCTCGCCACGGAGCTCCGCCGCGGCCGCGCCGCCGTCGCGCTTTCCGCCATGGCTCCCGGTGACGACACCTCGTCTGCTTCAGTTCCTGCGACCCCGAAAACCCCGTACGTTACGGTTACAAATCCCTGCGATCCTGGCATATTCTCCGGTCAAGCTGATGTCGACGTTGAGGACTGGCTCAACCTGTATGAGCGTGTTAGCCAAAACAAACGCTGGGACCCGACCATTATGCTAGCCAATGTCCTATTCTACTTGGCCGGAACTCTTCGGACACACGAGGACCAGATCTCTAGCTGGGATGCTTTCAAGGAGAAGCTCGTCGACCTCTTTGGAAATACCACCGGTCGGCAGCTTGCTGTTAGAAAAAAGCTTGCTACCAGAGTTCAGTCTTCTACTGAATCGTATGTCTCGTACATACAAGAGGTGCTCGCTCTTTGCCGGAAAGTGGACGTTAAAATGGCCGAGGTTGACAAAGTCGGCCACGTACTTAAGGGGATCGCGGACGACGCGTTCAACTTGTTGGTCTTCAACAATGTGTCAACCATCGACATCATTGTCAAGGAATGCCGCCGCTTTGAGCTCGCCAAAAGCCTCCGCGTCATTTCACAGTTCTCCCGGCTCCCTAACACGGCTGCGAAGTCATCTTGCATCGACCTCACCGCTTCACCACCCTTAAATGAGCGCGTCACCCCTATTGTTCGCCGCGAGCTCGAGGCTGCAAGTTCTGCGCCGTTCCATCCACGCCCACTTGACCGCACCTTTGACCAACCAGCCCAAGCGATCTCTCTCATTCAGGCAGTTGTACGGCAAGAATTTGCCAACCTTGGTTTTCCTGCTGCTTGCTCCATCTCCGGACCTGACGCCAGAACGGTGCCGACACCTACGCCTCACAGCGATCGGTATTCCCCTCCCAGATACCGCAACCCTACCGAGTGGAGACCTCCGCACGACAAGCGCATTTGCTTCCATTTGTTCCGCATTGGCCACGTCGCTCGCCACTGCCGCACCTCCTGGACGTCGCCGTATTCGAGCTTCTTTTCCCAGTCTCCTCACCGATAAGCCGACCCGTGCCATTACTCGCCTCGCCGTATGCCTCTTACCTCAGGCGTATCCGTCGATGACAGTCATCGTGCTCGCTCACCGTCACCTCAGCGCCGTCGGTCCCCGTCGCCCCAGCCATGCCGCTATTCGTCACCGACCAATTATGAACCCTCCCGGGCGGAAAACCAGATGATGCAGCTTCTGGGGGTAGTGATGCATTATCTTCATCGTGTAGAAATCCTCCATTGACGCTCCCAACGAACCAGAACTTACTTAATGTTCACGTCGAGGGTGTCCCTTATACGGCGTTAATAAATATGGAGCCCAGGTGTCCATAGTGAGTCGTCACCTCCGTCGTCAACTAAGGATGGTTTGCGCGCCTCCTATAGTACTCGAGCCGTACGCGTGGCCGATGGTAGCACTCTTGACGTCACTGGAATGTACTTCCCGAATCAGTATCGTCGACCGCCACGTTCCTGTTCTTTGCAAAGTGCTGACAGATTGTCCCCTTGACCTATCTTCAGACTCGACTTTCTTACGGCGCATTCAGATTTGAGCGACTGTTCTGCCGGTACCCTTTGCCTCTAACTTCCTCTACTCGCGCATATTCGTGCTGAACTGCCCAACAACTTTAGTATGACCACCTTCGTCCGCCTGCCACCTATAGCCTTGACTTTCGTCGATTTGGTATAATCTTTTCCTGTTCCCGATGGTGATTACGTCGTCACACCTGATCCAGATGTCCTTTTAATGCGCAATGTCACTGTGCCCCACTCCGTCGTCACCGTCGCCGGTAACCGGACATGCCTCCCCGTCGTCAATTTTGGCCTGACAAAGGAAGTTCTACCCCAAGGCATATCGGTTGCAACGCTGCGTGCTTTAGGAGATGACCCCATCACGACGTTTTTAGTTGACGTCTGCTCAGGTTATGTACCATATCCACAGGATGCTATTTTTCCTTGACGCAACAATTCGTCCCATGATTGCTGCGGACCTATTGTCTGAACAAGCCGCAGCACTGTGCTGCCTGTTGGGTTCCTACCACGACATCTTCGACCTCAATAATCGCCAATTGGGCCAGACTTCAATTGTTAAGCATCACATAAATACTTTTGATGCCATTCCTATTCACCGCCGGCCATATTGAGTTTCTGCTTCAGAGCGTAAGGTTATTCAAGATGAAGTGAACAAGATGCTTTCCAATGGTATTGTTGAACCTTCGTCGAGCCCTTGGCGTCGCCCGTGCTACCTGTTGAAAAGAAAGATGGCACATGGCGTTTCTGCGTAGATTATCGTCATCTAAACCACATTACCAAGAAAGAGGTCTACCCCTTGCCTCGCATTGACGACGCCCTCGATTGCCTCCACGGGGCCAAATACTTTTCATCAATATGCCTTCGGTCTGGTTATTGGTAAATTTCTGTGGATGAAAAGGACCAAGAGAAGACCGCGTTCATCAGCCCTGATGGCCTATATCAAATCAAAGTTATGCCATTCAATCTATGCAACGCCCCAGCAACGTTCTAACGTATGATGGACTCTTTACTTCAAGGGTTCAAATGGTCAACATGCCTCTGCTACCTAGACGACGTTCTCGTATTTTCGCCTACATTTGAGACACACCTTGAGCGCTTATCAGCTGTTCTACAAGTCTTCCGCGATGCTGGGCTGCAACTAAATTCATCGATGTGTCACTTCAGTCGTCAGCGGATTACAGTGCTGGGCCACCTCGTCGACGGTTCCGATATTCAACCAGACCCGGAGAAAATTCGTGCTGTCACGTCTTTTGCTGTACCTCAGTCTGGCAAAGACGTCCGAAGTTTTGCAGGACTCTGCTAGTACTTCCGACGCTTCGTTAAAGACTTCACAGCGATTGCCCGACCGCTTACTCATCTTCTGATGAAGGACGTGTCGTTTACGTGCGGGGCCGCTCAAACTGCCGCATTTGCCCAGCTCACCAACATTCTCACCACGTCACCTATACCGGCCCACTTAGACCCGTCCTCTCCTACAAAGGTACGTACCGATGCCAGTGGTCACGGTATCGGAGCTGTTTTAGCCCGGCACCAACAGTGTCAAGATCGTGTTATCGCCTACGCTAGCCGCCTCCTCACAGCAGCGGAGCGCAACTATTCGATTACAGATCGTGAATGCCTGGCTCTCGTCTGGGCGGTTTCCAAATTCCGCCCGTACTTGTATGGCACGCACTTCCCTGTAATCACAGACCACCATGCGTTCTGCTGGCTTTCCTCACACAAGGATTCTACCGGCCGGCTTGGTTGCTGGGCTCTGCGGCTGCAAGAATATTACTATGCAGTAGCGTACAAGTTGGGCCGATTACATCAAGACGCAGACTGTTTCTCACGCTATCCAGTGGACGAACCACCCGCCGGCCCTGACCCCGATGCCGAAGCTTGCGCTTTCTCCGTTTCTCAGCTGCTACACATCGCCGACGAGCAACGCCGTGATGCCGGCTTGCGCGCCATCATTGATGGCTTGGAATCTTCATCTTGTGATTCGTCCCTTCACCTGTTTATTCTCCAGGAGGGTGTATTATATCGACCCCGACCATCCTGCCCTACTCATTGTCATTCCTAAGCACTTCCAGCTAGCTGTTCTCCAAGCACTTCATAATTTATTAACGGCAGGTCACCTTGGCATCTCACGCACCAACCACCGGATTCGCCAACGCTTCTTTTGGCCAGGCCTCGGCCACTCCATCCGGAAATACATTACGACGTGTGAGAAATGCCAGCGCCGAAAAACATCATCGACCCTCCCTGCCGGGTGCCATTAACAGCTCGACATTCCTTCGGAGCCCTTCTTTCGCGTTGCTTGGATTTACTTGGCCCTTTCCCTCTATCCACATCTGGCAACAAGTGGGTCGCTGTGGCGACAGATTACGCCACGCGCTATGCGATTACCAGAGCACTTCCAACAAGCTGTGCCACAGATGTCGCCGATTTTCTTTTACGCGACGTGATTTTGCAGCATGGCGCTCTGCACCAATTGCACACTGACCGTGGTCGGACATTTCTTTCTAAAGTCATTGCCAACATCCTGCAGTCCTGCTCAACAAAGCGCAAGCTGAATACATCTTACCATCCACAGACTAATGGTCTCACGGAGCGTCTGAATTGTACCCTAACAGACATGCTTGCAGAGTATGTCTCGTCCGACCATACTGATTGGGACCTTGCTCTACCCGATGTCACTTTTGCGTATAATTCTTCGCGTCACGACACTGCTGGTTATTCCCCGTTCTTTCTGTTGTTCGGCCGAGAACCTACATTGCCACTGGACGCATCCCTACCATCCGCCGCAGCATAGGCCAGCGAGTATGCGCTTGACGCCATCACCAGGGCAGCCCAAGCACGCGAAATTGCCTGCTTCCGCCTCCTGACCTCGCAACAGAAGCAACGGCGCTTGTACGATCGCCAACACAGAGCTGTCCACTTTTCGCCTGGATCTCTGGTACTCCTGTACTCCCCGCCTCGTGACCTTGGCCTGTCAGCAAAACTCCTGTCTCGGTACACAGGCCCATATCGAGTGCTGCGTGCCGTGACTCCAGTTACGTACGAAATCGCCCCAGTCAGTACCGGTGCCGCATCTGACCCGAATTCCACTGACGTCGTGCATGTCGCACGCCTCAAACCATATCATTTTCCTGCTATTACTGACATTTAGACGCACCGGGACGGTGCTTCAAACGCCGGGGATAATGATACATGCATATTGCGTGTATCTTGTGGCCGATGCACGCGGGCGCCCCGACGAAGACGACGAACGCTCTCTGGATCTCGAGCTGTCGGCTGATCTGGCTAGCGCTGCATTATACTTTATAAATACACTTTGTAACTAGTCTCCAGTGCTTATTCCTTTGTTCGCGTAACAATATTGATGTGGTGGCGTCGCCGCTTGTCTCTCATATTCGCGTTTTCTCTCTTTTTTTTCCTAGCCTACCGAGCGTCTTCTCTCGTTGAGTGGCTTGTTTGGTATTGCATAATGGCAATTTAGTAATGCGGCTGAAATCATTTTTTTTATCTTTATTGTCCCTTTGATATTCACTAGCAATGTTTTGTTTTGAGGTGAGGCTGCCTTCTTTGTTTGACCTAGTTTTGTGGCATTGGGGGCAAGCCAATGAAACTACATCGAAACCGAGCCTGCACAGTTCCTTGGAAATGCTTTAAAAGGACCCTAAAGAGAGCAATGATTATTATGGCGATAGCCATTACATGGACACTCCAGGCGTATTTCTGCCGTCGCCGTGAGGTTCCGTATGAGTGAACGCATGTGAGGGTGAGGCGGCGAATGCGGTTCAATCTCGCGTGCGCGAGTGAGGAACGTGGCCCGGATGCGTGCCCTCTCCTGTGGCGCACGAGGCAGGGGGGGAGAGGCTATAAAGGAGGGGCGTTCTTCTGCGACAGCTGCCACGGTGCCTCGATGTCCTCCTCGCCCTCCGCTCCGTACAGAGTGGAGACAACCGGGACGTCTACTACGGCGTTGGCCACGAGAATCGCTGACGCCGTAGTAGACGCCTTTGGCGGACGCCGTAGGAACGCGTCGCCGGCGGTCGTGTGCCTTGAAACTAGGTCCGCGACATAGGTAATGTGCGCGCCCGCGCAGGCCTCATCTTCAAAGCGATCTGCAATGTTTGCATAGTGCGCGTAGTGCCGCTAGCTTCGTATGCACTGTGCTTTTGACGTTTCGTACGCGCTCAAGCGACAGATGCACGGAGGTCAGTTGGCTCGCGGCAGCAGCCGCGAGCCAACTGATCTCCGTGCATCTCAGAGACAGTTTCAGAGACTCCAACATTTTCTCAGAGACAGTTTCAGAGACTCCAACATTTTCAGAGACAGTTTCCACTGTCAGCGATGTCTGTTGAGGTTTACCAGTGCGCGCGTGACACCGTGCTGGTTAAAACACGTTGACGGGCTAGTTGGTTTTAATCCATGGTAGAATGTGTAAGCGCGACTGAACAAGGACGTTGAAAGAAGCAAACACACAAAGACAGCGCTGCCTCCGTGTGTCTGTTTCTTTTTACGTCCTCATTGAGTCAAGCTTACGTATTCTATCATTGTTAATTTAGTTAGTAAGCAAATGCTTACGAATTTATACGGCCGATAAAGCCACTACCCTTACTACGTACAGCTAGCTACTAATTTGCTATCGCAATGGGTGCTTCGCCTTTCCGACGGAACCGCAAATATTTTTCTGTATCAGAAAATTCCCCTTTACGGTACTGCCCACACACCCCTCTTACTTCTATAAGAGGTTCGTTAAGCCACAAAACGAGCACGAAGGAAAGGAAAGTGCTGACGTCGTCTTGAAGTTCTTGCACCATTTCGACTTGACGTCACGGATTTTGACGGTTTAGTTAGTCGCTTATTGCTGAAAAGGAACCGCAAAGGATGCGAAAACTGAACATTGCAAGTTTTACCTATTACTAACTAATAACTTTTACTGATCGAACATGGCCGAAGTAAAAAAAAAAATGCTTGTGAATACGTGACGTCATACTGACGTAATTGTGCGGGGTTCAGGTGCGAAGTAAGGAAAACTGAACTTTGACTGTGATTTATTTTTATATTAAACTTATTATCGCGCAATTAACTGGAATTATGTTTTCAAAGAAAACTTTATCTCTCTAAACTGATTTAGTGTTTCTCTTTATTGTCACTTTATTTTGGAACATTGTATGTACGCCCCTATCAGGCGAAAAGCGTTGATGTATTAACGGCACTGAAACTTAAGAGCATTGCGCCAATCAGACGAGGGGCGAAGTGAAGCAAATATTACCGGTGCTCGAAACTTTCATACATTGACTTAAAGAAAATAACTGCACATATGTATTTACCCAGATCCACTGTGCAGGCGTTGGCGATACAACAGTTTATGCTGCGGGAAACCGAGGTAAGCCAATACTTTTGGAGAAGGCAAACAAAGAAAAAGAAAAACAGAAAATAGCGTCCGTTCGATATACAAAACTCTGGCCGAGTGCCTGAGCGCAGACACTGTAAGCCAAATATCACCGTTGGAATAGCTTTTACAATGTTACAAAGCAATCGTCACCTACGAGTTACACATTTGCCCAAATATAACCTGCACACCCGGAAGCGTGCTTCGTACACATTTCGTCTGAACATTACAGGATATATGCGGAAACTTTACGCATTTAAATTTCACGCAAGGTTTTATTTCGTGAGTTTTTGATACTCGGTCAGGCCGGCAACGCAGTTGACCTGAAGGAACGTTCGCGTTGTGTAGCGTTGGCTCGCCGCGTAGGAATCGTAAGTGCGGCCATCCGAGACGAGAAACGGGTTTACGACCTGGACTTGAAAACCAAACATGGCAACGAGAAAGGCCAGTGAGTACAAGAATGGAACGGGAGGGGAAGGGAACCCCGAATGACGCTGGCGATGCAGTTCAATGACATAGATTTTTTTAGGGAGACCAAAGATATGTCACCTAGAGCGCAATCTGGAAGCCTTTTATTGTGGGAAGTATTAAACACAAAGACAATCAAAGAACTGTGCTTTCCAATTGCAGCTGAAAGTTTTGCCAATAACTTTTGAAACTAATCGTGCCTCACGGCCCTTTCATTTACACACGACTGAAAACAACGTATATTATGGAGTTTTACGTCCCAAAAGCTTGATTCGTTTATGAGGAACGCCGTAGTGCCGGACTCCGGAATAATTTTGACTACCAGGGGTTCCTTAACTCGCACTAAAATCTAAATACTTGGGTGTTTTTCCAATTCGCCCCCGTCGAAATGCGGCCGCCGTGGCCGGGATTCGAACCCGCAATCTCGTGCTTAGCGGACCAACGCCAGAGTGACTGAGCAACGACGGCGGGTTTGCACACTACGGAAGCGTACAGTTGCGAGGTAATAATTCTGATCTTTCACGTCAAATTGCGGAGCCACCGCAAATATTTCCGCGTTATTGATATGCATTGCCTTCATTGCTCATGCTGGAAACTGCAGGATTACCTGACATAAGAGTTCTTATTTTCGCTGACGACCTCACATGTGTCTACTCCCCGGGACTTTGCGACACGATGTCAACAACGGCAGAATAGTGGTGAAATGCTCCCCGAATAGGTGAAGGCTACTTATCTCAACTATCATCGCCTAAATCTTCCTTCATACACGTTGACAACAAAAGGAGTAAGAAGTTCGGTTTGAGATAGCAACTTCCAACTCAGGATTGTCCGGCATGCAGTTCCTCAGGTTCAAGAGCCGCGAGTTCGCAGCGTCAAAGTAAGTCTTTGCCCAAAATGGTTAAAAAAAGTCCACAAAACCTAAGTTGGTGCTACATAACGTAAAACTATTACAATACGTTTTTATTCCAATCTCCTGACGTCAGATTTACGTTTCTGCCGACGGAAGCATAAGGTGACCCGCAGCGTTGATTAAGCAGGCGAATGAAATCTCTTCGTTCATAGAAGGCCACATTTGTTGGCTTTCAAAGCAAGTAGCACTGCCTACTTTGACAGGCTTTTCTTATCTGATTGGCTGACAAGTGGTGAGGAGCACGCAGAAGTGGAGAGGGTTTCTATGGGGCCAGGTTAACACAGTGAACGTAGATAACCAGATGAGCAGGGCAGTGCCCGCTTCGGCGCTTGGGCCACTTCTCCTTTTTTGGCCTTCGGTGGCTGGTAGAAAATGGCGCGCAACGAAAGGGTAAAAACACCGCTTAAACGGATGCTCAGTCAAGAAGAGTTCAAAAAATTATGGGGTTTTACGTGCCAAAACCACTTTCTGATTATGAGGCACGCCGTAGTGGAAGACTTCGGAAATTTCGACCACCTGGGGTTCTTTAACGTGCACCTAAATCTAAGTACACGGGTGTTTTCGCATTTCGCTCCCATCGAAATGTGGCCGCCGTGGCCGGGATTCGATCCCGCGCCCTCGTGCTCAGCAGCCCAACACCATAGCCACTGAGCAACCACGGCGGGTCCAAGAAGAGTTAGCAAAAAGATGCTGTATGCGTGCCGAGTGGGCTCGACAACGTTATACTGTCACAAACAGCTAGATTTTTATTATACGCAAATAAATCCATTCTCTCCGGCAGCTCTGACTATACTAAGTGCCCGAGAGATAGGCAGGCAGTCATCTTCTGTTTATTTAGAAACGGCTATCCTGGAAAAAAAAAAAATCATTTTTTTTCGGCATATTACTGCATCCCATGCGCATACGTCACTTTGACGTAGTTAGCTTTAGCGGTTATGTGACGTCGTGTTACAGACAGGCGAAGTGGGCGCAGCTCGAAAACTTTTGACCAATAGCGGAGGCCTGATGGCGAAAAAGGCGTGGAATCGAAAATGATTCTCCTTCATCTTTCATTCGATATAATGATGCCTTATCAGCGTGTCACGTCATATCAGATGAGTAGTTCTCGCTGTTTTCCTGATGTCGTGGCAGACAAACGAAGTTGGGGTCGCTCAAAGTTTGTTTGACCAATCGTGGAGGCCTGTTGGCAGAAATTGAATATAAATGCTTGGTACAGTTTTACGTTATAGCACTCGTGTTCACCTGGTTCACATAGTTGCACCAAATAGTGTCGGGGCTAGCGCTAGTGTAGTTCAGTGTCTCTTGTGCTCTCTCCAGCAATCGCACATTATAAATAAAGCGCATTTCCCACGACTGACATTTCAACAGTGGGACAAAGTTTCAGTTAATATAAGAAGCACCTTGAGAGCAATTACGGCTTTCCCTCGTCTAACCCCACACCTACACTACAAGAGCCCGCAGATGATCTGGTTAGTCAACGATAGCTAGCAAAAGAAAGCTTATTACCTCACAGTCCGGTAAATGCTGTGCTTTGTTCGTATTTCATACGGAGCTTCACCCTGAGCTCAGCCGTGTAATGACCTGTCATTGTAATAAACGAGAAGAAAGGGCCTTAACCGAGGGGTCCGATTTTTATTAGTCATATGATAAGAAGCCAACAAACACTTACGCCAAAAACAACATAGGGGCAATTACTTGTGCTTTATCGTTTCTTTTTTTTTTCTTTATCGCTTCTTTATCGTTACTTCATTATTTATCGCTTCTTTATCGTTACTTTATTATTTATTGTTTTCTTGTTTCATTTATTACGCACAAGTAATTTCCCCTATGTTGTCCTTGGTGTCAGTGTTTATTGGCTTCTTATGGCCTGTCACTGTGGCACTTCCATACAATCACCCCTAGAAAGGCAATAAGACCACTAGCACGCCCTGCGGACGTGTTCAAATGGTTTCAGCATTCGAGATGGCCGTTCCTACAAGGAGACAACGTGGTGTATGCGAACACGGTGGTTAGCCCAAGAGGAGAACAAACAGCTTTCTTAAATCCAACGCAGCCTAAAATTCAAGACGGCCTTTCTGCCCGCCGATAACCCCATTCTACAAGTGCATTCTTATGTGAGCTGCAGGCTACAGACGACGGGATCTGAGCCCTGGTCAACTTTTTTAACGTCAACGAAGCACGCATCTATCCTGGCTGCCTGATCAGAGTTATGTACTCTAACAAGTAACCAAAATACAGAGCGTCTATGAACAGATCCATAGGTTAGAAACAGCATATAGTTAGATTTAAACGTCATAATTAGTTTTACCGTGTTACCATCCTATTCCACAGAGTGAATGCACATGATCAGGGCTACAACATCGAGCTTATGGACCTCATTGCTCCCGCTTTTTCGCCACCTGACATCCCTCTTATTTCACTTTCCTCTGAACCCCTGCGCCCTCATTGCCCAACAATATCTCTTGGGAATGGACGAATGTGCCTTTTTTCCACCTTATGTTTGCTCCGTAATCTCCGGGGGACTTCGGGCAATTTCTCTCAGACGACTTCGAGCCAAGGAGGCCGTTACACTAGCCTTCATTTTGACTTGAAGTATACCATTTAAAGGGCATGTCAACTGTCTGAAGGGCTGCACTCTGGCGTCTGCTGCGGCTGCCCGTCATCTACTTCGCACATGCCTTGCGGAGAATACAGATGGTAAAAATGTAGTCAGGGACGTTAAGAATGGACTTATGTGCTAATTATGAGCGATGATTCCAGGACAATGTATTTCACTAGCGGTTCTTGCGACATCTACATAAAACAGGCCTCTATTTTCACTCAGAAGCTCTGTTCAATATCTCACGCATATGTAGAAATTGATTACAAGTTTCTTTGCTGTTTACTAAAACGTTATCGCTTCTACACTTGTAGCTCAACAGTTGTAGCTCAATGATAAAGAATGAACGAGTTAGTAGATATATTACCGTATGATTAATGCCCTGGCTACGAGTGCATAAACAGCAAACTTCTTAAAAGTACGGCCTTCTTTAGTTCCATGATGCGAACAAAAATCTTTTAACGATCTCTGAACACAGCCAAGCTTTCAAAAGAATGAAAAACATTGGCAAGGTGGTTGTAATCACTAAATCCAGCCATACGAATTCGCCTAACTATAACAGACCGATTTCCCTTACAAGTAATTGTTGCAAATTGTTGGAACATGTGATATTCACAAATCTTGTGAGTGTTTTAGAATCAGGCCCTATTTCACAAAAGGCACAGTAGTATTTTCAAAAAACGCATTCCTGCAAAACTGAACTGTTATCTTTCACTCTTTACTTACGTCGCTTCCTAAATCGGTCAAACCACGTCAACTGTATTTTTTCTGGTTACTAAAGTAGTTGAAAAGGCTTGCAATAATTTACATTTTTTTAAACTAAGCTTGCTAAATACCAACCCGAAACTCTTGAAATCGATTGAACATTTTTTTACGAATTGCTTCGATTTCGTTACCGCTAACGGTCATGACTCACTCACTGAAGTTCAATCGGGTGTACATCAAGGTTTTGTGCTGGATACATTTTTATTTCTTATGTATAATCATGATTTTTACTGCTACAATAGCCTCTCACATGCTTTATTCCTCGAGAATTGTGTTATTGTCCGAGAAATTGTTCATGGTGACGATACCGAAATACTTCAACCTGATTTTAGTAACAGTTAGTTGGTGCGGGAACTGGCTAATGGAACTAAATAATAAATAATGCCAAGTAATGCATAAATTTCAAACTAATGCTAATCCTTGTATTTGCTTTCTTAACAATGTACTTTTACATCAGTGTCATTTAAATATCTGGGTGTGCACATTGCAAACAATTTATTTTGACCTCTCATATAGAATAAAATATTATCAGTGCTGATCGTATCTTCAGGTATTTATGGCGTAACTCCTTAGAACACCACTCAAATTTAAAGTTACTACATTACAAGACGCTAATACGCTCTACAGTTCCATATGCGTCTGCAACGTAGGATCCTAGTTTCATTAACCCAATCTCGTCCACCTAACTTTCCATCAAAATGTTGCCCCTCCCACCCCTTTCTTTCTTTCACAAAATGTTTCATCACACCAGACTTCACGATGACCTCTACGGCGAATGCTGTACATTTCAAACCGTGTCGATCAGCGAAATACGGTTGGCATTGAATCATGTTGCACGAAGCCTTTCTTGTATTCTTTCGTGCCCCGTCCTTCACAGGAGTGAAACCACCTCCCCCCAAGTTTAGTAGCTATCACAACAAACAAACTTTTTTTTAACTTTAACTAACATCGTGTAATCAGAAGTATAAGCTATTTCCACAAGTCACTGTACTATAGTCTTTTTCTAAATGTTATGCATTGTAAACAGTCTCCTCTATAACGCCATATGGGCTGACGGTATGTTAAAAAAATAAATAAATGCGAGCTCTGGTCTCTTTTTTCCCTTAACTTTTTTAACTAAGACGGATGCTTCTCCTCGCAACTTCTCTTCTTTGTAGCCGGCTTTCAATTCACCATCGAATCTTTTTATTCATTGATTATTTTACAAACTTCTTTGCTCTCTGTTGCCGACTTAGTTACTTCTTACCTCTGGTAATGGGTGGGGGGCTTGTGTGAACTCAGCAAGACGGCAACAGCCACAGCGTACGGCTAAGTGCGACATATCTTCACCGACACCGATGGTATCCCAACGACGGCGTGCGGGCAATGCCATGACCGCAATGGGACGGCAACCCTCTAATGTCGACGATTGAATAATCACAATGGAACCACGACGGCCTGACAACCACAACATGAAGGCAACAGACTGACGACAGCTACATTACGATGACGGCATTGCTCCGACAGCATACATACGAAGACGTCATGACTACAGCATGCCAATGGCGTGAAGATGACGTAATAGTCATGATGACATGGCGACTACGAAGTGCTAACGATGGCATGCGACCAAGAAATGACCATGAAAGAACGGCGTGAAACGACGACGATTTTTTTACCACGATGTAGTGACGAGGGCTTAACGACGACGATGAAATCGGGACTGCCTGATAACCACAGTACGACAAAGACGGAATGACGACAGCTGATTACCACGGTCGGCTGACTGCGCGACGACGTGAAGACGACAAAATAATCGTGATGGTATGACGACGATGAAGTGACGAATACAGCGTCTGACAAACGAATGGCAACAAGGAAACGACCACCATGGAGGGCCGATGGCAGAGTGGCAATGACGGAGCAATGACGGCGGCATTGCAACGGTGGTATGTCGACAATAACGGAATGAAGACCGCGAGAACGAAGGCGAAGAATGCACGGCATAGGCATTACGGCGATGACGTGACGATGAAAGTGTGTTTTGTTGGAGTTCACGTTTGCACTTGCGTGAATGATCTGTCGCCCCGAGCTGCCTCGCTTTGCGCTATATCCCGTACTGATCGGCACGATAAGTGGAATGGCACTTCTGCTAGGGAGGAGAAAGTACTCAGCATATGTCAGTGGCCTAAGTTGTTGTATGATAGCCAAGCTAGTAGTAGGCACAACCTCAAATGGGGAGCGGGGGGAGAGGCAATGAAACATTCGTTTTAGAAACATTAGTGCAAGTTCATATAAACGTTCAGGATCCTGTGATTCACTTGATTTTATTAGGCTAATTTGATAATTCGAATGCATCGGTTACCCTGATACTTCTCTCCCTTAGCAAAACTCTAAGCTCACATTTGTTTCACTTAGATGAAGGAAAAAGCTGGCTTTCTTTAGGGAGCTATCGTTTATAAAGTTTCAAGATGAGGGGAACTATTTTTATAAGTAACACTTTCAGCCTTTGTGCTTCACTATTACCGAGCGCATAATGCCAGGCAACATCATTTTATGCAATGTATATCAGATGTACTTGAATCGCAACGACGCCTGCATGGCGGTCTCTTGTGCGTATACCTGCCCACAAACATTTCGAAGTTCAGTGATTTGTATAAGATTAACCGACCGTGGATCGTACCTGTCCATCCCACATCGAAAACGTTGAAAACATAGTACCTACACATACCTTTCCCATATCACTGTAGGCAACGAGCTCCTGTATAACGTTTCTTTTTTTTTTTTGGTCTGGAGGTCTGGAGCAACAATTTTGATAGGACTCATTCGAAAGTGTTTTATTTCAAGAGCTTCGGCGATGAGACAATAAAGATTCGGTGGAAACAAACATTCTTTAAGATATTACTATGTTGGGTAGGACACAGATGATATGCACCGATCTCCGACAAAAAAAAAGTAACATAGTGTTTATTAATTTTTTCCAGTGTGACCTGAGTAGCGACCATAAAGAGTTACTGCGTACCTTAGCACAGTGGAAGCCCAGAGCATATGTACTTCATCTTTGCGAACCGAGAAGGGCAAATGATACATAAAATTTTGCCTTGCGAAAGATACTCCAGTATAAGAACGCGACTCATGTGTCAAGCTTTTTGCTTCGTTCAGCAGTTGTGTTGAGCTCATGATATAGTGCGAGTACAAAACGAAGCGTGCCGTGCACACAACCACTTGGCAATCATTGTGCTACAACCAAATCGACTACTACTTCCGCAGCCCTCCTTATACTTGCTTTATACCCTTCTCTGTGGTTATTTATCAGCTCATGCAACCAAGTCGATGGACTAGTGCTCTTGTTTCTGCAATAACAGCCAGAGCAAATGCTTAACGTCCGTCTTCCAGGCATGGCAAAAAAAAAAAAAAGAAATTGTCCATCTTGCCCACCCCTATATCAACTTTTTAACACAGGATTTTTATCACCTTGCAGAAACACTTTTGGAATTCACCGTGTTCACGCACCGCTTCTGTGCTTGCTGCCTTTGATATCAGTATGGAGACTACACTCTGAACTGAGATATGGTGAGCGTTTTGCACGCAGGTAAGTGCTACGCTTTGTGGCGGTTTAATAAAGCGTCCTCCACCCCAAGCATTTCCCTCTTCGACGCAACCGCGTTCATGGCCAGCAGTCTTCTCAAACGTCACTATCTCGGACTGACACGCGCTGCTGTGATTAATAACGGAGAGGCTCTCACACGCTCAGCCGACCAGGAAACTGCTTCACGCGGTCCCGAGAGGCGAGCCTGAGGCGGAGATTATACCTGCTGCGCCAAACACGTCGCGGGGAGGACAAAAAAAAGGACGCGGTGGAAAAAGAGCACGTACGTTCGCGGCTGGCGACAAGAAAAAGAACACGGCACGCGAAGGAAGCAAGGACGCCGAAGGAAGAAGCGATAAGAGTCACGTCCTCCCACGCACTCGAGGTAAGAAAAGCATCGTGGCGACTCCGCCAGGATATGGCGGCATCGCCGGACACTCCACATCCGCATGATTAAGGACTGGAGATACGAGCGTGACGTCTTTCGAAAAACGGGTGATGTGATGCCTGTATAGCGTGAACCATATCGAGGCCTCCCGTCTATCCCCTTCTGCTGGGAGGGAAAAAAAGAAGAGAGAACGGTTGCAGAAGGGGGGCGCTGATTACGCCAAACCACAACAATAAGAAGAAAAAGGAAACTAAATTGTGCCAACACTGTTAAATCGGCCCCAACTTCCTCCCTCCATACTACGTTTATTTGCGTATATATTGGTATGAGTCAATACTCGGAAAGGACATTGCGGCAAAAATATACTGGAGCTTGGGCATGGCATCTAGGGAAATATAGATATATGATACCATGCCCAAGCACAGCAACGATGACGGCCATATACCGATTATTTCTAGGAAAAAGAAATCTAACAAGTAAATTATCGCTGCAAAGACACTTCACCGCATCAGTGCACTATACAAGATCACTTCAATGGCTTGGATATCGAGATATTTCAAGCTTGAAGTCGCGCCGTAACAGACGTCGCCGCCAATGAACAATTTTTTTTACTGTGCGACAGGCATGGCTCTTCAAGATAGGTCTATAAAGAGAAACAGGTGTTATTATAAATAGAAATAATAGTAGAGGTGTGTAATCGACCTTCACATCCTTCTGTATTGACAACGTTAGCAAGTTCCTGTCATTACGCTGTACGTTACGGAGCGTTGTTTCTGAAAGCGCAAATGGCCGATTTATGAGCAAACAAGAATTTATTAGCATACTAAGAACGCAATAATGAGTGCAACCACCATGCCAAGGGATGTCGGCATCGCGATCTTCCCAAGACGTGGTGGGGCCACATGGCTGACAGTTCCATGTTTGTGATAACATGAACTCGAGGTGAGCTAGTGCGCCTAATTCCTTAAGCACATTCCCCTTTCCGGAGTGCCAACTAAACAAGGTCTCTAAACGCATGCCCTGAGGATCCCCAATTCTGACGCAGCGGATCTTGTCCCCCGTTTTCCCGCTTACTGCTTCGCGCAGCGCTTTTGGCGGCAATCGTTTGCCTTTTGATTCTACAAACTGCGCCACAGCTTATTTTTCTATCCCGCGCAAATAGATCAAACGCAGCACAAGCACACCAACGCACGTTAACTTTCTTTGTGCTTTCCTAAGCAAGACGTGCCGCGGAGGCTGTGTCCGCGACCAGACAGTAACGAGAAACTGGACAGCAGCAAGGAAAGTCATTCGTGGTTGCCTCGACAGTAAAAGTCACGCGATATTTATTTCCTTTCTGTTCCCTTAGAGATGGAGGGAGGTGGGGTAGGCTTGGCCATCGAAATAGTACTTACGCGGACGAAAGAGATGCGGGCGTCTTGAGACATATAACTTCGACGATAACGTGACACCATAACGAAACCTGGATACGTACAGAAAGCTGCAAGCGAGCATAGTTTGAGAGGTTTTTACCGTATTCGGCTGTCCGTCTGCAGAGGCTGCAGGAAAATAACTGAAAACAGAGGAAAGGAAAAAATTTTTTTAGAAGCTCGACTGACCAGGTTCCGAAGCCCTAGGGCAACCTGTGCGTGCTGGCCGGCCGAAACACCAACTTCTTGCCCTGCGGAATGAGTTGCTTGAAACTATCGCAGCAGGCGAACTTGACTATACGTAATAGCGACAAAAAAGGTGGCGGTAGGAAAAAATTATCTTGTCTTTCTTAAGAATACAAGTACAGAATGGTCGACGAATGACATGGCTCGATCGTAAATTTTGGGAACTGTCTGAGCTAGAAAGCTGAGAAACAAAAGCTTTGACGAATAGACCACTTTCAGGGAGCAGATCTTTCTCGGGCACATTTCAGTAGGGGTGACCGCAGTTCTATAATTATCAGGAAGCAACGCTGGAAAAGCCTATCGGAAGGTTGGCAGCAAAAGGTAGCGGAGTGTTGTCAAGAGGAAGCAACATGCTCGTTGTTATCATGGCTTTAAAAAAATAAAGATAGAGACGCGAGAACTAAGAAATGTCGTGGCGCTAGAAGTTATACAGAAGGATTCCAGTTCGAGAAAGCCACACAAAGTTTAAATAGTTTCAAATAGTAGACGCCTTTTGCCTAAATACTCCTTTAAAACTTGAGACAATCAGGGAATGGTGTGATTTCTCTATCCACTTTTACTTTTAATAAAGGTAACAAGTTGACAAGCTGTGCGAGTTGGTTGATATTGATATTTCGTGCAGCCAAGAAAGGGCGTATCGGAAGTAGTTGCATAGGCTGAACGAACTGATCAGAAATAGGGAAAATGTTATTTAGACGAGCGAAAGAGTAAGGGCAAAAAGCCAACCTGCTCGCGCGAGCACTGAAAGAAATAAATTTTCAAGTAGCTATGTCTTCCCTGGCAAGAATAATTAAAGGGCAACTAAGCTTTTAAAACGATACGTTCTGTGATTGAGACGCAGAATATAGTTTGAATGAAATTCGGGGCGCGTAGCGAACACCACAATACCAAATTCGAAGGCGAACCTCGCACACACTTGTCTGCTCGTTCTAAGACACGGGTCTCCAAGGTTCTCCTCGAGCACACATGTTTACAGGAAATAGGGATTACAAGGCATGTATAGAAGATCTGTTCCATATTTGAAAAAAAAGAAATTAACCATGATAACTTCGTGCCGGTAGTCTCTACGATCTTTGGAGTGTGAGCGAATTATTTACTTTTAATGCTATAGTATGAGTGTATGAGATCACAGAATGAATTTTTGTGCGGTGTCTTCTTCATACTTTCGAATAGTTTTCAATTGTTATTCAGCACTTGTACTTAAAATTTCTGTCTTGTATTTACATGCCACCTAGCATTATAATGATTATTATTTCTGAATAAAGCCTGAATCATGAATGGGAATGCTATACGAATAATATGCCTAAAAAAATCCCGCACATTTAACTTTCTTTTTTGTCTCTCTCTTTAGGTAAATTCAACCAGTAAGTCGGACTTCATGGCTGCTCTGTTCAGGGGAAGACATGTCAGAACGTGCGGCGGAAGCCACAAAGGAAGAAATTCAGGCGGTTGACACCAAGAATATTATTTTTCTTCGGATTTATGTATACAGTCTTCATTTATAATTTTAATTCTGACCTCCTTCAGCACGTGATATCAACCATTACTCCAATCATTTCCTGCCTGAAAGCCAATGTCCTTTGTAACAGTCACTTACCCCAGCACGTGCGATCATCAAACCTGCAATGATTGCACTTCTGTTGTTTTTATACCAGCCTTCATTTTTTAATTCGAAATTTGTACTTTATCCCTTGCACGGCGGAAAAGACCACCATACGTGTGCGTGGGCCTCCTGGGAATGACGTCTGCCACTCTCTCCCAGATAGGTGTGCCTTCGTCGAATCGCCAAACACGGCACGAGAATTCGTCAGCCCCGGTCGTTCTGGAAGTACTGGAAACCACGGCAATCGAGGGAAGCGCGTCCCATGAAGAACACGCCACCGGAAACGACATGAGGGAATGAACTAAGACCCATGGAGATGCGCAATGGCAAAGGGAGATGCGAACATGTTCGCAGCGGAATGTGGCCGAGTTAGCAGCCTCCACATGTACGTGGCACAATAGAGAGCACGATCCAATTCCCCGGTGAACGATTCGCCTACGATCGCGAAACGCGGCCAATTGGACGCCGACTCTTTCGCCCACGTTGTTCCGCAGTTTCTAGTTGCTTCCTACGGCGGCTTGCTTTCGCTGCAGTTTATGTGGATCTTGGTTAGCCTGTGGGGGCGCGGCTTACGTGCATTGTGATCGCGCACACCGCATGAAGCTGACGCGCTGTGTAAAAGTAAACACAAGCGAATCGCGTTTTCTTTCTTTCTTTCTTTCTTTCTTTCTTTCGTTTTATCCACAAGATTACAACCGGGAGCACAACGTCGCTTTGAGGTCAAAATATCCTGTGGTATCCGGGTGCTACCAAACATACGCGAAAACCTTTCTCTGAAAGGAAGGCTATTCAGATACGAATTAACAAAATGCATGACATTTCATGAAACCTGGGGCTGAATTCACTAATCTGCGCTGTTTGTAGGCAATTTCTTAGCCATAGAAGTTCTTACGCTAAATGTCCAACCAAAGTGGCAGCGCATTTAGCTTACGGCGTCGTATGAGAACGAGGAGGAAGCACAGCTAAGATTAAACGAAAAAAAAAATGAAAGAAGCGCGGTAATTTGATGGCATAATCCCGCATAATTCATCTGTGGTTGAGGGTATATTCTTAGGCCCAAATCAGTGCAGGCCGCATCTCAACAGCTTCCTTTTCCAGGCGTCTGTAGCAGTGCCGACAGGCGCAACCAGGCTCGCCCTTTCACAGCCCCGCCGTCAAAAGAATGGCAGTTGGAAGTGTCGCGCATTTTTTTTTAAACATTTCTGCGAGGCACGTCACTGATGAACACATGGTGCCATATTTTGCACAGAAAAAGACGCTCACGAGGAGGAATTGCCGGCCAGATCTGTCAGGCTAACACCGCCTGCAACAACAACATCGCCACCACACTACCACCACCACGACCACCACCACCCTATTACACGGCCTCAAAATGCCTCTGCTTTGATACTAATTACAGAAATAAAAAAGCGGCATGATATATAGCTTATATGGCCTCAGGCCCAGACATTCAGTACCCGCACGTCCATATGGATGATAAGTGATCGCCCTGTTCACAGTTGTAGGTGCAGCACGAATGCCGCGCATAGGCTCTATCAGCTCTCTCGGCAGCCGGTACCGTCTAAGGGGCTGTTCGACGATGGCGTCGGGCACCAACCAACGACTCAACGCATGCTACTTTCATATAATATCCCTGTTGATGGCATGGAGAGCTATGGAAGCAGCCCTAAAAGAAAGATGCAGAAAGAAGCCGTGGCTACCAGCACACCAAAATTATCATAGAAAACTACGTTACAACCGCATCTGCAACATTCGCTTCCTATCACACTTTCACATCGCATCAGCGTTAGTAGCTTCTTCTTGGATTCTCCTCAGCTCACAAAACACAATGATGCCTCGCATCATGCCAAGAGTTTGCTTTGCTGGTTCAGCCGGCCTCATTACGACAGAGGGTAAATGCACAAGGGAGCGTATGCACTTCAAATTTGGAGACTTGCAATTAATGATAGGTTGATCACGACAGAGCCTGAAGCCCCTAATTACGCTGTCGGTCATAGCCCAAATTGTCCCTCATAGAAGTCAAGGCTAATCAGTCAACATCAATGTAATGATCAGCGCCAATATTTGTATAAATTTACCAGCCTCGAAAGAACACACTTTAAGTGCGCGTCAGAATACTACACAGCACCGTACACAAATAACATAACAGCTCAACATTATAGATGGTTTCGGATCAAATCGGTTCAAGCCATTGATCTTGCAACACTAGCGCACTTTAGTCGGTGCCGCCACAGCACATATAAATTACGAGGACAAGGTGGGGGTGGTTGCATCCAAGAGGCGACAGACCCCGTCCTGTTAACATGCAAATGTTGCCTCGCAGCACGAAGTGAGCTGTTGCCAAAGAGCAACAGTGCGTTAAAATTCCGGGCGATATTTGTATGTTTAAAAGGTTATCAGAATATTTTTATGTTAAATGCAGGACGAAGCATTCCCCCAGAACTCTGTAGTTAACCCTGACCTGCGCTAGCTGACTCAAAGTTCTGCCTGCAAATTTCCCGATTGCATCACCCAACCACACTTTCCGCCGCCCTAAACAGCGTTTCCTTTACCCTAGCACCCACTATGTATTTCTAATTGACCACCGGTTGACTGCGCTATGAAATATGCGCCCAGCCAAGCAGCTATCTTTTTCTGTTAATTTCAACTATACCACTCCTCCAGTTTGCTCTCTGATCCACACCGCTCTCTTCCTCTAAAGGGAGGTACCCTAACGCCGGTTCCTCAGGACCATTAATAAAGTTCTTTGTCTGTCTGTCTCTTCCTCTCACTTAGCACTAGGCTGAATCACTTTAGTTCCATTGCTTGTTTGAGCGGTCTTGAAGTTAATATCAACCTTCAGTGTTCACCTCAAAGTGCCTGCCACATATTATGGTACTGGAAGGATGGAATGACTGTAAGCTTTTCATTTCAACGACAGCAGTGAGCTCCCGGTCATGATTTGGTAATGCCAGCCGCGCGTGCTCAGACCCATTTTCGATCTTCTGTAAATTTGCTTCTGATGATCAAGGTTCCCTGCGAGTAATTGACCTAAATAAACTTACTCTTGCACAAATTCTAGAGCCTGACTGCCACTCATGAATTCTTGTTCGCTTGACAGGTTATTCAACATCGTCTTCTACATGTTAACTATCAACCTACTCTTACACTTTCTCGGTTAAGGACCTCAGTCAATAGTTGCAATGTGTCCCCAGCGTTGCTGAACCGCACTATGTCATCGGCGGGCTGAAGGTTGTTGAGACAGATATGAGCCGCTGATCGTCACGCCTAATCCTCCCCTGTCTAACGACTTGAATACTTCTGTGAATGCAGTGAATATCATTGGAGAGACTGTGTCTCCATGCCCGACCACTTTATCGATAAGTATATGTCCACTTTTCTTGGGGATAACTATTATTGAGGCAGAGTCGAGGCCTCACGAGTTGCGGGTAGGTGTGCTGTACGTGAACGTAAATATGGAAGTTACATATAAATGAAAGAATGTTTGAGTTATCAGCCATGACCTTGATGCGCAGTTATTTTGCCCTGGTCTGTTCCCCAGTGCAGGGTAGTAAACTTGAATCTTATCCGGTTAACACGCCTGCCTTGCCGATCACGCGTATATATATATATATATATATATATATATATATATATGCGACATGCACCTTGCTGATACATGCACTTTGCAAATGCTTGTCTTGCTGATACGACGCGTTTTGTGATCGCGCTAAGCGTCGTGCACGCTTCACATTGTTCACCTCGCAATACCAGGCCACTGTGGCCGGCGTTTAGACGTCGTCATGTTGACCTGACTACTGCGCAGCAGGCGCGGAGTCAGGTCAAAATTTTTCGCTTGATTCAGAAGTGCCTAAGAAGGCTTTCTTAAGTCAGAGGAGGAAAATTGAGAAAGAACATCGCACAAAGCGACTAAAAGACGTGAGTGACGTCATTTCGCTCAGGTCTGACGTTAGTCTGGGATTTAGAATAAGCATCTCCGGCAAAACATAAGATGACAGTGGCTGTCGTCCGCTGTCGCTTTCATTTGCCGTCTTGTCTTGCCATGGCCTGTCGCCTGTTACAGGCTTTGGGCATGCAAAACAAAAAAACGTTGTGGCGTCTCTATGAGGGTTGTGCGGCGCGCTTTCTTACCAAGAACGAAGTGTTTCCAATGATACGCGTCAGTGTATGTGTGTGTGCGTGTACGTGTGTGTGCGTACGTGCGTGTGCGTGTGTGTATACTCATGCGACAGTTATTCGCTCCGTTCGTGAGGTGTATTTTATTTCTCAGCATCACTCTTGTTTTAGCAGTCCACATGACTTTCGAGTGAATGGTGGTACGAGATTTTAGTCGCGATTTCCTTTATGTATTTATCAATGTATGAACCTCTCGCATCATATAACAGACAGGATTGCCGTCTTTCATACACATGCATTCGCTCAGACCATAGACCGTAGGATGAGCAATATCGCGGGCACAGACACTACATAGCTTTGACTTAGTCCTGAATTGAAACTATGAGCAATATAATTGAAGGCTGAAGCTAACAGCAGAGAAGACAACAGCGAATCGTACAATGCCAGCAACTTTTGATAAATAGAAACATTGAAGCTTTTCTGTTGTTGTTTCTTATCGCATGGAAACATATAACCTCAAATTCGTCCAGAGTAATATTCATCCCCAGCTCTATGAGCGAAAGTAAAGCCCAAACATGAAAAAGAAACGACAGAACTGCTCAAGACATATCAGTGATAAAATTGATGGTTGTCAGGGATGGACACTAAACTACTATCTCCTAACACCAATAGAGTGTTATGACGAGCACAAAAATTAAGACTATTGCGCACATTAGGAAACACAACCTATCAGGCATTGAGCAGGAGTTCGCAATGTAGCCCTAATGTTACTGCATTTTGAGCAGCACACGCACCATAGCACTATGCACTGAAATTGCTCAATGCACTTTCATATGACCAATCAGAGCGCGCCACAAAGATATAAGCACTCGCCATCCTCGGCAATCAGTTGAGACCTCTGGCCAATCGGTCGCCACAGTGCGTTGCACCGCTAAGCATCTTCAGCACGAGCGGCGCAGACATATTTATGTTCGTAAGACTACTAGCCCCAGTGGTAGAAATTTCTTCTTACGTCGGCAGCTGCGACGGCTGTTTAGGTTTTGTGAATCGAATTACGCCTACTACTGGGGCAAGTAATGAAGTTCGCCGCTGTGCTACCATTGCATACGCGCCTCTTTTCGACTACAGCGCTGCCCTTTGCAGCGTCAGGCAACGCGAGCTTGTTCATCTTGCGAACAGCTTTAGCTTTGTGAATACATTTTTTCCTAACGTTTTCATATGCCAAATTTTGTTTCTAACTTCGTTTAGTGAATTCTGCCCTTGCTTATTCGTACC
This sequence comes from Dermacentor andersoni, assembly GCF_023375885.2. Lineage (NCBI taxonomy): Eukaryota > Metazoa > Arthropoda > Arachnida > Ixodida > Ixodidae > Dermacentor > Dermacentor andersoni. The sequence goes on along the minus strand of NC_092815.1, from coordinate 128,792,327 downwards.
GTTATTTATATGAATCAAGTAATAGCCTTAATTATCGCAAAGGTCAATTGCTTGACTGTGTATAATCCGTACATACGTTTTGTCTTACCTGAGCAGGAAAAGACACTGCATGTTGTTATGTTTTTTTTATTGTACCCTCAAGACCGAAGTATTACAGAAGGGAGTGGGTAAAAGACATACACAAGCAAATAACAAAGCAGCAAGAAATGGCTAGTTAATACAGCAAAATTGATTAGTTATTTGTATCCGGGAGTGATGATGTCTGATAAGGCCGAACGAAACTTTGAGTTGCCCTTGATTGCGATAACTGCGCCGGGAAGGTGGTTCCATTCCTGAGAGGTCCTAGGAATAAATGATTCGTTCCAGGTTCTGGTGCGGCATTGAGTGATTCCAACCTTATGGCTATGATCAATGCGAGAGGAAATGTACGTAGGAGATAATATACGATTATCGCGCAGGTAGGAATTGTGGAAATATAGTTTATGAAATAAGGCAAGGGAAAAGCACTTACGCCGGGCTGAGAGAGGAGCAAGCAGCAAAGAGTTTTTCATGACAGTTACGCTTAATGTGCGGCTGTAATTGCTGTGAATGAAACGTGCGGCATTGTTTTGGATTAGTTCAAGTGATTAAATAAGGGTTTCGAGGTGCGGGTCCCAGATGGATGAGGCCTACTCAATTTTACTCCTAATAAGCGTTTTGTATAGGAATAACTTTAATTATGTAGGAGCAGAAGAAAAATTTCGGCGAAGATAACCTAGCATGCGATTAGTATTGTTAATTACGTTGTCGATGGCAACCACCAGGACAGTGAAGAGGTTATGTGGACGCCTAGGTACTTATAGGAGGTTACGACCTCTAGCGGAGTATTATTAAGGTAATAGTTCGGCGGAGAAATATTGCTGCGAGTTATACGCACACATTTACACTTAATTACGTTAAGTTGCATTAAGCATGCGTCACACCAGTTAGAGATAGCGTTAATATCGTCTTGTAAGAATTTGTTATCAGATTTGTCCGAGATTTCGCGGATGATAACACAGTCATCTGCGAAAAGGTAAATATTAGAACAAATGTCACTGGGTAAATCGTTAATGTAAATTAAGAAAAGAAGGCCTATAACTGATCCTTGGGGCACACCAGAGTCTACAGGATTAGATGGAAACATATGATCGTTTGACACAACAAACTGTGACCGATTAAAGAGAGAGTGCTCAAGCCATGAAAACAGGTTAGGATCAATATTAAGTTTACTAAGTTTAAATAGAAGCAATTTATGGCACACCTTGTCGAAGGCCTTGGCGAAATCAAAGAAAGCACAGTCTGCGAATGAACCATTGTCGAGAATTTGTTTGATGATGTCCCTTACGTCGCTTATGTTTGATGATGTTTTGCACGAGCAAGGAGAATTTTATAGCAGCCACCTACCATCAAATTATCCCAGTATATTTACTGATAGCTTTTATATCCCAGATAGCTTTTCTAAAATGATTGCGGCATCTGCACACCAAAGTCAGTCACTACATAATAGATAAAATTCACATTGGACACCTTGTACAATTTCACTTCTTTACTGAAAAATTCATCAGATTGTGCCAAAAATTAATTCGGTGGTTCACTATCTGGGTTAACACAGGCTCGCTCAGACAGAAAGAAGAGAAGTTACAACAAGCAGCCACCTGCGTAGAGGACTACGTCAGAGCAAGAGGGCTAGCCTGCTCCACTGAGAAGTCCGAGCTCCTGAGAGTTTGGAGAGGAAAGCAAAACCGCACAGTCCCCACCAGCGACGAGTTAAAGCTCAACGTCTACCTCCAGGGGAAGCCGATACCGGAAAAGACGCTCATCAGAATCCTGGGGATGTGGATACAGTCAAACCAACGCTGCACCCACACCCTCGCCCTACTCAAGGCATCCACCCTACAAGTGGCCCGCATGATCACGCGCATCTCACACAGACGCCACGGCATGCGAGAGGAGGACACACTCAAGCTGGTCACAAGCTTGGTCGTCAGCCGAGTGGCATACAGCCTCCCATACTACAATCCCATCAAGAGTGAGGTACAACAGGCGGACGCGATTCTACGCAAAGCCTACAAAACCGCACTCCACCTTCCCCACAACACCTCAACCGAAAAGCTCCTAGCCTTAGGACTACACAACACCTTCGACGAATTGAAAGAGGCGCAACTAGTCTCCCAACAACGCAGACTACAGCAGACCCCATCTGGCAGGGAGCTCCTGAAGAAACTAGGCTGCGCCGATCAACTTCAAGAGATACAGAGCACCGAAACAATTCCGGGTGAGTATCGCAACACACTAAAAGTAGCACCCATACCCCGGAACATGGATCCCAACCTACACAAAGCACGCAGAGAAGCGAGAACTGAATACCTACAAAAGACCCTAGCACCCCAAGAAACGACGGTATATGTGGACGCAGCCACATACGCCAGAGCAGCGCGTCAGAGCAACAGCAACGCGGTAGCAACGGTGATCGATTCGAACCTACGCGAGATCACCAGCGCATCACTACAAGGCTGTACGATAGTCGAGGCTGAAGAAGCGGCCGTCGCTCTAGCGGCAGCGGAGGGCTATCGGTCTAAACGGTCTTTAACAATCCTTACAGACTCGCAAACAGCGTGCCGCTACTACCTACGCGGCAGAATAGGGCACGGAGCACTCCGCATACTCCGCTCCGGAGACCACATAACAGAACGACAAACAAAAGAAGAAACAATTAGGCATACGATAGTATGGACGCCGGGACACACGGGAGTGGCAGGGAACCAAGAGGCGGACAGGATAGCTCGAGGGTACACTTATTACCGAGCATCCAACGTAGGCGACCTCGAGGAGACCGAACCTGTACCCCAAGACTATTCGGCAATAACAAATTACTACAAGGGCTGCAGAAAGCGGTATCCACCACCGCACAACTCCCTTAGCAGAGAGGACTCTGTCGCGTGGAGGCAGCTACAAATGGGCTCGTACCCGAACCTACACGTACTCAGCAAGATTTATCCCACACTATACAATGACACATGCCCCTGGTGCCACGAAACACCCACGCTGTACCACATAACGTGGGCATGCCAGAAGATAGACGTGGTACCCGTTAGATTTATCTTTAGCGCCGAAGGCTCCAAAAATCTGCGTGTAGCCAACGGGTGGCGTGACAAATAAGAACCTGCAAACTGAAACAATGCCGCAATGTCTCACACAATTCACGGTTAATAATAGTAATAATAATAATAATAATAATAATAATAATAATAATAATAATAATAATAATAATAACAATAATAATAATAATATTAATAATAATAATAATAATAATAATAATGTTAATAATAATAATAATAATAATAATACATATTGTTACAAGCACGGGGAAAAGGGGTTTATTCAGGCGTGTGAGAGCAGGAACGGCAGGCTACGAACAACAGGAATGGCCGCTGCACAGTCTTCGTTCTCCTCTTCCCCTCTCTTCTTGATCCCCGCGTCCCTTTGACGCGCTTGGACGTAACATACCTCCCCTCGCAGACAAAGCCCCCTGGGCGAGTCAACTAGCTTGTCGTGGCGTGCATGATTTCAACCGTGCGACATGCGCGACGTGTGTCCTAGCAGAACGTCTACCAGTGTTCGTGAGGCGCGCGAGAGTATAGTTCACTTCGCTGACTTTGTCGATGACAACATACGGTCCATCGTAGTTTGCCAGCAGCTTTTGACACAAACCGCGCCTCCTTGTGGGAGTCCAAAGCCAAACGAGATCACCAGGGTTATATGTAACTGGCCGATGTCGTGCGTCGTAGCGGGCTTTGGAGTTTTCTTGTGATGCCAAAGTCCGAAGACGCGCAAGTCTCCGAGCCTCTTCAGCGAGACACAGCGTATCGGCGACCGTAGGATTGTCGTGGTGGTAAAAAGGGAGGACAGTGTCGAGCGTATACCGGGGCGGCCGAGCATATAGAAGGAAGAAGGGGCTGTAGCTGGTTGTCTCGTGCCTGGCGGTGTTATATGCGTAAGTAATAAACGGTAGAACTTCATCCCAATTCTTGTGATCGGACGCAACATACATGGAAAGCATATTTGTGATCGTTCGATTAGTGCGCTCAGTGAGGCCGTTCGTTTGCGGATGATATGGCGTCGAGTGCCTGAGGTGCGAGTGACACAAACGCGCAAGCTCTTCCACTATATCCGCCGTGAATTGACGTCCCCGGTCGCTTATGATAACACCAGGTGGTCCATGTCGTAGAACAATAGCGTGAAGTAAGAAAAGCGACACTTCGGTGGCAGTTGCTGATGGTATAGCCGCCGTCTCGCAATAGCGTGTGAAATAGTCGGCGCAGACAATTATCCAGCGGTTCCCCTTAGATGACTTTGGAAAAGGGCCTAACAGATCAATTCCAACTTGCCGAAAGGGTGAGCTGGAAGGCGGCACAGGTTGAAGGAAACCAGATGGGGCAGTGGTTGGGCGTTTCCGACGTTGGCACTGTATGCAGCTGGCGACATAAAACTCAACCGAATGTCGCATCCGGGGCCAGTAAAAGCGTTCTTGAATGCGATAAAGTGTGCGCACAGTGCCTAAGTGCCCGGAGGTAGGGTCATCGTGCATAGCCTGAAGGATTGCTGGCCGGAGACGCTCCGGCACCACTAGAAGGAAACGTGCACCCGTGCTTGAGTAGTTCCTTTTGTACAGGAGCCCGTCACGTACACAGTAGCTGCTTGTTGCACTTGAATGGGCAGAAGTAAAGAGTGGCTCCAATTTAGTGTCTGTCCGTTGTTCTGTTTTGAACGCATCGATATCTGGAAAAGCGGGTGTCACAGAAGCGACGAGATGATCAAAATCGTCTGCGTCGCAGTCCGTCGTGGCAAGCGGCATACGGGAAAGGCAGTCTGCGTCCGCGTGTTTTCGGCCACTCTTGTAGGAAACAGTGAAGTTATATTCCTGCAACCTCAAAGCCCAGCGCGCAAGGCGACCACAAGGGTCGCGAAGGTTCACGAGCCAGCACAGGGAATGGTGGTCTGTGACGACTTGGAATGGGCGTCCGTACAAGTACGAGCGAAATCGCTGAACCGCAAAGATTACAGCGAGGCATTCTTGCTCTGTCACCGTGTAATTCCGTTCAGGTTTGCTTAATGAGCGGCTTGCATAAGCAATCACGTGCTGACGGTCGTCATAGCGTTGGACCAATACGGCACCCAGACCAACGCCACTAGCATCTGTGTGGATTTCTGTCGGCGCAGTAGGATTGAAGTGGCGAAGGATAGGTCGAGAGGTTAACAGGAACTTCAGCTGACGAAATGCAGAATCGCACTCGGGTGTCCACTCAAACCGTGCGTCTTTATGTAGCAGATTTGTCAGAGGATAAGCGACGTCAGCAAAACCAGGAATAAATCGGCGAAAGTAAGAGCAAAGACCCAGAAAACTACGAAGTTGCTTCACGGACTGCGGTGCACTGAATGCCTCGACAGCTGCCGTCTTGAGGGGATCAGGTCGGATACCGTCTTTGTCAACAAGATGACCCAGCACAAGGGTTTGACGGTCACCAAATTTACATTTCTTGGAGTTCAGAACCAGGCCGGCGTTTTTGATGCAGTCGAGGACAATATCCAGGCGCGTATTGTGCTCATTGAATGTGCGCCCGAATATAACAACGTCGTCAAGATAGCACATACAGATGTTCCATTTTAACCCACGCAGAATAGTGTCCATGAACCTTTCAAAGGTTGCTGGAGCGTTGCACAACCCAAATGGCATCACATTGAATTCGAATAATCCATCCGGGGTTATGAAGGCTGTTTTCTCTCTGTCTGTCGGGTGTATCGGGATTTGCCAATATCCTGAGCGCAGGTCCACTGAAGAAAAATAAGAGGCCGAATGAAGGCAATCGATTGCATCATCAATCCGGGGCAGCGGGTAGACATCCTTCTTAGTCACGGCGTTTAATCTTCGATAATCGACGCAAAATCTCCAGTTACCGTCTTTTTTTCTGACGAGTATGACCGGAGCTGCCCAAGGACTCGAGGACTCTTGTATTATCCCATTTTTCATCATGTCACTCACTTGTTCCCCGATTATCTTGCGCTCGTTAGGCGACACGCGATAAGGCTTTTGCCTGATCGGGCGCGCAGATCCCGTATCGATAGTATGGCGCGTTCGTGACTCGGGAATCGAGAACGCTTTGTCCGGCTGCGCAAAGTCAAACACTGACAGATGCTTAGAAAGCGTATCTACCACGGTATGGCGCTCCCTTGTGCTGAGCGACTTGTTTATCATAGACAGAAGGTTTTTGTCTGAGACTTGGCGAAGGTCAGCAGGTTCACACGGCGAGTCTGTTAGTACGGCTACGGACGAAGACGTGTATTCTGTAAAGTAGGCGAGTTTCAAGCCGTCTGGAAGCAGGACGGGTTCTGCCGAGCAGTTGGCCGTCCACAAGCCAGCACGCCCGTTGCCGATGGATACCACACAATGAGGGACAAAAACGTTCTTCTTCACACAATTTAGATGCATTGGCTCTACGGAGGCATCGAAACTGTCTGGAACTGCACCGCGACACACAACCGGCACGCACACCGAGGTGGACGCAGGCACAACAGTATCTGCAGACACACAAAGTTCACCTTGACTGCAAGTCTCCTCTAAGAGCCCGGACGAAACATGGCCATCGACGCAAACTTCCCCCGTGCGACAATCAACAGTCGCACCACACTGCCGCAAAAAGTCGATGCCCAAAATCACTTCGTGCGTCGATCGGGGAATAACTACAAACTCCGTCGCGAAAACTCCACCAGCCAAGGACACTTCAGCAGTGCACACACAAACAGGGCGCAACGACTCGCCGCTCACTCCACAAAACGTTGCAGCCTGGTCCCACGGAAATACAACTTTGCGCCCCAACCGACCTTTAAAACCGAGACTCATTACGGATACAGTTGCCCCGGTATCCACTAAAGCCATTGTAGGAACACCATCCACAAGTACATGCACTTTGTTCTTAATCATAGCAACTGCAGGGGGCATTTCTGTCGATAGCACGTGTCGAGCGACCTCACCCCCATCGGCCGCGCTAGCTAGTTTTCCGGTTGTGAAGGCGAGGCTGAGCGGCGCACTGGCGATGGAGATTGACGTAAACGCGGTGCACGAGAAGTTGGCGGTGGCGTCAAACTCCTGTCAGATGCCGGTGAGCGGCTCCGGAAGCTTCTCTGCCAGTAATCGTTGCCAGGAGGGACGCCAGCTGACCAAGAGGTGGCGCATGGCTGTTGAGTTGTCCTCGTAGGAGGTGTGGTCCTTGTTGAAGACCCCGATCGACGATTCCACGTTGTTGGGCGACGATTGCAAAATCTCGCTATGTGGCCCGCGACACCGCATTGGAAACACACCGGCAGATGCCGCAAATTTCGATGTTCTTGCACGTAGTCACGCATGTTGCTGTCGACTGCATAGCCAGCAGGTGGGTCCCATTCATCATGGCCAGGCATCGGCCGCCCGGAGGCGTGCGTGCGGCGAGGGCGTTGGTCGTAGTCATGATCTTGATAGCTCAGGGTCCCTCTCGTTTGTGGGGTAGACCTATACTCGACGGTCGCTGAGTGAACCGTGGGTTGCCATGCGGTCGAAACGGCCGTGTTTCGCATCTCTTGTGGTAAGTACGCACCAGCGATGCCGGGTGTGCAACGGTACATCTCTTCCCGATGGAGCAACTCTTCGCGAACAATCTGCCGTATTGTTGATGGAAGGTCAACACACGAACTCGGGTCTACACTTGCCACCGTTGTGACATTAGCCAGGCGACCAAACTTCGGTATTATCCGTCGCATCTTCAGCGTCTCAAAGGTCCTGCAGTGGCGAATGACGTCAGACACGGAATCCAAGCTTTCTTTGCCGATCAAAAAATTGTAGACGTCTTCGGCTATCCCTTTCAACAAATGTCCAACTTTGTCCTCTTCAGACATTTGAGAGTTCACTATTTTGCACAGTTTCAGCACTTCTTCGATATAAGTCGTACAGGTCTCGCCGGGAATCTGAGCTCTTTGCGAAAGCGTCTGTTCGGCGCGTTTCTTTTTTGCGCTAGAGTCTCCAAAACACGCTCTGAGCTCCCCTACGAAAAGCTCCCATGAAGTGAGCGTGTCTTCGTGATTCTCATACCAGACGAGTGCTGTGTCGGTAAGGGAAAACACAACATTTGACAACTGTGCGGTCGAGTTCCAACCATTAGATCGGCTCACCCTTCGGTAGTTTGTGAGCCACTCGTCGACATCTTCTCCGGCTTTTCCTCCGAAAGTGAGTGGCACCCGGTAGTATTGCCACGGAACGCCAGGTGCTGGCCTTGAAGCCGCGTCAGAACCTTCGGGAATCTGGCAGGCGTATTCAGTCATGTCAGGTGATGGTGGCGGAAGTCCGGCAAGTCGACGGCTTCGGCGAAGTTGTAGCAGTGTAGGCTCCGTGGTTACGAGGTGTACCCCGCACCGTCCACCAATTTGTTACAAGCACGGGGAAAAGGGGTTTATTCAGGCGTGTGAGAGCAGGAACGGCAGGCTACGAACAACAGGAATGGCCGCTGCACAGTCTTCGTTCTCCTCTTCCCCTCTCTTCTTGATCCCCGCGTCCCTTTGACGCGCTTGGACGTAACAATATTATCGATGTAATTATCTAGGCACCCACCTCAGTAGCCGAAACCAAGGAAAAAACATACAGAGAGTAAAACAACGCCAACGCCAAAACTGTCAAGCCACAAAACAAAATTAAGAAAACGAAAGAGTAATAGGCCTCTTCACCGGGAACAGGCTATAGAACATTTTTTTTTCTGTGAGAACATTTCATAAATGCACGTGTTCAATGGAGCTGCAGCTAAATCACAGGAAATTAATGAATAAATGAAAATTAATGAAGGAAACAGAAAAAAGGCTGTGATGCCGTAAACAGGAAACTGCGGATGACGAAACTGAAGGCGATGCACTGCGTTACGGGAGACATTTTGTCGCTCTCACTGTTACGCACTTTCACTGTCACTGTTACGCAAAGGAGATTTTCATTATCCATTATTAGAAGAGCCCACCGCATTTCTCGCACCACCCATCCCAATGTAGTGTATCCTGAGCACGCCTGCAACATCACTTGCCAACAATCGTTTTTTCCTGCGCACTGCTCGAGACTGGAATGACCTGCCAGCCGGAACCGCTATTATCATCGATTCGCAGTGTTTTAAGCGAACCATTGAAGCATGCCCGTGATGTTTCGTCGCGATGTATGTACGCCCACCCCTCATGTAATGCCCCCTAAAAATAAATAATAAAATAACAGTATTAGTATGTTTGAAACAAAACAAAATTTATTATAATAAATTCTGCTTCGTTTCAGCGAAGGCAGGTTTGATGCGGAAAGCCGCCAAGGATCAGAAACTGCACGGCGAATAACTCGATTAATAAATTGGACCTTAGAACATTCTGATCGAACATCAAAGCCGCTGATCTTTGAGATGAGTTTTTCTTCAGAAGTTCTCGTCAGATGCGAGGCCACTTTATTCCCAATTTAGGGGAAAATGTTCACAGGCAAGTAGCAGTTACTGAGCAGTTCGATATAGCCAGAAAAGCGCAAAAAGTATTTATTTGAATCACACACTTCGAAGCGACAGTGAACGCATTCCTAAGTACCAGGAATTTCTGCTTCTCACTGGGAAATATATCCAAGAAGTCTTGTGTATTATGTATTAGAAAATGAGCATCATTCTCTGGAATGAGCCCTAGCGTTCTCTTGGGAGCAGTATTATAATGTGGAAGAGTAAGTGTGACGGCAGTTATTTTCTAAGCTGCTTATCTATCCTAAATTAAGTGGGAGTCAATTAGTAGTAAAAAAAATAGCAAAATGCTTCTTAAAATTGAGTTTTCCCTTCTCAACCTCCTTACTAAAGGAATTCCAATCTCGAAAACTACCAGCGTGGCCTCACTTAGTTGATCGAGGAAAGGCCGTTAGCAACAGCAACGCACCTGCATGGTCTTTTAGGTATCGCTTCAGGAACCCCTCCTGAAAGAGAACAAAAATTTAGTTTTTTTCCGCAGTACAGGCACATTCTCATTTAAGTGGTACTCTGCGTACATTCGCTACATTCCAAGATGTTCTATTAAAATATCTTGCATCCTCTTTTACATCAGTGCAACATATCACGACGCATGAGCTCTAAAATTGGTAAAGTTTGCACGTACGATCTATGATTAAGCATCCTGTGCAATTTTAAAGCTGCCATTTCAATTTCTTCTGACCCTAGTATAGAGGAGCGCCATATTCCCACTGAATGCTTGGAGCACTTCAATGGAGCTAATATGATTTTATATTGGAACCTTCTATGGAACTAAGAAAATCGCTGACATATGAAAGTCGCTGTAACTGACATTCCGGAATTTTAGGAAGACATACCGCTGGAGAGCGTGCGAACACTGTGCTCTGTGCTACTCACCTCAGCAAAAGTAATGCAAGTAGCAGTAGATGGTGGATGTGTGGACTCGCGGCTCTGAAATAGAACACAAAGCCTGAGCAACTGCTACGGTAAAAAGTATCTGTCTCAGACTTGTACATGTTACAGCAAAAAATGAAACCGATTACAATTAGGATTCGTTCAATCAAACATGTAATTGATTACCATTACCTATTACTGCCGCACGAAAGCAACTGAACAATTATTAAAAGTATATTTGATCACTTCTGCGCTGCTTTCCATGCAACGTTTATTACTATTTCACAGAGACTGCATAAATATGTAAAACGAGCTCGCCTTGCTCTTACACTGCGTCATATCAGCCCTTCATACATTAACTTCACTAACGATTGTTTTTCAAAATTTTCGTAGCTGATCTTACAATACACCACAACACAATACACCCTCTGGCTTAGGAGATGGTCCTGGGAAACAGGGTTGCACCAACGAGAGGTGACCATTTAATGCTGAGTGCGGTTGGGCGTGGTGGTCACCAAGGTCTACGCCTATCACATACTGAACGCAGAGACCACAGCCTCGGACCACGGCGGCGAAGAATAACTTCTGTCCCGTTCTGTGCAAGTGTCCTCAATATTGCGTGCAGGGATCGCTCACCGCTGTGCTCAATAAGTTGGATGACCGGTCTCTGTCGGAAGAGATGTTCCTTCAACATAGACATGACCAATCATGCCATCAGAAGACGGTAAAAGCATTATTGCAATTATTGCGGTGCATCGGACTCTGCGATCGCGCACATGGTATATTTCCTTATTTTCTTTTATTTCTCTCCCCACCTTCCTCTCTTCAAACCACCTTTTTCCACACCCACATGCAGGATAGCAATCCGAAAACTTGCATCTTAACTTCCTATCGTCTAGGTTTGGGATTCGCGTTAGTGGTATGAAAGGTGCAAATTGCAAAATTTGGTCGCAACATAATATTTTTCGCCTAGTTTTGATTACCTTGACACGCGTCGAGGCACCGCGCTCATTCAAAAAAGGACACAATGAATTGCATGTGCTTCTCTTAGGCAATGTAAATCAGGACTTTTCGGTTGAGTGCACTGCATCCAACAATGCAGATCGGAATCGGAAATCACACGTTTAAATTGACGTCAGTTTTGTCCTTCCAGAGCTTAAATTTCGCTCATGTGATCAATGCATTTCAAGCGACGTTATTATTACACCTGGTACAGGTTTGCGCAATATGAATGCCACGGAATTATGAGGAATGCAAAGACGTGTCTAGGTTATAAAAACGCGCATACCACACAAGTTTGGGTGCGCGATTTGTGGGGGAAAAACAATTTTCTTTGAGCCGGCTTTCTCATAAACACTTCGGTACTTTCAGTCGCCCGCATCGTCCACGGGACAATCTTCTTGCGAGAGCAATTATATGAACAATCCAGATGAATTTTTTTTCGCCCGCAGTCGGCGTCACTGTTGAGGATACAAGACAAGACAATTTCCCCCGTGGAGTGAAGCGGCCAGCCTGGCTGCACATTAGACAGTGGAACGGAGATAAAAGGGCTTCAGGCGGGAAACGTGCACGATCTCTGTTCCGCAGCAGCGTCGGTCAGTTGGGGCATCAACTGGTGTAAAGCGATAGTTCGCCGGCGAGGTCTGCACTATGATTTTGTAGGGGCCAATATATCGAGACTCAAGCTTCTCACATAAACTGGGTGTTCTTGCAGGTGTCCATAGAAGCACATCATCACCAGGGCGATAGGAAACGACGCGGTGAGCGGCATCGTACCAATGTTTGCGATCGTCTTGGCTTGCTTCAGTGTTCATACGATGACATTGGGCAAGACGAAACACAAACTGGTCGCAAATGAATGTTGAAGCGTTGACGGGGCCAGAAAAAAAAAAACGTCGAGTGATGAGGTTGGGTGGCGGCCATATATTAAGAAAAACGGAGAGTTTTCGCTGGTCCGTTGAAAAGACGTATTGCATGCAAATGTTACAAATGGGAGAATAGTATCCCAGTTACGATGGTCAGATTGAATATACATGGATAGCATGTCGCACAGCGTGCTATGAAATCGCTCTGTTAGGCCATTGGTTAGAGGGTGGTAGCTAGACGTTGCCTTGTGCACGGTGCTGGACGCTTGCAGAACTTGATTAAGAGTGCTTGAAACAAATGCCTTTCCTCGGTCGCTCAAAAGGACGTGAGGCGCCCCGTGACGTAAGTAGATAGCCTGCAAGAAGAAGGCCGCTACTTCTGAGGCAGCTCCTGAACGTACTGAGGCTGTGTCTGCGTACCGGGTCAAGTGGTCAACAGCAGTGACGATCCATCTGTTGCCGTCTGGAATATGTGGAAGTGGCCCGAAATGATCAATGCCAATGATGAAGAAGGGTTCTGCTGGACAAGGAAGTGGTTATAGCATCCCGATCGGAGCAGTAGTTGGTCGCTTACGGTGTTGGCAAAGCGCGCACGAGGCAAGATATCTAGCTATACTCGTGGAAAAGCCTGTTCAAAACAATCGGCTGCGTATGCGCTCGTGTGTTTTGTGGTAACCCAAGTGGCCTGACGTAGGGCCATCGTGTGAGACGTGCAGAAGTGCCGCACGAAGAGAGCGCGGTAGAACAGGAACCCATCGATGACCTTCCGGGTGAAAAATGTAACGGTAGAGCACGTCGTCTTTGAACTTGAACAGTTTGAGCTGTTTCCGTAGCCTGGCATTGGATGGAGATCAAACACGGCTAAGGCGATTGATTATACCATGGCAATAAGAAACGGCGTGCTCGTGAGTGGAAAGCACTGAAGAGCGGTTTGATGGAGTCAAGGAAGAAATCGGTATAATACGCGATGCGTCCTCCGTGCGAATAATTTGATAAGGTGATGCGATGTGCTCGATTATGGTGGTAATGGGCATCGTGAAAGAGCATCGGCATCTCGGTGCTTCCTTCCGGACTTGTATATGACATCGAAATGATATGCTTGTAATCGGAGTATCCAGCGGCCAAGGCGTCCAGACAAGTTCTTGATTGTCGATAACCAACATACCGCATGGTGGTCGGTCGCAACCCTGATGTCGACCGTGGAGGTATGGATGAAATTTCTGAATTGACCAGACAACAGCCAAACACTCTTGTTCGGTTATCGAGTACTTATTTTCCACGGAAGTAGGAACGCGGCTTGCATATTCAACAACCTTTTCGCGAAATTCGTGGTCGTGCTGCAGCAGTAGGGCACCAATTCCTTGACCATTAGCGTCAGTATGCAGTAATGTGGGCGCCTTGTCATCAAACTTACAAAGAACAGGTGGTGATGTTAGTGCGCGCTTGAGTTCTTGGAACGCGGCTTCACACTGATTGTTCCAATCGAAGGAACTGGAACTAGGAAGGAGCTTGTGGAGGGGCGAGGCAATGCTGGCAAAGTTCCGGATAAAACGGGCGTGGAAAGTGGGCGTGGAAAGTTGAGCACTGCTGAAAATTTGTCCGGATCGGGCTGGATGCCGTCTTTGCTTACGAGATGACCCAGGACTTTAATCGTTGTGCTAGCGAAACGGCACTTCCTCGTGTTTAGTTGAAGTCCGGCATTAGAAAGGCATGTGAGCACTGGGTCAGTGCTCACATGCCAGGTCAATGAAAGTGGAGGAAAACACGACGATGTCGTCGAGGTAACATAGACAAGTTTTCCACCTGTGGCCGCCAAGAACAGTTTCAATCATTCTTTAAAACGTGGCGGGAGCATTGCATAGGCCGGAAGGCATTACGTTAAACTCGTAAAGACCGTCCGGAACAGAAAAGGCGGTCTTTCCTTTGTCCGCTTCGTGCATTGGAATTTGCCAATATCCGGAGTGAAGATCAAGGCTGGAAAAGTATTGCGTGCCTTGCAAAGAATCAAGGGCGTCATCGATACGGGGCATCGGACATACATCCTTAAGGGTGATCTTGTTTAGCGCGCGGTAGTCAACACAAAATTGTACCGATCCATCTGTCTTCTGCACTATACGACGGGTAATGACCAAGAACTGGCGGAGGGACGAATGATGTTTCTTTTCAGCATATCCGTGGCGTTCTCCTCGATGATATTGCGTTTGGCCAAAGAGACTCGGTAGGGACGATGGCGTGCTATAGTCTGGCCGTCAGTGTCGATATGATGGGAGGCAACAGAGGTCTGTCCGAGTGACGAAGTATTCATATTAAAGGAGGCCTGATTCTTCGTGAGCAATTTTAGCAACGCTTCATTCTGAGCAGCAGTAAGGTGAGGAATTATCACGGAAGCAACGGCACATGAAGCAGATTAGCCTAGTTGAGGAAGAGCTTGCGAGGCAGCAAGAGGAAGCAAGAAGACTGTATGGGTGGCTACATAACAGGTCACTGCAGAGCCTTGAGGTAGGAGGATTTTCTCAGTGGTCGTGTTTAAAGCGATGATTAATGCAGAGCTTTCTTTGAACCGCACCAGGCAGGAGGCGAAGACAATCGCACGGGCAAGACAGCGGCCGTAAGGAGTAAGTGATGTCCGTAGAAGAGAGAGTAATGATTTGGTCTTGGCCGGGAGGCCGTACAGAATCGGCAGCAGCAAGAAAACGCAGTCGTGGCTTATCGGCACTCCCGCTGAAATGAACTGTCTCGGTCACATGTTCTACACGTTGACGGCAAGAGAATAAAGCGGATGCTGACGAGAGAAAGTCCCAACCTAAAATTTGTTCATGAGCACACAGGAATAAAATCGCGAACTTAATGTAATGACAGATACCATCAATGAAGACGTGTGCTGTACGCTGGGCTGATGGCCGAATGATTGCTCCATTAGCCCCAATCAAGGCGTCTTATCCCACACAAGGCGTCTTCACTTTCCGCAGACGAGAGCACAGGTTCCTACGCATAACAGATATAGTAGCTCCCGTATCAATAAGAGATAACAAACGCACACCCTCCACAGACGCCAATAACATGTTAGACGGACGTTCAGGAGGACTTGGAGCACTTCGTGGGGATGCAGTGCTCACTCCAAAATCTGCGCTGGTTAGTTTTCCAGTCGCTGCAAATGGAGTTGGGAGACATACGTTAAAGTGGGGCAAATATAAAGGAAACATAGAAAAATTATATAAATAAGGAGTTGAGAGACAGGCCGAAGTGGCGAAACAGAACGTCGGAGCGGGCGGTGTTGGAGAAGTCGGTCGGAGATGGAGATCGGCGAGCGGGAGGATTATCGCCATAAGTGCGGTAGACCATAGGAGGTGGCTCATCGCGTTGAAAGGCAGCATGACCACGACTTTTGTCCTGCTGGAGGCGTCGGGAAAACCGGGAGATATGTCCTCGAAAGGCGCAATAATAGCAGATTGGCCTCGACGAACGCCAGTCAGAGTAGTAAGGCGGTTTCGGAGCTCGGGCGACTAAAGGGACCAGGTGATCGGGAACAGGCGCAAGCGGTGTGATTGGAGACGGTGCTGCTGGCATTGAAGCAACCTGGGCATAAGAAGCCGGTTGGGGGCAATTCCTGCTTAACAATGCCGCACAGGTCAGTAGAAGCAGGTTGGGCGTGAGCACTGCTGCAAGGGGGTGAGCCATGCGCTTGCAATTCTTCACGAATAATGGCTCGAATGATAGACCGGAGCTCAATACTGTTTGCCAGGGGGTTGTCGTAAAAGTTCGGTTGCAAGCGGATTGATTGCAGGGCATCGAGGCACTGACAGACGGAGACGACGTCCGACACCGTCGAATAGTTTTGAGCTGCGAGTGCGTTGAAGGCAGCATATCCTATCCCCTTAAGGTGGTGTCGCACATGGTCAGTTTCTGGCATGGCACTGTCGACACGGTGGCACAGCGCCAGGATGTCCTCAATGTACGAAGTACACGACTCGCCATATTGCTGGCCGCGTTCAGACAGCCTTTCTTTCGTAACTTCCGAACGAACCGTGGGTGTGCCAAAATCCACCGTAGCTGCTCCCTGAAAGACGACCAATCACGAAAGTCTCTCTCGTGATTCAGGAACCACGTCTTGGCTATTTGAGAGACATAAAATGGTACGTTGTTTAACCTCGATGACTCGTTCCAGTTGTTGCACTCGCTGACACGATCGTAGTTGTCAAGCCAGTTTCAAACGTCCTCGCCAGGCAAGCCAGAGAAGATTTCAGGATCGCGATACCGGTTGTTGGCAGTGCTGGGAGCGTGGGTGGCTGGCACTTGAACCGAGCTGGTGGACGCTGCGGGCTGGTCTTGCGACATTCCGGCCTCTTGGTGTAAGAGGCTTCCGAACGTAGCTCCAGGAAAAATCTTGAAGAGCATTGAGGTCGAAGGGATCTTAAAGCGCCTCAACCACTTGAAATACCGCGGTCGACACCACGCTTTATTCCAAGAAGGAAAAATGGCGCGACACAAAACCGAACACGAGCCGATGATTGATGATAACTTTGTACAGATGAAGAGAAAGTCCGCATGTATGCGTACAATATCATCATAATCATCATAATCATCATAATCATCATCATAATCATCATAATCATCACCCTGGTTACGCCCACTGCAGCGCAAAGGTCTCTCCCATACTTCTCCAACTACCCCGGTCATGTACTAGTTGTGGCCATGTTGTCCTGCAAACTCCTTAATCACATCTGCCCACCTAACCTTCTGCCGGCCCCTGCTACGCTTCCCGTCCCTTGGAATCCAGTCCATAACCCTTAATGACCACCGGTTATCTTCCTTTTCTCATTACATGTCCTGCCCATGCCCATTTCCCTTTCTTGATTTCAGCTAAGATGTCATTAACTCGCGGTTATTTCCTCACCCAATCTGCAATTTTCTTATGCCTTAACGTTACACCCATCATTCTTCTTTCCATAGCTCGTTGCGTCGTCCTCAATTTAAGTAGAACCCTTTTCGTAAGCCTCCAGGTTTCTGCCCCGTACGTGAGCACTGGTAAGACACAGCTGTTATACGCTTTACTCTTGAGGGATAATGGAACACACTGTTCATGATCTGAGAATGCCTGCCAAACGCACCCCAGCCCATTCTTACTCTTCTGATTATTTCAGTTTCATGATCCGGATCTGCGGTCACTACCTGCCCTAAGTATATGTATTCCCTTACCACTTCCAGTGCCTCGCTACCTATCGTAGACTGCTGTTCTCTTCCGAGACTCTTACTCTAGTTTTCTGCAGATTAATGGGCATGGGCAGGACATGTAATGAGAAGGGAAGATAACCGATGGTCATTAAGGGTTATGGACTGGATTTCAAGGGAAGGGAAGCGTAGCAGGGGCGGCAGAAAGTTAGGTGAGCGGATGAGATTAAGAACTTTGCAGGGACGACACGGCCACAATTAGTACATGACCGGGGTTGTTGGAGAAGTATGGGAGAGGCGTTTGCCCTGCAGTGGGCGTAACCAGGCTGCTGCTAATGATGATGATGAATATTTAGAGCCAACCTTCTGCTTTGCCTCTCCAGGTCAGTGAGCATGCATTGAGATTTGTCCCCTGAGTTACTAAGCAACGCAATATCATCACCGAATCGCAAGTTGCTAGGGTATTCTCCATCAACTTTTATCCCCAAATCTTCCCACTCCAGGCCTCTGAATACCTCCTGTAAACATGCTGTGAATAGCATTGGAGATATCGTATCTCCCTGTCTGACGCCTTTCTTTATAGGGATTTTGTTGCTTCCTTTATGGACGACTATGGTGGCTGTGGAGCCGCTATATCTATATTTCAGTATTTTTACATAACGGCTCGTCTACACCCTGATTCCGTAATGCCTCCCTCCATGACTGCTGAGGTTTCGACTGAATCAAACGCTATCTCGTAATCAATACAAGCTATATATAAGGGTTGGTTATATTCCGCCCTGATTCACCTGTCACCTGACTGATAGTGTGAATATGGTATATTGTTGAGTAGCCTTTACGGAATCCTGCGTGATCCTTTGGTTGACAGAAGTCTAAGGTGTTCATGATTCTACTTGCGATTACCTTAGTGAATACTTTGTAGGCAACGGACAGTAAGCTGATCGGTCTATAATCGTAAAAGGGACAGTAGTCGTGATCGGTCTAAAAAAAAATCCGCGTGTTGATAATCCGCGTGCCTGGAGTGCGTGCCTGGAGTGCGTTACCAGAACCGGTAACGCACTCCCTCACCAGAGCAGGAGGGGCCACGACCCCCTATATGAATGTGAATGTGCTTACAATGTATATATATATATATATATATATATATATATATATATATATATATATATATATATATATATATATATATATATAAAAATGAACATGCAATAGTGTAAACGCTAGATTCGAACTAAGAAACTCTAGTACAGCAAGCCATTACTGTAGCGATTTGTTTACGGACACTTGTCCTAGTAGGCTTGAACAAAACCCCGTTAACGGTTTCCCGCGTGCTAAAGACGTTTGGAAGCTGCCAGAGCGCCTGCTCAGGAGTTGCCTTGCGCGCTTCGTCACGCGAATATGCCGCACCCGCGTGGAGTTTGAACACCACTCGAGGAGTCATGCTTGCTAAAGCTGTTCATCCAATTCCTGGCTCTTGGCCACTGCGGAGGATTGGCCAGGGAGTTATAATCCCGAATAAACTTGCAGGACTGCTATAAAGCAAGTGTTGTTAAGATGAGAAAGTACAGGGTAAAATTAAAGGAATAGTAGTACAAAGAATAAATAACCATTGATTGAAAAGGACGCAGTAAAAGAAGAAGATGGAAATTGAATAGAGCCTACGGTTGGAATCGATGAGAAGTTCCCGAACTGCGGAGCAAACATTCCCGTTCCTGTGTTGAGGCCCAAAACAAATGAGTCGAAGTACTAAGCTAAACTTTCCTACCGCGGTGAATGCTTTGCCCTTCGAGCGGTACAGCCACCTTTTCTTTTTTTTTTCTTTTTCGTAGTATGATGTTCTAGGTGAGATTAGACTCATATGTAGTCCTTCTTTGAGTGAATACTTGAGCTGAATGCTCTTAAGTGTGCTATAGACACCTCTTCAGAGAGTAAGAGTATTTGAGGTCTGGTTAGGTTAAAAACATGCTCAATTTCTGCACAAGTTTCCTTGTAAGTCCACCCGCAGGGACGCGAAAGCGCCACTTGTCTTGACGATGAGACGTTAGCCACGAGATGAACAATGTTCGTGTCTACCACATAGCTGAAAGCAGCCCTGAAGAACTCCTTGATATTGGTGACTAAAGTCATTTTACGTTTATGAAATGAAGTTGTGAGCATCTGAGCCAAGTTTTGCAGCTACGCATATGCTGCGCGCGGAGATAACGGGCGGAAATCAAACCAGAGTGTCCCCCTCTAACCTAAACGAAGTATACTCGTCGCCATTTTTGGAAGTGCCGGCCAGCTGCTATAGGAGATTCGGCGACTGTTCTTCGCATCGATTTCTTTTTTTGCACAGACAAGCTTTCACGTGCATTCTATTACTTTCTATTTGCAAGAGAATACTATAGCTCAGAACTTCGTTCATGTCTCGTGCTCGCTGCTTTGTTGCTTTTGGGCAGACTTGTGAGGCACAGACACCGAGAGTTTACCGCAAGCTTGCTGCGAAAAAAGGCCATAAATAATAAAAAGAAAAGTGAGGCCCGCAGCGCCCATCAGTGTTAGCAGCGTCGCCTTAATAGGATGGATGAGTTAAATGAGAGTGTAAAATGTTAACACTAAATTTTTCGTATCTCCGTTTATATGAAACACCTTTTTAATTTAAAAGGCACCCAAATAACTGCAAGGTGTCAGGTTTCAGGGTATTTTGAAGACACAGCTGAAAATGGTTACTTTATTTACCTATTTGCCCGGATACTAAATATTTTCCATTTGTAGATTTCGAGTGGCAAGGTTCGACACGAGAGAGGTAAAATATGTGGCGTCCTTTACAAAATTTGCGTTAGAATGAAATGTACCAAATTTCACAACGTATCATTCTCACCTATGTGTGCTTTGGCAGGTGATGGTGTTTTACGTGAGTAGCAGTCGACACTTTGGCTTAGTTTAGGGACATACCCTCCTAGTCGAAGGAGTTGACGACAGGCACTTAAGAATGAAGAGAGCTTCACCACTCGTGCAATTCTTAGTGGGGCATAGCCGCGCAAATATTATCCGTATTACTTTTATTTTCGCGTACTCGACTGAAGGAAACAGAGAACATACGCATAAACATAAGGTCAGATACAATAATATGACTAGCTTGTTCAGAATATTTAATTACGTTGAAAACGCATGATCCGCAAAGAAAACGTAACGTAAGAACGTGTACGTAAAACAAGAAAGAACATGTGTGATACTTCCTAAAATGAATGCCAACGATACTCTGATGAACACTCTTACAAGCAAACATATGTGCAATACATACCGAATCTCTCTCTCTCTCTCTCTCTCTCTATGGTCCCCGCCAAAAGTGTTCGGTGAACAAACCAAAGATAATCGCGAAGTTGTGCCCATCTTCTTTCTATATAGGTAATAACTATTTGCAAAATCCAGTTAATATATATATATATATATATATATATATATATATATATGATGTGTGTGTTTGTGTGCACGTTTGTGTGAGCGAAGGAATTCTCGTTTAACACATATCAAATTTATTTTCGCCGTTTCGGGACCTGCCTTTACCAAGAATTGAGCATATATATGCCTATAATCATCTGGGTCCACGTTGTGCTCCACCCGCCGTGGTTGCTCAGTGGCTATGGTGTTGGGCTGCTGAGCACGAGGTCGCGGGATCGAATCCCGGCCACGGCGGCCGCATTTCGATGGGGGCGAAATGCGAAAACACCCGCGTACCTAGATTTAGGCGCACGTTAAAGATCCCCAGGTGGTCTAAATTTCCGGAGTCCTCCACTACGGCGTGCCTCATAATCAGAAAGTGGTTTTGGCACGTAAAACCCCATAATATAATATATATATAAGTTGTGCTCATAGCCATGGTCTTTATTTCTTTCAACCACGGAGAATCCTTATGAACAAAACAGACTTCAGGCACCTGTGTATGGTAAGCTGCCCTGATGAGTGATATTCTAGTCGCCTGTGATATGCATGCTGCGCTGGAGCTTGCTGGACGTAGAAATATTGACGGGCGCAGCTTACCTGAAGTTTCTACTAAATTGGCATTGATTATATCTTAACCACGCAGGAAGAGACCATGACGTACTCCCATGAGCCCTGGTTTCGTGGGGTATCTATATACAAATTTGCTTTGAATTAGCATCTGCTGACGATCCCATGCTCAAGTAGCTCGTGAACACGTGGCACATTGCACCATTGTCTCGCCGAAACTGGAGGCTAACATTTTTGCTGGCAGTTCTTTTAACAGCTAGTGTGGTAACCCTGCCAATGTAAGGAAGAAAAAAAAACGCAAGAAAACGTGACGTACTCCACACATACCTTCTAAGCTGTCAATATCATATCTCGGGAATAAGACCACCAAAATATAAGACTATTCTGCAAAGCGACGAAGGGACAAGACTTAAGCGAGAAAACAAAACGCGACACCCAAGCGCAAACGATCAGCCAATGACGAGCACGGGTGACGTGTTTGTTTTCTGGCTTAAGTCCTGTCCCTTCGTGGCTTTGCTCAAAACATTTAATTATAACTAACCAACTAGCCCACTGCGGAATTTTTTGTAATGACCATTAAGATGTCTTAAAATATTGGAAACCTGTCTCGGTGTCGCGCAAGGAACAGGCCTACGGTGCCTCAATTTTAATTGTCCTCTTTCTTTCGCTTGAGCAGCCTTATTTATTATACACTGGAATGCGTGAGGCAACAAGTGAGCTCTCAAGCCCCCAAAACTGCGGGAAACGCACGTAAATCCGCCCCGAGCTACTGCTACTCTATAGGCGCAAACTAAGCGGTTGCTTCCTGCTCTTCTCTTTCTCGACTCTGGCCCATTGGCCCGCCTACTGAGCGTACGACGGAGGAAAAAAAAATATAAATTTACTGCGGGCCTTTTTCTGCTGTGAGGCTCTTCTTTTTTGTCCATTCTTTGTACTGCTCGAATGCAAGACAGTAAGGCACAAGAGAGCCCATAAATGAAGCAAGTTGTTTAAGTAGTTAAGATGGTTCGCGGGCAGTAACTGCACACAGACGGGTATTATTAAAAAAAGAAACTCTTCCCGGGTGCTTTATCTTTTTTTTTCTCTGTGAGACGCCGCCATTTCGCTGCGGCATTACGTGTAGTCATCAAACGTAAGAACGCGTTCGGGTATATATAAAGTAAGAGAGGCTACCACGAAGCTTCGCATTTCTAAATTAGATCGGAAAACGCCGCTAGTTCAATTCGTATAAAATGAATGTATAAGAAAGAACGAATAAGTTGTGAAATCTCTTGTTTTTGAAGTGTTCTGGACTGGGAGAAAATTCAATAACGCTTCCGCTTGACAGATCAAATCTCGTAATCGAAATATCACCAGTAAGTTCTTCAGCACACTGAACTATGAGCAGCGTCTCGTAACAGTGTGCGAATCATCGTACCACCATGATCACATAGAAAACATCGACATCGAAATGTATTATCTCTCTTTCTTTTTTTGCTTGTGTAGAAACTAAATTATTCTTCTGTCGTAAGTAAGGCATTTGCAGTGGTTTTCGGTGTGCCACAGAAAACCGTGCTACAAGGATGCCAAGGTCATGCATGTTTCCGATGGGGTATATTATTTTGGGAGGTTTAGAAACAAAGATTTTGGAACTTGGCAGCCAAGTGAAAAGAGTATTACTTAATTAGGTAAGCCTGTAACATTAGTAATGCACAAAGTATTTGTAAAACGCTAGTTGCGGCTTCTGATATGCCTCCATTGTCATCAGTAGCAAATATAAGGTCAGTGCAAACGTTTAATACAGAATGTGATTGTGTAAGAAAAGACGCGTAAGTCAATACGCAGAAAGAGAAGGAAACACGCTAGCTCGCTGCTGCACCTTCATGCACATGAGTAGAACGAGGAAGAAAGTGACTAAAGATAACACGGTTACAGGAACCCCGAAGAACTACAGCACAAGTCCAAATGTTTCCCATCATATTATGCAGGTTGGCACTAATCACTGCGGAACCACTACTTAATATATTTCGCGACTAGAAGTATCCACAGTATTGTCTAGATGACATCCCTTCAGTAATGTGTTAAGGCCTGTGCACCGTTTTTTCTTCACTCGTTCAATGCAGCGTTCCTTCGTGAGCAAGGCTTGAATAAAAAATTTTCTGCCTCCACCTCAACGTGCCTGTAACGGCGCCTATACCGCAAGTATTGTAAATCTCCGCAATATTGTTGAAGTGGCGCGAATAATTATCCATGCAGCATATTTTAGGAAACTGTGCTACCTGTAGGCACACGTCAAATGTAAACTGTGCACTGCACCACAGCTACGCATAGCGAAAGCAAGAGAGAGAAAGAGACATAAGCTTTAATGATATGCTGGATATGAGGTACGCACAGGACTATGAAGTGGCTAGGGAATGCATCGCCAACTTTGCATATCTCCGTATTCCGCATCAACGTTTTTAAAGAGGAAAGCTTGGCTTGTACCCGCAATACCGATGGTACGTTAAAGTAGTCTGATAAGAACAGCCACCGCATCGTTTTATTTGCGATGAAAAAATAGCAGCTAGGGCTGTCGGCCACCGACAAACAGTGCCTGGCAACGAAAAGCTTGTGTGGATTACATGAAGTGTACCGTTGTGGTTCACGTCAGTTAAGCTGCATCTCATGGTTTCATTGGTACCTTAGTCACTGGGAACATATCCATCGTACTCTCATTCGTAAATGTGAACTGCTATCATATGCCCCTCGGTCGTTCAGTAAAAAAAATGATTTTGTTTCGCGCACTATACAAAAAGAATGAGAACACCATGATAATAGGATAAACAGTGAGCCCGTGACTTGCACATGTATTGCAAGCTATGTTTACGTGGTGACAACTTCGATCATCTTACGAGGTCCATCGCGTTGTCCTCTCGGATACTCGATATTGCCCGTGTTATTTCATTATCAATGAGCTACAGTTTCTTCTGTATCACTCTCTTGACTTGTTTTGGACGTGTATTATAATTTTATACTATTAAGGATGGTTCGTGCCGCAAAGGTTTATACCATGAACATGAAAGGAAATTTGCTCTCCAGTGTACGTCTTGTCGCATGGTTTTCGGCAAGTAGGACAATGGCAGTTTGCACATAAGTTTGCCCTAATTTTCTATATTTTTTGTGTATGAACTACCTTTTTGGCTCTCCCAAATCCTTCCTAAACCGATGTGTTTTACACATAAAAAATAAAGATAATATTTAGTCTCACCACTCATTATAATCATTTGTTGATTTTCAGCACATTTGAAACAAATGTATTCACTCAGGATATCAGTTCGGAATATTCGTTTAGAATGTATTCCTTTAGAATAGCCCTCAAGAATCTCTGTCTTACTTTTACAACGCACAGAGTAGAAAGTGTGGTTATTCGTCTGCGCATTGAGAATCAATGAAGAAAAATTATTCGTTGATAGCATAAAACACTGAACCATCGGAATGATACGTTAAGGACAGACAGTAACAAATATAAATCGCAACAAACAGCTGAAGAAGATCAGAATATAGCTTAGTGGTTGCCCAACAAGCGGTAGAAGAAGGTACTCACTACCCATGGTTCGGGCAGTGGCTGAAGAAGTGAAATGCAGAATTTCAGCCTCGTACAAACTTTCATAATAAGTTTTGCGAACTTTTAAAGTCAAGCCTTCTTTGCCTGGCCTCCCAGGCTTTGCGTTGCTCCTGTGGCAGCTTCGAGTATCTCGGCAAATATGGTTAAGGATTTTATATGCGAAGCTTGCATGCGCGCCGAATGCTAGTCATTTATTCTGTCCACCAAAGTAGCGCGAGTATGAGCAATTTTGTTGCAAAATCGAAACATTAAATTTGTAAGTAAATTCGGAATATATATTGCAGGTCCATGTCTATTTCTAAACCGCGGGCACGTCTTAACAGAAATGCATATTATAATTAATAGATTCTTCGGTTTTCATGATAATCCACGATTTAAGCATTGGAAATTAGCCACTGGATTTCTGCCCATTCTTGGCGTGTTTTTTGAAATCGGCACGTTTCCCTGTGGCAGAGTGAGTACAGAGGACTTTACTGTATTCACATACATGTGGTAATCTTATGTACTACATTGTCATTATAATCCACAACTTCGTTGGTTCATTTACGCATAGCTCTAACTGAAAAACAACTTTATATTCTACGCCCTCATTGGTTTATTACTTTTTTCTCTTGTACATTGAGCCTGCTACGATATTCACGCACTGGGTATGTGGGTGGGCTTTGTTAAGGCCGAAACCGCCGGGTAACTGTGTGAGCGTGTGGTCGTTGAACCTAAGCGCCTTGTCCTGCCATTGTTCTTTCTTAGTGTGCTGTCTCTGCTTGCACTTCATCTTTTGAAAACTAAGCAACGGGGCCGAAGCGGATCACGTGTTTGCAGGAAGTGGCAACGACATCAAGCTTCATTTTGATGTTTCATACTTCACCACTCATAGACCTCTCTTCGCTGTTCGAAATACACCACCTTCCCAATAAGAATGATGAGCTCTTGTTCACCAAATGACTGAAATGTTCACTACCATAAAACTCAAAATTTACCTTACCTGACGCTAAACATATTTAAGATGTTGCGCGGAAGCTTGAAAATGCTCAGCGGAACATCATCGCACCCGTGTTTACATAGCACAAAATTGTCGTCACCAATAAGGTTCATTTCATATGGATTGCAAGATGTGGATCGGATCACCATAATTTTTTTCGCTTTTGCCACAACTATAGTAAAATAATAATAATATATTCAAACGAGACACGACACAAAATGAAAGGCGAAACGTCTGACGACATCTTGGCGCTCAGACGTCTTGCAGAATACAAAAGTTAACGATAAATCAAGAAAAAAAATATTTTTTTTGTACTTCACAGAAGTACGCAGCAGTATATGCTGTCCAATTGTTACGACATGCACAATTCTACACACGTTGAAGACGTACACACTATTCTAAGACTGCGAATAACATATCATATTGAATATTTAACACGTAAGGTAAAAATCTCTGCCGGTATAATTATATCGCGTAATGATTAGGCAGCTGTACAACGACAAACGATAATGGAAATATACTCAATTGAAATTAATTAAATGCAAATGTCTATTGATCTACAATGAGGTTGATGAAAAGAAGAAACGACTGATAATGACATTTGGATTGTTTAGTTTTGCAGTGTAAAATCAGCATTCAATTCATACAGGCACCCTCCACAGCTTTACATTTGATAGCCTGCTTGCCATACTTCATAGTGATTGTCTTGGCTTTCCTAGCCGAGCTTCTAAAGCGGTATTTTGTGGAAATGGTGCATGTAACATGAAACGGTGCAATGATATGCATTCCGTAATCAGTACCTAATAATATGCTGCATCAGCTTGAAATTATATATTTTTTAACAGATAGGATTTCACGTTTATGAATAAATGGTTCAGGGGCTATTTCCTTGACAGGATCCTTATATCGTTCAAGGGAACGAAGCACACGTTTTTTGCAAGATTAATATATTGTCATAATTGGATTTAGTTGTCGTTACCCGTACCAGGCTTCCGTATAACAGTTTAGTCTAAAACAACGTATTGTTACGGTGAAGTGAACAATGAAGGTGACACGAACTAGACGAAGACTCTGGCCATTGCCTGAGCGCGATACACATGACTTGTAAATAAATATTCTACACTCGTGGGCCTGCTTCGTGGGCCAGATAAGAATCGATAAAGATGTCTTACTCAAGCACCCTGCAGAAAGAACTAGATCGTACACTTTGGTAACGTGTGGTTACTATAACTGACTGCATTAGAAGTCACTGACAAATAGTGGTAACCACATGCGTGACTGTTTGCCAGGACATTCAATCACTTTTATCGTGAGCTACTAAAATCTTCAACAGCACTCCCAGTTTTCCGGTGGATGGTAAGTCTTATTATCGCGAGAGCAATGGTATGGAAGCTCCAAGCGCATTTTTGCCGTCGCCGTGATGTTCCGTACAAAGTCCAATGGCGACAACACCATCGCCGCGCGTCGTATGCTGCATGTGCGAGTGAAAGCACGCGAGGGAAGCCAACCATCGCGGCTCAATGTGGCGCAGGCCAACGAAGAAAGCAGAAAGCAAACGTGGCGTGTGCAGTCGCGCGGAAGGCTGTGGGGAGAGGGGAGGGAGGGAGGGTGGTGGTGTTGTACTCCGGCAGCAACTGCGCATTTCGCGACAGGGTGCAAGGGGAACAGACGACCGCGCCTCAATCTCGCGTGCCATATATGGAGGAAAGCGGGTAGGCAGCGCGGGAGGAAAGGGTGCGGCTTTGACTCCGCCATCAAATGCGTACTTTGGACTTCTAGGAATTCTTGGCAGTTGTTGGTTTCGTCATAACTTTCAGGGAAAATTTGTCAAGTATGTAGTTTGATGATGCTTTCATGGTTCCGAATTCTGAATCCATCGTTGAGTTCCTGAGTGACCAAAAGCCTGGAAATAGGAAGGCTTTAGCATACATATTTAGGATCTACACTAGTCAGTGCCACATATTGAATTATAAAGTAGCGTGAAAGCGTGTATCTGTGATTTGAACGGTGGCAGAAGAACATTGAACAGTGTGGCATTAGCGTGGAATGATTCCTTTAATCGCTTTCTACGTACTTGAATCCTAGTGTGGTGTGGTGGGACAATGGCCTTATATTTACTAAAATCTCGTGTTCGCATCGGGGTGAAAGTGGCCCCCACTCTTGTAACGTATTTTAGGTTTTGTGGACAGAAGAATTCAGGGGAAGCTCTGTAGTTTGCCCAACAAAATCTTCCATTTTACGGATGATTATATAACTGTGGTGGATAATTCTCAGTTTAGCCAAGTGCATGTCAATATACTGGAGATGTTTCGCGAAATGGAAAGGGACAGTAGTTTACCATTGAATGTCCTCAAGATAATACGCTAGAGTTTATAGATGATGGGCTAACTTTTTTGCAAAATCATTTGTGCTGGATGTCTAAGCTCAGTTCTGTGAAACCTTTGCTGCCGTACAATTCGGGACACAGCAGACACGAAAAAAAAAATGGTATCGTCCTTCCTTGCCCCCGTTCCGCCATGACAATGTCTTGTCAGCACCGCTTGCTGGAAGGGGCTTAGGATCAACTCAGTCGGCCAACCATAGCTGGTTACACCGAGTATACAATCAGGACGACTGCCGAAAAAACTTGCGAAATTGTTAAAACACAGAGAAGAGCAAAGGATGTAAATTATATTGGTGATCGGAAAAGGCCAGCAGTTATTCCCTATGTGAATAAAAGCTGGCACATGGCATCAAAAACCTTATAATGATAGTCATTATAGTCATTATAGTATAGTCAGTCAAAACGTTATAGTCATGCAGTTGTTTTTTCTTGTCCGCAGCAATTATCCAGTCAATGCCAGGCTGTGCAATCACGCGCACAAATTCCAGATTAGGTTGCGCACAATTCATGCAAGGTAAAGCATAGGCGAAATTCGTGGGGTGCCGCAATAATGTTGTGTACGAGATTCCTCTATCATGCGGATGTCGTTACATCGGCCAAACGGGCAGGTGTATAAAAAGAAAGGTTGCAAGAACATTCACCTGAATAAATAACGCTCGTCTATCACATTTGCCAAACCATTGCGCAGCTGGCAGTTGCCAGCCCATTTTTTGTAACGTACATGCGTAATCTGGACAATTTGTATTTTTATTTCTTTTATATTTCAGTTATTTTTTTTTCTTAGTTTCCTTATAGAAGAAACCAAAGGGTCCCGGAGAAAGGTGCTTCCTTGCACCTGACTGGGTCCGATGCCCCATACCAACTGCCCACAGAGGAAACAACGTTATACAAAGTTGTATACATATTTTAATTTCTACTAAATAAAATCAAATGAAAAGGCTCGTCTCATTTCAGAGCCCTACCTAATAAATAAATGCAGTGACAGCTGCGTAAGCCAGGCGTCACGCGCACTGCACAACAAGGAAAAATGTTCTTTAGGAGCATCTAATCGTTAAAAATATCCCACTATCTCTTCTTAGCGCTCCAGTGTCTCGTTGCGCTTTTGGTTGAGGTAATGTATGGTGAGTGGAAGTACGCAGGTGGTAGTTTTTCTATTTATGTGGCTGCTTGAAAGCAATAAACTATTAGACGCGAGTCAGCGCTCGTGTGTCGTCTCTGTTCTTTGTCAGTGTTGGAAGTGCGCGCTGTAACTAATAATACTTTGGACGGTTGCGTGCTCCCTGTCTTGAAAGCGATCTACAGATGGCTCATACATTTCTGCACGCAGCGTTCTCGCCGCTCTTGCGTCGAAGCGATATACAGCAGGAACTTGGCTCGCTGCTGTTGCCGCGATTGATCCCACCTGCGTTTTGACAGCGAGTGCCCACGCTCACCTAGTGTGGTGCGTTCATGTTTCCTTGTGCGCGCTGGCGCCATGCTTGTTTATTCAGTTACCAAGCGAATGTTTCCAAATTTATGCGGCCGGTAAATATACTTTCCTTACTTCGTGCAGCTGTCTACTAATTCGCTAATGCAATCGATGCGTCAGCTTTCAGGCGAAACTGCGTCTCTTTTTTTTTTGTATACATTTCATACGCTGGCGCAGAATCGGCGCATGATTTTGTGGAGCTGTCTTTTTTTTTAATTAGCGCTCTTTTTTTTTTTAAGGCATAATGGCTCGGGTGTACAGTGACTGCTTCTAATGGCCAAGTTCGACAGTGGGCTTGCTAGTTTCGCGAGTTGTGCTATTCGTATGGCCCTTGAGAAATACGCCCCGGTGCTTTAAACAAAGATTTATTTTATTAGCTAGCTTTGGCGAGCGCACACTAGCCTGTACAAGTGGAAAATAAACTAACTTGGCAGAAACTTAGAAAGATAGTTTGCAGGCATGACTTCAAAGCAAATAGCATAGAGAGCTGTGTACTAATGGTTGAATTTCAGTTCTGTTTTATTATTATTATTATTATTTTGGAAAGCAAGCTCAGCTACTGTGAGCCGCATCCGCCCTCTATTCACTCATTCACATGAGAGTGCGGGGGCGAGCTTTAAAAGAGTTCGCGTAGGCAGACTAATAGAGGCAGTGGGCAGCAACTTTGCGTGCAGAGTGTTTAGCACGTGTGCGTAATATCGAGCTGCTAATAGTGTGTCTGGAAAAGTAAATTCATCAACAAATTTGCGATAACAAATCGGCAACACGTGCGGCTGATGGCGTCCCATTACCTGCATCATCGCCTATTTTACAGTAAGCATTCATAAGACATTATTGCTTGCTGTGTCAAGCAGTTCTAACATCAAAGGCCTGCTATGGAGCCGTGTGCTTCGATGCGTCAAAAGGACAAAGCAAACACCTAAAAATTCTTTATTGCGACGGTTTCAGTACGTTTGGGTGCACGTACCGGAGTACTCCACTACGGCGTGCCTCATAATTAGAAAGTGGTTTTGGCACGTAAAACCCCATAATTTAATTTTTTTTCTCTGTACGCTTACCGGCCTCCGAAGACACACTAAGACGGAAGAATTGTATCGCTATGAGAATCCTTCCCCGATGCAAGCCATAATACAGACATGTATTGCGAGTCATCAACAGGAACAAACCTGAAAAAGAGGAAGTCAGTGCCTCATGAAATTGCAGACCTGGTAGACGCAGTCACAAAAGTCAGGCCGCGCCTGCAAAAGGCATAACTTGATCTTATGACGTGTTAAAGCGGGAACGAAGGCATTTCGCTTACAAGCAGAAACGCTCAGGACGTTCCAAAGAAAGAGTGGCGCTAGCATTACCCAAAGACTTCACACAAGACCACGGTGGAAGGGGTGGGGGGAGAAAGAAGGGAGAAAAGACAGGGAGGTTAGCCAGTGTAAGTACCGGCTGGCTACCTTGTGCCGGGGAAAGGGGCAAAGGGAGTAAAAGGAGAAAGAAGAAGAGGGAAAAAAAGGAAACCGGAAAGTTCACACAGTAACGCCATACTACGCGCTACAACACTCAAAGACGGCCACACAATTCGCATGTCCTTAAATACTTCAGCAAAGCCTTTAAGGCCTTGAGTGCCGAAGCGCGTCTGGACCAGTGTCCTAGAGCTTTCTCCTCTGTAAAGGGGTGATTGTCCAGTTTTTCGAGCACGGTCCCGAGCACTTTTTTTGGCACTTTGTAACGGGGACAGTCACGGTGGAAGATATATAGGTGAGGACACAGCGGCCCGCACCGGTCCCCGATAAAGTCCCCTAGTTTCTCTAAGTGCCATGAGCTGGTTGTTCCCGCAGCGGCCGGAGGCGTAGCGAGTGGCACTGCTTTTCTATTGGGAATACGCGCTTTGTCAATGCCATTTTTTTTATAAACTGTTGCTGATGAAGAAAATACTTTTGTCGCATTGTTTCTGTGCAGCTTCGTTACTAACTCCAGTTTTGTGAAACAGCGGCTTCGTGCTCGTTTAGTTGAACGCGTAGAAGGCAATGAATTTTGGTGGGTTATCTGAACCTGCTACGGAAGTGGCGCCGGCCACCCGATAACGGAGCCGTAACCATCGCTTGTCTCTTTTGTTCTCTTGACCGTCGGCTCGTTCTTTTCTTCGTGCGTTAGTTTGCCTCTCGTTGGCCCATTCAACGTCCTGATCGTTTGTTCGCTAGTTCGCTCATTGGTTTGTTCCTTAAACGATTCCTTAAATGATTTGTTCGAGCTTTCGTACACGCCGCTCTTTCATATTTATGTGCACTTATTATACCATTAATTTAGTCAGCCGTTTACTCGCTCTTGATTTACCCGCTCTTTCCGTTGTTTTGGTGCGCAAACACTTTTAATGCCCACCACCCTGCATTCCGCGGCTGCATCCTTGCAAGGATGTATGCATGCATGCGTGCGGGGATGATAATTTCAGCTTCCGAGAGGTTGTTTGAGGAGAGAAACCTGGTTATCACAAGCACCACGGGTGGCTGTTTTGGAAACATCCACCTGCCAGGGCTGTTGTGTATGACTTAACCGCTGCCCCGCTGTGCCAGGGATGGTACGACGACTTTGGGCGATCTATAAACCTCATCGGCGGATTGTGCCACTGTGCTAGGGGGAAGTGAAACAGCATAATCTACGTATAGCACCGCCCTAGCATGACCTAACCCGACTCCCGAATGTGCTGTCGTGGAGTACTACGTTCGTTGGCGCAGCCACACCATCCCTCATTTTATTTTATTTTTTTTACTTTCGCCTGTTCGTGTGCTGGAGCGCGCGCATGTTTTACGATATGTTTTTAGCGGTTTCCTTGCATTGATTTACTCTAACTGAAAAGTGCAATAACTATGTTTCCCGAGTGCCTGCAGTACAATAGCCATGACTCAATGGTGGGGTGATATGCTACACAGTCCACCACATTGCAGCATCAAGCGCAATATCAACCTACTGCAACATGTGCAGGGTGTTCTCTTTCGCTGAGTTAAAGAGCCCCGGTTATGCCTCCAGGTATTGCTCACGTCTTTGTAGCCGCATTCGAGGCGAACATCTGTGTGCTTACGATGACATGGGCCGCCAGGACAGAGTTGCAGTTCATGAAGACATTGTACCGCTTGGCTTACAACGTCCCAGTCCCCCTGGCAGCGCAGCTAGCAAACATCAGAAATTACTGTTGTTGAAAGCTTGCGGCCTAGCGCATAGAAGTGTTTCAAGAAAACGTCGAATTTTTTTCACCTGTTTGGCGAGGAGATCCTTCGGTGGAAGGGGTTGTCCTAATGGGGATAGGATAACTAGCATAAAGAAATAGCTGTGAAGTCCCTCTTGATGCACACAATGGTAGTTCCATGCAGCACTGGGCAGTTGAGCCGCCGACGGATTTCATCGACAGTAAAGCTGGCCTGCGTTTGCACTGCTCCAGAGTCCTTGCTGGGCGTTGCGTCAATATGTCTGGTGAGGCAGCCCTCATGAACGTTGAAATTAGAGGACTCTGTAGACTTGTGTTCTACGAAGGAAAAGTAATTTTCTCCAGGAGCAATAGTCGGGTCCTCTGATACAGGAACAGAGGATGGTTGCCTCATCTCATCATGTTGGAGTGCTCCATAAGCCTCATCATTCGTGTAGACTTCTGCTGTATGTAAATTTTTTTGGGGCTTTGCGGATGGGGGTGATTTTCTGGTCATTGTTGACTTCCGCTTCTTTAGGTATGTCGGTGGGAAAATGCAAGGTATGGCGTGATCTACCGGCATGGCTTTCTTTGGAACGTCAAGAAAAATGTTGCCACCAAACTCAGCGAAGTATCTCTTTTCAGTCATCATTCCCTTCGTAAAGCTCTTGCTACAAACGGTATCTTTTTGGCTCAGCACGCGGTCTTTGCGAGGAATGGCTTCTGCCCAGTCTTTTAATCGTTTCGGGTCGGAAAGAGCAACAAATATGATTACCTTTTCTTTGCAGCTTGCGTAGCCACTGTTGCAGTTTTCAACGAAGCACTGGCGGCTCGTCGCTGCAGTTTACCGATCACCACCGTGTAGCCGGGGCAGTGCTGGCGTAAAATCGCGGTCAGTTTGCTTAAAGAGCTACGACGATGCTGCTGGCGATGACGCAAGGAACAGTTTAGGCCATGCGAACGGCGTGTGTGACATGGATGCGCCATGCGATGTCATCTGATTGATATCGCAACTAGATCTTTCGTGTGTGTGTTTTCGTGTCTTCCAGCGAAGTTTCATCGCTAAGCCATGCTGACGCTGGGATCAGCGGCCCGGTTCGCAGAAGCGTAGCTGGTACTTTATCTGTGTCGCTTGTCCCTTGTGCATCGGCCGTGCTGTGTCATCCCCTATGCAGGGTCTTTTTTTTTCTATATCTGCATCAAAGTCTTCAAATTAGAAAAATATAAATCACCGTAACGTTATGTTTACCATTCAAGTGTACGGATTGGTGTCCGGCTGTTCACGGACACAGCCAGGTCAGGCCATACACGAGCGGCTAACGGTCCATACTCGGGCAGCCATGCGGGAACCATCGGGTCCGGCGGCTGACGGTCCGCCCTGGTGGCCGTTCTTGCAGTCCCGCCCGAGGCCTGCCACCGCAACCACACAGCGCTACAGCTCGCGCGGCTGCCACCCATGCTGACCGCCTTTGCCGTGGGCCGGAGCCAGCGGAGCTCGCCGCCAACGTGCCAGTCGAGCTCCGCGAGCCCAGAGCGGCGGGTATCTCTTTCTTCCCGGGTGCCTGGCCACGGCATCTTCGCGTGCCAACACAGCCGCGGCCGTTCAGCCTACCGTGAAACCTCGCCGTGGTACTACGGATGGGCGAGTCGCCGGTGGAGTGACAACGAACACTTGAAGTCGACTTACTTCGGTGCGTAGCCACGGGCGATTAGAGGAACGCCGCGAAGGCATCTTTAAATTTTTCTAGGCCTTATATGTGCTCATGTGTTTTGTGTGCTGATAACTGCCACACGCTCAGAGACAAGTGATGTGCAGAGTACTGGAGCAGTTGGGCACTCGTCCACTATCAGAAGTAAAAGCTTTAGGCCAATGCTCCGAAAGAACATCCGCGCTGAAGGCCTTTCTCGCGTTATTAAGGCTCCTGCGGTCTACGGGGCTTCACGACAGATTCTAAGAATGCCGCCCCCCCCCCACTCTGTAGTATGCGCGCTTTGTTCGTGCTAGTCTCTCTTTCTTTCTATCTTCCCCTTCCACTGTTTCTCTTTTTATCCCCCTTAACCCTTCCCCCTGCGCAGAGTAGCCAACCGGAAGTACCTTTGGTTAACCTCCCTGCCTTTCTCTGCATTATCTTATCTCTCTCTCTCTCTCTGCCACACGCACGCTATTATACGGCATATTAACGCAACATCGGGTACGCTAGATCTTCCTCGCTTTGTACTGAGCCCCTGGGCCCATTTACCGTTGCTATCACACTATGTCAAAATTAGGCCACAGTATCCTCATTGTATCCAACACGGAGAATCAGACAAAATTACGAAGAATTCTCAAAAGCACAGGGGTACAGGAATAGACTTTAGGTTATAGAGAGTAAATAATTACCAAGTTGAATTGAACCTATAATGAACGCAAAGGCGCTAATCCTAGATGTGCCAGTGGTTGTGTATGCGCCGGCAAAAATTTGTTTTTCTAATAAATAGCCTCTCTCTCTTGTGTGATAGAAACAGAATGAAATATGTCCACTCCTAGGACAAGTTTGAACAGGCACAATAGTTTTAATACATGAATTTAATAAAGGAATCTCAAAATGAACACGGCTATTATTAGTGTGGAGCTATTTCTACGGTGAAGAAGGTAAAAAAGATTTTCTATTGCAAGCGTTTGTGCGTTGAAAGGCGCGATTGGCGCAAGTTCTGTTTTAGTGTTCCAACTTCTGTAAGCAAATCGCCTTGCTCTGCACTGTGCTTCCCACACTTGACAACTATACTTTCACACGAAACGGAATGGCCAATAGGGCGGCTTCCAATTCTTGCGGTGACGAGACAACAGAGCGCCTGGTGTGCCACGGCCCATCCTTGAACGGTTACGCTTCATGGTGAGTACAGCATAAACGGTGTGCTCTGGAAGCAAAACTCAGCCGCTTCGATGACAGGCTGCTCCCAGATGAAAATATCCAGGAACCTTGGCCTAAGTATTCTTGCATGCTAAAGGCCACCAAAGCCGTATAGCATTGTCTTGAAGGCGATTGGTCTGTACAAAGGCCTGCCACTGTTAGTGAATTATTCAACGAGCACAATAGCACTAGAGTATGTTCACAATGACGGACGCTCTATTATTTGTCTCACCTTTCCTTTTTCTATTCTTCCCTCCTCTCATGCACAGGGTAGCCAACCGGGCACGTTCTTGGTTAATCTTCCTACCTCTCGCTATACACTCTCCTCTCTCTCTTTCTCTTGAGGTCGGTACGAGTGGCTTTAAATGTACTATTATTTGTTTAAGCACACCAGACTTACACAGGATTACACAAAACGACTGCGCATTCTGACCGGCTATTTACCGCTTGTACCGCAGAGTTACTTTTGAGCATACTCGTTTCCTTTTAGATTTTTCAGGAAAGCTCCTAAGGATAGCTTCACAAACTTTTTCGCTAAGCCCTGAAGCGCCACGTGGTGGCCTGCTCTGCATCGAATGCCAAAGAACGGCCAACATTGCAACATTCGTCGAAGTGAAGGATACTTGTTCTGATGCCTAATTATCAATGATTACAGAACAAAAGTCACTTGCGTATATATCACACAATTACAATTGAGCGTTATTCATTTCCGCCAGCATAGGGGGTCCCTTGGTGAAACCGCTTGTAACGTCAGACGTACATAAGTAACTAAATGCAACTGAAAGCAGTAATGCGAATATCAGTTACATCATTGTAATCGTAAAGCCCACGCATCTTCATTTGGTATCGTTTTGTAGAGGAAAGAAATAAGTACTCGATCATGGACGTGTCGCGTACACAGGTACCATCGTTGTTGCGTAACACAATACGCAATCCGAGCTACGCTTAGTCTCTCGTGCGGCGTTCAGAGACGCGTAGCTAGGCAGCACGTTTGTCGAGCCGAGCGGGAGTGGTCTCGTTTGAGACAGCTCGCTCTGCAATAGTAGGTATAATTTATCAAACTTATACCTCCGCTCATAAAATGTTGTCAGGATTACAAGTGGGCAATGTGTCGCAAAAACAATCTGTTTTTTTCTTTTGTTTTGCAACAAGAATATTTTGTTGTTTTTGTTGCCCGTCTATGACGCCCCTGCATTCGACCCGTAAG
Source organism: Dermacentor andersoni (assembly GCF_023375885.2). Classification (NCBI taxonomy): domain Eukaryota; kingdom Metazoa; phylum Arthropoda; class Arachnida; order Ixodida; family Ixodidae; genus Dermacentor; species Dermacentor andersoni. The sequence continues at coordinate 128,755,181 of NC_092815.1, read as the reverse complement.
TTCGAAAAATGGCGCGACGAGAATCGGGCAGCAGGACAGGGGGAGGCCAATCCGCCGCCACCACCTTTAAAGATGCCGGGCCCACCACGAAAAGGTAGCGATCACCATTCCAAGATTAGATCGTATACGACGTCCACAAGCTTTATCATTAATTTAGCATGTAGGCTTTGTGTACAGTGCCATGCAGGTAATGTCGGCGTGCTGTCATCGCAGCTTAGGATTACTGCCTCGTGCTTCCTGCTGCTTTTCTTTACCAGACAGACGACAGAGAGAGAGAGAGAGAGAGAGAGAGAGAGAGAGAGAAATCGTAATAGAAAGACCAGGAGGTTAACCAGGCTGAGCCCGACAAGCTACCGTTTAGTGCAAAAAGGGTCTGAAAGATGAGAAGGAGGAGAGAAGTTCACACTTTGCACCGATACACACTAAATGAGACGTTTATCGTTCGGTTCATCACAAGCAATCATATAGACTGGTGCTATACCAAAATTCGTTGCAGCGCTTTTGTGGCTTTGCCCATCGCAGACACAAGAGGCTGCGGTACCAAGACTACTATTCTGTAAGACTTCTGTTTTGTAGGCTGTCCGAACGACAGTTCTCTCATGTTTATATGTTGAGAAGTCCCACACAATATGCTTTATGGCTTCTTCTACGCCAGGTGTATTCTAGTTGACGCTGTCTGCACTTTCAGTTAAGAATGAGTAGGCGTTCGGGAAATGAACTCCTAGTCTCAAGAGGCACAGTACCGTTTTCTTACGTCGAGTAAGAGCTGATAAAAGGTTTAATTTCACACGTAGGCCCATGCCACGCATGTTATGTCACCAGAATGAAGCATGTTTTTATGGCTGCAGTAAATTCTCTTAAAGTAAGTTCAGGAGGAAGGTGACTGATCCTTACCTCAAGCGGACGTAGCACTGGAAAAGCTGCCGGCAACGATTCCCTCAGAGCACCACTTATCAAGTGCGGTTTAGCGAGTAATTGCATGAAAAACTAACAGAACAGGCTGCAAGTCATCCATACCGCCTTGTGCTATACCCTGCTAAACCACCCACATGGTTCATAAGTCGCATCCCTTCTCTTTAACAAAGAGACATTCTAAGAGAACCCGAAAAGAAATCCCTCATAAATATGCAGCATGTTCGCGGAAACAAGATATTGCTTGTGCATGAGTGAGGGGCCATCCTATGTTCAAATCTCGCTATCAACACTTCGCGTTTCATATAAAATTTGGAACAATGTAACAAATATTACTGAATCTCGCCAAGGTATCGACATAGCATTCAAAGACGTTATTGATACATTAGTCTTCTCTTACACAACCCATCTGTAGTTCATGCTAACATATCTATAAGGAGGAAGCTAAAGCTTCTTTGGAAAAATAGGATTTCTTGTTTTCAATGCATTCGCACAACGCCATCTAATGCGAAATTGTTCTCTTCAGCTCGGATTGTTAGAATCGTCCTATTCTACCATAGCATGGGCTTTAGAGAGCTACACACTTCGTAAGATGTATTGATTCATCGCTCTAGAGACAGCTAATTCTTGTTATTCCTTCAGTCATTACACTTTGAGACTACCGCGGTACTCGTCGGATACTAGAGATTTTCACATTTCCTACTTATCAGCTAGATTGATTTTCCATAACCTCCAGTTCACCTGGCTCTCACTGGCTCCGCAAGTCATTCCAGTCACATTTGGTCACAGACTGAAGCTCGGCCGAGGTTTTGCGCAGGGTCCGCGCATCAGTTGCGGCTGGGCATTAATTTGTTAATCTACTAAAGCCTCAGCCAATCTACTAAAGCCTAAAGCCTCAGCCTCAGCTTAACCTACTAAAGCCAATGAGACAAGTTCAGGTATTACTTGTGGCTAAGTAGAGTTTGGGCACAAAAAAAGAAGAAAAAACATTGAGGCTCCGAGCAGCGGCACGATGTTCCCTTCATTACATTTAATGTTTTTCCGTGGAGATCTTTTCAATTTCTCGTATTTATTGCGGACATTCTCTATTTAATTATTTCCCAAAAAAATGAGAGGCTGCTAGAACATCCACGTGGCTAGGTTCCAGGCCTGCAGCAAGTAACAGTTGCCCTCTTACACCTCCCCCACATGAAAAGGCCAAGTGCATCTTAGAATGTCTTTCCCACTTGCTATTACACAACATGAAGTTTGTTCGGAACTTTGCGACGGCCACGCCTGCGATAAAAGGAGCTAGTCTACACCTCTGCACTTTACGCCAGGAAAGTTTTTAGGTATCAGCGCTTATTCGCACGAAGTGGACAGACGGGCGCCAATATAACAGCGAAAAGTTTGATTAAGTGATGGATGGCGACTTTCGCTTTAGAGGCGTCGATAAACGCCACCACTTTATACCAGTGATTCATCACGCCGCCTTTGTAGAAAAGTTTGTTTGACATTGGGAGCTCCAGTTCTGGAACTCTTGATTTCTTTCTTTTTCTCTTTTTTTGATGCATGCTTAGAGGTATACATGTAGGAACATGTGCGTGTTTATAGACGAGAACGCCTGAAGGATGCTAGGGGCCACTGTCGCACAGTTCTCCCTTTCTAACACGATTCCGAGGTAGGACTCCCGCGTACCAGACAAACGTTGCCATGGTATCGGTTTGCCCTTGACACAGAACCGGTGACCTAGAGTGAGCGTAAAGCCAAATGTGCGTTGAACAGTAACAGAATAAAGAGCTACGTTCAGCTGACATCGCTCGTGAGTTATAAACATCGAATATGATACATAGTAATAAGCTTTTAGCGTAAGCTCTGAGCTGCCTCTTCTAGACCTCTGCTACGCCGCCGACATGCTTGGCCATGTCCTCCCCTCACCAAAAAATAGCATGAACAATGAATGCTGCTGCGCAAAGGAGCGCGCCCAATGAAGCTTGCTGCCCGTGTGTTTTTATCGTGGGTCCGGATGCGTAGACACTGGGACAAGATTGCCACGTGATTCCAATAAACGTACCGCGATGTTTTGGTCAGAGACCATAAATAGAGTCGCAGCTTTTTTCGTCTGCAGGGCGCACTAGCGCACATTTGTCCAACAACGTTGAATAAAGAAACTTTTCGCAGGAGCTGCCCATGTAAGGCAGATTGGTCGATTGGTTAAAAGGCTTGAGCGCACGGCCCAAATTATTGTGTAAACGTGCGCAGAGCGTCCTTGTTCACATTAATATTGGCTTTCCCTTACCTTTTATACGAATGGAAGCTGTTCCGGTTCTAAGCCCTATTGTTTTGTACGGTAAGCTGACTAGCCATTAGTCCCATGTTTATTCGGGACGAGCTTAAATCATTTCTTAGGAATATTGTTACCTTTTCTTTTTATTCTTCGCAGAGCCGCCATAAACGTCAATTTGCTTTAGATCTAGTACACAGAAACCGCACTACAGGAAAAGTGTAAAGGCCAAACGCCAAATGAGAAATGATCACGATTACAGTCCAATTAGTTCAATTGCTTTAATATCGCTGCAGCAATAGAAGAGCTCCGAAATAAAAAGTATTGAAGTGCTTTTTTGGTCTTGGTCCTTTTCTTATTATTAAACTAGCACTCTACGATGTTTGCGCAAGAGTATATCGCATATGTCTGCGACGGGGAATGCGGCCACAGGGATCGCGAATAGTAACCACGAGCTTATGCTCACTTGCAAGACACCATAATGATTGAGCCTCAATGTCGGCGGAAATTGGGCGTTAAGATGTTTACATTCATTCACGCAAAAAGGCACTGTGGCAGCTGAAGCTGAAATGTATAGTTGATGCTTTTTTCTTTCTTTCTTTTTTACCGACGCAATTGTGGTCTCACGTCTACCTATAGAACTGCTGGCGAAGAACATCAAAGCAAGTGTATCATGAAAACGAATCCCTGCCAACTAGCAAAAACAAAAGCGGAGCAAGAATTTCGTTGATGCGACTGGAGTCCAAAGAACTGTACAGAGCGTCATTAGACTATTAACACGGTGCTGCTATTTTGACAAGTTGGTTTTATGGCAGTCACTCTCCTTTCAACGAGCTGCTGAGCTCGCAGCAAAAAACACTCATAGCACGCCCTATGTATACAGCAGGCTTCTTGCTCTTTGAAAGTGTCCGGGTTGTGTCTTCCAGTACCAGCAATAATAATGCTACTGATAATGGCCTGCCGTAAAACACCGGTCGCTTTCTCGTTTTCGCCCATTAATATCACAATCTGGCTGACACGTCCGCAACATCGCAGATACGCGTGCACTGTAGGTGGCGTAAGCAGTGAAAATATTGTGCCAGCAGTGACGCCCGTACTGCCGCAGCTACTACGCCTGGCGCACGCACCGCTACGGAGCTTGTGTCGAAATTCCATAAACGGGCGCCACCCGGGTTAGGAAAACTGCGGCAAACCACACCGGGTGCCATCGTCTAGGTGTCGCGCTTCACATTCCGGAGGCAGTGAGTGGTACATTGCTCATTCCAGTAGCACTCTCCGCCGCTGCTCACCACGGCTCGCCGTCGCCAGTGGATTGCCGGCCCGACTAGCACAATTAAAGCGATAGCTTTCTGTGCCTCCCCACCACTTCGCGGTTTCTATGCCCATATGTTTCTGTCTCTCTCTCTCTCTCTCTCTCTCTCTCTCTATATATATATATATATATATATATATATATATACAGACACAGTGCATCGAGACGGTTGACTCGTTAGGCGCGTGGCATAGTGAGTGAGTGAGTGAGTGAATAAAACTTTATAGGGTCCAGCAAAACGCGATGAAACGCGCATCCGGCTAATCCCACGACGGGACTGACAGATCTAGCCTGCCGGCCCGATCGAGCAACAATATACCTTATAAGATGTGAGTGCGGGCATGTTCTCGCTGACGATGAATATAGACGTTACAGGATGCAATCAAGGTCTAAATTTGCCGCTTGTCTCTCACCACATGCTGTGGCGCGTTTCTCAGAAGGTCAACACACGTGTTTGGTGATTCAACGTGTTTTAACGCCGAACAAAAGCTCTAAAAGCTCAGACTTCTCTGCAAAGACCACCACGGAAGTTGAGGGACGCGTTCGTTGCCTAAACCTTGTTCGTTAGGGAACCGACGGACTTGTGACCGGTTATTCTGGAACCCGTCAAGTTTCGCAACCTTTCTGTCCGGCCAACTAGGCAGACGCACCTTAAAAATATTGTGCCCTTGAGATGCTGCCTGGACTATTAAAATTTTTTTCCTTTAACCTCCGAATTATGGAATGAATTACATGCTTCTTTGCGTAACCTACCATCTGATAGTTTTGCTAATATTTTACATAACCACGTTACAAATTAAAACATTGTATAGCCACTTTGTTGTATACTGTATTACACTTGTATTCGCTACCTGTACCTACCGTGCTATGTCTTGAATAAAGACGATAGTATATGTAAATATGACAAATAATGTGCAGTGCGTCTCTTGTAATGCTCCATTTCGCTTTGGCGGCTCATGAAAGTTTGCGTACGCCGATTGTCATGGTACGTGATATACATATAGTTATTTCCTTCACGCTATCTACTTGTGCGGCCATCTAGCTGTGTTTCTTAACACAAAACGGGTGTTTTAGAATGAAGCTACACGGATGAGAAAACGCTCACCAACTTCTAGGCGGACCCTCCCAGACTTTGAAGACTGTGGCTGCTGCTGCTCGGTGCAGCTGCTGATACTGGTTTGCGTCTTAACGCTCACACACAGGACAGCCCTACTACAGGTATACGAATCGGCCTGTATGTAGCTCCGTCCCTACTGTCCCAGATGACGTGCCCGTTTTCGGCTGTGTCCTCCATGCGGAATTACGTAATGACACAATTAATCCTATCGAAACATCCTCACTTTGACAAATATTCGCCTTTAAGCTCATATTTACCTTAATAAAGCTACACATTTTTTAAAATTTTCTTTCCGGGGTTTTGTACGGGCGATTGGTGGGCTTCTTTCCCAATAAGGTGGACCAGTCCAACAAAATATACTGCCGCGCATATGATTCTAGCGATGCCGTGATGAAAACTGGGCCGATTCCGGAGACTGCCATCCGCCGTCACGTGATGGTGGTTTCCCCGTTTTGCAGATTTTGCTAGAAAGTAGCTAATTGCTATGCTGTAAAACGTGTTGCAAGTGAATAACAGCTTTAGAGCATGTACATAATTACTCCAAGAAAGCTTCGCTTCACGATGATTTTAACTTTAGCATTTGAACTGCATAATTCTTTCTGTGTCCAGTGAATTGCTTTTACCCGCCATTAGCGTCAGCCCACACTGAGAAAAGTCTTCTCTTCGTCCCGCCGGTTTTGTTTAGGCAGAAATAGAAATTCATTAGGGTAGAAAGCAGCAAGTCCAGCAATTCTCATGACACAACCTAGAGGTACTGACAGCCGCCTAGAACGTGTTATGCGATATTAGTAGAAATGAAAAGACCATTATTTATAGTGAAAGAATCGGACTCGCTGTTCGCGATTTAGGTAGGGATTCTAATTTTAAATAGGCAAAGAACGTCGCAAAAAACGGTGAGACCTTAGTACTGGATATTTAGTCAATGAGATTAGTGTAGGTAAGTTAGCTGTCATCAAGAGCCGCATGGACGCGAGTGGCAGCTTTCCGATTAAGTATACTAACCCTCTGAATATTCAATCACAGCAGTTTCCTCCCAAGTGATTTTGTTTAAACTCTCAATGAGTTATCTCGGTGAGTCATTGCAACGGCAAGACCCGCCACTGTTGCTCTGGGCCATTCTCCTTATGAGCACAAACGGGAGGGTGTGAAAAACACGGCGCGGCGGCCGCGATTTGATGGCGGTGAAACGCAAGAACGCTCATGAACCGGTGATAAGCCTGCTGAATAAAAGCAGCAAGTGATCCAATTGAATCCGCGGTTTTCCCCGCCTCTTCCCCGATTCCGCTGTCTTTAATAACACGTGAATCGGTTTGGAACGTTAAAGTATATAATTTATTCAATTCAAAATTAACTTGAGGCACTACAGGAGAACCGTTTCGGAGAAAATGTGGTTACCAGCATGGAAACGAGAAACACTGGGACAAAATGGGGCACAAAGTATCCTCCGCGCACTCCACTTAGTGTAAGATCGCGTCGTACTGCCGCCAAGACTGTGGTATTTTCCGCGGAGATCGCACCTTGTATACTGGCACCATGTAAGATTTCTTTTCCTATTTCTTTCGATACTCTCCCACATTTAAAAATCTAGTGCTCCGGCCGGGCTGGTCCAATCCAATGATAGTGCATGCAGGCAGGTACACCGCTAGGGTGACCGGCAAAATACAGAATGGAGTGGATGAGGTCGAACAGAAGAGTTAAGTCCTGTTTGATTTGCATGGCAAGGCGTATTTCTGCGAAACGATGTAGTCTTTTCCTGCGGTGCACACGAGATGCCCTTAGTGTACGACTATGGTAGTGTAAGCTAAAGTGTAAGATAGCTTGCGAGAGGGCAGCATTATATTATTTTAAAAGCAAAATGGTGTTAAGACAGCTACTCGCCTGCCAGGTTTGGCGACGAACAGGGTAAATGGGCAAAAGAAGAAAAAAGGCGTATGGCGGGGGGGATTCAATGGATTACTACTCTGTGCCGGGAGCATTGGACAATGTGTGCTACAATATACAGTAATGCTCTCAGTGGTCGCAACTAACTACTGAGCGACACTCACTCCGCTTCCCTTCCCAGCATTCCGTTTATGATTTCTCTTTTTTGAGCATGTATTTCTTCTGCAAGTCTCCTCGAAATCAATTTCGCGCAATTAGGCGTCTCCCGTTTTTCAGCGGCTGTGCATGTGTTGTGTCAAGACCATGCAGCCATCTTTCGCTGATGTCACAAACAAAATATGTTGTGGTTTCTTTTTCGTGCTTTCTAAAGCGTCTGCGCCCTAAGAACATTGCTAGAGCAACGTCTCCCCTTCAGGTGCCTTGCTATCCACCAATGTCACCGCGAAATGGAAGTAGCAGAAGACTTCTGCGCGAGGGTTGAAGGTAAGGGTTCCGCATGCACCGCGAGTAATCTAGGAAACGCACCGATGAGAAGAAATTCCCCGATGGACGATCTATTCTCTTCAGAGGAGCTTCAAGGAGATTTGGCAGTATGCAGGTGTTCCTCACCACCTGTAGGTCATGTAGGTGTCACCTAGATGACCCTGAGTGACCTCGGACAAACAGCTCCATGTTTTCTTCTAACCATATACAATGACTCTGGTTGGAACGAAATGGTTCCTTCTTCGCGGAAGTCAAGCCGCCTCGTTCCTCTGCTCAAATCTGGCAAATCTTCCCTGGACTTGGCCTCCTATCGCCCCATCGCACTAGCCAGTAGTTTTGGAAAGGTGATGGAGAGGATTGTACTGACTAGCCTAGAATTGTACCTGGAGCATAATAAGATATACCCTGATGCTATGACCGGCTTTCGACGTGGACGGTCCTCTCTAGATAACGTGATTGAGCTTGTCACGTCTGTACAGCAACAAAAAGCCTAAGGAGATTATCTGCGGCGATGTTCTTGGACGTGAAAGGCGCATGCGACAATGTATCGCATGAAGCTATTCTGGACGCTTTGAGGAAGATTGGATTGGGGGCCGTGTTTACCAATAAATTTACAGTTATTTGAAGGGCAGAACCTTCTTTGTGCATACAGAAGATGGTACAACAACGCGCCGCTGTACTTGGCGCGGTGTGCCTCATGGTGGAGTCCTGAGCCCCACTCTTCCTAGCCCTGCGCTCATCGGCCTTGCTGATGTAATTCCGCGGTCCGTGCATCTGTCAATATACGCAAACAACATCTGCATTCGGGCATCAGGGGTGATGCATTTACACGTACGTGCCAGACTTCAGAGAGCTGCTGCATTGACGGCAACTACCGTCAAGGACGGGAACTAGAGCTGTCATCTGAGAAGTGCTTGCTGGTTGCCTTCACGTGCAAGGCGATCGGCCTATACATTATTAAAATCAATGGGCATGATATTAGTTAAGAGCAGACCGACCGCTTTCCAGGAATAATAATGGATCTAGACCTGGTCCTAGAGCCCTCATATTGCCTACATGAAAAAAAGCTCGCCATGATCACCCACGTGCTCAGATTTCTCGCGGGAAAATTGTGGGAGCCATCTGTACGAGCGATGCTTAAACTTTATGCAGCACTTTTCCACAGGTTCATGCGCTACAGATTATCTGTGTAGAGCAGCACCCGAAGAACAAACGTACACGTGCTCCAGTCGATTCAAGCTCAAGCACTGAAAATATGCCTTGGCCTTCCGACATGGGCATCTTGAGCAGCCACTTCCGTCATCGCGCGTGATCACCCAATCACAACATATACCCGCGTCGATGCCTTAAGAATAACACGCACATTAGGCATTTCACATGGATTCCATCAGACCGCATCGCCTCACTTCCACCTTCTAGGCCCAACTCTGCGTTCAGCGATAACACATCAACATTGAGGATTATGCCTAATCGCGGTGTGTTAATGAATGGGCAGTCATTGACAGAGGGGAGATATCTTGTAAATATAATGGGGTGATTGAAACGAACTATTCTACTGCTCAGTAAAGCCCTCTTACTCTTGGGTTAATTGCTTCTCGGATTCGAAAATTACATCAGGCCGTAATACTTGGAGCCATGGGCCGTCACTTCTCTTCGAGACGATTTGTTGCTAAATGTAAACGCAATTACGGTCATTATATCACTCCCTTCGTTTCGGTACTGAACTAAAGCCAGCACATTTTTTTGCGTAGAGCACCAATGTCCTTCCCAGTGCACCAGCACCTGCTGAGTGCCGCAAGTTTGCTTATATTGGCACGTATGCCCACCACTCTTCGCTCGCTTAAACATGTATGCCGTCTTATGAACAGCAAAGCGCTTAATATGAAAACAATGCAAACACATGCATATATTCGCGCGTGTGATCAGCATCACAACGCCCGTATGCGCGGCCAACTGCAACCAGATTAGAAGACACGTATATGCATTTATATTGTCTGTTATTACGGCTTTTGGGGAGAAAGCTAGCTCTCACATTTTTACGTAACTACACAACGCGCGCAGTTTGCGTGCTCAATAAAATATTGTTAGAGGAAATTTTGCGAGTACAAACGCCCGTTCAGACGGGCATTGCTGGTATTCCACGAAAAAAACCGATGTTCGCATAGCAAAAATGCTGAATTCCGTCTTTTTCGTGCAGGACGGTGTAGTCACTGTATTATTTCACTCATATATCCGTAAATCTTAAAGAGGGGAGCGCTTTCCATGTTTTAACGGAAGCTTTTGCCGTACCTTTAGAAATGACATACGTTCCGTATTTTCACCTGCAATTCTTCCGTATAATGACGGAAATCCTCCGTATAACGACGGAAAATTTTTTACAGTGTACATCGTAGTTCCATAATTATTATAGTTATATGCGAATTCTTATTGAATAGGTGATGTAAAGTTTGGAACTTGGTAGTTTTGTGGAAGAGGATTCATGGGTATTTTAATGTCCGTCTTTGCTTCCATCTGCTTGTTTCTATTTTCGGGAAAGGCAAGCTTAGGCGGAATAATCTGCTTAGCATTATTAACATCCATAATGTGAGTCCCGTAATTCGTTTGCAATGTTCATTTAACACCGTCAGTAAGAATAATAATTTTTATTTTAATTTTCATCACCCACAAGTACAATTGACAGTTCCGGGCATCAAAAAGACAGCTTAAGCTACGTTTCAAGCTTTCGAGCAAGGAACATTAGAAAACATTTACAACGTGCACAGATTCCGGCAACATGTCTAGGCAGATGCTTCAGTAGAAATCAACATCTTCGCTACTGCAGTCAACATCCCCGCAAAACGTTAAAAAAATCAAGTTGAAAACGTACTGTGGCCCTACATCGATGGCTGCAGAATTTGCGGCACTCCGTATTACAATTGATTTTGTTAATCAAGTACCACCGCAACAATGGACAGTTTTTCGTAATTCTAAGTCAACTCTGCAGTGCATACAAAACTCAGTGCCTCACAGACCCTGTGAACAAATGCCCTCAGAAATTCTACACATGTATCATCGCAGCCATGACAAAGGACACAGCATAATCTTTCGATGGCTTCCAGGATATTTCAACATCAGCCGGAATGACTACGCCGACGAAGCCGCCCGATCTGCGCATGAAAATGGTCAATGTGGCTTCATTCCGCTTTCGCGGCCATTGCGGCTGGACTGCGATGTCCCGTGAATGTAGTTTGCCCCTGTATGACTCGGACGTTTTCACCATGTCTCGTTTGCGTACGTTATCCCCAGATATACAGATGTATCTACCGCTTGGGTTACCATGACGCGAACAGACAATGCCTTGCTCTCTATGGCTAGGCATCGTATCTACAAACTCGTATGCCTTTCGTATTCGAATGGCCTACAGCCCCACGTGCGACACATGCAGCTGTGCCGAGATGCTCGCACACTTTTAATAATTTATACATACATACATACATACATACATACATACATACATACATACATACATACATACATACATACATACATACATACATACATACATACATACTGCAGCCTCAATGAGGCTATTGCAGCAGTGGGATGAACAGCAAACGTACAAACCTTTATAAGCAACCTTGCGTGAATTGTTTCAGTGGTAGTGAACGAGTGATGTCCGGTAATGAATTCCACACTTGAATTGTTGATAAAAAAAACTGTACTTTAAGGAATCAGTGCGGGCAAAAAAGGTTGAAATATTTAGAGCGTAGTTCGCCTTAGTACATGAGGGTTTGGAGAAAGTCAAATGGTTATCTAGAGAGGAGAGGCGAGGAGAATTGATTAACATGCGAAGGAATTTTAGGCATTCAAGTTTGCGACGCTCTGCAAGAGGGGTGAGACCAAGTAGGGGAATAGAGCTAGACAGCGAAAATTCCCTGTCATATCTCCTACAAAAAAAACGCACTGCCTTTTTCCCACTATTTCTAGTTTTTTGACGTATGGATTCTATATCACACAGCCATATTCGAGGATGGGGCGAATGAGGGTTTCATATGTAAGAAGTTAAGTTTCTTAAGGAGTTGGACGCAGCATACGATGTAAGTAACCTTGTCTTTTAAGAGCCTTGTTAAAGGTGACATCAATGTCTTTCCACCATGACAAATGGTGTGTTAGTAGGATACCTAAATAGTTTGAATATTTGAATTTGACGACCCTATTTAAAGTAATATTTTTAAACGCACAGCCATAAAAGGAAGGGCATCAGCGTCGCGTAAGGGACATGAAGACAGTTTTGGAAAAGTTGATATTCATTTGCCATATTTGGACCAGTTACAGAAGTCAGCAAAATAATTGTTAAGGACAACATGATCAGTAGGAGGTTTAATTGTATGATATAAATCGCAATCATCTGCAAAAAAAGGCGTATTTTAACTGATGTGTGTAGGGGGAGATCATTATTATAAAGCAGGAATAAAAGTGGACCCAGTACTAGCAGACACATTATCTCTGCCTGCCCGCGCTAAAGTGACGAGATGAAAGTGATGTGCAGAATGATGGACCGATTGGACAATTATTCACTATCAGAACTGAAGGCTCTAGGCTAGTTCTCCCAAAGATAATCTACGCAGAAGGCCTTATTGGCGCAACTAAGATTCCTGCGCTCTACGGGGATTCACAAGAGTATTTAAGAAGGCCGCTCCCTAACACTATATAGTATACACGGTTTGTGATCCTCTCTCTTTCTCTCTCCCCCTACCACTCTCTTTCTCTTTTAGCCCCCTACTCCCTTCCCTCGTGCGGGGTTGCCAACCGGAACCATCTCTCATTAACGTCCCTGCCTTTCTTTGCATCCTTTCTCTTTCTCTCTCTCTTCATTCAATCTTGATTTCACCTTGCTGATCAAACGCAAACACGCGTTCGAGATATATTTTTTATTTGGGAAGGAAAGAGAAAAGCACTGGTTTTCTAGAATGTTTATAGTTTACGTACCATGCCTACAACGCGTGATGGGATTTTTGTTTATGGAAGCCAAAAATGTCTTCGTAAATCAAATTACGGCAAAGTTAGGTTGGAGCCACTAGAGCGGCTGCTTATTTGTACTTGACCGTGTTCGTAGCTCGGGACTCCCACAGGGACGTGGCCACCTCTGGGAACACGGTGCTGTCGAGGCACCACAACGTCTTTGTTGCAGGCAGGAATGCCTCGAAGGCAGCACCATGCGATAAGATGAGGTTTCGAAATGTGACATTTTGTTTCTTCTTCTATCAAAAGGACATGTTGACACAACTTTCCCTTTGGCAAAGATACCCCCCTGCCTTCCTTGCCCTTTCCATTTTGCTTTGCCGCCACCCGTTTTCGGAGGTAGAATTCAATCATACAGCTGACCAAAATTCGTTACAGCGTAACAAGCGACGAAACTTCAAGGCTCCAGCTCAAGTTTCTCTATGGTGCAACGAGATTGAAAGGACGCCCTCTTGATGTCCGGAAGTGTCGCGCGTCTCACAGACCGGTGAGGAGGTGCTTCTTTCTGGAAACCCATTATTGTTAGGGTCGAGAGCCGCAGCGTGATTTGACACCTGGAGCGTGACGCACTTTCATTGTGTGCCACGGTGAAGGAAAACTACGTAGACAAAAATGCGACAAAGCTTGAAGATAGAGACCTGGCAACACAATTTTCCTCCGGATCGAAAAGAGGCACGACAGCAACTGCCCGGTGAAGGATTTGCCGCGGGCTATCGATTGCTACCTGCAATTCAACAGAACGATGTAATGAAGAACCGAAAGCAACGTGTTGGTGTTGCAACAGCTATTTCTGAAGAACTGCAATGGCGCTGCGACAAGTTTCAACCGCTTTCTAAAGTATTCGTCATAGAGATACCTAGCTGCCCTTCACAACGTGACGGATGGTTCTGGCGCCTTCTTGAACTCTTTTTCGTTGCTCATTTGGCACACCAACCTAATTAATTTGAATAAAAATTAAGCTAATGAAATGGACTTTGGAATGCCGAGCACTGGCGTACCTGTTGCTTGAAATGCCCAAGGAGGGATTAACTGGTCTGAACATGACACTACAAGAGTGCTTGCGGTACTGCAACAAGCAGCGAAACTTTGCAACACTCCAGTGGGGAATAACAAAAAGGCTGGAGGTTATGCGGTTGTCACGTTGTGCAGTTGTGGTCGCTTTCCTCTCTCCGAGCGACCCATTTGTCAGTTTCTTTCGAGCTTAGTAAGCATTTTAATTTATATGCCTCGTGCATTGGGAGCATATATGAATAAACAAATGCACTACGTAGCGAGCGAAAACCCCATGCCAGTTACGAATGAGTTCTGACAGATTGGCTTCCTCAGAGAAAACATATAATTTAGCGCAGGCATACGTAGAATTCGAATTGTTCTCTGGCATTCACTCTCATCCACTTTCTCCGACGGCTGGCTTGGTGATGATCACATTGCCACTCTGAGGAAATGATAACTTTTTGTTACCTTTTATTCGCAATTTGTTTGCGGCTACCTCTGCTCTTTGAATTTGGATTAGTGAGTATGACTACCACCCTTTATGTACATCAACAAGTCTTCAACTATGATAAAGTAAAAATTATAGGGTTTTACGAGCCAGAACCACGATTTGATTAGGACACGTGAGGTAGCGGGGTACTCCAGAATAATTTGGACCACCAGGTGTTCTTTAACCTACACCTAAACTTAAGCACACGGGCGTTTTCGCATTTCTCCCCTATTCCGCGACCTCGTGCTTAGCAGCCCAACGTCACAGCCATTGACACTATTACAAAGTGTGTTCTACGATAATGAGACCAAAAACTGACTGTGCATTACGTGCGAGTGAATTCGGCTATGAACGAAATTTACGCCAGTACTCAAGCAAGAATGAAGGAATGAATGAATAAAAAACTTTATCCCTCTTTAAGGGGAACGAGGCGAGATTATAACGGAGGGTCAGGCAAGAATCTCTTTTTGATTGCACGTGTACACGCAATACTAAAGGTTGTGCAGATCCAACGCACATGCTGGAATGAATGTGAAGCGAACCTTTCGTGAGTGGTTTTCTCCCGCACATGTAGTACGTGCTCTCGCTTGCTCTCGTGCGCATCTGCTCACGCGCACGGGCTAGGAAAGTTACGCACGCGCTAATCGCCTCGATTAGCTACTTTACATTGCCACGAGAGAAATACGCGTCTGATTGTAGTTAGAACATCGCGCTATTGTGCCGTGAGGCTGAGATTGGATCCCATCATCGGGCACGTAATTATTTTTTTTCTGTCCGTGAGCTATTCGGCAAGGCAGCCGCAACCAACAGCCAGAATTAGTGAAGTCAAGGGAGGGTTTGCTTGAAACAAAGGAAATTCAGGGAGGTTAACCAGATAAAAACTTGGTTTGCTACCCCAGAATTGGGGGACCAGGAAAGAGGCTTTAAAGATATAGGCAGAGTGAAAAGAAGGGCTTGTTAAAAAATATTCGCCCTTAAATACAGCCTCAGCATTAGGTGGTCTGCCCTCCAACAGCCCTTTCTTTATATATTTGCCTGGCCCTTTCATCGTGTAAACAGAACAATCAGGCACGCAATAAACTTTTCAGACAAGTCGAATGGAGAACATCTACATGCATGTCCTATCTGTTCAAGCGGCTGCCACATTTTTCGTTCAATATTCGTGCCGCGGTCAACCCGCACACCACCACAGCTCCTGCTGCTGAAAATACAATGCGATATGAGCCCCCCGAACAGCCATAATTTCCTTCCCACTCACTTTTACAGTTTATTTCCGATCACGTAAAGGTACTTACTACACGGATAAAATATTAGAATAGAGCATTGGCTCTTTCCTGCTTTCCCACTTAAATTTCCTATTTCGCGCTGTGGGAACGGCAATATAATCTTGTGAACACTGTTTGGTATTCTTCTGAATTCTCTTGGGAATATATCTATGGCTTCCAAAGCTGACCACGCATATTACTGTGTATTCTTTTAGGTAACTCTTGCTTTCCTTACGCTTAACCCTCCACTCCTTGAAGCAAGAATGTTACAAGTGCGTGCATAGCCCATGTGTTATATTTGCAAACCGCTTTTGGGCCGTAGCAGAATGCTTCACTGAGTACCGTACTTTCGTTACCTTATTTTGGGAAGAATGGCTTCTTTGGCGAGTTACCGCTACTTTTCTGCATCGATAAAGTATTTTGAACCATTCTTCCTGGTCTCATTCGTGGGACGAGCCTGAAGATAGTGCAGTGTAAGAAACGTGTGACAAAAATCCTGATGATATAATCAAAACGTAGCTCAAGAAAGGGGAAAAATTTGTGGCAGAACCCGTCCCGCAAGGAATGTCGACGGTAATGCGACCAGCAGTGAAGCAAAGTAGCCTCACACCATATTTCCACCGCTGACGCGCGTCATGTATGAGCCGGGCTTCTCTCTGGTGCTTCCCTCTGAACACGCTAGGTCATTCAGCGGCGCAGCCGCAAAGTGTGTGCGTGACTTTTCTATGAATTCATCCATTCAGATAAGTTTGTCTGAACTTATATCTCGTGTGTTCGATTGCTCTCAAGCACTGAAGTAATCTTAAATAACCTTTCTGAATGATCTTCTTTAAGTGATCCTAAATGAAACTTATCTCGACTCCATGGCACCTTCTTAGCAATATGCCACACTATCGATCCCAGTCTTTCATCTGATTAGTGGTTGGCGTATGCGGGTAAAACACGTAGGAACAATGACAAACGGCCACGAAATCTCGCGAAAGAGCCAAGGAAGCCTGTTGCTTGAATAACGCGCGTGTGTTCTGCCGCAAAACACGACAGAGGATACAAACCGTTGGTGACGTCAGGCACGCTAAAGAAATCGTAGTTTCGCCCTAAAGGCGAAGCATCCATTGCGATGGCAAATTAGTGGACACCTTTACGAATTAAGGACAGTAGTATTGTTGACCGTGTAAACTTGCAAATGCATAGGCATGCTAAATAAATTAACAAGCATTGTGTCGCGCGCGCACAAGCAAACATGAGTACATCTCATTCGATGACCGCAGAAACTCGCTATCAAAACGCTGGTGTGGGGACGCGCGGCAGCAGCAGCGAGCGAACTGACCTTCGCCCTGCGTTTTGCGTCGACGCCAACTAAACCGCCGAAACAGAGTGCGGCGGACTGTGTAGCCGTCGCAGATGGCTTTCAAGATACAGCGGCCAGGGCGGGTGCTCTCGCCCTCACTGGCCGCCCGGAGTAGAACGCGCCCACCCTCTCTACCCTCTCCCCAGAGCCTCGCGCGCGACGGAAGAGGGCACGCTTTCTTCTCGCTTCCCTTCCTTGCGTGCGCGAGATTAATCCGATATCGCCGGTTCACCCTCGCACCCTTTCACTTGCACATGCAGCATACGACGCGTGACGAGGATTTTATCACCCTTGCACTTCATACGGAACATCACGGTGACGCCGACGGTGACGGCAGAAATGCTCCTGGCGTGTCCATATTTTTATGATGATGTAACAATATAATTGCCGCGGCAATAAAAGAGAGTGTGGGAGCGTTGAATCTCTTGTTGCGTGCATGTAGATAAGAAAGGCGCACGGCAACCGAATGTATCCGTCAAGTTACCAAAGCCAAGACCGAATTATGGCGCAGTGTCATTGATTGAATGGAGCATACGTTTTTTCAGATATGTGGAATTCAGTTATGGTGGACAGTACCCTATGTGGACAGATACTTTCTTCCGGTGTTTTCGCCTTTCTTTTGAACCTTGGAAAATATTTGGTGTTATTGTGGCGCCCTGTCAGCAAGCTTCGATGAATGTTATTTGGTTCTACGTCTTAAAGGCCGATATATATAACAGACTGAGGTTCAACTACGCATTTTAAGGAGCGTTTAATACAGGGACCAAAACTTGGCAGCCAGATTTATTGACACGCTGCTAGCCTGAAACATATTGCCATTAGGCTGTAGACAGAGCCACAGCTCGCCTTAGCGGAGGATGCCATGGCATTTCCTGTTTCATATTTAAACCTGAAGCGAATGATATGCCTTTTTTTGACAATTTGTAGTGTCAGATTTTTTTCAAAAATAAGATAGAAAACATCATCTCTCATGCACGCAAACCAACTTTCAGAACATGTTGCAACCTCTTAGCAGAATTCCAACAACATTTAGTGTCATTGGACAACAAAGAAATAGAGAGACCAGCGGTTTGGCGAGCCTTTCTCGTTCTTGCCGGAAAACTGTTACTATACACAGTGAACCAAGCGAGCTGCCTTTTGACCTTGTTGGTATATACTGAAATACGTACCTGCAGCAAAGGTGACACATACAAAAAGAAAGGCACTATGTCGTCGTTATTCTGCCTTGCTTTTTGTGTGGCTTCTCCTGGCGACAAATATGTCTTTCCGCTTGCGCGCTTAAGCGAGATCTACATCGACCTGAACTAGTCAGTGCAGCTAAAAGGCGTGCAAAGGCAGCAGCCCATTCTTTCCTTTTATATGAACCCATACAAAAGAAATAAGCAAACAAAGTAAAATGCCCCGAAACTGGTGTCTTTCGTCAGAAATGCCTGCGGTTGTAGATATATTTAGGCCAACCATTATATAATTTCTCTGTGTCTCCTAGATTTTTGGTGGTTCGGGAAAAAAAGATTCGAACTTTGCAATTTTACTCTTCCTAAAACTGCGCGAAAAAACGAGCAACAAGAAAGAAACACGCACTGCACCACGAGCGCTGTTTTTTTTTTCCCAATTATCCTTTGCCAAGTGTCTTTTTCCGAAATGGTGACTCTCAGGGGGCAGTCCGGTTTATGAGACTTTCCAGTGAAAAAGATCTCGAAGTGGCTCGTTCCTTTGCTCTCAATTGCCTACCTTGACCAATCCAGGTGCATGCTTTTTAGCAATTTGACGGCAAGCCATTTCTGCTTCTTCGGAATAAATCAGCCTGCTTGAAATTCTTGTTTACAACTTCAGTTGCCTTTCTGTCAAAGGTGGCGGCAGGTATAAGGACGAAGCCTGCTTCTTTATCAGCCTGTAAGATGGTGGAGGTCATTTTTCTAGAGGTACCTCACTACTGTTCTTAAGGGGTTGACCTTGTTGGTATATACTGAAATACGTACCTGCAGCAAAGGTGACACATACAAAAAGAAAGGCACTATGTCGTCGTTATTCTGCCTTGCTTTTTGTGTGGCTTCTCCTGGCGACAAATATGTCTTTCCGCTTGCGCGCTTAAGCGAGATCTACATCGACCTGAACTAGTCAGTGCAGCTAAAAGGCGTGCAAAGGCAGCAGCCCATTCTTTCCTTTTATATGAACCCATACAAAAGAAATAAGCAAACAAAGTAAAATGCCCCGAAACTGGTGTCTTTCGTCAGAAATGCCTGCGGTTGTAGATATATTTAGGCCAACCATTATATAATTTCTCTGTGTCTCCTAGATTTTTGGTGGTTCGGGAAAAAAAGATTCGAACTTTGCAATTTTACTCTTCCTAAAACTGCGCGAAAAAACGAGCACACAAGAAAGAAACACGCACTGCACCACGAGCGCTGTTTTTTTTTTCCCAATTATCCTTTGCCAAGTGTCTTTTTCCGAAATGGTGACTCTCAGGGGGCAGTCCGGTTTATGAGACTTTCCAGTGAAAAAGATCTCGAAGTGGCTCGTTCCTTTGCTCTCAATTGCCTACCTTGACCAATCCAGGTGCATGCTTTTTAGCAATTTGACGGCAAGCCATTTCTGCTTCTTCGGAATAAATCAGCCTGCTTCAAATTCTTGTTTACAACTTCAGTTGCCTTTCTGTCAAAGGTGGCGGCAGGTATAAGGACGAAGCCTGCTTCTTTATCAGCCTGTAAGATGGTGGAGGTCATTTTTCTAGAGGTACCTCACTACTGTTCTTAAGGGGTCCTTTTTCCCTAGCTGATCGCTTAGGGTGCGCTCCACACCGTTGCCCACAGCGCGTTCCCGCTGCTTTTCCGGGACTCGCTGCGGCACTCGACGCGCCAGGGCAAGAAGCTCCGATCGCTTGGATGCTGGCTCGAACGAAAACTTCGGCGATGTTTAGATTATCCCCTGTATGTCTTCAGGAAGAGCGGCATCAAGAACGCTGACGGTGCCGGCAGACACGCTTTTGTGGCTTTTCTGAGGGAGAACACGTCTTGCATGTTGCCACAGGAACTCTGCAGTGCGCGCGGCTAAACTTTTGTATCCTGCGATACGAAAGCCACGGCGAACGCGTCCTGGTCACATTGGAGTAGCACTTTTTGATGTCATTGAAAAATAAAGAACCGGAGAGGCCACCTGTTTCGCGAGCATTTCTCGTTGACGCCGGAAAACTGTTACTATACACAGTGAACCAAGTGAGCTGCCTTTTGGCCTAGTTGGTATATGCTGAAACCATAAAGAAAGAAAAGTCTAAAGCCATGAACCAACCAGCCCGCCAGAACGTCCTACGAATTTAACTCGCTTTTTCCTGTGCCAAAAGCACTCGCAGTATAAAAAATATTTGAAAAATGGACTATTTTGGCAGTCACACGACTTCATTGTCTTGCCATACGCACCTTTTGAAGGTCTGGATCATACAATGTGTCTTTGAGAAAAAATGTTGAATAATGCCTTCTAGCTCAGCTGGGCAGGAAAAACAAATTGTAGCCAAAATGCAAACAAATTTTTGTTAAAACAATAAACGTGCTGGATGAGTTTTCAACTCCAACTAACACGTGTAAATGTTTTGAGCTATATCTGCGATGGTAGAAAAGAACCCTGCCTCATTTGGCGTGGAAATGACCCTTCTGCTCAACACATACGGCCCACTGCCAGGGTGCGATACGTTAGCAGGTATTTAGCGTCCCGTGGCTGAGTTTATATTTTTCGGGTGTGCTGCTGCGGCAGTTTTAACGGCTCCTAGGCAAGTTGGTTCTACCCCCAGCTGGTTTTTCGTTGTGCATGCCTGATATAGGCTGCGTTTTCTGTGGTGTATTTTCTTCGAGGAAGCAGAACTGTAACAGTGAACTGCAACAGGCCTTAGATTTTCTCCAGCAAAATTATTTTTAACTTGACTTCTTTCTTATTTTTATTTCAGAGAACATTCGCAATGAATGAAAGAGAGAGATAGACTGAGAGAGAGAGAGGGGGAGAGAGTGACGAAGCAAAGGAAGAAAAGGCTCTTGCTAAGAGCACTTAGCGAACATGGCTGAAAGTCGATAACGAAGACAACAAGCACGCTAAGCTCTTCATTGTTTCATATCTCGCATGCTTTTAGGGAGCACTGTCGGGAGAGCTCTTTCTGCGATCTTTGGAGTAAAAGCAGAAAGATGGCTGTCTACTTCGTCCCATGTTTCCTGAGAAGTAATACAGATGCACGACAAATACTTCCCCAGGGGCCCCGATGTTGACTTCGGAAGAGAGCCGAACAAGCAGTGGCGAGATTACCTCCGAAATGAACCAGAAATGCAGTAACAGAAAAAGAAAAAAAACATGCTCGTTTTATCCGTCTATTCTTCGGGATTCTCATATAAGTTCGTGGATGAGTTTATGACCATTTATTCTTTTCCCTCCTCTTAGAAATGTCGTCTAGTCCGTAAAAAGGAAGTATATCCAGGTACATCTGGATGTTCCTTCTGGTCGCATAGAGCTCGATGTCACAGTGAGGACCTCATCTCCGGCCGTCGGAACCGGGACCTACTCCTGTAGCGAGAATCGTTACTGCTTGGAGGTGTCGGGGAACAAACTGGCAAAGCACAGTAGTAATGGTATGTGAGGAGGTCATAGGTGAAGAAATACGTGCTCCGAAAATTACTTTAAGGATGCAGCGTAGCACTGCTGTAGACTCCAAATCTCGATTTAGTCCGACTGAGTGCCATTCGACTCTTGAAATATTCTTCAGTGCATTGATACAGAGGACTGACGCGGACGGTGATAGCATAGATACGCACAATCTGGACGTGCTTTTGCCGCCACCATCTGCTAAAGTAAATTTCAGTGCGTTTTTTGAGGGCTAAGAAGTTGTGATGAGAGCGTCGCAAACTACATAGCAGCAATGTCCCTGCTATGGGATGCGGTGTTCGTACCAGTGTAGAAATATTCCAATATTGCTTGGGAGGTGAATGCTGTTTTTTCGCCCACTGTCTTCCTCGCCTGCCTCTAATCGAAGCGTATGTTTCATTGATAACAGTAAAAGAATATTCCCCAACATTCTGCTTATTTGAACGCACCCATGACGTGACTTCAAAAAAGAATAAGTTAGCTATTCCATTTAACTATGAATCTGCAACTCAGCAGACTGCTAAAATAAATTTCATTCATTTCATGTTCGAATGCCTGTCGATTGTGGCACGTGCATGCTAAACGCGCAAATAGATGACTGCATTTTGGTGCAATGTAAAGTGAATACGCGGGTGAACAATTGAGTGTGACGCGAAAATATGAGGGGTAGTACTAGTAAATCGTTGTTTACTTTAAATAACTAGATAAATAAAAGAAAATGAAGGGATTGAAAATTGCTACTGACCACAGTAAATGTTCTCGTGCAGTCTGCTGAGACCGGAACTGGTTGAGGGGGCATTAGCATCTTTCACCTTCTTACAATCCTGTGCAAGTATTCACGCAGCTGAAGCTGGCACTTCGAGCTAGGGTACCTGCAATGTTAGAGCAACTCATCGGTGTAATGTGGGCCACACCGTACGTTATGTCTGTCTACCACCCCAGTCTTGTGTCAACTGACTGCATACTTTGCCGGGAAATATCGTAATCTGATTACACAACCACTTTTCTCGATCTTTTTCGCCTCCTATTTACAATCATTCCGTTACTCCTTTAAACTAAATGTTATCTTCAATACGCATAACACGATTTGCCCAACTACCGTTCTAAATCTGAATCAGCACATCAATTACACCAGTTTGCCCTTTGGTCAAGGACTATCACATTGTCCTGTCTATTAACGTTATACGTACCATATATCGTTCGAGTGCTCGCAGCCTGGTTTCTAGATTGAAATTACTTGAGTTACCTCATTCTTTCAGGCTCATAGATTATGATAAAAAAGAAACGTTAAAGAATTGGCCATTGTCTTGGAATGGAGATAAATAAACTGATGATAATGGGGACAATGCATCGCCAGAGCATTTGGTTAGTGTTAGAATTAATTCTGCTGAAACAAAATCACGGTTGCCACGTAGAAGTGCCCATTCATGTGTAATTTTATACGGCAGAGAACGTCTTCTCAATAATTTACAGTCAATCAATAAGAACTATCTCAATTTAAAGTAGCCTGAATCTTTATAGGCAAAATAATTCATTATTTCGAAAGTCTCACCTTTCTCGGATCTTTTTAAGACAGTGTGCGGTGCTTTTGTGTCACACTTTCTGAGTTCAAAAAACACAGCTCTCTACGTGTACATGTTGTCATGCTGCTCCATTGTTTGTTGAGTTTCAGTGTCCTTGTGTACAAGGTACCTAAACTCAGTAAAGCAGGTTCACATTTACTAGTTCTTCAGCATACATGACTTGACGTTGATAACGATATCACATGTATGTTGCAAATAATGTAAATAAGCCAAACTTTTTTTCCTGACTGGACTCCTGGCACTAGTTATTCTACTTAACTTCGCTTAGAGATGGGAAAATATTCGATGTTCGATGCGATATTGGATTACTTCTTTTTTTTCTTCGAATATTCGTATGCTATTAGAGTTGAAAATTTCCCTATTTGAACAGCCCTAGTTTTCGGTGCATTCAACTGAATCATTCAGCTATTCCAAGTCTTCTTTCTGTGTCTTATTAAGCTGCATAGTTAGAGTCTATACCATTTCAGGAATGTCCGAATGTTGCACCAACTGGTTTGTACACTGTCGGCAAACGCGTAACGGCTTCGGAATTCCGAATCATTAAACCATGCACACATTACATAACAACACCCAGTTAGATACGATCGGTTCTTGTGAGAACAAAAAGCACTGTATCTTTTGTGCGGCAACATCGTCGGCCCGCGCCAACTGCTTATACGCAATCAATAAGGAGGCAAAAGAGGTCACAGCGGCTGATTCGGCATTTAATCTTGGCAAATATTGTGAAACGTGGCTATGTCGGCAAGCGCGGAATACAAGAAGCTTTCAAACGTTGCCCTCTAATGGTCGATAAAAAAAAAAGTAAGAAGGAGTAGCACATCAACGTGGTAACACTAGGGTACAAGCGTAGTGAATAGTGGGAAAGCTCGTCGCGTCCAGGGTGCAACAGTCATGTGCGCCGTACTTGTAGAAAAATAAAAAATAAAACTATATTTGGCACTGTATTTCGTGAATACACTTCACAATTTTTTAGCGTTAACGTCATCTTTCCTCCTACAAGCTTTCGCTATGTGCTCTCTTTTTCATGCATACAAGTAAGCGTATTTAAATTTCAGGACCTTTGAAACTAATCTATCTATCTACAACGCTATTCACTTACACACTTACACATGATAATAAAGCGACTCAGCAAGCCTGAAACACTGGGAATTTCACGTTCACAAACTTTGTGAATTCACCATTAAATAGGCTGAGTCATAGAGAGAGTGAGAGAAGGACGACGCTTTTTATTGGAAGTCGCATATTTTTGCCGACATGCACATGACCGATTATATGCTACTCTGCATAAGGTGGGGCAAAGGGAATGAAGGATTGCATGAAAGCGCGAGAAAAAAATAATAATTGTGCCGTTACACCTGATACCCATATTTACAGAGAAGGCAATGGCAAAAATCCAGGCCTATATATATAAGTAGCCGAGACAACGTTGGAACGAGAAGTTTGGAATTAAATGCACAGTTGAATTTAATCTTGCCATTTTAATTCACAGAGGCACACAGGCGACTGAAAGTGCATCCGCTCTATTCCTGCTAAACGCAATACGAATTCAAACACGGTGAAAGCGCACCGCTCGCAGAAGTGTGGCGGCAACGACGCACCGTCCCTCGTGTATATGTATTGAGGATCAATGGAAATGGCATTCTGATGACCAGGTAATGCAGCAGGCGGGTGTGCATTATATCCGCAGCAAGCACCACTCAACGCGCTCCTCGTTGTCAAGCATCGTATCACCTCTCGTATCATTGTGGTTGTTCCTCCTGCAGCATGTATGGCTTGAAGTAGTGTGGCGCGCCCGCATCCCGCTCTCTTGGGTCCCATGAATATTATACCGAATGAACTTCGCACACAAGCTATGCGCAAGTGCCACATGACTTCGGCTCGTTCAGCGGCCTTTCCCTTCTTTTTTTTTTTCGCTGACTAACTTATACATAGGCGCGGCGTATACGCAGGCGTGACGTTCAATGGCATGTTTTCCTTTAGATTTTTCTTCTTTCTTTTCTGTAATTTGATGGCATTATTGGTGGACCTCACACACTTTGTAGGTATCCGTTCGATGAAAGACGCTGGCTGATCGCGAAGGCAGTTCAGTCAAATACATCGTCTCAAGCGTTAGCCGTGCCAAGGAGAAAATACCAGAAACTGGCACGCCACGCATACGGCTGACATTTTAAGGAGCGTCTTGGGCACGCGAGAAGCATGCGTGCGATTGCGGATTGGTGCGGAGAGCGTTGGATTGCCATACCGGAAGACGGGAGTTGGCTACCACCATCAATGTTGAGGCATTTCGTTATAGCATTGTAGGGTAGTTTCAATAACTTCAGGAGTATGTCAAAGAAAAGTTGAGCTTGGTGCAGCGTACCCGATTGCGTCACAGTGTGCACGAAAGTGCGAAAACGGCGCGAGTTATAGAAATGTCGCTTTGATAAATGAGAGTGTGAAAGATCACCAGCGACGCTCCCGCTCCTAGCTGTCGATACGTCACAATCAAAGTATGCTATGTTCTGGCCTAGTACTTTTGTTTTTTGTCCCTGTCTGACGACACACGAATTGGACGTGCGCCTAATATGTTATGCCGTGCTGCTTTAATGTCAGTCAGTGTTTTATTTTCACCAAACAAAAACATCTGTGAAAAAGGGGAGACGTCGAAAAAGCTGCGGATACTGCAGCTTGACTAAGCAGCGTCCACCCTGTAGGAGCAATGACAGGGTAAATATGCAAGCAAAAAGAGAATTATACAAGCAAAAAGTGAATAATTAAAGTGACAGGGTAAACACACAAGCAAAAGCAAATAATTATTATACACCAGCACGATAAATAGTACATATAGGATCATTTTTGCACAAAATAAAGCAAGAGAGGACAAATTGGCATCGTACTTCTATGCTTAGCGAAAACAATGGTATAGAATACAATTTAAGGAATGCGCAGTTACAAAACAAGCTATGTCTTAACGAGAAGCGAATGCCGACATTTGCTTTGCGATGGCATCGCGCCCCTCTTCCATCCAAACAGGACGATACTAGAAGAAGCATGAGGGAAAGTATCCAGAGCCCATGATGGTCGGGTAATGCTTCGTTCTAGGAGATCCGCCTCAGGCCTTTTTTCACCTCCTAAAGACATTTTGGCTAAGACCCGATTTTACATAGTTCAAATTCAACGCTCGTTAGTGTGAAATTTGGGGTGACCTCTGGTATTCCGCATCAAAATATCTGACTGCAGGCGGGAGAAATGACTGAAGACACTCTCACATGGGTGGAAAAAAACTATTTTGAGTCTAAAAGTGCCGTGCGCGCATATGAAGGGCGGTGGAAGGAAGACGAAGATTATGTGAAAATAGACATTCCACGGAAAAGCTAAATAATGACGGGGCAATAACGAGAATATACTTGATTCAGCAGCAATATTTAGGTGAGTGATGCGATTTAATGTCCCTAATGGAGCGCTTTCTTTATGGAAACGGCATCTCTACATGGCAGCAGTCGAAAAAGAAAGTATTTCACCTGTTTCTTTAGGCACTGAAATATTCCTTTTACATTTCATTTGCCCATGATGGCGATGAGTTGTGTATGTAGGTCGCATTGTTTGAAGCACCCCTACAAAAGATATTCCTGCATCCAAGCGGTAAGACGACATATCTACAGTCGTCCACAAAATTTTACGGACCGAGGACTCTGAGAAAAAGCTTCATATCTAAGCAGCCTCACAACGGAGCTTGGTGTTCGCCTTTCCAGCCGCTGCTGGCATATGCGAACAACACGTCCAGTTTTACTGACTACTTTTACCGGCTGACCGGAAATTAAACATTTTACGAGATTCCACGGCCCGTAAACTTTTGCAGTTGACTGCACAGCGTCCCGTCGAGTACACGCTCGCTATTTGGGCAGCCTATGTCAGATTTCTCTAGTGTTAAAACCCGCTAGCGATGCTGACCTTGTGTGTCTCATAAAGCACGGCAGACACTTTTGATTTGTTGGATACGCGCAAATTTATCCTTGGTAGCCTTGGCCACAGTGAACGTAGCGTGCGTACGTGTGTAGATCGCTGACGCGCTCAAAGCTTCAAACAACAACGGCGTCGACCGACTTTAGGTGAAATATTAATGCGACATGGGTCTCGCGCGTCAACATTGAAGTTCACATTGAAGATTAAATGAAAAAAGAAAGAACACTAAGGAATAAATATCAGAACTACCAAACGACAAGCATATACAAATAAAACGTCACTTAAGCGAACGTGTTTACAGCAAAATAAGACAAGGCAATTAATTTGAAAGGTGGTAATATGTACAACCTAACACAGTCATTTTTCTCTT
Source organism: Dermacentor andersoni (assembly GCF_023375885.2). Taxonomy (NCBI): domain Eukaryota; kingdom Metazoa; phylum Arthropoda; class Arachnida; order Ixodida; family Ixodidae; genus Dermacentor; species Dermacentor andersoni. The sequence goes on along the minus strand of NC_092815.1, from coordinate 128,727,604 downwards.
CACAGTGTATTATCTGTGTTCCTAGTATGGTAACACGTTCGCACAAATAACGAAAGGTGGGCTTGTATGTTACAAAAGAAATGACTAGCAATAAACCCAGGAGTCTGAGCTCATATGAGCGAAATTCTTCAGATATGTGACACAGACTACGAGGATGAAGCTCGCGCATCGAACCGCAGTTAAAGTGTGCAATGAATGGCACTTTTTTGCGTTTTTTTTAATTTCAAGAAGTTCTTCAATACGGTTATTGTTCAGCTTGTTATACTCAGTTCTCATTTAGTTGCACCCGCATGATATTTATTTTTTGAGACCGTTGTAAAAAAATAATCGTCCAGTAAAAATGCCTGTGCCACATGCCTTACACGTATTCAATTTGCTTACCTTTAATATAAAGGGCAAATAAAACTGACCCATCACACCCCCGTGGCTGGTGTGTTCGCCGCAAGCGCTATGGCTTCAAACCCACTACAGTTAAAGAACCTGATTCAGTGGCTCCACCTGGTGAAACCCATCCGTAAAGCAAAGCACTCATTATATTCGCTGCAGCGCCATTTCCGTCTTCCACTCCAGCAGCCTGAGGTTTTTTTGTTCATACAGCGACCACCGTTTCACGATAACGACAAGCAAACTATTCAGCGTGCGGCTTTCCGCGACTGGTTCCGGCTGTGAAAAATTACTTCCACCTGGCAGCTTTGATCGATTCGTTGGGCCATGGCTGAAAGTTGACTTGGTTTACGTGCTGCATATGTGAACCCGCAGCGACTCAATACCCTGAAATCGCGGTGCGATCCCCTATTGTTTAATTTCCACTAAACAAAAACAAAAACATTCAGGTACCTTAGGGAACGGCTGAGAAATAACATACAAGTACGGTAAATAAGAAGAAATGTTCCTATTCTTTGTGTCAGATGCAAATAGGTGCCTCCTAGAGTGAGGTATCCTCTTAAAGAGGGAGCCAAGATTACCCTGGTGCTTAAATTTTCTAGTCACCGCCTTTTGGCCACAGTTCCAGAGCTTCTTTAAAGGCGCTCCACGAGCCAACGCAACGGTGATCACTGGATGGCACTGACTACCTCTACAGCTATGCACACAGAGGCCCTTACAAAAAGCCATCACTAGCCAGGTCGTCCACTACTACTCGAAAGCGAACAAAGATGGCAGGTTTGTTATCCTTCCGAAATACGGGTAAGAGCTCTGGTAAAAATGACTTCGTTTAATATCTCGGGTACGAAACTGATTACTTTTCTGTGAAGTAACACTGACCCTGTAACCTTTCTGGCTGGTCATCAAGCTAGTTCTTTATGGCTACCAACTTACAGACACATAAAAAGAAAATAGATGGTCTCTGGAAGCACTGCAATCTCTATCACTGAATTCACACCGTCAGGTACCAAGCAGATTTCAACTTCATGCGATAAGCTGTAGGTAGCGGGGTATTGAACATGTGCAAATATCCGTAATTGCTGGAAGGAATTGAAATTTTTCAAGTGCTTCTGCGTAAACTGTGCGATTTATGTCACCCTCGAAGAACTTCTCCGCTGCCCATGCGGGGATGTCGGTTACGCAAAGAAAGTAAATTCATAGTGCAAAGAGAAGAGGACGAAAACAGAGGGCACGGGACAAGCGCTGCCGGGTGCACTGTTTTTTTTTTCTAGGTTTTTTCGCAACAATTGTTATTTCTAGATTATGAACCAACTCGCCTAAGAAACTTTGTTGCTTACACACCTACGTTGGCACGCTGTATCGACGGTGAAAAGCCAGTCAGGGTCAAAACTATTACGCACGAGCCGGATTACGTGTTGGGTGGACTTGTGCACGGAATATTATGTAGCACAAAAAGCACAGCTATATCGGTGAGAAGAGTCATCGGCTATCGAAACCTGATCAATGGGCCAATTGTCGGTTATTTTATGCACGACTCCCCATATATTCTTGCTTAATTATTGGTGCGGTACGTACTCTACTGCTGTGTGTGTATACGCCGAATGCACAGCACCATTTGTATCGTGCGCCAAGCGACAAGTTTCTAACAGTGGTTAGTCGGGGAAGAGCAGCCATAGTAAAAAAAAAAAGGAAAAGAAAGAGGGACAGCAGGCTTAGGAAATTCCTCCGGGTGCGAACTCATTTACTGCCACAGCAGCACTCGCTCACAGTGAAGACCACCATCTCAATTTGAATGAATGAATTCGGTGGTTTTACGTGACAAACCCACGATTTGATTATGAGAGACGCCGTAGTGGGCGACTGCGGTATAATTTTGACCACCAGGGCATCTTTAACGTGCCCCCAACGCACATGACACCGGCGTTGTTTTGCATTTCGCCCCTATCGAAATGCAGCAGCCGCAGCCGGGATTTGATCCCGCGACCGCGTCCTTAGCAGCGCGACACTATAGCTGCTAAGCCATCACGGCGGGTTCATTTCATTTTCGCTTGCTTTCCTGAAATAACTGGGCTCACAAGCTACAGGAGAATGTCCAAGAAGGACTCTGGATTGCAGGGCGATTTGGTCGAAGGGTAAAGTATTATATTAGAAGCAATATCTTGAAAATTACACATATCTTTAATGTCAAATGCTTGATAATATCAAATTGTATCATATTAGATAAATGTGTTCTGGAGATAAATAAGTTGTGTCTTCACTCACTTTGTGATGTGCGCAACCTCTTTCTCTAGGGTACAGTTATGCATGGCATAGAAATCGAAATACATGCGCCAGACTACAGCACTGCCATACTCCCCACAGCTGAATGCACCATATTTATTTAGTTCGTGTATCACTTTATGCTATCATATTCACATCTGTTCGGGCAAAGGCCCAACGATATCTTTTATTGCAGGTGGTCTAAGACAAAATTTCGCTATTTCCAAATATTTGATACATTACGGTATGATTTCTGTGTCATCATGGCGAGGTTTCTTTATGGTCACGGTAGCAAGCTTGTAGAAGCTCTGTAGAACTACAATAATTACAGTTTTATTTTATTTTTCAATTTGCACCTCTATAAACATGCACTGCGTGCGAGCATGTCTTCCTGATGCGCCGGCAAGGTGGAATTTGAAATGCCCTTAAAATATAATGTTTCCATACGCCATTATGGAAATTCACTTTCATTTTGCAAATTAATGTTAAGGCAGCCGATAATGAGGGCAGTTCGTGAGTTATATACTTCTGGTTTTTAGGCACGAAAACTCGTCTCGATGGTCTTAGCTGGAGATTATTAAACACTGAGGTCGGAATTCCTTCGACAACTTACGTTACAAGTGTAGTACCATCTACGAAATATAAGCACAAGACACTTTTATTTGTTCCGTTTAGAAGTAATGATGTATCAAGCGCTTGCCTGCAGTAAATTGAGTCATGTCAAAATCATGTAATACTTTGTAAAACCTATGTGGATTTTGTCGCTGCGGCGTCATGGTTGGTAGTTACTTCGTCGATGTTTTCAACGGGCTTTCCACCAACAGCCGTATCCCAAATTATATGTATGCGTTATGATTGATGCTCACCATCATTGTTGCCCTCTACGCCCCTCTTTTTTGTGATGTCGATATTCTTCTCACGAGCCTAACGACAGCGAATTTCACAACGACAAAATGAAAACTTATCAAGAACAACTTCAGCGCGCTGCACAGAGTATTATCCTCGTTCGCTTCATTACGTCTTACTCTGGCCTCAAAAATACATACACCGGCATGATGGGGAGCTCGGTACGTTACATTATATTATAATAATCATCATTATCGTCGTCATTAATGCTATTTTATATTGACTGCAGGATGAAGAACTCTCCCCACAATCCCAAATTACTCCTTTGTCGCGCCAGCCATTCTTTCTTCTTAATCTCAACATGAAAATCCGCTACCCCCTTTGCTCTCTGATCCACACCGTTCTCTTCATCTCTCTTAACGTGGCGCGCTACATTTTTCCTTCCGCCGGTCGTTTTGCGGTCTTTAATTTCTTCTAAGACTTCTTAGCTAACCTAAACTTTCTGCCCCACAAGTGAGTACTGGATGAATGCAGTGATTGTACACTCTTGTTTTCAGGGATGGCGGTAAGCTGCTCTTTCAGAGATAGCGGTAAGCTTCTTGTGTAAGCTTTTATTCTCACGATGAGAGTCCCCTTTGAGTAACTGACCTAGATAATCGCACTGCGTACAACTTCACCGATTCTGGACGCTGATCTACCAATCATGAAATCGGGTTTTCTTGGCAAGCTACTTAACCTTGCCTTGGTCTTTTACATATTAATCTTCAACTCTACTCTTACAATTTCTCAGCTAAGCTCCTGGATCATTTGTTGCAGACCATCCCCAGCGCTGCTGTGCAGGACAAGGTAATCTGCTAACCGGAGGTTACTGAGACATTTTCCGTTATCCTCATTCATCAGCATTCCCTTTCTCATAGAATGGATACTTTTTCTGAGCATGTAGTGAATGGCACTGAAGATATTGTTTCTCTTTCCCTGACTCCTTTCTTGGTAGGTATCTTTTCGCTTTTCTTGTGGAAAATTAAGGGAGATGCGAAATCTTTATACATATTTTCTGAGATATATTCACGTCTGCTTTCGGTACTCCATATTACGAAATGCCTTCATTACACCTGTTATCTTTACTGCATCAAATGCCTTTTCGTAGTTTATGAAAGCCACATAGAGATCTTGGGTGTACCCCGCATATTTCTCAATTAGGTTATTGATGAGTGGTATATGCCCTATTGTGGTATACCCATTCTGGATGCCTGCCTGTTCTAATGGTTGATTGAGTTGCTCTCCTTCTGGTGGAAGTTACCGTGGTGAATATTTTATAAAATTAGCGAAAGCAAGCTAATCAGCCTATAAATTATTTGAAATTTGCTAATGCCTTCTTTCTTATGAATTATCATGATGTTGGTATTCTTGAAACTCAGGTACACTTGAAGTCGGAAGGCACTGCGCATAAAGGGTTGCAAGATTTTCAAGTGTAATATGCACTGACCATTTGAGAAAATCAACTGCTATTCCATCTTATGCTGCCGCTTTGCCGCAGACATATAATATAATAAGCCCGTTTAACCTCATTGTTAACTATACATGCAGCTTTTGTATCCTGTTCAGCACTACTTCCAATCAAGGTTGCGTGATGGTTCTGGGTTCTGTACTGCTTAATAAGGAAGTCCTGTGCTGCCTTTACTTTATTCTCAGAATTGCTGATGACACTATTCTGCACACCTTTCTGTGCATACATATTGATCTTGTCAATGCCAGTTTACCTTATCGCGTATATCATAGTGCCGCCACATTTATTTGCTCCTCAATGTTTTGGACGTTTCGCATTTCGCACAACACAACTTATTTCTTGAGTATTAGCTCTGACCGTTCAGCGAATTGTATGTCGTTTCTTGAGTTAGGGAGTTTCATGCCTTGTTTATTTTTTTATTACGTCATAAATTACTTGGGGCAGCTTACGCTACACTACATAGCAGTCTGTTATTATCCGTTAGCGAAGTGGCGAACGCACCTATCTCCCGAATGCTTTTCGCCTAAGAGACAAGGGTTCGAAGTCCAGTGGTGGTGGCCGTTGGAAACGCTTTCATTTAATGCGATCTTAGGATACTTGACGCACCTTTTGATATGACTGAAAATTTCTATGACTGTAACCTTTCCCTACCAACTTGGGTCACTGGGCACTCCATGGTCGACTTGGTACAGCACCGGGCTATTGTGCTGAGGGAACCGTATTGAAAACCACTTGCTCGACTTGCCTTGATCTTTGAGTATGTAAACTGGTTATAGGCCGTTTTTCGATGAAATAATTTCACACTAATCTGGGTAACTGAGTGTTTGAAACTGGGCGTGCGCAGCTCTTCAAGAACCTCTTTGACGCAAACTTGGGTCACTGGGTAAGCGGCACGCGGCACACGGAATTTTCAATGACAAAGAAACAATATTTGAAGTTTGCTGAGCGGAGCCAAATCCGGGTCACACATATGAATATACATTCAGGCACTCTCCACGTGCAGACTTCAAGCAACCACCTGATGGCGCACTGTGTCCAAAAGGATGCGCCATGGAGGAGCACGCTTGCATACACGTTTCATACATAACGCATTTCGGTGGTCGTAATACGGCATGTCAGTGCATTGCTTCAATGGTGATCGTATTAAATTCGAAATTCATCTTGAGATTGCTGCCGCTGAAATATTTATTCGCCCAATAGGGACGGTAAACCTGAGGATGAACAGGGTGCCTGACGACAATAAAATAACGTCGATGAAGACGAAGTCATCGTCAGCATAACGGAACAAACGGACGGACAGACGCACAAGATGAGCAAAGTCTCTACCACTAAACTGACGTCGCAGTAATGTAAAGAAAGTGCCAGTGCGCATATATTTAAGTCTTCCCATGAAGAGTGCGTCTGGCGCATGTATACTTAGAGCAAAAATAAGAGCGATTCTAGCAAAAATAAATGCCCTTGAAGATCTTCCAGCCCGACTCACACAGAATATTTTTATATTCAAATAAGTGTTTCCGACCCTGCTAAGCTCGACTGAACGCGGTCGATGGCGCCTGCCTTTTTTAGAATTCCCTTGAGCTAATGACAAAATCCATTCATGGGAAGTGACCGTAATTTCCATACTTCTGCGACGTGCTTGCTCAAAAGACGTTTGATCATACCTGCGTGTGTGTAGCAGTTGTCTAAGTGCTCCGGTGACCACTTCTGCCATTTTGCAATCTCTTCTAAGCCTAGTGGACGTTACATTTAAGGCGGCGTTCGCTTTCGCAACATATCGGCAATCTAGGCACGTTCAAACTTTGTTTATATAACGCGGACTTTTCATTAGATTTCATAAGAGAGATTACCAAATGAAAAGATTGGGTGGCAGTCCTTTAGCTTCCTTGCAATCGAGAGCGCATAGATTTTTGATTTTTACAATGAAGACGGATTCGAACGCTGGCACAGCATCTCTTGCAGCACTTTCTATTATTCATTGTGGTTCCTTTGTGTTGTGATCGAACCTCGGAAATTTCATTTATGGCAGCGGTATGTGTTTTTCGTAAAGGTTATTCAACGTAATTAAGAACCTTCTGGTGAATAAGTAAAGTGTCACACTTCCGACTGCACCCATTGCTAAATCTAGGTGATGCGTGGATTCATGGAATGTGTAATTACTTCTTATATGTTAAGCAATTAGTGTTATTTTCAATTATTTGAATACCATATGATGGCTAAATGGGAATTTAAGTGACACTGATAATTTATAAGGAGAGAGAGAGAGAGAAAAAAAAACTTTATTGATGCTATCAAGGGGTTTAGCGGTGAGCCGTCTTGCGCTTGCTGCCTGGCTCTTCAGCACGGGTGTGCCCCTATTCCAGGGCTCCACTGAGCCTGGCCACTTCGCACGCGTGCTGCACCATTGCCCTTTGGGCGGTGAGCTCGCTGCTGGTGAGCAGGCCCTCCCATTGCTCCGCACTCGGGTTTTTATGTTTATGGAATGTGTAGTTATGCTTACATTCCCATGTTATGTGGTAAAGAGTTGGTATTTCTCCGCACCATGGGCAGGAGTTTCTGTATTGTGTCGGGTACATTTTGCTTAGTATGTGTAGATTTACAGGAGGACGCAACCAGTGAGGAGGTTAATATAGAAATATTCCAGATCATTCGAAGCTAAAAATAAGAGGTTCAGGTTAAGCTATGCTCTATTTGTTATACATTTTTTAGTATAATTACTATATCGCAATGCACAAGTGCTTAATCCGATGGAGATTTAGACTGATGTATTGTCACAGAAAACTGCTGTGGTCTTTGACAGTTTCTGTTAGGTTTCCCGGCCCACGTACATTTAGGGAGTGGTGGCATGTGCGCATGTTTATCTCATCGCACAACAGGCCATATATAAGTACTGTGGCGGACGAGGACGCTGTCATGTGCATCGCAAAGAAATTGTCTTTAAAAAGTGGCCCACTACTTGAGGGTCATAGTCTGCTGCTGTCAAAGTGAATGAATTCATAGCCAGATTAATCACTGAAGTCATCTGATTTCCTTTATTTATATGGCTGTTCCTTATGATTAGCTTAAACGGATTTATTCCCTTGTTCATTGTGTCATGATAGTATGTCTTAAATGTGGCTAGATAGATTTCAGAGGGGGGGGGGTTACATGCGTTGAACAAGGTAACAACGCACATACGTCTCAACCTATAGATATTTGTCTCATGTTTTCGGTTTATCTTCCGTGTTTTTTAAAGCGAAGCGTTCTTTGCCTCTTCCTTCGACTTTCCCACTGGTGGTGCTGTCTGGCACACCTCGTCGGGGGGAGGGTCAGAGCGTGCGTATACATGACAGGAGCGTGGTATAGAGGAAAGGCGACGCGAGAAACTCGTTTGGACCCCAACACATCGAATATGCACAGTGCTCTCTAAAGCTCCCCAGCCGTCGCCACTTTAACCTCTTGACAGCTGTAATTATCCGCGACCCTCGTCAAAAGCATTGAACAAATGCAATTCTTCCTTTTCTACTAACGTGCGAGTCCAGAGGGGATGTAGAGAGAATGGTAGAGAGTACGGAAGAGAAGAGACCGTTCCCATACAAGGGGTCGGGGGAGAGGGAAAAGGCGATCTTCAGAAGGCAAGAAAACTCTGCTGCTATAGACACTACAGCGGTTGGGGGGGAACTGGACAAGTTGACTTCAAGATAAGGCACAGTACGTTTCCGCTATTTCTGAAAAATAAACACCATGCAAATATGTCAAGCGGACAAATTACGCAGGGCGTGCAGTTGCAGAACCACATCAATTAAAGCGCACCGCAGAGTCCAGGTGGCACCACGGAAGCGGTCGACTGTCAAGTCAACACTTCTGTGCCCGCCGCGGTAGCTCTTGGGATGTGACGTTGCTAGAGGGCGCATATTTGATCCCGACAGTGGCAGCCGCCTTTCGATGGAAGCGAAATATAAAAGGCATGTGCACTTAGATTTGGGGACACGTTAAAGAACATCACGGTGTCAAAATTAATCTGGAGTCCGCCACTACGGCACGCCTCATAATTCGATTGTGGTTTTGGCACGTATCGACCTTGAATACAATTCAAGTTTAATACTGCTGCCACGATGCGATGTGCCATGTGAAGCAATGACTATGCTCAACCCTCTCGGAGGTTATGAATTATGGCGCACAACAATGCCTCAAGCAAACTCCTCCCCGTGTGTGTTCTGTGTACTACGCAGAGAAACAGCACTGGTGTATGGAAGGTAACGTTTAACATCAACTTACCATTTTCGTGTTAGACAAAACGTTGAAGAAATCAAGCTTTCGCCATCAGCATCACCGCTAACTATGGTCAGTAAAAGCAACAAGCGCAGAAAGCTTCGCCTACATGGATTCCCACAGTGCGTGGGATCTGCATATTTTTTTTTATTTCTTGATTTTGGTATTAGTTTTATGGGTTGATTCATATTTAATGATGACAAAGCAGGCTCATTCATCAACTAATTTCCAAGGCTTACGTCACCTTGCAAAACATATCAGGTTTCCAGTTCAAGTCAGTTTCTAAGGTAAATTGTCGCACACTCTGGTTACACTGGAACGTTAAAGTTACGCCCTTATACTATTGCATCAAGCTATTTTGACAAGGCTTGCTAACAAAGGAATGAAGCTATATAATTCCAAAGCAATAAGCGTCAAAATAAGTCTCTAAAAAATTTCATGTTTTTTTATGTTCATGTTTCGGAGAGAGGAAAATGGTGAGATTGTGGTCTGTCACGAATTTCAATAAAAAAGCAAAAAAAAAGGTGGGCCGGTTTGGCGGGGGCGAAGATTGGTGTAACTAACAAGAGAAGCTCTTTCACACTCAATCCCAACGCCGCAGCCTACCTATGCTCAACGATGACCAGAGTGCCGCGCACTGTGTAGCGTTACATTTCATCTCTCTGAGGCTAGTCGCAAACAATGTTTGGCAGGGCGCTGGAACTAATCTCCGTTGTTAAAGGGGATTTTGGTTCTTGTGTAAATACGTGAGCAAGACGGGGGGGGGGGGGGGGAGGGAGGAGGCGTCGCGCCGTGTCTGACTGCAAAGACTAACTTCTAGCTCTACTCAAAGCTCTAGAACGGCACAGGGTTTTATTAGAGCCGTCAGGCTGCCATGTTGGTTCACTGAAAGTACCTACGTAAAGTCTGACTTGATGGAGGCCATCTTCAATAACATTTTTCAAGTATTCAGCGACATTTCATGAAAATATTCCTCCCGATTCCGCAGAGCTGTACGAAGAAAATTACCCACTCTACAACTGCAGACCTCATTAACAAAGGTTTGTTGTAACTTATATGACTAAATATGAATGAAGGCAATGTCATGAAATGTCTTATTTCTCTCAAAAAATATTGTAAAACATGATATAAATCATGTGATTCTACAGAAACGGCATGAAATGTCAAGAACATCATGGCGCAAATATTATCGATGTTCCAATGTCTCGATTACCTGTTATGAGAGTTCAATTTTTTGTTAGTCTAATGGGATACACGTATTCCCCCGAAAGCGACGTCAAGGAGACACAATGAAGCAACGTACTTTCTTGCGCTTAAAGTTAGCTGGCATACGAGTCCTTTTTGTTTAACCTCTTTACTACCGAAGAAAAAATATGTTGGCATACAACTGAGTAAATGTTCTTAAAATTCTATTTCACAGTATTTCATCGGGTCCCAAAAAATAATTGGTAACATAAAAACATTTTCATGCCAAAAATCACAAAAAGCTATGTCCATAAATGCGTGCACAAGTTGCGAAAACATTTTGGGAACTTCTTGCGGCATTCTTTTTAAGCAGCCGCCTGAGCCAACACATGGCGCCTCCCTTTGGAAGCAGAGAGTACGATGACGCAGGCATTCAAATGCATGCAAATCGAATGCTTCGGAACGTTTCGCTGTGGTGCACTTGGCTTTCAAAAAGTGTTCACAAACGCGTCACTGGTTGCGAACAGCATCATTTGGGGGGTGCGCTTACAGTAATCTTGTTTATTTTTATCGACCGCCTCGCCGAGATATGGCGTCGTCCTTTGGAGTCCTGAGTAAACGATGGTTCAGGCTAAGAAAGGCTAGGAGTTTGAATGCCTCGCTGCATTGCGCTCAGGACTACTTGACTGTAGAATGTGTGTCCGCAAATGTCGACTCTGGTAGCGATCAGGTTAATACATGGTAGTCAGGATATGTTAGCACCTGAAATTTACACTGATTGCTTCTTTGTTCATAAGATATAAAATACTATTATAAAAACATTACCTCATAATAGTTCATGTAAGGTATCTGCACAAAGTTCATGGTGCGTGAGAAAGACGCGACAAAAAACAGCATAAAAGCCACAGGAGTCGAACAAAAACGTGAACAAAAATTTTAAAGCCAGGTAACATCAAGAAACATAATTCACGGCGCAATGTATGCGCACATAACTTCGTGTTGCTACCGGGTACGATTTCGTGTAGGCACGTGTGGAGGTGTTCCAGATTATTGCGATAAATTTAGAGGCCTCAAAAATTCGTTGGACCGTTGAAATCCCGTTGTTGGCATACAGTTGCCAACAAGCGTTAAACACGCCTGCAACTTGTAAGAGAGCGTACTTAAGTAAGAGCTGATGAATTTTTTTCCCAGCATAACCACACTGACAAAATTTACCTTACAAAGAAACATTGTGGCGGTCTCACCCAAGTAATGTATTTTTTCACGTCAACCATAATCGAAGCCTTCTTAACATAAAACGTTCTATGGCTTTAACAATACTGTTGATAACCTGGAACCAATGATTGAAGACCCTAGCCGGCCACGTGTATGAGCAAGCTTGAAGACTACTATGCAGAAGAAAAGGAAATGTTTATTAACGTGCCAAGAGACGCATAATTCATGATTGGCACTCAACCTTTAGAATCCGTGCAAGAGAATGTTTATCTAGGGTAAATACCCATTGGCGACCATAATGATGACAAGTAAACTTACAGATAAATAAAAATGAGTTGGGCGCCATACGGTAAGCATCACCACACAGTTATCAGCACCTTACCGCTATGCTTGAAGATAGAAGTGTACAATCATTGCATTCGGCCTTTACTAACCTGTCTCACAAAAATTGGAATTTAAAAATGAAACTAGAGAACCAGTAAGGAAAGCGTAGCGAGTGATAGATGTCTAAATGTTAGGCGTGACGTTAAGAAAGAGGAAGGCAGCAGTGTGGATGAAAGAGCAAATTGGGGTAGCCGATATTTTAGTGGACATTAAGGGGCAAATGAAGCTGGGCAGGCCATCTAATGCATACGGCAAATAACAAGTGCTATATTAGAGTTAGAAAAGGGGTGCCAAGAGACGGGAAGCTAGTCTAGGGGGCAAGAGAATTAGGTGGCGAGTTGAAGTTGGAAAATTTGCAGTTACGAAGTGGAACCACCTAGTGCAAGGTAGCGGTAAATGAAAATCGCTGGGAGAGACCTTTCGTCTTGCAGTGGATATATATAGGCACAGTTTTGAGCAATAGAATTGCGACCATGTAAGTGGTGCTGGAGTGCTGGAGTGGCAACTGAATACCTGGAGATCTGCTTGCCAAGCACCCTGGCAGCTTCGTTCCGTCTCTTTGATCAGGTTCTTAGGTTGTCACAATAGACACAGATGGCATTTCTACACCCCTTTACTGTTGTGTTACCCATGATTCACTGGCGGAAATGTCGGCTGCGAAAGCCCTGCTGGCCTTAAAGGATAACCAGAAGGCTTATCCGCAAAGCGAAACAATGTAACGCAGAACAGCGACCACTCTCTATCTCTCCATTATATATATATATATATTCATATCATAAGAAGTAAAAAAAAAACACTGACGCCAAGGACAGCATAGGGGAAGGGGGATGAAAAAACAACTTGCAGCAGGTGGGAACCGAACCGACAACCTTCGCATTTAGCATGCGATGCTCTACCAATTGAGCTACCGCGGCGCTGTTTCCTCATCCACTTTCTTGGGTATTTATGTGTCCTATTAGAACCCTGGGAGTGTTAGCCAGCGCCACCACTCACAGACCTTGGCGGCGGACATGGCATGTCCTCTTCACCGCAGGCGTCACGAGAACGTGATCTTTTTGGGTGAAGGCAACCGGTCAATAAGCCCACATATGCTGCCTGAAGGCACCAATGTTGCCGGATTCGAGACCCTCGTTATGTAATAAACGAGATGGAAGGGGGTTGTTGTTTTTTCATCCACTTAAATTTCCAAGAATTTATCGTTTCTTTATTTCATTTATTAAGCACAAGTAATTTCCCCTGTCTTGTCCTTGGGGGCAGTGCTTGTTGGCTTCTTAGGATATGACTAATAAAAATCGGGCCCCTCGGTTAACCCAGTTTATTCTCGTTTATATATATATATATATATATATATATATATATATATATATATATATATATATATATATATATATATATATATATATATCCGTGTGTGTGTGTGAGACGACGCACTGAGCACCTTGGATACCCAAGAAAGTAGGCGCGACTTCCCTTGGTGGTGTAATTGCTAGTTTCATGGCTTGGAACGATGTTAACACATAAACCTAAGTTTGGGTACCTCATCTCCTGGCCACGCTACTTTAAACGGCCTAATTTCGGGCTTCCAATGAGATGGTGCCAAGCCTCAATTTTTCTTAAAGGTTCTGTGTATATAGTCGTGCCGTGCCAAACCCAGCCTCTGCATCACGTTAGCCTGCAACTTTGGTGAACTCGATCACACATCAGTAACTGCTGCAGGTCACAAGGCGCGGCTGCCGAGGGAGGACATTCCCATACGGGCGTGAAGTTTTGCATAGAACGTTTAAGCCACCTCGAAGTTGGGCCGCGCCACGCAATTATCGAACTGCACGATGCGTGCCAGCCGCGGGTGCACGGAGCTGATCATACTGAACGCATTCGCGGTCAGGAAGGCAAGTCAACCGGGTCAGACTGGTGAGGCCTGGCAGCATCCACGGTTGCATCGCGGGGTTCCTCTCCCCGTTTAATTATCTCTTGCACAACCGAGCCTCCCACGCGTGACCAGCCCCTCGCAAGCTGTATAGAGGGTCTCAAGAGGCGGAGGCTTTTTAGGAAGTCTCTGTCAATTCCGCACTCTTAACTGGTGGAGTGGAAGTGGCCGCAGTACTGAGCCGAGAGCGTACCGAATGCGTGGCACGTCGCCCCAGTTGAAAGTTTTCTTGCAGAAATCATTATATAAGCAGAAAAAAAGTATGGATTAGGCCTAAAAAAAGGTTGTATTGCTCCCTTCCGGAAATATATTAGTCCACTGTAATACTTTTTGATGCCATAGATTGCATGTGGGTAGCTCAGGTTTGTGCATTTGCAACACCAGTTTGATTTTTTTATATGTTGTTTGTATCCCTTAATGAACGTATGCGTAGATTCGTCAGCCGCGTAATTAGCAAGAACATCAATTTAAGCGCGTGTTTTCGAAGTCTTAATGGAACTGTGCGTCTCTGTGTGTTTATTTACATTTTTCTGCGACTTCCTTTGCTCTAGTGCGGAACTACGCAAATGTTTGTGATATTTGACTCTCTAAATGCTCTTAGTTTCCCTGGCTCCACGAAAAGGGGTAGTCGGCTATATCAAAGGCGTCAACCTCTCCTTCAATTACATACATAAAAAAAAGAAAATAAAGGTTGCCAGTTTTCAAATTTACTTCTTGAATCGAAGATTGGATTGCTGCGGTGCCGTTATCGGCTGAAGCTCTCAGCGCACCCAAAGACAAGGATGGCGAAGGGGACTGAGCGTTGAGCTCAGAAGCTTAATACGCGACCGAGCCAGCCACCCTATTAGAAGATGCGGCATGATAGTGCCGCTGCTTCATATCTGTAATAAGCAAGCCCGCGGTTGGCCACGAAGGCTTGGGTGACCAGAACAGCGGGAGCTTTCCTTCGGATGGTGCGATGATGGCCAGGCTGGCCGACGCCAACCCGTACCTCTAAAGAAACGTCCAAAGAAACGCCAGAGCATCATGTCTTGCATAGGATAACACAGCGATCGGCGACACTGCAAGCTGCGTTGCTCTCTTTCGCCGCGGAGCTATCGCCTCTTCCGTGCTAAAACAATCAGCCTGCAGCGGGTAATCTAGTAAGAGGATATGGCCACTGACACCGTTGGTGCTTCCCCTATTCCTTCGTCACATTCTCATCGTTGGTTCCCATCCCGTTCCGTCCTGAGTTTAGACGCCGCCTCCCTAAATCGGCCTTCAAAACATGGAGGGCTGGCTCGCCATGTTGGACAACGCCTTAGCGGAGCACCCTCTCAGCAAGCCGCAATTCGAATATGAGAGCCTATAGAATGGTTCTTATACTTGAAGTATCAGTGTCTTGCCATTTTCCTCTGAAGCAGTAGAATTGTACAAAACGGGAGTATTCTTTCTTTCTTTTTTTACACAATAATCCCCACGGATGATTTTGCAAACGCGTCTCGGTGCGGCCCATTATCATCATCCTAATTAAGTGCAAGTGGCATTTTCAGAGTACATATCACATGCAGAGACGTAATATTCTGCACGTTCCATGACAATATTTGCTCATATAGTCATTTTCGCAACTGACATACGAAATCGCGAAACCTTACCATCATGTCCAACAAAAAGGTCACGAGGTCGTTTTTCAATGGGTACCTGGCCATTGTGGAATCAGTGGCAATGATTCCGCCGATAACGCTGCTCGCACAGCACATCAGGAAGAGCAGAGCGTTCCAATTCCGCTTTCGAGGACAGACGCCGCTAGGCAGCTTCGATACCTGGCATGCAGTCTCACACTGACCGAGTGGAACTCGCCAAACTTACGACTCACACGACTGCATTGACTAAACCCCTCCCTGCAACTCCGGCCTCCACTCGGACTTCCTCGACGTGAAGCTACGCTTCTCTGTCGCCTTTGGTTAGGAGTTGCCTTCACAAAGGCATACTCTACATTAACTGGACAGACTGACAGTGGAGCATGCGAGGTCTGTGGCACGGAAGAAAACATCGACCACCTGCTGTGCCACTGTCCACGATACACCCCTGAGAGACAAGAACTTGCCAAAGCTTTTCATAAACTGGACAATCGGCCGCTTTCTGTGCAGGTGCTGCTGGAACACCGCCCCCGTCGCCCGTCGGCCCATAAAGCGGTGAAGGCACTTTTGTGCATCTTAAGGACGACGGGCTTGTGCGACCAACTGTGACTATTAATGCAATTTCTGTAAGGCCACACACGTCAGCGAACTCACTGCAATTTCCTTCTTTCCTTCCCTCCTCTCTCTCCCTGCTATCGATGTTCGCCCCCTTTCCCTTTCCCCCGGTGTAGGGTAGCCAACCGGACATGATTCTGGTTAACCTCCCTGCCTTCTTCTTATCTCTTTTCCTCCTCCTCCTAGTCATTTTCGTTCTCTTGTTTTTTCTCAATGCAGTTGATAAGTACTCCAACACTAGGAGCGTACCCAGCGCTTCCTGTGAGATCACCATTCCTTTCGTACTCTTCGCAACCCTTATATGCATCTCTGTGCCTTTCACAGCTAAATGTGGTCAAAGAATTTTGTATATTGGAAGGTATAGTATCAACATACAGTGCGATAAAGAAAACTGCGGGAAAAAAACATTATATTTTTTTTTCTTTTATACAGGCGATGTAAATACACTTCCACGGCCACTGGATGAAAATAAATACAGTCCGCCTCTTTTTACAGTAGCTCTGGCTCAAAGTTTATGTACGTTTCGCGTGGCTTCGTCGAATGGCGTTCTTTACGTTGAACAAAACGCTTGTGGCAACAGGGTGTTGCTTGCGCTAACCACCGTGCACTATTTTGCACCGGTGAAGTACCGACGAAGTACTTTATGTACAGTGTCGCGTCATTATCACTGAGGCTCTATGTATTGCAAGCACTGAGGGATCCCGCTGGGAAAACCACCGAATGTCATCGTTGAGGCTCCACTTTCTTGCTAGTAACTATAGAGCATCCTCGACTAAAATCCAGTTCTGGTCGTCGGACAATCAGTGCGGATGCTTAGAGGGACCACTAGGCCGTATGAAGATCGCGGGTTTGTCAAGCGACGAATCAGAAGGCGCTAAACCACAATAACAACGACACGATATGCCAAGCCTCCCTGTCCTTGCTTCTCGAAGACTGTAGGCACATCTTTTCACGCTTAGTGGGCCTGCTACCCTGGCAAGAAATTTCTTGAAGACTCGTGTCCCTGTTTTATACCCAGCTGAATGGTACGATGAATACACTTAGCATAGCAGAATCTATTATGAACGGTCGTAAATAAACACTTCTCTGGAAGCGGACTACTTCATTATGCGGGCTGTCCACAAACAACTGCACGTACAGTTTCAAGTACACCTGCCTCTATTTTGCTTGGGTGAAGTGTAATTAAACCAACCAGACGTATAAAACCTACTTGCGATTAACTCACTTAAGAATTATCTGGAGAGCTAGTCGATCCTTCGTCTAAACCTGAAAAGTGTTGCAACGACACTTCAATTCAACCACGTGTTCTTCCACACCGCAGGCTCAAGCGTATGCTCGTCATCCGGACTGCATGATTTTCCAGCGTCAGGACAGAAAACGCCTAATTAAAGGTGCCCGTATTCCCAAATTGATAATGTCCGTATCCGGAGGAGCAGATAATAGGGCGATTGTGATGCTGGACTTTATGTTAGCGAAGGCGACCGGCTAATGGTAAACAGCACTGACGAACAAAGAACGCGTGAATGCTGGCCTAGATGCGATCAAACATACGCCATGTTCAAGTAATTGAACACGAAACGCTGCTGCAGTGTAGCTGCATACTTGACTTCAGATAAGGCTGTTGTAAAAGAAAGGGCATTACTCATGAGAAATGAACAACACGCCTTATTATCCTCACGGATTCCGAACGACAATGTGGGCAGCAGACTCATAAGCACCCAAAGGTTTTTTCAAGTCATAGTTATATTTTTTCTTAATACCAATAAAGATTTGGCGTCGACAAAGCGGCGCGAACACTGGCCAGTCCTGATTAATTGTTTCCCATGTGGAGGTAAGTGATCGTGTGCATTTTGGTATTTTTTCATTGTGCCGGAAATAATCGGTTCCCGAACTGGGTGGGATCGTTACGGGTACAAAAGGAGATCAATGTGTAATGGGGCTTCTTTTTACAGGCGCCTCACGGGGCGCCAGATGAATAAGAGCGACGTGATTTACAACCACAAGACGGTGAACTCCGGGTTGGCAGAGTTAATGTTTTTTGGTTAAATGATGAGAGATCGGGAAAATATTCGGCAGAATGACCGGCTGTTCCATTCATGAAAAATAATTTTCAGTGACTAAGGATTGAGGGGAAAAATGCCATACAAGCAAAAAAAGATATAAAGAAAACTACGATAGATAATAGGGACGGGACGGAACATCATTTCCTTCACGCATTACCTGTTATACAATATGCTTAGTAAGCGTGCGCCGTATGGGCGACACGTGAAGGAGCAATTTCAGCGAGGATTGTTGGAACATTTCTACAGTCGTGGCAACAACAACAAAAAAAGAACAAAAAAAGAATATCAACGCAGCTAAGAATAAAGCACATCGAAAAACCATTAGTCCATGTTTCCATGAACGTGCGCGATGTCAGATATCGAGCACATTCACTATTGATCACCCCTGAAAGAGACTGCATGAGGTAACTATACATTAGAAAGTCACGAAGTGCGGGGACAGCGTGTCATTACAGAATGTCCGTGCACAGAGGATGTAAGCGCTGCGACATTTCATGCCTTGCGGACCTCTGGCTCGTGTGGAACTGCTCTTGCGTTGGGCAAAAGTTATAATACACTTCACGCATCACTGTGCCGTCACAAGGGATTTTATTGTGACTCAAGACAGACCTTCAACTACGCGGGTGACTGCAAGTTCTGCACGTGGAGAAAGCTGTAGATACTTGCAGAGCACGCAAAATTTCTCGAATTCGCCCGGGAGCACTAGGGACCTAATTCACAAAGTGTTTCGCTTGTTCGAATCTATCTGACTAGTCGGCCCCCTTCGATAATAATACGTCCGCTGTAACTAATGGGTGGTATTTCTTCTTACGAACAATTCTATAGTGCGAGAACTGCTTCATGAATTCGGGCGCTGATGTGTGTTGTCGCGTGCCTTCAAGTCGCGTTCTGTGCAGAGACATAGATTTACTGGGAGCGAATACGAAGAGTTAATGTTACAGCGTAACGTGCCAATAGCGCATTGAGGCTTCTCGTTTTCTTTTTTTGATATTGAACACCAACATTATTCACGCTAAGTTGCATCCTCCATCTGATTTTCACCCCTTTGGTAGTGTGCTGGGAAATTTTCAAGCGATGGCCACAGAAAGGCAAAGCGACGTGTCAAGCTGAAATTTATCAGGAGTGGAGTGCACCTGTTATAAGTACCGACGTACCTCTGAGAGCCACGAGAACAAACTGTTAAACTCAAACGATGCGCTACTATATTTACAGAGAAAAATTTAGGAAGCCCATGTGAGGGATTTTCGAGCAATGTCGACAACTAAACCGGAGGAGGGGTCGGAGTGAAACAGTGCCGCAACGAATACTCGATGTCGTTAGAGTTGAAGAACATTGTTCTTTCAGAATCTTCATCTTGTTTTACTTAGGCTCCAGCTTTTGGGAGAAAAAATCTCTTGCAAATACTTTCTGCTAAATTGCATTGAACGACGTCCCGCATAAAATGCGACATGGATGAAACGGCGTTTTGTATACAGAATGTGTCACGTTTACTTTTTATATGCACGCAAGATGTAGAACGGTGTTGCACTGATACAGCCCCCTTTATGCGGAACAGTGTTCCACATAAATATAGCTATAACCAGGAATATTGTTTGACAAAGCACTATACCTGGAGCCATGTTTGTTTGCATGTTACCAACGGCAGGATGCAATGATTGTACACTTTTCTGTTGGACGACACTCGTAGGCTGTGAGTCAGGATTTGTTAATGCCTGCGGTACGCACTTCAACTCATTTTTATTCACCTGTAAATTTCCTTCGCATTATCAGAGTCCCCTGTGAGTAATTGTCCTAGACAAACGTACTCCTGTACAAAATCAAGATGCTGACTGGCAATTCTGAATTCTTGTTAGCTTGACAGGCTATTGAACATTACCTTAAGCTTAAGCATATTATTCTTCAGCCACACTTTTACACTTTCTCAGTTAATGTCCTCCATAGTTTGGTATAATTCGTCCCCAGTCTTGTTAAACAGGACAGTGTCATCTCGAAACCGACTGTTGCTGAGGTATTCGCCGTTAATCCTCACTCCTAAGCCTTCCCAGTGTAGTACCTTAAATACTTCTGCTAAGCACGCATTGACTAGCATTCGAGAGATTGTGCCTCCTTGCCTAAACATATATGTTTATATATATTTATATATCAAATTTGGAGCACCAGGCATGCATATAAAAACGTCATAAATCGAAGAAACATGGCATATATAGATGCCTAACATGGAAAAAATAAGAACATCGCGCATTGGAGGGCATATTTCTAAAGGTCAGCTAGATTGAACAGGATGCTGTCAGATCAAAATAAATTTGCGATTTTTTACAAGAATGTGTCACGGATGGCGACTTCAATATTTTCCCCAAGAATGGGAAAGCAAAGGTAAGTAGCCCTACCAAAATGAAACGTTCTTGTACGCTTGAATGTAATAATGAAAGATCTCCTGTTGGCACATCCTTTGTGACAGGGTATAGGTGACCGGTTATACGGGTTAAAATAATGATATTGATTATATTGCGCTAGCGTTTCTCAGTTTCTAAGAGGCTCCCGGCTGAAGTGAAGCGCTGGTTGTTACGCTTATTAGGTAGCACGAAATAGCGCAAATAGCTCACAATGGAGTTTGCTTGCCCAAACGCTTGGGTGTGGCTTGCGACCTCTAACTTAAAACTCCCTAATATCGGTGTGTTGACGGTAAAGCAAGACACATGCTTAAATGCTGTCATGTTGCCAATTTCATGTTGCCAATTTCAGGTTGCCGATTTCATGTTGCCAGTTTCATGTTGCCAAATGGCAACGTTGGTATCCCGTCACCTAATACCGGCGAGCAGTCACGAAACGCAAACGCTCTTGCTACTGCTCAAAGGCCGATTGCTGTCAATTTCTGTGCGTTTAATAAAGTTTATTACGCTATGTGCATGCGTAATAAATGACATGTGTTAAGAACACACGTAGCGCACAAACTTTAGTCGAAGGCTCCAGTCTAGCGGGCCTGATTTTATATTTATGTAAATTAAGGGTGCGTAAAGGGTGCAGTGTGCGTGATCCGAATTAGGCACTAGTGTATAAGCAGTTACAACACTTACACTATTTTGCCCCATTTCCAAGAGTTTATAGTGTACGGCGTTTCGACGTCAATGGGCATCTGCGCAGACGATAGCAGTTAGAAATAAACAGCAAACTCTGGAGAAACAAGCTAGCGAAGCTTCGCTTCAATAAAAAAAATTAACTCGCCATCCCGGGGCCGCGAAAGTGGATGTCCAATAAAGCTGTTGAAACCCACGAATAGAAATGCTGAGGGGGGCATGCAATGCTTTATTGCTTTAGAGTAATGGTAGTAATGGTAATTTAGAGTAATGGTAGTAATAGGAGTAATGGTAATTTTTTTAAGCACGCCACCACCCATAGCGATGCCGCAACAACATTGAAATCAGTTGCTAGGCTAGTTCTTTTATATACGAAAGCTAGGGACGTCACCTTCCACGTTAGTCCGTCACTCCCACCGCAGTAACCTTTATCGGGAAACGCATACCGGGAGAACTACGTGCTTTATCATCAGCACTGCATCATGAATTATGTGGTTCGGAAGCTTGCATTGTGCTTGCTTTTCATTGAAAAGTGTGCTTTTCGGTATGTTGTATGCTTGATTCCGAATAATGCATGCCCTGTTCGCTTCGCTTTGCTGAGCGCTTGAAGCCTATGTGTTACGGAGGAACGAGTCACTGCTGCTGGCCTGTGCTGCCACCGGCATCTGCCGTCATTTTTGCTAATGGAAGCGTACACGAAGGATGCCGACCACCGAGAGGTTAACAGCTTCGCTGTAAAATAAGCCAACCACCACTGCTGAACGAACAACGTGCAGTAGGGAGCTGGACGCACTGAACACTGAGCTATTGTGCCACGTTCGGCTTGGCAATTTGTGCGACGTTTTGTGCTACCACGCAGACACTGATAGGGGTGTCGCCTACGTACTGGAAAATCGCTGTCACTGGAAAATAACTGTGTCGCCTTTGATATTTCTACGAATGCTAGGCGGCAGGAGCCAGAGCAATCCCCGAAGAAATAATATTTGTACCGGAAACGTGAAAACACAGTGCTCTCGAATCATTATTTGTCAAAGACTAATAGCAGGAAATTGCAATACGATTACGCTCGTTTCATCGTACAGCTTCGGTTTGTTTGCTTATTGATTCTGTTTTGCGCTCTTGTTAGCGTTTTGTTATGTAAATGTATCCATTTGGAAATACCAATTATGCAAACGACAAGTTCGTCTAAAGCAATTCATGTAGCTATAACAGCGCATTCTCGAAACGTACGCGTTCTGACTCCGTTGCTCTGACAAAACGTTCTTCTGAATTTTTCATGACATCACTGTGGACTTGTGTACTATTTGTCGCAAAAGAATTCTTCTCATTCTCTCTGGAATACTTTCCTCCTCCAAGCTACTCTATGGCAACAGTTACCGCAGTTGACTTGGTATGTGTGAGCAACACCTACAAACCGAGAACAGCGTCTGCTTATTTGTTGCTTGTCTGTATATGGATAAATGATCGTGCTGGCACAATTGAGGCAATAGTCGCTGACAGGCGCAAAAAAATTGGGAAATGTATGTTAATTTGCACATCAAAGAAAGCGATGCTGCAGAAGCAAGCTCTAGCGTATTTCGGAAGCACTAGATATCTGCTGGGCCTCCGTGGAGGCTCCAGTTTCTCTGCAAATTTCGTCTGCACATTGACTTAGCACTGTGGGCAACCATAACGCAAAAATTTGAGGATAAAAGTTGTTAAGCGGCCTTTATACTCTTTAAACTAACACTTTGAACACAACGACTGACACGCATATGCCTGAAATTGCCCTGCTGAAATGTTTGCTATTATCTGATAATAAAAAAAATTATGAACCAACCCCGCTTACTATTCAATAATGCGTTAACCATGTATGGAGAGGTAGTTATTTAAGGCACATTATTGCACTCTGTTATAGGGGTTGCTCCCTCTTACCACCGTGCCTGAGCTGCACGCGTAAGCCAATCGGTACTTCGAGCGCAAGCTCCTCAAGCAGCGCGTTCAAACCCCGTGCAGCGCCTGCTGCCGCCTCTGGTCGCAGTGTCTGGTCGCAGTGTCGCACTAATAACGAGAGAAAAATGCAAGAACGCTCCTCTTACCACCGTGCCACCATGCGGTACTGAAAGGCGCTAACCTGTCAGCGGCACTACCATACTGTCCCACGGCGCGATTGTGCGCGGTCGCGCGGGTTTTATCTTGAAAGCGATCTGCTCTGGGGGCACCGTCTAGGTGAGCCGACGGCTCGTAGCTTTGCGCGCGCTGTATTCTAAGCGCTCAGTTTGCGTGGAAGCGATAGACAGCACGAAGGTCAGTTCGCTCGCTGCTGCTGCCGCGATTCCTCACGCTACCGTTTTGACAGCAAGTGTCCACTGTAATCCAGTCTGAGGTGTTCATGTTTGTCTGTGGGCGCTGACAACATGCTACGTAATTTAGATAGTAATTGAATGTTTCCAGTGGAGCCTTCTACTCCGGCGGCTGCTTTGTATGGCGCGGCCACGCGAGCCGTCTTAAATACGGTTGACGATGCGGACAGTGTAGGCATCTAGGCGCACCGAGGGCCGATAGCGTCGTCTGCGCTATTGCACCCAAACGCTAGCGCGTCACCCGCGTTCACGAATTAAAAGCTCACTGTAACTTTTGTGATACCAGCAGTATCAATTTATTGATGCGCCCTGAAACACTCCCCATAGACGGGCCCGTCGAATAAGCTTTACGCACATGCTCCGACGTTTTTCGGTCAGTTATAATTACGAATGAGTGAGCGCGCGGCCGTTCGATCCGGTGCCCAAGTTCAACATAGCTGCTTTCACTGCCACCGAGTTTTCTTTTGTTCTCTTTAAGGGCACAGTTTGGACCAACAAAATAAATCTCTTTGTTGCTGTACTAAGCATCACTTCTACCTTCCTGCCCACCGCCACTGCTACGTGACACATATTCATAGGCAATGCCCTCCGGGAATTCCACGTAGGAAGCACTGCTGTCTGCTCTTCATTACCGCAGCCATACATACTTCAAGCTGAACTATGCTGTGGAGCCGGAGAACACAATGTGAGCAACAAAAGTTGCGGATTACTAGCTAGAAATCCACGCAACGAAGGTGTCCATTCGTGGCAGATACGTGGAACATAAGTTTTATCTCGTAATCATCGATAATTGCGGTTGAAGGGAATGCGGAGCTCCGACGCAGGTTGCGTTGCTGATTGCTATAAACCAGGCCGTCGAACGCTGGTCTTCCGCGCACGAGAAGGGCTGCGAAATTCCCATTAACTCAATAAGTAAAATATGCTAAGGCAAGCGCCTGTCCAAAAAGTGAGTGAGTAAACTTTATCACACAAGATGGCTCTCTGGTCTAGGGAGAGGTAGAAGAAATAAGGATAAAATTTATATATATATACACAGGGTGTCCACCATAACTTGAGCTAAGAATTAAAAAATGAAAGGCGCGTCGGAAGCGAGTTGAACCGAATGCATACTATCCGCAATAGCCTATAGTAACCCAGACAATTCTTTTGTTTTACCCATAACTCACTAATTATTTAAGTTTAATTATTGAACGTTTTGAATTATTGGCTGAGGACCCCAAGTGTGATACGCACACTTGTAGAGCACTTTCAGAAACCGCCGAACTAGTTGTTTTGCTGTGCGATACGTATCACGTAATCCTGTTTTCCGGTTGCAAAGAAGGCCCGCGAAATACGAAAAAGCAGCACAACGCGATGGAGCATTTGCGCAGTCGCATTGTGCTGCTTTCAAGAGCGCGTTTGGTGAACAAGATCGGTTGCATCGTGACTGACGACGAGGAAGTGGCAGGGCGCTCTTTCTCTCCTCGGCCAGCAAACAGCATGCATTTTCGGCGTCATCCGACGGGAGCCGACCTTGTTCAACGAATGCACGCTTGAGAGTAGCACGACACCACTGCGCAAGCGCTCCGTTACGTGGCTTTTTTCATATTTCGCCGGCTTTCTTTGCAACCCGGAAAAAAGGACTACGTGAGACGTCTCGTAAAGGAAACAAATCGATAGGTCGTTTCTGAAGGTGCACTACAAATCTGCGTATCATACTGGGGGTCCTCAGCCAATAATAAAATATGGGTAATTAAACTGAATTAATTAGTGAGTTATGCGAAAAAAGAATTGTCTGAGTTACTATAGGCTATTTCAAATAGTATGCGCTTGGTACAATGCGCTCCCGACGCTCCTTTCACTTTTAAATTCTTGGCCTAAGTTATGTGGGACACCCTGCATATATATATGCGAGGGGGCTTCTGAGCTTCCTTTTCGTCTATTCATGCTTCGGAAAAGTTGTCTTATGGTTCTCACAATCACAAAAAGAATGCGTTCGATGGATTCTACAGCAGTCATTAAATATATAGTAACGCGTGTACGAAGAAGAAGTCTCCGAGCATAAACGTAACACGGTTACCAAAGCTACATGGAAAAGTTATTTCGACAGGGATTAACCTCACCTGCCATCGAGAGCACTTGCTCACCGTCTAATGGAGAGCGGGAACAGCAGAAAGCGGGCACGTACACCTCAAGGAGAAGGAAAATTCAACGAGGTAATACAGTGATGCATGTTTCCATTTCCCGCATTTCTCGGTTTCTAGGTGGAATGAGGTATGACACAGGAAGCACACGGCTACGCTTCCATAGCAGACGATCAACAATGCTCCCACCAAAGCGTGAAAGTATGCCAAACAGATAGGTTTTCGTTGTAGCTATACTCCATTCGTACAGTTGCACAATTTTTCTCCTGTTTCTATCCCTACTTCCGTGTCCACCCCTATTCCACAATGCTCCCACCAAATCCTGTAAACAGTGCTAAATAATTAAATAATTAACCAACCAAATACATATATTTCATGGGAGTAGAGCTTTCCAAATTAAAAAGGAAATACTTGAAAAACCAAAACACGACGCATTCGCTAACTGGCAAAATCAAATATGAAGTACTTATTAATAAAGGGCGCATAGCGGAGAATAGAAAAAATAAATAAATTACAATATAATTTTAAAACACAGACACTCTAACCAGACTGTATGGCTGCTCCAATAGGCGTTACGAAATGGAAAGCCCGCGTTACCATCTATTTAAACGTCGCTGCTCGAGTATCGCTGCAAGGCTACGGCGTCTATGTCGACCTAGTTGCATCGCTGTGGTCGCACCGCCGTTTGTGCGGCCCCCACGAATTCGCTCTGGCGGTGAATGTGGTTGAAACTCGGCAGTGGACAAGCGTGCTGAAGTGACCTGCCAAACTCGACGGAGCGTAGCCGCATCTGCCGGGAGCATGGCCGGCCGGGCCCCGTTTGGCGTTGACGGCTGAGTCTCTAAACGCCCTCGTGGGTGTGTCTGCCGCGGTACTCACTGGACCACTTAAACCGGCACGCCGCTGGTTAAAACCTCGCAGCTTTCCCATGGTATAACACGGCACAAGCTAGAACGCCGTTTCGCCAGAACTTTGAGACGTGTTCGCCTTCTCTTTTCTGTCATGCTCTACGTGTCAGTGCGTCGTGTGGTTTATAACCATTTCTTTTCCATTACCAACAATACGCGCAAATCATAGCGAACTTAAAATTTCTAGAACACTTGAGTGGGAATAACCTGCGCGATAATATCCCGTGTCATATTTTTTTTTTAAATCCGGGTGACCGCACGCGCACTGTGAACTAGGGGCCAATGACAAAAAAGCTATTCCATTCAGATTTTAGTCCAATCCCCTGACGTCCAATTAACGTAACCACCAACGCAAGCATCGGGTGGTGCCTCGCAACCTTTTTGAGCTGTTCATTCAAATGTTCCCCTTGTTTATGGAAAGTAACTCTTGTTTGCTTTCAACGCGAATAGCATTGCCCATCATGACAGGTGTCTCTTATCGATTTGGCTGACAAGAGGATGAACTAGTGGCGCGGTGGAGAGCCTCACTGACTAGCCCAGACCTTCAGGACCAACTTTGGGCCATCCAACAAGTCCTGGCTCCAGGGCTTGTTCTCTAATACTCCCGGCGGGGCCTAGACACAGGCCACCAATTGCAGGATAATTTATTATAATAAAGTTGTCACACAAACAAGAGGCGATGAGGACGCCGAAGTGGAGGGGGTTCGGCAGGGCCGATCTTGCACAGTGAAAGTAGATATCAGCATTGCCATTTGTTGGGCATTTTAGTAAACTGACTTGGAAAGCGTGCTGAGCGCCAGCGAACAAGGACACGAGTTAGACTACAGCGCATTGTGGTGTCGTCTCTCTTCTGTCCCTGTTCACTGGCTCTAAATATGCTTTCCGAGAAAGTTAGATAGTCAGGTGAGAACAGTTAGGCCAGCGTATGTGATTGGTTCGCTTTCTCTTGTTTTGCTTGCGGTGGCTGGTTAAAAATGCTGCTGGCACGGATCCTCAACGAAGAAGAGTTTGCAGAGCTATGTCGTTATATGTGCCGAAAATGCTTGAAACGTTATATGACAAAGCATAAACATTAAGGGCGAAGCCTTTCTTGAAGAACATTTGCCACTTTGACAGTATCTATCTAGCCTCCTACGTCTTGGTGTTGTCGTGGTCATTTCGTTAACTTGGTACGTACAAACATTCGCACAGTATGACAAGATTGTATGACGAACATAAATGATCGGTCATGACATGAATATCATGAAATATGTGTCATGTATGTCATGAAACAAATGCCTATGTCTTCGTGCTCTCATGATCGTTTCTTTAAATTGGGATGTACCAAAATTGACATTGTATGAAAAGAGTGTATGACGAACATAAATTATAGGTCATGACATGTGTGTCATGTAAGCCATCAAACAGCCGCCTAGGTCTTTGTGGTCTCATGGTCATTGCGATAAGTTGGTCGGTACTAACATATGCATAGTAAGAAATCAGTGCATAATTAACATAAATAGAAGGTCATGACATGAATTTCATAACATGCGTGTCATTTAGCTCATGAAACGGTCGCCTACATCTTGGTATGTACAAAAATTTGCATAGTGTGACAAGAATGCATGACGAACATAAGCGATAGGTCATGACATGCGTGTCATGCAGGTTATGAAACAGCCCCCTACGTCTTGGTGCTCTAATGGTGTTTTTCCTTAACTTGGTATGTAGCAAGATTGGCCTTGTATGACAGGAGTGTATGAGAAACATAAATAATAGGTCATGACATGCGTGTGATGTAGGTCATGAAACAGCCGCCTACGTCTTCGTGCTCTCTTGTTCATTTCGTTAACTTGGTAGGCTCCCTGCCCACTGCTTCGCATAACACCGATTCCCACGGAGCGAGGGATCTGCCAGCTTTTTTATTATACGAAAAAAAATCTACTTTTGCCGACAGCTCCGAGTAGCCAGTGCCAGAGTGATGGGGGGGGGGGGGGGGGTAGCCATCGTCTATTGCTTTCGGAGCGTGGCACCTCCTGCTATGCCGAGAAATTTGGGGTTTTGTTCGGCATATTTATGCAATTTTAGTGCGTAGACTTCACTTTGACGTGGTGAGCTTTGGCGGTTTCCTGACTTCGTATGAAAGGCCAGCGAAACGGCCGCATAACGGAAAATATTTGACCCATAGCGAAGGGTATGCCGCAAACGGCATAGAATCGTAAACATTTTATGCCTCTTCTGTACGGCGCAATCACGCATAATGAGTGTGTAAACGTTATATGAGATGTGGAGCTCCCCCAGTCCTCCTGACATGGCGTGACACACAAGCGAAGTGGACGAGGCTCTAAAATATTTGACCAATCGTGGAGGGCTAATGGCACAATTGGAATAGAACCAAATCGCAATAGCTTTGCGTTATAGCGCCCCAAGTGGGCATTTATCGGACACAAGTGCCGCGTATACGATACATAAAGCCGCAGTTGGCGAAGTAATGTTACATAAGATTTCCGTAATGGCTCCGATTTGATGGAATGGACAGACTTTTACAAAGGCCTGTAAAGAAAACTTGAAGCTCTTAGACTGCTGAAAAAAAACAGTTGTTTTTGCTCAGACGATAGGGCATCTGTCAACAGAAGCAGGCAGACTTTACTACGTAGATAAGGCACGTTTAGCATTAAGTCATTATTGGACCCTTGATTCACAGCGGCGGCCGCTGCAAGTGTTTCGAGGAATACTGATGTGTGCCCAATCATTTACGGTTTTCTTCTTTCTTCTCTACCTAAACACTCTTTTTTGAAATTCCTTAGGTCATGAAAATTCTTCTTTAACGGTACCTGCCACTGCACTGTTGTATTATTTCATTATCTATATTTGGCTGCAGATTGGAGGGAAATATAGCAGCTAGGTGACCTTGTACTTCAATCGCTCCGCAGTGATTGATTTATAATAGAAGCGAGCAGACCTCTCACTGTCTCTGGAATCAACAGACACCGTCGTGCACCACTGCATTGCTCGAGCCCAATGGCAGCAAACCGGAGCGAAGGTACATCTTCAGGCTTACCACAATGTACATGATGCACATATACCGGGTGTCCCACGTAGCATTAACCAAACATAAAAATATGCAGAAGCCACGTAGCAGGACTGAACCAAGCTAATGTTGTTTGCCGTCGATAGGAGATACTCATATTATTGTTCTTTCATTCCGCCTAATTAAATAGTTAGCCCTAATTAATTAATCAACATATTAAATATTTATTTATTTATTTATTTATTTATTTATTTATTTATTTATTTATTTATTATACCCTCAGGGCCAAAGGCATTACAGAGGGCAGTGGGTAATATAGGTTACAAAGACAATAAGTACAATACAGTGAATTTTGTTAGAACATAATTTCAACATTCTCCAAAACAAAGGTTGTTAGTGCATCACGAAATCGTTGATTATCCTCAATGCCTGCAATATCGGGAGGGAGGCGGTTCCATTCGACAGATGTCGGGGGAGGTATGACTGAAAACAAGCTTTAGTTTTGCACTTTTGGATGCCAACCTTGTGCCGATGATCAGTGCGATGGGAGATGTATTCCGGTGGTGAAGCAAAATCGTCATGTAGCGTGACGTGATGATATACCTTGTGGAATAGAGTGAGGTGACTGATTTTCCGACGAGATTTTAAAGATGGGAGAGAAAGGTTAGTTTTCATGGCTGTGATACTTGCAGTACGGTTGTAATTTGAAAAAATGAAGCGAACGGAGTTATTTTGTATAAGTTCAAGAGAATATATTAGATTTTCATGCCCAGGGTCCCATATAGATGATGCGTATTCAAGTTTAGGTCGTATTAGTGATTTATAGAGTAGGAGTATTAAGGACGAAGGAGCAGCAGAGAAGTTGCGACGTAAATACCCTAACATGCGATTAGCGTTATTGGTAACGTATTCAGTATGGGCGTTCCATGTTAAGTTTCGTGATATATGTACGCCTAGATATTTATATGATGCGACGGAATCAAGAGGAATGCCATTAAGACAATAAGAAGGGGGAGTGTTAGAGCAGCGAGAAACACACATGAACTTACATTTGTTAATATTTAATTCCATTTTCCAAGTTTTACACCAGTTAGAGACCAAATTAAGATCGGTTTGGAGAGTATTAATGTCGTTGAGGTTACGTATTTCACGTATTTCACGTATTTCACGTATTTCATAATTCAATGAAAAGTGAGAATGATAAAATTGTAGACCAACATGAAAAACTCCCGATACAACTTTCTGTTGCTCAATAGGTACTACTTAAGAGTGGTTTTTTTTTTTTTTTTTGAGTGTGAAAGTAGCCGGCGAATACACGCAAAACTGCCTCGCGACTGGCCGCTCGAAATACTTTGCGTTTGTTTGCGGGATTCTTTCTTGCTCGGAAAGACACTTTTATGTAGCGCATATTGAGCAACAGAAAGCTGTATCGGGAGTTCTTCATGTTGCTGTACAATTGTTTCATTGACACTTTTCATGTAATTATAATATTTGAGAAGTTGGTTAATAAATTAAGAATAATTATGTGACTAGGCGGAATAAAAAAAATAATCTGGGCATCTACAAGCGACGGCAAACAAGATTATCTTTGTTCTGGCCAGCTATGTGGCATTCGCATATTTTTAAAATTTGGATGAAGTTACGTGAGACCCCTTGTATCAGGTCACACCATCGAAACAAATATTACGGCTTCCGCATCTTAGTGCTCCACGTAATTAACCCTTAAAGATCCTATCCTCCGTCGTTCCGTCCACCCGCCTGCAGAAGCTAAGCTGGGATGTTTTGGTTGCTGGTAGGCAGAATGTTCAAGACACTAGTCGTGGTCGTGCATCACCAGGTTATCAGATCTGTCATGAGTGGTAAAATGAACATCCGGCACAACGAAGATCCGTTTACCTTTGATCGCCTAGAGTAGCTGTTAAACTAGCCGAAAACTGTACAATATACATCTGTCTTCTGAAAACTCTTTCCGTAGATTCAGAAGGCAACTACAGAGGCTATGCAAGCCATATCGTTGGAAAGAACACACTGTGTCACTGTCACAGCCAAGCCGTTTAAAAATTGCACAAATCCGAAGCCAACTTTACATTTACCACTATATGTACAAATGAACACAACTTTGCTTTTTCTTCCACCACCTAGATATCTGCGGCGCGTTTTTGAAATGAAAAACAGCCCTCTCCTGTCTCCCTGCCTCCCATGAACAACTAAAAATCCTGCCCGCATAATCAATTTCTCGGACGGCGCAGTCTCGGAGTCTCGGACGGCCACCAATATTTTCCTTTTCGTCCTTGCACCAGTACCTTCGTGGAATGTCTGTACAGCGTCGTAGACTCGGTTTTATTATTGCCTCTAAGGTCAGAGAGCGGTGTATGAATTAAGACTGGCGAAAAAAGGTGAAAGAAAGAAAAAGCAGAAAGGGGAACGGGTGACTGCTAGGTGCCCGCCTTACGCCGCTTCAAGGTAGTGACCCAAAAAAAGATGACCCACTTTTGTCTTCTACATTTGCGCATTCAACTTTGTTGCATTCGTTTTTTTTAACCTTCCTGAGTGAATGTGGACTACAAGCGCGCTTGCTTCAATCTTCGCTGAAGAATTGCTGAGGCAAATATATATACTTTTTTGGGGGGTAGAGGGGGGGAGGGGGGGGGGGGATACAGCTTCGGGCGAGCAGGATTGAAGCCTTTATTTTGTTATCGGCCGTAAGAAGATCGCAGCAAGTGATGTATGAGCCACTATATTCGCTCCTATCGAGACGGGCGAGCAGCCGGATTGGCGCCTAAAATAATCGCAAGGTCGTAGTGCCGCTGCTCTCTTATTACCCTTACCGCTTCAACTGTTCTTGGGGCTTTTAAAAGTTGTCGTAGCCTGTGCTATAGTTTCGGATGTGGTGCATGAGAGAAGGTCAATCCTTTTGTTGAGGCACAACTGCGAAATGAAAATCCGTTAGGGACGACGGGAAGCTTGCTTCGAGGTAGATTTAAATTCGAGAGCCGCGGCCAACAACCGATTCTGGTGAAAATAAATTTTCGTTGTAAGGACGCGGGGAGCCTATGGGAATGCTTCCAACTTCCATGCCCAACCGCTACCTTCGAGAGTGCTGATTTGACTGAAAATCTCCTAAGTAAAAAGTTGTTGTGCACAATGTTGTATCCTGTTGTTGATTACATTTTTTTACGTCACATAACTCGACGGCAGCAAAATAAAAAAAACTGTCCTTTCTGCTTTGGGTCTTGATTATGCCAAGCACAAATCAATAAATTGGCTAGACGCGCTGCGCTTTTTTCTAAAGATTTTCCCTGATGGTGGGCGCTACGTCGGGTGATTGAATATACTCCGTGTACGCTATGTTCTGACGCCGTATTCTCAAAGTAGGCAGTAAAAAGCGGGAAAGAAAAGCCAGGAAGGAAAGAAAGAAAATGAACAAGAAATAAAAGAACGAAGAAATTTGTATTTTTTTTCTTTCGGCAAGAAGAATAGACCGCTCATTTCTTTGCAACGCCACTCATGTATTGAACTTTGTCAGCTGCCAGTGAACTCTAGCTACTTTAATGTGAGGTATAAAATAGCAAGTCCATCTATCGAAGGAGCAAGTTGAGAGAGGTCACCTCGCATGACGCCCAGAGCATGTCAACACAGACAACACTGAAGCTGGTTTTAGAAGTTCGCCCACGGTAGCGCATTAAGCTTACGTGTCTCCACAGTAAAGGGAGCAGGGACCCTGGGGAACATTTTTATTAAATATGCTCTTAAGTGCAATATCACATTTTCATACACGCATCGTAATTTAGTACATGCGTGTGGGAAGCGTGCGCGCTGTGTAAAGTGCTCCTGAACTGCATGTGCTACCGGTGGCGTTACGGGTAAATGTTCCAGTGATTGCTCTGCCACGATCAAACACAAAGGGAAGGTTGTTATTACTCATAGCATATGCATATATGGGCCCAGATATGTTCTGAAGCATCAGGTAGTCCCAGAGTAAGAACCGTCAGCGGGACTTATCATAGGATGCTGCAAAAAAAAAAAAAAAAAGCATTTAGTGCAGCCAGAAGAAATGGTATGCACATGAAACGATACAGAAAATGCTACGGTGGAAGTAATAGTAACCAAAAACAAAAAAGTTAAAAGCTCGCGTAGAAAACGACATCCCTGCAAGAACTCTACAAGGGCCCAGCTGCAGATGCGTTAACAATGAGCTGACGGCTTCAGCTCATCCTGGCTTGATAACAATTTGCTGCAGGGCGCACTAGATGGGAGAAGACGATGGGCCTTTGTTCTGCATAAGGAAACACTTATTCCTCGCAGTTCAGAAAAGTCACTAAGTGATCAATGTGCAATATGAGCAAAAGCCAAATTGAGATACCGCAATCAGCCGTACTGGTTTATTTTGGCCGGTCTACCGTATCGTGGTTCGGAGTTGATCATGCTGTGCGGGCCGTTCATTCCACATACCACATTCATGGTAGAATGTCAGCCATTAACGAGGATATAATAACACTCTTGAAATGACCAGGTTTAAGTGAGGGTGGGACCACAACTTCAAATATGTAGCTGGAACATTCATTGATTGCCTTGCAGGTTAGTTACTACTTCCCTGTGTAGCAATGCCACTGAAGTAACCTATTTCTTCTTACGCTGTAGCTCACAGTGAAAGGTTACGAGTTCTTGAGCATTTTGTGGACCCATTTGATGTTTGTTTTCTCCGGTGACGTTAATTTAGATAAACACGTTCAGAAGCTCGCCTTATTCACATTGAAAGGGAAGTTGTGCGAAAGTGGACAAGCTCGAAACCACTGTTCAAGGCCGCGAGCTTTTGAATCACAAGCAACAGCAGCGGTGAAATGAAGGTACAGGAAGAAAGAAGAGTATTGCCAGGTTCTGGTGTCCTGGGGGGCGATTTTGAAATGCAGAATAAGATCAAGCACAAAGTTTTGAAAGACATATTTGCGGATCGTCTCGGGGCAACAGTATAATTTGTGAAAAGAGGTCACAGATTTGTTTTAAAAAAAGGCAATATACGTAGACCCATTATGAAGAGGTTGTGTGATTACAACAAAAAGGTGGCCATATTCAGAAACTGCAAAAAGTAAAAAAAAAAAAACTAAGCCTGCCAGATGACTTCTCGCAGAAAACAATTGTTAAAAGAACGTTTATTTGCCGTTCCGCTCAGAATGATAAGCGTAAGGGTGCGAGAGTCAAGCTTGCTTTCGAGAAACTGTTTGTCCATGATGCAGTTACCTCTAGGGACCTGCAATCAAAGAGACGTGTGAGAATGAGCAGGTTTCAGGAGTGTGCTACGCCACAAGACCCCTGACACCTAAAGATTGAACAAATCACATTCATTAGTGTCAATGCGCGAAGGGTCCTTAATAACGCTATTGATCTAGAATGCGTGACTTTACTGAACGAAGCCGACGTCTTGCTGCAACCGAAACTTGCCTGCAATGTGATGTTGACGATGCCGATGCGTTTTCAAGTTCATGCAAGGTACTAGCATGGAACAGAGAAACAAGAGATGATGGCGCAGCTTCCGGTATAAAGAAAGCATTAAGATACCTGCTCTTGTCGTGCACTGCAAGGATTGAAATGGGAGGTGCAAGTTATTTATTGATGAAACATCAATCGTAGTCGGAGTAATGTACAGACCTCCAAGTATCTCTAGCAACTCTAGCAAAATTTTTCAGTAAACTTAACAATAATTTAGTGGGATCAGTTTACCAAGGGGTCGGCTGGGATGTACGCATTACAAAACCTACCAATTGAAATAACGTTAAAACTATGCGAGAACTCACATTTAAGTATCCCCTAGTTGAGGTAGTTATAAGCCAACATCAATACAAGGTCAATCTTGAACGACACTTGATTTGGTTTTCATATCGCAGGACACTTTCCAGCAAAAGATATATGTGGGCGATCTTATTACTGATCATACGCTTGTCCTGGCTACACTTCGTGTCAAGAAGAGATCGTTGAAAAGTCCATGAAGTTCTTGTGCACAGCTTCAACAACACAGATGACATCTCAGTCTTTGATAACTTAGAATCACTTTTTCATGTAGTACTGGTCGTTGATAACGATAACATATTACGGAAATATTTTGACTCTGTTGTATAGGATCGTTATCACTCTTTCTATCAAAGAAGTGTGAAGCGCTTATTATATCGTACTTATTTTTATAACCCGCCAAATACACACTTAAGCAGCGACTACGACGTGCCCACTAAAAAATCCAACACTACGATAAATTCTCATATCAGTAGCAAACTTCTTACAAAGCTCGAAGCTTATAAATCGCACCTTTAATACGACGCGTTAACAGGATATACGAAGAATTCGCCCGAGCAGTTCTGGAAGTTGGTCCGGCAATAAATAAAATACAAGTGGCTTTCTTGCGAAGGGAATCACCTGTACTGATCCGTCATTTGGTTGGTGAAGCCTTCAACAATTGTTTTACCTCGGCATTTACCCAGAAGACAATTAGTCCACCACTTCATTTTGATACGACAAGCGCGCAACATCAGCAATATTGTTTTTGCTATACAAATCAGAATGACTGTGGTGTTGCAATTAAATCTCGAGAAGTCATCCTGTCCGGATATGATGCTTAATGAATTATTAAGGCAACATCGTGAATGAGGTCGTCGTTCTGGGTTAAGGTTATTGCGGAGTTATTGTGGGAATATAGCGTATAAAATATTTTGATGGGGGGGGGGGGGGATCACACGGCATGTGGCAGTGCTCTAAACAGGACACAAGTGCACTTAAGCTAATTACCGCCCAATTTCTATCACAAGTGACACTTGCAAAATTGTAGATGTCACTTAGAAGCCTCAGATAAAATACGAGTATGCTGAAAATCACCCCCTTTCCTTATACTAACAATATGGTTGGCCTATAGTAACAGTCGGTCAGCCTATTGAAACTGTCCACAACTTCGCCAGAGCTATTATTCTTAGAGAACGAAGTGTTCTTATCGCAATACATCTTTCAAACGCATTCGATACAGCATGCCGTGCTAAGCCGATAGAAAAGATCTTGGTATTTGTAATCAAATAACTAGATGGATGCATGCTTTCATTCACAATAGAAGATAGTTGGTCCGGAGTACCATAGGGATGGTTCTTGGGACGTATCTAGTTCTTTATATATGTAAACAATATTGCTAAATCTTTCCAATCTTCTGTTGAAGCGATATTTTTGCCAGATGAGTTTGTCTTATTTGGTCACGTCAAAACTGTTGCAGTCTAATATTTACTTAGTAACTCTTTCAGGGCTATTAATGAGTGGTGCGCAAAATGAGATATGAGAATCAATATTGATAAATGGTCTGCATGACCATTACAAATAAGAAAGAACCATTGCGGTCTGCCTGCAAATTTATTTGTAGGCAACTTAGGCGACCAACTGAACTAAATTATATCGGCGTCACAATTAGCAATAACGGAAATGGGAAAAAGCATATTTAAAAATTTTGCATTGGCAGAACGCAGCTTATGGCCTTTCAGGCACAAAGTAAAAGGCGCCACACATGAAGGAAAGCTAATGGCGCATATATAACAATATAGGTAGACCAACTCTTAAGTACGCTAGAATTACCTGAGGTCGGCACAAAATAACCGAGCTAACTTGTATGCAGAGGCTCGCAGTCAGGCTCGTTTATTCAGGTTACTAAAGAATGCCGTCTCTAACGGCTTTACTCCCCTAGGAGCGGGTCTTCTATATATGTTCACCCGTAGAAAGATTGCTCCCTCGAAGTTCCTTGATCGGCTTCATAATGACGATTCGAAACTATATCCTGCCTTGTACATGCGCCCCGCTGGACGACTCTCAGAACTTACTAATAACTCCTACCGTGTTCTGCCCTACACCAAACGAGTTAACGTATTCAAGCTCTCGGTCTTACTCAGGGCGATTACTGACACGGGATAGGCTTGCATCCTAAGTATTCATATATTGTCAATCAGCCCACTCTTTTCAGCAACTGCACGAAATGCTTCTTTACATTACTATAAAGTTCCCGTATCATAATTTGTATTGCACTGCATATGGTATAATGTACATATTTACATTGTTTTCCTCAACACTTTAAGCCTCGAGAGGGCTTCAAGCATTGCAAATGCGTAAATAATAATAATGCTTCGTTTCATATGCGCAGGCTGAGTGGCGATGAGTCTCCTAGTTTATTGCGGGAATCGACCTGTCCATGTATGCGGGAGTGTTGGTGACGGTGTAGTTTGCGAATGAGGAACTGGCGACGAATGTTAAAACCCAGCCGGGAGCCGAGTGTGCTTTCCATGGTTCGTGTGAATGCTTTGGTTTGCCTTCTATGGTGGTGCAGGAGTGATTGTTTGACGGAGGTAATAACCGCAAAATATACGTTGCCGCTAATTGTTAAGACTGCACGTGTTACGTGCCATGTTACCACAGGCTCATGCTTCTTTCTCAATAAGAATGATACAATTTCTGGCTGGCAGAATATGACCATGCATGTAATGTTATACGTGTTCGTAATATTTATTCACGTAACATGATGGTACGATGTAAAGATATTATGAATACCATGCAAGGTATGAAAACATCGTTATCGTACTTTGCTATTAGGACGCGCTTATGCCATACACAAACAAAGAGAATTGGAAAATACAAATCTACAGCGAAATTATTGCGAATTATTGATTCAATACACCATTACCTGTATTACAAATTTTTTTTTTCATGAAATAGAGATCGAAATAACAACTGCTAGTAAAGAAACACTACGTTCTATTTTACGGCACGTTTGTGGTGCCGTTTACTCTCTGGGGATGTGCTTGTCTGTAACCTTATATGAATTTCATTATATGCATTTTACTTAGGTACCTCTGCGATTTTGTATATCTTCTGTATTTTTTCCTAACAGAAATTGTATGCAACAAAAGCTTGCGTCTTAAACTTTTGATGATGAAATTTATGCTGTCATGTTTGTGTTTTAGTGCTTATATAATGTAATTTTGGAGGGCGTATCTTCTGGTTTCTCCTACTGCATGCCGTGTAAACGGGCCCGAACCTCTTCAACCTGAACTATATTGAACATTTAGTTGGGGCCTTCCTCCATTAAACGTGGAAAAAAATGAATTCAATTCCATTCATCCTTGAGCTTCTGCGAACGCATCCCTTTGTAAACCTTTTATTATTATTATTTGTACACTCTACTAATCGATAACACTGGCACATTGCAAAACGGAGTAGAGAAGAGCACAATGAAGCACAAAAAAAGATTAACCAAGAACGTGGTTAGCTAAATCCTTCACAAATCGTTCACAATGCGTCGTCTAAATTGCTCCACAACTCAATAGTAAATGTAAATGAGTAAAAAAGAATAAGAGTCTTAAAAAGTCGTGAAAGGCTTAATATTCAAAAGGTGCATTCGGTGGGCAACAGGTGCGGTAAACAACTCACCACTCACGAGCTGAGGATCGTTTGAAGATATAGTTAAAGAAAGTAAGCCTGTGAAACCGGCTTTAGCTTTATTTGATTTTCACTGAGCTTCATTGATGTTGTGCTGTTGAAGTGTCCAGTGATATCATTTCTAACTGTGATCGTGTGCCTGTGACCTCTGACTCTATTTTCTTCTTACCCTTCTACCTCCGTCCTTACCAAGAATAACCTAGAAGAAATACATGTCTGTTGCCGTTACGCTTTCTACGCTACTCTTCTGCTTATTGAAAGAATGTCAGTTTGGGCATGTTGGTCTTCCATTTTAGACGCTTGGCACAAAAAGAAAAATACAGAACTCACCATATCACAAGTCTCTCTGTCTGACAGTGGTTGCCACTCTCCTACATATATGTCTTACACTTGCCAAAATACACAGTAGAGAAGGCCTCGTCTACGACCTTTCCTTTGCTCTCTCGGTCCTAAAGGGCACTATGTAGCAGTCGCTTCATTGCAAATTTTTACAATCAGTCTTTTCATTTTTCATTTTACGGTACGGTTACTACATGCGTAGGCAATGTCCTTGGCTTAGTGGGTGGTGTATCAAAGTTGCGAACATGCACAAAGGAAACCACTACTACACATAATGACATTGTTTCTATGTCGTTGTTGCCAATTCTGAAACAGGGCTTAACTCTATCTTTTATTTTTATTTATATAGATATATCTTATATTTTATTGCGATAGCACCGACATGTAAACTCCAGGCAAATTTGCGTCATTGCCGTGATGTTCCATAAATATTTACGTATATCCCCTTCAGTCACGGCGTACACGTTTATGGACGCGACTTATTTTTGCCATTACTGTGCCGTGGTTGCAAGGAATAGACAACGAACATTAAGCATTGAGTAAATTGAACATTCTGCTTTCCTAAAGTACACCCACTTCACTTCTGAGAGAAATTTATCGCTTCAGACGACTGCTTTGGTGAAGGCACTACCGTGTTTGACCGGACGGTTGAAGTGGGGCGTTTAGGTTGCAATTTCGAAAAATGTTCTTCCCTTGTTGCAATGCTTGTGCCAAATAATTAACCTGTGCATGTCATTCGAGTGGGTGATTCAATATTTTTAATGAAGAGACGTAGCATTACTGACTGTACAATAAACGAATATATAATTACCATGTAATGACGGTAGCTCTCTATAAAATGTACAATAATTCTCGTCCCACCTTGACTTGCTTTCTATGGATCCTCCAGCACATTGGCATAAAATTATGTAAATTTTACACATTTATGGGCAGTCGAACATAATTCGTGACTGAAGGGGATATGTACTTTACTTGTTTAAGTCATGTGGTTAAATAACCGCTGGACCATGAGGGTTACAGAATGGGTGCCAAGAGAAGGGAAGCGCAGTCGAGGACGGCAGAAGGCTAGGTGGGGAGATTAAATTAGGAAGTTCGCGGGCGCTAGTTGGAATCGGTTGGCGCAGGACAGGGGCAATTGGAGATTGCAGGGAGAAGCCTTCGTCCTGCAGAGAACATCAGATAGGATGATGATGATGATGATGATGATGATGATGATGATGATGTTGTTGGTGGTGGTGGTGATGATCATGATGATAATAAGGGTGATAATTTTATATGTTTACGTCATAAATGAAAAATAGATGCTGCATCAATCAACCGTCAAATTTGCTCAAACGAGCTGTTGTATTTTGACTGAATTATTCATCTGAGCTTTCAGAATTGCAGCGCGCAAATGAAAGTAATGATACAGTAATTTCACAACGTGTGCCTTTAATCTTAAATCTTTCACGTCTAACAAAAAAAAATGTAAAACAAAATTAGCGCTGCCAGACTGGCGCGTCTCTCTACATAGCAGCACAGTGGCAAGTGTGCTATGCAAATACACGCCCTACATGGCATGGTAAAGCTTACAGGTTGCCAACAGTTCTGACGCACCCACGTATGTAACATTCGCGTATAGTAGCACCCGCGTATAG
This sequence comes from Dermacentor andersoni, assembly GCF_023375885.2. Lineage (NCBI taxonomy): Eukaryota > Metazoa > Arthropoda > Arachnida > Ixodida > Ixodidae > Dermacentor > Dermacentor andersoni. The sequence goes on along the minus strand of NC_092815.1, from coordinate 128,686,472 downwards.
TTAGAACACCGGCCAAGGAGATCAAGCGGAACACTAAACCTTGATATCGCTGTCAGTCGCACCAACCAGCCCACCTACCAGAGGTGAGCTTCTGTTCATCTTTCTTGTTAATTTTGTTTACATTTGTGTTGTCTGATTACGGACGTTCCCGATAATATAAAACCTGCTGTTGCCGCTAGACGAAAATCCTACGTGAGGCGCGCTGCTGTAATGCACCTGAATAAAAACGCTCATGCGGTGGTTCCCGTGCGTCTCCCCATCCAAGTCGGTACTGTTCACTGAGCAAAGGATCGTTTTTCTTATTCTCTCTTGTACTTTGAAAGGATGGGAATACAGCTCTTTGTTTCTTTATTTCTCCCTTTTTTGTTGCTGTTTAGACGGGTACTTCAATTCGAGGAGCGGCGGCGTTTGTTTTGTCCGCCGCTACATAGAATGTGTACTCATCAGAGTCAATGTTCTTTTCTTACGCTGGCACGTCCGTCTTTTTAATTTTTGAGATCTTTGTGCAATTCAGAAAGTGTGTACCGTTTCTCAAGAATGAGCCTCCATGAAAACCTTTGCAATCACGAGTGTAAACGCAGCGGCTGTTGACGGTGCTGAATGAACAACAACACCAAATCTGGATATTTTCTTTTTCTTTAAATAACAGGGAAAAGGCGGAAGAAATGGGCAGAAGTTAGGGTCACGTCCATTAGTGCAGTACCAGCTTGAGAGTATATTTACTTATTTTACCCAAACAAAACGGCAACAACGAAGGATCGATGGATGGATGAAAAACTTTATTAGGGTCCTTTAGGGCGCGCCCTAGCGCGCAGCGGGCCGCTCCCACGTCGGGACAGAGAGGCCGAGCCTCTCCGCCACGTCGCGGGCCCGTTGGACAGCCCATAACTGTTCTTCGAGGTTGGGGCTGTGTAGGACAGCATCCCAGCGTGAAGAAGTGTTACTTTCATCGCCGCGTAACGCGGGGCATCGCCAGAGCATGTGAGGTAAGTTCGCTAACTCATTGCATAGTGCACCTGTATTTGTCGTCTGAATTTCGGGGTACATCTTGTGAAGAAGTAGGGGGTTTGGGTATGCCCCCGTCTGTAGAAGCCTTAGTGTCAAAGCCTGAGGTCTATTGAGTTTGCAGTGTGGGAGGGGGTAGATCCTCCGAGCCAAGTAAAAGTGCTTAGCAATTTCGGTGTACGAGGAAGAAGAGTCCCGATTGTCAGTACCCCCGGCGTCACGTTGTCCTGTAGCTACGCGGTTGATGATCCCTCGCGCAGTTCCGTGTGCCGACTCATTGAGGCTGGGCGGGGCACCCTCGATCTGTCCCATGTGGGCTGGAAACCAGATCAATGTGTGTGGCTTGATCTCTTTGCTTCCTAATATCCCTAGGGCCAGCTCGGATATGGTTCCTTTGGCAAATGCCCTAACAGCTGTTATCGAGTCACTGTAGATTGATGTCCTCTTGTCGTCCAATAAGGCCATCGCTATTGCAGCCTGCTCTGCGATTTCAGAGGACGTCGTCCGAATAGAGATTGCGTACCTTTTGATATCTGTGTGCGGAGTGAAATGTACCATTGTCTTGGGTGCCAAGAGAAGGGAAGTGCAGTCGAGGACGGCAGAAGGCTAGGTGGGGAGATTAAATTAAGAAGTTCGCGGGTGCTAGTTGGAATCGGTTGGCGCAGGACAGGGGCAATTGGAGATTGTAGGGAGAAGCCTTCGTCCTGCAGAGAACATCAGATAGGATGATGATGATGATAATGATGATGATGGTGGTGGTGATGTTCACTGAGCAAAGGATCGTTTTTCTTATTCTTTCTTGTACATTGAAAGGATGGGAATACAGCTCTTTGTTTCTTTATTTCTCCCTTTTTTGCTGCTGTTTAGACGGGTACTTCAATTCGAGGAGCGGCGGCGTTTGTTGAGAGAACATTCTGTTGAAAGAACAGTCTGCTCAAGAACCAAGAAAAAGAAGCAATCGCTTTTCAATGGGACACCTTCATGTGATAAGCCTTGGATAGATTCTGTGATATGGTGGTTTAAAAAAGGAATAGCTCGTTCTTACCTCGTATGAGGTCTTTAATTTCAGATGTTGTGCTATAGAATGACCAAATTTGAACAGTCTGTTTCCTCCGTCTATATGGGTGTGGAACTAGGACCTTGTTAGCCAGCGTCTAAGCTTCACTTCCATTTACTGAAATGTGGTAAAGAAAGTATCAGAGTTCAAAGCCAACAAAAAGAAGGACGTCCTTGTGACAGACCTTATTCATTGCTACCGTATATTTATGCGTTCATAATCTGATATTGCGTCCACTCCTGCGAACTTCCAAGAATACTATCCATTTTCTTTTAGAACACAGCTACGGCGAGCGTGGGCGTCAGCGTCCCTCGTAACCGAGCGAACGAGCCCAGCGAAGCATACAAGAGCGAACCCTGAGCGCAGTCGGGTATGAAAGATGGTGATAGCGAAGAGGGCGCGAAGAGGAAAGCGGGGAAAGAGAGTATGGCCAAAGCGTAAGGGGAAAAGCTTAGTGCCGCGCAAGACGGGCTCTATGGCGATTATGGCTACAAGATGGCGGTAGAGTAGCGAGCGTTGTCCGTTCACCGATGATGCCAACGATACCATATATAGACCGTTTTTTCGTAGGCGCCGCCATATTGTGAACGCAGTGGCGCCGCCTGTGAGCAGAGCCATACTGGCTTGGGTGAAAGAGGTCTTTTGCATGGCAGGTATACGCTCGGCGGTAGGTTCTGGCGATTGTTTTCGCGGTTGTGCGGTCTGTTTATTATGACGTGCGTCTTCTGCGTGGTAAACGGTTCTGTGAGACGTGCTGGAGTGGTTTGAGGCGTCATGGCCGGAATTTCTGCGGGCGTTGAGGTGGACGGAACAGGCAGCGCGATGGTGAGCGCGTATTTGAGCCTACGATCAGCCTCGGAGATCAATTGTGTATTTCTGAATGTTCCAATCACTAATGTGACCTTATTGCAGTATTATCCTCTATTTCTAAGCTGCGGTTTAGGAGCCATGAAACATAGGCGACGATCGTAACAGCGTGCGTACCGTTCTGCCACGATAGGAGCTGTGATGTTATACTTTGACAAGCGTTCAATATGTTCGCTGCAGGTTACATTGCGTGCCTACTTGGTTCGATGCATGAGGTTTCCGCCCCTGAACAATATAGTTTCGGGAAGTAATAGCGGCATACCTTACAGTCTGAATTAAGCTTGCCCAGCAAATGGACTGTTTACAAACTGCGCGAGCGTCCTAATCAGTGGTAGGTGCTGGATTACAGATACCTTTGTTCTATATGCCGCATGGTCCAAGCTTACGGCATCAGCGGTTATATATTTATAAAGGTTGTGCGGCGTGACTATGCGAGATCGTATTGCAGCGTTAGCCCGTTTTCTCTTGCTTTTTCGAGAAAGAGGATGATAACCATTTTTTGTTTCGGTTGTGTTCGTTCCGTTCTCTAAGACGCACTCACACGTATTACGGAAATTTTGTCTCGAAAAATAGGCGTCGCATTCTTATTATGCGATCCCTCTCATGTATTATGCCTGTATACAGGCCAAAAAGGCAATGCCGAAGCGCACAGCTTACATATGTATCGTGCTGGTTCACCAACCTCAGTGATCGGTGTGTTGAGTAGCGCCATCGGCCTCATGCAGGAAGACTAGCGTAGACATATGGTAATTTGAAGCCTACTAGACTTGAAATGTGCGAGAACGATGCCGGTGCAACACAAATATTTGGTAGCGTCTGCCGCTTGATGTTTCGTGGTTGCCTTAGGTTGGCCGTGCACGAGCATGCGCTTTTATGCTTTATGTTTTACTCTCTACGCCAAGCGATCAGATAGTGAGCAGATTTACCATTTCATGCTGCTAATACAGAGACACAAGTTTTCTTTGTTGAAATAAAACCTATATAAGCAAAATAGTTCACAACACATACACACACCGCGACTGATAATGTGCGTACACCGCAGCTGATAAAGCGCGTCACATTTTTGCGCCCCCAAGAGATATTTCCGACTACTGTAGTTACCGATGCACCGAAAGGCTTCCCTGATGACCTTATATGAACGGACATGGCGTAAATTTCACAAAGTACGATCTAAAGAATCTCCAAATCTTTCCCCAGCACGCGACAGCAATACTTTCAAGCAGCGCCGCGCCGGATCGCCCAAGCCAGAGAGGAAGAAAGGCTCTCCACTTGCCCTAGCCTTCTCGCCCGATAAAACGGTGTATAATACGAAGCGCTGCATGAGCGGAGGTCTGTCTGCAGCCGCTGCTGTGAATTGCGCCCACGCGTCATCCACGCACTGCCTCTCGCGATCTCCCGATTTGCGAGGCAGTAGCGCCACACTTCGCTCCGTTTGCAACGTGCCGCACGAGACAAATTGTCCCCTCCAGCCAATATATCGTGAAATGAAAACACAGAGCTCTGGTGAAATATAGCAATAGGGAGTACCGTAATCGTACGTGAATTCTGTATCTTCGGCTATGCCACCAGGTTTTCCGCTTGATGAGCCATATATTTGCGCATTGAAAAGTACGACAGAACTCATCTCACGACGACTGCCGACGATAAGGCGAACAACCATCGAGCAATGCAGCGATACACCACATTCCTGAAGTCACGTTTTTAGGGTACCATCGCAGGTGTGCGCGTAGTAGATGTAGCAATAAGATTTATTTCGCACCGGACACAATGGTTCTTCATTAATATCAAGTACTCACTGTACATATGTGTTTTTAATGTGCCCTGTGACTGCAAGTTTATGTGCTTCGATATATTGTTACGTGGAAGCGCAGTAGTGAAAATATATACACGGTGTAGTTACAAGGAGTTCCAAGCACTGGTCAACAAGGAAGCCAGCCAACATCCAGCAAGGCGTGGCGTTATGCCTTGCTGGAGATTTGTCCCACTGAATCCAAAGGTCGACATCATCATCTTCGAGTAGCACGTAGCATGACCCCCAGCGGCCGCAGGGACGGCACGGTGCCACTAAGGACCCAAAGCAGAGAACGAGTAGTAAAGCTTTAGTCTCGCAACATGGACTACATCTTTGGACAACGGAAGAGAAGATGCGGTGTGACTGGCGGAAACAATCTGGTGCGTGACGTCAGTCATTTGTCGAAGGACACAGTGTGGACGCGAGCAGCGATGAAGGAGCTTTTCAGAAAGACCCATACGTCGGGACGTGGTCCAAAGTAGCACGAGGTCACCTGAAGGAAAACGTTCGTCGCGGTGTTGCTGGTCGTTAAGGCGCTTCTGATGGTACTGGGAAGCAACAAGTCTACAATGGGCTATATGCCGTGCGTAATCAGCCCGTGCAATGCTGTCGCGTGTATATTCACTAGTCGAAATTGCAGGAGAAGGTCGAAATGTGCCCAATGGTAAAGATGGTTCCCGTCTGAACAAAAGTTAAAAGGGAGGGTATCCAGCTTTATCCTGGCGGGAGGTATATGTGAACGTCACGTATGGCAGTGCAAGATCGCAATCACGGTGGTCAGCCGACACGTGTTTGGATAGCATATCTGTTGAGATCCCATTCAAGCGCTTGGTGAGCCCCTTTGCCTGAGGATGGTATGATGTAGTGATATTTTGCTGCGTTGAGCAGCAATGCAGAATATCGTTGATGACTTTAGGCAGGAAGATATGGCCTCGGTTAGCAACAGACATGGGCACCATGTACTAAAATTACATCACGGAGGAGAAAGTCCACCACGTCTGTAGCAGAGCTGGTCGCCAGTGCTCGTGTCATTGCGTAGCGCGTCGCGTTATAGGTAGCGACGGCAGCCCATTTGTTTCCTGAAGCAGATATAGGAAAGGTCCGAGAAGGTCCAAACCGACACGGAAGAAAGGCTAAGGTGGGACTTTGATGGGCCGTAGATACCCAGCAGGAACCGCAGGCGGTTTCTTACGGCGTTGACAAAGTTCACAGGTGCTCACTTAACGACGCACTGAGCAGGCTAGGCCTGTCCAGTAAAAGCGACTGCGCACGCGGTCTTATGTGCGAGTGACATCCAGGTGGCGAAAGGATGGGGTGTCGTGAAGCTCGCGAAGAACTGTGGAGCACAGGTGCAACGGTATAACTAGGAGAAGATCAGGACCATAAGGGTATGGTGCACAGAGCCGTCACTGGGAGAGGATTCCAAGCGCTAGATTATGTCTCTTATGTCCTTGACGCCGTTCGTAGGCGATGTTAAGTAACTGGTTCACGGAAATGACGCAATCGAGGGATTCAGTGCGCGGAAAGTCACAGCCTTCCACAGGGTAGCGGCACAAACAACCCGCACCTTTATGCAGTCTCCCTGTTTTGTAGAGTGCAGGTGTACTTATGCAGGCGCAGTGCCCATCGGGCGAGTCTGCCTGTAGGATGAAGCCAACAGAGGGTATGGGGGTCGGAAACTGCTGTGAACGGTTGGCCGAATCGACAAGAGCAAACTTTTGAAACTACCCATACAAAAGCGAGGCACTCACGTTCTGCAATTGAGTAATTTCAGTCCGATGCGGGCAGCAGCCTCCTGGCATAAGCGATGACGCAATTCACTCCACGTTGATGTTGGACCAAGACAGCGCCTATCCCGTAACCACTCGCATCAGTGTGGACTTCGGTATGAGCTGATGGGTCGGGTCGAATTGGGCCGAAAGGGGAGGCGTTGTGAGGAGTGTGGTTAACTCAGAGAAAGCCACGGCGTGTGCAGTGGCCTAGGTAAAAAGGGCGTGTTGTTTAAGGAGGTCTGAGTCGTTTCACAATAACTAAAAAATTCTTCCTGAACCGATGAAAATAGTAACAGAGTCCCACAATGCTGCGAACATCTTTGGCACACTTGGGCATAGGGAATTCTTTCACGGCTCGAATTTTTTCTGGATCAGGTTGTGGCTGCAGCTTCCTCAATATGACCAAGAATCGTAATGCCACGACGGGCTAAACGGTACTCTGATGAATCCAATTGAACTCCGGCACGACGGAACACATAGAACCGCTGAGAGGCGTTCGATGTGTGTATCAAACGTAGGCGAGAACCAAATCACGTCGTCTAAATGACACAAGCATGTATACCCCTTGAACACATGAAGCAGAGAGTCCATCATTCGCTCTAACGTGGTTGGCGCATTACAGAGACCGAAAGGCATGAGCTTAAACTGGTAAAGCCCATAGGGAGTTACAAAAGTCATTTTCTCTCGTTTCGTTGGGTCCACAGGAATCTGCCAATATCCTCATCGAAGGTCGACAGAACAGAAGTAAGCGGCACCATAGAGACATCAATTCTTGGTAATGCGTAAGCGTCTTCCTTCGTAATGTTGTTGACGTGGCGGTAATGCACACAAAAACGCCACGATCCATCTTTCTCTTTAACTAAAACTGCAGTGGAAGCCCAGGGACTGGATGTTGGTTCGATAGTGCCCTTCACAAGCATATTGTTGATTTCCTGCTGGATGGCGCTTTGCGGAGACGCAGACACTTGATTTGGGTTAGGTGAACAGGGATGGGGTCGCCTGTGTGTATGCGATGCGCGACAACGGATGTCTGACCAAAAGGGTGACTGCCGAAGTCGGAAATTTCTCCGTACGACTCGAGAATATGTCTAAGGACTTCAGTGTGCTCAGACGGAAGTTCATTCAGGTCGCAGCTGGACCAGTGTGCTCGGGCTACAAATTTCGTGGCTGCCACAAATTGACGGCGTTGGAATGCCCTTTTACAGAGATGTAGCATCCAGTGCAAAAGCTCCTAGCTGAATGCCTTGCAGGGGACAAAGGTTAGCTACAGAAGGCCCCTGTGGAAGTATTTGCTTTATGAAAGCAAAATTCACAAGTGGACGGCTGGTTCTATTAGCCGTCTAGGGTGCAGCGATACGGCGACTGAACAGGACGTTTGTAATAGGCACCACGTAGTAGTCGCCATCTGGAACATCAGGCGATATGACCATTGGACATACATACATCACGGTTTTACATTGTAGGCTAACACATTCGCTGCAGTATAAGGGATACGGAGGAGGTTGGTCATCGGATTCAGAAAGGCGAGGCAGCTCAAAGCGAAGGACACCGTCAGAGCAACCATTGAGAGTGGAATTGGAAGACAAAAAATCAAGTCCAAGTATGAGGTCAACAGGGTACTGTGCAAGGACCGTAAAAGCAACCACCTGGTGACCAGGGGTGCTATAACGTAAAAAATATACCGAACTTTTCTATTCCAATTCTGCAATTAGCACTCTACGATTGGTCAAAAACTTTTTAGACCACCCCCACTTCACCTGTCTATCACGCGACGTCACAAAAACCGGAATATCTCCCCGTCTGATATGACGTGCACACACTGATTATGCGAGATTTGGCAAAAAAAGACAAAAAAGTTATTTATGATTTGACGCCGTTTGGTCATTAGCCGTCGGCTATTGGTCAAAAGCTTTCGGGCTGCACCCACTTCATCTGCCTGTCACTCGATGTCACAAAACTTCAAAAACCCACCGCGTGAAAGTGACGTCTACGCGTTAAAGATGCATCAAAATGCCGAACAAAACTGAATTTTCTTCTGAATAGCCACAGGCTGCCCCGTTCCGAAAGAAATAAAAGATGGCTGCAGCCGATCACTCAGGCACTGGCTACTCGCACCTGCCGGTGAGCATAGGTTTATTTGCGTATAATAAAGCTTTTTGCACGGCCCTGTAACTTTTTCGAGCACTTTCGGCACGTTTACGATCTCCTTCTGCTAACTCTTCTTTGCTGAGCACCCGTTTTAGCGTTAGTATTAAGCTTCCATTGCATGCCACCGCGATTTTCGACTACCCACCGCAAGCTAAGTAAAGGAAAGGGGACCAATCGCAGACGCCGGCGCCGTCCTCTCCATCCGGTTATCTATATTGCGCTGGCTCGGCCCCATCAACACCCTGCCCACTTGAGCGTGCTCCTCGCCTCCTGGCAGCCAATTACAAACGAAGAATCGCTCAATGTAGGCAATGTTATTCATTTTCAAAGCAAAGTGACCTTCTATCAACTAAGAGTGCGTTTGATTGGTCTGTTCAGACAAGCCTACGGGCGACCGCCCGATCCTTGTGTCGGCGGTTACGCAAAGTTGACGTCAGGAGATTTGAATAAAAGCATATTGGAATAGTTTTCCGTTATAAGGCGCTAGCAACGGTAATCCGAGCTGTGCACATCCCAACAACAGCGACCATCGCACCGTGAGCGATACGCTTTGAGTCGTGGGAGGTGTAAGTAGCTTCTTAGTCAAGTGTTCGACGAAAACTCGTCTGGCGAGGACTTGGCACAAAGTTGCTTCTTCATAAGACAACGAACGCTGGCAGTCATGGGAGGCGTTCGCGCCATTATCAACCAAAGCTGTCAGGGATGCCGTCAACGTGGACGGCAATAATGTAGCGGTGAGCACGTAAGAGCAACAAATGGTTTTTGGGTCAATGTCCAATGTGCAGCTTCACCTGTAGGAGCTGTGCAGTCTGGTTTCCCGGAGAAAGGCGACGGCTAAAAGGATGGCGACGGAGAGCGGCGGCAAGTCGATGAACGAGACGTACGGCAATGCAGCAGAGGCGACTGGGCGCAGCGGGTACTTTGTTCCGGGAAGTTGGTTGCAGAGAATTCTGTGCGGGGCGGATAGCGGCTTGCAGTACGGAAGGGGCGAGAGCAAGTTGAAAATGGGCTCGACGACTGAGAGGGATAGTGTATGCGGCAATAGCAAGAAATGAGTTCAGGTCGGCTGCAGCGGAAAAAGATGCGCTTATCCTCGGCTATTCACCATTCCTACGGCTTTCTGGATCGATGTAGGGCGTACGGTCCTCAATGAGGCCTGTCCTTGAAGACTAGGGCGGGCGTAAAAGTGTTCATGGCACAGCCAATAGGGAAGGAGCCGAGGTTCGCACATTCCTGGCGAACAATAGCCTGGATTAATAAAACAGCCGGCGTCGAGGTCTCCGATATCGCGGCTTTATAAGAAGCCGGATATGCGGCCTCAAGTTTTGGGCGTAGGATGCGCGTCACGTAATTTAATGTGGATGCTTAAAAAGTAGTTGCCTCGCAGGACGACGTCGCAGCGGTATTCGTTATACGCTCGCCGAGGCAAGATGCGCCGGCACTTTTTTTTGCCTTAAACGACAGTACTCATGGATCAGGCTGCCAGCGATGTCCGCGTTGGTGAAAGCGAGCAGATTCAACGCATCGTCGGCGATGCCCTTCGAAATGTGGGCGATTTTGTCGATCTCAGGCATTCTCTGTACAGCTTGTAGACATAAGGTCAACACATACTGTGTATACGAGAAGTAGGGCTCAGTTCATGTTTGTGTACGTACCATCACTTGTTTCTTGGTGGCAAGCTGTCGACTTAATGGGCTGTCGAAAACGTTGCGCAGCTGGTGCTTGAACGTGTTCCAGCTGGTGACAGTGTCCTGATGTGTCCGAAACCAGACGCGAGGGGTTCCGCCGAGAGTAGAGTATGACGTTGGGCAGCATTATAGTTAGAGCCCAGCCATTCTGCTTACTGACACGCTCATACATGCCGAGTCGCTCACCCACGTCAAGAATGTTTGCCCCGGAAAAGGTCCCGCCATCGGGGGGCTGTGAGAGAGCGATAAACTGAGTAGTGTTCGCAGGCGTAGGTGGTGGCGACGTGTGATATTACCTGGTCGCATGGCGGTGGATTCGAGCTGGCGTTCACTGAGAAGCCCCGCTTTAAAAGAAGTACCCCGCAGCTCCACCAAATAAAAGTTACGTCGAAGCACAGTAGAGAAGCTATTTGCAAGGTGTATTTACAAGGGGTCTCAAGCACTGTTCAACATAGAAGGCAGCCAAGATCCAGCAAGGCACGTTCTCGTTCTCAGATCAGCCAGAGAAGCTCACAAAGGCAAATTACTTGCACCTTGTCTCTCCCGGACATAATTTAGCTGCTACAAATCCAGACAAGGCAGTCATTGCGTTTATCTACCTCGAACAAACTAAAGCCGCCCATCGCGTCTGGTGTCTTGGATGAACCCGCTTTCATCATCATCATAAGTATCCTATATTTATGTCCACTGCTTGACGAAAGCCTCTTCCACGGATCTCCTTGCGCTAGTTTATTCCAAGTTGAACCTGCAAATTTCGCAATTTATTCACCCCACACAATTTTCTGCCGTCCTCGACTGCGCTTTCCTTTCTTTGGCACCCATCTGATCGGCGTCGCTCTCTTATTTTCTCTTAAAGTTAGGCCCACTGCATTAAAATTTGTTTCCTTACCGGTAGAGGGTGCGACCAGTTTTTTTTTTCCTGTCTGTGCGTGTGTTTGTGTGTCTGTGTTTTATTTCTTTTTTTTAATATGTGACTTCAGCATGCAAGTGACGATGTTTCCACACCTAATAAATGTTGTAAATTAAAAGAAAATGTTGTTTACCTCAAATCGAAGCATTACTGAGGAATATCACTCACGTGCATTTCACACGCCATTGATAAAAGACTCTACTGAAGTGTCACTCAAGTCTGCAGGTTATTTTTAGGGTTAAAAAAGCACGCAAAGCGATTTAGCCGTTAACCCTCGGCTATTGGTCGAAGGTTTTCGGGCTGCACCCACTTCATCTGCCTGTCACACGACGTCACAAAACCGCGAAAACTCACCGCGTCAAAGTGACGTGTACGCGTTAGAGATGCATTAATATGCGAAAAAAATTCTTTTTTTTTTTCTCAATAGCCACAGTGTGCCCGTTCCGAAAGGAATAAAAGATGGCTGCCGCCGATTGCTCATGCACTGGCTGCTCGAACCAGCTGGAGAGCATGGGTTTATTTGCATAAAATAAAGCTTTTTGTGTGGCCGTGTAATGTTTTCAAGTCCTTTAGGCACGTTTATGACCTCGCTCTACCAACTCTTTCTTGCGGAAGATCCGTTTTAGCGTCATTATTAACCTTCCATTGCATACCGCCGCAATTTTCGACCAGCCACTTCAAGCCAAGTAAGCGAAAGCTGACCAATCACAGACGCTGGCACCACCCTCTTCATCCGGTTACCGATTTTCAGTGCACTGGCTCGGTCCCATCCAATCCGTCTCCAGTTGAGCGTGCTCGGCGCCTCTTGTCAGCCAATTAGATAAGACAAGCCGCTCTCTGTAGGCAATGTTATTCGCTTTTAGAGCAAACAAAAGTGACCTCCTATAAACAAGGAGAGCGTTTGATGGCCTGTTTAGAGAACCCTGCGGGTCACCGCCCAATGCTTGCGTCGGCAGTTACTCAAATTTGACGTCAGGGGATTGGAATAAAAACATATTGGAGTAGTTTTACGTGATAAGGCCCCTGCACTTGGGATGTTGAAAAGGCTGAGAAGTTTGTCGACGGTTTCATGTTGCACCACATTCTTCCTTTCTTCATTCAATTCTTTCATTTATTCAATAATTTAATCTTGTAGAATAACCTCCACCCTATTTGTGGCCAATAATTACAATAAATTATTTACAATCAATCGTTGGAGCTGTTCGGTAATTATGATAGGAGTGGTTGATGGGGCTTTGATTCTACCGGATCCTCTGCTTTCGTAGTTGTTCTTGTCTTGTGATGTGTTAAAAATAGAAGAAAGGGCATTTCACCTGTCGGTTCGCAAGACGTACGATGTTGAGTAAGTGTAAAATGAAAACATTAACAAAGTGAAAGCGCATTTATATGTCTAACTGAAAAATGAGGGGGTATTCTCTGCTTCCGAGGATAGGAACTTGCCCACTGGTGTTCTTCACGTGTGCAGGTTAAAATTTTCAAAATTCACAGAGGACCGAGCATTCTTGCAGATAAATTTGCGAAACATACTTTGCATACATTCGCAACTGGATTTACCTACTCTATATCCCGACTGCGTCCACCAACGAAAAAGAGAATAGATTAAGAACGATCTTTCTTTCTTTTACCTGCTTAATGCATTCGACCATTCAATCCAATTTTCCTGCCCAGACGCGCATGACAGTAGACGCTTCTAGTGAACAAGGCTGGACATCTCTTTCTTCTGCGTTCTTAGTATCTTCTGTCTGCGTTTAAGGACCTCGGGCATTCTCAAGGAAGCGAACGAAGAAGGAAATAGAATTTAGCAAGAGTTACTCACCCAGAAGAAAATTACTGAGCAGCCACTTATTTGGTCTCACCAAAGCAATTGTTCATTGGAGCGTGCAACGTATTATTATGAACTTCGTTTTTTAATCTGATAGGGCTTCAAGAGTGCCGCATGTGAGAAGTCGGTATAAAATGAGCAGCCTCAGTAAACGCTAAGCCTCAATACCACGCAAGGGCGACTTGGCTCTATCGAGCAGCATAGCTCATATCTTTTCCTGCTTCTGTATTTCTTGCTTTAGCCATTGCTACGTTATTCTCTGTGATCTCGCGCCGAAAGTCTCATTATCGGAGAGGGTGGGAAAAAGAAAAGTAAAAATTTCATTTTTCAAGAGTAATACCAGGGAAAATATACGCTTGAGTCCCAAGTAGACAGAGGAACTCTCCAACAGCAATTTTCACATCAGTCACGCTTTCGTTGCTAATCACAGAACGCTTCATTACGTCGGCGCAGTTTAACAAAGGCTCTACACTTAAAACGAGAATTGAGATTCACTTAAGCCTCCTCGTGAAAAGACCGGACCCGCGCATTGCTTAGTGTCATTTATTTTTCTATAGTCTCGAAATTTGTATTACAAAGTGCTATCGCTCTCGACGACTTTCCCAAACAACCATCTAAACGAGAGCCCTTTTCTTCGTACACCCCGGCCAGTATACAACTCAGCGTTGACTTCATTACGTTCAAATTTCCTTTATTTAAGTTTTATTGAAATAAATAAGTACGGAAATAAGTAAGTTACGGCTAAATTCCAGCGCAAAGCAATACTGTGGGCTGCACTTTAATCAAACATCCGGCCCTGCTGTATTTTTGCACAAAGGACGCACTTATTGTTTCGAAGCAGGATTTCAGGCGCGCAGAAGCTCACCGATAGTTGTTTATTAGAAAGGGTGTCGATAGTCCATACAACAAACGGCGCGATAATTCATCGTGAACTTATGTCTGAAAATTGCATATACCACGCACTGCGGCAATCGATGTCAGCAAAGCTTTGATGAGGCGACAAGGCGGAATGACCCATCACGAATAGAAACGTGCAGCGGTTTTCGGCGACAATCGAATACGGTAACTTGCCCGTAAAAGTCATCAGCCGCGATAGCTCACAAAGAAGAATGAAAAGTTCTATTCGGCGGTGATATTCTCTAGCGATGACCTCCAGTGATCTATGATCTTCGAGTAATTTCGTTTGTTTGCGTAGAACGCGCTGGAGTACACGAACGAAAGCGTTTCTGGCACAACGCCAGAAATCCTGTCATCTACAACAGCATGCCATGTTGGTCGCAAGCGATAACGCGACTCTGTGGCCACGGTGTACAATGCGGCGACAAAGGCGCGGTTCTACCGCCGGCGCGAGTGCAGCGGACCTAAAGTTTTCGAAGCGTACAAAGGCATCGGTAAACGTCTGCGCAATGCGCAGGCCTGGCCGGCCTACAGTGGGAGACGCGTGCTCACTTGAACGACACCCCTCCCCCCCACCTCCCCATTGCACGCTTGATCGCGCGACCAATGTAACGTCCGTGTTAAACTAAACTTGAGGTGAGTGGCGAGGCAGAACTTCAACGATAGTGCGGGTGGTGGTGGTAGCGGGCAGAAGTCAGAAAAATTGGCTTATGGCTTCAAACTCTTAGGGAGCGCGGCACGGCTCCTACACTGCAGGAACATACGCTTGGTTTGGCCAGCAGTGAGGTGCGTACGGCACCACCTCAGGGAGCCGAGCTCTGCGTCAACTAACTGAACTCGCTTCCACCAAGGTGACAGCTTCTACTCGAAGTGACTTCCGATGGTGGCCGCGACGACGACCCCCATAACGACATCAATTCTAATTGCGGAGTAGTTCGCAAAAACAGTTTCGCTTTAAAAATGAATGTTTGGTGCTCTGCGAAGCAAAGTTTTGTACGTTGTGATGAAGATGTCAAAGCATTTTTTGTGCGGCGAATCAGAAACGATCTCTAACGCCACCTGTGAATAAAATGCCATGCAAGCTTACTGTTAGTGACGTGAACACGCTTCAAGGTAATGATAAACCTAGAAAAACTGAACGCGAATAATTCGTGAAGCACTCGAAATTACTTTCCTCTGCCGTGAGTGAAGCTTGCTCCAGAGGCACGGTACAGCCACATCAGGAAAATAATACGTAGAAATTGCGAAGCGCCCAACAACAAGGATGGATCATGAGTTCGAGCTCATACTTCTGCGAAGAAGACTGGATGAGGCATCCCTCACCTGCCACCAAAACTCTGTTTTCTAATAAAGAGCCTCTCTCGATCTCTCTTTACATCAACTCAGTGATTACATTACCATGGTATCGTGCGAGTAACCATCACCGTGCGCTGAGATCTGTGCTGGACTAACTGAACGCTGTCTGGACAAACTTCTGCAGACATGGTAGACAGTTCAAGCTTGACGTGCGTAAAATGTTTGCGCAACAAACACGAAACCTCTACTTGCTTTGGGAGCCGCATGCCTAAAAGGCGCCGTGTTTGTCGTCTCGCATCGTCCTTGTTGTTTGCGGTGCCTCTCATAAGGAACCTTAACCAACTTGCCCACTTGCCGCTGTTTTAAACGCCTATGATTCTGCGGACGCAAACGTTCGTGTGAGAAGGCACCGCGAGTATGCGATGGTTGTTTGATGATGACGTTTTCTTTTTTGGCATCTACTTTGAAACGGGGCACCACAAATAGTAACCTACAGGCGTCTTCCACCTAGTCAGGTTTTACTACATCTATAGGACCCTAGAATTTGGCCTATATTGATACTTTATCTGACCTCTTCGTTAAAACATTTATCTCTAATCGTACAATTCCTTATGCATGTAACCTTATGCCTTATTTTCTACAGTTCATTAAGCCTGGAGCCAGAATTTCAATTTACATCTCTTGGATGGATGGATGGATGGATGGATGGATGGATGGATGGATGGATGGATGGATGGATGGATGGACGGACGGACGGACGGACGGACGGACGGACGGACGGACGGATGGATGGATGGATGGATGGATGGATGGATGGATGGATGGATGGATGGATGGATGGATGGATGGATGGATGGATGGATGGACAGACGGACGGACGGACGGCCGTCGGATAGATGAATGAATGGATAGATGCTATGATTGTCCCCTTTAAGCCGGGCGATAGTTTGCGCCATCAAGCTTCATTTCTCTTATGTTGCCTAATGTCTTACATATCGGACTTTTCTTTATTTTTTAATAGACAACAGGTACCCAATACCAAAATTTCAAAACCTTTATTGGGAACTTTGTTTTTCTACGCCACTGTTGTTTGTGGTCTCCCTACCGTTCTACCACCAAACTTCCAATCACCCCCTACCTGTTGCGTACATCCCTTTGCTCCGACTATCCCTGAACCTCCGGGCTTCAAGGAGACGATCTAAGCCCAAATCGACAATCTGGCCGATATCTTCACATTTTAACAAATCCTTTTCCATCGATTTCATAGCATTACCGCAGCACCTACACGGTTCTTCTTCCTTGGTGTGTCTCTCTCTATAACTACACGTTCTTAGGCATTCTGGTCTCGCTTCAAAAAGAGCTTCCCTTTGACATCCTTACTTCGCTTTTACTGATAGCCGGTTTCATTTCCCTTGCCTCCACTAAAGAGATGGTCTCAACCTCTCCGACTTTGCATTTAACGTTCTTTGTTGCCATGTTGCTTACTCTAGTTGCGGCATACTCGCTGGCAAGTATTCTAGTTCTTTTGCTCCACTGTGGGTAAATATTTTTTCTGTACAAATATTTAGGCACTCTGTGATCAATTTTACTCTGAGCTTCCCTTACTTCAAAGATTGTCCTACCCATATCACCGTGTACGGCTGCATTTGTAGTGTTCCCGTGCGCATCGAATACGAGGCGTCCAACTGCTCTTTATTCTCAATCGAGTCCTGAATGTACTTCTGACTCCAACAAAACCACCGCATTTCGGCATGTAAGTCCAGGTACCGTTCCACATTTCCACATACCGCGGTGCACCTCGTACCTTTTATGTCCCCGTAGAGCTCCCTGTTTGATTCTGACGCATTTCTGTTCCCTTCGCTATTCATGTTGTTTTCTTTTGTTTTCGTGTATCCATTGGCTTTTTTTATCCATACACCATGGTATTTCTATTCTCCTATCCAGAGGTATTTCCTGGTCGTGTATCAACACTCTCTGTTTACTGGTATCATTGAATACCATAAGAACTTATTTGTAGCGCTAAATTTTAATCCTAAATGTCATCTTTCCGTCCACAGATATTAGCCGAACGTCGCACGTCGCTTGTCAGCAAGCAGAACAAAGTCGTCGGCATAGAACGAACCTGGCAGCTGCTGCTTTATTATCATGCTCCGTTGTATGTTTGAGAAGATGAGACCGATGTCGATACCTTCTAGTGCGCTTATCATCTTTTCCATGTACATCATGAACAAGAGCGGTGATACAGCGCACCCTTTCATTAGTCCTTTGGAGATAGCAACTATTTCCTCGCTCGTCATGGCTTCTCATTCACCGCAAACGGTATTCCAAAATTTTTATACAGTCGTTGCCTCAGCTTTATGTCTGAATATCCTACAAAATGTTGTGGTTAAAGTCGTCATACACTCCGGTAATGTAAAAAAGCGACATATAACGTTCACCTTTTCTGCATATTTGAATACACTGAGTAAGAACAAATAAGTTATTATCGAGACGCTTATTGATTCTGAATTCATTATGGAGTTCTCCCAATATGCTACTATGTTCTCGCTATCCTTGCCGTATGAATTAAAATGCCTGCATTGCTAAAATGTATAATACCCATTTAACGATCAACAGTCTACATTAATGAATTGCATCTCCCCCTCCCCTAATAAATTAAGTTTATTCTACTTTGTCACGAAACGTCTGGTATTCACATATCTCGTAATCTTTTTCTACTGCTTTCAACAGAACTTTGTAATTTGTTGGCCCTACTTCATCATGCGACTAAGGGGAACCTCGCCTAACCGTGTGGCGGTGTACTTTCTTTCTATGGCTGCGCAATTTTCTCTTCGGTCTTTTCCAGTTGAAATTTCTCAGCACTATCTTCTTCTACATCTCATTATCATTCATGCTCGTTTTTTCTCATAATCCACCTCTTAACTCTTGCTTATCAATTTGGCTATGATTTTCAGAAGGTAGTGCGGATGTATTATACCCCTTTCATACATCAGGTGCAACGCTGTGGAAGCTAGGCAAGAAGTCCGGTCACCAAAATTTATTACTTCGCGCGTTCCTGCCTATGCTTCGCTGTGCGCCAGGAGGCGTTTGCTCGCGCAAGCATGCACGTGAGGCTGCCGTGATGGCTAACGAAAAGAAACAACAAAACAAAAATTGATTTAAAACAACCTGTTGTCTACCGTATGAGTACGTGGTTTGTTTGTTTCTAAGAGTAAATTCTTTTCTTCATTCAAACAGCTTATATAAAGAAACATTTCACGAATATCGGGTCAAGAAACACCGAGCTATTTCTAACTGCGAACACAATGACTGCAAAAAGTATCTCTAGCTTCCACAGCGTTGCACCTGATGCATGAAACGGAGTACAGGTAGCTTCCCAACGCACGTTCGCACCCTCTTTCAGTAGACACGAACGCTATGTATGCCGTAGCCACGTTTGCTTAGAGCGAGGCACTGCCAGGGCCACGCAGAAGGAGGCGACGGTGCCCGGCAGTACATATTGGAAATCTAGAAAGCGCAATGCCTTAGCAACCATGGTTGAACGCTATTGGCTGAAAAGCCACCGGCGACGTTCAATGCCCTTGCAACCGCTGTGAGAGTACACCTCGCCACCCTAACACATATTACGATAGCACAACCGAACCTAGCCTAACCTGGTGTAATCTTAACCTAATCTATCGTGGACTACATGCAAAGGCAGTAATCCTCACAGCGTTACATAAGACCGTTGTCGGCAGTGTTTCAGCCAATCGCGTTCAACCGGGGTTGCTCAGGCGCTGTGCCCTCTAGGGTTTCAGTATACGCTGGCCGGCATGGCATGTCATCGTGTCCACATTTATTTGGGATTATGCAGCGGTGGCCGTGGTGTGCAGCCCGGCCGGTGAACGAGAGCTTGTTCAGTTTACTGCACCCCGACTCGAGCCACGAGACATGCGCCGCGATGGTGGTAACACATGATGACACGCGTTGATAAAGATCACACTACAACTACGTTGTCGGGCGGCTCATGGATGGCTCGGACCTGGAGTATGTGACACAGGGTGCTTTGTGGTTATTGTTTCCTATAAGTTTCCTAGTAAAACGAAACCGACACTTTCTTACTCCCCATGACTGAGCGACAATTTCTCTCGCGAGCGGCTCATACATCCCGTCATGTATACGTAAGACGCTCAGCGCAACCGCAAAAGTTAAATTTACGCCCATGATGGGCAAAGAGATTCGCGGCAGTTTAGCGCTTGCACATTCAGATGCCAGAAGATATTTACTATCAGAGAGCTCCTACGCACTTGAAACAAAAGTAGGTGGTTTTATACGTGACTCTTAAACAGTCTCGCTAGCCAACATCACCAATCACTGCAGCTCGCATAATTCTAGTGATTAGATTCACAGCGCTGCAATATCAGCTTGGCACATACATTGACTTAGTAGGATATGTTTATGGCCATTGAGTTAAAGCATCACATAACCCTTGTCTATAAGTAAATCAAGAAGCCAATCTTGCAAGTGAAGAACTTGTAGTTGAGGCGTCTGAGACGTGGAAAACATGACAGTCCCCCAAAACATTGCAGCCACGAAGGTCGCTATAATACACCTTGAATTTTAGTTTCTACAAAATAAGACATACGATGCCAGTCTTTATGGTTCTTACGCCATTTCGGCTTACCCCGATCAGCTTCGTTAACTCTTTTCCGCCTCTCGTAAATTCCTCTCACACTGTCGACTCGGGTGACATAGAATTCTTCCTAGGAGTCCTAAGCACTTTTTCGTTTTGCTTCCCTGTGTTAACAGTGTAGATATTGCAAGTAAGCTTTGTTGCATAAACTTTTTTTATTCAATGCTGCAACATTTGGTGACCTAAGCCGTGCCTTCATGTGCCTCCCCGTAATCAGACTTACCTTTGTGAAGAAGAGCATCAATCTACCGCCATCAGCAGTAATGAAAGGAAATGTGGTTCTCGAAAACTACTAGCGTTATGGTATGAGGGAACAACTGAAATGGGGTCTCCAAAGAAGAATATTAGGCTTACTTATGAGCAGAATTCTCCTCCAGTGAAATACACTATTGATATCGTAACTATCAGAATCACTTCTGTAATACTGAAGCAAAACTAAATAAAAGATTAGTCTTTCTTTTTGTAAGAAAAATGTAAAAAAATAGTAGCCATTGTCATATGCTTGGAATGGTTAGGAGCCAACACTTGAAGAATATTGTGTGACGTGCGTCTTGAGCCTTTCCACTCTTCAGGCTCCAAAGTTATTAAGGTTTGATTTGTTCCTAACTCTTTCGTGCATTCATGATGATGATGATGAATATGATGTCTTGTGGGGGCAAGGGCCAACTATAGCCAAAGAGCGCCAGGACAGTGGTAATCAGTTCGAAATGAAGCGATGAATTGCGACCAATGAATCTGATGGGGCTGTAAAGGGGCCTAAATAACGGCCGCTGGAAAATGCGTAAATGCTACGTGTAATAAAATTATGACAATGACTATGAAGAGTGCCAAGGACACGAAAGATGCTTTGCGAAACATCTTTCGCAAATCGTGTACGACATGCTAAAATTTACCAGAAGAAAAAAAATTCCAAAAGCGTTACAGCCTTAACAGAGCCCTTGAAGGGCAAGGACCTAAAGGCATCTGCTATACAAAGATTGCTATCACAGTGGCATCCTCTAGAGAGAGGGTGCGTTACGAAGCTATTGTGCTATTAAGATGCAAGACTACATCGTTCAAGAACCCTAGGACAGATTTGGCGTTAAAAAGCTGTTCTTAATCAAGAAGCATAGCGGGATGGAGAGGGACAACATACCGGTATAATAGAGGAAGATTCTTCTTTCTCTCTCTCTCGGCTTCCAGATAATCCACGAAGACGTGGAGGACAGTGAGCCTCCCATCACATCTACCACAGGTTGTAGGTTCATTGTCAGCCAATAGAAAATTGTGAGTACCATATGTGTGCCCTATTCTGAGACGACCGAATAGGACATCAGTTCGTCTTGTCTTCGTAGCGGAGAGCCAGGAACCTAACGTTGGCTTAATCAAATGGAGCTTCTTATCTGTATCATTGTTCCACAAGCGTTGCCAGAGGCTTCGTGGTTTCGTTCGCAAACGAAGGCTTGAGATCTGTGGTAGGAATAGCAGCGGTATTAGTAATAGCTTGTGATGTAATTGATGTGACCATCTCGTCTGCTAGACATTGCTCTCGATGCACCTATTGCCAAGAGCCCAGCTTATTATGACACGTCTACGAGATGAATAAATATTGCACAAGTATGAATAAAGCTTAATAAAGACCGGAGTTTTGTGTTTTCTTAGGAACATTAGTGCTTTTACGATACTTAAAGTCCGTGAATATTATTTGTTTCTCTAGTTTTACTTTCTTTAGGTGTTTAACCGCGGGCAGTATTCCATAGCCTTCTGCAGTAAGTACACTTCTATGAGGGTTCAATACAACTGGTTCATAGAAAGAGGAACCAACAGCCGCGTAAGATATGCCAGCATGTGACTTTGATGCGTCAGTGTAGAATTCAGAGCAAGAGTATTTCGATTGAAGTTCTTGGAAATGAGTTCGAATGTCGAGCTCTGGTGCGTATTTTAAAACTTTTACAAAATATATAATGTGCTATCAGCTGTCATTCTCCAGGCGGAAGATGCTTAGCTGAGGCATTAAACGATGTTCGAAGAGTGAGATATCCACTTTCACGATAAGCTCCCTCACACGCAGCGAAAAAGGCCGTCTCATAGAAGGTCGATTATGGAAAAGCGCAGTGCATGACGAATTTTTAATGGTTTTAGAACACGGATGTTCAAGTGCCCTTTGAAGAAATATGCGAAGCTGACGTATGATCTCTGCAGATGGAGTGACCACTCATTCGACTCTACATATAAGCGTACAATAGGGCTTGTTCTGAAATCGCCGGTGGCCCGGCGGATGCCAAGATTATGGACGCGATCCAGTATCTTTAGTGCGCTCTGGCCAGCCGAGTTCCATACGACGGCACCATAGTCTAATCGTCATCGAATGAGACTCTTGTAAAAATTCATTAAACACTTCCGGTCGCTACCCCATGTTGTGTGAGATATAATTTTTAGTAAGTTCATTGTCTTTTGACATTTCGCTTTCAGATGTTTTATCTATGGAATTAAAGTAAGCTTATAGTCATGTTTATTACCTAGAAATGTGTGTTCTTTGCTGACAGGTATTTTCTGTCCACACAGTTCGAGGCAAAGATCTGGAACAAGGCTTCTCTTTCTTGTAAATAGAACACAAGAGCAGTTGTGGGGATTGACCTGAAATTCATTTTTGTCGGCCCACTTAGACACAATGTTCAAACCCTATTTCACCTGTCTCTACCACACCACGAGGTTGCGGGATTTGAAGCCTATTGAATGTCGTCCACGTAGAGCGGAATAAAAAATCACCGGTATATTAATGAAGCATGGAGCGCGGCCAGCTTAATGATTACGAGTGAGCAGGTGAGCACGTCTCCCGGTAGTACACCAGTTTCCTGTATAACTGGATGTGACAATACATTGCCGATTTTGACGCGCAAGGTATCACTTAACAAATAGCTTTCTCTTACGTTTAGCATATTACCAAAGTTGCCAATTTCCGACAAGTATCTCAAGATTCCTTAGCACCATGTTGTGTAGCACGCCTTCTCCATATCGAGGAACGCGGACAAGAAAAATGGTTTGTGTACGAATGCGTCACGGATATTTGCATCAATGCGCAGAATATGATCGGTTGCGGACTACCCTTCTCTGAAGCCACACTGATAGGAATCAACCATTTTGTTCAGTTCAAGGGAATGTATGAGTCGCCAATGAATGATTTTCTCAAACAGCTTACAAAGGCAACTAGTGAGAGCTAACGGGCGGTAACTTGCCACCACCCTTTAAAACTAACACGCCGAGGATGACGAGGCCGCCTTTGACGGAGATAGGTCCTCCTATCGAAACGTTGGCCAGCCTTTCTGAGGCACCTTATCCCTGTTTACGAACTTTATAACACAGTTTACAAGTACAGTAATTCATTCACACGCGTTTTAATTTGCTAGAAAACTGGCCACACTGTTTCTCCCAACTTGACTAGAAGTGATCTTGTCAGCGTGTAGCAGAACTCAGGGCAGCTGGTTACACTATGCGTAGCTAGTAAAGTACAGTTAGAACGCTCCATATAGCCTGGGAAGGTTTAAGTGTGAGGATCAATGGCGAATGTCTCAACAACCTTCGGTTTGCAGATGACATTTCCAGATGATGTCCCAAGTGTTGCTGCAGATGACAGCAACACTTGGGACGGGTTACAAGAAAAGATTGAGGACCTTAACAGAGTGTAAGAGTAGGGTTGAATAATAATATACAGAAGACAAAGAATGGCCTATAGCAGGGCAAGGAAACAAAAGTTCGAGAACGTCAGTCCGCCTATAGAGCCTGTGCAGGAGTTCGGTTACCTCGGTCAATTACTCGCAGGGAACCCTGATTATGAGACGGAAATTTACAGAAGAATAAAAATGGGTTGGGGAGCATATACCACAGACATTGCCAGCTCCGGACTGGAAGCTTATCATTATCATTGAAAAGGAAGGTGTACAATTCGTGCATTCTACAGGTGATAACATATGGGGCAGAAACTTGGAGGCTGACAAAGAAGCTTGAGAACAAGTTGAAGAATGTTAGGCGTAACAGTAAGAGACAGAAAAAGAGTGGTGTGGATCAGAAGCGAACGGGGATAGCTAATATTCTAATTGGCATTATGAGAAAAAAATGGAGCTGGGCAGGTCATGTAATGCATTGGTTAGACGACCGGTGGATCATTAAGGTTACAGAATAGGTGCCAAGAGAAGGGAAGCGCAGTCGAGGACGGCAGAAGACTAGGTGGGGCGATGAAATTAGGAACTTTGCTAGTGCTAATTGGAATCGGTGGGCGCAAGACAGGGTTAGCTGTAGATCGCAAGGAAAG
Source organism: Dermacentor andersoni (assembly GCF_023375885.2). NCBI lineage: Eukaryota > Metazoa > Arthropoda > Arachnida > Ixodida > Ixodidae > Dermacentor > Dermacentor andersoni. The sequence continues at coordinate 128,662,258 of NC_092815.1, read as the reverse complement.
GTTTCACTCCTGCAGTGGACATAAAATAGGCTAATGATTATGATGATGATGATGATGATAGCCCACATACATGATGCACTGCCAAGGGTGCAGTTTCTGCATGCACTTATTGAACGCCGTTTACCCAATACCTATAACCTGACACAAATTTTAAGCAAATATAAACAAGGTGACTGTCGTAGCTCATCGAGGACTGAAGAGAAACCTAGTATTAACTTCGGATAACGTGAAAAAAAGAAAAAAATATGAGTTTTTAATGATTTGGAATTCTTGTGATCAAGCCCGGAACAGTAAAGCGTTGTCATACATTGCACTGAACATCACCGCCCCTTTCTATCCAACGTAAACAGGGTTTAAAATAGAGTTATCTCTGCTATTGGTTAGCAAATTTCATAGCACCAGGGTGACATTTGCTAACGGTGCTCTGACTTTTTTGCAAAGGCAGTATTTTGCAAACACGCATTTAACTTCGCACACACCTTCACCATTGACTCTCCCTCATTTATGCTAAGTTTGTTCTTGGCGGATGTTATCCTGCCTAGGAAAATGGCTAGGTTCTGCACCTTGACGAAACATTAAAAATGCTCAGGGCGCTTGTACACTTAATTTATTGAGAAAGCCGTAATAAACGCAGCAACTTGGAACTTTCCCTACACATCGCCTATAATGGCAAATCAGCTCTTCGGAATCCCACAAGCTGGATGAAGTATGGTCGGGAAGAATCGTCATCCACCCGCATATAGCCCGAAGCTGTAGAGGAAGCCCATACAAGTTTCTCAGAATGCTTCACAGATGAAGAAAAATCATCCTGGTCCGGAATGCGAGTTCTGAGAAGCTGGTTTGGCTTTTTTTTTTTTGTAGCGCCGTGCTACCTTCTGCTGGACGACAACGTTTTCCTTTTATCACCTATTACGTTGCCGTTACTTTCACTAAACGTAAAGAGGGTGTCCTATTAGTTTACCCACCGTGCCGGGTGAGCACAGTATACCGTCTGAAAATGCCATAGTAAAGGTGCAGGAACGCTTTGTAACACTCCTAATTCGGCCGTTAACGCTAAGATGTCGGGACACATCGGATTTTAACATGGCCCCGATCTGAATGAGATATAAAAGCTGTGTAGCGCAAGGGTCTATCGGGACATTGGGAAACGTAGCTGAGAATGGCAGCGTGACACTCGCGAATATTTCTTTAAGGAACTTTCTTGCAAAAAATTTATTTCATCCATAGACATCAACCTACGCCCAAGGATATATCATAGTGGTCTGCTCATTGTTGCTTAGCTTTTTTCTTAATGGCATTCTCAGTTATCTCATGGCTATGCGCACAATTTATAGCCACGCGTAAAAGTCAATCATACCTGCTGTGAAGCACTTGATAACGCAATTTATTTCAAAATACTTGAGAACTCGAAGCACTTTCGATTTGGCCTGCCCATGACCCATACCGGGTCCCTTACTTTAGCCAAATGTAACTTTTAGAGCGCAGCTCTTAATGGCCAGTTCCTGCAGCGAGCGTCGGAGGCGGCGTAACCGAGCGACGAACACAACTGCGAAAGCTGAAAGAGCGAAAGCGGAGCGGCAGATGAAAGGAGGTGGGCCGCGAACGGCGGACACCAATGAGAGCGACCCCTTCAGCGACGTGCGCGCGGGAAACTGATTTCGTGCGGACCCACCCAACCGCTCCAAGTGTACAGTGCCCGGTCTCAGCCGGACCGCAAGTTTCATACTATAAAAAATTTACTTATGGTGTTTTAGGGGCCAAAACCACGATCTGATTATGACGCACGCAGTAGTTGGGCAATCCGGACCACCTGCCATTCTATCACGTGCCCATAAATTTCAGTAAACAGGCGTTTTCCCATTTCGCGCCCATGTCAATGCAGCCGCCGTGGCCGGGCCTTGATCTCGCAAACTCGTGCTTAGCAGCCCAACACCTTAGCCACTATAGGCAACCACGACGGGTTAGTTTCGTGCTATCGTCTGCTCGCCTTAGCTCTAGGTCGCGCTTGTTTGGTTCGCTTAGTATGGTCTCCTCCGAGCTTGTTTCGATTGTCATGGTTTGAGATTGTTTTGTATTCTGATTCTATGCGCGACGCGAATTGTGTACTACGTCTTGCAAGCAAAGCGGCATTAGCGATTACACTGGAACCTTCGACGAGTCGCGCATAAAAGCACGTCAGATTTTCGACAATTGCCGATTCTGCCACATGCCTCTCTCTAATTATTTGCCTATATATATCGCGAAATGAAAACATATATAGAGCTGCGCTCAAGTTTTCCTTTGGGGAGTATCGTAATCGTCGCTGAATCTTTTGTGACTTAGACTTTCAACAGGCAACTGGAAAACATAGCATACAATGGTCACCTAATGCTTGCGAGCAAGGGTAAATAAACTTTTTTTACAAAGGTTATATTTTTTTAGACATTTCACTTAGGACACTAATTTGTCGTAGTTTTTCTAACATGCCTGCTATGTTTCTTCTTGGTGGCGTCTTTGGTTATTTCATGCCACCTAGCGGATTTTTGTGCCGCTCGTAAAGCTCACTCATAACTGTCCCGTGCGTTTCCCTTTGCAATTTGGTGCAAAGGCCGCAAATGACCATGGGACTTTTCACTTTGCTTTCGGGCCGCCCATTACATTATCCTTACTTGCAATGAATATAAACAAGGTGTCCTTTTTACTTCACCGAGGACAGCAGCAAACGTTGTATAATTCCTGGCAATCGCGAGACTAGGAAGGTTCAGTAATTATTTGTAGAGCTTCTAATGACACCAGAAGCATTAAAATATCGCGAAGCATTGCATTATGATGTTCCCGTTCCTGCTAAATACAAAACCTGTAACCTGAAACTATATCGCGACATTGCGAAACGAAGGTGATAACGGCAGCGTGCGACTCGCGTGCACTTGCCTAATTTATTTTTTGCAATAGTTGTGCTCATCCACGCACATTAGCTTCGCACAGACGATTTCCATAATGGTCCGCCAATGCTTGCTAAGTTTCATCCAGGTGGCATGTGTGCTATGTAGTTATAGGTGGCGCATTAGTTATTATGATTTGGGCCTCGTTTAAAGTCACACAAGCTCAGAACAAAATTAGTTTTGCAGACACACTCAGGGACATGGATCAAAATAAATGGGCAGCTAAAGTGCGCGATTATCTGTACCGGAAACACGTGAACAGAGAATGAAGGAAGAAGTCAAGAAAGTTGGCAGCCAAGTACAGGGTAATTGAAAGTGTAGATAGACAACGAGGAGGAATCAGAAAAAAGAAGTGAGAGAAGCAGAGACAGCTAGTTGGATGCCAAGAATGGAAACAAGAAAATAATATCGTGGAGGTTTGGAAGACTCAGAAAAAAAAAAGCAGTTAGGAAAATTTGTACGACAGCAAGAAGGCAAGCGCGTTGCTATTTGATGCTCGAGCTGGTTGCCTATGGGGAGAAAAAGCATACCGGAGCAAATATTCGCAATTAGACGAGGCATCGGTATTCTGCTGAAAAAAATCCGGAGACTACTGAGCCCATTCTAATTGAACGCGAAGGGATTCACCCAGCAAGACAAGTGCGCAACACCCAGGTTAGAGAAGCGCTTAGATTCAAAGTGGACGGAAGCATCAACCGATCAGCGGTCGAGATAAGCAAGAGACGTTTAGAGTATTGGTGGAAGAATGCAGGCAAGAGATTGATACGACCGGATCATGTACCGGCATCGGTGGCGGTACATCCAGATAGAGAAGTTTCGAACACAAAAACAGCAGCTAGATTTAGGAGATGTATACAAAATGCTAGGATGAAAAACGTGTCTAACATACGTCATTAAATTAAGCATTCTAGGTAGCGATTTGTCAGCGTTCCTTTTCAAAGGAGACGCCAACAAATCAACGTAATGGCAGACGGCTAAATTTTGCGACGCTCGTGAAACACGCTCATAATGCTCCGGGGCACATTTACAGTATATTTTTAATGTGCCATTAGCGAGACACACCTTGCAAACTTTGCCTAGCGAATAGGCTTAGACTGTCATACTTTAGGAAATATCAACAAGGTACTATGACTAGTTCCCCGAGGACGACAGAAAAACCAACTAGAGGCCTTGTATGGCACATGAAATGGTGCGAAAGAACGAGAGGTAAATATTTATTTCTAGCGCTTATATGAGACCAAGAATACGAATTTTTGGCCATAGATTACGCTTACAATTCCCACTAGTCTCACTGTAATTGAAGTTCGTCAGCGAATAACTTCAGTATGATACTTTTTTGGCACTAGCTGGATGACGAAGCTAGAGTAATATCGACAGGTCAACTAGGATGGCGAAACGACGACGATATGACAAACGCACTAGGACTGTATGACGATGATGGCGTGATGACGATGGCGCGACAACGACGACGTGAATAGAGTCGTACAATAAAGCTGAAAGCATGACGATATGCAACAACCGCGAAGGCATCATGACGTTGAGCACGTACCTTGTGACCCAAGCTATCAAAAAACTTGGACCACTGGGTCGGCACAGACAGCCTGACGACGACGGCATGGCGAGAGCCACATCACGAAGCTAGAATAACGATGTTGTAATAACCAACAGCCCATACATATTGGCTCATGATTGCCGTCATGATTGGCTCATGATTGACGTCCCTCCGTCCGCGTAAGAGGACGGAGGGACGGATGGCTGGAAGCGACACAGAGCGCTCTGTATCGTCTTGTTTTTTGTTTTGTACTCTTCCTGTCTGCGCTAAGCACTCCGAAGAATGCGCCAAACATTTCACCTCTAATAATTGTGACTCCAGAACTATATGCACAAAGAGCAGCGACAATACTGCGCATCCTGCCCTATTGTGCAAACAAAAAGGGTGTAAAGAAAGGCTGGGTTTTATGACGTCATTCAGCGGAGCTTTCTTTCTGATCATAATTTATCTCGTGAAAGTCGGGGACTAAAGGAGAATAGGCCATCTGCAAAGGCCCCGTCAGGGGCAATCAGAAACAGTGGCCGTCGTTTTGTTCGCTGGTCATTTTACTGCTTGAAGCAGTACAATAACCGTTTTCTGCGATGCGAAAGGGCGCTAATTAAATGTGCTCTTAAGTGCATGGTTACTTTCGTATATCTTTATTGTTTTAGTCACCGCAATATGCAGTTTCTACCGCTGAGCGGGAAAGATTCGGAGCAGAGATCCCAGGACCTGAGCACAAGGCAATTATAGGATGTGATTAATGAAGCTCTTATTTAGCCTAGATCCCCTGATAGCGCGATTACTCTGACCAAGTTTGCCATAGTTAGAGGAACAGGTGTTACATGTCACATAAAAGGAAGCAACAAAATAAAAACGTAAGACAGGCAGCACAGAGCATGTGAGTTAGCAGGTTTTGGGGAACCTAGAACCAGGCAACCTACAACAGAGAAAGAGACAGAAGGAACAGGCTAAACTGTCGGCATAGCTCTGATCGATCTTTTGTCGCGCCAAACAGTGTCACACAAGCCCCATAAATTGCATATATATATATATATATATATATATATATATATGCAAGCACAACAGCAGGCATGGCTTCATTGCCGGCCTGCACGTAATCAGTATTTTGCTTCTGCGCGCAGAATGTGTGGGCAGAGGCTACGAATTGCACAATTTAGTTTCATGCGAAGTACGTAATCGAGATAAAGCGAGCGAATGCTTTTACAGGCAGGCATTTTCTCGCATTATGCTCTTAGCTTGACGCAAAAATAAAAGAGAGTCTCACAAACTAATCAGCTCGTCAGACATCACCCGTCATGCCCTCTTTTTTTTTTTTTTCGTACACGAAGCTCCGGCTTTGTTCACTGCGTTCCCAAACTTTCGCGTGCCGGAAAAAAGCTTGTGCGAAAACGAGTACGAAAAAAAAAGTGATGCGAACTTTCCTAAACCGCGGATGCGCCCTGAAGGAAAGTGAGCACACAAAGCTTCGGCGAACGGGTGCAAAGTTTCTTTTAGCCTGGATTTTTATTTTTTTATTGAATGATCTGCACAGATTTCGTTTGAGATGACATTATTGAATTAAAGAACCACCTTTGATGGTGGCGTGGAGCGTCCCCTCAGCGTAAGAGAAAGCAAATTATCGTGACAGGGTGACGGCCGGCGAAAACAGCAAGCGCTGCTTGTGTTGACGCATGTATAATTTATAGCTTCGACGCCAGCACGGATTTGGCAGCGTCGTCTGACGGGGCGTCATCACAACAGATAGCACTTTCCCTGGCACTGCTGCGCCTTCTTGACGGAAATATTTATTGACACTTTGGGACATTACATTAGTGAAAGCAAACCTTTTAATTGTAATTTTTTTCTTTTTTCCTACCGAGGCAGACGAACTTCTTGTAACTGATACAAACATTCTACTTAAACGACATTTGCCTTATGTGTCGTCGCTCAGAACTGAAGTGTACCAATTGAACCCTTCGTTAATACCTAATGAGGTGGCAGACAGCGGAGTGCTTTGTTTATTACGCAAGCTTGAAAATATTGCAACATGCCTGTTTTCTTTGTAATCGCTCGAAGCTGCAGTGGTATAGCTGCTAGCCACTCAAGACTCCACTTCCCCTACCCATGCCCCCACCTGACCCTCCCACGAGATCTTGTAAAATATGTGCACTTTGAAAATTCAAAATATTGTGGTATCATCTGCCGCTAGGTTGGTGAAGAGCACGACCGGATGAGTGGCTTGTGTTTGCCGGTAGCGCATACCAACACAATTTTTTTTCATTAACAGTCTCTCATTTTGTTGATTTATTTTTTCTGCCGCGTCATTACAGCAGGGGATTCGTAGGGCATAACATATATGAACAAGTTAGTTAAGTCACAACCTTATTCTAGTGTTACATGAAGCACACATCCAAATCGAAACGCTTTGTTATATCTGAGCTTAAGCCAAACAGTTCTTTAACCGCAGAGCAACTTGTTTCTCTTGGCATGAAGCATACCAAGTTCAGATATGGCACGTTCTTCTGCATTTATGCCATTCTTGTCATATTCAAGTATACAGGGTGGACTGAGTAAAAAGTAATGGTAAACTGGGATATTATTCTTTAACGAACATGCAATAGAGTTGACCTTCAGGTAGCAGGACAATGCAGCTTTATCAAGGGCGTTGACACTGAACATTATCCCCGCACGAGTTGATAGGATAGCTAGATCGACGTGCGAAAGTGGCAGTGCAAAAAAAAAAAATGAATATAGTAAGTAAATATACTTACGGAATGAGCTCTGAACCACTTTATGAATCTTATTGCTCATTGCATGTTGGTGTGAAAACCATGGTAACAAGCAAGATCGCAAATGGCAGAAAACTAAAGGTATGAGATGTTTCTCTACGCGGTTATCGTCTATAATAAAATCTGAGCAGAATATTTTCACATGGGAGAAAACAGCGATGCCAGAGCAATTCACGTGCATCAAGGAGTTCTATAGTGCAGGCGCTCTTTCTGCGACAGTGGACGTAGAATAGGGTACCCAAGAGAAAAAAAATGTCACCCAAGCAACAATGAGAAATAAGTAAGCATTTGAACTGACATCACGCCTACTTTCCTGATTTCATAAGCTTTTATTGTTTATGAAACAGGCATACATCTCTACATCTTTACACGCCGCTTTCTGCCCCCCTTTGCTACCACAACGATCTCTAAGTTTTTGGGCAATTTCAAGGGTGGAAAGGTGGCGCAAATTCGATGCCGTATGACGTCGTACTTCATCTGCGTCATGGAAGGAGTAGCAATAAAACAAAATTGTACTGGTGTAACACACTAAAACAGAGTTCACTCACTATGCCGTATTTCTTCCAGCGTATTTCTTCCAGCGCTTCGATGAAATGCCTTCCAGTGTACCTATCTTCAGCAGAAAATGCCTAAAGAAAGCTGAAGGTGCACGTGACTCGGTTTCACAACTCGTGCCCGTTTAACTAGCTCATTGTGTGCGACGCCCGACGGGACGCATTCTTGGTGTGTGCCTTTTCGCTGATTTTTATTCCTTTGTTTTCCCTGTGTGCGTGTGTGCGTGCGTGCGCGCGCGCGCGTGTGTGTGTCTGGGTGTGTATGTTGTCTTGACGTCGCCTGGAGATTTTTTGAACTTGTGAATAGAAGCAGCAGCAGGAACAGCAGTTGGCAACGCAAAAAAAAAATCAATTTGAGCTTAATGAGGGCGGTGGCTTCGTGCTACACAAGAAAACTGAAAATAAATGAATTAAAAAAGTCAGCGCAAAGACTGCTTCGCGTCGGAAATATATATTGTGATGTGGTAGTGAGGGTGAAGGAGGCAGCAAAACTGTGAATGACGAAACCATCGTTTTATTGGGCGAACCTCTGCCCCCAAAAGAAAGTTACACTCAAAGAACAACGATAGCGACGAACACAGTCGGCGATCGTCGAAGATCTGATGAGTGGGTCAAGCGCGTCGGCTTTTACGCATCAGTCATCGAATGTCGCAGATCCCGGCTACGGCGGCCGCATTTCGATGGAGGCGAAATGCGAAAGCGCCTGTGTACTTAGATTTAGGTGCACGTTGAAGAACCCGAGGTGGTCAAAATTTCCGGAGTCCTCCACTACGGCGTGCCTCATAATCAGCAAGTGGTTTTGGCACGTAAAGCCCCATAATTAAATTTAAATTATATGTTCCAGAGTAATCGCTGGTGCCCGCGTGTCTTCCAGAAAGTTCTACACCATTCGCGTCGCGCCTACATGAAATCAGATTGTACAAGGTTCGGTGACCATAGATAGCGGATAGAACCATCGATAACACTCAAGAAAATTCCGATACATGCAGGCGCGTCCTACGCTGCGCGAAACATTGGTTAGGCGGTGAAAAGCGGTCACCTGAAAAAGATAAAGTACACCTCTCAATATATATATATATATATATATATATATATATATATATGTATATATACAGCAACAGAGTCTCAAGCAAATGCGAAATTGGATCAGCTATGCTCAAAACTAGGCTTGACGTGATAGAAGTGAATAATTTTCGACGTCTCTGCCACCGCCACTGCTATAAAAGTGGGTTCACAAAAGGATAGCGGAGTGAGCTGAAGTCTAGAAAGGCGTTTAAGGAAAACTTGGGTTGGGAAAATTTTCCATTACATTTCTTTTATTTCTATAGGTAGAATTTATCCGGCGAGAGCTAGCTGGGGCTGTTTCACGAAGTTGAAGAAGCCCAAACTCTAATCGTACTTCGAATTTGCAAAGATGAAGATGAAAAAAAAAAGATATATAAAAGCTCGTAGCTCAGACGCCTTCTCGCTATATTGGTACAGACTGATGGAACCTTGCATCGCAGTTTCGCGGATTTCTCTCGGAGACACGTACACTTACTTTATAAGTAGAAAGCTACAGATTGAGCGTGAAAGTTTAGCGCTCCTAAATGCGAACGAAACTTCGCGCTTACCCGCGCATCAGTCACGTACGTGTGGATGAAATAAGGCGCTCTCCTAATTTGCTTTCGAACAAACTAGGAACTTGTTTTCACCGACCAAGATGCTGTCGCATGAATTGCTCGCCAATCCACTCAGATGCTGCATGTCCCAGTATTCATGTAAGTGTCACAATGTGGCAAAGTTTGAGTGAGCAGCCATGAGCGTTAAGCTCTATTGACTATGTATGAAACTATATATGCGTACTTCAAAAGTTTACGAGTATCTGCCTACAACGGCACAAACTCCTGGCCATACCATTCGCTGCACCTGATTAGCTACCGCATACCACATCTCGAGCGAAATCTATAAAAGCTGAAGCAAATGAAATGTCCGTAATATGAAATTTCTGGAAGGAATCCAAATATTATGAGTACTTGCGGCCAATCGGTTAATTCATAAATGGCACAGCAAAAAAAGTATCGCACCGATGCTGCAAACGAGTGACGCCACTGATGTTAATATTTTAGTGAAATGAAAGTAGAAGTAGGTGATTTAATTGCCATTTACTGGTGAGTACGTCGCCTCTCCATGTAACATAATAGCATAACTTGGTGACTAATCACGTATGCTACTTGGCAACAGGCTGACCGTATCGTTTTCACCGGGAATAGAGACACTTGTATTGCAAGTACGTGCGATAATTATTCTGGCAAGATTTCGAACTCCGAAACTATAGAGATATTTATATGCACTTAAAGTGCACGTTACCAGAATAAAATTTGCGGCGCGAATAAAATTGCGACTATTTGGGACATATAAACTAAAGTCACTGTCTGAGTGCCTCCTCTCCAAGCTCTTCCGTTCTAACCGGACGGCTATTAATTGTGCGATTCCAAAACACTGCCGAAGCAATGCTATAATTCAACGGTAAGTGCAACCGGAAATGCGCACATTATTAAAAGAAACTGTGCCCTCTAAATCGCTAACAAAGCTTGCTTAAAGTGGGCAGATGCTTTAAAGTACACTTCTTTGAAAATGCTGCCCTCTGAGTTACGCTGATTAATTGCGATGTTGTACAAGAAATTGCTTAAGGATGAATGCCTAAGAATCCTGAGCATGAATGTGCACTTGACAATCGAACACTCTGAAAAAAGAAAGGCTATCGCGCAACAATAGCACTTTGTAATTTCAGCAAATACTAGAAGTAAAGTAGACGACTTGAAACCTGAGACGACTCACGTCTGCGCGCCTTCCAAAATAGTATCACCAAAAATTTCCTTAGGCTGATGAAAAAACAAAAATTGTCAGAGAATAGTTATTCACTGCAAGTCACTAGCGTCACTGCAAACATTTTAGAAGTATCAAAATTATGTGAACAAACAATTACGACCAACTATATGGCGATATATTCTCGTACTCTTTAAATCATCCCGGACGTGTCGCCGAAACGCATGAAACATGCTTCAGCCATTAATTAATAACCGATTACGATCAATGAGAACCGCAATGAAAATGCAATACAGCTAAATGGGAGTCAGCAAGTCAATTTATTTCAATAATACCTTGATGGGATAAAGAAACTATTTATTGATTTATTAAGTCCATACGAAAATTATCGAATGACCTTTCTGACCTAAATACAGGCGTCAGAAAAATATTAGCAGAATATTTTTGCGCTAGCATAAGAAACTGAAGTCGTCACAGCCTTCAGGTCTTAGAAAAGGACTAGCGCCGTCAATGCTTTCGGCATTCAATTACATCCAGCAAGTTGGTTGGTTGGTCGGCTGGGGCTTAATGGCGCGAAGACTACTCAGGCCATGCTGCACCCGTCACGACACAATAGAAAACGTAAAGTTAAAGCAGGTAAACCGGGGTTTCATTATAGCTAGTGTAAATAATCAGTTGTCTCTAAAAGATCAAACAAGCTAGTAAATGGCCCTACAGTGTCTGATGCCAGTAATAGGGCAGGGTGTGAACGTATATGTAAATTACACAGGTTGTGTAAAAGCTTCCGTCTCTGTGTTTTGATGTGTGGACTTGTCATAAAGATGTGTGTCACCGTAAGGTGTTCATGCCATTTGCGCAAGTTGGCTGGTTTCCTTTCGAAGAAGAAAATTGGGTATCAGATATGTGGGCCCAATCCAAAGTCAACACAAGATCACCTTATAGGACCATTGCTGGTGACTGCACGACTTCCACTCGCCAATTACGGGTTAGGGAAGGTGTAGCTTCTTGCTTATACAATGTTCGTGTTAGCATTTTGACCTCAAGGCCTTCCGAATTACATGGATACTATCTTTATATGGAAGTGTGATGAACGCCTATCGGCTGCTTCATTACCCGGTATCCCAACATGGCTTGGTACCCAGCAAAGCTTATGATCTAGCGTATTTGTTTGACGTTACGAGGTTTAAGATATTCCCTTTCACTTTCGGATTTCGCGTGTAGAGCCTTCAGTGTGCTTAATGAATCAGTGTTTATAACTGCGTTTTCGTGTTTGGCAGCGATGATGTCTTGAACTACAGTCCATACTGTGTAGACTTCGGCTTTGTAGGCAGAGGCGTGCTACTGTAACAACTTTTCCGCTACGGCCCACACACCCACATGCTCTTTTGTTATAGAGTCATCTGTTTAAAACTTCATGTAATTTTCATATTTGCCCTGAGGAGCGCGGAATTCTTGCATAATATGTTCGTGTGGGTTGTCTCTTTTTTTTTTAAATATGTTAATGTCCAGTCACATAACTGTGTGAAATCGTATCCCAGGGGCAAACGTTCTGGCTTTCAGGCAACCTGGAGGACTTAGCAATGAATTTCATAGTCGCGACAATATTCCTCATATCGTAGGGATAGCGGCCTAATCATGTTAAGTTCATTTGTACAGTGTAAGCATGAATTGCACTGTGTGATGATGTTGTAGCAAATGTGTTGTGGTGGAGGACTGGATTATGAGTATGTAGGAAAAAGTAACACTCTGAGCTGCTGTAAAGGAGGCTCATTACAATCAACGTATAAACTCTGGACAGGTTATGTTCTGTTAGCACCACTTGCCAGTCGTATTCCAAGGTTATGAAGTGGACCAAGTCGTCGGATGTAAGACTGTCTGGCTGAACCATATATGATGCTACCATGGTCTAATATGCTGCATACCGAAAGTACAGTAGATGTGTAGCAAGCATTTAGTCAATGCTCTAGCGCTTCCGGGACAGGACTTTGAGGGTAAGTGCATCGTTCGCTTTAATTTCAGGAAAATTTATGTGCGCGAGAAAGTTCAACATATTGTCAAACAAAACATCCAGAATTTGGTGTCCTTGTTTTACCGTTAGTGTGTCTTCCTGTAGCTTAAGGATCTGCTCGTAGGCCTTTTCTGTGAAAAGACAACACTACTAGTTTTTATATTTGAGGAGCGAAAACCGTTTTCAGATGCCCACTGCATGAGTTTGTTTAATGCAATTTGAATGTGCCGTTCACAGGTTGCCAAGTTCAATCTACGACACGCAATCTGTAGATCATCCACATATAACTAGTGCATCACAGCGGATGGAATGACATTATTGACTGATATCATTTTCACCACAAACAGTGTTGTACTTAATACACATCCCTGTGGCACACCATTTTCCTGAATGAATGCGTGTGACAGTACTGTTCCTAAATGCACTTAGAATTTTTGGTCAGACATGAAATCGGACCATGGATCCTTGAATCTTCTAGGTTCCTTAAAATACCAAACATCCATGTTGTGTCGTACGCTTTTTCTAGAGCGAAGGAAACAGTCAGACACTGTTGCTTGTGTATAAAGGCCGCACGTATCTCCTGTTCTAGCTGGACTAGATGATCTGTTGTAGAGCAAACTTTCTTGTACCCCCACTGATAGTTATCCAGCAGGTTCTGGGTTTCAAGGACATATGCCAATGTAATGTTTATAATGGCTTCATAAGACTGCCAGACAGCTTGTGAGTGCTATAGGACTGTAGCTCGTTGACGTTGTAGGATGCTTTACAGCTTTCAAGAAAGGGAGTATAATGGCTTCCACTCATTCGGCATTTTTCCCGTTTCCCAGATTATGTTGAAAAAACGGAGTCTGGTCTCAACTGCTTTAGGGGATGGGTGAGCGAGCGTTGTGTAATGTACTCTGTCCGGACTGAGTGCTGTTCATTGCCAGTAGTGAGTACTCAATTGATTTCCGGGAGTGTTAAGGGACATTATACAATCTCACGGAACTTCCTGTTGTCGGAAGCTTTAGTTTTTTTTTGCTGATTGCTTATATTTTTGAAATGTAGTAGAATAATTTACTGAGCTTGATATGTCATGGAAATGCTGCCCTAATATGCCTGCTTGTTCTTTTAAATTTGTTTGCGCGCCTGGGGCTGAGAATATGGGGATCGCGTATGGAGCGTACTTGCCTCAAATTACGAAGATGATCCCGCATTTTTTTGGATATTGTCCAGCTATTTATGGACGATACATATTTTTTACAAGACTGTCGTTTGGCTTCTCTGTGCGCGTAACTGGCTATCGCTTTTTAAAGTTGAGCTGTTAGAACCTCGCTGGGTTTCTCTTGACGTGCGCAGCTTCGCTGAAGAGAGGGGGGAGAAAGAGCTAAGAGAGAGTGAAAGCAAAGTATAAAAATTGCATCGCACAGCAAAGGACCGCGGCGAGGGTGTGTGGAGCCCAGCGGGGGAGAAGGAGCCGAGCTAGGGGAGAGAGACCTAAGAGCGAGTGAAAGCAAAGTATAAAGATAGCATCGGACTGCACAGCGACGCAGTGAGGGTAGGTGGAGCCTAGCGGGGGAGAATGAGCGGCGCGGCTGGGACACGGGTGGTGTGACGTCATTGCTCTCCGATAAAAACCCGCGCGGTCACTTCAGCGATCCTCCTTCTCGCAGCGAAAAAAAAATTGGCACTAGGTTACTGGCCTTGCCCCATGTCCGCTGGTCTATGGTGCTTGCGATAGCAGAGTCAAGCATAATTTTTTGAAAGACAGGAGGTTACCTTATGTTACGTGTAGTCGAACGATACGCCACGCTTTGTTTTGTAGGTTTTTTTAGTTTTCGCGCATTTATTAGTCTACCACGGTTTGAATTTTTTTCCTAAGAAGCCATAAGATTGCGGGATTGTCTGTTCTTCTGCAGCAAGTGTAGAGGTAGTAATCGTTTCATTAATTTATTCTATGGTTAGATCAGCTGATGTCATCCAGACTGACCTTCTCGCTGAAGAAAGGGCAGTCTGATAGATGGAGTTTCCTAGGGGTGATCTCGATGGTATTGCGTGGAAATGTGGTTTTTTAAATGATAGCAGGCATATTGTCACTCTCATAGGGGTTATCGATAAAACTCCATGGAAAATAAATAAAACGAGGCGGAGCAAAGCGCCAGATCTAGACAGCGGATAGATCCTGTGCTCTGGGAGCAGTACGTTGCGGCACCAGTGTTAAGAAGGCATATGCCATTTGTTAGGACAAAATCTCCAAGAGTTTTTCCACTGGCATCGGATATTTTGTTACCCCATAACGTGTTATGTGCGTTAAAATCAAACACTATAAACAAGGTTCAGGTAGCTGGTATAAAATTAACTCCAGACCTCTTAGAGCCAAATGCGAATGTGGTGAAATGCATATTTATTTGCAATACTGCTACTCTCATTTCAGAGCGTGGCAGTTTGGCGACACAGTACACATGTAATCAGTACGCATCTAGGCAGCATTGTTATTTGAGAAAAAAAAGAAAAAAAGAAAACAATTGCCCAGGGAGCTGAAGAAATGGTAATGGTTTGTGTGCTAAAACGGTGAGAGCAACGGCTTCTATGTTACTGTTAATGGCAGCTTCTCTAGCTGCGTTAACGCCCTGTAGAACAACGGCTACGCCACTCGAAAGCCGGCTCGTCTGAGTATAGTCGTGCCGTACCACATTCACTGTGGTACGGCACGACTGTTTTTTTTTTTTCGCCTAGGTTTGTTTCCTGTAAGCACGAGGTCACAGGAGAGAATTAACATCTCTTTGATGTCACCTAAGTTCTGTAAGAGCCCTCTACATTTCCAGTGGATAATAAAAACCATTTTTAAACTGGAAGGTACAAAGTGGCATTAAAAGTGGATGAAAATAAAAAAATATGTTAGGGGACATAGATCCAGAGACGCCTAATACGAAGCAGCGACAACTTTTAGGTTATCTTTTTCTTATTTCCCGTGGTTATTGGGACTTAGTCCCTCTTTCAGCGTTGATGACACCGGGGTTTTCGCGTCGACCTCATCGCTCTCTCTGAGGCGCTGGAGGACCGGGAGTTCGGCGCCGAGACACGTGCCTCGGCCCTTGGGGTTGGGTTGATTTTAGGACCCTGTGGAACTGGTGTCTGCAGGCCCTTCAAAGAGGATGGAGTAGCACTGGCTGCTTCCTCCACGGGCGCGGGAGGGTTCACTGCGGGATCACTGTGCGTGGTCTCGGAGTACTCTGGAGGCCTCTATGTTGCTGCCCTCACCTGCGTCACATCAGCATAACTTCTCGAAAAGTATGACAGTCACTGATTTGCTTAAAAGAGCGATATTTCTATCTTTCACCATTAGTGCAATTACTTCGTTTTCTTTTTTCCAGCAAGGCCAAAACCGCGATAAGCTGGATGGTCTCCTTTGCAGTTACTGCAATGTGGGGAAGAAGTGCAGTTTTCAGATTGGTGGTCATTGGAGCTGCATTTAGCACAAGTTGTGTGTTGTGTGAAACATCTTCTGGGATTCAAAATGTGTGCTCTCACGTTTACTTTCAACTAGCCCGCATCCAGCAAGGTTGCCATTTACTCTTGTTCTAAAGATGAGTAAAACATGTTTTGTAGGAATTCCTTCGTCACTTCTGCAGATTACAATGCTTTGTACTTTGGTCACATTTTGTTCCAGAAAACCTTCATGCAGTTCCTCATCGCTCGCGCCAAGAAAGTCCTCAGATATCACATGCCTTCTTGTGTTTAGTGCTCTGTGGGACGAAATTCTTACTGTCGCGCCACCAATTCTGCTAAGTTCCGAGAGCTTTTGTGCTTGAGCATTCTCCCTTAGTTCAAGGAGGTCCCTGCTAGCAATTTTTCAGTCTCTGTATGCACATCCGATTTTGTCTTTCTGGAACTTGGCCACCAGGAATGGAGAGAGTTTTCTTACTGGTATGCTGTTTTCGCTGTGGATTACATAGTACTTGGGAAATGTTACGTTGCTCCGAATAAAGAACTGCAACAATGCTTGGGTGTGGCATCTTTTCACAAGCCGATCGTAGACAACAGAAGTTCACGCTGCCATAAGAGAATGCGTATGTTCGGCAACAGCGTCGACCGCCCACCACGGAGCCCAACGTGGGGACGCGGCAGAGCTTGTATACAAGTCTGCACGATGCCAGTCGTTTGCCGCTACTGTAACCAAATATGGTATACCAAAAGTAAGATATCCACACAGTGTTAACCCTTGCCTCCAAGGATAAAGGAAGAAAATGGAAGAGAGAAGACGAGAGGAAAGGCCAAAAAGAGAGAGAAAGACTGAGGATGGAGGAAGAGAGAGATAGGAAAATGCGATTACCTATTTTCATCGGATGGGTCAGTCAGGAGGTGCCGTCTACGTGAAGCAGAGGCCAAAGAGGTGCGCTGCCTCCACCGGTGGGCCTTAAGGGTCCGAACACCCCGCTAGGCTCAACCTCTAGGATCCCCCTTTCCCCGGACACGGCTGAGCCGCGCACGGCTACACGCGAGTGAGTCCGACCCTCATGATCTCGGGCAGGTAGTGTCGCAACACACCAAACGCCTGCTGATGTAGACGCCCCTGCGGGGACCAGTAAGGAGAGACAGAGACGAATTAAATTCGAAAGGCGGCAGGTTAACCAGAAGATAAATATCCAGTTTACTACCCTGTATATTGTACATAGTAAGTGGAGGCAAAATGACGGATGAAAGACAAGAGGACGAAAGACAAGAGGAAGTACAGAATACGAGCGCAGACTAACTCGCCCAGCTAATATTAACTCGTATTGTGTACTTCCTCTCGTTTTCGTCCGGGTTGCGCTGCCCACCCATAGGAACATGTTTTATTGCCGCAGTGCGCACATTTAACAGCATGTCATGCATTACTCACCAAGCAATATAATATTTGTCAGGAAGCCAGCAGCAGAATAGTGGCCAATATTTAGAATCCGTATAAATGCTGATGATAATTTATCAACTCATGCTGTGGCCACCAGATCAAACCATGAGAACGCGGCCTCAAAAAGAGGGCTGCCTTCAGCAAGGTGTTTTATAGGAATCGAAATTATATGGACACTCCCGGCGCATTTATACCGTCGTCGTCGCTGTAGGCGTCGCCGTGACGTTCCATAAAAAGTCGAAGGGCGGTGACATCGTCTTTGCGCGCCGTATGCTGTACGTGCGAGTGAAAGCGAAAACGCGCGATCGTCAGCTGACGATGACTGCTCAATCTCGCGCGTGCAAGGGAGGAAAGCAAAGAGGAAGCGCGCCGTCTTCCATCACACTCAAGGCACCGGGAGCAGAAAGGGAGGAGAGATGGGTTGTACTCCGGAAGCTGCTGCGTATGGTACGCCCGCGCCCGTCCTATTGTGAAAGTGATCTGCGACGGGGACAAAGTCTCGACGTCCAGGTGCACTGAGGGCTGATAGCTTCATATGCGCGGTATTGTTGTCGCTTAGTTCCCGTTGAAGCGAGAGGCGTCAAAAGAAGGGCTGTCAAAAGAACCGCGCCTTTCGCGTGCATCTTTTCACAGCCAGTTTGCGCGGTCATCAATTGAGATCTGCTCATGTTCACTGGTGCGCGCATCACGCCATGCTTGTTAATTTAGTTAGTGAGCGAATGTTTAGAAGTTCATACTGCCGATAAAACTAGTATTCTTACTTCATATAGCTGTTTACTAATTTTCTATCGCAATCGATTCTTCGCCTTTCGGGCGAAACTGCAGCTTTTATGCTATATTTTTTTTTTTGCCACTGAAAATGTGAGCTGTGTGTGCCTTTGGCCATGAGGGACCTACAACTGGCGGCAAGCGTTCGCCCCATGCCTCACGAGTACCGAGCTCGAGCATTCCTTTAACGGCGTCACAATGGCATCTGGAATGAGCACTCCGGGTCCTTACTGTACTGGTATGCAACTAATATATCTGCGGAACATGGACAGCGTGCAATGAGGTGGTGACTACACAAGTGTACTGCTCTTGCGGTCACGAAGGCAGCGTGCGAAGACAAGCGTCGGCAAAGACCGCGTCGGGCATGCTGTGTTAGCTGGTCTCGGCACTGGTATCTTTCATATGTCCCATGAGGCACAAAATTTGTCGTGATCAAGCATTTTTTACCAAAAATGGCCGACGGCGCAAAGAGTAAAAACACGCCAAAAATGCTCGGATTGACGGCAATGTTTCAAAGAGGTTCCTGTACACACAAAACTAACGATTTGAAAGGAAAATTTGGTGCGTTTGGCTATGGGTGGGAGTCGAACCCGGGTCTCCTGTGTGTAATACGAACACGGTGCCCGGACTCAGTGGCAGCCCCAAATTTCTGACAGACTAAAGGTGTGCCTTGTATGGGCGTCCTTGCACAAGTCACTTCACAGTCATCTGGCTGCGAGGTTAGACTCGATTGAGGTTGATTAACGTTGGTACAAATTAGAGCAAGGTGGATTAGGGTCGATGACGGTTAAGGTAGCATTATTAAGGACACGCGACAACATATGACATCACGTATTGTGGTCGGGTGATAATTAGAAGTGAAATTGATTCCTGGATGCTTTTGTACAGTTTTGAATGGTTGGGGTCGGGTGAATAAGGAACGCAGAGAAAGGAAAGGGAAGAACGGAACGCAAGCACGTTGTTTTACTTAAGAAGTCTCTAATGGTGATAACTTGGATAAGTCATAATGCTTTCGCGTTCAATTCACATAAGGATACTTAAGTGACCGTCAATCTTTTTCTCAGCTGCGTACGCAGGCGATCTTTTCTTAACGTCAAATTAGAATGACCAACACGCCAGCCCTGTGCGTTCTACTCTCCAGTTTAACCTTTATTCATACCGCCACCCGGACTAGCAGGGGCTTTCGGGAAGCTCGGTCGCACGCTGTCACAAAATATTGCAGGATGCAAGAGGGATAGACGCCACTAGGCCACGCCGCTCTACGCTGATCGTTCACTCTCAAACAACAAATATGTACAGTCGCTTTCAAAAGTTTGGGGATCAATGTGTCGCGATATTTTCTTTTTTCGCAGACTGGGGATTCCGGCTGAAATCAAGAGCGCACGCGTAGGCACGCGTGTTTGACCAATACATTGTATTAAATCAATTCCAGGCCTCAGGGCTGCGCTTCAATATATTTTATTTTTTTGCCGGTGCCGTGGCCCCCCAACTTTTCATCAAGACTAAACGTCTACAGTATGGAAAGAAAGAAGCTGGCGGTGCCGCAAACGATATACAAAAAGCAGTAGAGCCTTTGGATAAGTGTGGCTTTCGCAGCCCATATATTCTCACTTAAAAAAAAAAGACAAGGAAACAAATAGCTTTGTGATACCCTTAAAAAGCAGAAAAACAGTTTTGATTTCTCCGCTGATTCCTACTGGTATACCCTATGGTGATAAAAAATTTAAAGTCGGTTTTGCTGTCGCGAAACGCTCAAATTTATCAAGCATTGTGTTAACATTGATCAAAATTTTGCGTTTAACCTTCATCATAAATAAAGAACGCAATCGCTGTCCTTATCAGTGTAATTTTGTTTTACGTTCACTTCGGTCTGTCGCATAAACTCTGCGCATCTAAGCTTTTCAGGTCATTACTTTCCCTTATCGCCTCAAGCTAGTCTCGCAGTAATGACCGCATGCTCTGATGACATTCATTTACAAAGAAGTGCATCGCGATCATATGAATGCATGAGGCTATCGCTAGATGGCTCCGCGACGAAGTTGCAGAAAACGTACTTCGAAATCGCAAATGGCCACCTTGGATATTTTTTTGGGGCTCCGCATTTCGCCATATACTGCGTAACGACTATCGTTAGTCCAGGATTTTCCGCGAAGAAGCTTACCGATGAATTCGCTCATTCCCTGCTCTCACAAACCCGTTGAGTGCTTTCGGATGGTTAGGCGAGGAGCAAACGAGTGCTAGAACTTTTCTTTTGTCCCTCCCTGGTGTCACCATCTGGCGGTACGAATACTGATCTGGTGGAAGCCTCAACAGCCAGAACTTTTCAGCAGAGTATCTAGGATTTCTGTTCGGTGAGAGTACCTCTGCATGTAAGACTACACCCTATAGTGCACCTGTTGCTAAGGCAAGCAAGGAACATGCGAATTGAGTCCTTCTTTAGGGATACTGCGGCACCATTACACGGCGCAGCTGGGCAGGGAAAGTTCAACACCTTCCATATATGTACATCCACTTTATTCCACTGAAGTAATACTGAAACAAAAAAATAAAACAAGAAAAATAACGTGTATAAAACGCCTAGAACATAAACGTGCACAATACTTAAAAGTTTGTTTTTGCATGCAAATAAGCAAGCAAAATAACTCCCGCAGTTTGTAGACCAAGAATAGAACCATCGAAAATCGTCCTTTTCACAAGCCCTGCAAGACATTATTATAATGCGTTGGCATCGACTTTAGAGTGCTGATGTGGTAAGCGTGTGCTCTCGGGAAACCGGACTGAGTGCGGCCTGGCAGCTGCACAGGCTTTCTTATAGTTAAGGTGATCCTAATTTCCTGACAATTACTTTCGACCATCCCTGAGCGGGGGGCTCCCTGCTGGTGTCGAGCTTTCACTGGTGGCCCCCTTGCCTCAATAATCCTTCTTTAGCGAGCTGTAGATTTAATTCAGTGCAACGCATTAGATCTACCCTGCAACTTGACGTCATATTTATGTTTGCCCAGCACAGAAATCGCAACTTTTACTTAACGTAATATTTATGTTACTGCGAAACATAGCTCACAAGATGTGCCGAAATGAAAACGCCTCATCAGGAGAAAGCAGTGTGAGAAGTGTACGCAAAGATGTCACGAGATCGAGCGCGATGTATGGTGCTTGTATAAGGAATAATGGTCTTTACAGGTGCATGCACAGTGAAATACCCCATATATCTTGCTACACTTAAGGTTCTGTACTTCTTGCGTCAGAGATTCACAGACGCACTCTGGAGGATTGGCAAAGAATTGGCATGCGCTCAGGAGCACTTAACAAATTACTACATCAAAAAATGAAGTTTTTTAAACAATTAGTTGAATATAATGCACTATGCACTATAATGCACTACGCATTATAATGCAATATAATCAATGAAGAGGTAAGTGCGCTTTAGACATAGCTATGAGCTGACATTATATGTACAAGTATTATGCAGGAACTTCCTTTTTATCACGCGTAACCGAGGGCACGCTTACCGGCACTACATTGTTGGACAGCATTCTGAGGTTACATAAGCCCGCTCCGGTACTTGCCTATCACGCACATATAACCTAGGTATATTCAGATGAACGCCCCTACAGCGAACGCCTTTACAACGAAATGACCTTTATAACGAATCATTGATTTGGCTCCGGCCGAATTCCTCTTTGTTATGTTTTTAATGGCACTACAACGAAGACCACTGCAACACATTTGCCTATACAATGAACGAATTTAGAGGTCACTGACGGCTAATTTGTTTCTTTACAACGACCACCAGGTAGCGGTGCCACCAATGCCTTCCGTGGACGCCACTGGGCTGCGCGGTGGGCAAGCGTAAACGGCAGCGCCGACCATACTGACGAGCACGGACGAGTGTTTCAGTCCAGCTGCACTGCTCAGAAATCGCTCAAGTCGCACAGTGCTTTTTGCAACGTAGCGGTGGGTGCCATGGCTTACGAACACGTCGCAATTGGATACTACGTCATGCTGTAACCATAGCTAACGACTGACGAATGCCTTGAAGTACGTCTAGGCCGAAAAACACGTGCGTGTCAAAGAAGACAGCAACGCGGAAGAGCCTGGAACCGATTCAAGACTTTCCACGGCAAAGGAGCAGTAGCGGCATTCTACGTTCCGCAGTTATAACCCGCGTCACTCCTACGTTTCCCTGCGGAGCACCAGGAACCTGGCTGCAATAAGGTCTGTTGCAGTCGCGAATTTCGTTAGATGAAATGTGCAAGAAGAAAATCGACTTAAGTCACTCTTGAATTCATTGTACATCAAAGTGTTCTTTTTTTTGAACTTTGCTGTTAGCTGTTGTGAGCGGTATATTGATATTGAGAACATATTGATCGGTATAATGAAGAATTTTGAGTTCCCGAACACTTAGTTATAAATGCTCTTGAGAGTATATCCACAAGCATACCTGCCGAGATATCGGCCTACCCAGCTACGGACAGCGGCAGCCGCACCAAAGCCTACTGCGTAATCGAAGATGGCTCTGCCTCAGCTTGATCTTTAAAAAACACGCAGCCTGCCCTTACTTTCGAGACCATCGAAAATTTAATTCTGTTCTCCTCGCTGATAAAGCGCAATCGTCAATTTGGGCCACGTTATTTGCCACGGTAAAGCTCGCCTTGAATCTACAACCCCAACAGTGCATGCCTCGTGAGGTTGGAAATCTTCGAAGCTCTGGTTTATTACTAAAGCATTATTGGTTACAACAAAGACATGGTTCCCACAATCTGTCGCCATCGCCAGCTTTCGGTAGAAGAGCCCGCTATTCGAAGGGATTTCTCCTAAAGTTTCTGGCAAGTCACACGGAGAGCCCTGCCGCGTCAGGTGCCTCTCGTGTTTGCTTAGGGCTCCAGTGCACGCGAGCAACTCAAATGGCCCGTGTACAGAAATGTCTTCAGAAGGTGCCGATGTGGTGTAAGGAGGGTCCTGCGTTCTGGTCTCCGCAAGCGCTCAGCCGAACATGACCTGCGTGTTTCTCTCCTGGAAGTACTCGAGTGGAGACAGAAAATGGCGAGGTTGTGCTGTGTCCTGTTGACGCTTGTTTGTTTCTCTCAGTTTTTTAATGGCCGTCAGTGCGGCCTGCGCCAGGGCTTGCGCGGCTCAGACGGAAAAATCGGCCCCATGTTTCACTTTAGGGACATTTTTACTTCCTTCAGCGAGGTCCCGAAACACTAACAAATGGGCCGCAGGTACTTCCCACTCCAACGGGAAAAGTTGTCAATCTCTCCGCCTCCTTCAGACGGACACATAGCCCAGCCTCTCTATTTACACTCATTACTCAGATATTACTCAGAACGCAGTGATATTGGGCACATGCTCTGGTTGTGCCCCTCTTTACAGGGAAAACGTCAAGACTTCTCTGAAGATGAATTTTATTCCATGATCAAGAGCCCAGTACTATTACATCAAATCAAGGCTGTCCAGCCGGCCCCCGATCAAGTTGTCCGTCCGTCCGTCCGTCCGTCCGTCCGTCCGTCCGTCCGTCCGTCCGTCCGTCCGTCCGTCCGTCCGTCCGTCCGTCCGTCCGTCTGTCTGTCTGTCTGTCTGTCTGTCTGTCTGTCTGTCTGTCTGTCTGTCTGTCTGTCTGTCTGTCTGTCTGTCTGTCTGTCTGTCTGTCTGTCCGTCCGTCCGTCCGTCCGTCCGTCCGTCCGTCCGTCCGTCCGTCCGTCCGTCCGTCCGTCCGTCCGTCCGTCCGTCCGTCCGTCTGTCCATCCGTCCGTCCGTCCGTCCGTCCGTCCATCCGTCCGTCCGTCCATCCGTCCGTCCGTCCGTCCGTCTGTCTGTCTGCCTGTCTGTCTGTAATTAATCGAATTCTCGTACAGCTACAGGTGATCATCCACGGATCACCGACATGTGCTGTCATGTGCGACATGAAATAGTTGCAAACTTATCTACGCCTACTACTGAGCTTAAGGGCCAAGAACCTTTGCAGGTTATATGTCTGTGCAACTGCCTTGTTAAGAATATTTAAACGAAAAAAAAAGAAACCGCAGAGACCAGGATTTGTATGCTGTGTTCTCGCTTCTACACACGCTCAATCAGTAGTTATAGATTGAACGGGCCTGTCGGTGGTCGGATTTAAACGCCAAATGTTGAGCCTCGGCGCAGCGCCTCTCGGAAAAGCATACCGGCTGAGCACGCGAGCAGCCACTGACAGAATCAACTAGACGGCACACAGCCTTAATTTCTATCACGTGTGGAGGGATAGCAACTAAACTTAACTTCGCCCTACGCGTGTTTTGTCGAGCCGAGGTGTGTGATCAGCTAAGCCATGGCTTCTCAGAGGAGCAATTGGCCTACAAATAACTTCTCAGGTGTTGCAGGCAAACAGGCGGGTGTGACTTTGGCTAGACTCGCCAGGATAGCAGCACGGTTCCCAGAGCAGTGGGGTAAAATGAGAGCATTATACGAGAAGCTGTCGAATGCCTCGCAAACTCAAGGAAACTCTGTATATAGTGTTTGAAATGTGTGAAGAGGAGGTAGTGCATGTGCGCATGCCTCCGTAGTACCATCAAACTTCTCGTCGCGTGTCTTCTTGGTCGTGGATACTTCGTGTGGTTGGTGCGTAAATAATCTTGTCGTCGCACCTGTTCTCCGCGTATGCCCTCAGCGAAGGTTGAAAGTTTATGCCAGTGACCGCGTTGCCGCGCCTCTTTTCGCACGGCTCCTGAACCCAATAAACGTGAGCACCTATGCGTCGAACAAACGCTCATTTTTAACTCATTGTGCATAGATATAGCATCAGATATTATTAAGTGCTACCTTTTGGAATTTCTATTAAACTTTAGTCTCGTACGTCCCAGCGCAAGGATTGGAGTTATTTATGAGATATTCGCAAGAGGTATCAAAAATTTCGAATTGAGAAAATACGTATGTACTCTCTCCTACTCGCTGTCAAGTGCAGTGAAACATCTGCGGATCACCGTATTCGCCGTTAACGTCGTAGATGTAGTTACAATAAGCATTCATATTATTATACTGAATGTCGTAATGCACTGCGACAAGGAAGGGCTATATACAGGGTGTCCCAACTATCATGCACTATAATATTAAAATATGCAGAGTGCCTCTAGCGGCCAGTCGCGCGGCAATATTGCGTGCATTCGCGGACTTCTTTCGCACTCTGAAAAACACTTTTATGTAGCACGTATTGGGCAACAGAAAGTTGTATCGAAAATTTTTTATGTTGCTCTACAAATTTCTCATCGGCACTTTTCATCTATCTATAACATTTGAGAAGTTGATCAGTTAATTGAGGCTAATTATGTAATGAGGTGAAATGCACATAATTTATCTGAGTGTCTCCAAGCGACGGCAAGCAACGTTACCTTGGTTCTTTTGATCTACCTGGCATTTGCTTATTTTCAAATCTTGGAGCATGATAGTTGGGACACACTGTATTAGACAGTCCACTTCCCAACCGCAAGATAGCCAGTCCATTTAGCCTGCTAAACTACTCTCTCTCATTCTCCACTATGGAAATTAGCAGTGAAATGTAAGGTAACACAACAAAATAGACTAAAATAAATTATTTATTATAATGCCACGAGTGGGTCTCTTCGTTTCGAGCTAAAAGCGATGCCGAGTAAGAAACGACGGAATGGGCCTTGCATACGGCGAATGAAGCAAATCTTATGAAACAAATTTAAAGCCTCGAAAAGAAATTAGGCAGTCTAACAGGCCAACATACTAAGCCTGACATTACTACTGCATGGATGGAAACTGGGAGTCGTCCAATATGGAGATAAGCGCAGGCAATGGGACAAGTGATACGAACCGGACAAATGTGACTATACTATAAAATGATTTCTATTCGCAGTCGTACATACGTAAGGCAGTTGACTTTGCATAAATACAGATAAAAAACAGTTCATAGTCATCACATCTGTGCTGTCTGTATCACGTGTCCCTTTCATGTTTAAGGGCAACCGCCCTCCCCGCAACCGTCATGTCAATCTTGCAATGAATTCATGCGCAGAAACTTAGAGCTTACAAGTAAACCTTCTTAGCTTGGCATTATAACTAACGATAGAAGCGCTCAAGTTTAGAGTCTCCAGGACTCATATATTTTACTTGAGCTCAAGCTTAACTGCGTCCAATCCGGTTCAAGGTATGTTTACCCGTATTTTGCGAATTTCTACGAAAATAACTAAGTGACAAAGTTACACGGCTCAGTTCTTCTAAAAGGCCGAATGTTCCCTCGCTTTTTTCTAATCTGCAAACATCATATCGTGACTACGGCTTGAACTGCAGCTAGCAAAATAAAAGAAGAAAAATAAATCCAGAAGTAATCCTCGTCCTGTTTAGCATGTGTTGCACATGCAGGTAGGGGGGCTGGCATCGCGTATGCGCTTCTGTCCCTGTACGTGAATCGTGCCAATTACTTGTCCAAGTCGACCTTCGAGCAGACACAATTATCGCTTACGATTTACTGATGGACGCAACGGATTACCATTTTTTAGCCCCCATTAAGCTAATGACCCTCTTTCGCATTACCTGATGGTGTCTCCTGACCGATCGGCAGCTGTCATTTTTTTTCAATGATCCACTAAGTCGAGTGTTGGAGCATTTCAGCCCTAGTGCCCTTGGTATATAAAGTTATTAGGCGCAAATGGGCTTTAGGAGACTGAAGTTCCCCCCTGAATGCTTATTGCGGCTTTACCTGTGACGACTTTGACAGCGACAAAGCCGAGGTGATTGTACGTCAGGGCTGCTACCTCAGAGGCTGCTTCTTTTATGTGTTATGAAACTTTAACTGCAAGAGGTCAAGAATTCGGCTTTCCTAATGTGGCCCTAGGTGTATGGAAGTTTGAAACGCAGGATCTTATGTTATGCATCGATATGCGGCGATTCGTGCTACTATCGAGGCGACGTCCTTAACGCACCATTGTAACATTTACACCCGTTGTACGGTAGCATTCCGTGCACCTCAATTTTTCTTTCATATTAGCAACCATACCAGTCCTTCCCGTTCCTCATTATTGTAATGATCATATTTCTTATCGCGTTTCCGCAACAATGCCCGCTACTCCATGATAATGCCCGTTAGGCAGATGCGGGGCAAGTGTTGCAAACCAGCACCAACTCCGCGTCACGTACGAAATGTTTATCTTTTGCATTGTTCCCTTCTTTGTTTGCAAATGGAAGAAAAGAGATAAGTAGAAGGCAGGGAGGTTAACCAGAATAACGTCCGGTTGGCTACCCTACACCGGGGGGTGTTTGCAAGTGTTTCCAAACGAACAATCACAGTATCAGCGTGGTCAGAACATTACATGATTTTTTTGCATTTGGTTCCCAAGTATCGCGCACCATGCTCAGAGAAAATACACATGCTTTAAAGAAAAACAATAATATAGTGTCGCTAAATGGGTCAGGCGCATCTGATGACGGCAGCCGTACTGTTGCTATAACCACATCCGCGGCAAGCCATCCCGAAGCCATTCCGACCCAGAGATTTCCCATTGCAGCCATCTAGTGATCTAGGAACAGTTCGTCATGATTGTCACGTACTAGGAAGGCATTCAGCCTCTGAGCGCGACGCCTTGATAACTTTTCTCGTGAGAGCTATACACGCAGTTGAACGTGACCTTTCGTTTAAGTTGTCGGCACTATATCTGTGAAGACGTGGTCGCCACTTTTTCCCCGGAGAGGCAATGCACAATGGACGTGTGACTTAACTACCGCAAGGAAAGCGGATGGACTTATTGCCTGTGGCTTGTGTGCAACGGGAAAACACGAAACTGCTTTCCTGACGAAATATTTCTTGTTCCAAAGTTCGACGCGAGATTTTGCGTCTTAACTACCGCAAGGAAAGCGGATAGCCTTACTGTTTGGGGCTTGTGTGTTGTGGGAAACATGAAACTGCTTCCTTGACGAAATAACTCTTGTTCCCAAGTTCGACGCGAGATTTTGCAAGGTGTAAGCGTCATCATAAGGTCAGCTCTATAACCACTAATATTGTCTTCATGAGCCAGTAATAGAGTATTTAATGTACGCGTACTAAGAGTGTGTAATGATTTTGGGGCCCGTCGTAAGTTTCTTTATGACGCACGTTGTTGATGTGACATTTCAGTACTAGATGTGTAGTTCAGGGGTGCTGGGTGCGTATGTGCTGATAATGCCTAAGTTGTTGGTGAAATATTTCGCTAAGTTATCATACAGCTACAATTCTTCCCCCGGCAAAATACCTCAATTCACTGTTGCGGTATGCTACCTAAAATTTCGAGAAAACAAATGTTTTCTTTTTCTAAACATCTTTCTATGGTAATATCTCCTTGGTAGAAGCGTACAAATAAAGGACTAGTAATCTTCGAAGCGACTTGCCATTTGAGGAGCTACAAGGCTTGTATGAAAACTAACCAATATCATTTATTTTAGATGAAACCATAGGGCACAGGTCGGCCACACAGTGTGATGTTGGAGTTGGGTTCGTTTTATGTTTCGCCTACAGACGGCGTGTCCTTCAGTTCCGTCAGCCGATGTCAGGATGCAATTTGTTGCGTACTGTTGTCTCTTATCGGAGTGATTGTAAGTGAGCTAAGAACTAAGATACTGCTTAAAATTATCTGGATAGCTTGGTGATATCAAAACAGAATCAATTCAGAATGTCTGAAGAGCATTTGAGGATGGCGGTACGCTCATGAGGAATAAAACAAAAAGGTGGTACAACCGATTCAAAGAAAGCCAGGCATCTGTTTAGAGGGAACCGCACTTTGGGTGGCCTAAGAAAAACCTCAATGATGCGATTTTCTATAAAGTGCTATCCGTGATAATGAGAGAATATTGGCTAACTGTCACAGAGATCCTTCAGCTAGAAATAGCAAGATTCTATGATTGTCACTTCGAAAACTATATGAATACGGAGAGGATGCCAACGAAATTTAGCTTAGAATTTTCACAGCCCCTGGAAGACCTGGCCAGTGCAGCAGGATAGCGCTTCTGGTCCCGTGGTTCACGTGATTCAGCCTTTTTTGGCACGGCATTTAGGTAGTTCATCTAGCTCCCCACTTTTATTAAATGTGTGTAGGAGCTGTTGGCATCACGGGTAATGTCTGCGACTCCTTCTTTCTAAGGCCAACAGCACATGTAAAATATAGGCCGCCTCAAACAAACAAACAAACGATTGAGAAATGTAGATACAGTACATGACAAAAATGTGCTGGCTAAAACAAACACACAAAGAAATTTAAATATAAGCTTAAAAGGTAAATAAAGGTCCGGAAGTGATAACGAACAGTGCGAATAACGTTAAAATTATGTTAATTACGTTACCATTAATCATCTTTCGTCCGTGGCCCGGCACGTGGTGTACAGCGTTGTATGCACGCTCGTTTCACGCCTTTTACTTCTTCCAGTCACACCTAGCCACAACAAAAGCCGGGAGAACATGGCCTAGCTAACACGGTGGCAGAACACATGGAGACCAACGCAAACATGTACACATTACGCGTTTGTCATGGCACGAAACCTACGGAGCAGCGCACACCACCGTAACAAAACTGTCATTGTACCACGACAACGCAGCTGCTGCAGCGAAAATACCACATGACTTCCTGCTCACTTTTCTCCTAGCGCGCGGACTGGGTAGGGCCTCTTAAAGTGACGAAGCAACTGTATGTTGTACAGATCGGCGATCGTCGCCGTGTGGCTATTCAGGACTCTAAAATGCAACATTCGTCCTCATCGTCCTACGATTATTGAAGAACTAACGGTTACTGTGCCCCCGTACAAACAAATCCATGCGCGCTGGTTTTTGCCCTCTTGGATGTCCATGAGGATGGCATTCTCAACAGGCGTAGGGGCTTTGAAATTGAAGCATTGGCAGAGTCTTATTTCCTGGCCCCGTGAGCTTTGAACCTAAGCTAAGTACTCTACAGAAATTCTCATACACACAGGAATTCTCTATAGAAGCCTTTAAAAAACAACTATGTATTGCATTGCAATCCCGCAGGTGTGTTGCATCCGCAAGAAAACATGTATCATGTGAAACGTCGAAACTCAGGAGCTAGTGCTGTTCCTGGAAGCTGGGAAAGCTCCATGCGCATAATTAATAAGCACTGTCGTTACTCCGTTCGCGTTGAATTTTCGCTTCGAGTTGTAAACTGAAATTGAAGTGATCAGCCATTCAGGTCGCACACGCATGTTCAGTGAAAGCGGAGGACAAACGCGTTCTGCAGGTTGGTGGTCAAGAGGTGAAGAGGCAAGTATCATGTTTTCGCACGACAGGTTGTTGCGCGCGTTCTCTAACACTCGTGTTCCGTGCACATCTTAATTCTCACACTGCTCTTGTGTTGCAGGTGTTCGCAAGTTGAGGACTTCGCTGTTTACAGGCACTCCAGCTTCGAGCTCTGCGCAATAACATGAACAACCTTGAAAGCACGTGGCTAGGCGCACTAAATGTCGTGTCGTCTCACTACAAGAGCCGAAGACGAAAAAACGCCTAGTAGCGCACATTTGGTTCAACAAAGCGCTGCGTGATGAAACAGCCATCGCTTGAGGATAGGTCGCGTGGCTGTTGTCCATCTCCATGCCTTTAGTTAACTGCTCTGAATTTTTGGGAGTATGGAGTAGAGGGGGGAGCAATATGCACTACCGTCGTACCCCCTCTCCCATTTTTTATACGATAGCAAATCTGTGTTGATGGACTTTACTGAGCTGTCGAGAGCTTTGAAGTGAACAAATGGCAATAATAGATACTCCATCTGCACGATTATGCTGACCTGTCAAAGCGATTTTTGTTTCTTGTTATTTTCTTCAACTTCGAGTTAAAATACAGGATTAGTGATAATTGCTCTGTACTTTAATGAGCTTCCCTCTTTTTTTAGTCTGAAAAACACTTGGAGCAAGACGTGTGCTGGAATAAGCCGCAAGAGGTGTCTCAGTTCATTAGCGAAAATATTTTTCTAGTCCCGAAAATGTTTAAAAACCTTAAATTCTTCAACCGTGTGAATATAACAGAGCAGTGCTTTCTCATAAAAAAAATTCACAACAATAGTTGCACTCATAACTATAGGATAACGAGGTCTTTCACGTTCCAAACAATTATTCGTACGAAAGCAAGCGTCGCCCACGAATATTAATTTAAACGAAGCTTATCTTGTGAACAGGAAACGTTTTCTTCTTTCTTCAGAAGTGTATGTATGTGTGTTGGGGGACGGGGACGGTGCGGATTATACATTTGAATAAAGAGACACGGGGGCAGGAGATGAAAAACGTCGTCGTGACGGCTACTGTTGAGGAAGCCGACCATTCTTATGCACCGATTTTTCCGTGTTTAGTGCCGATTATTGCAGCTCTCCCCGAACCCCTTGCTTCGCACACAGCAGTTAACAGCAGTGTGAGGTGACCACAGAACATGGCCATATAAAAGCAGCAGCTCTGCATGTAGCTATGCTGGCGAGCGAGCAGTTTCATTTTACCGTGCCTTATACAAGATAGCGGATAGTACTTTGCTGCCAGCCGATATACGGAGCTTGAAATTTTGAATGTCTCGTATTGCTTCGTAAAACATGGGATAGATTACAGTGGACAATTACTGCCCTACGAAAGTAATTGAGCAATGGTTTACGAGTTACTTACCTTCCCATTTTTATTAGCATGGCACGAACACAATAAACAGAACGAGCTGTCTCGACCCTTGCAGGGCGTCCTCTGCAGCCTTTTACAAGTAGTTAACTTCACTAACGACATCTTTTCGAAACATTTACCGGTCCTCTACCCTCGCTTCTTGTGAAAACATCATCAGTGACATTGAAGATTCCCTCGATGTGGGCACTGGAGTGAAGGGCGGTGTTGTAACGTACTAAGACCTCGGGGCAACAACATTGGAATTACAGAATGCGTGCCTGCTCGTGTCTTTGTCCCCTGTAGAGTGCACCACTCCATTGTTTTTAGGAAGGAGAGACCAGTCAACGAGCTAAATATGCTCGCGTTTACAGTACAATTAGTGTATATTTATCGAAAATAACGTGCCGTGAATTGAGTATTCTACAATGGCGTAAATTTGGCATGCCTTCCTCGAAAAGTGTAGCAGTCTCTCCCAAAAAGCAAAGCACTTACAGTGATAGAAAGATTTATCGTTGCGCTTTGAATCATCGGATGGTGTTGTAACTGCAGGCAGGTGTGACATCTTGGCGCGAAGCAGCACGCCAGGCAACCTCTGCTTGGTAGAAGAAGGAACAGCGCCGTGGAAATACCAGGCGTCCCACAACGCCGGCGTGATGAGAAGAGTCGCCAGTGGTGTGGCAGGCATCGCATCAAGATGGTGCACGAGATGAGACCGACGGGTAACCGTCGGTGTGAGTCGGCACCCAATGAAATATTAGATTACGTTAGCTTGACGCTTACTGCCGGTTCTACTCATAGCAGCACTTACACACAGCAGCTCTGCGTGAACGATAGTGGGGTTGTAGACCTGTAGTAGAGGTGTTCGTTCTGCAGTGGACATAAATAGGCTTATTATTATTATTATTTTTATTATTATTATTAATATTATTATTATTATTAATGTTAAACTGTTCGCCTGTACTTCCACAGGTATATTTTCCTTTGTAATATTTTGCTTCTCATTGTATGTGAAGTGCTGCCGACTGCCAAGCGTTGCTTTTATAACCTGTCGCGATGTCCGAAGACAGCCTTTGTATTGCCAGTCAAAAACGTCTGCCTAGTGATGGACGTATTATGGCGTGTTGTGAATGCAAATATTCATATCTTCTCGGAAAGACTTGCTCGGGTATTGCCCCTAATACCTTTAACACTATGGGGCAGGCGAAACGTGAGGGTTGGGTATGCAAGACCTGCAGAGCGAACAAAAAGCAACCTTCTTCATCCCAGTCGGATTCAGCGCAGGCGGCGGGCTATAACGACGCTATTTTAGCTCTTGTTGCGGAAATCAAGGACGTAAAAAAAAGCTTAGAAGTACTACCGGCACTGCATTCTAAGGTTGACTCGCTGTTGCTTCTGAAAGCGGAATTCTTAAAGCTGTCGAAGACCGTCTCTGACCTTGAAGACGCCGTCACTTTCCTGTCAAAGCAGTACGAGACCACACGTGAACAGCTTAAGTTGTCTGAAGAAGCCGCAAGGACCAGAGACAGAGAAATTCAGAAGTTAAATGAGACTGTCCGTGTTCAGGCTGAGATTTTGCAACGATTGCAGCACGATCAAAATGAATCTGAACAGCACAGCAGAAAGGCAAATTTGGAAATTCGTGGTTTGCCGGTTGCCGATAAGGAAGATTTGAAGAAAATACTGCATGATCTGGCTGACGAAATTGATTTACCCGAATTTTCTGTTGATGCTGACGTCGTTGCTGTCCACCGACTTTCTGGCAAAACAGACACTGTCCCCACAGTCTTGGTTCGTTTCTCAATGGTAAACATGAAAGAAAACTGGATCAAGGCTCGTGGAAAGCTTCGACAGCTCTGTAAATCCAAAGTGCTTCCGAAGCTCTACTTTAATGACAATCTAACCAAGGCAAATCGGCATCTGTTCTGGCTTGCCCGGGCCGCAGGCAAGCAACACAAGTGCAAGTTCGTTTGGATGAGAGCAGGCAAAATCTTCGCTAAGAAGGACGAAGTCTCTCCACTCATTCGCATTACCAATGAAATGGATGTTGAAAAAATCCAATGAATATGTATCCGTCTCTTTTGCTTGATTTTCCGAGCTTTCGAGCTTTTAAGGACAGCTTCGGTCCGAATTCCGAATCAGACTTTACTTTGGTCAATGTAAATATTCGCAGTCTACGTAAATACTGGGATGAGTTTAAACATATTGCAGAATATGCAACAAATTTTGTAGATGTATTTGTGCTAACCGAAATAAATATTCCCGAATCAAGCACACAGTTCTTTGCCATAAAAGGTTACAGTGCAGAATTTATCACTCGTTCACACCGTCGAGGGGGTGGGATTGCAGTTTTTGTGAATGAAAAGTACACAGTATCATGCATTGATGTAGATCTTGCTCATGCGGAATGCCTGTGTTTAAATGTAAGCTTTTTTCAGACCACTCTTACTTTCTTAGCGATCTACCGGCCTCCTGCGAACAGCGTTAGTCGCTTTATAATAGAATTAGAGACTGTTTTGAAGCGTTTCAGTTACGAGGAGGTGTTTTGCCTCACCGGTGATTTAAATATTGACATATTATGCCCAGGCAAAGCTCAAGTGTCAGATTATTTATCTGCCCTTTCTGCTTTTGGCCTCGAAAGCATGGTCACCACCTTCACACGTGAAGAAATTGTGAATGGCCGAATAACGCATTCTTGCTTAGACCACATCGCCGCACGGGCGCCTAATCATGATCTGCATTCATGCGTGATTACGCAACGCTTAGCAGACCACTATTTCACTGTCTGTCGTTTTAGCTTGAGGCGCCTTTTTAATACACCTCAACGTTGGAAAGTAACTAGCTCAGATAGGCGAACGCGCGTTGCCTTTGTTGATCAACGCAAATTGGATGACATGATTGGCAGGC
Organism: Dermacentor andersoni; assembly: GCF_023375885.2. Taxonomy (NCBI): domain Eukaryota; kingdom Metazoa; phylum Arthropoda; class Arachnida; order Ixodida; family Ixodidae; genus Dermacentor; species Dermacentor andersoni. The sequence continues at coordinate 128,627,503 of NC_092815.1, read as the reverse complement.
TCAACTGGTCTTCACTGATTGTTTCCGGAGTGCCAGTGTTCATTTATGAACAATTTTGTTCGAAAATTCGCAGCTTTCAAGAAGCCTGCACTCGAATTGTTCTAACTAAACAAAGAAGAAATCATAACTGGCTTACCGTGGATATAATGAACGCAATCGCCTACCGAGACTTGCTGTGGAAACGGCTTAAACGAACTCCAAGCAATGCTGAGCTTCGCGCTAGCTGCAGAATCGCAAGGAATAAAGTCGTCGCCCTTATACGATGCGCAAAACGACGCTACTTTCAACGTCAGTTTCAATTATCTGCTCGAAACCTGGCGACGACGTGGTCACTGATAAACCACCTACGCGGGAAAGACGCTACCAATTCAAAGCTAGCTGACGCTTTCCCATGTGATCTTGCACAGACAGCCACAATCTTCAATCAACATTTCGCGCGCGTTTCGGGAGCAACCTCAACGGTGCCAGCTGGCCGCTCTGGAAAAGAAAAAATCATATCTGCTTCCGCGTTCTTACCTACGATAACATTCGACACACTCACAAGAATAGTTGCTGGGTTTAGGCGACATAAGCCAGCTGGTATAGACTGTATATCAGTATCTTGGCTCCAACGAAACTCAACGCACTATCGCGTATTCTTCTTGTCATACTTAATGGATTCCTAGAGACAGCTACAATGCCAGCGGAATTAAAAACGGCTATTGTTTCTCCATTATTTAAAGGAGGAAAGAAAGGTATTGTGGACAGTTACCGACCTATTTCGATCTTGCCTATCATGTCACAAATAATAGAAAAATTTCTCTTAGAAACTATGACGTCATTTCTAGATAAGTTTTCAGTTATATTGAGTCGTCAGTTCGGCTTTGTCGCGGGACGGGGCACCATTGCTCTGCTCGAGGAATTTTCAGACGAATTAAACACAGCTTTAGAACAAAACATGTTTGCATGCGCTTTGTTTCTCGATACTTCTAAAGCATTCGATACTGTGAACCACGAACTCCTGCTTGAAAAACTATTCCTGCTCGGTTTCAGGGGGCCATTTTACCAGTTCCTAAAAAACTATTTGTCCGGCCGCTCGCAGGTGATATCTTTAGATAACGAGTTATTCATCAATAACAAGCTACCTTTGAAAGCTGGAGTGCCTCAGAGCTCTATATTGTCTCCTCTTCTTTTTACCATATTTATAAATGATTTTTCTTCAGCTGTATCGAAGTGTATGATAGTTCAGTATGCAGATGACACTGTCCTTTTAACTAAACATATCTGTTATTCAAAAGCGATTGCGTTACTTCAAGAGAGTGTGTACGATGCAGTGACCTGGTTTGCTAACAACTGTTTGTCAATAAACAAAGAAAAAACAAAAATGTTATGTTTTAGAAATCCACTTAAACCAACGGTTAAAAATTTACCCTTGTTTCTACACTGTCGTACTTGTCAATCGTGTCAGTGTGCCCCTGTAGAATATGTAAACTCCATTAAATACCTTGGTGTTTTCTTTGACAGTGACCTCTCATGGAATGATCACATGACATATCTTTGCGGCAGGCTCAGAAGTGTTTCCGCGCTGCTTTTTAACATTAAATCCATTGTTCCGAAGTGTGTAAAAATCACTATCATGCACGCCTTAGCATACAGTGTGTTACGTTATGGCATTACATTGTTCGGGTTTTGCTCATCTCGATGGCTCTGTCAAATTGACAGAATTCTAAAAAATATGTTGAAGTCCATTGCTTATAACTCTTCCTCGGCCGACGATGTGAACTTGTTTATACATCTGGGTCTTCCGTCATTTAAAACTTTGTTCACTCAAACGGTTGTGGTAAGACATTTCTGGAACCCTGATTTCAAACAGGAATATATTGCTCCCCGTGCACTGCGGAAAACATTGCGTTATTTAGTCCCGCACTGCAACACAAGATTTCGTAAAGCTAGTAGGTATGCTTATGTCCCAAGAATATTCAATGACCTACCTGATCATATATTTACTGCGACTTCGAAACGACCATTGAAAAAAAATGTTGAAGGCACTATAAGATACGTGTAATACTACATTTCTCTTTTCTTGTTTCTTGTATTTCTTCTGTCACTGATTTCAGCTGAGTTTCTGTTTCATTGTTGTGTGATAAACTTCACAAGCTTTTAATTTCTGTACATGTTGCCATTTTGACTTTGTTTGCCGACATGCCGGGCCAAGTCACGCAAGCCACTTCCTTGGCTTTGACGGGCCTGCCTTCTGATGTACGATTATTGTAAGATGGCAACAATAAATATTATTATTATTATTATTATTATTATTATTATTATTATTATTATTATTATTATTATTATTATTATTATTATTATTATTTGAAAACTGTTTCCGCAGGCGCACTCCCGGTATTTACACGCATGTGCAGCTCTAAAGTGCTTCGGTATTTGGAATTACAGGCTGTTACAGTACTTATGCGCCACAGTAATTACCAAACATTTTAAGTAGTAATTTTTAGGGGCTATAAGAGGCTACTTCGAGAGGATATTGCAAATTTAATGACGCGCGCTGCTGCAATACAGCATTGCTCCTCCTCCTAAAAAGATAGAATCCTATTTTCATTACCCGTCTCTAACAATTGTGGCTATTCCCCCACGAATCACTTAGTATAACGCACCGAGCTGAACGTTCAGGCGGGCACACGAGCGGACGCTGTTATTGAGGTCAATAGCTACGTAGGCGTAGGTCCCTCCGTACACAGGCAAAAAAGAAAAAAGAAGAAAAAGAAAGGGAAATCTAACGTCCGCCCGTCAGCGAGGTTTCTGCAAGTTGTGCAGCGTTTGACATTTTGAATAAGTAATGTACCGCGATATCGACACGTCGGCGCCTTTTCTCATTACGTGCCTGATTGTTACAGGCTACCAAGCTCACGCGCATTACGTACGTGTGCACCCCTAGCGCGCGTGATGTAGGCACTGAGTGCCTGGTACGTGCTCTCCATTGAGCAATTGAGGTGGTGGTCAATGACAATTTTACCGTTGTGTCATTGATCAGTGCAGTAATACGTAGAGTGGCGAGTCACCATTCTGCCACCCGATGTCCTCGTGCGATTTCTTTTTCTTTTTTTTTGTTTTTTTGTGTCAAGTAAACTCTAACGGTTTGTTTTACGAATTTTCATGTGCTGTGATTGCTTAACTCGAACCTATACACATTATGATGAGGAAACGTCCCAGACGAGAAGGAGGTCATTTAGCCGCCCATTTTTTTTTTGCACCTGTGAGAAAACAGCAGCCGAAAAAGAGCAGAAAGTTCCAAACGGGTTGCAGGTCTGCAGGCCTTAACGAAACTTTTTGAATAGCTTATGGCGTATCTGCGCAACCGTGGGCGCCTGCGTGGTTTCTGTGTTTTTGTGTGATCATTGTATGGGTTCCACATTTCTCACCCAAGGCCTCGAGTATGAAGCCAGGTCACCAGTAAAGCTATTATCTCCAGCTTCTTGCTAAAGTCAGCACCTCTGTCCAAGGAGGAGCGTCTGCTCGGACTTAATCCCCCGAAAAGAGATGCGCATAGCTGGGGAGGCATGCATCTTTTTCACCGATTTGTGTTCGGTAGCGGTTTAAATACAAGACAAATCCCGGAAGGCAACACCAAAATGACGATGAGAAGAGCTTATAAGACATTAGAGGGAGTGAAAATGACAACTGGGTAGGAAAATAAATTCGCTAGAACAGCTGCAAGGCCATATTTGCGCATAGCAGGCGTTTCTGTCTGATCGAGGTGCGGTAAAACCAACTTGATAGTAAGGGTCGCGAGAATTTTGCCAGTTTCACTTCGTGTAGAGAACCAAGAAAACGCTTTATATGCACCGTAAAACTGCAATTCTGCCTTCGGTACACTTCGTATCGTTGTACATTTTTGAAAGCTCTTCGACTATCGAGTATAACGACATTGAATCAGCCAACAAGAGCAAAGGTTGACACGCATATTTTACTGTGAGGTTGTCAGTGAACAGCCGTTCCAATAAAACTGTATTAAGAATCCTTGATGGGAGCGAACATTTTAGAACCATTTTTGCACCTGCCTAATTCCCCTTAATAAAGCGGAAGCATTTATAACCAAGCCACATGCCGCTAGTGCACGAAAAAAGACAAGAACAAAAACACATATGCACAAATACATGCGTGCGTGAATGCTACTATGCGCACGTGCCAAGTCAGCCAATGTTCTTGCTTGCGCGCACAAGCTCACACGGTTTCAGGTGGCCGGCGTATTAGGTTCCCTAAAGCTTCACGAATTCGCTCGTCACGTATTCGTCATGCACGCTCGTCTATTATGAACGCAAATCATTCGGTAGTATGGCCACTCCTAGGTAATAAATGTGTATGCGAATAGGGCCACCAATGATGCAATCAAAATTAATCGCCCTCGCTGCTGTTCTGTCATAAGGAGTGTCGGCCGCACCACCCTATAGTATAAATCTGCCGTTTCGGGCAATTTCCCCGTCGCTTTCGTGGACCCGTGCCATTTCAACGATAATATTTATTGGTGGGTAATGGCAGTAACTTGGCTGCTCAACGTTTACGACTTCTTGCGCGTACTCTTCGCCGGTAATTAGTGTCCTTCAGCTCTAAATATTATAATTATCATCGGCTGCGCCACAGCAGGGGAAGAAATGGATCCTGAGACCGCACTTATTTCTCCAGCTTTGACCTGATTTTCTCCGGCAGCAGCACGCTCTGACAGCGGACACCAACGTACACCTTCTCGCTAACAACTTCTTGGCCCTGGTGCGCAGAACTTTGTTTTGCCCATCTACATTATTGCTTACCAGACGCCTCCGAAACACATTCAGAGACACCACTACACACTTCGTGTCCGGGTGGCACAGAAAACATTGGACAAATTGTTTTGGGCGTGTGTTTCCGGCAGCTCAATGGTTCATACTTGCAGCCCTAACAAGGGCACAAGTTAGACAAAACTAAGGCAAGGGCAGCCTTTGTTCTTTGGCTGCCTATTTTGTCCTGTAGGTAGGTTCGTTGGACTAAACGGGAAATTTAATTGGAAAGGTTGAAATCAGTAAGCCTCCAGCTATTTCATTTCACTTATCTGCAAAACAGAAAACTAATAATACATTTGCTTTATAGTAATTAGGTACGAAATGATAATAGAAAGAAAACTTCAGCACTCCATAGCTTGGTGCTTGAGAAACCATAGCTTGAGCAGCCTAATGGTTTTCTCATCCACTTCTCAACCACGCATTGACACAGGCGCGCAAGCCCGGTCAGTGTTGGGCAAAGCTTTGCATGCCATTAAGTGGCCTGTAGCGATGGTCGATAATTTTTTACTCGATTAACGATTAATCATTCGTCAACTTAGCCTTCAATCGATTAATCGTTTTCGATTCAGGGTTTCTCATCAATTTACTGGTCAAAATCTTGAAACTACGTTATCTACCGTTGTAGGACCCTGTTTTATTGTTTGAGATGTGAAACTATGTTCTACAAACAAGTATATAAATGCGTGACAGAGGACGATCTTTAACTTGTTAAAGACTGAATATAGTTGGCACTAGTGTCCTTTGAAAAGGTAAACAATATAAGGTATAGAATGGTACTTAGAGCAGAATTAAGTAATATACGCTGCACTCGCGAATCCCTGTACAGTACAGTTGAACAAGAAAGAAAGAAATGGCAAAAGTGAAAGGCTAAGTCCAACTGAAATATGCAACAAATTGCAAGATGCACAGGGGAAAGGAAAATTACTGGTTTAGGCATTTAAGCACATGCGCATTTCTACATAGCGAAGGAATATGTCAATTGGCTGGGATGCTTGGGTGAAACCGACACCTTATTTAAACGGCTACACAGCCAGCATGCGAGAACAGACGCTCAGAAGCTACAGAAATGCTGGCGTAATAGTTCTGCGGAAACCCGCAAGGTGGCGAGAAGTAACTAATAAGGTGAAAATGAGATATCCACCCAATCGTACCAATTGCTACAAGATTGCTGGAATTGACACGAACTGCATCGCTATGTCAAATACATGCTCCATACCAGCGCGCATGCTGTGCCACATATTTAGTGGACCGGAAGTGGCACGATGATCACTAATTGCGTTGCCACAATATGCCTTGAATACGAGGGAATTTCAAGCCTCTGGCACGTATACAGCACCAAAAAGCTGTATCGGGAGTTTTTGCTGTTGCTCTACAATGCATATACGTGTTTTATTGGAGTAGTTGATAGCACCGAGTGCAATGCCTGCGGTGTCGAGGAGACTATAGGACATCTACTATGTTACTGCGCATATTTTGAAAATGAGAGACATGACCTCTGTACAGCTCTAAATGAGTTAGATAGCAAACCATTGACCTTGAACAAGATCTTGGGAACATGGCCACGCATATCGCAGCTACAAAAGGCCACAAAATCGCTGCTGAGGTATTTGAAAGCTACCGGATTGAGTCACCATCTGTGATTCGGACTGAGTGACCAATCGATATCGCCAGTAAGTTTACTCTTCTTTTAATCATTCCCTCCCCTTTCCCTTTCACCAATGTAGCGTAGCCAACCCGGCTCAGTCCTGGTTAACTTCCCCCCTTTTCATTTATCACTTGCTCTCTCTCTCTCTCTACAATTTTCTCATTGATGCCTCTATATTATTTGTCATATTTGAGAAGTTGATCAATTAATGAAGACTAATCATGTAATTCGGCGGAATGAAAAGAAAGTTCTGAGTATGTCGAAGCGACGACAAACACCATTCCCTTGGTTCTCTCCAGCTATGTGGCATTCGCATATATTTTTATACCTTGACGCACGAAATTGAGGACACCCTGTATAGACAAAGCCCGGCACAATTGTTATTTGTACAATAATTCATGTTGCTAAATAATACAATTTCGCTGTCATGGGATTTTTTTTTTTAGTTACGGAGTTTACTAAGCAGCGATCTCGCAGTTGTTCGGTTCTAGGCTAACCAATCTTCAGTCAGTCAACGCTATAGCAAAACGTGCGGTGACCACCACTACCTCCGCCACCGACGGCTCCATTTCCGTTACTGTGGTGGGACGGGTTACATGACAGTTGTACGAACAACGGCTTGCGCAAAGCACAACCGGTACAACCGTGATTTTCATGTTTTCCTCTGCAAAGTGGTAAAAACAATATACATGCACGAAAACCCTCTGAAAGGAAATTTTGGGTTATGATTCATGAGAACGACTATACTCACAATGCTATACAATGAATGAAGGGAAACTATAAGTATACTATACTATACTATACTATACTTTACTAAACTAAACTATACTATACTATACTATATTATACTATACAATGAAGGGAAAGCTACGGAGGCAAAGCGCGCACAAGAGAGCGCTTTTGAAAAAAGTCCCGTGTTTTCATCCACGTTAGTTTAAGCTCGGGAAGAGAAAACATAAACACTTTATTAGCAGCAGTTAAACAGGACAAAAGACAGCACTGAATGTAAAAGTTTACTTATTTTGCGGCTTTTCCCTTCCACGTCTGGGCAAACGTGAAACCGTCGCACGTGGAAGCTGCGTCGATTCAGCCTCTGTTCCGAGCAACCAAAATCACTGTAAAACGCCGGCGGACTACATGGCGCGGTAACACATGTGCAGACCCTCACCCCCGTAGCGCTCCCTTCATTGGCCCACAAAGTTGTCCGGGAGTGTAGAGCGAGCTCTGTACAGAGTGCTGTATTTCACTGTTCACGGAAAATAAGAGCTATATTTGCAATGTAGAATGCGGTGTATCGCCACCGCCAAGAACCTGTCACGGTCTACAGCTGCTTTTATGCCATTGTACAGTTAACGCTTGGAAGTTGAGAAAAGGCATGCACGGCATCAAATTTCTCCCGCAATTTAGCTTGGTGAACTTGGCGCTTGCACCAAATTTCTACGTGTCTGCTCAAAATGCGGCTATGCGTTACGCTTTCGCGTGTTGGAGAGATTATCTGCTGGGCTGGCTCAAGCTTGATGGCTTGGCGCGATTATAGTCGAAGGCGCTTTTAATGTCTACCGCACTTTGCCGAACAAATAGCGTCTAAAGTGCCTCTTTCTTCAAGTTTCCATGCAACAAGACTATCAAGGAAGCAATACAGATGAATGATGCCGGTTCTCCTTTCTATTTTTTCCGTTGGGGCACCGGTGAACATGTATAACGAGGCCATCAAGAACTTTCCGAGCCAGGTCAATATATTAAGGAATGCCCCGCTGGTGATTCGGCACGATCGTTTTTTTTGCTATCGCACTGATGGCAGGCGTTGGCCGTTTGCTCAACGCGCGGTCACACGGGCGGCCTTCGACTATTCAGCGGGGCAATTTTCTCCACATCAAGTGTTGCAGCTGTGCGAGAAAGTAACTTTAAATCCCGAGCCCCTCATCTTTTACTGCCCCAAGCGGCGTTATCGGCCATTGAAGACGGGCTTCAATCCGTCCGGTTATCATCGCTTAACAGCAAACGAAGCGCGAGACGGCCTCCGTCGTGCGATGCGGGCGTTCTTTCTCGATTTACTCGAAGAGGAATTACCTCCACGGACAACTTTAGACGCGTTGGAACCGGCACGATGTTGCTCTCAATGAGCGGCGATAAAGCAGAAGTCTCTCAATGTCTGCTTGCAGTCGCGATGCTTTCCATGTGCTTTCCGTGTGCTGCCATGTAGGCGAACGCTTGGTTCTTATATAGCCTCAAGCACAAACACTGGATTCGCAGCTGTCAACCACAGCAAATCGGTTGTTTCGACGCGTGAGAGCGAGATCCTGTACAGGCACGCAAGGCGAAAGGCCAGGTACACAAGCACTTTGCGAGATGCCAGTCATGGTACCGTACACTGAGAAAACGATGGAGTGGGTGGTATACAAAGATTGGGAGAAGGGGGAGATAGAGACATGCAGATAGCCCAAATACGCAATCGCAGTCGATTGCGATAACTGCCCATTAATAATTACAGCGCAGGATCCCGTGCAGCGCTATCAATACGAATTCGGTCTCAAGTCGTTTCGGCAGTGGAAAGCATATTGCACGAAGCGGCTCAGGGAGAAAGAAGCCGCAGCTAGTTCAAAAAATACAACGACGATTACGATACTCTCTAATGCGAAATTTGAACGCTTCTCTACAGGTGTTTTCATTTCGCAATATATTGACTGGCGCGGATAATGTCTCGTCCGGCTCGTGGCAAACGGAGAAAACTGGGGCGCGACTGCCTCGCTAATGTGGAGATCGCGAGAGCGAGCCCCTGGGTGACTGTTCATTGGCGCGTGGGCGGAAAAACACTAGCCGCCACCGACTGATGTCCGAGGCACGCGCACTACTTTGGCGCCATCTCGTAGCCGTCGCCGCCGCACTACGCTTTTCTTCTCAAGCCTTCGCCATACCCTCCTCCCCTTTCGCTTCATGGCTTCGCTGCACCCTTCTCTCGCTTTCATCTTTCACTGTACTCGTTCGCCGGTTACGCCGCCGTACACGCCGACGCCGACCCTCACCGCAGGAACGGGTGCCTAAAACGAGAGCTCTAACACGAGAGCTAATGGGACAGAGAAGCATTGCAGCAAGCGAAGAGAAACCATCTTCCTTTTCTACGCCTGTGTATTCTCTCGTAATTTTCCTTAAACACATCTTACGTTTGTATTTCTTTTTTTTAGGCAATGACGTCAAAAGCGCTCTACCGCCGTTGCAACAGTAAAAAAAATTTAGCCGAGCAACCCGCCGCTGCAGTTCTTCGAGCTTTCTTCTATTGTGAGCGTGGGCCCCATACTGCTCTATTCCTTTTCTTCGCCTCTGTGGTTCAGCTAATTTGTCTCTCTCCGAGGTCAGTAAAGGTGAAAAAAAAAAAGAATATAACCGCCTTGTACGTGCTGTGAAGAAAACCTTTTGTATCTATGACGCTGTGTCGACGGAAAACATAAATACGACCGTCCGGCGACGTCGCCACATAGTCGCCACGTTTGAATTCAGGAACTACTAGGATTGAAGGTCTGCTGACAGAATAACTTATATGATCGTGTTTGTTGCTTTATAGGATAGCCATCGATCCAGTTAATACATTATGGAGCCCGAAGTACTAAACGCAGGTGGGACATGTTCGGCCGACGCGGCACGCGAGGCAACTCCTGCTGGACCGAAGGAACAGCGCCCTGGAAGCTGCCAGGTGTGTAAGAACGCTGGCGTGGTGAAGAAAGTCGTCACAAATGGTATCCGAGATGAGAGCAACGGCTAACTGTCGGTGCTAGCGCCGCGGTCAGCACCCAGTGAAATATTACATAAGATAAGCATAGCAGTGCATACGCAGAACAGCTCAGCAGGAACGCTAGCCGGTTTAGAAAGCAAGTCGGTCATCGGAACTCTGTTTACTCCGTCGTCCACCGCCGTCACGGCCTCTAAAACTTTCCCGTACGCCCATCATCTATTTCTCGAACTCGTGAGTTATGGACGCTCGTCACGCTCCACCATCGATCATTAGTTCGAAAATGTGACCCCTCGTGCCGCTTTTGGCGCCGCTCGCGACATCGCCATTCGTAACAACCGTCATATGGCGTGCTTGCACACTCTCGGGCGGTCCTTCCGCGCGTGCCTTTTCTTTTTTATTTCTTCTTCTGGCAGGGCACATTTGCCGATTTGCGATTTTTTTTATCCCCACTCTCCCTGACCTTTCCAACCGGCGATGGGAGACCTTGACACGGCTCCACGAGGGAAGCGCAGAAACCGTGATTGCGCTAATCGCGACACGAACCGACCGGCGGCATCGATCTGACCACGAGCCACCGTGCCGATTTGAGAAAGTTAAAACCGCGCTATGCCGGGGGCCTTCAGAAGCGTGGTCTAGAAAAAGGAAGGATACAAGTTAGCGGTATGAAACTTGGCTTAGTCTTGCGATTCTCCAATATCTTCTCGCTGGTGTAGTCACCTTCAATAAAGAAACAGGACAGCGCTGACCCAACTTTTTTCTTTTTTCTTTCTCTTTTTTTTCGCAATCACGGGCCCTGCTTTGCATGGCAACGCTAGAAAAGGATCCGCTGGCTTTGATGCGGTCTGTAACAACGCCTTCTGCTCGCATATTTCACAGACGTGCATTTCAACATGAAAGGAAGCTCGCATTGCACTTCACCACAGACTCTAGAGGCCGATTGGCGATCCTGAACTCTTGTTCCTTTGCCCGGCTATTTATAATTATCTCAGTCTTCTGCATATTAATCTTCAATCCCACTCTTACACTCTCTCTGTTAAGGTCCTCAATCATTAGTTGTAGCTCGTCTGCATTGTTGCTGAATAGAACAATGTCATCGGCAAACCGAAGGTTGCTGAGATATTCGCCGCCAATTTTTACTCCTAAGCCTTCCCAGTTTATAACTCGAATGCTTCTTCTAAGCGCGCAGTTAATAGCATTGCAGAGATTGTGTCTCCCTGTCTGGCCTTTTTCCTTGTAAGTATCTTCCTGCCTTTCTTGTGTAGAATTAAGGTTGCTGGAGAGCCTCTGTAGATAATTTCCAAGGTATTTACGTAAGTGTTCTGTGGTCCTTGATTACGTAATGCCTCTATGACTGCTGGTATCTTTACTGAATCAAATGCATTTTCGTAATCTATGAAAGCCATATAGAGAGGCTTATTGTACTCTGCGGATTTCTCGATAACCTTATTGATGACATGGATGTGATCCATTGCAGGGTATCCCTTCCTGAAGCCAGCCTGTTCCCTTGGTTGAGTAAAGTCCAGTGTTGCCCTTATTCTACTGAAGATGATTTTGGTAGATATTTTACATGATACTGGGAGTAAGCTAATGGGCCTATAATTTTTCAATTCGTTAACCTCTCCCTTTTTGTGGATTAGTATAATGTATGCATTCTTCCAGTTTTCTGGAACCCTTGCAGTCGATAGACACTTCGTATAAAGAGCCGCCAGTTTTTCAAGCATTATGTCTCCTCCATCTTTGATTAAATCGACTATTATTCCATCTTCCTCTTTTCCTGTCTTGCAAGGCACTTCTGACCTCATCGCTAGTTAGCTAGCGACGAGGTCAGAAGATCAGGTGAGGTCAGAAGATGACATCGCTAGCTACAAGTATAATTACTCTAAATTGTCACCAGACATCTAGCTACAATAAAACGAAAACATTTCTCACAAAACTATGTGCAAGGCCTGTAGAAAAAAAAAAAAGGTTACAAGAAAGAAAATGATTATGTCTACACTCTTTCTATTGTCTGGAGTGGGAATGGCGCTGGATGTATAAGACCTAATAAATATAGCCCTAAAATTTGTCTACTGGACCTTATAACCGGGCAGGTCAACGGTGAACAAAAACTTGAATTTTTATTCCCCCTGCAGCTTGTCGTTTTTACAACGTTTGCACGGTGTCGTTTCTTAACAATGAACATAGGTGTGGACGGGCAGGAAGGAAGACTTATCAGGTTCCCCTTCTTCCTTTCATGAGTTCAACACCATTTATGTCATCAGAGCTATTGACCTAGCCGTTAAAAATGTTGACAGATTTCTTTTCTATGAAATCTTAGAAGTATAACCTTAGAAAAGTCACGATTTTTAGATATCAGCGGCAATCTCTGGTAAGCAGTGATAAAAAGCTCTTTGGTTCAGTTTAAGGGAGCGATAACCTACTGTCCAGCTAGGTTTCTTTGAATATCAAGGAATTGATTTCGTCGATCGATGTAATCTTGAACGGCAAGCTTCCCTTGCCACGTATTTCTTTGCCTCGATTGTTTGGCGGTTTCTTCATTTTATATTATATTTAATTCCGCGATTGTGTGCTAAATAAAATGCAGGAGAAAGTAACAATAAGCATGAATAAATAGCCAATTATAGTGATTATGTAACAACTAAATAACAACTAAAGCATGTGATAAACTGTGGTAGAACAAGAAATATCGCTGAATCCAACGGTTCGGCAAGGAGACTCCTCTTGGTCAGGGCTATTACAAGTTCGCTTCTGACACGAGTCGCCTTGCCAAAACGTTAGCTTCTGTGAAAGTCCTTGTCTTATCTCAGGTAATGACTTCTAGCCTTCATTTCCCTGTGAACGTCTCTCTTGTTTTGAGCCAAAGCATGCTGCGTTGTTATGGAAGGGTGCGCTAGGCGTCCTACGTTGGGCTGTCCCATTCCTCCAGAGGACATAGGATATGGCGAAATATCACTTTTTTACGTGAAGAAGTCGTTAACTAGACACATTAGTTGGACACATCTCACAGATACAGGTTTGGAGATTTTTCTTCACCCGCACATCAGGCACTGCTCTTATGGCTTCAACATGTTAAAAGCAAACAGCGCGTTACGTTGTGCCGTCAAACAGGCAATTTTCCTTTCGCATGCAATTTTACACGGCGAGGTCGGAGGCAAATTACTACAAAAGCGACATGCACGTTGGCGCTACATGTGACGGGTTTCCTCAAAGTGCGACGCCGAAATGGCGTCTAAAATATCTGAGCCCCCCCCCCCCCCCCCTCCAGCCTATGTCGTACATTCTAAGTTGTACAATACACCAGCTATAGCAAGCTGATGCAAAACGAATAATGTGCCGACTTAAGTTCCGGGGAAATTTTTAGCGTTGGCCGGTTACGGAGAGCCCTTATTTCGAAGCACATACTTCAGCAGCTAGTCAGCCCCACGCCTAGCCTCATTTTCCTCTCTTCAGCGCGAGAAAGTGCCGCCGTGAGGAAACAAGAAGCGTTGATGCCGTCTAAGAACCAAGCGAAGAAAGTGATAGAAAAAATGTCATGTGGCACTGATGCTGTTTATGATGGGCTGGAAAGGTAGTCTTCAATGTAGAGGTGCATGCAGCTAATGTCCCCTAAAGCAGCCTGGCTTCTCGCTATAGGAAGAGGAATCTGTTCGAATCGAAAAATGCAGCGCAAGGCATGCCAGCTGTGAAAGGCATCTTCAAGATTTGTCACATTCTCATATAACCACTACCTAAAGGCCTAATTCACTGCAGTATCTCGCAACTTTGTCTACACGGTCGGAACATCTGTTCATAGACAACGAGAAGCCAAGTGTCACAGCTGAGGTTAATATAGCTGCCTTTCTTAGCAGCAAGTCACGAATTCCCAAAATGTTACTATTCATCTCGCGCATTCATTTATTAGAAAATTCACTCGCACATTCTTTTCCAAATTATTGCCTGACAAAAAATTAAGACGGTTATCGCATGGCAGAAATTGCACAGCCTGCTATTGCATCCTCTGCTGAGACATAACCATGGGTCCTTTTTAGCGTATATATAGTATTGCCGTTAGGTTTCCTTGTTTTTTCACTCATGGGTGACCTCCAGAAAATTCGCGGGCACCTCACGTTGCCTGTGAGACCATCACATTCAGACAATTCTTTAATTCGATAACCTCCTGCCAGACATTCGCATTGCATGAACCCCTTCCTGCTGCTCGCGGAGTCTCGCATAGAGTCCTCTCCAGCCTATATTTTATAATCACAAAGACCTTCGCATCCTTTTGCCGCCGCCTTTTCCAAATGATGCATCCGCGGTACCCGAGTGACTTTCTAGTGATCAGCGCGTTGATCGGGCATTTGGCAGCACGACGTACCCCGATCCTCCGGCCTGGCGACGTCGTGCCTTCGTCACAGCAGCTTCTTGCGAGGTATCTTGGTTACTGACAGGTTCCTGGCTCCCGCTGCCATTATAGCCATCACAGAGGGGGGGGGGGTCTTGCCGTAAAGCATATGTACAAATAATTCACCAACAGGCGTCCAATTAATGCGTGCAGCCCTCCCTGCTTGACGGAGGATTCGTTCTTCGCAGTGACTTGAGTAGGATTATAGAAATCTGAGGACTTTATGCTGAGGAGTCTTGGTTTACCACGGACGACGTGTGTGGCTCCGTTTGTCCCTAGCTGAGCTGAACTACGCAACCGCGCATAAATACTCCGGAACGCTGCACGGCATAAGCTATACCACAGTAGATGAAAAAGTAAATAAGAAATCTGTCATGGCGTAGCCGTCATGGCAATGCGCTTGCGTCTGGGAGGCCCGAAGTGGCGATCACATGTCCGATCAATTTTTTTTTCCTGTTTTGTTCTAATATTCTTTCAGCGTTATTCCATTTTCCCCTTTTACTTATAAAATAGGTGTTACTTTCCTGTGCTTCACCAGTAGGCCTGACACGGAGGCATATGCGAAAGATAGCGAAGCAATCACGTGCAAAGCGCGGAGGTCGGGGCTTAGAGAAATGCAGCTTTAGCTGCCGCAGACCGGCAACACGTTGTTACTGCAAATTCGTTTTGTTCTAAAATATTCATTTTCAGGTTACGCTGCAGTTCTTCTTAGTGGCCAGCCGGCACATACGCAGAGCAAGCCTATACGGCACGTACCGCTCCCGTCCCCGATGGCGCTGGCACTGCGAAGCGGCAAACTTTATATTACGACCTGAGTGACACGCGCATTGTGGGGGCCAACCTCTGGATACAATATTATACGCTTCACCGTTACCAAATCTGCAACGGCCGCTTTGGTCCCATTTGGACAGAAATATTTAGCGGTGGTTAAACGGGAGCAAGGCAAGTAGTAAACCGTAGAATCTAAACAAGAGACCCGTTTACAAGTGATATTCCCCAGCAGACACTCCCCAGAGATTACGCGAACACATATTTAGAAGCCAGATTCCCGAGCAAGAAGTCCCCAGCTCTATCTCACCGTATGGACCTCGGTGCAAAGAAGCGCTCCAGTCTTATGTAGGTGCTGCGTTCACTTAACGCGCCCGGCGTAACTTACAGAGCACCGAGGAACAAACAGTCGGCGCGCCCTGGGCTCAATGCGGCACCGTGAAGACGCAATCACCTGAACACGCCACCTGCGCGCCTCCTTTCCGACCATTGCAACAGCGCAGTCACATGACTCTAACGTAATTACCTGCGCCCAATTCCTTCCCATGGACGCGCTCGTCAACATTGACACATTTACTTCTCTGCGCTTGCATGCGCCTCTCCCTATAGGTCAGCAGTTTTCAATTGTAAGCCCCAACGCGGAGAACCCTAGAATAATTCATGTAATGCTATCACATTAAATATGCACATGCAGTGTTTATAAGCCAGGCAAATGCTGCACCGGCAGCATTTATCAGCGAGGGCAAGACAGGTAGGTCATCTAGCGCGAGTACCGGCTTCTACCCTGTGCTGGAGAAACGGTAAAAGTAACTGAAAGTTACTGAAGTTTTCTTCTCATATTATTCCAGAGTGTCAGCATATTCCATTTGTTCCCTTTCGTCTGCATCTGGCAGAAGACGATGTAAGAGTGACGCGTTCAAATCTTTTTCTGTTGAACACAGTGGGGCCCAGTGCCCTACGAATCTTTCCTCCGTCAAGAAGCCACTTTCCAGTTTCTCAAGCACGATAACCAACTTCTGAATAGACTTCACGGAAAGCACAACCCAAGGTACCGGGGCTCTGACTGGTCGCTATATACTTACTGCGTCCCAAGCATTCACACTGCTGGGAAATTCATCAGCTTGAATGCAAGATGGCGCATATCAACGTGATTTAGATATTGTTACTACTCAGTGTCGCTCGTCTTCGCTGTACCAGGATGCCCACCAAATCTTGCACTAAACTTCTTGGCGAGACTCACTGATTAACCCCAGCGCCCCTCGGTGGTTCATTCTCTTCTTGAAACAAGTCTGTAGATAACTCCCACTTCTCCAAAGCATCAAAGGGGCTCAACTTTATGTTCTGCACGAAAATCAATAATGTATTTTCTTTGAGGCCACTACGCAAATTACAGGCATCTGTCGTCCAGGTATGCTCCAATTTCGCTAAAGACACAGTTTGTAGAGCTCTAATTTTGTCATTCCGCTTTGGTTTTCTCAAACGCTAAGTCCGGATTTAGGATAGAAACATCAAAGATCCTACTTCATACGCCGTCGACTCTCTTGAATATGTGGCACTTTTGATAGGGGTATTGACTAAGATGTGACCGCTTGGAATGACAGTACAGCAAATGGAAAGTTCGCTAAAGATTAAGCCAGGCATGTTCCTGATGCTGCCTTAAACGTTCGCAAAAGCATATTGCTAATTGACATATGGCAACAAAAAACTAACCGCACGTTTTTTGTACGTATATATTTTTTCTGGGGTTTTACGTGTCACAACCACGATCTAATTATGAGGCACGCCATAGTGGCGGCCTCCGAATTAATTTTTTTTATTATTTCGGATTCTTCAACGTGCACCCAATGAACGACCGATGAAATTTTTGCATCCCCCCCCCCCCCCCCATCGAGATAAGTCCTTGCTATCCGTGCGTTAACGACCACTCAGACGACATCAAAGAGTTGTGCCATCAATCTACGCTCGAGAACCGCCCTTGGCAAAGTAGATTGCACTGAGAAGATGAGTTTCTGAAAGCTTTATCACTTTATTTTTCTCTTTAATTGCGGGAAATCTGTGCTCTGACCTTGCGTTCCATTGATCTGAATATTTTTTGCCGTATTTTTAGCATAGGGTATATTTATAGGTTAATCTTGCCAGTTTGCGTTGCAAGTGCAGTCAAGTGGCCTCCTTTTTGTCAATTCATATAGTGACTAGGCCAATTAGAACAGGATACGCTGATCCTGAAAAGCAACTTTACAGAAAAATAAAAATTGGTTGGAGCGCACACGGCAGGCATTAGGAAGAGATTAACGTCCGCCTACTGATTTTATTCAAAAGAAAAGTGTACAATCCTGGATCCTGGAATATGTGGTGGAAAACTCGAGGTTGGCAAGGATGTCTGAGAACAATTTAAAAGCCACCAACGAGCGTTGCAAGGAAAAATGACAGACGTAGCCTTAAGGGAGAGAAAGACAGCGGCATGGATTAGAAAGTAAACGGGGTAGCCAATAATCCAGTTTACATTCAGACAAAAAAGGTTATTTTGGTGGGAGATGTAATGCTTAGGGCACATAGTCGCTGGTCGATTAGAATTACAGTATGTGTGCCAAGAGAAGGGAAGCGCACTCGGTGATGAGAGAGTATTAGGTGGTATGATGAAGTTACAAAAGTTATATGCACACGCCTGTGTGAAGTGGTGCAAGACAGAGGTAATTTGTGGTCGTAGGGAAAGGCCTTCGTCCTGCAGTGAGTGTAAATAGGATGCTATTGATGATGACAAAAATAATCATGATGATGGCATCGAGGACATAACCTTCAAATTCTATTTTATGTCTACCAGCCATGGTGGCTTAGCGGCTATGGTGTGGCGCTGCTAAGCATGACCACGCGCACGAATGACATACGCAGTACTGAACAGCTTAATTCAGGCTACTGAAAAAAAAAAAAACACAAAGTGATATAACAGTGTGTGTTCTGCGACAGTCTCGTATAGCAGGCAACTAATTAGCGGACTCGATGGCAAATTCGGCCCATAATGATGGAGAAATTCAACACATCCCTTTATCACCAACGGACTCGCAACGCATATTAAGAGTACTAAAAAGGACTTGTGTATGTCAACCTGGTTCAATATAAAATACTAAAGAATCGATTCTTTACTAAGTGGACGGTCAGCTTAAATACCGACTGTTTGTAGAACTTTGGAAAAATAACGAGACACTAATACATTCACTGCGTCTTGGGACCGCATACACAAACATTTTCCGTATCAAATAAAGTGGATTCTTCCCCGGCTTGAGCCTGCTGCAACGATGATGAGGATGTTCGTCATCTCGTCCTGGAATACGCCAGACATGCGACGCAAAGACGGCAGCTAGAACAAGTGCTACACTTCATTCATCCTCACCAGCCTTTCTCACTCGCAAAATTGATGTGACCATGGCCATGGAAGGAAACACAGCGAAAAGAATTTAACGCCCTCGAAAATTTTTGCAAGGGCACATGAATCCTTAATGAGTACTAGATATCGCAATAAATAGACACACAATCCAATTACAACTTGCTGTCATTATTCGTAATTATTAGCGCTTGTATATTACGTGCTATACTCGTTTGTATTCTGTGCTGAAACTGAATCTTGACTGTCACATTCTGTGCGTGTATTATTTTAACTTTCTGTAATTCCTCATCTGTTTACATAGTCATCGGAGTGTATATCGCGGCCGTTTGTATGAACTTGTGACTGTTTACAAACTCACCGTGGTGCGACTTCCCTTTGCATTTTGTACGTATATGTTCGTGGAGGTACAGGACTGTGTGCTGTGTATTTCTGGCCCTGTGACGTCGTTTCTTTTCATTTTCCTCCTACATATATTTTTTTCATATATTGTTATTTCTGGTATGAGAAAACGAGTAGTCGTCACCATTATAGGGCGACTAGGTCTCTTTCTTTCATTTTCATTTCAATAAAGAAAAGAGGTCGTTGGGATGAAATCCTCGCCTTGGTGGCCGAATTTCGATTGGGGCTGAAATGCAAGAACACCCGTGTCCCGTGAATTAGCGGCACGTTAAAGATCCCCTGGTTGTCAAAATTATTCCATTGTCCCCCACTTCGGCGTGCCTCATAATCGAATCGTCGTTTTGGCACATAATACCTCAGATTTCAATGCCGTTTTATGCCTTTCGTTCTCCTTTTATGTTCTATTTCGAAATAGCAGAGTCAATTTCGCTTATGTCCTACAGGAAGAAGCACACAGCTACGATGTGACAATGACGGTTATTCCTCAAAAGGGCCGTCTAGAAACAGGCTCTGTTCTGAATTTTCAGTTCTCTAAGAGCGGTCAAATAACTGCTATCACGTAACGAGAAACTGCGTTACAGAATCAGGTTGGCACTTGTGCCAAGCGTGTCGCTGATTTTTTTCCGCACCCGTACGCGTTGTCGTTTTCTATTGCTGCTGCGCAATTCGCGCGTTAGAGAAAATTAGACGCAACAGAGTTTCATAGATGCAATAAAATTTGCGGGAGCCAATGTTTCGACAAGTGGAATGATCTTCTTCAAGGCCTTGAAAAAGACAAGTCCACTTTTCGAAACGTTGGCTCCTGCTTTCACCTTATTCTTGTTTTGGCCTTGAAAAAGACAAGTCCACTTGTCGAAACGTTGGCTCCCGCTTTCACCTTGTTCTCGTTTTGGCCTTGAAAAAGACAAGTCCACATATCGAAACGTTGACTCCCGCTTTCACCTTGTTCTCGTTTTGGCTTTGAAAAAGTTAAGTTCACTTGTCGAAACGTTGGCTCCAGCTTTCACCTTGTTCTTGTTTTGGCCTTGAAAAAGACAAGTCCACTTGTCGAAACGTTGGCCATCGCTTTCACCTTGTTCTCGTTTTGGCCTTGCAAAAGACAAGTCCACATGTCGAAACGTTCGCTCCTGCTTTCACCTTGTTCTCGTTTTGGCCTTGAATAAGACAAGTCCACTTGTCGAAACGTTGACTCCCGCTTTCACCTTGTTCTCGTTTTGGCCTTGAAAAAGTTAAGTTCACTTGTCGAAACGTTGGCTCCAGCTTTCACCTTGTTCTTGTTTTGGCCTTGAAAAACACAAGTTCATCGTCGAAATGTTGGCTCCCGCTTTCACCTTGTTCTTCTTTTGGCCTTGAAGAAGGCAAGTCCACTTGTCGAAATGTTGGCTCCCGCTTTCGCCTTGTTCTTGTTTTGGCCTTGAAAAAGACAAGTCCACTTGTCGAAACGCTGGCTTCCGCTTTTACCTTGTTCTTGTTTCGGCCTTGAAAAAGACAAGTCCACTTGTCGAAACGTTGTCTCCGGCTTTCACCTTGTTCTCGATTTGGCCTTGAAAAAGAGAAGTCCACTTGTCGAAACGTTGGTTCCTGCTTTCACCTTGTTCTCGTTTTGGCCCTGAGAAAGAGAAGTTTACTTGTCGATACGTTCGCTCCCGTTTTCACCTTTTTCTCGTTTTGTTCATGTTCTTGAATTTCCATCTGTCGCCTTCCCCCGTTTTCCGAATAAATAAATAAAGTAAGACAAAATAATACCTGATAGAGACAGTAAAATTCGCGTTCAGTAGCGCTATAAAAGTACTATCGTGAGCGATAGGAGCGGGGACACGCAAACGCGGGGCACAAAACCTCGAAACCGAGTTAGAGCGATACGTGGATGGTGCTGTCGGAAACAGAGGGAAAACGGGAGCGCTCTTCCGCTAACTGTTGGCACTCACCCCGCGCCGGCGTTTGTCGAAAACGGCAGCCTACGGCATTTCACTGGCCTCCAATAGCCGATAAGACGGTTACGTGCACAGTGACTTACAGAGAGTAACTTTTTTTTCTTTTTTATAGAGCTCAGCTCATAGGTGCCCGCTCCTGCATTTAGCGTAAGGTATTTTTATATATACCCCCATAGGACCATGTATAATTTATGAAGCGTATCATGTCACGCGCTCTAAACAGACGGACAGACATCCCAGGGAAGTAGCTCTTGAATCATTACGCTTCAAAGCAGAGCTGCTATTGGCCACGCTTTGGAAGGAAAAGTTATGAGCAACTGCGATATCAAATAGCTTTATCAATGTGCACTGGCGATGCGACGTTCCACACTTTGTATAAAAAGATGCAGGGTGGGAGTGCCAACGGTTATTAGAACTGAGTTCTCCTTTCTACTTTGTTTTCGGCGGCGGCCGCCGCTTATCGCCCATAGCAGGGTTCGACGCTATTCGGCACGCGCTCCTGTGTTTCAGGTTATATTGCTCACGATAGTACGTGCGTACTTATCAGGGGTGGTTTCGCGACGAGCAGCGAAGTGGACAAGGAGTTGCTTGAGACCCTAATGTTATCGCTTCACGAAAAGATGATCGTGGTTGACATGTGCGGAAACAGCTCTAAGTTGGACATGCTGCAAACTATTGAGATATAAGTTTATTTACTTGGTCAGACGTAATTTTTCTGACCAAAATACTTTGTCCTGCTCCGCTAAACAAAGATGTGCTTTCGGCGCTGTACGGAAGTTTCCTGTCAACTGAAGCAAACTAATTCATTTGAAGATCCTTGCTAACTATATACCTGCATTCAGTGTTTACTCTTACGACTACTAGTACAATATTTCACTCGCGTGTGCGTGTAGAACTCTATGATGAAACAAAACTTTCTTTTGCGTACGCAGTTTCTAATTTGCATTAACTACCCCTTTGAAAGAAATCGAACTCAGAGTTCCAGAATGCCCAACTAAAGGGCCCAGCATTCCTCCCTTACATATCACGACGCCGAGTCGTTCGTCGTACGCAGCCATTGGCCCAGAGTCAAAGGTTTAGCTCTCGTAGGTTCAAATGCACGTGAAATTTCATTGTTTCATGGTATGACGCTACCATAAAGTCAAGTTGTGGTGACGGTGAAGAAATAAACAAGCTGTCAATAAATTGAGTTAATCTCTATATTTCCAGAAAAACAAGCGACACTTAAATCACAACTATATATATAGCGTTGAGCACGGTGATCGTTCTTCCAATATAAGCAGGGTTAATTAAGTGGGGATGCTATATTTACACGACTCGTCGTACAATCCTGAGAATTCGCTGGCGCTGGCGTACATTCTAGAACGTACGTACAACGCTATTTCGGGAATGTACTCAATATGATCAGACGAGCCTCCTTTGCTTGATGGATCGCCTCAACGGTCAAGTTATTTTGTACATGGCAAGCGCACTTTGTACCGATCGGCAACTTGGTAACAGTGGTCATCTGGTGAGAACTAACACTGGCCAAAAGTGGAACAATTACGCATGGCGAAACGTGCAATTGCTCTTCCAAAAGTGGAACAATTACGCATGGCGAAACGTGCAATTGCTCTTGAGTATGCCATACAGGGCGAGCACCTCTCTACACAATATCAGGAAGACATCAAGTACAAAATTCTGTGTGGTGGTTCGCCATCGAACCTGACTACCTTCGGATTCGCTGGTAGTCAGCACCAGTATTGCCAGTACCACCTCTCTTGTTTTTCTTATGTGACGTTTCCTTCTTCACGTTTACGCCAATTGTCCAGCATCAAGATTCGTTAGAATTTGCTCTTACAGACAATTAAACACATTATCGAGTTTTACGTGCCAAAACCACGAGTGTATTTTGTAGATAGATAGAGGTGGCACGCAGTAGTCGGGGGCTTCGGATTAATTCTAACTACCTGGGGTTATCCTAACGTGCACCCAATGCAGTGTATGGTGGCGTTGTTTTTGTTTTGTTTTTTTGTTTTTTGCATTTCGCACTCATTACAATGGGACCGCCGTGGCCGGAATTTGAACCCACCAATATATTCTTAGCAGCACAATGCCATAGCCTCTAAGACACCACGGCGAGTACGAACAATTTTAGCCTAAGATATTTTTGTGAATACACGCTCGGAATTCACAGATTTTTCAAGCGAATAGCTTTTTTGGCGGTACCGTTTTCCTAGTCGGTGGATATGCGGTGGATATGCGGTGGACCATAGCTGATCGGCTGTGATCGGACACTCGTTGCCGATACAAAGGCGCAGATGCAATAGGCGCGACCATGTTGCAGGGCACGCTCTTCCTCGAGCGCCTACTGTTTTTGCTGCTTGATCTTCACGTGCTGTTGTAGCAGAGTTTGGGGACGCCTGCTGGTTTATATGCTGTGGTGGCAGTGCTTGGCAAGAACAACCCTTCTCTTCTCCCACCACCCTCTTCCCCTGCGGCAGATGCGGCAGAGGACTGCGGGATGGAAGAAAATGCTGGTAACCACCTTTCACGCCAGCACTGAGCCGTGCTCCCGGCACGGACGCAGCTATACTATATCGGCTATACAGTACTGTTCAAGTCGTGAACTGCTACGAACTCAAGAAACTACTCGCAAACATATCAGGCACGTAGTTCAAAAAAAATTTAGCAATATCAAACGCAAAACATTTCAGGATTTGGGCAAGCGATTGCCGAAATTCGACTAACTATCCCCAAACAGGCGCCACACACGATGCCACGAAAATTCCCTCCGTGGATGCGGTCTCCCCTGCATATTCGACAGTACATCCCTGCAATACAGTTCAAGAACATGCCTAAAACAGCTATTTTACAAAGAATACTGGCCTACATGACCATGAATACTCCACTAGGACGCACATATTTACTCACGGCTCCTCTGCACAACATAGCTCTTCCTGCGGTATTTTCGTTCCTTCCACAGGCCAGACATTTTCATGGCGTTTAGACAGAGTAACGTCATCAACATGGTCTGAACCGTATGCGATGAAAGAAGGCCACAAAATGTGTACTACGACAGGTTCAACAACAGGCCTGCTTTGAAGACTCGAAAGCAACATCGAAATGCTTTTGCACGAAAAGCACTCAATCGAAAAATTACATTTCGGCCCTGGACATAGCATACCCACACAACTTGGTATCTAGCCCTGGACATGTGATAGCATTTTAGTAGTTTCCAGGACACTGTGGTATAATAAGTAGCGAAAAGGCAGATAAGGCAGCCTGCAAAGGCCATGATCACATAAAATTTATAAAGTCAAATTTCACTGCAAGTGAGCCTTGAACTTTGGCAAAGCGATATGTACTCAATGAAAGACATAGATGATCTTCACCTACAGGAAATTACATTTCTTTGTTAAACATCGACCCAGAACTCAAATCCAGGTTGCCACAATGTCTACCACGACATCTGCAGACTCTGTATCATCGGCTTAGACTAAACGTTGACTACGCGTACAGCCTTGTTTTTCGCAATGAGGTTACTATAAGTGCATATTGGGAGAACTGCGGCACCGTGGTACCAAAGTGACAGAGACGAGCGAGGTAGATATAAAATGACCATGCAAAAGCTCGAGCGAGGCCCATGGACAATGACACGTATGATGAGTCCCTGACCTTGCCCATGTAAACAGCGCAAAGCCCTTGACTTCTTGTTTTGATATATTGTGTAAATATTTTCTATCAAAACTGTGACCCACCCACATCGTCTGATAAAGACTGGGATGTTATTTTCATTGGCATTAACTGCCTAGTTATAACAAGATTACGCACCTTCGCCGCCTCGGGCACTTATTCTACTGCCGATAACATCAAAGGGCCTGCACCTTTTTGTTCTTTTTTTCTTGTGCCCCCTTCTTCTAAGGCCTTTCTTCTCCTTCACACAATCCCTTGCAGAGTAACATGTAGGCGAAAATTCGCTGGATAAACACGTTTCCTTTTGAATGAAAAGCTTTCTCTATAACAAGATACGTACCTGTACAGTATACTGTCTATCTAGGTACTGTCTAGGTACGCTCTGTCTAGGTACGCTCGCTGCATCAACTATGCGCCTTCAAGCGCACCGTACGTTTTTAAAGCAAATAGTTTTCATGAAGCGTTCGACTATTCGCTTACATGGACAATGACAGCAGATGGTTTCTGGACCACTAGTTTTTTTTTTTTTGTTCTTACGCACTACTTGCGACTTTACGATAGACTTCGCTGATAATATTTACAACATTATCTTTAGCTGCCATCTGCTCTTACGAATAGTTGCACCGCAAAAGAATGTGGCAGCTTCGCCTGAAAGGTGAAGCACCGATTGCGACAGCAAATTTCGGCGTTGCGCTGAAGGCATCTCAAAACGCTGGCGTGGTGAAGAGCGCCGTCAGCGTGGTTGCAGGTGTCGCACCCCGGCGAACGAGATGGGACCAACCGAAAGCCACCGATGTTTATGAGCGCCCAATGAAAGGCTTAGGCCAAATTTTAACGCGATAGCCTTAAAGGCACCATGTCGCATAATGTCCGGTGTCGGCGCCGGCGGCGTTGTCCGTTAGAGAAAAAATTATGCTGGACCACGCATACCGAACCACCCAGGCCCTCCGCCTTGCAAATAGGCGTTACTGAACTAACTGAATTGCTCAAAGTAGGATGCATCAGAAACTTCGTAACGTACGACTTACGCGCAACCTATAGCCATGATATCGTCGTATTAAAATTTGAATATATGAGAAAACATCCTTGTGTTGTGTGGATACTCAAACACAAGCAGGCGTGGATACCCAGTGAGTGGGTTGTCTTTAACTTGAAGTCTGTTAGAGACATGCACTGATGAACGCTATCGCATCCCACTCTTAAAGGCGAAGTCTAAAGCGCCTTTAAGTTTTTCTTTTAACCTTTCGTGCTCGCTCCGGTCAGGTCAGTGTATGCAACACGATGTGACATGCACACAGCAGGAACGCTAATGAGTGAACGTACGACGCTCATGCCAGCAGCCTAAGCCAGAATGCTGCTCTGGCTCTGGTAGAGTTGGCTGAGCGGCGTGTGACGGTGTGTCCACTTGAGTTCATTGCATTTGCAGACAAGCGCACTGCAGGTCTCTGGAAACGTTCTAACCCTCTACGCATGAACCACGCATGCGCGCCTATACTGTGACAGCACGACGGCGGCGATGGTGGCAGCTGCTGCATAACAGGTGTCGATGGCACGAACGTGGCTTGGGCGTCCGTATAATGGCTAGTGTGTATAAGACGTTATTCTTTTTTCATGTGAAAGAGTCAAATGGCCCATCGAGCAAAAAATCCGCCGTCTGTCGTCCGGGGAAACGAAAAACGGCATCTAAGTTCTCATTGGCTACCACGGCACGTCGCGAGCGTGCGTCGACGAAGCAGAGCCGGCGAAAGGGCCCACCTGCATAGCGCGCTAGATGTTGCGTGAGGGGTGAGGGCATCGCCGCGACGCCACGGCCGTCACTCTCGCTCTCGGTAGCCTATGTATTCCGCCCGTATTTTGCCCTCGCAAGCTCCTGCCTGCGTTAACTACGCCTCGGTAAGGCCAAATAAAAACGCGCCAACCGTTCCCTGTGCACTTTGCTTTATGACAATAAAGCTTCGACTGGGGCTAGTTGGTATGGCCTCGTTCTGCTTGCTGCGCTATACGGCCTATACGAAGGACAAGAAAGAGACAGACACACATGTGCTGCCAACACTGAATCAGTTGCTAAATTTCTAAAAGAACAAGACTTAAGACTGCTAACGCCTGACAAAACTGGCACATTTGTCATCCTAGATGACGCAGATGACCAAAAGAAAGCTAAAGGCACAATGAATAAAAATTTTCAAGAAGCGCACTACCCTGACCAAAAACGACTCGTAGCAACGAAGAAAAATGCAGTGCGGCTATGCGTAGAAGCAGGGTTGGAAAAATTAGCCAAGGAGACTAAAGCTACCACAAAGCTAGCACTAAATTCATTCTTTTCCTTCTTCATTGTTTCCTCTTCAATGATCACACGAAAAGGGTTTCCGTGCAATGGTTGAAGATAGGCACATTAGCTAACGTGTTCTGGCAATGTTTTTGCAGCAGCAGCTTTTCATGCTTTCACTGGATGACACATTTCATGTACGCAGCTCAAAAGAAGTTGTCCACTTCATCAGTAGAGCATAACCAGTCAAGTGCCTTTCCATAGATGAAAAAGAGCTTTTTTTACCATGTCCCACATGAAGCAGCCCTGCTAGCTGTTGAAGAATACATCGATACATACGGGCAGTAAAGTTCCAAAATTAGAGAGGAATCAGTGTTGATGCCTTTTTGAAACTATTAAGGTTATACCTCGAATCGTTGTTCGTCATGTTTAAGGGATAAGTGTTTTTACAGAAAGCAGGGATCTGTATTGGGTCATGTTTAGCTCCATTGCTATGCGACATATCTTTAGCTAAGGGGGACCGGGATTGCAGAAAAACCTACATTGCCTTGGAGCAGTCGCATATTTCCGTTACGGCGATGATTTTCTTCGTTTTCCATATGACCAGTTCAATGAAATTACTGAAACTGCAAGGTTGTAAGTGTTCACAGGGGCATACCAAGGGCTGGAGTTTACGGTGGAAATGCAAGATAATAATAGCCTCCAATTCTCAGACTTAAATTGACATTCAGTGCAACTCACACATGTTGGGAGTACAAAGCAAGAGGCGAAAAAATTCTGCTCCCTTACGGTTCAGGGCCTTCTATGTTAATAAAAAGAGAAACTGAATTCAAGCAGTAACATAGCCATCAAAAAATCATGTTACCAAAGGATCAACGATAGTATGTAGCGGCAGGTCTCGAAGCTTAAGGACAGTAGTTATCCTGTAACCCTCATAACGTTCATCGCCGAAAAAGTTTTGAGAGGCTTAAATAACAAAAAGAAAGTAGCTACAAAGGGTGGCGAAGATAAACACGTAACTGTCATACCTTATATACGTAAAATTTCGTATGGCCTCAAAAATATTGGCGAGTGAGGGCGCCAAAGTGGATTTTCAGCTCCTTTAAAGATGAAAGGCTTGCGTGAATAAGTAAATGACGAAACAAAATCTGACGAAAACAAATGTGAAATAAAGCACGCAAAAGAAACAGGTTTTCGGATTCTATTGACAAGATACCTTTCACTTTCTGAAAATCATACATAAGTCTGGCATGCGATGTATAATTATTAGGTTAAGAGAACACAAGTATACGACAAAAATGCTACAGTTACCAGTACATTTGGTGACACATTGCGCACGATGCGGCTGCGAGCCTATCTTCAAAGAAACCAAGGCGTTGGCTAGATGCAGATCTAAAAAACACGTGAAATTTTGGAAGCGTATTTCATGCTCAAAAATGACTCGGGACACCACGTTAGCACACCTTCTGTTGCACTGGGAGAAGCCGCTTTTAAATTCATAGATGGATTTTAGCTCAAGTCATACTTGTCATTGTCAAATCAGATGTACGTAGATTGGCTTCTTTTCCGTCTTTCATTTCGTTTTCTTTTTATTTGCAGTCACCCTTCGTGTATATGTTTGACGTGCACTAGCGAATAATAAACAGTTGAAAGTTTGCGCACATGTGTGTATGTCTCTTTCTTGTCCTTCGTATAAGCAGTATAGCGCAGGAAGCAGAACGCTGCTTTATGACTTCGTGCTACTTGGACAAAAATTTCCATTGCCAAGTGCAGCGTGACGAAAGCGGTAAGGTCAAAATCACCGGGGCTTACTGGGGAGTGTCCCCATTATATTTTATGGCGGTCGGGCAATGTAGCATGACGTTACGGATCGAAGTGCGCCGGTCTTGTGCTATCTAGGAGGGGTTGGCCAAGCGTCTCAACGTGGTCGCTTGCCCGCGAGGAGTTCATAGCTCGAAAATCGCACAGTGGCGTTCAAATGAGCATTAATGCTTTCGCACTCACCACTTTTAAGAAGTGCTTAGGTGTCATCGGGTTCTGCTCGTGAATACCCTGTATGAGACAGCATTCAAAGAGTATTCCGTACACTTGAACACTCGTGCGAATAGGCGCCAGCCAACTGTTTGAGCAAACATGGTATTAGCGCAGGTGGCCAGCGAATAAGAAGAAATTATTTACAGGAACGAAATGTTTTGAGAATTCGCCCCTGGTAGGAATAATTGCGAGGCGAGAGCCATGGCTTTATTTAATGCCGCCTTGTTTATACACGCTAATAAATGGGCAAGGCTTTCCGATATACTCGCAAATCAGTCTGACTGACCAAAGCCTGTACGGCCTTTGCCACTTGCTCACAAGCGGTCTGGAGAGCGCAATGTGTTTTTGTAAGTATGCGTGTTTGTGTCCATATAAGAATCTTTATGTTTGGGTGAAATTATAACAAATGTCTGAGATAAAGGACCTCTGAATATCAAATCGAATACTAAATAGTTCCCAGCTCCTGACAAGGCTAAATACAATAGTTCTGTGAAGTCATTCTTGTGACAATATTCTCATTTACTTTATTTCATGCTTCTACTTCCGTTATTTACTAGAGTTCAGCTCACCTGAAAGCTTCCAAACTAGAAACGAAGGAAAATTTACCACATATCTGTACACCATAACAAACACAATGCTGAAACAAAGAAACTACATGTCTCCATACGCATGCAGTAGAGGGCATAACGGTTGTTGAAGTAGCTTAACTTAGTACTATGCCAGTGCATATCTTTTTAATTGAATTCAGAAGTGGTAAGACTAGCCAAATAAGAATTTGTTTTGCTCAACCCCAATCAGCATTTCGTAGGCTGCCTAAAGCGTGAAGGATTATTTAACCACGTGAAAGTTTATTGCATAAGTTACTTGCGTCACGCATATGCATAGGAACGGTTATCGCATTCTCAAGAACCGCAGTCGTCGCGTGGCTTAACAGTGCTGCCAACCACTTCTTTCAGAAAAGTCACAGTTGCTTCTGAAAGGCGAAGCGTTGATTGCGATATAAAACTATTAAGCAACTACACCAAGTGAGGTTCGCAGATTTATGGACCGTATAATAGCAGCAAACATTCGCTTACTAACTAAATTAACAAGCCCGAACATGAACCGATTTCGTTCGACGACCGCAAACACACGCTGTCATAACGCAGGCGTGATGAAGACAGCGTTAGGACAGAAGGGAGCGAATGCTCCTGCAGCCTCTACCTTCAACGCGTGTGCGAAACTTCAAATTACGCGATTGACAGGCACTAAGGACGAGCAAAGACAACGCACATGCAGCTATCAGCCTTCCCGACAGCGCCAGGCTCGCGCCCCGGTGGAGGATACCTCCGCCGGGGATACAAACTACGTACAGTTGGATGCTTTTATGACTAAGCTATGCTACAGCTAGTGGGGGTGTTGCGGTGTAATTATACAATCGTGCTCGCTCCAGATTCATTGCAGACCTGTTTGTTTGCAGACGTCAGAGGGTGTTTCCGCATTACAGTAATGAATGACCCTCCTACTAGTGGCGCCCGAGACTGACCTGCGCCTGTCGTGTCTGACACATTCGTAAAATATTTGTGCTCAAGCGCTTGCCTAAATTTCCAGCGCTTGCACTCCCTGTGGAGGCGGGTGCGTTCCGCCGTGGTCAAAGCGTTTCTATATCTTTCCGTATCACTGCCCGAGTATCATAATGCAACCTCTTCGGCATGCCTGTCGAAGGCAGGGGGGCTGTAGCCGAGGAACCGTAACATTTCTGCGAAAACAAAGGAAAGAAACTTCGCAATCGTAGAATTTATAACTCTTGATGAGCGCCAGCTTCAGCGTGATATATCATACCTACTATATGACATAGCGGGCTCTCTCAAACACGGCCATTCTAATTGGGATCCACACCCGTACTGCCGAGCTTAGCCTATACAAATGCCGCGCGCGAGGCTAAATTTAGCTCGGATGGCGTCATGCGGGGCGAGGCAATGGCTCCACCTCCGCATGGGATACATGTGTTATCGAGTAATAACTTTATTATGGGGAAAGCCTCAGATGGTTCATGGGTCGAAAAATATGATGCCCGTTTATTTTAAATATGAAACAGTTATTTTTCAGCTAAGTAATCCCGGGTAAATTTTTAGTGCGCCTAGTTTGTGTAGCAACAATACATGGTTAACCTTGTGTAAAGTTTTCAAAATATACAAAACAAAAGCAAAGTCAGTGAAAAAGCCGCTACCAAGATATATACGTAAGTTATCAGTAAAAGAAACTAGCTGAGTCTCACAAGAAAAGAATTTGCGAAAGCCATGTCCACTCTCACAGAAAAAATGGTTTTGTTCAAGAAAGTTAACAAGCTTATAAAATATCACCATCATCAGCCTGGTTACACCCACTGCAGGACAAAGGCCTCTCCCATACTTCTCCAACTACCCCGGTCATGTGCTAATTGTGGCCATGTTGTTCCTGCAAGCTTCTTAATCTCATCCGTCCACCTAACCTTCTGCCGCCCCCTGCTACGCTTCCCTTCCCTTGGAATCCAGTCCGTGACCGTTGATGAAAATCGGTTATCTTCCCTCCTCATTACATGTCCTGCCCATGCCCATTTCTTTGTCTTAATTTCAACTAAGATGTCATTAACTCACGTTTGTTCCCTCACCCAATCTTCTCTTTTCTTATCCCTTAACATTACACCCATCATTCTTCTTTCCATAGCTCGTTGCGTCGTAATCAATTAAAGTAGAGCCCTTTTTGTAAGTCTTCAGGTTTCGGCCCCGTACGTGAGTACTGGTAAGACAAACCTGTTATGCACTTTTCGCTTGAGGGATAATGGCAACCTGCTGTTCACGATCTGAGAATGCCTGCGAAACGCACCCCCGCCCATTCTTATTCTTCTGATTATTTCAGTCTCATGATCCGGATCGGCGGTCACTACCTGCCCTAAGTAGATGCATTCCCTTACCACTTCCAGTGCCTCGCTACCTATTGTAAACTGCCGTTATCTTCCGAGACTGTTAAACATTACTTTAGCTTTCTGCAGATTAATTTTTAGACCCACCCTTCTGCTTTGCCTCTCCAGGTCAGTGAGCATGCATTGCAATTGGTCCCCTGAGTTACTAAGCAAGGCAATATAATCAGCAAATCGCAAGTTACTAAAGTATTCTTTATTAACTCTTATCCCCAATTCTTCCTAATCCAGGTTTCTGAATACCTCCTGTAAGCATGCCGTGAATAGCATTGGAGAGATCGCATCTCCCTGCCACACGCCTTTCTTTGTTGGGATTTTGTTGCTTCCTTTATGGAACACTACGTATGCTGTGGAGCCGCTATAGATATGTTTAAGTATTTTTACATATCGCTCGTCTACACCCTCATTCCGTAATGTCTCCATGACTCCTGAGGTCTCGACTGAATCAAACGTTTTCTCGTAATCAATGAAAGCTATATATAAGGGTTGGTTATATTCCACACATTTCTGTGTCACGTGATTGATAGTGTGAATATAGTCTATTGTTGAGTAGCCTTTAAGAAATCCTGCCTGGTCGTTTGGTTGACAGAAGTCTGAGGTGTTCCTGATTCTATTTGCGATCACCTTAGTAAATACTTTGTAGGCAACGGACAGTAAGCTGATCGGTCCATAATTTTTCAAGTCTTTGGCGTCCCCTTTCTTACGAATTAGGATTATGTTGGCGTTCTTCCAAGATTCCGGTACGCTTGAGGTCATGAGACATTGCCTATGTAGGGTGGCCAGTCTTTATAGAAAAATATGCCCCTCATCTTTCAGCAAATGTACTGTTACCTGATCCTCCCCAGCTGCCTTCCCCCTTTGCATAGCTCTCAAGGCTTTCATTACTTCTTCGGGTGTTAGATGTGGGATGTCAAATATCTCTAGACTATTCTCTCTTCCATTATCGTCGCGGGTGCCACTGGTATTGTATAAATTTCTATAAAACTCCTCAGCCACTTGAACTATCTCATTCATATTAGTAATGATATTTCCGGCTTTGTCTCTTAACGCATACATCTTATTCTTGCCTATTCCTAGTTTCTTCTTCACTGATTTTAGGCTTCCTCTATTCCTGAGAGCTTGTTCAATTCGATCCATAATATAGTTCTTTATGTCAGTTGTCTTACGCTTGTTGATTAACTTCGAAAGTTCTGCCATTTCTATTCTAGCTGTAGGGTTACAGGCTTTCATGCATTGGCCGTTCTTAATTAGATCTTTCGTCTCCTTCGATAGCTTACTGGTATCCTGTCTAACGAAGTTACCACCGACTTCTATTTCCCACTCCTTAATTATGCCCATAAAATTACCGTTCATTGCTTCAACACTAAGGTCCTCTTCCTGTGTTAAAGCCGAATATCTGTTCTGTAGCTTGATCCGGAATTCCTCTATTTTCCCTCTTACAGCTAACTCATCGATTGGCTTCTTATGTACCAGTTTCTTCCTTCCCCTCCTCAAGTCTAGGCTAATTCGAGTTCTTACCATCCAATGGTCCCTGCAGGCAACCTTGCCGAGCACGTACACATCTTGTATGATGCCAGGGTTAGCGCAGAGCATGAAGTCTTTTTCATTTCTAGTATCGCCATTTGAGCTCCTCCTCGTCCACTTTTGGCTGTCCCACTTGCGGAAGAAGTATTCATTATCCGCTTATTACTCGGTTCTGCAAACTCTAGTAATAACTCTCCCCTGCTATTATTCCTAGAAACTATGCCATATACAGCAGCAATTTACGATAGGTAGCGAGGCACTGGAAACGGTAAGGGAGTACATCTACTTAGGACAGGTAGTGACTGCGGATCCGGATCATGAGATGGAAATAATCAGAAGAATAAGAATGTTTTGGGGTGCGTTTGGCAGGCGTTCTCAGATCATGAACAGCAGTTTGCCATTATCCCTCAAGAGAAATGTTTATAACAGCTGTGTCTTACCGGTACACACGTACGGGGCAGAAACCTGGAGGCTTACGAAAAGGGTTCTATTTAAATTGAGGACGACGCAGCAAGCTATGGAAAGTAGAATGATAGTTGTAACGTTAAGGGATAAGAAAAGAGCATATTGGGTGAGGGAAGAAACGCGAGTTAATGACATCTTAGTTGAAGTCAAGAAAAAGAAATGGGCATGGGCAGGATATGCGGAGGGAAGATAACCGATGGTCATTAAGGGTTACGGACTGGATTCCAAGGGAAGAGGAGCGTAGCAGGGTCCGGCAGAAAATTAGGTGGGGGGATGAAATTAAGAACTTTGCAGGGACAACATGGCCACAATTAGTACATGACCGGGGTAGTTGGAGAAGTATGTTACAGGCCTTTGCACTGCAGTGGGCGTAACCAGGCTGGTGATGATGATGATGATGATGATGAAGTACAATATCGCTAGTGCACTTAGGTTTAGGTGCACGTTGGGAACACCAGGATGTCAAAATTAATCTCAATTCAACCACTATGGTGTCCCTCATATTGCGATCGTGGTTTTGGAACGTACCAGCCCCCATAATTAAATTAATACTTAACACTTCTGCCACAATGAGACTTGTCATGTGAAGCAATGGCAATGTCCAACCTTTTCAGAGATTAGGAACAATGGCGAGCAACAACGCTTCAAGCAAACACAGCGACGCACGAAAGGCAAAGTTTAGCATCAAATCACCATTCTCGTATTCGACTAAACGTTGAAGAAATTACGCGTTCGCCCTCCACATCACCGCTAACTATCGTTGATTAATGAAAAGAGCACAGAACGCTTTGCTTTCATCTAGCATGGGATCCAACCATTTTCTTTTTTTTCTTGCTGCCCGAGCATCTTCACGCCATTTCTGGAGCTTGATTTCGAACGATGGGGTTCGCTTCCCTGGCTTAACCAAGCAAGCGTGAAATTACTGCAATAACTGCATACTTCATTTTAACCCTTATAATTCCCGATTAGAGATGGTTTCAGTCTTAGGGATTATAAATACTATTGCGAAGTAAGCTTTCTCAAACGTTACCCCTCCCGCTTAAATCGACAAAATTACTGCCGACTTATGCCTCTCTGAAAGCCGAGCGAAAGGCTAAACTTAACTCTGATTGCGTCATTCGTGGCTCAGAAAGGGCACCATCAGTGCAACCGACACTGCGAGATCCAGTATTGGCTTTCTTTATTGGGAGAGCAGTTATATGGACACTGCAGGTCCATTTTTACCGTCGCCGTGATGTTGCGTATAAAGTAAAAAGGCGACAAAACGGTCGCTGCTCGCCGTATGCTTACGTGCGAGTGAAAGCGTGCGAGGGTGAGCCGATGATCGCGGCTCAATCTGGCGTGCGCATGGGGGGAAAACGGGGAGGAAGCGTGCCGTCTTCCATCGCGCGCAAGGAATCGGGGAGGCGGAAGGTAGGGGTTGTACTTCAGCAACAACTGCGTACGCCGCGGCCACGCCCGCAATGGCTTTATCTTTAAAGCTATCTGCTTAGTCTAGGGGACGACGACTCGTAGCTTCGCGTGCGCTGTGTTCTCGTCACTCAGTTTGCGTTGAAGCGACAGACAGCCCGAAGATCATTTCACTCGCTGCTGCTGCCGCGCTTCCTCCCTCCAGCGTTTTCACAGCGAATGTAGGCGGTCATTGACTGTGACGTCTGCATGTTTACCTGTGCGCGCTGACAATATGCTAGGTAATTTAGGTAGTAAGCGAGTGTTTGCAAGTTTATACGGCCGATAAAACTACTTACTATCTTTACTTATTATGGCTGTCTACTAATGTGCTGTCGCAATCGATGCTTCGCGCTTCGGGCGAAACTGACACTTTGCTCTCTACACAAAAATACTAAAGTAGGGCGTGCGGGTAGTACGTTTGCAAAGATATAAGCGGTAATGATATACCATGTTTTCGTTACATGCCTCTTTAGCTTTACCAATTTTAAAGATGTTTCACGTGAAACCTCACGCAAAACAGCCACCATTGTCTCCACACGTTTCCCTTCGTACATATCTGTCAAAACTTTTGGGATCCACTTTGTTCCAATGTTTTTCATTTCCAAGTCGTCATGGATAATGGCATCAATTTTCTCCCGCATTCCAGGTTATGTAGAAATATTTCTGGCTGATATTCAGTGAGACGCAATGACAATATATTGGATGACTTTCATATTTGCAGGCACACAGACAGAAAGAAGCCTTCCACTGGGTTTCCCAGTTCAACAACAAAATGGCCACTCTTAAATCGGAAACCCAATGTTTGACAGTACCATATCAGGGCCACTGTCACATAACGTTTGTGAACCTTTATCATGAAGCTGCTATGCTGCTTTGCCTTGGAGAAACCAGAACTTAATCATGGTCACATGCTTTCTCACGATGACCTCTTCTGGAGGTGCTGAAATATTTCTTTGCACCTAAAAGAGAATGATAACTTGAAAACAAATGTTGATGCTTTTTGCACCACTGAACGTAGAGAAAATGGCCATTATGCCTTTAACTCCCAGTAATCTTGCTTAATTATTTTCGTGGTAGGGCTCCATACTCATTAGTATACTCATTCGTTATAATGACATGCACGTTTTACTAATGGCTGTTTACAAGTATAAGCCCAATTTCAATCGTAAAAAAGGAATATGAAATTTCTCATGTATAACAGATATTCTACTATCAGCCATTAACGTGTTGTCAACTAGAACCGTCGTGGCACCGCTATACTACTATGTCACAATGGAAGATTGCCATTACCTCAATCATGCGCTTTTTTGTTCGAACCCAAGTAATCACAAACATTCTTGTTTTACATCAGTTACGTTGCCAAGGCGTTGTAGCGGAATGGTTTAGCTGAGTAGCCACCAGATCACAATTACTTAGTGCGGTAAAAACAAAGGGAAAAAAGTCAACAGGAGCAACTTAAAGGACAGCACGAATGGCTACTATAAACTGAAAAGTCACTCAGAGGTGGTAAAACACCAAAATACTCAAGCAAAAGGAGAAAAGAAGAATCTGTCCATGCACTCTATGGCAAAGGCAGCACAAACTTGTACACAAGGACCAACGAGAGAGCGAGAGAAGGTTTATTGTGACAAAAAGCGAAGAGGTTGCCCTGATGAACGTGTCCCCGGCCAGCTTCCCTCTCGAAGCATATCGGCCTAGGCGTAACAATTTCATATGAAGTACAATAGAAGGCTGGCTTACGCACGTACAACTGCTATCACTGATATGCTACAACAGGTTCTCCAATCCATTAAGGAACTTGGAACTAAATTAGCGCCGCAAACTCAATAGCACCTACCTCTTTAAATAGAGCAGGACTGACTAAAGGCAGAAATCCTCACCATAACGCAATAAATAATTATAATGGTTTTATTTTAATGTGTGAAAGAGCGACAATAAACAGGCACAAAGGGAAGGAAAAAAAACCGCGGTGATATTACTTCTTTTCGTTCCTGTTGGTTTTCACTGTCTCACATGTTAAAATGAATCGAAACCAGCTTACCTACCTCACTATCTTACTTCATCTATAATGATTTCATGTGGATAAAGGCACAGTGCAGCTATATTGCACTGAAATATGCGATGCCAATAACTAAACAGTATTGAATTAAGCATTGATTTTTGTAGGAGTACAAGGCTTCCTGAGCGATGCCTTGTCCAGGGGGGCAGAGCGAGAATCAAGAGGGAAGCATCAGGGGCTTGGTAGCAGCGCTTGAGGTTCGCGTAAGTGTATAAAACGCGTGTAAATGTTTGCCGTACACGGATAAATCACTCAGATTTGAATGCGTTTGGGCGCAATAATAGTGTTGTCGTTGCAACTTTCACTTTGAGGCTCCGTACACATTGCCACAGTTACTACATGTCAACTTCATTAGGCTGTCGTAGCACGTACCAAATAAAAAAAAAATTGTGATTGTCTATTTTCCGTATCTTGTCCACTCACCGTCACTCTAAACGTCAAGCGCTTTATTAAGGTTTATTCAGATCCTTCGGCCATATCACTTAACCGGCAACTCGGAGAAAATTACGCCAGCTTGCCTTACCTATAACGCCTACCTCGCACAAAGCACCTTTTCTGTGCTTTGCGGCAAACGCTCCGTCAGGAAAAGCGCCTATATATAGACGGGAAGATGTCAGGCGAACGACGCCAGTGGCGTGAAGGGAATGGCAAGAAACCCGAGTCGTGAAAGAAAGATTGCGTCAGCGTCTTTGGGAAGCGTCTCGGTCTATTAAGTCCTGTCGGGCTGTGCATAAGCGACGCTGGCTGCCTGTTAGTAAAGGGCGTGGATATGTACCGTAATGAACCACATGGCGGCGTTCCCAGAATGAGAATGGAGGAAGGACGCAAGCAGGAAGGAAAAGAAGCTTACAGCCGTGAATGAAAGAAACAGGATGTATGTATATGCTTACGTATCTCTGAAGCATCCGTCTGCAGTAATGGAATTTCAGTAACCCGAGTATGCGCGGTTAGTCTCGTGCTCTGCGGGCAAAACACGGCAACCTGTATATTGCAGAGCCTTGAAATAAAATAACTATCAAGTTCACGTCAAGCTCCTTCTCTACTGGCTGTATACTTCTCTACTCGCTTCCAGAAAGTTCAGATGTGCGATCGCCGCATGTGGTCGCCTTGACAGACGTGATCGTGTATGTCTGCACCGTGTCCGTCTGAACCTCTCTAATTTTGGCTTCATGAAGTATCCAATATTCCAAGGATAAAGTTAAACAGATGGGATAGCCTCTGTTTCTTGGGTGAAGTGCACATGAAGGCATAACATACTTAACCTGCTATAGCAGCTTTGTGAGGACAGGATACTCAAGCTCCCTCGCTGTTCAGCTTCTGCAGGCGCTAACCATGTCGTGCGACGCGCAGTTGACGCCTGCTTGGATCAATGAATCGCGCTACATCGAACAGTGCGTGTCGTTCCCTGGTCGCCAACAGTATCCCACTGTATTGAATTTGATTGCCACTCTTCCGGATAACAACCAGGTCTTCAATCAGCGAGCCTGGCAACTACGTGTGTCATCATGTGACAACGAAGTATTTAAATGCCTGATCCGCCAAGCGCCTCTGGGTTTCGGTGCTGTGATGTGGACAGGAGACTTATGATTTCTCGCTCTTCAGCTTTTGCAGAGGCTAATCATCTAGTGTAACGTGCAGATTACGATTGCTTGGATCAACGAATCACGCTACATCGAACAGTGCGTGGCGTTCCCTGGCAGCCAGCAGAGTCTCGCTGTCTTTGATTTGACTATCGCCCTTGCGAATATGAGCCAGATTTTCATTCAGCCAGCCTGGCAGCTGTGGCCTAGTAAAGCGCCCGCCTCGGCAGCGGGAGATTGTGGGTTGGATTCCCATAATCGCCGGGCACCCACTGGTTCAAATAACCCCGTCCTGGCGTTAGTCTTTCTTCAAAGGTGATACTCTTTGGAAAGGAACCTGCGCCATAAAATCTTGTCGAAACCCTTGTGAGAACCAAGAAAAAAAAAGTAGGTCTGGGCCGCTCCTATGGCAACCATTTCCCATAGGGCACCCCAAATGCACCTATTGAGGTAGGGACACCTCCGTGTCCGGGACAAACACCCCTTTCCACGCGTTGAGCTTCTATAATGGCTGAGCACCAGGCCGGCAGTGCGCTTGCACCTATTTTACTGGTAGGTACCCGGCGGCAGCACTTGCCTTCCACAGCCGCAGCCGATGCTCTTCAACAAGGCCTTCTGTGGTTGGGCAAGATGCATCCAAAGACTACTTTTGAAACCTCTATTACCCTGTTTCGATATGTGAACCCCCATGAGAGCCCAGAACCAGGCCAGGGAACATCTCTACTCATTGGAAAAAACGAGTGGCTTTCCGGCGGCACCGGAATTTGAACTCGGTACCTGCCACATATGAGGCAGATGCTGTGGTGGCCGAGCGGCGTTCGATTTTCAATTCAATTTTACCTTCCTCAAAACTTCTTTATCTACTTTGTACCACCAACTACACCTGAAAGTCTCTGGTCGCATCAACCTCTTCCGTGCTTTTTTTTTCACCAATAGTCTAAACGTATCTTGCTTGTATCGATTGCTGCAGGGTGTATGCACCCGTCCACATTAAATCCGAGTACTTCCGGAAGGTGTACGTTACTTGCGGTCTCACTGGGTAAATTCCTTCACAGTGCATTATTATGTGTTAAATTTCCTCTATTCTTGATGCGGCATCGACATGCCTCCGAATATTTCTTGTGGTATGTTTTTGTCCTTAGACAACCAGCTCGAGCCTCAAATAGCACGGCACTTCCCTTAGTGTTATAGTACAGATTTCACCTTCTCATTTTTCCTTCTCATTCCTGTTAATCGCCATGATTTTTTCTGTTCCTGTTCTTTCTATCCAATTCATTGTCTATGCTTTTCACTTTCCTTCTGATGACTTCTCGTTGTCTATTTATACTTTCATTTACCCTGTGCTGTACTGCCAACTTTCGTGACCTCTTCCTCCATTCTGTGACAATGCTTTTCATCTACATATACTTGTGCACATGAGCCACCCATTTCTTTTAATTCGTATTCCCGTGTCTTTCTTCAAAACTAATTTTGCTGCGCGCTTCTCTGACTTGAAAGGAGGCCCCAACCTGTGTCACCCTGCACAGCCTCATTTGGGGTTTTGCAGTGGGTTGCCAAAGCGAACCAGCCTAGCGATCTTTGATTAACTTCCGACCCCGAGTAAATATGAAATTTTAAGCACAGGTTGGCATTTGTGAATGTTAGTGCTGGAACCGTTACTACTTTCCAGATTCTACGCACCACCTCGTATTTATTGTGGGCTCAAAGTGCTCTATGTTTCATTACTGCTGCATCCGCTTCAGCCTTATTTTCACATTATCCTGATGCGTAGTTGAGTAAATCTTTCCTTCGTTTATCTATAAGCCGAAGTATTTATATTGCTTAGCTGTGGGTAGGACTTGCCGTTTAATTGACACCACGTAATTGCTCGTCTCCGGCTGCGGGACAGCGGCGCTATCTAGGTGCGATGGCTCACACTCAATACTTCACCCGCAGTAGTCAAAGATAGATGAGGGAAGCCGGCCTGCGCATGCGAGTCGTTGGCCGCTGGTGGAGAGAGAGAGAGGAGGCCGCGACGCAGTGAGCCGCAATGACACGGGAGAGAGGGCACCGGAGGAGATGGCCTCAGGTTGCGCATGCGTTATGCCGCCTGGCAACCGCGTACATGGTCGCATAGGCGCCTCCAATGGGAGGTCGGGTACCCCGAACAAATGGCGCAAAAAGCAAGCATGCTTCTTTCAAAGAAACATTGCATTGCACATCA
This sequence comes from Dermacentor andersoni, assembly GCF_023375885.2. NCBI lineage: Eukaryota > Metazoa > Arthropoda > Arachnida > Ixodida > Ixodidae > Dermacentor > Dermacentor andersoni. The sequence continues at coordinate 128,586,266 of NC_092815.1, read as the reverse complement.
CCTCGTTCGGGGCATTCCTTAGCCAGATCAGAAGGTGCGATCAGAAGTGCCTCGTAAGCTTCGCTGCATACAGATTCCATCAGGGCGTTTTAGATATGCTGCATTTTTTTCTGATCGAAAGAGGTAATTATGACGCAATATCGTCCGAGATCTCATAATTTTTGACCGAATTTCATGGGCGTTCTTTAGTCATGAGCCTTACCAGTCTTTGGATTTTTATAAAGCTGAGCTCAGTAGTATTTTCAATTGTCACGTTGCTTCCAAGGTTATACAGGGAACCGTTACGACTGATAAAACTGGGTGACTGGAAACTTAAGGAGGTTAATTAACGTAAAGAATTGCCTTTTCAAGCGCTTCCGGCAAACCAAGGCTACTGAAGTCAGGAAAGAAATTTAAATTAAGTAAAGTGCTAAAAAGCAATTAAGACAAGCTATAGATACATTTCTCACTTCCTTAGAGAGAAAACTTATTACTAATCCCAAGGAGGTCTGGAAATATGTGAAATCGAATAGGATAGGGTCTGTTGGTGCCCCGGACATTATGGATGATAAAACAAACTTATTGGAAGACTCAGACAAGGCAGCTTGCTTTAACAAATATTTTCAATTGCCGTTTTCTGAAACATTTCAAGGTGAAATGCCGTCTTTTCGCTCTACTTTGTTGAACCTATGGCTGACAATGTTGTCCCCGCCAAATGGCATGTGCACTCTTCTCGGCTGCCTTAACTAAACTCACTTCCAGGGCCTAATCTCATTTCCGATCTCGTAATGGAAACATGCGTAAGACGTTTGGAGTCCTTTCTTGTTATTTTCCATATCACCACAAACTTGGGAAATATCGTTTGGGCGGATGTTTACGAATGGTGAGTCAATAGTAAATTCCCCTAACAAAAATAGCGTCGCTAACTACAGACAATTTTTCCCCAAATATACGCTCCAAACGCTTGAGCACCTTACCTACAGCAGTTTTATAAAACATTTGCAATCCAATCATTTCTATTTTGCAGTTCCACGTTACTTTAGATACGTTTTAGAGTGTGTTACACAAGCGTGTGGATTTTCTCATGGTCTTTAAAATGTATACGATAGGGAGTGGTATCCAAATTTTCAAAGGCATTCGTGATTGCTCCGGAGGCTCTTCTTTTACATAAATGGTCATTTTTAGACTTGCCTGCTTGTGTTCTTGCTTGGATAAGGGATTATGTATCTTGCTGAAAGCAGCCTGTTTTCGTACATGGTTCTTCTTCATATGTTGGAATGACTTCCGGGGTGCCACAGTTTGGACTACTACTTCTTTGGTTAGCATGAATATTCTGCCAGAACTGTGAACTTCAAATGTTAAGCTGTATGGTTATGACGGTATGGTATGGTCATAAATGGTCATTTGTAGTCTTGCCTGCTTCTGCTCTTGCGTGGATAAGGGATTATGTATCTTGCTGAAAGCAGCCTGTTGTCGTAAATGGTTGTTCTTCATATGTTGGCGTGACTTCCGGGGTGCCACAATTTGGAGGAGGAGGAGGAAATAGCTTCATTAAGTCCTGAGGAACCACTCCCCACCCACTCTTGGTTTAGTGGTTGGCAGGAGTTGCGGGCTGCACCCACGTTGGGACAGGAAGCCCGTGAGCCTTCGCCCTTTCGTGAGCCCTCTGGACGGCCCGGAGCTGGGTCTGGTGGTCGTCGCTTCGCAGGGCGTCTGCCCAGTCTTCTTCTTTACAGAACACGGTGCCGCTAAACGCGGAGCATTGCCAGAGCATGAGTAGAGCGCCAATGTCCGGATTGTGGCGAATCGTACGGCTCGCTAGCGCACATGGCACAATTTGGACTACTACTTTTTTTAGTTAGCATGAATAATCTGTTATAACTGTGAACTTCAAATGTTAAGCTGTACGGTTATGATTGCGTTATCTATAAACCCATACACTACACGGATGATACTGATGCCTCATAACGTGATTTTAGCACTGTGGTTTCGTGGTGCGAAAAAAATCGACAATGAATTTGAATGTAGAAGTCTTGTTTATTGAATTTACCAAGAAATGCAAGCCCTTCTCGTAATAGCCTGCTTGTACCCCGCTTGTCCGCGTTGAACAGTACTTTGGTGTATATTTATCAATTCACTACGTGTCTTGAAATCAACATAGAGAATATGTAATTAAGAAAGCCAATTAATGGTGCGTTAGCTTTTATTAAGCGCAATTTTAAGCCTGCCCCAAGAACCTAAGAAGAGGCTGTGCATGTCACAAATGTGCGACCAATCCTTGAATTTGCTTGTGCAGTATAGGATCGTCATGGTCAAGTGCTAATCTATAAAGTTTAGCGCATACAATATCTTGCTGCACGCTTTGCCAGTTGTAATTACAACCCTAATTCCAGTATAACTCAAATTAAGAATCAACTAGTTTTTAAAAATTGTCAGAACAAAAACGTTATGTTGGAATTAAAATTTTTATTCAAATGATGAAATTTGTATTAATGAAGTTTTCTACAAAATGAGCTCATACTATTGATCGCACAGAAATAAATGGTCATTATGAAAAGCTTCGACTGGTAAGGTGTTGTACAGTTGTATCTGCGCATTCTTCTTTTGCTTTTATGATTCGCGAGCACAATCAGTTGGATGCGAATGTTATGGATGTTACCGCAAGTATGTCTTGTTCATTCTGGCAAGATGTATGTTTTAGTTCATTGTTCAAGTGACTGCTGCTGTCTTGTTTTTCATTTCGGCTATTCTTTCCACCACTCTACAATAATACCCCATTGGGCAATGCAGAAACCTGAATAAATAAATAAATAAATAAATAAATAAATAAATAAATAAATAAATAAATAAATAAATAAATAAATAAAACTCAAAACTACTGTCCTAGTGCCGACGCTCACTGTACCTTAAGAATTGTACCTTAACCTACGAAATGTACTTAGGCCATGAATTGTCTCCTGCGCATCCCATGCTTTGAAGCTGTTTGAAAAATAATCTGCGAGACACTGGTCTCCAGGAGCAGGCGATGAAAAAAGAACTCTCTCTTGTATACTTTTGCCTAGATGTACATCGAACACGTCCGAATTCGTATGTATGAGTTTTCCACCTCAGGGTGGAAACTGGAGCAAGCACACAACCCTACGAAATTAATGACTGTGGGACTCGTAGCTCGACGCTTCGTGTCATCAGCCAAGAACAATAACAACGATGGTCCGTAATCAGCGATTCGAAAACGGCGCAGCAGTCTTTACTATCAGCCCTGCGAAGAGAACCACGCGAACAAGTGGCGTTCGAGATCAAGGAGCTCATTCATATCTTGACCGAGAGAAGGCACCACATCACATATGAATGACTTTCAAGTCTCTACGGCACAGAAGGCAAGGATCAAGTCCATAATGCTGCTCGGTAAGCCCTTGAAGACAGCACACATGAATTTAAACCGTTGTCACTGTCAAATGTAGGTAGAATAACCTCATTTGCTGGACAAGAGACGTCACACACTATGTGTGGAGCACGCGAAGTTTTCGAAACAACTGACTACACTGCCTGGACTCTGCTCTCCACGTTTGCATACCATGAGGACTCCGCCGACGTGATGCTATCCTGCTTTGTCGGCTATAACTAGGGGTAGCGTTTACGGATTCTTTTGCTTTTCGCATTAGAATGGCTGACAACGTTGCTTGTGATGACTGTGGTGGTGACTAGACAGTTGAATATGTTTTCGGCGACAGTGCTCGATATAGTGTACAGAAACAATCCCTCTCGACAGCGCTAGCTCGTAGTACCGACCGATAATTGTCACAACAAACCCTTTTAGAGTATTGACGCCAAAAGCTTTCAGAGCGGAGCGCTACGAAAGCATTGCTGCAGTTTTTACTGAGGAAAACGTTGCGCAAGCGGCTTTAGCCCTGATAATAAATGTTAACTGTTGTCGCATGCTACAAACTGCCGTGATTGTGTGCCTGTGTCCGTTTTTCTATATATTTCTCTATTTCCTTCTTGTGTTCCTGTGTCTCCCTCTGCCTTCCCCACTGTAAACCACCACGTTTTTTATTCTGGGTAACCTCCATACTTCTGAAAGAATGAACATTTAGCTCATGAAAATATTTTAGTTCTGTGTGTATTTGTGCGTTTTGTGTCAGTTGCATGTCTTGTGTGTACCATTTCAGTCACCCTAGCATTCACTATGTCATGTCCGTATCATCAAGCACATATCCCCAGTTTTACGTAAAACATATCTGCGTCTCTATCCCCTAATGGCCTAGAGACAACAAACTTTCACCCTTTTCATAACGTACTAAATAAGTAGTATATACTACTAAAGCGATTTCGGTAATGCTGCACGACTGTGAACTGCCTAATTTTTTTCTAATCAACCTTTAAATATAACCTGAGGAGACGACGCGTGTATCGGGTGTTTAGCGGATGTGACGTAAGTGCCAGTATTTTGCCTCAGAGATTTACGATCGTGCCACGAGTTGCCGCGTATGGCATCAAATCGCGAAGGCACACCCAAGTTTCGTTTCTGGGCGTTCTGAGTGATGCGTCAGTTCCGGGGAGCGGTAATGGCGGTGTAATTGTTTTTACTATCGCATCAAAAACGTTTACACTTGCGAGCCTCTCACGGTAGATTTACTTGTGCCTCAAATGAACACTTTTGCACTCAGGCTGTTCCATATCTACACTATCTGAGACCAGGCTTCTTACGTTGTCGAAAATTTTGTTGCACTTAGCCTTACAGCAAGAACGCTACTGTTCGGAGATTTGTCCCTATTTTCGAGTGCCTCTAACGCTGCTGTTCATTTCATGCAGTTCCTCGCTTGCGTAGTCTGGAAATATTTTTTGCATTCTCTGGTCATTGTTCATAGCATTTCAGTGGACATAACCGATTCAGCAAGATTATCTTGCGCTATCAGTAGTCGGAGACTCACTACAGCCTGTCTCTGGAGCTTAGCTGCCACAGGACACATGAGTTCGGTAGGGGTATGTGTTGGAAAAATCCACTGTATCTGCAAACGAGTCAAATAATGAGGACGAACCACTTTTTTCAATAGCTAAATGACATGCTGATCTTTTATTGTTCCCAGTCTAACTTAGCCACCACGCTACCGATGTGGCGCAGCAAGTACTAGCAACAGGAGACTCTAAGATTTTGCTCTTGGTACAGTGCCGTGCTTGTGCATGTACAGTGCCGTGCTTGTACTTAGCCGTTGCTTTGAAGTTGAAATCTTGAGCAGTAGTAGTCGTTCAAGCACATTCCAGCTTTCTCTCAGTGTGGAGAGCAAAGCTTTTATTGTACCTGCAGTGCTAATGGCTGTGCACGTGGGAATTGGTCGTGAAGCGACCCTAGATGTGAAGTACGAGAAGCACAATAGGCTGACTTGCAGTATTGGAGACAAAAAGCACCTACTCCAACGTAAGAGCCAGACTGAGCAGCGGTAAAAAGAATAAGTACGCCGTAAACGCGTTGAAATTGTGAAACGGCTAAGATCTGCGAACATCCCAGAAGAGGACGGGCCTGCCGCTTCACTGGGGAGGCCTCATTCCTCTTCTCTTTCTTTATACCCCCCCTGCAGTGCTGTTGAGGTGTCCTTACAGCGAGAGACCGTTACGACACTGCACGTTTCCCTTCAGTTTGCTTCCTTTAAAAGTCGCATACTACTACACCCCACTGAGTACACGAAAGATCAAATTTTTGTTCGGGGTAAGGAGTATATGACGGAGTATGGTTTACTTCCCAAAAAGGAAAAACGAAAGACATGCTAATATCAATAATTTTCTTGTCCTCTGTAATGTAATCAGTAGAATTGGGGCATCGACCGAGCATTCAGTTTCTATGACGTCGTAGTGTTGTCATCATTCCGAACTGCGTGCGCATACTGTGCTTTCTTTTATTATGGAAACGACCAGCGAACAACCAATGAAAACGAAGACGTAACTTCCCTCAAGCTACCGCGGCGGCACGCGTTGGACAGTTGCGTGTTGCGGCAGTGTTCATGGATGGCAATAGAGAAGCACAGCGTCGATTATCCGAGGAAAACGAGAACACGCGTGGAAAAGTAGGAGCAAGTGTGGCGGTAAGAGGGTGGCGGAGGGTGTGGTGTTCATTTCAAATTCTATCATTCAGTGTGGCCCATGTCAGACCAGGGTAGAATTGCATATTGATAAGCATATTCAGGAAACTAGAGGAACTCGTAGTCAGTAACGCGTATGTAGCATTTATTCGCTGCCACGCGTGGTTCGTTGTTACATCGATGGTACAAAGAATTAATTCAACCAAAAGTGAACACAGCTTATTATGTATCAGCTGGGTGGAGAAAAATCTGCCATAAAAAAGAGGCGTGTACGACTCAGTAGAAATATTTACTGGTTGTTCCCTGCTTAAAAACGGCCGCTAATAAAATTCCAAAGCTAATTTCAGGTATACGGTACCGTCTTTGGATGGAGCAGGAGTTGAACACGAGCTTAATTTATATCTTCATATTAAAAACAGCGCAGGAGTAACGGTAACTAAACACAGAAGTACACATGACAAGCGCACAACTAACAACTGACTGGTTTATTGCACGCAGGAAAGAATAAATACAAACCGTCCATCTGTGCCCGGACCCAATCGTTACCCCTTGCATTGATTATTTGCTGTGTACTTATGTGTCCTGCACCCGCCATGGTTGTTAAGTGGCTATGGTGTTAGGCTGCTGAGCACGAGGTCGCGGGATTGAATCCCTGCCATGGCGGCCGCATTTCGATTGAGGCGAAAGGCGAAAACACCCGTGTACTTAAATTTAGGTGCACGTTAAAGATCCCCAGGTGGTCGAAATTTCCGGAGTCCTCCACTACGGCGTGCCTCATAATCAGAAAGTGGTTTTGGCACGTAAAACCTCATAATGTTTTTTGTGTCCTGTGCACTTCTCTCTCTTGTGTTGCCGTTATTTTCCCCCTGCTTTTATGACGAAGACCAACCAACTCGCCCAGTTTTACACTCAATTACTAAATATAGGGTTAGTTCTAAAATGGCTTGAATTGTTGAAAGACGGGAAGCGTAAAAGAAGAGTACAAATTTTGTCTATAATAACTTCACAATGTACTTTCAATTTATAATGTCATAAACTATACTTAGTCTTCAGTGGAAATGCAAGTTACTGTTGAAAACACCGATGCAGGTATTGAAGTGTTTGCACAAATGTGTCAGTTCTTTTCGGCGACTATCACATTTATTTCAAATCTGACTTTTGACGTGATCAGAGTAACCGACCAACTGACCGACTGACTGGACTGCTGAGTGGGCTGACTGATGAGTTAATTCGACTGCTGAGTGACTGGCCCGACTGACGGAGTGATTGGACGGCTGAGTGACTAGGCCGGCTGACGAAGTTTTGGACTGCTGAATGACTGGGCTGACTGACGGACTGATTGTACTACTGAGTGACTGGGCTGACTAACGGACTGACTGGACTGCTGAGTTACTGGGCCGACTGACTGACTGATTGGACGGCTGAGTGACGGGGCCGCCGACGGACTGATTGGAGTGCTGAGTGACTGGGCTGATCGACTAACTGGCTGACTTCTATTTATGATATAGGAAATGTTGCGAACAAATGTATCATGGGCATCTCCACAAAGTTATATTATTTATAAATAAAAGATTGATGTGTGCGGAAGTTAATCCTTAGACACTTCGCTACTACAGTCCGACAGCCAATATCAATAGAAAAACGGCCGAACACATAGGCCTACAACACTCTCCTCCTAGCCTGAGATGGTAAATGAAGAAAACAGCCTTCAAAGTGGTCACAGACACTCACCTTTAACAACTACAAAAAGGCAATGACTATAGACAGTGACACAGATTATTAAAAACAGCCTATCATATCCGGAACACAATCTTTTACTTGCTATGACATGTCACATCAAAGAGACGTAGGTGACAGATATGATTTATTTCCTACACAAGCCTCGTACTCACGAATGTAACTTTAAAGAATACACACCTCCGACGTTTCTTCCTCTCCTATAGTCTGCATCGCCCTCCCTCGAGCCCCCCTGTCAAATTCGGACATTCAGGCTTTTTTGCCTTCTTGACCCTGTTTTTATTTTGCACACTACACACGACAATGGCGTATACTGTGTGAAGGGATAAGCAGTCTCTTAAACAAATGTACATCCTTTGGGGTGTATATTTGCCACATAACAATGTCATCTGTCTTGCTTGCCGTTCCTTTCTTGAAAACGCTGCGCTCGCTACTTTCCTGTCGAGAATTTTCTGTCATGCTGACAACGCGCATGCCGTTCGCGACTTGGTCGTACCGGGCTCGGAGCATTCAAGAAAGGAAATGCGGACAAGACAGATGAAGATTCTGTTGCGTGGCAAGATACGACCCAAAGGGTGTAATGTTGTTTAAGATTGTATAACCCAGATGACACATAGGAAACTCTCAGGCACTCTATGATGCCTCCCGTGCAATCACATGTGCTCGGAGAGCTTTGCAACCAGAGGTGGTGAGCGAGCTCTGACTGCAGTAGTGATCTTATTCTTTCTTCCTTTTCTTCTCGAGTAAGTGAGCTCTGCGCCAATGTAATATGTAACGCTAGGCGCCACGCTCAACAGTAGCGTCGAACGAACACGGCAGCTCCCTTGCTGGTATCTCTGCGTATACTTTGCGGCAAGAGCCAAGGAATCAAGTGAGAGAAAACGAGGTGGAGAGAGAGAGAGAGAGGCACGGCAGCCGAATATTCGCTTGTGTAAAATGAGAAAACAAAGTGGGCGCTGTTATTCAGAATATTTGGCACTTCTGACGAAGCTTTCATTGGGAATTTACCATGTGGCAATGACCGCGAAATATTTTCTGCTGGCTGGGAGACCAGCAACCAAGGTTTATTGTCGAAACCCTCCCCCTCAAAACTTGTTTGCTCTGATTCATTCATCAGGGTGAAACTACTGCTAAATGACTCTCCTGTAATACCAGGGCCCGTATTCGCTTAAATCACCTTAGGCTAATATTGTTCTTATGAGCGAATGCCTGTCAACCATGATATTCGACATATTATCGACGAAGGCGGCCGGGCGAACTAAATTCTTTGTGAATTAGGTCCAGGGTCTTTCGTGTCCTTTCTTCGTTTCATTTGTATTGTTTTTATTGCTTTAGTTCTGTCATTATGCTGGGTTTTTTTTTCAATGCGATCCAACTCATCGTTGCTAATGTGGGCATCAGTAATAGCCCGCGCAATTCCGGCTAATGTAGCAAGACTAGATCGCTGATTATCTGTTTCCTTTTGATGGGCGTGTACGTGTGCATCGTGTTTTTTATTTTTTAAATCCCTTTCTCTTTCTCACCTATCGCATACCCTTGCCCCGACCCCAATACAGGGTAGCAAACCGGAGATAATCTCTGGTTAACCTCCCTGTCTTTCCTGTGCCTTTCTCTCTCTCTCTTGATGCGCGTCACATCTACATGATCTAGAAGAGTTGCCGTCCCTCGCCTACAGCTCTTTTGTATCGGATATATTGAGGGAGAAGAGAAAGAAATAAAAGCATGTGTAGTGGTTCGCAGAACACCTGAGCGGTAGAATATAGTATAAGGTAATTACGGCATGGGTGCCTTCAGAAGAACTGGCGTTATCCGTTAGGGTGGCCAAATTGCTACGCGTTTTCGCTCCTGAGTACGAGACTGAGCGGGTTATTCCGGACGTGGTCGACCACAGTCTGATAGCATCGAAATACAAAATATGTCGTGTACAAAGACTCAGGTGCATGTTAAAGAACCTCGTGGGACTAAAATTAACCTAGACACTTTCACTACTGTGTCAAAGACAGCCAGTATGTCGACTTGGGACGTTAAACCCCACAATTTCATTGTTAAACTGCCCCGAAGTTGAGTTGAAACAGAATAATTTATCATATTACTAGTGACTGGTACAGAAGCGATGTTGGTGTATGAATTCCCTGCGTTTGCTAGCTTCGTTTTCGTTCTCCAAAAAATAACAAAAAAGAATCACGAAGTGAAGTTAAAAATAAACATCTGCTTTCTATATAGAGGATTGACTCTCTCGCTCTTTTGCCCTTGGTTGTGCTAGCAAAAACTAGTTGGTCATGATTCTCGCAGAATTCGGTGGAGGCATATCATTCGCAGTTTTCCGTGAGAGCAGAATACGTACACGTTACCTCGGTCTAGTCAACTCCTCGGCAAAGCGGGAAAAACAGTATGCGTACATCGACTGTAAGAACAAGTCCTTCTTTTCTCCATGCAAGTTCCGATCATTACCACTTTTTGTTTGTTTAGTGAGGAGTAAGTTTTCGATTACTCTTCACTAAACGAATAATCAACAAGCGAATAATCAACAAGCGTAAGACAGCTGACATAAGGAACTATAATTAGCATAGAATTGAACAGGCTCCCAGGAACGGAGGAAGCCTAAAAGCAGTGAAGAAGAAACTAGAAATATTTTTTATTTTTTTTCATATATTCATACTGTCAGCACAAGCCAAGACAGGAGTTGCGGTTACATTGCTGTCATCAAACTAGACATAGTAGATGTTTAAACCATTCAATACAAAGCAATCAGGCTAGGCAGGCACAGTATATAAACAAATATGAAGCAACAAACAACATGAGTTACAATGAGTAAGGTATAGCACTATATGGGTCAACAAAAAAGTAACGCGCCCAAACAACTGCAACCGATAAACAGCTAACAATAAAATGTATTCTCAACCGTTTACAAATAATTGGTAACAGCCTTTACATAAGATTGTAAATCAGCACATTCTACTATATCATGTGGCAAGTTGTTCCAATCGTCTATGCTTCGAACCAGGAACAAATTTTTGAAGGATTCTGTTCTACATTTAAGTGGTTTAATATGTTTTGGATGCTTTGTTCTGGGGTTAGCAGGTCTCTCTAATGTGATGTGCTTTTCTAAGTCTACTTTATAGTCTCCGCTTAATACGTGAAAAAAGAATGTCAGCCTGTTAAGCTGCATTTTTTGCTTGACAGTCATGAGGCCAGCTCTATTTCTAAGTTCGGTGACGGACTGGGTTCTAGCGTATGTGTTAAAAATAAACCTCAAGGCCCTGTTTTGTACGCGCTCACATTTTAGTGCGTTCTGTTGAGTGTACGGCTCCCAAACATGGCTTGCATAGGTCAGTACAGGAAGTACAGTCATTTTGTAGGCCATTGTTTTTACCTCTGGTGTGGCGTCGTGAAGTTTTCGTCGTAACGACCAAAGTGTGCACATGGCCTTATTACAGATGTTGTCGACATGTACCGACCAGTTCAAATCATGTGTGAGATGAATTCCTGGGTATTTATATTCCTTAACCTCAGCTAATTCGGCTCCGTTAATGCTGTAGGGGAATATTAAAGGATCCTTTTTACGCGTCAAACGCATACAAACAGTTTTTGATGTATTCAATTCCATTTGCCATTCATCACACCACAGACTGACTTTTTGTAAATGGTTACTAAGCTCCTGTTGATCATTAGGAGTGCCTATTTTAGCATATGTAATGGTGTCATCTGCGTAATGCTTGATGGATATTTGCGGCGAAAAACCTGCTCCCATATCACTAATATATATGGAAAAAAAGTAAAGGGCCTATAACAGATCCTTGCGGCACACCCGATCGAACTGGTTTATTGGTACTGCTAACAGAATTTAATGAAACAAATTGTTCCCTTTGTGACAAATATGCCTCAATCCATTTGAATAGCTTGGTATTACCTAAGAAATGAGACAGCTTCATAAGCAGCTTTCTATGGGATATTCTGTCGAATGCTTTGCGGAAATCGATAAAGATCATATCTATTTGACCCCTTCCATCAATACATTGACCGATTTCATGCGTAACTTCAGTGAGGATAGTGACTATGGAGTACCCTCGGCGAAAGCCATGCTGGTTTTTGCCCAAAACGTCGTTCTCTTTCACAAATTTAGTTAGGTGGGTAGTAAGGATGTGCTCTAGCGTTTTGCAACATGTACTTGTCAAAGAGATTGGCCGGTAATTAGTGACGTCATGTTTGGAACCCTGTTTGTGAATCGGTACTACCTTAGCCCGCCTCCAGTCTCTCGGAACGTCGCCAGATTCTAGAGATTTAGTATGGATAGCCGAAAGGAAACATGAGCACCACTCGGCGTACCTCTTTAAAAAAGCGTTGGGAATTTGATCAGGGCCAGGACAGTTTTTCTCATCTAGTTTAAGGAGCAGGTTCAAAATGCCGTCTTGTCTAATAGTTGGCTCAGATATACAGTGCGTAATGGAATGTACTGTTAGGGGTGTAGAACCATCATCCCATGTGAAGACCGATTCAAAATATTCATTGAAGAGGCAAGCCATTTCAGAGCTGTTCGTCATAGTCTTATTTTCACTTGTCAGAAATTTAATGCTGGATTTGGGCCCTGAAATGTACCTCCAAAATTTTCCCGGAGAGGATTTAATAAAATTGGTAAGTGTTTTATTCATGTAACAATGTTTCGCTTTAATAATTTCCATTTTAAGTTCATGTGAAGCGGAATGAATACAATGACGTGTTCTTGTAGAGAATTTTCTAGACCTCATTCGTTTCAGGAGGCGCTTTTTATGAATTGTTCCCCGTGTAATCCATGGGTTTTTTCTGTTAACTTTATTGGGGCGCTTGGGAAAAAATAGTGCTATTGATTTTAATACCACACTTTTAAACTTCTCCCAAGCATCATTTACTGACGTAGTATTTAGCGAAACAAAATGGCTGAAATCATCATTACTTTCCTCTAAATGGTCCAATACTGCAACTTATCTGCTTTAGACAAATCGGGGACTAGCAAATTTTTATTCTTTTCTGCTCGGGTATATGTGGTAGAGACATACGTGATCACCTTATTGTGGTCAGAAATCCCTTCTAAGACTTCACACCAGTACTTGGATTGTGTGACAGATCTGCTTAGAAACACCAAATCAAGTAGTGATTCTCCCAATTCGTGGGCTCGTGTGGGCATAGTTACTATTTGTGTTAAGTCAAGGGAAAAAGTCAGATTCAGAAGAACACGAGACACGGCCTGATTATTTTGACCTTCCTGATAATATTCCCAGTCAATATTTGGTAAATTAAAATCTCCGGCCATTATAATCTTACAGGTGCTGTTGCCAAACTTTTCAAGTAAGAAATCATTCAGCAATAGTATGTATTCTTCGGAGGTGCCAGGGGGGCGATATACTGCAACAATTACAAAATACAGACCACCGATCTCTGTGGTACCCACAATACACTCCAGTTCTGGAGGGGATGAAATTTCAACAAAGACCATTGAAGTTTTATAAACAATAGCAACACCGCCTCCTCTGGATCCTCTGTCTTTGCGACAAGCCGTATAGTTCGGAGGAAGGAAATCAGCACTTTCGATTGATTTATTTAACCAAGTTTCAGTTACAATTACGATATCCGGTTCATGTTCCAAGAGGACAGCTTCCAATAGGCAAGAATCAGATGTATGCGTTAAGAAACAAAGCCGGCAATATCGTTACTAATATGGATGACATAGTTCAAGTGGCTGAGGAGTTCTATAGAGATTTATACAGTAGCAATAACACCCACGACGATAATGTGAGAGAGAATAGTATAGAGGAACTTGAAATCCCACAAGTAACGCCGGAAGAAGTAAAGAAAGTCTTGCGGCAAGAGGCTTTGCAAGAGGCTATGCAAAGGGGGAAGGCAGCTGGGGAGGATCAGGTAACAGCAGATTTGTTGAAGGATGGTGGGAACATTGTCCTAGAAAGACTGGCCACCCTATATACACAATGTCTCATGACCTCGAACGTACCGGAATCTTAGAAGAACGCTAACATAATCTCAATCCATAAGAAAGGGGACGCCAAAGACTTGAAAATCATAGACCAATCAGCTTACTGTCCGTTGCCAACAAAGTATTTACTAAGGTAATCGCAAATAGAATCAGGAACACCTTAGACTTCTGTCAACCAAAGGACCAGGCAGAATTCCGTAAAGGCAACTCAACAATAGACCATATTCACACTATCAATCAGGTGATAGAGAAATGTGCAGAATATAACCAACCCTTATATATAGCCTTCATTGATTACCAAAAAGCGTTTGATTCAGTCGAAACCTCAGAAGTCATGGAGGCATTACGGAATCAGGGTGCAGATGAGCCATATGTAAAAATACTGGAAGATATCAATAGCGGTTCCACAGCCACCGTAAGCCTCCATAAAGAAAGCAACAAAATCCCAATAAAGAAAGGCGTCAGACAGGGAGATACGATATCTCCAATGCTATTCACAGCATGTTTACAGGACGTATTCAGAGACCTGGAGTGGGAAGAATTGGGCATAAAAGTCGATGGAGAATACCTTAGCAACTTGAGATTCGCTGATAATATTGCCTTGCTTAGTAACTCAGGAGACCTATTGCAATGCATGCTCACTGCCCTGGAGAGGCAAAGCAGAAGGGTGGATCTGAAAATTAATCTGCAGAAAACTAAAGTAATGTTTAACAGTCTCTGAAGAGAACAGCAGTTTACGATAGGTAGCGAGGCACTGGAAGTAGTAAGGGAATACATCTACTTAGGGCAGGTAGTGACCACGGATCCGGATCATGAGACTGAAATAACTAGAAGAATAAGAATGGGCTGGGGGGCGTTTGGCAGGCATTCTCAAATCATGAACAGCAGGTTGCCACTATCCCTCAAGAGAAAAGTGTATAACAGCTGTGTCTTACCAGTACTCACGTATGGGGCAGAAACTTAGAGGCTTACGAAAAGGGTTCTGCTTAAATTGAGGACGACGCAACGAGCTATGGAAAGAAGAATGATGGGTGTAACTTTAAGGGATAAAAAAAGAGCAGATTGGGTGAGGGAAGAAACGCGGGTAAATGACATCTTAGTTGAAATCAAGAAAAAGAAATGGGCATGGGCCGGATATGAAATGACGAGGGAAGATAACCGATGGTCATTAAGGGTTACGGACTGGATTCCAAGGGAAGGGAAGCGGAGCAGGGGGCGGCAGAAAGTTAGGTGGGCGGATGAGATTAAGAAGTTTGCCGGGACAACATGGCCGCAATTAGTACATGACCGGGGTAGTTGGAGAAGTATGGGAGAGGCCTTTGCCCTGCAGTGGGCGTAACGAGGCTGATGATGATGATGATGAAGTTTACGATTAACTGAAACCACAACTAAAAGCTATATTTGGTCTACAATGCTCCATCGGCATTCAAAATATTCTTTCCAGCCCTATCAGGGAGTTTTCAAGGCAGCTTTAATAAGACATATTTGGGACTATTGACATTGTCTAAGTTGTAGAAGTTGCTGAAGTTGAAAGCAAAACCTTTTGATGGTGTGAGGAGACCGTATAACAAAGCAAATATGTGAAATCAGTTCCACATTTTAAAAGAAAGGCACATGACATCTGCCACTTGCTTCTCTCTAATATGTAAGTGCCGATGAGGCTCCAGCATGTTTCGGGTTATCGAACCAAGGGCGATACCAGAGTTCGCTCTCCTAGCCACGTCTTACAAGAGGAACTATGCCCGAGAACAAACCATTCATATGGAAGTATAATCATTCGCCTGGTTTCGTTCAAAGCACCGAAGCAAGCGTACAACAAAATCAGCTCAACCTCCGAAAAGGCTGCACTTAGCACTCACAATACATATAAGAGACGAGTCGACAAGCACCGCGCTGAGACAAAGAATGAACGCTTCCTAATTTCTGTGGTTACAAAAATTTTTTCCGGCAATTTCCTATTCCTTTTCCAGTTCTGCTCAGTGCTCCAAATCAGCTACGAAACACTGACAACTAAAGAAAAATGACCGAACGTCTACCATAAACTAAAGAAAACAGGGGAGATATTGGCATCACGTAACAAAAGGAATAAAGAAAACACTAAAAGAATGACTTCAGGCGTGCATGTCCGCCCGGCTGCCCCTAATGACTTTATGGTTCACGGGCGAGACCCTTATCGTTTGCTTGCTCTCAGGGCAACATGGAAACGAGAGGCGAAAAAAAAATTCTACAAAAGCGAGATGAAAATAGCTCCAACAACAGCCACAAACACTGAAGCTACGGCCAAGGCATGGCAGCCGCGTTTCCACAGAACGGCAACAGCGTTGTATCACGAGACAGTGGGAGCGCCAACAAGAACGCCGATGTGCACTTTCTGGCGCTTTTTCGTTCGATTGTTTGCGTGATTAGTTTTTAATGGACCCCCTGTGCTTTGTTGTCATGGAGAGCTTCCTAAATATTTTACTTGTTCAAATTGTGGTGGCGATACGAAGCTGCACATCATACAGAAGAAGAGAGAGGTTCACGAGCACACAGCGAGTAAAAACACGCAGAAGTGATACAATAACATCAAGCGAAGGAGTCAATTTTAGCAAACCTAACTGAAGAAAGCGAAAGCATGATTCTCAGATTAGGCCAGCCGTCTCGGTGTATAAAATGAACAGCAAATCACGCCAGAAATTCGAAGCATGGTAACTGCGACAAAGATTTATAGGGAGTCGAAACAATTGTCTCCTTAAGTTGGTTGCAAACGAAGAGTTGGCGCATGTTCGGCAAACAAAGTGTAGTAGGAGGACGGCATTTCAAGTGCGCGGGCGTCGGAATCGGTGCTTGTGTCGGTGTGCGGGGTCGAAAAGCGCGAGGGTGAGCGTGATTGCTGCGAGGGTCCCACGAGATCGGCTCGAGTGACGGGGCCGACAAGCTGAGCGGGGAAGGACACCGAGAGAAGCTCTCGCCAGGCACTGCGGATCGAGCGGCCGGCCACGTCCCGACAACCATGGTCCTGCCCCTGCTGAACCAGGCTTCGCCCCGGCTTACAGCGCTTTCCTCGGAGGCTACCTGGCGGTTCCTGCCATGGCCGGGTTTCGCCCAGGCTCCTGATGCTTCCGAGGCAGGCTGTGTTGCGGCGTTCATTGCGGTGCTGCCCTGTCCAAACCGAGCTGCGCCCCGGCTCCTGTGTTGCCGAGATAGGCCACACTACGGCGTTCACCGCCGTTACTCACCCACCGAGGCCAGGCTGCGCCCCGGCTGCCGTCACTGTCGTAGCGACTTGCGGCTGAGCTACATCCCAGTCAACGCCACTAAACCTCTGCGACTCGAATCGACTACCACTGGAACTGTGAGTGGCCAAGAACCGGAACTGACATTAGTGACAATAGCGCGGCGCCCCTGTTCTGTGTAATATCTGTATTTAGTTTGTGTCTAGTCTGAAGTCTGCTGTCCGTGCATTCATTCGTTCCTCTCTGTCTTGCACGATTCTTTAGTACTTCTGGCTGACCTGAGCCTACACATTTGCCCACAAGAGGTATACAGAAGTGTGTGTTGAAAGGAACTGCACAGTACTGGCGGTACATAGATCAGAGAAAGGAGAGCAGGACTTCAAGAAATAGGAAACACACAGAGAAAATAGCTATAGAAAGGCGGGGACTTTAAGCGTAGGTAATCATGGTTGGTTACACAGTGGGGGTGAAAGAGTAAACGGGTAGAAAGAGAAATAGAGGAGCGTAGTACAAGCAACGTAAAGCGATTACACAAGCCAGCAGTATGACGCAGACTTGACAGCGTTTATTATGTACATTTGTAGGCCACAGGGAACCAGACTAGCTCAGAGATACGCTTCTGTGCGGAATTGTTTTGGGAGCACTTATCCCCAGCTTTCTAATGTGACAGTGGGAGATCTACATTCAACTTTAAAGAGTTCTGGCAGGTCACTTATATTGCAGATAAATACTGCATTAATAAATGAAAGTGCTATGTGTGTATCTATATATTGCCACACCCTATATGGTCGCCGCGGGTATGTGCCAGGCGATGAAAACGACGTTGAAGTAACGCGCGGGTAGAAAAACGGAGACGACAACGACGTTGCGTTCACCGCCTGGTGCCTGAGCTCCCGAACACTGGTTCTGGTCAAGTAGCTGGTGGTTTTCTTTTAATCTATGTGCTTTACGTAATTGTTTTTGACCTTTTGTTTCAATATCTGATAACCTTCCAGAGTAATTTCCTATTTCTTGGCAATGTCACTCTCATCGCCAGGCCAGGAGATTTCCTCCTGGTCGGCTTCTGTTCCTAACTCTGATTTGCCGGTGGAGCTTTTCTTACGCAGTGGGACGAGCAGCGTACCTGTGGCTTTGGTTCCGAGTGATGGCGGGGTTATTCGCATGAAGAATCCCAAAGCAATTCAAACGGAACTCCGGATGGCCTCGGCCAATTTTCAACAAATCACCGAGGTTCGACAGTTTGTCTGAGGGGGCATTCTTTGCTGCTCTGCTTGTCAGACCAGGCTTGTGTTCAAGATTTACTGAAGTGCGGTGTTTTTGCGATACATCCGGTGAGCAGTTTTATTCCTCATCACCTTGCATGTACCAAAGGCCTAGTTCGTGGTGTCGACATAAGTCTATGTCCGGCAGAAATCTTGGAAATGTTTTCAGCTGCAGGCATGATTTCTGTGTATCGTTGCAGCCGTGTCGTTGATAATAAGCGCATGCCCACTGAAACAGTCATAGCTACTTTCGCTGGAATGAACCGCCCATCGGAAATCAAGGCATGGCCACTTATATACCGAGCTGAGCCTCTATCACCTCGTGTCCTTCACTGCCTAAAGTGCTGGTGGTTCGGGCACTCCATAAAAGGCTGCAGGTCTAACACGCGATGCCTAATTTGTGGAGAAGGCCACCATTCAAATGACTGTTCTTCCCGAAATGAGTCCTCCTGCCTTTGCAATGGTCCCCACCCCACTAATGAACCTAATTGCCCTGCAAGGTCAAAAGAAATACAAATCCTCGAAGTAATTGACTGACGTCGATGCTCTCATCGTGAGGCCATTGGAGAAATTCAGAGCAAAACTCAAGGGTATACCGGTATAACGGCCCGTCAAACATTGTCTATGGAGAACTCAATCTCCGAGGCTGTGGCAGCTTCCGTAGAAAAGGCATTCGAGAAAGCAATGGAGCGCATCATGACAAACCTCACCGACTCCCTTGTTCAGGTGCTATCCTCACAACTAACTCCGTGGCTTCAACTAACTAATAAACCCAATATTGAGGATCCGGTGTCGGGTCTACCACGGAGTCCACCTATTGAAATATCGACCGTGCAGCCATTCACAAATAACGATTCACCAAAGCCATCAACTCCTGAGAAAGTCGACCAAATCTGTCTCTCCGACACAGATGGGGTGGAAAATCAAGATGTAGATATGGACCGCCGATCTCTTAAACGAACAAGGTCACCGACAGAGAAAAAATCTAGCTCTCCCATCAACTCCAAAGCAAAAAAGTACGTTAGAGAGATTCCGACTGAGAAGCACTTTTTCAAAGAGAACGTTTTAGACCAAGCAGTCTCTGCTGCTCGGATTTATTCACCATAGGAACTTTAACAGTAATGCGGCGGAACTGTCGATCCATAGTTTCGGCCGCAACAGATTTATTATATCTTATTTCTACATACTCTCCAGATATTATTATTTTACAGGAAACTTGGCTTGCTGCTGGTCAATCTTTTCATCTAAAAAATTTTCGATGTTTTCGATTGGATCGCCCATCCCGAGGCGGTGGTTTAGTGTTGTTTGTCTCATCAAAAATCTGCCATAGAGCTACTATAGCATACCAGATAATGTCCCCAGACTGTGAAATCCTAGCACTGGATATAATACTACCTAATTGCACACCTTTTTCTATAATTAACACGTACTTCCCCGCTGGAGTACAAGATACCCGTTATCTAGATACCTCTATTGCTCGCAGTCAAAAGAACATCATACTAGTGGGAGATTTTAATTCTCATCATGTATCGTGGGGTTTCGGAACGGACACTTGTGGCAAACGCTTGTGGGCTTGGGTCTTAATGAAGCATTTCTCCTGCTTAAATTTGAGAGCACATACCTTCGTTCGTGGTCAGTCGCGATCTGCCCTAGATCTTACGTTTGCTACCCCGAGCATGACAGTCACCTCCTGGAAGACTCTAGATTCCGGAACTAACAGTGATCACCTTCCTATAATTTTTGAACTTCTTACTCCGTTAACTAGTTTAAATAATAATATGCGTACTTTTGTTAACTACGAAAACTTTAAAAATGCTTTAAAATCAGCTTTACAATCCCAGGAGGGCATGGAGAGGGATATTAAAGCAATGAGCCTATGTTCAAAACTAAAACAGTCATCAAAAAAGCTCTATTTGCTGTGAAATCTAATAAGGATAGATGATATTGTCCCTGGTGGAATTCTGAGTGCGAGCGAGATTTTAGACGTAGAAAAGCTGCATGGAAAAAGATTTTGTACAACCACATGTCCTGTTAATTGGGCTGATTATACATATATAGCTACCACATTTAAACGAACAGACTCAAAAGCTAAGGAGGATTACGATTCCAGGCACTACACATACCTTTCGAAGTCTAGCAATAAAAAGACCTGTTTAAATTTCTTCGATCTCGCAAAGCTATACCGGCCCCCGTGAACGTCGAATCTGTCGTTCTATCAACAAAAGAATTATCAGAATCACTTGAGAAAATTGCTCAAGGAAATGCGCGACGTTTCACACATAAATTTCCGATAGGACTAAAGAAACCTCCCTTGGTAGACGACTTTGTAGCAGTAACAGCGACAGAGCTAGAAGGCATTATTAATTCTTTGCCGGCGTCAGCCTACGGTCCAGATGGAATTACAACAGGAACGCTAAAAGTTTTATTTGATTATGCGCCTCAGGACCTACTAAACATAATAAATTTCTCTCTCAAGATTTCATTGGTTCGGAGAGAGTGGAGAGTAGCTAAAATTATCCGACTATTAAAGAAAAAATCATCCGGACTTGACTTAGAAAACATAAGACCAATTTCTCTTACCTCAAATGTGGTCATATTAATAGAAAGGGTTCTTCATGGCCGTATAACAAATTTTATGCAGGATGATAGCCTTCTCAGTCCTTGTCAGATTGTATTTCGTCCGGGCCCTCCATATAGTGCGCCCATGTAGATTTAGAGAGCCGCATTAAACTTGCTCGCCGCAAACGAGAGTACGCAGCTTTGGTGACACTAGATTTAGCAAAAGCATACGACTCTGTAGAACATTGCATTCTATTCGATAAGCTTCACTCTACGAATTTCCCAAAATATATAACCGCTTGTATCTGTGAATTTATAAGGGATAGAGAGTTTTGTTGTTACCAACACGGTATTTCAACGTCTAAACACAAGCACACAAGAGGTGTACCACAGGGTTCCGTTCTTTCCCCTATATAATTTAACATTTTGCTAAGCACCATTCCTTTGTCTCCAGAAGCACATGTTTATGTTTATGCGGATGATATCGCATTTTTTTTCCTCCGCAAGCAATTTACATTCTCTACAACAGTCGTTGCAAAATTACTTAGGAATGCTGGAGGCAAGGCTAGAGAGTTTAAGTATGTCATTAAATATCAGCAAAAGTGCGGTCTTAGTATTCCCATTAACTGCACAAGTGCATATATTTTTGCAATACCGATAGGAAATCATTCCTCAAGTTGACGAAGTCAGGTACCTTGGTGTTATTTACGATGGCAAACTCACCTGGCGCAGTCACAATGAACATATTAAAACAAAGGCAGAACGAGCCGTAGCTATGCTTCGCCGGCTCAGCCACCGCCGCTCTGGACTACGCAGGGACACCTTACTGATTATTTATAAAATGTAGGTTCGGCCCATATTAGAATTTGGCTGCGTAATATTTTCCGGGGGCCCCGCCTACAATATTAAACCTCTCATACATGTAGAAAGAGAAGCTCTACGGTCATGCCTCGGGCTTCCTAGATTTGCTGCCAACGCAGTTTTATATCAGGAAGCTTATATACCCACCCTAGATTGCAGATTCCGCATGCTTACTGTTCAGACATTTTTAAAAATTTATGAGTTTTCAAAAAAGACGTACGCAATATGCTTTTATCACTGAACCATCTGAATTTTTTCAGGTATCGTGGTGAAGATTCCACAGTCCTCAGATATTATTTCTGCAAGCACAGTTACAATAATTGGATGTCTCCGTACGCCAAGTTTGTCATTCAAATGATGACTTAACAGACCTCAAAATTGAGTTCGAGGACATATTTCCGAATCATGTTAAACTGTTACCAAGGCGAGATTTAATTAATATCTTACACGACCACCTACACCAACTAACCACTGGAAATGTAATAGCCACTGAGGCTTCTGCGTGCAATGAGAATGCGGGAGTGGGGATCTTCTCTGAATCTCTACTATGGTCTTACTCTCTTCGCCTTCCCGATTTCACAACTATATTTCAAGCAGAATTATTAGCGATTATATTAGCGTTACAAAAACGCCCCCAAAACGACCCATTAGCTGTTATTGTGACCGACTCGCTATCTGTATGTGCAGCACTAACTGCATCTTTAGATACAAGAATTCAAAGAACATTTCGTTCGATGGTACCTCCGTACTTACGGAAAGTATGTTTGCTTTGGGTACCGGGACATCATGGGTTACACTTGAATGAAATGGCCGATTCACTCGCACGAGCATACCTCAACGGCCCTATCATATCTGTTTTGCGGACATCAGCTCACGTAACCGCGGCTAGGTACAGAAATTTCGCTATATCTCAAAACTCTGCAACATCCATACAAACACCGTCTTCTAATTTCCACCATCTTGGCTTCCCATGGAATAATAATTGGTGTCCTTCAAGACAATTGGAAGTTTCTTTTACAAATTTGAGATCTCGTATACCTCCTCTAAATTTTTACTTGCACAGGTCTGGTCTCGCCATGTCCCCTCTATGATCTTTTTGCAGTGCACCTGAAAGTATCGAACATTATTTTCTCTCCTGCCGCCGCTTTATACGACAAAGAAAATTATTAGTACACTCATTCACCAAACTTGGGCTATCGCTAACCTCACCAACCATTCTTTCTTTTGGTGCGACCTCACTGGGATCCAGCCACAGGGATGCTTTTCTTGCAGTTTACAATTTTATTAGAGATACAAAAAGAGTACCTTGCTGACTTTCTAAAATTATCAATATTTTCTATTATTTCATTTATTTACGTTAACTTAATTTATCAAAATTCTTAACAATATTTTCATCACACGTCTAAATTACAGTTCTACTCTCACGCTCCACAATTTAACTCTAGTTTGGCTTTACTTCTAAGCATAGGAAAAACCGCCTGCTTCTTGGCCAATCCCCCATAGTGGGTATGCGCCACTGTTTGGTACACAAGACAAGACAAGTGCTTTTGTACGTCCTCTACACGCACTTTCCCGTCTCTTACTAGGTTGTGACACTGGTGGAGGTGCTGGGTAGGATTGCCTCGTGCTTGGAACCCCTTCGCGGAGCCATACATCGAACGCGGAATCACCTCTGTACGCCGAAACTCCTGTTCACCGGTACAGTCGCCGCCTGCTAGGCCTGACGCTCGAGTTCAACCCTTTTCAGGACCCTGCAGGAATGCGTCTACCTACTTCTGCCATGGCCACTGCAACTCCATCGCAGGTGACGCTGCATAATCCTAAGATCCCACAAAGTTTCCATGGTGACACTTTTGAAGATGTCCAAGATTGTTTGGACCAATTCGAGTGTGTCGCCAGTTATAAGGACTGGGGCTCTCAGAAAACTCTGGATAATCTCTATTTTGCTCTTTAAGACAGTGCGCGGACGTGATTTGTGAACCGGGAGCGGAGTTTGACCACATGGAATGCCATCCGCACCCAGCTGCTAGACACATTAACTAGTAGTGAGAGAAGAGACAACGCACAACGCCTTCTCGAATCCCGTATACAAAAACCAAACGAGAGCGCTGTCATGTTTGCAGAAGATATGGCCCACTTTTTCCGCAGAGCAGAGCCTGAGATGGCCGAAGAAAAGAAGTTGCGCTATCTCCTGCGCGGGTTGAAGGAGGAACTGTTTGCCGGATTCGTGAGGAATCCACCGGTGACAATGGCCGAATTTACCAATGCGGTATGACCTCGTCGTCATACTGCATTCGTCATTTCATTGACGCCAATCTGTCTTTCTCATTGTCTTATAATCATACTGCCGTCAATCATTCGTGATCATGGCTGCCTTCTGCTGCTGGAGGCGGGTGCCCGTGGGGGCGGAAAGAACGTACGAAAGCTCACTGGTAACATCAGGAGGAAGGACTGAGGGAAAGTCGTTTGTAGCGCATCGTTTCCGAGGTGATGCGGTCGAGGCAGAATTGCGCCTCGATCTGCTGAAACCAAACTTGCGGGCTCACGGGCCAGTACGTGGGAGGCAAAGCTGCAGCGACGAGACGTCCTGTTCTGTGGACGGCTCGGGCGGATCAGTCATTGTGTTCGTCCTAGGTCCCCACTTGTAGGCTTATGCCTCAGAGTGAAGGAGAAAGACAGCTGACCCGAATCGACACCAGAATAGAGCCGCGAGCAGCGGCTCCAGGTGCCACGGCCAGGCGTCGTCTTTGTAGTCTTCTCACGCGGGCGCGTGCTAGCCGGGTTCCAGGTCCCGCCCAAGGGAGAGCGCTACAGTACCAAATTATGTGTGAGCATTATATGAAACACTGAATTTGCATCACTGGCCTTGGTTAAAAAGGATCTTACTCCACGCCGATCAAAATCACTGATCAAAACAACTTTGTTCTCCAGGTATTTCGACGTATGTACCTTTACTTTTAGGGCGTATTCAGGAGCTGAGTCTGACGGTCTACTTAAAATGAATGAGAATTCAAAGGGGCTCGTTTTTATTCCTAAAATAACGATCATTCAAATCAAGGTGACGAAGTTGCTTGTCGTGCGCATGCACGTTACGTCAACATTTTGGCTGTTGAGGTTTGCAGTTTCTGTAACTGGTCATTTCTACCGGCCTCCTTTTGCACATCGTCCCAAAAGTGCACACCCTCGTCGATATTTGGTTTAGCGTTTACCAGGTTTATTCTTTTGCCTTGTTCTATGTCGGTCTTTGCGCTGTTGCAGAGCAGTCTGCGTTTCCTTAACATCGATTTGGAGTAATTCTTAATAAAGATATTCGAGCCCTTCAGTTTCGTTGCGTTTTATCGTACTTTTTTTTTTTTCGTAACGTCTTGCAGGTACAGGCTACTTTCCCACCTGCTTACCAAGTTGATGGATACGTCTTAGAGATTCGCATTTAACCTCAAGTCTGTCTCGAAAGATACCCTGAACATTGCTCTTTAGTTTCTGTTCTGATTATACTCAAGTCTCAGGTATACCATGAATTATTAAATTATAGCGTCTACTACGGTCCTCAAAGTCGTTAGCTTTTTAGCTTGAAAAGCAAGCACGCGTTCAAACGATTTAAATGTGGCTTGAATGTGATCCGTGTTCTCATGCTGTACTAAGCAGTCAGACGCCATATTTTCCACAGTCGCCTAAAGTCGTGCATCTCTTGCAGTTCAGCAAAATGAGTTTTTATTCGTAACATTTCCTCACTCATTTCTATCTGACTTCCAAAGAGTCACTCGTACAGTTCCTTCTGGGTAGGTCCTGTACTTTCCTCGACATTGCCACAAATTAGCAATTTAGAAACGACAATATAGTCATACTCTATTGCCAAACAACGCCGTGGATACCGCAGAGTCACTAAGCCTTGACAATCACTACGTATAGAACTAGAACAGGGACTAAGATGCAGCAAGCAGAGAAACATTCGGTTTAGTTGCATGGCAGCCTACCGAAGACAAACTCATGCCGGTCTTCTTTTATAGCGGCGCCAAGCGATCACATCACACTGCGATGCTTGAAATGAAAGGCAGTAGAGTTTCATCGGCGAAAACAAACCGTTCGAAACAAATGACATTTGCTGATGAACTGGTTCTTGTCACAGGACGCATCAAGTGGCCGCGCGCATCCAGAAGCTTTGTCGTTGTTCCGTCGTCGTGATACGCCTTCGCCTTTCCATCGATATTTGTCCTTTCAGATTCCGTCATCACTGCGTCAGCTTTATACAGTCGTCGTCATGCCTTCCTGCTCATGGGCGACCTTGGCAAGCAAGTGCCATAGAAAGGTGAGACGATATCAAAGTACATGCCATATAGCCGATTCAGTGAAAGTCTCAGAATTACCACAAGATGTATTATGTCAGGAATATGGTATCGTGCTACCGTCAGTAGTCGTCGTGAGATTAGTTCTGCTCTAAATTTTTAAGTGAAAAAGGCTAACCGTCGCCATAAAACGCCTACAACAGTTGCCTTTATTTTCTGCACAGTAAAAGATACATATAATACCTTATTCTTATCCTTATGACTCGTTTCATTGATTATGCAAATGAAAATTCACATATGCCGACAGTTGGCCTCATATTTGGGAGCAGAGATGTAAGAAAATGGCGGGAGGCGATGAGGCGAAACCAGGCAGAGAGGTGGGCAGTAAGTAAGGGCGGCTGAACCAATGCATAAACAAATGGGCTCATCTGATGCTTAGAGAAGATACAGTGATGTATTAGGCAGACTTCCGTTTTGTGTTTAAAGCTATTAGGGAAGCGGCCAAGCTACATAGTGAAGCACTTGAGTTAATGAAATTGTTTATAACTTTCCTCGAGCATCGAATTTAGAACGCCAGTCTCAAGCGCAGTGTTCACGCAGTCCACATAGTTCTTCATTCCTAGATGCGTTATTCTGTCCCTGCGCGATTTTTCCGAAGAAAACTACGTTCATGCTTTTCAGTTCTTTTGGTCTCACTGTTGTGTTTGCACATAAAAGAGTTTACAGTACACCTGTACAAAGTAAATTGGCTTATGTGGATGGCAAAATAAACAAACGCAAGCTTCGCAGCTGTGCTGGAGAGATTCTACTAGAGATTAAACACACGCAGCTGTCGGCTTCGACTTGTGCGGCACTACAGAATCAAATAATTCGGTCTGCTGTAGAACCGTAAAAAAATATTTGGTCCCACGTCATACAAGTTATGCGATGCAGATGCCTTCAATTACATTGATATTGCACATATCTGAATCACACAGTCCTTAGTACTAAGATATATTGTACAGTTGGTTGCTGTCATCTTATAAATTATTGTACACTCCTTTAGGTATTGATACAACGCAGTCATTCCGACCAGTGAGAAAACGGGCTATTTTTTTCGTTTATCGAAACCAGTCCAGAAACTGCGCCAGAACATGAACTTCGTAAGATGAGAAAATAAACTGCAAGGGCCATCCCTTTGATATAGTCGCTGAGCTTTACGACGGGTTCCTTCATGATCCAAGCACTTGCGATTCCGCTCTGATGCCCAACGTCGCATTTATGAGTAGCTCAAACAGAACATCCTCATAGCTATTCGCGCACACTGCTGCACACGCATCACAGCGGCGTTCTCGTAGTTTCACAACAGCCGACATCGCGCAAGAGTAGTTTCAAAGAAGGCGGTGGCTTCGTATGTGGCATGAAGCCAAAGTTGCTTCAATTCAAGGCTAATGAACGCAGATCGGCAAATTCATTCGGCGCCAGGAGGGGCAAGCAAACGGGAACCATGGCGGCATTTTGTCGACGTCTTCGAGTTCGCGGCTTTGTACAATTGGCGTACGCAAACAGTGCTTTGCTTAGATGGCTCCACGTTCTAGCGGTTATTTCAAAACTTGTTTCAAAAGATGCCGCATTTCGTGTGTGGGCAGTGCCAACGCGTCACAGTCCGCGGCGCTTTGTGTTAAAAAAAATGAAGAGACATCAAAGGAAAGCGCTCAGTTTCGAAGGTGTTAACTTCCCCCATTGGGATTCGGTAATAACATAGAGAAATGTTTCAGTGACGATGTTTGAGTGAACAACGACACAGATGTTATGTAACATTTGTGCATGTGTTTTTATAGCTGTTAGCAGTGTGCTAAACCTCTTTGATCTTGAAGGCGTGTATAATAACTATAGTGCACTGATGCCGCACGTTTGTGACTCCACCCAAGCAGGAAGGCTGGCAGAGGCAAGTACCAAAGCGAAAGGTTTACTGGGCAAATTCGCATCCTCTGAACTAAGGCACAACTCTGCGGCGGCAATAGGAACAAGTGCGCAATTATTATTATTATTATTATTATTGTTATTATTATTATTAGTTTTGAACACATATATACAATTAACAAGAAAGGGAAAGCGAGGAGCAGGCTGGCAACTGCCACCGTAAGGGGCACGACGTCTGCCTACTCTTCAATAAGCAAGCATTGTACCCTATTCGGTAGCAGCCGATCGTTGCATAAAATGAATGCATGATGCGTCATCGCTTCATGCCATGAATGAAACCTGCTCCATCAGGTTTATCGAATACGCTCGAGGTGATAAGGTAAGCTACAGAACATGTAAGACGCATCAGTTTTCGAACCTACAGCCAGGTATAATCTGTAAGGGAAAAATGCGCGTTAATTGCATTACACGCATATAATTCAAAACTCCTGGAGAGAGGTATAATGTGGCAAGTTGCTTTGCAACTGCACTGTAGAAATCTTGTCGACATTTGACAGAAGTAAACGTGAGGCAGCTGCCACATCGTGTCATAGCAGTTAGCTATACGTGAAATCTATGCGTAACGCAGTGAATATATTGTTACGGCGCAATCAGTAGTGGCACTTGTGAGAAGAAGACTATTTGACGTGTAGATGTGGAATCGGTCTCGACAGCAATCTTGTTTATGCATTGTTGTCTCTGTTGTAAAGAAAGACAGAAGTTCCCTTACGTGCGTAAAGAGGAAGCGGATAATGGAAATTGTGAAAAGGAGAGAAGCGGAAAAGTGCTTATTACATATTTTCTTGGAATATCTTATCACCCTAAGGTGGTATAAAACGTGCGCAAATCAATGTTTCTTCTGCACTTAGGAATCTCACATCGATCGGTGCGCAGACGAACTTCCACATCTTTCCACGAAAGTTACAAAATGACCCGCAGACAGCGCTTCCCACAATGCCGGCAGTGTGTTGTCTACTAAATTCCTGTTTGTTGTGGTAATCTTCAGATAAGCCAATTTAGTCAAAAGCGATCGACCCAGGTAAAAAAATATTCGTAATGTTAACTTCACAATTGAAGGCCATCTTTGGGTACACTGCGGTGTTCCTGCCTGGAAACCCGCCTTCAAAAAATATCGGGTTGTTTGTAGGACCAAAGTTGTGATTTCGGTGAGTTATGTATTGCGAAATGACTATTACGCTACTCTCTCTCTCCCTGTATATATATATATATATATATATATATATATATATATATATATATATATATATATATATATATACATAATGCCAAACTTGAGGGTAAATCTGTACGTGTCTTAATTTCGCGATGTATTGCCTGGCGCTGACAATCTCTCTCGTGCGGCACGTTGCAAACGGCGTGAAGTGCGGCGCGACTGCATCGCTAATCAGGAGATCACGAGAGGCAGCGCGTGGGTGGAGCGCGGGCGCGACTCACAGCAGCCGCCGCAGACAGACCTCCCAGACGATGGGCGCTACTCTGGCGCCATCTCGTAGCTGTCGCCTCCACAGTACCCTTTGGTTCTCACGCTTTCGCCATACCTTCTTCTTCCGCTTTCCTCCTCACTTCATTCATTCCGCGCTGCGCTCCGCGTTCGCTCTTTCCTCCTTCGCTGTTGGGCTCGTTCGCTCGGTTACGCCGACGCTGACGCAGGAACGGGCTCCTAAGAGATGCACTTTAAAACCATCTCTAGGAACAAATCAGCGCTTGTCAGAGAACTTTTCAAAGCTGTGAATAACAACTGTGTAAGTTAAACTACTGTTGCAATGTGTGAAAAAGAACTAAAGTTTTTAGAAAGCAGCGCCAACGCGTGATGGTGTCCTGAGGAGCCATATTACATGGGCTTCCGTGTTTTGTGTCGGTGATTAGCAGTACAATTGGTGCTGCGATTTTGCAGCAATGCCTCTTTTTATGCTATTCCTTTTAGCACTTCTTGTGTTTCGTCAGTGGTAAAAGTGACACTCTGCCTGCTTTATTATTGGGATCAGTTGTATGTGAACGGTGAATGATATTAGTGGCATAGATTCGAGAGGAAGACATCGCTAGAAAATTGTGGCCCTCTATACTTGAATGTACACATTTTGTGAAAGTGCCGCCCTGCGTGTGCCTTTTCGGGCCTGTCTTTGTCTTCGGGATATTTCTGCGGTGTCCCACTGTAAAAGTATTTAGTGGCACACTGCTATGAGAATGCCACCTCCGGCTTTTTCCTTGTTGCAGAGGTTGCTATTTTTTGTAGTGGAAGTAGTTTGAAAATCTCGACAACCAAATGCTATGCTGATATCTGAAATGTGCCCGTCAGCAACGGATACTACGGCGTGCAACGCAATTTGAATGCTTATCTTTTATAGAACGTGTGAATAAAACACTCTTGACGCAAAGTAAATGAATAAATATTTGCAGGACACCTCTACATGAATCATCGCATGCGCTACCCAGGTAGCACAAAAGAGATACATAACGTTTTTATATCATTTATCTGAGACGAACGAAATGGTCTAAAGAAGAGACGAGTAAGACAACTTCGTTGGTAAAACGTCGCATATGCCTGCTAAAGTCCGGCTTAATTACTCGACCAAGACACCTGAAAAGGCACATGTCCACGAAAATGAGTTCGCAATGCCGCTTTTGGTATGCAGCAACGATGTTTATAAACAAAATGGGAATGACATTCCGCTAAGAAATGGGCACGTCTTGACAATCGGTCAGGCCAGGATTTTTGTGCCAAGAGCACATGAAACGAGCACATCACAAACCAACACTTCATTGCAAAAATAGTACTTATGCAAGGTTTGTGCAAAATATATGAGAAATGCAAGGTACATCGAATTAAAAGCACATGAAGAATGACTAAAGCTACCAGCAACACTTTTTAATAAACTAGAAATTGATCAACAATGGGTAGAACATGCACAAACGAAATTCGTAAGTACGCATACAATGGCGAACAGCAAGAACGCGAAGTGTGCTAAAGTTTCTTATTTTGCACAGTATAGAGCACATGCTATCAGATGAACAGATTAGAGTTATTTAGAAATTGATATCACAGCAACTGCAAGAA
This sequence comes from Dermacentor andersoni, assembly GCF_023375885.2. Lineage (NCBI taxonomy): Eukaryota > Metazoa > Arthropoda > Arachnida > Ixodida > Ixodidae > Dermacentor > Dermacentor andersoni. Next base: position 128,555,314 of record NC_092815.1, on the reverse strand, counting down.
AAAGAATGAAAATGCGAGATGTAATCGCATGGTATCCGCCTACAAGCTATGTTACCAATTATCTAGGAGCTTGAAAAGAACACCAAAATAACGACACATAGGATCAAAAATCAATCCTGTGATAAAAGCGAAACAACGGGAACATGTTAAGCTTGAAAATATTACCTGTACGATACATCAAATATAGTAATGGTGAGAGAATGAAAAGAATCTTAAAACTAAAAAACAATCTCGTGAATGATCATAAAGAATACTCGAATAAGGAAATCTGTCTAACAAGTGAGGAGTAATGCAGAGTACGATGAGACTGAGTAACACTCCACATAACTAAAATAATCATAGTGCTCTAGCACACGAGAAATGAATGTGCAAGCCTTATTACTGCAAAATTTATAAACCGGGAAATTTCCCGGCCACGGCGGCCGCATTTCGATGGTGGGTAAATGCGAAAACACCCATGTGTTTAGATGTAGGTGCACGTTAAAGAATCTCAGGTAGTCCAAATTTTCGCAGTCCCCCACTACGGCGAGCCTCATTATCAGATAGTTGTTTCGGCGCGTAAAACCCCATAATTGAGTGTTTCGAACCTGGAAATTAACTGGAATGCACAGGAAGCTGCGCTTCAGTAACCAAGGGAGAATGGTCGTAATAAATACGAATTCGTTTATATAAACAGCATTGTACAAAGGCACATGTGTACCACTCTCGCAAAAACAGGCATAAGGTCGCAATGAATCATTTGCAAACACATGAATACATTAGTACACCTTGAACATATCTCCAGTCTCCTAAAGTAAATAAAAGAAATTGGCTCGCCATCCCGGCCCTGCGAAAAGTGGATGTCCAGCGAAGTTGTCTAATACTACCACTACAACTACTGGGGGGGTATGCAGTGCTTTACTGCTTTAGAGTGATGGTGATATTGACAGCATCCCGCCGCCCGTAGCGGTGCCGCAATAACACTGAAATCAGGTGCTAGGCTGGTTATTCCATATACGCAAGGCTAGGAACGTCACTTCCGACGTCACAAGCTGCCGGCGCCGCGGCAGCTTGCGCAGCAGTAATCGCTGTCGGGAAACATGCGGGGAGCGCTACGTGCTTCGCATTGTTACCAGGCGCGCCTTAGAAATTATGTCGCCCGCATGCTTGGTTTGCACGTCTTCTTTATTGAAAGATACGCTGTTCTATATGTTGCAACCGTGCTTCCAAAGAATGTATGCGCGGTGCGCTTCACTTTGCTGAAGCCTCTGCCTCACGGGGGTACGAGCCATCGCTTCTAGCCCTGCACTGCCGCCGCGATCGGCCCACGTTCTCCGTAACGGACACGGACAGAAAAAATGCCGACCTAGTAGGGGCTAACAGCTTCGCTGTAAAAAGCACTCTGAATGACAAAAAACCTTCCGCACATGTAGCCCCGAGCCAATGCTTTAGCTATCATCCTCACTTTCACATCCAACAATATTTGGCACAGAGTCCAGGCAGAGTCCCATTGATGAACAGCTTGGGAGAACACCACTTTGTGCTCTACAGTTCCGCTGGCAAGGGCAGTGCCGTACATGCTGGTACTTGAAATGTTTTCAGTGTAGACACACTTGCTGCCCTGGACAGGTATGGCTAGATATTTGCAGTGGTGCTCCATTTCGTCAAAGTGGTCCCGACATTTTGCACTACGCTGGTAGTTGAAATGTTTTGAATGCAGATGCAGTGGCTTCACCAGGGCGACTTGCCCACATACCATCTCTGACACATGTATGCGCTCACTCTTCTTTTGGTAGCACTGAACTTAATGTGTTGCCACTCGGTGTGCTTACCAGATAAGTCGGCAGGCCTCAGACTCAAATTTCTGCAGCTTCTAATGAAGCATATAGCAGAACACTTAAGCTACAATGTGAAAGATATGCTAAACGTATGACTCATGAAAGTGGCATGAGCACAAAATATGCAACTGCAACACTGTATCCAGATCATAAAAATGAACATAACCAATGCTATCTATAAATATGTATTGCGGAAATTGTTTTCAACAAGCTGTTCAATGAAATGGGCACGTAATATGTAGATTCCACATTAAGTATATTAAGCATTTTAACTATGTAATGACAATGTAAATTGCGTTCACTCGCCCTTCCTGTGCTAGCAATCTGATTGCTCGCATTTCTTAAACGATTTGGAGGACGACCTTAAAAGCAGATGAGGGAAGATGCCCCGATGTGTATCCACGTATTCTCCCACCCTTTTACCCGTGGATACCTTGTTGATGCCAGTGGTTTTTATGTCACCTGTCATGTGCTTACTACCATTCAAGACACCGCGCTAAGTTACCATGCGTTAGCTCAATATTGCTGCATTTAGTGGCACACTGTCGCCTTGTAATCACATTTCCAACTAAGACCTCCAGGTAGGGAAAAATATATGCAATTAATCATGCGCAAATTCATTCCGCAATACAAGACTAAAATTTCTGTGCAAATAACCCGTATTGGCGCAGACAGCTCTACACACACCAGTTCCGAGCACTCTCGTGAGGTACCCTTCCAATCGCCTCATCGCTAAAGCCCCTGGGCATTACTCATCGCATCGTGATTAGAAGAGCGCTAGCAACGGTTCGCGGATGGCGAGACAGCGCGTGTCCCTCGTGCACGCGCACTCGGCAGCGCCCGAGTCTCCCCGTCCAATGAGATGTCACGGCGTCGCTCCTAGTCTTCGGGGTGCGGGAAAGTGTGTTCGGTGGGGAGACACGGTTCACTGTTGATAGGCTCCTGTTGCTTGCAAATTGCGTGAAAGTGGTTTAGGCTTGAGTTCCCGTGCACAAGTCCGCCCACAATAAACCAGTTTATTTAGTGCGCTTCATTGAAGAGTGCTACATTTCTGGTGGAAGTGCGGAGTATGATTTTGAGTCCCCAGTTCGTAAGAGAGCGGAGCAACGACCCTCAGCGATTGGAATCCAGAGAACTGACTCCAGTACACCAGCGCACAAGCGGGTGCCTCCGAGGAGACCCGCCCGAGTTCGGACTGCCTGTTGCTGCAGCAGTGCAGGCAACAGTTACCAGCGATTGTGCAAGGATGACCAGCCCGGTGGCATCGTCTAAGCTCATCGTGTGTCCACAACGCACGCCCGAGTCCTTCCACGGCGATACGTTCGAAGATGTTGAAGACTGGTGAGAACACTTCGAGCGAGTCGCAGATTTCAACGGCTGTATCAAGGCAAGGAAGCTTCACAACGTGTACCTCGCGTTAGAAGTCAGCGAGGACATGGAACGTGAATCATGAAGCGGCGCTATCTTCATGGGAAGAATTTCTGAGACAATTGCTTGCCACGTATGCCAGCACTGATCGGCGAGAGAAGGCAGAGCACGCTCTCCATGCCAGAAACCAGCGCACTAACGAGAGTGCTCGGAACTGGCATGTGGAGAGCTCTCTGCGGCATTAGATAGCAATATTACATGAACTCTAAGCAGCAAGCGCTATGTATTTTTACCCATCAACTTAATGAACCGACATTCCTAAATGCCTAAGAGGTTCCTCCGTTTGACGTATGCTTGGAAAATTTGTTGCACAAGGACCAGGAAGAGCGGATGCCCTGTTGCACGAAGTGCACGAACAGCGCACAAATCGAAAAAACCGCGCAAGCACTTCCGAAACTCCGTGCGTACACTGCTGGGAGCTAATAGTTACTCCTGTGGATGGATAACTTTTGCACCGTATATAAGGTGTCCAAACTAAAGTTAATCAAGTTGTTGAAGGAGAAAGAGAAAAAATAATTTTGAGAACACGGTGCTAGTTACGATTTTAAGACTTATGATTACTACGATAGGATATTATATGCAATTAACACTTCTAGTTACAAAATATTTAACGCCTACGGTGTTTGGTGGCCAGAATTCTGACAGCCGAACATCGTAGCTATTGTAACTGTAACTTGCATATTTACGCAGTCATTGTTTGCACATTGAAAGGCCCAGCGGGCATGCGCTTCTACAAGATCCCAGGAAGGCACACCCGGGTAGCACACAAAGTCTTCAAAACGTCGTATTAATGGATTCAACGTCTCAAACAGATTTTTGACCAAACTCGACGCATTAAAAACGTCGCAAGCAGGATAGCTTAAAAACGATCGGTGAATACGTTTCGAAAACTTTTTCATAAGTCTGGCCGTATCGGTTCAGTTAGCGTGCTGGGTTTTCGACGGCGCCGTTCTTGGCGGGAGAATTCTCCATTTATGAAGTGGCACTCGTGTCAATTGCTGCCGTATTCGCCCTGCATGAGAATGAGTTCGGCTAAGAAAAAAAGCCTTTTGTGGTGCTGGTCTCACGTCAGAAGAGATGAACGAGTGCTAATGAAGTTGACACCGCAAGAGGCCACGAAGGAATGGTGCGCAAGTGCAGTTACATTGAAACCGCTCTTTGTGACGCGGACAACGGCGCCACATCGACTTCGCAGGAGCGCTGCCAGTCAGTAGACCTCGCGGTTGTTGGTGCTGATTCTGATAGCGCATCCTCTACTTCAACAGCTTTGGCTTTTTCATAAAGTTCAGAATCATTAAATTCTTTCTGACGATTTCTTTCAGTGCCCTGCAGTAATTTTTGGTCATGACCACAAGTGCAAATGTGAAATGATCGATATGTCACTCTCATCGTTTTGCAAATGTATTAATACCGCGCACTATGGTAGAATGGAGCAACTTACCATCGCACGTAGGCAATGAAGGATACGCAGCCAAATTCAAAGAGCTGCTCCACGCTGAGCGCAGTGCCCGGCCTAATTGATTTGTTCACTTCTTACGCGTCTTTTTCACAATTTCTTACGCAATGAGATGTATTTTACCAATCACATGTTAATCTTTTCCCTGTCCCATTTTGTAAGCATTCTCATGCGGTGTACTTATAAGACTTATTCTATATTACGCATGAATAAAGGGATCGAGTTAAAGAGCGAACACCATTTTTGATGGCACCGAACTAATGCATCGGTACATCCGTTACTGTAGGAACGATGCCCTGCAGAAAGTGTTGCGGTAAATTCTACTGTGAGCACAATGTATACAAAAACAATGTGCCGAAACCACCGTCGATGAATGTCAGTGCAAGTGAATAGCCCGAACGAGCGAGCGAATAAAAGAGAGCGGGAGAAATACAGTTGGCGAGAGAGCAAAAGAACGAACGAACGTGTTCCTTGCACATCAACAGTACCTACTACCGAGCACTAACCTCTTAACCAGCATAAAAACAGCCCGAGACAGTGAGCTATTCGCTTTAATATTCATGGGACTCAACGGTATGGTCTCGGCACGCTTGGGCGCACAGCTTGGTTTGATCACGCATGCTCAGACGCCCCGATCGTCTTACCACAATGATGCGGCACTGACGGCGTCAGAAATGAAGGGCCTGCGAAGTGCACAACGGGAACGGCCAGCTCACTGCTCTGGTTTGAGTCGGGGCGGCATATTGAGCATGCGCGCAAGAGCGTGAAAGAACAGCGGGAGAGAGGGTGACGTCTGGCTCTGCGCAACATGATTCACAGTCGTCGATACACAGAAACACACAATGCGCACGACACTCCGACGCGCACACCAAGCGCTCACACCGCGGCGCTCCAGTAGCGCGTCAACACAATCCAACCTTACGCAAGGTGGATTGACCTCGTCGTCATACCGCATTCGTCATTTCATTGACGCCAATCTTTTTTTCTCATTGTCTTATAATCATACTGCCGTCAATCATTCGTGATCACGGCTCCCTTCTGCTGCTGAAGGCGAGTGCCCGTAGGGGCGGAAAGAACGTACGAATTCTCACTGGCAACATCAGGAGGAAGGAGTGAGGTAAAGTGGTTTATAGCGCATCGTTTCCGAGGTGATGCGGTCGAGGCAGAATTGCGCCTTGATAGGCTGAAACCAAACTTGCGGGCTCAGGGGCCAGTAAGGTGGGAGGCAAAGTTGCAGCGACAAGGCGTCCTGTTCCCTGGACGGCTCGGGCGGCTCAGTAATTGTGTTCGTCCTAGGTCCCCACTAGTAGGCTTGTGCCTCAGAGCGAAGGAGAAAGACAGCTGACCCGAATCGACGCCAGAATAGAACCGCGAGCGGCGACTCCACGGGCCACGGCCAGGCGTCGCCTTTGTAGTCTTCTCACGCAGGCGCGTGCTAGCCGGGTTCCAGGTCCCGCCCAAGCGAGGGCGCTACAGTACCAAATTATGTGTGAGCATTATATGAAACACTGAACTTGCATGACTGGCCTTGGTTAAAAAGGAGCCTACTCCACGCCGATCAAAATCGCTGATCAAAACAACTTTGTTCTGAAGGTATTTCGACATATGTACCTTTAATTTTAGTGCGTAATCAAGAGCTGAGTCCGACGGTCTACTTAAAATGAATGAGAATTCAAAGGGGCTCGTTCTTATTACTAAAATTACGGTCATTCAAATCAAGGAGACGAAGTTGGTTTTCGTGCGCATGCACGTTACGGCAAAATTTTGACTGTTGAGGTTTGACGTTTCTGTAACTGGTCATTTTCACCGGCCTCCTTTTGCACATCGTCCCATAAGTGTACACCCTCATCGATATTTGGTTTAGCGTTTACCAGGTTTATTCTTTTGCCTTGTTCTATGCCGGTCTTTGCGCTGTTGCAGAGCAGACTGCGTTTCCTTAACATCGATTTGGAGTAATTCTTAATAAAGATATTCGAGCCCTTCAGTTTTGTTGCGTTTTTCCGTATTTGTTTTTTTTTTCGTAAAGTCTTGCAGGTACAATATTACAGGCTACTTTGCCACCTGCTTACCAAGTTGATGGATACGTCTTAAAGATTCGCATTAAACCTCAAGTCTGTCTCGAAAGATACCCTTAACATTGTTCTTTAGTTTCTCTTCTGATTCTACTCAAGTCTCAGGTATACCATGAATGATAAAATATAGCGTCTACTACGGTCCTCAAAGTCGTTAGGTTTTTAGTTTGAAAAGCAAGCACGCATCCAAACGATTTAAATGTGGCTTGAATGTGATCCGTGTTCTCATGCTGTACTAAGCAGTCAGACGCCATATTTTCCACAGTCGCCTAAAGTCGTGCATCTCTTGCAGTTCAGCAAAATGAGTTTTTATTCCTAATAGTTCCTGACACATTTCTGTCTGACCTCCAAAGAGTTACTCGAACAGTTCCTTCTGGGTAGGCCCTGCACTTTCCCCGACATTGCCACAAATTAGCACTTTAGAAACGACAATATAGTCATACTCTATTGCCAAACAACGCCGTGGATACGGCAGAGTCACTAAGCCTTGACAATCACTACGCATAGAACTAGAACAGGGACTAAGCTGCAGCAAGCAGAGAAACATTCCGTTTAGTTACATGGCAGCCCACCGAAGACAAACTCATGCCGCTCTTCTTTTATAGCGGCGCCAAGCGATGACGTCACACTGTGATTCTTGAAATGAAAGGCAGTAGAGTTGCGTTGGCGGAAACAAAGCGATCGAAACAAATGACATTTGCTGATGAACTGGTTCTCGTCACAGGACGCATCAAGTGGCCGCGCGCATCTAGAAGCTTTGTCATTGTTCCGTCGTCGTGATACGCCTTCGCCCTTCCATCGATATTTGTCCTTTCAGATTCCGTCATAACTGCGTCACCGTTATACAGTCGTCGTCATGCCTCCCTGCTCATGGGCGACCTTGGCAATCAAGTGCCATGGAATAGTGGGACGATATCAAAGTATATGCCATATGGCCGAGTCAATGAAAGTCTCAGAATTACCACAAGATGTATTATGTCAGGAATATGGTATCTTGTTACCGTCAGTAGTCGTCGTGAGATTAGTTCTGCTCTAACTTTTTTAAGTGAAAAAGGCTAACCGTCACCATAAAACGCCTACAACAGCTGTCTTTATTTTCTGCGCAGTAAAAGATACATATAATACCTTATTCTTATCCTTATGACTCGTTTCAATGATTATGCAAATGGTTTAAAAATTCACATATGCCCACAGTTGGCCCCATATTTGGGAGCATAGATGTAAGAAAATGGGAGGAGGAGATGAGGCGAAACCAGGCAGAGAGGTGGGCAGATTAACCAGAACAGAATATTCGCTTTGCTACTCTACACTGGTGGTTGAAGGAGGTGGAAAGATACGAATATAAGTGAGGGCGGCTGAACCAATACATAAACAAAGGGCCCATCTGATGCTTAGAGAAGATACAGTGATGTATTAGGCTGACCCGTTTTGTATTTAAACCTGTTACGGAAGCGGCCAAGCTACATAGTGTTGGCCATTAAAGCACTTGAGTTAATGAAATTGTTTATAACTTTCGTCGAGCATCGAATTTAGAACGCCAGTCTCAAACGCAGTGTTCACGCAGTCCACGTAGTTCTTCATTCCTAGATGCGTTATTCTGTACCTGCGCTATTTTTTCCGAAGAAAACTACGTTCATGCTTTTCAGTTCTTTTGGTCTCACTGTTGTGTTTGCACATAAAAGAGTTTACAGTGCACCTGTACAAAGTAAAATGGCTTATGTGGATGGCAAAATAAACAAACGCAAGCTTCGCAACTGTGCTGGAGAGATTCTACTAGATATTAAACACACGCAGCTGTCGGCTTCGACTTGTGCGGCACTACAGAATCAAATAATTCGGTCTGCTGTAGAACCGTAAAAAAATATTTGGTCCCACGTCATACAAGTTATGCGATGCAGATGCCTTCAATTACATTGATATTGCACATATCTGAATCACACAGTCCTTAGTACTAAGATATATTGTACAGTTGGTTGCTGTCATCTTATAAATTATTGTACACTCCTTCAGGTATTGATACACCGCAGTCATTCCGACCAGTGAGAAAACGGGCTATTTTTTTTCGTTTATCGAAACCAGTCCAGAAACTGCGCCAGAACATGAACTTCGTAAGATGAGAAAATAACCTGCAAGGGCCATCCCTTTGATATAGTCGCCGAGCTTTACGACGTGTTGCTTCATGATCCAAGCACTTGCGATTCCGCTCTGATGCCCAACGTCGCATTTATGAATAGCTCAAACAGAACATCCTCATAGCTATTCGCGCGGACACTGCTGCACACGCATCACAGCGGCGTTCTTGTTGTTTCACAACAGCCGACATCGCGCAAGAGTAGTTTCAAAGAAGGCGGTGGCTTCGTATGTGGCGTGAAGTCAAAGTTGCTTCAATTCAAGGCTAATGAACACAGATCGGCAAATTCATTCGGCGGCAGGAGGGGCAAGCAAACGGGAACCATGGCGGCATTTTGTCGACGTCTTCGAGTTCGCGGCTTTGTACAATTGGCGTACGCAAACAGTGCTTTGCTTAGATGGCTCCATGTTCTAGCGGTTATTTCAAAACTTGTTTCAAAAGATGCCGCATTTCGTGTGTGGGCAGTGCCAACGCGTCACAGACCGCGGCGCTTTGCGTTAAAGAAATGAAGAGACATCAAAGGAAAGCGCTCAGTTTCGAAGGTGTTAACTTCCCCCATTGGGATTCGGTAATAACTTAGAGAAATGTTTCAGTGACGATGTTTGAGTGAAGAACGACACAGATGTTATGTAACATTTGTGCATGTGTTTTTATAGCTGTTAGCAGTGTGCTAAACCGCTTTCATCGTGAAGGCGTCTATAATAACTATAGTGCATTGATGCCGCACGTTTGTGGCTCCACCCAAACATGAAGGCTGGCAGAGGCAAGTACCAAACCGAAACCGAACGGTTGACTGGGCAAATTCGCATCCTCTGAACTAAGGCACACCTCGGCGGCGGCAATAGGAACAAGTGCGCAAATACTATTATTATTATTATTATTATTATTATTATTATTATTATTATTATTATTATTATTATTATTATTATTATTATTATTATTATTATTAGTTTTGAACACATATATACAATTAACAAGAAATGGAAAGCGAGGAGCAGGCTGGCAACTGCCACCGTAAGGGGCACAACGCCTGCCTACTCTTCAATAAGCAGGCATTGTGCCCTATCCGGTAGCAGCCGGTCGTTGCATAACATGAATGCATGATGCGTCATCGCTTCATGCCATGAATGAGACCTGCTCCATCAGGTTTATCGAATACGCTCGAGGTGATAAGGTAAGCTACAGAACATGTAAGACGCATCAGTTTTCGAACCTACAGCCAGGTATAACCTGTAAGGGAAAAATGCGCGTTAATTGCATTACACCCATATAATTCAAAACTCCTTGAGAGAGGTATAATGTGCCATGTTGCTTTGCATCTGCACTGTAGAAATCTTGTCGACATTTGACAGAAGTAAACGTGAGGCAGCTGCCACATCGTGTCATAGCAGTTAGCTATACGTGAAATCTATTCGTAACGCAGTGAATATATTGTTACGGCGCAATCAGTAATGGCGCTTGTGAGAAGAAGACTATTTGACGTGTAGATGTGGAATCGGTCTCGACAGCAATCTTGTTTATGCATTGTTCTCTCTGTTGTAAAGAAAGACAGAAATTCCCTTAGGTGCGTAAAGAGGAAGCGGAAAATGGAAATTGTGAAAAGGAGAGAAGCGGAAAAGTGCTTATTACATATTTTCTTGGAATATCTTATCACCCTAAGGTGGTATAAAACGTGCGCAAATCAATGTTTCTTCTGCACTTAGGAATCTCGCATCGATCGTTGCGCAGACGAACTTCCACATCTTTCCACGAAAGTTACAAAATGACCCGCAGACAGCGCTTCCCACAATGCCGGCAGTGTGTTGTCTACTAAATTCCTGTTTGTTGTGGTAATCTTCAGATAAGCCAATTTAGTCAAAAGCGATCGACCCAGGTAAAAAAATATTCGTAATGTTAACTTCACAATTGAAGGCCATCTTTGGGTGCACTGCGGTGTTCCTGCCTGGAAACCCGCCTTCGAAAAATATCGGGTTGTTTGTAGGACCAAAGTTGTGATTTCGGTGAGATATGTATTGCGAAATGACTATTACGCTACTCTCTCTCTCTCTCTCTCTCTCTCTGTATATATATATATATATATATATAATGCCAAATTTGAGCGCAAAGCTGTACGTGTCTTAATTTCGCGATGTATTGCATGGCGCTGACAATCTCTCTCGTGCGGCACGTTGCAAACGGCGTGAAGTGCGGCGCGACTGCATCACTAATCAGGAGATCACGAGAGGCAGCGCGTGGGTGGAGCGCGGGCGCGACTCACAGCAGCCGCCGCAGACAGACCTCCCAGACGATGGGCGCTACACTGGCGCCATCTCGTAGCTGTCGCCTCCACAGTACCCTTTGGTTCTCACGCTTTCGCCATACCTTCTTCTTCCGCTTTCCTCCTCACTTCATTCATTCCCCGCTGCGCTCCGCGTTCGCTCTTTCCTCCTTCGCTGTTGTGCTCGTTCGCTCGGTTACGCCGACGCTGACGCAGGAACGGGCTCCTAAGAGATGCACTTTAAAACCATCTCTAGGAACAAATCAGCGCTTGTCAGAGAACTTTTCAAAGCTGTGAATAACAACTGTGTAAGTTAAACTACTGTTGCAATGTGTGAAAAAGAACTAAAGTTTTTAGAAAGCAGCGCCAACGCGTGATGGTGTCCTCAGGAGCCATATTATTACATGGGCTTCCGTGTTTTGTGTCGGTGATTAGCAGTACAATTGGTGCTGCGATTTTGCAGCAATGCCTCTTTTTATGCTATTCCTTTTAGCACTTCTTGTGTTTCGTCTGTGGTGAAAGTGACACTCTGCCTGCTTTATTATTGGGATCAGTTGTATGTGAACGGTGAATGATATTAGTGGCATAGATTGGAGAGGAAGACATCGCTAGAAAATTGTGGCCCTCTATACTCGAATGAACACATTTTGTGAAAGTGCTGCCCTGCATGTGCCTTTTCGGGCCTGTCTTTGTCTTCGGGATATTTCTGCGGTGTCCCACTGTAAAAGTATTTAGTGGCACACTGCTATGAGAATGCCACCTCCGGCTTTTTCCTTGTGGCAGAGGTAGCTATTTTTTGTAGTAAAAGTAGTTTGAAAATCTCGACAACCAAATGCTATGCTGATATCTGAAATGTGCCCGTCAGCAACGGATACTACGGCGTGCAACGCAATTTGAATGCTTATCTTTTATAGAACGTATGAATGAAACGCTCTTGACGCAAAGTAAATGAATAAATATTTGCAGGACACCTCTACATGAATCATCGCATGCGCTACCCAGGTAGCACAAAAGAGATACATAACGTTTTTATATCATTTATCTGAGACGAACGAAATGGTCTAAAGAAGAGATGAGTAAGACAACTTCGTTGTTAAAACGTCGCATATGCCTGCTAAAGTCCGGCTTAATTACTTTTTTCAGACGATCTAGAACAGCTCTTCAAGACGTATTCGAAAAGCTGGTCTTTAAATAGGGTCGGGAAAGACAAAAATAATCCCCTTGCCAGGGCTCTTCATATATGATTTCTAAATGCTTTAGGACGATATCTAAAAGCTGGTCTAGAAGTAGTCTTAGAAGGTTTAGGATAATCTAAAGCTCGTTTTCGCGGTTTCCAGATGAGTCGAAGCGTCGGTGTCTAGTGCTATTGAACTCCTGGCGCAGTGCCAAGCACTGTTGCCTACAGAGGCCGACGCATCCTCGACCAAGACACCTGAAAAGGCACATGTCCACGAAAATGAGTTCACAATGCCGCTTTTGGTATGCAGCAACGATGTCTATAAACAAAATGGGAATGACATTCCGCTAAGAAATGGGCACGTCTTGACAATCGGTCAGGCCACGATTTTTTTGCCAAGAGCACATGAAACGAGCACATCACAAACCAACACTTTATTGCAAAAATAGTACTCATGCAAGGTTTGTGCAAAATATATGAGAAATGCAAGGTACATCGAAATAAAAGCACATGAAGAATGACTAAAGCTACCAGCAACACTTTTTAATAAACTAGAAATTGATCAACAATGGGTAGAACATGCACAAACAAAATTCGTAAGTACGCATACAATGGCGAACAGCAAGAACGCGAAGTGTGCTAAAGTTTCTTATTTTGCACAGTATAGAGCACATGCTATCAGATGAACAGATGAACAGTTATTTAGAAATTGATATCACAGCAACTGCAAGAATCAGAATGAAAATGCGAGATGTAATCGCATGGTATCCGCCTACAAGCTATGTTACCAATAATCTAGGAGCTTGAAAAGAACACCAAAATAACGACACATAGGATCAAAAATCAATCCTGTGATAAAAACGAAACAACGGGAACATGTTAAGCTTGAAAATATTACCTGTACGATACATCAAATATAGTAATGGTGAGAGAATGAAAAGAATCTTAAAACTAAAAAACAATCTCGTGAATGATCATAAAGAATACTCGAATAAGGAAATCTGTCTAACAAGTGAGGAGTAATGCAGAGTACGATGAGACTGAGTAACACTCCACATAACTAAAATAATCATAGTGCTCTAGCACACGAGAAATGGATGTGCAAGCCTTATTACTGCAAAATTTATAAACCGGGAAATTTCCCGGCCGCGGCGGCCGCATTTCGATGGTGGGTAAATGCGAAAACACCCATGTGCTTAGATGTAGGTGCACGTTAAAGAATCCCAGGTAGTCCAAATTTTCGCAGTCCCCCACTACGGCGAGCCTCATTATCAGATAGTTGTTTCGGCGCGTAAAACCCCATAATTGAGTGTTTCGAACCTGGAAATTAACTGGAATGCATAGGAAGCTGCGCTTCAGTAACCAAGGGAGCAATGGTCGTAATAAATACGAATTCGTTTATATAAACAGCACCCCTCTCGCAAAAGCAGGCATAAGGTCGCAATGAATGATTTGCAAACACATGAATACATTAGTACACCTTGCACATATCTCCAGTCTCCTAAAGTAAATAAAAGAAATTGGCTCGCCATCCCGGCCCTGCGAAAAGTGGATGTCCAGCGAAGTTGTTTAGTACTACCACTACAACTACTGTGGGGGTATGCAGTGATTTACTGCTTTAGAGTGATGGTAATTTTGACAGCATCCCGCCGCCCGTAGCGGTGCCGCAATACCACTGAAATCAGGTGCTAGGCTGGTTATTCCATATACGCAAGGCTAGGAACGTCACTTCCCACATCACAAGCTGCCCGCGCCGCGGCAGCTTGCGCAGCAGTAATCGCTATCGGGAAACATGCGGGGAGCGCTACGTGCTTCGCATTGTTACCAGGCGCGCCTTAGAAATTATGTCGCCCGCATGCTTGTTTTGCAATTCTTCTTTATTGAAAGATACGCTGTTCTATATGTTGCATCCGTGCTCCCAAAGAATGTATGCACGGTGCGCTTCACTTTGCTGAAGCCTCTGCCTCACGGGAGTACGAGCCATCGCTTCTAGCCCTGCACTGCCGCCGCGATCGGCCCACGTTTTCCGTAACGGACACGGACAGAAAAAATGCCGACCCAGTAGGCGCTAACAGCTTCGCTGTAAAAAGCACTCTGAATGACAAAAAACCTTCCCCACATGTAGCCCCGAGCCAATGCTTTAGCTATCATCCTCACTTTCACATCCAACATTATTTGGCACAGAGTCCAGGCAGAGTCCCATTGATGAACAGCTTGGGAGAACACCACTTTGTACTCTACAGTTCCGCTGGCAAGGGCACTGCCGTACATGCTGGTACTTGAAATGTTTTCAGTGTAGACACACTTGCTGCCCTGGACAGGTATGGCCAGATATTTGCAGTGGTGCTCCATTTCGTCAAAGTGGTCACGACATTTTGCACTACGCTGGTAGTTGAGATGTTTTGAATGCAGATGCAGTGGCTTCACCAGGGCGACTTGCCCACATACCATCTCTGACACATGTATGCGCTCACTCTTCTTTTGGTAGCACTGAACTTAAAGTGTTGCCACTCGGTGGGCTTGCCAGATAAGTCGGCAGGCCTCACACTCAAATTTCGGCAGCTTCTATTGAAGCATATAGCAGAACACTTAAGCTACAATTTGAAAGATATGCTAAACGTATGACTCATGAAAGTGGCATGAGCACAAAATATGCAACTACAACACTGTATCCAGATCATAAAAATGAACATAACCAATGCTATCTATATATATGTATTGCGGAAATTGTTTTCAACAAGCTGTTCAATGAAATGGGCACGTAATATGTAGATTCCACATTAAGTATATTAAGCATTTTAACTATGTAATGACAATGTAAATTGCGTTCACTCGCCCTTCCTGGGCTAGCAATCTGATTGCTTGCATTTCTTAAACGATTTGGAGGACGTCCTTAAAAGCAGATGAGGGAAGATGCCCCGATGTGTATCCACGTATTCTCCCACCCTTTTACCCGTGGATACCGTGTTGATGCCAGTGCGTTTTATGTCACCTGTCATGTGCTTACTACCATTCAAGACACCGCGCTAAGTTACCATGCATTAGCTCGATATTGCTGCATTTAGTGGCACACTGTCGCCTTGTAATCACATTTTCAACTAAGACCTCCAGGTAGGGAAAAATATATGCAATTAATCATGCGCAAATTCATTCCGCAATACAAGGCTAAATGTTCTGTGCAAGTAACCCGTATTGGCGCAGACAGCTCTACACACACCAGTTCCGAGCACTCTCGTGAGGTACCCTTCCAATCGCCTCATCGTTAAAGCCCCTAGGCATTACTCATCGCATCGTGATTAGAAGAGCGCCAGCAACGGTTCGCGGATGGCGAGACAGCGCGTGTCCCTCGTGCACGCGCACACGGCAGCGCCCGAGTCTCCCCGTCCAATGAGATGTCACGGCGTCGCTCCTAGTCTTCGGGGTGCGTGAAAGTGTGTTCGGTGGGGAGACACGGTTCACTGTTGATAGGCTCCTGTTGCTTGCAAATTGCGTGAAAGTGGTTTAGGCTTGAGTTCCCGTGCACAAGTTCGCCCACAATAAACCAGTTTATTTAGTGCGCTTCATTGAAGAGTGCTACATTTCTGGTGGAGGTGCGGAGTATGATTTTGAGTCCCCAGTTCGTAAGAGAGCGGAGCAACGACCCTCAGCGATTGGAATCCAGAGAACTGACTCCAGTACACCAGCGCACAAGCGGGTGCCTCTGACGAGACCCGCCCGAGTTCGGACTGCCTGTTGTTGCAGCAGTGCAGGCAACAGTTACCAGCGATTGTGCAAGGATGACCAGCCCGGTGGCATCGTCTAAGCTCATCGTGTGCCCACAACGCACGCCCGAGTCCTTCCACGGTGATACGTTCGAAGATGTTGAAGACTGCTGAGAACGCTTCGAGCGAGTCGCAGATTTCAGCGGCTGTATCAAGGCAAGGAAGCTTCACAACGTGTACCTCGCGTTAGAAGTCAGCGAGGACATGGCACGTGAATCATGAAGCGGCGCTATCTTCATGGGAAGAATTTCTGAGACAATTGCTTGCCGCGTATGCCAGCACTGATCGGCGAGAGAAGGCAGAGCACGCTCTCCATGCCAGAACCCAGCGCACTAACGAGAGTGCTCATAACTGGCATGTGGAGAGCTCTCTGCGGCATTAGAAAGCAATATTACATGAAATCTAAGCAGCAAGTGCTATGTATTTTTACCAATCAACTTAATGAACCGACATTCTAAAATGCCTAAGAGGCTCCTCCGTTTCACGTATGCTTGGAAAATTAGTTGCACAAGGACCAGGAAGAGCGGATGCCCTGTTGCACGAAGTGCACGAACAGCGCACAAATCGAAAAAACCGAGCAAGCGCTTCCGAAACTCCGTGCGTACACGTGACACACGCGCGAACTCGGCGTCTGCCGAGTTCGAGGCCGCGCAGTGCGGAGACCGGCACCACCACAAATAGCAAAAAATAGTGACTACCTCGGGTAACAGGACAGTTTACGCCAAGGGGATTCACGACTCACGAGCGCAGTATCCACTAGTGAGTTATACATAGTGTATGCGGTATCCGATCGCGAACTGCAGAAACTATAACAAGGACAAAGTTTTAGAAGCAGGGAAAGATATTGCTCTCATTCTGAGGCGCCGAAGAAAATTGAATTCGACCGTCTCATATTGGACATAAAGTTCCTCTTAAGACCATGAAATACCAGTCACGTGGGATAAAAGGAGCCAAAATACAATGGAAGCTGAATCGCAAGCAATAACAGCACGGTGTGGTTCACACTATATTCTACGAGTGCGTTGCAGGCCAGGGCACGGAAAAACGACGGGCACTTCACCTCATGTCTTGCGCTACCTTACTCGTGATGAGCATTAACAAAGAGCCCGTTTGTCAGTTCTCTTGTCTGCAGCATTCTTACTAAACGGAAGAGTCAAATACCACAGTGACTGTTGTCTAGAGGATATTGGCAATGTGCGCACACACTTCATTCCAGCCTTTCTTCGCATCCTGCAAAACTTGCTAGTTTCACGCAGGACGGCCGATACCGATGCCAGGCACCCAAAAGCAACATTTCGTCTTTAACTTTTATCTTAATAATGCTCATAACGCCTTAATTACACTGTCACTGAAAAGGCCCTCACATAGGCATAGCGACATGACAATGAGCTTGAAGAGCAAATTAATGCCCTCCACTCGGCGCGCTCGAATGAAAAACTCAGCTGCTCTCCAAACGAAAATCATACAAACAAATCGCTGCATATACAGAGCCAAGTCTGACAACAAAGCAATATACTTATTTGACAAATGAGAGCGCGACCGAAAGCAGTGAGAAACAGACGACTGCTCACACGAGTACGATTACGGTACTATGCACAGACCGCTTTCACACGGCAGCCTTGGCCACAGCTCCAGCAGCTCTCCAAATTAAAATCATACAAACAAATCGCTGCACACGCAGTGCGAAGTAAGACAACAAAGCACAATACTTGCTTCACAATAGACAACGCTACCGAAAACAGTAAGAAACACACGACTGCACAAACGAGCAGAATTGCCTAATTATACACGACCGCTTTCATACGGCAGCCACTGCGGAAGCCACGGCAGCCTTCGACACACGCTTGGTCACGTGACCGATATAACGACGGTATCGTATAGCCACCTTGCGTAAGGTTGGATTGTGTTGACGCGCTGTTGAAGCGCCGCGGTGTGAGAGCTTGGTGTGCGCGTCGGCGTGTCGTATGCGTTGTGCGTTTCTGTGTATCGACGACTGTGAATCATGTCGCGCAGAGCCAGACGTCACCCTCTCTCCCGCTGTTCTTTCGCGCTCTGGCGCGCTTGCTCAATATGCCGCTCCGACTCAAACCAGAGCAGTGAGCTGGCCGTTCCCGTTGTGCACTTCGCAGGCCCTTCATTTCGGAAGCCGTCAGTGCCGCATCATTGTGGTTAGACGATCGGCGCGTCTGACCATGCGTGATCACACAAGCTATGCGCCCAAGCGTGCCGAGACCGTATACGGTTGAGTCCCATGAATATTAAAGCGAATAGCTTACTGTCACCGGCTGTTTTTATGCTGGTTAAGAGGTTAGTGCTCGGTAGTAAGTACTGTTGATGTGCAAGGAACATGTTCGTTCGTTCTTTTGCTCTCTCGGCAACTGCATTTCTCCCGCTCTCTTTCGTTCGCTCACTCGTTCGGGCAATTCGCTTGTACTGATATTCATCGACGGTGGTTTCTGCACATTGTTTTTGTATACATTGTGCTCACAGTAGAATTCACCGCAACACTTTCTGCAGAGCATCGTTCCTACAGTAACGGATGTACCGATGCATTGCTTCGGTGCCATCGAAAGTGATGTTCGCTGTTTAACTCGATCCCTTCATTCATGCGTAATATAGAATAAGCCTTATAAGTACACCGCATGAGAATGTTTACAAAATGGGACAGGGGAATGATTAACATATGATTGGTAAAATACATCTCATTGCGTAAGCAATTGTGAAAAAAGAAAACGTGTAAGAAGTGAACAAATCAATTAGGTCGGGCACTGCGCTCAGTGTGGAGCAGCTCTTTGAATTTTGCTGCGTATCCTTCAGTGCCTACATGCGATGGTAAGTTGTTCCATTCTACGATAGTGCGCGGTATTAATACATTTGCAAAACGATGAGAGTGACATATCGATCGTTTCACATTTGCACTAGTGGTCATGACCAAAAATTACTGCAGGGCACCGAAAGAAATCGTCAGAAAGAACTTAATGATGCTGAAGTTTATGAAAAAGCCAAAGCTATTGAAGTAGAGGATGCGCTATCAAAATCAGCACTAACACCCGCAAGGTCTACTGACTGGCAGCGCTCCTCCGAAGTCGATGTGGAGCCGTTGTCCGCGTCACAAAGAGCGGCTTCGATGTTACTGCACTCACGCACCATTCCTTCGTGGCCTCTTGCGGTGTCAACTTCGTTAGCACTCGTTCGTCTCTTCTAACGTGAGGCCAGCACCACAAAAGGCTTTTTTTCTTAGCCGAACTCATGCTCATGCAGGGCGAATACGGCAGCAATTGACACGAGTGCCGCTTCATAAATGGAGAATTCTCCCGCCAAGAACGGCGCCGTCGAAAACCCACCATGCTAACTGATCCGATACGGCCAGACTTTTGAAAAAGTTTTCGAAACGTATTCACCCATCGTTTTTAAGCTATCCTGCTTGCGACGTTTTTAATCCGTCGAGTTTGGTCAAAAATCTGTTTGAGACGTTGAATCCATTAATACGACGTTTTGAAGACTTTGTGTGCTACCTCGGTGTGCCTTCCTGGGATCTTGTAAAAGCGCATGCCCGCTGGGCCTTTCAATGTGCAAACAATGATTGCGTAAATATCCTTATGTAATATATTGTACGATCAACCTTCTATATTTATGAAAGCAGGGCACTTCAATTTTTCTGTCATAAAAAATATATGTGTGCTAAGCCATTAGTGGTGCTTTGCTTGACTCAACTGCAAATAGCCTGGGAATAAGACCAATCGCCTTGGCAACTAATGCACCTTTTGAGAGGTCATTCGATATTTATGCGAGGTATCAGACATGAAAAGGAGAAATCAAACGGATGCTACCAGTTTCTTTTACGCCATTCTACAAAAATATGTTGTTTGCAGAATTTATGCACGTTAGGCAACGCGCTTGCGCCAGTCGATTTGTGAAATGCATTTATTATATAATAACATTTTTGGTCGTTTGCGAAACGTCATTATTGACTTAAATGTAGCAAGAAAATATGGTGCGGTCACGCCACTCTTCTTTCCAAAAGTTGATCTTGAAACAATTTAGTGGGCTTTACATTGCGCGTGGCATATGTTATACTAAGTATAGGTGACGTCTGCTCTAGAAAACGAACAGCAATGTTAATATTGCCACATATGTGCGATGCTGAACGGGCGCGTTTTCAAAAATGCGAGCAAACAGAACATTCAGTTCACATTCGAGTGAACTGAAACTGGAGTGAAATTCGCCGTTGAACTGCGATGCACTTCAATATACAGCCGAAGGAAAATGTCCAAAATTGCTGGACTTGTCTTCGCTACCTGATAATAACTTTTGCGTAGGATGTGGATGTCTCGCAACCCTTTACCAACGCTGGTGTTTAGATTAAACGCTTGCCTCAACGCCAAAATCATCGTCGAGCATCTCAGATCGGCTTTAATCTGTATACTGGAGTGGCCTTCTCCGTGAGTGACACCATGGCAGGCTAGCCCCATTTGCTTCCGCATCAGAGATTTGCCGTTCCAGGCAAAGAAACTTAATCCACGTGCAGTGCATGGAGTTCTCTTGCAAGTAGGTGCTCCCTGCCTGGAGGCAACGGCGTTGAAAGTGCAGGAATACACTCAAGGACGCCGGCTTCTAGCACTCCTGCCTGCACTCTCCGGAGACAGCTGGTATAGAGAATGGATAAGGCAAGGCACGAGGAGGTCATAGAAAGTGTAGGAGATTGTCGCTGCTGCCCCTCCAAGCGTACGGTGGCCAACGAAGAGTGGCCCCGCCTACGGAAGAGGCTCGTTGACCCGTAATCCTCTATCCCGGCGATTCTCTACTCTCTCCATTGATTGGCCCCGGAACTACAGCAGGCACATCAAGCCCTAGCTGCACCCGGCAAACTCTGTTAACGGGGCACTTATTGCGGCAGCCTGGCATTTTCGCTTATGTGCAGCGATATTAAGAACTCGAGATGGGAGCGAAGGCGATGGCTTATTGGGGAGGAATGAGCGGAGGGAAGCACCTCTCCATGACTTGTTCTAGCTGCTCGCGGCAATTCGCTCCTTCAGAGATGAGGGCCCGGTACGATCCTTGGTTGACAAAAATATCCTCTCCAGTGGCGGAGGCTCTTCCTCGGCCAAAGATATACATCTTTTTTTCTATACCTATCTCAAAGCCCCCTGCAAAGGCAGCCTGATTGACCCATAGTGAATTGGACCGACATTTCGAGCCTCAAGAGCAGTCTACAATAGCGATAACCTCACGCCTCAGATGTGGCTGTAGTGCACCATAGCAAAATATCGAGTGCTTCTCGATTTTATTAGGTCTCCTTTGCTGAGTCGTTTAGGACGCAGTTTTCAAAGCAAAACATTTTGTACTTTTTCTCCCGAGTTGCGCACGAAAACAAACAATTCTTTTTGGCCATTGTGTTACATTCTCTTTTCTGGCCCAGGTCTCAGTACGTCGCGCAGAACCTATATGCACCTACTCGTTGATGGTAAAACATCCTGCAGTTCTTTTTCGAAAATTCAGCCCATACTTGCAGATTGCGATAAAGTTATCAATGTATATCCCTCACTGAATTTATCTTTTCAACTTTGGCAGGGCTAAAGCATGTCTCTGTTTGATATTTAGCAGTTCATTCATTTCGTTATGTTCAATTGCTCTCTGACACCTATGCTGGCTAGGGCAACTTCCTATTTAGCGCGAGTCGTTTGATTGATGAATAGGTACATGGGGGCATTGTCGTCCAACTGAACTGCGACTTCACACAAATCTCTCTTTTCATTCGTTTTATGGAAAAAAAATTGCTCTGAATGTGTAAGTTGTAAGAAAAATCGAGTCTTTATACACCTTATATCGTTCAGATTTGTATCTTGAAGATCGAAAAAGCGACGTGGGGGTTTAGCTTCGTTGGCCTCAGAGCACTGCAAACGATATTACATAAGGTTGGTTAACTAGAATGAGAATGAGCATAGATCCAACAGCTTTCTGCTTTACTTTGCTGTTGGTCACGTACTGAAATGAAGCAATGACGATGTTTAATAATTTGCGTGCTAAAATTTGAGTATTATGCACTCTGACGTCCGTAATGTCGCCTTCAGGCTATCTCCACATACCCGTGTTTCCCAAATGGTTGCACGAATTGTTAGGCATTACCTCAACTGTGTATTTCTTATACACGATAATTATTAGTGACGATATTGGAACTCTGAAGACAGCAGTTCCTGAGAACTGCAGTCCTCATAACCGCCATAGGTCACAACATAGTACTGTCTATCAACGATCACTACCTTCCGAGAAAGAGGAAATGAAATGCATAACTGATAATTGAACAAGCGATTCGTTTAATGCTGCCTTCTCGAACTAAATACTCCGTAATACATCCCCCCGAAGCTTTTTCACAATCGTGACTTCATCTTTCTCTAAGAGTAAGAAATTATGTATCGCTTAGTATATTTTTCAAATGAACTCTCAATCCAAGTTTCAAACATTCAGGGAATGTAGTATGTCTTTTCCCGTAGCTGCCTATATAGCGAGGAAATTTCTTAAGCAGTCACATCCTTTAGGTGGATGTTTTATCTGCGCGATAACTCCAATTTCCCGTTCCAAATACATGTGAATCGAAGAAATTCTCTTACACAGAAAAACAAAACAATTAATTGACTTCTATAATTTTTTTTGCATTTAAATGAAAGAGCTCTATGCTGCTGACTGTTGATAGCGTAATTTTGTTTTACACCGTCATAGACTTAGTCAACATGACAAAGACTTGCAATATTCAGCAAAATTGATCCAAGTACGTAGTTTACAAATCCATAAATCTCGCACCAAAACGAGATATTAGAGTTCTGTAATCGCAGCACGTTAGAGCAACCGAAGTGGGCAAATGGGATATTCGACTTTGCAGCTTATGTGAACCTGTTACAACGTTTACGACATTTTCTCAAACTTCCTATTCTCAAATTAGCGGTTATATTCTTGAATGGTGCGCATTACTCCAATTCTTCCCGCTTTAAATATTTCAATAAGGGGGTTTACAAGCTTCTGGTGTAGTTTTTTTATATTTTTGTATGACAGAATAGTAAGTTAGACTTTTCGGTTTTTAATATTTGAAATGAACAATGGAATTCTGTTTTACAAATTGCGATTATTATTATTCGTTTACATAGCAAGGTTAGCGCCGAAGCTGCCCGTAAGTTGATAGGCTTAGGAAAAGTGAAAGTAGTCATAAATACCTTCCCAAGTATACGGCATTGAAATGTGTATTTACCATGGATGCTGACTATATGTCTAGAGCATGGATCAGAAAGCAAGAAATTATTTAATGCTGAAGATACGCGCCTCAGCACAACCACCAACCACGTTATCTAAACTTCCAGACGCCAGAAAGCTCTGCCGGAAGTGCACGTGGTTCTCAAAGAGCTTAATATTTGGTCGGAAACGAACGCCCTCACTCGTCTACGAAAACAGACGAAAGAACTAAATACAGATATTCGCTTTGAAACAGCATCGAGAGCCAAATATATTCATTTGGTTTGCTAGAGCAATGATGCGGGGTCCTGAATGCCTATATTTGTTGCTGTCAGTATATTCAAGTAGCGTTCCTTGTTCGGTTGGGCAATTCAGTAGAGAACAGAGACGAAAGCCAACATGTACGCCGGTGCAGTATCTACGCTCTCATGCCATATATGCGCACAGTTCTTTCATGAACTCTGTCGGACGATGTGGTATAGTGGCTGTCATACAGAAGTCTGCAGGAGGGAAACTTCGAGAAAGACCGCTGTGGTGGTAAAAAAAAAGTCTTTGCACAAGTAAAATATTTCCCACGAACAGACACTGATCTGACAAGTATAAAAGCGCTAACACACGCAACCACAAAGAAACAAGGACAAGACACAAGCGCTGACTGTCAACTAAATTTTGTTGACGGAAAAGCGACACCTTATCAAAGGCGAAAGGCAGATGTGAAGTGGAAGGGTTCGATACAATCGGGAAAAATGACACCGCGCATCGATGAACGTACGTGCAGGCAATCAATAGAAACACAAACAGAAAAAGGCAAGATATACTAAAAGACAACGAATTCAGTATTCGGTCGCTTCTAAAAATTCAAAGCTCCGCAGCAAATGGCGATACTGGGTGGGTGCTTACGCACTTGCTGCCATATTTATTTCTGTGGAACGCTTCCAAACTGATGCGCGCCGTCTTCTCAGTGTTCTTACGTCAATAAAGTTTAGTTGACAGTCAGCGCTTGTGTCTCGTCCTTGTTCCTTAGTGGTGGCCTCTGTCAGCGCTGTTATATTTGTCAAATGAAGTATGCACCCACTTGCCCAGAAAGAAGCTGTAATAAGGTCACTGAGCATTAGTTTTTTTTTTTTTTTTTTACTGATGCAGGCTTTATCAAATTGGGTGCAATGAAGGCCGAGCGAAATGACTTATTCATTGCCTTATATTCAGATAGGAGCTTATGAGGCAAAGCTTGATGTGAATGTCCAAGGTCCTTCGTTGCAAGTGACGGCGGTAATCGGCATCACTTGCAACGAATAACCTGTCTGTTGACATGTGCTGCAACCTCACTGCTAGGAGCTAATAGTTACTCCTGTGGGTGGATAACTTTTGTACCGTATATAAGGTGTCCAAACTAAAGTTAATCAAGTTGTTGAACGAGAAAGAGAAAAAATAGTTTAGAGAACACGGTGCGAGTTACGATTTTAAGATTTATGATTGCTACGATAGGATAGTATATATAATTAACACTTATAGTTACTACAAATTTAAGGCCTACGGTGTTCGGTGGCCAGAGTTCTGACAGCCGAACATCGTAGGTATTGTAACTGTAACTTGCATCATCATCATTTTTAAATATTTTTTTTCCTTGAACAGTTTGGCTAACGTTCAAAGAGACACACGGTATAGTAGAGCCGCATGGCATGTGATCAGTGACTATTCGCGATGAGTTCTGACTTCACTGTGAGTGCGTGGCATATGATGAAGCACGCCGGAGTTTTGGCTGCAAGGTGAAGTGCGCGCTATCCTAGAAGTTCTAACGTTTCAATATGTAATTAACAGGTTAACAAACATCGGCAACGAGAATAATAACCGTGCTGTATTGCAGCCAGAGAACATGCACACATCTTGGACGTGACGGTGGTACGTATATTGCGAGACTTCCGCTAGTGGCGATGTTCGTCCGTACGACCTGCAGCTTCCGCAGTGCGTTTCGAGAACGAGCATCCGGAAGCCGCTTCACAAAATCTTTTCTTTGAATGTGCGGTTTCGGTTGATTTTTCAGCATGAACCAGCCGCGTTACCTCCATGTAGTAAAGCCTACGCTAGTGCGTGTGTATTTAGCTTAAACCACAGGGTCCAGATTCACATGAACACATATTTCAGTGGTGGATAAGCATCGTAAGTTATGCAAGCCTGCTCTACTATAAATGACGTCGGTTTTTGTGGCGCTGATGGACGACCATACTCTTTCCGGCCTACTTGCTTTTCTTAACTAACAAAAGCCGCATTGTTAATAACACTGCTCTAATGCATACGCCGATGGCGTGATTGATGAGTGAAATGGGCTCCATATAATCTCGTGCCCTTCCTGGCAGTAAAAGACAATTTCCCGGTATTGTTTGTACGGGCAAGGTGCCTTCCGCATCCGGCCGCGGCAGCCTTAAGTTAAAATGCAAACCATCCGGGTTGGAACCGACGCCACGGAAAACGCTAAATAGCGAGTGACACGCCCGGTAAAGCAGCGTCCCATCCTGAAGAATGGCAGCTCCTAGGCATGCTGCTGCAGTCGCATGCAGCCATTGTTCCTCACGTCCTTACCAGGGATCGGGAATAGCAGTGGCGCCCGTGGTGTTACTACCACGGCGTCTTGTAGACGACTCCCTTCCTCGCCTTCTATTTTTGCGCCAGATCCTAGTGACGCTTCCCGTTCGATCGAATAATAGATCGCCTCTAATGAGCGTGCCAAGTATTTACCAAGACGTTGGCTTAGGAAGGCTGGATTGAGCGGATCTCTTTAGAGCACCTATGTTTGCCCCTTGTGTTTATGAGGTTTTGTTACTTTCAAATACCTTATAAGCCAAGCTTTAATAAAAGCATTTCCGTCATCACTTTTAACTCTTGATAAGCGAGTTGCGCTTGGGTGATTGGGCGTTGTCTCAAACTTGTTCATTCACTATTCGTTAAAGCATGTATGTGCCTTCACGCCATCACTAAGAGTCTCTTGGATCCTTGTTTTGTGAAAGGGCGCTCGCACTAGCTCTCTTGCAGTTTTGCTTTTCAGTAAAGGTGGTTTCCGTGCGGTGATTGTCAGCGGAAGCGGCGTCATGCGGTTCCTAAACAATGGAAGATGCTTAGCGCAGCACAATATAGGTAACCGCGCTTGAAGATAATGCGCGGACTTCACAGTGTGCCGGCCTTCTATGAAATAAATGCACCTTTTTGTCATTCGCAAGGAAGCTTCCGGCTGTCCAATCCACCGTGCGAGCCGTCGTCGGTACGCCTTTTGAGCTCTAGGAAGCTTCCATGTGATTAAGAAATAGCTGGCCCTCTCTCTCTATTCTTTCGCTGCACTATTTGGTTTGTTGACAGCAGGTACTTTATGAGAAAGAGCTAAATCTTCCGCAACGGACGCGCATTTTTATATCACAGCTGACGAGTGCATGGCGTCATGCTAAATGTGCCCACTATGTCACACTTCATATACTGCCGCAGAAGTTAAAGAAAACTGAAAACTGGACTGTGTGACTGTTACTGTAATTGAACTTAGGAAGAGCGGCAGGTTGGTATGCCGGCCGTTTTTGCATTTGCATTATTTTAATAGGTAGCACTTAGGGTACGTGGGACAGAAGTAGGCAGCGAACTTAGATATGGCTCTGTGTTTGCTAGAATTACGCTGATTAAGCAGTGTTTTGTACCAAAAACGGAAGCTGTTCTTACTCGTGTAACTTTAATACATTTAGCGTCACGTTGTTTCTGGCTAAACCCAATGAATGATTAAGAGTGCTAAACATTATCAGAAGAAAAGCGAAGTGCATCACGGGACTACACTCTAAGAAGAGATTACACCCTTTGGCGTGCCCCTTTTGCCACACAACAATAATCGTCATCTGCCTTGATGCGTTTCCTTTCGTTATCACTGCGAGCCCGGAACTTTCCGGTAACGAACGGCACGCGCGTTATCAGAAGGGGCACTCCAAAGGGTGTAAACTGTTCTATGCTGATAACGCGCGTGCCGTTCGTTACCGGAAAGTTCCGGGCTCGCAGCGATAACGAAAGGAAACGCATCAAGGCAGATGACGATTATTGTTGTGTGGCAGAAGGGGCACGCCAAAGGGTGTAATCTCTTCTTAGAGTGTACAGGGGACGAGAACCAAAGCATACTGATCCTGCCCATAAAGATCAGCCACAGTGAACGAGATAGCCCACGCATATATTGATGTTCTGTCATTAAACATCGACATGCATTTGTTTCTTTTCGGTGCATAAACGCTTGACGATTTATGCGTCTCTGGTTATCGTTAATGTTTAACGTTATAGTTATGCGCGCCATAAATTACCATTTGGCTGCATTCGAATAGATGGGCAATAGAAGGAGGCATGGTAGAATATTCGGAAAACGTGACTGGTGGTAATGAGTTTCAAATAAAAAGAGAACGAGAGAACGTGGGCTCGTTGTTAGTAGGAAAACGAGGGGGCTTTATCATAAGTTACAAGTCACTTCATAAAAATCATGCAGTTATAATAACAACCCGGAAGGACTTCAACGTTCCTTCTGTAATGCATAGTTAAAGAATGAAGTTTTTTTTTTATTTTTCCGTAGTTCTTCATCGATGGAGGGCCGAAATCCTTGCGCCAGTTCAAGGAGTAGGTGCGACTAGACTAATTGGGTGCTACAGGAAGTAAGGATCAGCGTTAACCCTCTAACCATTCTCAGAGCCTGTAAGGCAGCACAAATGAAAAAAAGAAAACATTTTTACCTTGTACTATACATATTGCTTCTTACTGAGGCGTAAGAGCGGATACACGTTAAGCTGACTAGTACGAGCTTCTAGTCGTTCCGAGTATTCATTAGTAAACTGTTTCTAAACCAAGAAGAATAGTGCGCCGTGTCAGCAATCAAACAATTCACAGTGAATCACCTCGAGATGTAGCCAAAATGTAAGTAATACTTTTTTTGTGCACCGTCATTAATGAACAAAGCTTCCCATTATATGTGCTTTGACATGCAGGGGAGTTCTGTGTGTAAGCCGGCAGAAACGCCGCATGCCCACATGTCTATGTTGTTTAATTGACGACAGCTGTGTACCATGATTTCTACGTATCACAATGATTATAGAATCTACAGCCCTCCGGACACAAGAGGATTTTGGTTATTCGTGCTAGCTTCTCCACCCCTTATCCCAGTCCAGACTACCGCACTATACGTAGCACATTAAAACGCTTATAGAACCTTATTGGCTACGAGTTCTGCCAGTCTTCGGCGATTTAGTCACTCGCTGATATATATATATATATATATATATATATATATATATATATATATATATATATATATATATATATATATATATATATATATATATATATACAGCATTCGCAGAGGGACACAGCAGGAAAGAGGTGGACCGAAAAACTGCTCTTCGCCAAAACGGCGTACTTACGCTCAATACTTCCGGTGATTCTGGCAGCATGATGCCAAGTGAAAGTAAGCCTGATAGTCGTAACCATGACACCATGCTATATTACCAACGCTTCGAACTTTCGCAACAACAACATCAAGAGTTAATTATTAGAAAATGTTTCCTTTTTGTTGCATCTTAAGACGTATTGCTGCTATCGCAATCCGCACTTTCAATTTGGAGTGATTTCAAACAACAGCGGCTTTTTAATACCGGCTGATTGTCGTTGTCACACGCTTCACCTGTGTACCATCTTCGCGGGCTCGACTAGATACTTTATTTTCATTTCAAAAAAAAAAAAAAAATGGGGGGCGGGGGCGGGGCAGGGGGGCTTCTGAATGTACACAGCAAGAGCAGAATGAAGTTGGTTGCCTTCTAAAAGTGGTAGCTCTTTATAAAGACACACAGGAGGAAGGCCAGATGGAAGATGCGCAAACATTAGGGCCCGTTCTGCCTGTGCCATATTAATTGATTGGCTTATCTATTGTGAATTCAAAAATGTGGGTTACAATTGCAGTCACTACACCAGTGGCTACTCCACAGCGTTAAATTAATAAATGAATTAAAAAAATGATGGTGGAAGTGAGTCAATTCAGGAAATTTTCAGTTCACAACCAAACACAGGGCAGCCACTTGCACCATTAACAAAAGAAAAAAAAGACGCACAAAAGAAATATGCCACAATCTTCTTAAACTAAGGTACACACTGTAGAAAAATGTCTTCTAGTTTTCTGAACTATTTCACATGCTATTCAATGATATCCTTCTTAAACAAGGAAAAGGAGAAAGTTTTCGCACAGTTTTATAATCACCCGAATTAGGTGGTATATCATTATCTTGTGTTTCATAATAATCACCAAGCGGTCGTCGAGCTAGAAGATGGAAACAGAGGAAGAACACAGAAACAGTGAAAGAACGAAGACCCTGGCTTGTGGTGTAAAATCATTGTCCTTACTGCTGTTTGATATGTAGATCGTTGTTATCTTTTTTTATTTTTTTACTAAGCTTGCAATGGGCAGTGATCATATTATTTATCGAAGGATTTAAAAAATATGCTAGAGGTGAACGTAATGAGCTTATGGTACATCTTCTGACACACCCAATTTCAAGAGTGCTTTCACTTAAACTCACTCGATTTTGTGCTCACCGGAGGTCGCTATAACATCAACCTTCAATCCCGATGCATCCCCTGATTTCAGACTTAAATTTTGGGATGTGCGCGCTTTAAGTTTACGGTAAAGAATGACACATGCTCCGACATTTCTAAATGTCTAGATTATGTGGCACCCTAGACATGTAGCTCGAAATGTCCCGTGCTAGAAGGAAGAAGCAATTAAGTATGCAATGTCAAACCCTGCGTAGAGGAGCTTAATCACCAAGACTGCTGTTATTTTCAGGTGTGGGGACAGAAGGTGATGAAGAAAGTAAATAATCTGAATTTCTGTGAAACACTTTTAGAACCACGCGCACGTCCACACAAGAATGCGTGTCCTAGTAAACACACGCACATTTACGCACGCAACCTTACAAAGACGCAACTGCCTACACAGACGCAAAGCACGTGCAAAGTAGGAAGCGAAATGAAGCGGTACAAAGAGGTGTAAAGAGCTTTTCATTCCATTCTATACTATGGCACTTTCGCGGCAGTGTACACACTAAACATTTTTACGCCCTTATGGGTGTTAAGAGGGGTGCTTTCTGCATTTACACCCCTGTCCACACCCTTTTAGCACCCTTTTCGGTCAAAACACCCTATCGCAAGGGTGTACACTACACATAGGTCCGACTTTGCTAGAAGAAGGGTGTTAAATCGACGACTGAAGGGTGTTGAACGCATTGATGCATATATCTAAGTAACGTGTACACGTCCACGCATTGAGCAATGTGTGTAGGTATTGCATTTTTAATGATAAAGCATTTTATGGCCTTTCAGGTAGGAAAGATGGCGTTCTCCGCAACAACAATCCATACGGGACCCTGCTCATGTCAATCTTGTCATTTCCCTTGAAAGCATTCAGAAAGCATTCAGAACCGCGCCGCCCTTTTATTCTCTCAAATTATTCACGTCATTTTAGCGTCACGTCCATGAAAAGAACACTAGGTCAACCTGAAATTTGGTTACGTCGTAGGTACCTTCGTCTGTGTATTTTTCATAGAATATGGTACTTTAACCCTTCTCTTAAAGAAAATATTTCACCACACCAAGTTGTATCTCGTCTCGCATCGACCATCAACACAAAATTGATGTGCCATTCTTCCTTTTTGCCAAGAACAGCCACTGAATGGAACCGCCTTTCCGCCTCCACAGTCTCAATTTGTGACACCACTAATTCAACATCGCTGTTCAAAGTGTCTTACAGTTTAATTTTCTATTCTTGCCCTGCACTGCAAATATTGTATACTTTCACCCCTTCTTTCTGTTGTGTCTACTAGGCCTTGAAAGTATATTATACATACTTTCAAGGCCTAGTAGACACAACAGAAAGAAGGGGTGAAATTGCGGCATTATTGCATTATTTACCCATAATTGCTCATAATTAACGTTGTTCTATTTACTGCCTTCTGTATCACTACTGACGTCATACAAGACGCTGATGACGTCACATTTTATTGATTTATTATACAAAGCAATAAAATGTGAGGTCATCAGCGTCTTGTATGACGTCAGTAGTGATACAGAAGGCAGTAAATAGAACAACGTTAATTATGAGCAATTATAGGTAAATAATGTGAATTAGGGTGGAATAAATTCGGTTAAGGTTCGTACAAACTGTAGCAAGGTGGATTACGGCAGATGAAGGTAGAATTGTGAAGACACGTGACAATGTATGACGTATCACGGTCACGCGATAATTGCAAGTGTACATCCATGAAGTGATTAAGTTTTCGCATTCCTAAGTGACTGTCGATCTTTTTCTAGGATTCTGATGTTACTGGCATGACGGCCACTCCAAAATGTATCATCAAGAAAATGTACGCACTTTCGCTTACAATTTAATTATCACTACATTTTGTGCTCACAATTATATTATCATGCAATTAAACACTTCTAAGACTAACTGCAGTAGCGGAATGAAAACGCGCGAGCAACTTGCACAATTCTGCACGAATATTTCGGTGCCCTTAAACGCCCAACAAGAAGTGGCGAAATTAAAGAAGCTGTCTGGATACATTGCTGAACAAACAGGGACGTGCTATTAGACGAGCCTCTGATGTACAATGGCATCAACGTACAATTTGCTTGGTGAAGCCATAACGAAGACATTTATAGCGGCGAGATCACGCTGGAAGTTCTCAAATCCGAATCTCCACGTACCTTGCTTAAGTTATTCAGAGTTTTACTGAGATACTGGTCTGCCTTCTAAGCGCATCCTCGGACACAGTTTGTAAGGCTCAGCCTATATATTAGGGGCTGGTGTCGTCAAAGCTGTAATTGCTTATCTACAGCATACGCTCTTACAAACGCATTCTTCAGTCGCCTCATGAATGCTTACGCGTCGCTGTCGCACGACCAAGATGTGAGGGTCTTTATCGAGCCAGGATATCGCTGTAACTACGCTGTGGCCTCGCAAGGTTGCTTCGTTTGGACGCAGCGAATAATATAATCGCACCAGCAGAAGAGCGCCGATCGTCTCGCTCACGGTCCCGATTTGTGTACTGTACCCTCAGTCATGCAGCGCAGACTGCGCCCCCCCCCAAAAAAAAAAAAAAAAATATGCTCGGCACGAACCGTAGTAGCAACTACCCGCCTCACCGCTCTTGTTGGAGACCACAACGAAGCAGCAGCTAACAGGCGGCCATTCGAGCAAGCAAACCTGCCAGAATAAACGTTCAATTTGCGCGCCCGCCCCCTGCCAAATGAAAAGCGACCGGAAGTGACGGGACGACGCTGTACAGTCACTTCGGCGCGCGGCACGATGGGAAGGCGAAAGCTACGCCATTATTGCATTCTTTAGCTACGTGAAATGCGTTCGCGTCTCGCGCAGTGCGACATAATTTTAAACGTGTGATTAGTTTTGTGCGCGGTGTAGAAAAAGGTGTGGCCCGTGCTTTGTGTATTACTCGTGGTCCACTTCAAAGCAAAGCGTTCGTACGCACTGGAAGATGGATCCACGGACGCTGAGACGAGCAGTTGCAACGTGCCCTGTGTCGGCGGTCGGTAGTACTGCCATAATGGAAATTTTCAGGCAAGTGCCCATTTATTTGGTATTTCTTTGGTTTGTTACGTGTTTTTGTTCGCTCTAGAAGTATCTTAGTGTGATCTCGTAGCATAATTCACTAATGTAAGAGCAAGAGCAGCTGCACTCCTAGTAGGGCAAGTTAACTACCTCGATCGCGCCCCGTCTTACATCGGGCGTGATGCGCCTGCATAGTTACGCTTTTCTCAGCGCTTCAACGTTCATAGATATGCTTCTTTTGTGCGTTCAGCGCGGCTTCTTGTAATACGGTCGCTCGTACTTAAGTTAAATGTGGTCGACCACTTTTGCGTCGCGTAGAAAAAGGACGACTGACTTTGCCACCTTTCGAAAGAACTGGCGCGGTATTGGTTCTCCCTGATGCGGTCGCGTGCTGCTGTTGCTGCTTGCCGGGCGCCTTTAACATGTTTTCGGCTCGCTTTGTCTGTGCGTGTGTGCGCGCTCGCGCTCGGCTCGATTCGTGTGTGTGCGTGCGCTCAGCTCAGCTCGCTTTGTGTGTGTGTGTGTGTGTGCGTGCATGCGTGCGTGTGTGTGTGTGCATGCGTGCGTCTTGCGCGCACATACATGCCGGTTTGTATGGGCCGGCGTGCTTGCGTGTGTCTAGTGCGTACGTGTTTTGTGAGCGTGTTTCTGTGTGGGTCACTGTGTGTGCGTCCACGTGTTAGCGTGTCTGCCTGCATGTATGTGTGATTGTTTGTGTTTATCAATGTGCGCGTGCGTGCCTTTGTGTCTGCGCTTTGAGAGTGCGTATATTTGTGTGCGTGCGTATGTATTGCATAAGGCCGGTAGAATTTTACTCGCAATAAAACTCTTCCAATTTGGTGCAGCGAGTGTTGCCGCCTGAAAGCCGAGTTTGGTTTCAAGCCAACCTGGACAACTGCTGTATGAGGCGCTGTTTCGCAGGAGGATCAGTGGGAAGGCGTCAGGTATACGCTTCCTCCTTTTTCCCGCCTCTGCCCTGATGAATCGATATCCTTGATTGTTATTCTAAAAGAAACGTTACATCCAGAGCACAAATAAATGGTTAAGAAATATGGTAGTGTGTTTCGCCATTACACTAATTCTGATCTTAAAGACGTGAATTTCCCATTAGCCCACATTTCCGTTGATGCATACAACCGCTGAAATTGTGAACAGCAGGTTATTCAAGACCCCCCGTCCTACGTATATAGCAATTGTCTTAAGGAGCTTTAATGAATTTTGAAAATTTGAAGTGTTGTTGCGCTTTAGAGGTATCATATGCAAGCTTTAGGTCTCTCCGGGTAGTTTGCATGCTCTTCGAGAGCTGTCGCCTATAGCCATATTGAAATTCGTAATTAGAGTTTGGAGCACTAGGGAAGCTAGAAGGCTTGTCCTGGATCTCGAGAAAGTGTTTAAGCTGGAAGTGTAGGTTGAGGAGTTTAGGGTTGGTCACACGAAGGCTTTTTATGCCTTAGCAGTAGGAGTGTCCAAGGATAAAAAATACAGTGTGTCAAGCGTGGGAAGCTGCTTATGTGGTAGAGGCTTGTGTGTGTGTGTGTGTGTGTGTGTGCGCGTGCATGCATGCGTGCGTGTGTGAATTCGCTCCTCACAAGGGAGTGTGTGTGTGTAAGTGAGCTACTTCTTTGCTGGTGCTATTTGCCAAAAATTGGCAAGAAAACACAATAATCAATATAACTTGAAATAATAAGCTATGCAAAGCATGCTGGCACAGTAGCGACAGCAGCATATGAGCATACAAACATGCAGCTGAGTGACAATCTTAATGCATGACTGCAACATCTGGAAGGAAGCTTGCTTCTTTTTTAGTAAGCAGCGCAAAGTCCATATTTTTTGCTTTTCTCATGCAAACCAAAACGAGGCTCATTACCAGTGATCTTGTCTTTCATTCTAATAGCATTTGTTTATCTTAGTGTGTTGTTTCTCGCAGGTCATGCAGATGATAGCATCAATTTCACAATGCCCAGCCTTGGTGCCCTCCATTAAGAGCAAGCCACTTGCGTTCGCCTTCAGGCAGATGGTTGATGTCTTCTAGGAAGCAGTTGGGAAGACTACATTGTAAGTAGATATAGGTGTGTAGTTTAATATAGTAAGTCAAGTTATAATTTAAAACTCTGAGGCTCTTTGGCGGCCTAAGCTTGATATCATATGCAGTTGTGTGTGTTTTTAAATATTGCCGATTGTAGTGCATACTGCAGGTATGACTTGATCCAAAGCATACACTTGCATTTTCTTGATGGCCTTTCATAACGAGGATTTTCTTTGTGCAAGAATATTCACAGATGGGGGCATTCCAGCATGATATTCTTTATTGTGCATTCAGTGCTAATTTCGTATGACCTTCCTGCTACCAATGTTTTTGCAGGAAAGGAATATTTCCTTACTCTATGCAATGAGCTTGTTATTTGCTCGTTGCATTACTTGTCTACCTTTAATTTAATCCCGTAAAATTCTCAAAACCTTAATATTTGAGCTGTTTTTATTTCAAATACAATATTAACATGCGCCGGATTGCAATCTAGACTGCAAGGGATTTGAAGAAATTACAAGAAACTAGGACCTCTCATGGGTGTTAAAAAACATTTCCGCAGGCATTGCACCTATTTCTTGTACTGAGCTAGCTGCTCATGAAAATTGCAACCATATGTCATTTCACACAGTTTTGCAGGATATAGCAGGCCTATCATTGTCACTAAGCACAACCTTTCCTCATTTGCATCATGAAAATCTGCCTCATGCTTAATTTGGGAAGGTCTTGAAAAATGAATGCTTCATAATTTTGAAACTACACAAAGTATTGGTTGGGGCTTGGCAGTTTTCATACTTGACCATGTTGAACCTAGCCATTACAAGACGAGAAAAAAAACATGCATGCACAGGAGGACTCATTCAATCAAATTCAATGCTGTGGTCATTTTCCATGTGGCAAAATGTACTTTTAGGCGGGGGAGGGCGGGTAGCCAATTTACAACCATTGCGACTCATACGGGTAGTGGCAACACAGGATGAGAAATGGTTGTGGCTCTGAGGTTCATTGAATATGGGAACACTTATATACAATCCCTCCCCACCCCCAGAGTGAAGGGTAACCGTGCAATATGATTTTTTTAGGAGACAAGAAATTTCAGGCTCTAGTTGAGATGCTACACAAAGGAGGACCATGTATGTATTCACAGTATAACATAAACTGCCTAGGAGGGGTATCACAGTTTAGAGCATGAAGTAGAAAGTGGGAGCATGACGAAGGATCTTTGAGAATACTACTTGTCACCGTTTGCCAAGCTAACCTATTGAAAGAAAGGGGCCTGCTCTAAAAATATAGTTAACACATGCTAAATTTTCAAGGAAAGTATGCCGAACTGTCAATTCTTACTAAATTAGTAAATAAGAAATACACAATAAATTTTAGGATACAGAAAGGGTCTAATAAACTGCATTGGGGAGTTGGAGATTGTTGGGCTGGATGCATGTATTGCAGGGCAAATGATAATGCCAGTGGGGGTTCCCTCATTTTCATTTTGTGTGCACTCTGTAAAATTACTTTGTCTCCTAGTGTAATAATGTTGTGTAAAAACAGCCATTTTTTAATGTCTTGTGCATGTCAGTCTTAATATGCCATATCCCGTAAGGTTCTCAGCTGCAGTACTTATAAAGTGTAATGCAGAGATATATTCCACATTTCATGTCAATTTTATATTAAGGTCACATACACACTCTTGGACAAATTTCTGTTGTTGAGAGATGTCATTGGTAGTGTCCTTAAATTTTATTCACTCTTATTTTCTATGGTGAAAAGGCTACTGTAAATTTATTTGCTTTTGCTGCTGTATGTGCCTTGTATTCACAGTGACATAGTGGTTTAGTGTTCACAGTAAATGCAGTTCCTAAATTTGCAAAATAGAAATTTCTCCTACCTTTCACCTGTCTTGCCCAGTTGCCTGAGCTGTTCATTGTTCCCAGTCACATTAATTAAGTTTGTTACTTTCAGGAGCTTGTTGCCTTATCAAATTTTCCACAGTGCACATGTGTAATTACACAGACTGAACTCTCATGATTCTCTTATTTTGCTAATGCAGGATGCAAGATTCCAGCAATGCCATGCGCTGCATTTATTGGTCAAGATGCTCAGAGAATGGAGTCCCTGCACCTCGTGGTGAAACGTGAACATTTTCTTTCTTTTGGAAAGGTAAACGTCATTTGCTGTATCAATTGCATTCTTGCAGCTCAGATGTGTACTATATTTTTTCTAATTTTGAATCAATTAATATTCACTTTTCTGTATAAAAATGACGTACAGTGTGAAGGACAAGGACTGCGAGAGATGACATACACTGCGCTGACTTCCAACAATATTTTATTGCGTTGCCACATCGTGTGTTTATACACAAAAAGGGCCATGCGCAGAAAATGAAAGGCAGTCGCAAGGGGTGTTCTAACAGCAAGTCATTGTACTAAGAACATGGTCACTAAAAAAAAATCACAATTTCTATCTGTGGAGATACAAGACTTCACTAGGGGTCAGCGTGATAGAGGGGGCACTAACGCACACACTACCCATTTTTCTGGTGAAATAAGCATCAATAATGTACCGGGTGAGCTGTGTTTCGCTAGAACTTGCGTATCTTCAAAGAGGGGCATGCAGCGGCAGTCCCGGCAATGAATGCCCAAGTGGCCTTGAACAGTGTTATGGACGTTATAGTGCACTTTTAAACGATCATTTAGGCACCTGCCTGTCCGTCCAACATATTTACTGCCTCAAAACGGGAATATGGTAAACCACATTCGTTACACATATCGCAAAACGTTTTCTGTGCCCGACAGAGCAAGAACTCTGACACGATTTAGGCGCGTTTACACGCTTATAGAGCTTTGCCAGCTTTTCCGGGGCTGAGAAAAGGACTGGGATTCCTGGAGGTTGCCAAATCTTTTTTTAGCCTATCGGACACATCATGCACATACGGTAGCACTGCGAACCAGTCTTTCAACCGGCTGGTTCCTTGACTGAGTGCGCTCATCACGTTTTGTGCCCTTCAGAAGCTGTTCTGCTATGGCTGAAATTAAGGCCAAAGGGTAGCCAGCCCAAGAAAGGCGATCAACCTGTGCAGCAAGACTATCTTGCATTTCATGTGAGCAAGATTTATTGAGGCTGTTAACGAGGCAAATCTTTACAATACCTCGTTTAACAAGCTTTGAATGTGCAGAGTTAAAGGGCAAGAGTGACTTTTTACTTCTCGGTTCAAAGCAATAGCCCACCTGTTTATTTGTAAGGCACTGCCTGAGATCAAGAAAGCGCAAAGAATCGTCAGTGGGGACCTCATTTGTTAGTTCTAGAGGCTGCAGCTCTTAAAGATCTCCAAGTCTCCCAAGCAGCAGGCTCAAAAGCATGATCAGTGCAATCAATAAATACCAGGTAGTCGTCCACAAACTTGCACACTTTGACAACGAGAGACGCATCTAGGGGACCTTGAATATTTCAATCATGATTAGCTAGATAAATATCTAGCGGCGCCAGGCACGATCCTGCACAATATACAAATAAATGGTACTTGTATAGGATCATGCCTGGCGCCGCCACTATGTTATATTTATCTCGCTCATCATGATTGCAATATTGAAGGTCACCTAGATGCGTCTCCTGTCAAAGTGTGCAGGTTTGTGAATGACCACGTGGTATTCATTGATTGCGCTGATCACGCTTTCGAGCCTGTTGCTTCGGGAGTCTTGGAGATGTTTAAGAAAGCCTCTACAACTAACGCATGAGGTCCCCATTGATGATTCCTCGCGCTTTGTAGATCTCAGGCTGGTGCTTCGATCTGAGAAGTAAGAAGTCAC
The DNA here is from genome assembly GCF_023375885.2 of Dermacentor andersoni. Classification (NCBI taxonomy): domain Eukaryota; kingdom Metazoa; phylum Arthropoda; class Arachnida; order Ixodida; family Ixodidae; genus Dermacentor; species Dermacentor andersoni. The sequence goes on along the minus strand of NC_092815.1, from coordinate 128,516,549 downwards.
TCTTGCCCTTTAACTCTGCACACTCAAAGCTCGTTAAATGAGGTATTAAAAGTTTTCCCTCGTTAACAGCCTCAATAAATCTTGTTCACACAAGATGCAACATAGTCTTGCTGCACAGGTTGATCACCTTTCTAGGGTTGACTACCCTTTGGCCTTAATTTCAGCCATAGTGGAACAGCTTCTGAGGGGCACAAACCGTGATGAGCCCGCTCAGTCAAGGAACCAACCGGTTGAAAGACATAGGTTCGCAGTGCCACCGGTGGGTATGTGCATGATGTCTCCGATAGGCTAAAAAAGATTCGGCAACCTCCAGGAATCACAGGCCTTTTCTCAACCCGAGAAAAGCTGGCAAAGCTCTGTAAGTGTGTAAACGCGCCCAAATCACGTCAGAGTTCTTGCTCTGTCGGGCACAGAAAACGTTTTGCGATATGTGCAACGAATTTGGTTTACCATATTCCCCTATTTTGAGGCAGTAAATATGTTGGACGGACAGGCAGGTGCCTAAATGATCGTTTAAGAGAGCACTATAACGTCCATAACACTGTTCAAGGCCACTTGGGCATCCATTTCCCCGGGACTGTGACTGCGAGCCCCTCTTAGAATATACGGAAGTTCTAGTGAGACACAGCTAACAGGTCATCCGGGAAACTAGAAGCAAATTTCACCAGAAAACTGGGTAGTGTGTGCGTTAGTGCCCCCTCTATCACGCTGACCCTAGTGAAGTCTTGTATCTCAAAAGATAGAAATTGTAATGTTTTTTTTTTTTTCAGGTGACCACGTCCTTAGTACAATGACTTGCTGTTAGACGCCCCTTGTGACTCATTTTCTGCGCATGCCCGCTCTTGTATACGTACACACAATGTGGCAACGCAATAAAATATTATTAGAAGTCAGCGCAGTCTATGTCGTCTCTCGCAGTCCTTGTAATTCACGCTGTACGTAATTTTTTCGCATTAATTGCCAACTATCCCAAGAAAGCACCTTTTTCAGTATATTTATAATGTTTGATACGACCATTTGCTGGCAAATTTTAACAGTGTGATATTTAACTTGAACTTTTACATGACTGCCTGTGCCTGTGTTCTTTTAGTAACCAGAGTATGGCTAATTTATTAAACCACATTTGCTAATTTGTATACTCACATGCTACAGCAAGCCCTAATCTTGTATTGCTGCATCTAAGTGCAAATAATTTAGAAATTTACTATGTATTTTAAAACACTGTCCACCTTTCGTGTTCAGCAAAATTGTTTAATCAACAGCGGTTTGCTTTTATCAGGCCTTTTACTGCACCTTGCAACCACACAATAGTAAATGTGGAATACTCATTCTTGATTTATGGTAAGAAAAGAACCTATTTTCAAACTGCATATTGTATATGTACCAGTGCCTTCGGGTTACAAGACAGAAATTTATAGAAACTGGAATTGTAGTTAGAAAATCTCCTACACAGCACTTTTAGCACAGAGAACTCTCGTTTCACAAAAGAGGACAAACTATGTAGGCACTAAAAAATTCTACATATTGCTCGTGCTCAAGTAATCTTGTTGGAAAGAGAAAATTAGCAATAATACTGCTGGCTGAAACCTCACTTAAAGCACGTCTATGCTTGGAAAGTATTGTTTCAGTCCGAAAAATGTTGGCCAGTTATGCTTACATCGACTTTCCAAACTTTTCATAATGCTTTGCGATTACATTAGTGTACAAAGTAACAGGTGTCTTGTGCATTTGCTCTGCATTTCAATTACTCCCCTAATTCACCTTTGCAATGTCCCTTTTTTTTTTCAAGGCTTCAAAACTTGAATTTTCGTTCATTGAGCCTTATACTGAAAATTTATTCCTTTATGTGGCCCAAAACACTGCGAGGTCAACTCAGGCTCTTTCAGTGCTGCAATACATAGTTTCTTCTCTAATAACAGATTTGATCAATACTTATATTTTAGATACCTTTGTGGGAAGTGTACATGATCTTGTACTTACCGATGTGTTTGGTGATTGTGCATGTTTATATTTCATGTGATTTATGTATATATTGTACTCTGTATTGCAGCATGCAATAAATATATTTACATTTTTCTTGAAAATGCCATATATCGTACCAGTCTGTGTTGCATTTTATGTGGATCTGGAAATCGTGATAACCGTTGGTGTTGATATACATGCTCAAAAGTGACATTTGCTAGGTTGTATATGTGCAGCGAAGACAGGTTTTGCAATATACACCGTGAATTACTAATATGTAATGTGATCCACACGTATACGTGCGTGTGTGCCCATCGAAGCTTCAAGGCCGGCTGTTCGACGGTGTGTTTGGTAGCCGAACTTGAACCTTCTGGCACACGCGAGAGTTACGCGTGGATCGCTGTACATAGTAGTAATTGAAGGCGTGTACTGCCGAACCTGCCTTCCATACACACTAGCAATAAAAGGGTGTACATCCTTCCAACACCCACATAGATGGGTGTTAATATGGACTTGCACCCCTACACCCTAAATTTATTTTGCTGGACACCCTTCCTCTAGGGTGATATAACTGCACCCCAACTGTAGGGTGTAGACAACAGCACCCTTAGGGTGTTCGTCTGGCGACAAACTGATTTACACCCTTAAGGGTGTTAAAATGTTTAGTGTGTATGCATTTTCATGCTTATTCCAACTCTGGGCTTCACTTGTTTGATCTGCATGGTAATGTGGAATCATTTTACTCAGTGAAGGAGGTACATAATACAAATCTTGTGGGCCGGCGAGGACTATGAATATTACCGCGAAGCTCAAAGAGCAGAAGAAAGAATCAGAGGGGCGTGTCGCGCAAACATATCCTAAATCAGTGTCGTGGGCGTTCGTGGCGCCTTAGTTGCCTGCACATCACGAACAGACAACACTGCACCCGATGCAGTTGTACATAGGCAATCTTACTGCAGTGCAGGCGAAATTACTCGTCCAAGTCTGTGTCCGAGTAGGAGTGTCTCGTATGCGCCGCGAAATGCACAGATGTTCCAGTTGATACTCATCAGTAATTTGAAAAATGAAGCATTGATAAGTGTCAACGTGACCATCACTGCGTATAACATCACATTTAAAAAGCTAATTTCCCTGAAGTTGTACTTCAAGCAGGGAAGCTGTTAAATGGGTATTACTTCATTACCGCTCGATTTCAATGCCACCATTGGGGAATCTGCTCTAGAGTGAATAATTACAGAATTAACTGTGAAATATTGGCAAATAGGTAACGTCGCTCTATAATTTATCTCTCGAATTAGCGTCCACCTCCTCAAATAATCAAGGTGATGTGACAGAATTACAATATCTTCAACTGAAGATCTTCAAAAAGCCAATTTCCAGTTAGAAATGTAAAACACAGCACTATAGATTTAGAAAAGAGGAAGAGGTTAATGAAAGATAGAGATCTGAAGTTTCTAACGCTAGGGCCAACAAAGGAGGCGTCAGATTGGAGACAATGTTTCCGCAAGGAGACTTTCCTTTGTCAGGGCTCTGACAAAGACAAGTACTGCTGATCACCGCACAAGAGATTGCTTAAGGTTAAACTAAGCAGGGGCTCAAAGAGAGTGGTTGCTTATTCGGTGTGCAGGACTACTTTATCTACAATTCATACATGGAGCCACCATATGCAGGGTCTGTTGTGTCTTGTATACTCATCAACTCGTTACACTTGGGTTTCACCTATAGGTACAAACATCTTACAGTGAAAGCTGCATATGACTAACCTTCCGTAGTTTTTTCGGTGTCCGGCCACAGAAACGGACATAGCGATTCCTTACAAACCCATAGACAATGGGTTTCATTGTTTCCTTTGTGTGTGATCACGTACGGGTGCAGTGCGGTGGCGCAGATGTCAAAATGCCGAACAGATGAGAACGCTCGCCGTGAACAATAGCATGACGTCCAGGTTATCGCAGTATACAAGCAGTAGAAGAATCGGCGCTGAAAACAGCTGCGTTATCGATGGGGTGGATACGTATAGTTTGCCCACCCGAAGAACAACATGCGTACGAGGAGCGCCGGAGGGAACAGCAACGAGAATGTAAATGCCGCCGGCGCGAAACAACCACCGACGAAGAACGTTCCCGCGATACTGCACGAAAACGACAATCGCGAGCCCGGTCACCCCCGAACGAGCAACGACGCCAGACTGCCAACGCAATAAATGACAACCATTCCACTCTGAGAAGACGGAATGGCAGCGAAAGCACTTAGCTTTTCGTCTGAGGGCTTTGACTGACGCCAGCTTTCGCTGCCATTCCATCTTCGCAGAGTGGAATGGTTATCATTTTTTGCGAATATCTTTATCTTAGCAAATAGAACGGCGTTGCACACAAAATTTCAGTATATGTGAAACGCCGTCCAGTATATTACAACGATTTTATCATTGCATTAGCATCATTAGAGTACTTAACACATTTTCCGGGGGCTGTGTACGTATAATTGCATGTGTAGTTGCATGTATCTAACAGCTTACCCACCGACCTGGGTCACTCATGGGGGGACCTTGGCCAAATGGGTAGCGCATCGGGCTGCTGTACTGAAGTAACAGGGTTCGAAACGAGCCCTAGAACCAACTTGGGTCACTCGCCAACTCAGGCTACTCTCGCCAACTCAGGCTACTGACTATTTGCCATTGAGTGCGTGTCAAGCCAGGGAACAATTTCTAGCGTTCGAAAGAACTGGCGCACTACGCTTCACGTCTCGGAAGCCACGCGCGGACGTCTCGGCAGTGGCACTAGATGGAGCAGCGTGTCCAGAAAGAAACGCGAGAGAGAGGAGCTTGGTCGCCGCATGACGCGTTTCTCGGCGCTCGCATGTGCTAAAGCCTCTCCATCCACGCGTCAACGGCGAAAACGTGTATGGAGGGGCTTTAGCATGCACCGGCACGCCACAAATTAAGGAGGCCAAGCGCAATCTTCGCGTTGGTCGGTCGGTCGGTCGGTCGGTCGGTCGGTCGGTCGGTCGGGTCGGTCGGTCGGTCGGTCGGTCGGTCGGTCGGGTCGGTCGGTCGGGTCGGGTCGGTCGGTCGGGTCGGTCGGTCGGTCGGTCGGTCGGTCGGTCGGTCGGTCGGTCGGAGAACTTTATTGAAGTCCTGAGGAGTTTCAATCCGTTGGAGATCCCACGCGGGGAACTCCTCCGGCAGAAACCGTAGGTGACCCCCAAGTCGGGACGGGAACGTGGTGACGCTCCGCCAGTTCTTGGGCCCTCTGGACGGCCTTGAGTTGGAGTTTGAGGTCCGGGCTCTTGAGGGCTTCTTCCCATTGGGGCTCACTGGAGAGAGGGCCCTTTGGTAACGCGGTACATTGCCATAGCATGTGCGAGAGTGAGCAATAAAGTTCTGGGCAGTCTGGGAATTTGCCGGGATTTCTGAGTTATAGTGACTTAGTAGGCCTCGTGACGGATACGAGTCCGTTTGTAGCATTCGAAACGCGGCCGCCTGCGCGCGTTCGAGTTTGGCGTGTGGGAGCGGGAATTTGGTTTGGAGGTGATTTCTTGGTAAGTGAGCAGCGGGTCATTAAACTGAATGTCCCGCTCCTCGGAGGCCATGGGACCGTCGCGGCGGGCAAGTTCTCGCGCACGGTCGTGGGCCGTTTCATTGAGGTTAGCTTCTTGCGGGTAAATGTCTTTCCCCATGTGAGTGGGGAACCAGGAGAGGCACCGTTTGCTCTCTTGCGAAAAATAATTATCGCTGCAGCACGCGCCTCACACATATCTCATTTTCGCAATGAGAATACATTGTGTCGGTATATTGATTCAATGCTATGCACAACGCCGTAGACACTCAGCGTGAGATGGATTTTGCGCATACCAACAATTGCATGGAACTTTGTTCCCGTGCAATAGCAGCTGTGATTCCGTACAATGTGCTGCACGTCTGTGCCTGGAACGATATTTATAAATGCGGAATATCGTGTCATATATATTGTGGGGAATGCCGTTCCATTTCGGTAAGTGGAAAATATTTCGCCTATAGCTGCAACCTAAGCGGAACGAGATTAGGAATGTAGGAAAACGTACGACATTCCCACAAAACGCGTGTTAAATAGTATGGGATTATATAGTTCCCTTTATATAGTTCCCTTTATCGTAGAAGTGAGTGCGGACATCAAGAGTTATTCCTCGTTCTTTCCGTCCCGCTCAGGTAGAGCTCATTTGCCTGAGCTTTCAGTTGGGTCAAACTGCATGTCCAGATACAAAACGAAACCACAAAACTTCATAGAGCGCATGCCACTATCATGAACATATACAAAAAAACTGATGCAACCTCAAGTTGAATACCTAAAGGGACACCAAAGGCTTAACGAAGTGATCGTAGAAGGCTATTTCTCTCCTCGCTCAAATAGGTTTAGCCTCTTTGTCTCTCTCGCCCACATTACCATCGCAAACTATGCGAGCACCCGACATGTGGTTTTCCGTCACCGTTGTGCGACATGTGTTTCTACATATTCGCCTTTATTAGGCCAAACACAGCGATCGATAGAAGGTGTGCATGAATTTATGCATCACAAACATGGAAGAATGCGCCGGGGAAGCCAGATGGTCGCTGTTCAAGGCCTGATCGACCACATGCAAATTGCACACGCGTCGCGCAAAACGCATGACGGGCCAGTGCTGTGAGTACGTGCCGGGTGACAAAATGTGTCATGCAATTCCAGCCTCATTACAGCGTGTCAATACTCGTAATGCTGCTGAAAGGGGCTCGCGGCTCAGAGAAACCACTCTGTTGTTCCACACCAGCAGTATAATTTATGTATATTATTACGTCATTTAAGACTGGCTTTTCCCAATTATTGACCTGAAGGTCAAGCTGCTTTTAAGAGCAGTGTGCTTTCTTAACAATGCAAACCTCGCACATAATATAAAAAATGAAATGAGCATCATGGTTATTACCTTTTCTTTGCGTTGCATATGAGAATGGTATAGTCACGAGAGGCCTATGACAAAGCAGCGTTCAATAGATCATATTGTAAAGCTTGCAGCAAAGTTAGTGGTTGGTTACCTGCGGCTTAGCTTTTTTTTTAATCTCGCAAGAGAATTCACTTTAGCGGTTTAAATCGAGGCCACAGCGGCCGCCTTTCTTCAATTGTGCGAAATGCAGAAACAGCCTGGCGCTTTGGCTTAGGCGCATCTTCAGAAACCCGAAATGGCCAAAAATAATCCGTAATCCCCCACTATGACGTGCCTCATAATTGGATCTGGCGCGTAAAACCTCAGAATTTATTGTCAAAGTTCGTAACCTGACATGTTTAAGTATCGTTTGTAACGCGTTGTCCATCAGGAAGTCCTTACATGGATAGTTGCGCTCGCAACATGAGCAAAAAATAATAACTAAACTGCCAAAAAGAAGGTTGGAGGCTACAAAGCGACCACCTCTTCAGCTTTTATGAATCCATGTTACAATCTGTAAGATTGAACCGCAATGTTCTAAAGTTAACATAATATAATTTAGTTGAGTGCTAGAATAATAATTTTAAAGCCCAAATTTTTGTTTTGACGGGTCCTCGTAGAAAGCGCACATCGTAGAAAGCGACATCGTAGAAAGCGACATCGTAGAAAGCGCACATATTACTTGGCAGCATTCAACACACCTATGTTTCCCTTCAACGTTTCAAACACACTTTTCTGCGACCAGGAAGCGGTTATCGAATAAAATGATCTAACCTCCATTTACCAATGTTCAAATAGGAGCTGTAGAGCTTTGGAGAGCCTTACGGACGCAAAGATTCGTTATGTTAAGAAGTGAATACTTTTTTTTCTTCTTTTATGCCCCTCCTACACTGAGGCCGTGGTGACAATGTTTCAATTATGGAATTCAATCAATCTTTGCAAGTGTTACGTTCTATCACACAGATATAGTGCAACGGATAATTGTGCTAAACGTACTTTTGCTAAATACTTCTAATTCAGACACGTGTAAAATAATAAAGATAAAGGCGTTGACACAAAAGCGAGTAACACACAGCCCAGCGTCCAGGGGAAACAGTTTTCAGTTGCGCGTGCTACGATTTCACATCAGAAAATTTACTACTCATCGCGAAGTACACGTGTCCGACTTCTTGCCTGACTCAGAAGCAGCCTTGGGAACGTGCGCGTTTTTTAGCAGTGCGCATGGCGATGGCATAGCTGGAATGGAGACGTCGTGCTAGCGTTGATACAGGCGCAATGCTGTTAGCGTTCGTGATGTCATGCAATATTCTTGGTTTTCCTTCCATGGTGGCACTCAACACACTTTAGTTGCACATTGAATACGCCGTAGCATCTTCTGGCTATCACTGGATACAAGGAATAACCCGACGTGCTCTGTGGCCGAGCCCCCGTACGAGCAAGTAAACATGGTAAATCTTTTCTGCGGGACTTTTACTGCGTAAAAACTGTAGCAGTGGAGTCAACGAGCACCGTACGCAATAAAGTTTTACGACTGCAGGATATCTATAAAATATAAGATAAAGAAAAGAGTTATTCTTTATAATATCTTTTTAGATACCTAATAATGTCCCTGTGGTCGCGGTATAAGTTACCGCAGTGAAACTACCTGTACACTCGGACAGGCGAAAACTCGTGCATGGCAGAATTACGACACCACAGTGCCCGAACTTTGCCGTTTCCAACTCTAAGCCCACTTACTTGAATTCTAGGCTTCCACGTTTGCATTATTCTTGTTTGTTTTCCTCTTCATTTCCCTGCGATATTTCTATGTATCAAACCCGAGTTCAATGTCTGTGCTGGGACATCTCTTGCGTCGTTCAACGTCTCTAGGTCTATTTGATAGACAGGAGTTCGGTTCTAAGTTTTAACACATCTGTGTGTTTTCTTCATAGAAGTGGCGGACGTCCTCGCTTAGAAACCTCGTGCGAGATGCGATGTCTCATGTTTTTTTTTTTTTGTGCCCTCGATAAACTTTGTGTCCTTTTAGCGCATTTTGTTTATTCGATCTCATGATATGTTCGATAAAAGTGATGCGGCAGAAACAATGATGTGCAAGGCCAAGTGTCTGTTTACCGTGTGTCCCGGATAAAGCTAGCTAAGCTGTTGAACAAAGATAAATATTTAATAAACATGGTACCAGACAGAATTATAACACCTACGTTGTCAGGTCATCCCAGATCGAACGACCGAACACACTTAAATCTTGAAATCGTAATTGCACCTTGTTTTCCTGATCTTTCTTTCTTTCGTTCAACAGATTGGCTAACTTAGCTGGGGCACCCTGCATACTTCTTGCGGCGTGACCTATGGCTAAACTTATTGCCACTATTTAATTATTCATCAAGCGAACTAGCACCACATACATTGGTTGAGTTCGGCAAACATCCGCATCCAAGAATTACCTGTATTTGCATATTTATTTTTCTTTGTTAGTAAAAGTATGTGCTCAAGGCATGGATTTCGCAAACACTGTGCGCTGGTGTATCGACCGCGTGGGCCTTCTAGTGGCCAAATAAAAAATAGAATATTATGAAATGTGGGACATCTTACATTTATTTATAACCGAACCACCTAATACGAATACATTGTCCACAAGAAATAAAACAACTATCAGGTGGAAGAACGCAGACGATATATATTAAAAAAAGGCACTCCTTACAGGTCGCCTGGAAGTTTAACTACGTCAGCGTGACAGCGGCATGAAATTGTTAAGTCTGAATACGTAGACAGAAACAAAATTCCGGCGAAAAACACTGCTTCAACATCTCATGTGGATGCAGCTTAGTCCAATCGTGACTATAACTCGTTCCATTTGCATTATTTTCTCTTTTTTTGAAATTTCTTCAATGCTCATGAAAAAGCCATTTGTTTCCAGGTTGGGCTTATGTGTACAGACATGTACTTCAGACATGTACAGCAAATAAAAACAAAAGAATATAATATGTATATAAAGATAGGTTATGGACAGAAACACGCATATAGACAGAAAAGGCAAAACCAGGCTTGCTTCAATGTCTATAGAACTATACGAGCAGTGGGTATAGGTGATACAGGGGCGTGCATCAAACGAACACACAACGCGTTTACATACATAGGCGCAAACACTAAGCAAAATATTGTAAGTGTCCATAGGTTTCACCGGAAATTTGTTTACATAAACATACCTGTACCTATGTTCAGAAACAATAACATGTGATGTTTTCTCTTCACATGACACTCACGTAGACAGCATTTTTGTAAAACTCCAATACTTTGGTCTGTTTATGTCATGGTAGCTACAGTGATGCGCTCTAGTATGGTCAGTTGGAAAACAATACGTGCGCAAGAATCAGGGCCCGACTAAGCTACGGGCTAAGGCGGTCACAGCCAAGGAATTTAAGGGGTCTCTTCGTCAATGTGAAGGGCTCTTAATCGGGGCCGGGTCGGAGATTTCGGTTATACAGTTGAATTTGTAACGCGCCATTGCAGGAGCGTTCAACAAGAAGAATCATTAAAAACGGCTTCAGCATATATCGTGTCCTGAATATAAGCAAAGAATGCGGAGTGTCGGAATGCAGCCTTCACAGATGTTCTCTTCCTTCGCTCGACCAGTGCCAGCAAGCGACCTTGTTCTCTTGCCTCTTATATAAGAAACGAGAGTTCACCTCCTAGTACATGCGCTTACTGGTATTCACTGAGAATGGATGCCACATATGCTGAGTAATTAAAGTCCCCAGGTGTACCTAAAATGCTTGTTGACTAACAGCACGCGGTTTACTTTGTCCTGAGGGATGACAATCGAGCGATTCGCAGAATTGTGAGTAAGTTCACCCTTAAGTGATAAAGACGTACCCGTTCCGCAAAAAGTATCAGAAACACAATCAAAGAAACACGTTTACCTAAAGCAGAAATACTGCAAACGGTATGTCAAGATGCCAAATATACCGCCTGATTGGCGATGCAGGTACCTAATAAATAACCAAATAAGAGACATAGATAAATGGTATAGTATTTATGTTCATAGACTTGTAACATTTTATAACATGTAACCATTTTATGTACGACTAAACAGGAAAACAAGAGGAGGAACATGTAACCGACTAACTATCTGGCATCTTTAAAGAGTAACCATCATCGTCGTCATCATCACAATCATTACTGGGGCCCTGAGACAAATTTGGATCCGGGCCCCAAAACTTCTTATTCCGGCACTGGAAAGGATATCTTCATATCCTTCGAATTACTCAAGCTGCTATATTGTGAATGTAAACAAAAAAAATGGAGAGTGAATTATTGTGCGGTTGGCCGAGCGTGCAACAAGTGAAATTTGTGTCTATAAGAAATCGCGTGTTCACATCGGAGAGGGGTACACATTATTGTGAACGGACTCATTTTGCCTATAACTTTATGCAATCATATGAATTCTTTTGCAAAAAGTACGTGCAGTGTCAGTGTGCTCGAACATAGCGTGACGATATTGATGACAAGGCACGAGCGCCTAAGTTTGATATTCGAAGCAGCTGTCGCCTAAAGTTTCGGCTCCAGACGAGCTTTAGCGCTTTTTCCTTTGTAATTCCGATCAAGACTTGACTGAAGGCATGCCTTTATGTCTTAAGTTGTGTGTTATGCGTGTGCTGTCTTGGTATCTCTTCTCGTGTGCCCGAGATTATAGCTGGACGTGACGGTGTAACGTAGACCAGCTTGCTGTAGGAGACGGGAATGCTCTTCTCGCAAGTCAGGACAGATCCATACTAAGTGGTAGGCATAAGCTTCCGTCAATAGAAGGGGACATTGTGAACATGTTGTACGAATGGGATTGGGTGGCCAGTTCTACGTAGATGGGACAGCCAGTGTAAGGGTGCTAAGAGGCTTCGGGCTGGGGGATGGGGAAGTTAGCGTACTGAACGTTTACTAAGGCATTGATAATGCACTTTTGCATAGTGCTCACTGCGACCGTTATCAAAATAATTCCCCATTGAGTGTCAAATATATTAAAAGTAATCGTGGTGGCAAGCAACATTTACGCGAAAAATTCTCTCTTGGTGCCAGCAGTTCGCAGCGGTTTTTCTGTGAAGGCATCTCAGGTTGATGCTATATCACCTATCTCTGGTTAGTTTGGTCTTCGGCCATAGATACCACAAATTTGCGAAGTGTGACCTACAGGTAAACATCAATACTTATCCGCCACTCGCTTGCTAATGCTGTCAGTAAAGACACAGGTAGAGTAAATTTTATTGTTAAGCAAGCGAAATGTTCTTCGCCCTTGGTGCGCAGCTTAATTGTTACAGGAAACCATGGGCCTGGTCGTCCGTCGAGCTCGCTTCATCAGTGCTAGTTGGACCTCGGAATCCGGGCTTGACAGCTGGGTTTCCCAGTGTTATTCAGTGATTACGTGCACTGGCTTGTTTCTTCTTGTTCCTTCCCACTCTCACACGATGTGGTGCGATGTGGTGCAAGTTGTTGGAGCCGTTGCAAAAATTAGGCGAAGTACGTAAACTGGGTGGCTGCGATTCTGGGCAGTAAGATCCCGTGGATGTAGCAGCTAGGTCTGAGTCTTCTGACTGTTACTGCCGCCTCCATGGTAAGCTTGGGGGGTAGTTGGGGGTACATTCTTCTGTTTAGTCTGTATAGTGTAGGATGTCGGTGTATTTCTTGGGGACGTCATCTCTCCCTGGCATGTTTGGCAAGGAGGCTCGGTGGTATAACTTCGGGCTGCGGCGTCTGCTTTTCTGCTTCCTGCCAGGGCTTCATGCCCCGAACTGCAGACGATATGTGCCTTTGGTTGTTTCACCTTCATGCAATTTATGATGCGTACAGCTTGCTCAGATATTCTACCTTTCTGGTACTTTCTGCACACCTCTCTGCAGTTGATGAAGACAATGGTATGTTTTTTCGCATTTCGTGATGGCCTAGACTATGGCTACTACTCTGACTGCGTCTACTTCCCTTGTGAAGGTCGTGGCCGCTGTTATTTGTGTTCCCGTGCCATCCATGGCACTGACAGCAAGACCTGGCATTCTAGGATATTTCGCTGCCTCCATTTACCTCGTGTCCTGGTTTATGCCACAGCTGTTGCGCAAACATTCAACACTTGCTTTCCTACTTTCTCAATGATGTATCTGTGCCAATGATGTATCTGTGCCGGTATCTGTGCCACTCTGGTGCTTTTTCTCAGTGGCGCAGGAATTCTCTTCTCGTCTCGTCTTCCTAACAATTTTGTGTACCAAAGTCTTCTCCAGGTGGCTCTTGCCTTCTCGGTTATTTATTTATTTATTTATTTATTTATTTATTTATTTATTTATTTATTTATTTATTTATTTATTTCAGAATACTGCAGGCCAACAGTTATGGCCCATGCAGGAGGAGCTATACAAGGCATGAAAATGCACTATGACATAAAAGGAAAAAACAAAGGAATTTTAAGAGATAGCCGCTGGTGAACAAGCAGAAAAATATGTGTACACATACACATATACATATTTATACATATATACACATATACGCGCATATAGAGCACTCATTCACTCAAACAAATGCTCTTCTAAAGCTTTAACAAAATTAAGCGACTGGAAAATGGCCCCCGCGAGACAGTTTCAGTCGCAAACTGTCGTCGGGAAAAAACTGTGTTTGAAGGTTTTAGTTCTTGCAAAAATTGGTTCCAGTAAATGACTTCCTGTGTGGTGTGTTCGTCTAGACGATAGCTGTTCAAGTACTGTGGGATGCGAAATGTTTAGTTTATGTGCTAAAAGGTTATGCATGAACAACAAACAGGACATTTTCCTACGTACTTGAAGTAGTTGGAATGTGATTTCTTTTCATTAGTGTCGTAGGTGAATCAAGCCTTCTGTATTTGTTATAAATAAACCTATTCTCTTTCCTTTGCCCCATCTCAAGCTGGTAAATGTCCTTCTTTATGAACGGGTCTCATCAGACCGACGCGTACTATAATTTTAATCGAATAAATGTTATGTATGCAAGACGTTCAAGCTTATTTGAGCGTCTCTAAGCTTTCGCCTCAGAAAGCACAGCTTGGAAAATGATGAGGAACAAATGTCTGCAATGTGCGCAGAACATGTTAAATCGTTTGTTATTGTAATCCCTAAGTATTTGTGATGTGTGACCTCCATAACAGAATAATTTAAAACGCTGTAAGAGAAAGGAGAAAGCTGCGCCTTGCTCGAAATTCGCAAGATGACAGTTTGATCTAGGTTAAGTTGCATATTCCATTTAAGGCACCATTGATGAACGGCTAATAGCGAGTTTGGTAAGAGGTAATGATCATTACGTTCGTTTATGCCTTTGAAAAGAATGCAGTCATCTGCAAAAAGCCTGGCAGAGACATCTTTGGAAATAGCAGCCGGCAAATCATTGATATAAATCAAAAAGAGCAGCAGGCCTAATAAGCTTCCTTGGGGTACACCTGACGTAACTGGAAGTACTTCAGATTTACAACCATTAACCCCTACGTAATGTGTAGTGCGTTTTAAATAAGCATTATTCCAATTAAAAGGTAAGTGGGGACCCAATACTTCCCAGTTTATAAATAAGTTTACTGTGGGGAACTGTGTCAAATGCTTTGCGGAAATCTAAACTAAGCACATCAATCTGCCCTGGTTTATCAAACACAGATGACTATAGCCTAAGTTTTTGAAACATTTATTTGCATTTGCCACAGTTTACAGCAGTCGGTAATTTTCGGGAGGTCAGATTGCAAAATTTCAGTGTCGAAATAGTTATTTATTCGTCTATAAATTACGCAATCATCTGCAAATAGTCATATTATAGATTTAACATTATTGCTGATGTTGACATATAGCAGGAATAAAATTGGTCCCACTGCAGAGCCCTGTGGCACTGCTGATATTACTAGTGATCGCGGTGAAGAAAATTTATTAGTGGTTACAAATTGGTACCGGTTAGTTAAAATTTACTAATCAAATTCGTAATCCTACTATTTGTATTAAAATAGTGAAGTTTCAATAATAAATGGTTATGAGCTACCTTATCAAAAGCCGTGGCAAAATCAATAAATATGGCGTCTATTTGGGATGAGTCGTTAATAGCTTGGTACAGGTCAGAGACTGGCTCGAATAACTGCGTCTCACATGAGCGACCCTGTTGGAACCCGTGTTGGTTAATGAAGAGAAGATTGTGCTCGGTTAGGTATTTAATAATTGCTGATGATATAATGTGTTCTAATAGTTTACATAGAATACTGGTCAGTGAAATAGGTCTGTAGTCAGTGACAGATGACGGGTGACCGGACTTAAAGATTGGAATTATTTTACCTATTTTCCATTCGTCAGGAACACATCCTGAATCAATAAATTGTTGAAGAAGAGCGGCGAAAATGCAAGATATCACTGGTTTAGTTATTTTTAGTAGTTTTGGACAGATACCGTCTGGGCCGCGAGCCGAGCTGTTAGAAAGACGGTCAATAGCAGCTTCAATGCCCTTTTGTGTGATTATAATATCATTCATGATGGAGATAACAGAACCGAATTCAATGTTATCGAGAACGGGCAGTTCACTTATAAAAACAGAACAGAAGAAAGAATTTCATGCAGTAGCCACCTACGATAATGGCAGAAATTCATTGTCTTCCTTTATGGAAATGAAACCTGATGATGGCGGTTTGGGGTTTATTACTTTCCAGAAGTTTTTTGTGTTGTTTGCAAACATGTTGGAAATATCATGGTTGAAAAATTTGTCTTTAGCTGCTTCAATTTCGGTTTTGCATAACTTGGATTGTTCCCGATAGCATTTCCAGGCATCATCAGATGTCGAAATTTTAGCTTTTGAATAAGCGCACTTTTTTTATTGATACAGAGCCTTACGTGAGAGGTGAAACACGTACTTCCAGTAGACAGAGTTATTTTATTTTTGGTATGTACTTTTCTTTAAGTTCAGCCAGCTTATTACAAACAATGATCCAGTTATCATTGCTATCATGATTTTGCATGCCGCTCAAGAATTCTACACAAAAAGCAGCGAGCTCGCTGGCTATCATTTCAACATTTGTTCGTGCATAACCACAAATTGTTTTCTTTTCCTGTACACTTGTTTTGCATTTTATATCGTATTCACAATGAAAGATGTTGTGGTCTCTAATGCACTCTAACACATAAACAGACACGTTGACAGGTTCAGTTGTCAGCACAAGATTCAAGATAGCATCCCCGCGTGTTGGTAAGGAAACTATTTGGCTTAATTCATAAGAAGAAATTACGCCAAGAAAATACTTACATTCAGCTTTCCTGCCGCCTTCAGCTGTTACCGTCCACCAGTTAATTCCAGGGTAATTAAAGCCACCAACAAGAATAATAGGTGAGACGGAAAATTTGTTACATAGAAAGGTTAGCGATTCGTTCAGGCATTTAATGAACGCGTCTTGTGAGTCTGGAGGACGGTAACAAACGCCAACGGCGCAAGTTACACATGAAAGCTGAAGCATGACGCACAAAATTTGAATAGAGGAACCCTTGTCAAGTAGGCATGCTTGGAATTTCTTTTTTTACTGCAATTATAACACCACCGCCTCGTGTTACTATCCTGTACTTTCGAAACAAAATGAAGTTTTCAGAAAGAGATAATTCATTGTCGGACACATCGCACGACAGCCATGTCTCTGTTCCCACTATTATATCAGCTGAGCAGGACTCGACAAACGCACAAAGGTGATCCTGTTTTCTGAAAAGACTTCTAAAATTTGCCACAATAATAGACAGTTTTTGTCATCTCCATTGAAACGTCAATTGCCATTCGCGGGAGCCTCGTGTCTAGGAATGGCGGCCACTTCATTGCTTGAAGGCTCGACTGTGAAAGTTCTGTTGCCCAGGTTATCAAACTGCAATTTGTATTTCTCGTTCTACTGGCGATTCGCGCGTGCGAAATCACGGAGCGTTTTCTGATTAGTTGCATTCGCGGTGAAAAATCTTCCTCGATCCAGACGCGTGGGGTTGCGAGATCTTACTTTGAAAAAGTATTTCAATATGTTGCGTTTGTCATTGAAGTTCAGAAATTTACCCACAATGGGCCGAGTGTGATAGGATTTACGTTGACCGACTCGATGGGCTCGCTATATTTCACCTGGTTCAATGCAAAAGGTTTGCCGTAATTAGCCATGTTTGCCGTGATACAGTGGTTTGCCGTGACAAATTCAGAAATAAGTTTTTCAGTATCGCTCCACTTTTCAGCAGCTCATTCAGGAATACACTTGAATACGAGATTATTTCGCCTCATTCAATTATTCAGGTCATCCACAACGACGTTTGCTTGTTTAATCTGTTTCTGCCCTATGTTCTTCAACTGCACTTGAGATTCTTGAAGAACACAACCGACAACCGTAACGCTTTCTCTCAAGTTGTCAACAGTCTCAAGTCGCTCTTCAATTTTTGAGAGTCGCCTTTTGACGTATGTCACAGTAGTGTGGATACCTTTAAGTTTATTTGTCTCTTCATTGTGATATCGCAAGTAGTAGGCATCCACCCATGAAGTAAGGTCCACCAAACGAACACGACTGGAGCCATACAAGGCTACATGGCTCCGCAATTTCTTTCGGTTGAACGAAACAGCCGATGCGGGCGCGGTAAGTGCACAAATCAATACCCATAACTAGTCATTCAATGACAGTGGACACAATGGGGAATTACAGCGGCTAGCGATTCAATAGACCTTAAAGAGGCACATTGCTACACACTCGCCTAGAAAAACAGCACATTGTTAGCTCGAAGCTTTGGGCTGAAAATCCCGCTCGGTCGGAGTAGGTGATCCCTTTTTACAGGACAGCTTAGCAGAGGGTGGAGCAAGCGACGAGCAGTAGCGGGACCGATGAACTGCTGATTGTACCGGATGAAGTGGCATTTTCAAAACACGGCACAAAGTAGCAGGGCACGTGTCGCGTTGGACGGCAATCCACAGGAGCCAAGACGATTCAGCGGGCGCCGTTAAACCTGCTGCTGCGCACACCTCAGGGCAGTCGGAGCCTAGAAAAAACGTCACACTGTTAGCCCAAAGCTTTGGTCTGCGAATTAACGCATGAAAAATTCTCACTGTATCTTGTTCCTTCAGTTGGTGTCTTCTGCTCGCAATTCGTCTCCCTAAATGGGCGACCTGCGGGACACTTTCTTGTGGCTTGGATGGAGTAGCTGTTCCCGACGCGTCTCTGTGTAGTACGAGGCCGAGTATACTCAGCGATCCTACCTTGTGCAGAACACAGTAAAAATACCAGCAAAGAAATAAATAAAACACAAGGGCATGCGCAGTGAAAAATTAATATTTAGGGTGACCAGCACCAGTTGGCGCTCGCTGCTACTGAAGCGTGGCTTGCCCATAACAGTTGTTGTTAGCATGATACCTTGCCGCGCTTCACGTTTCTCTTGTGTCCGTGTTTTACCCGCCGTGGTTGCTCAGTGGCTATGGTGTTGGGCTGCTGAGCACGAGGTCGCGGGATCGAATCCCGGCCATGGCGGCCGCATTTCGATGGGGGCGAACTGCGAAAACACCCGTGTACTTAGATTTAGGTGCACGTTAAAGAACCCCAGGTGGTCGAAATTTCCGGAGTCCCCCACTACGGCGTGCCTCATAATCAGAAAGTGGTTTTGGCACGTAAAACCCCATAATTTTTTTTTGTGTCCGTGTTTTATATGCCGAACTTTCCGAACAATTCCTTGCAGTTGCGAGACTTCTGCTTTCGCTTTCGGAAGTTCATGTACTTCGTTTTTATGCCTCCGACTACATGAACATTAAGTACAGCCTCTGCGCCATGAGACAAAATCAAGCCCGATATTTCTAGGAAATATAAGCAAATGAAGATTTCAGTGTCGTCGCTCTGGGTTGACGGGAAGCACAGAAAATATTTTCGAAATTCACTTCGTATGTTTACGGCGAGGATGGTGGGAAGGAAAAAAGAAAAATTAGGGAGGCCATTAGACGCTCGTCCTGTTTGCTACCCTACGCCAGGGTGAAACTGGCTAAGCGATGAAAAGCAACCAAGAAAAGGGGCGGACGCCTTAGCAGCGCGAATGCCATTGTACTGCTCATTATGGCTACAATTTTCGACTGAGACCAGTTGATCTCATACACTGAAGTAAAACCCACGTTACTGCAAGTGCTTGCAGCATGGGGCCAAGGCCCGAGAATCTTTGTCTCGGAATATGGTGCAGTACTTGACCAAGGTGGCGGCAGAGCTGCGACGGGGCAGGGGGTGCTAAGAATCTCTGGATCCAGCAGGCTACTTTTGGAAATTAAACTGTGAACATTTAAACCATGAACCCTCTCGAGCGAGGCTAGCATAGCAGGGCTCTTTGAAGAAATTCCAAGCATTGCTCGGGGCATCATTGGCTTTATTGAGATTAGAAGAACTTGCGAGGCATTTAGAGTGTTAACTAAGGACCCCATCCTCTATTACAGAGCTCTTCCGGATAAGAGAGAATAAAAGGCAGTATTTGTAATTCATAAGAGCATAGCGACCAACATTGATAAACTCTACAGCATTAATGAGCAGATAGCAGCCGTCGTAATAAAGCTTAATATGAAGTATAAATTAAAGGTAGCGCAAGCCCACGCCCCAACCTCCAGTCATGATGATGATGTAATAGAATAGTTTTATGAAGATGTTGAATTAGCAATGACGAAATTTCAAACTCAGTATATTGTAGTCATGGCCGACTTCAATGCAAAAGTGAGGAAAGAAAATCACCGTCCAAGCACTCCGTACAGATGGTTAACCAGCCAAGCTGAAACGTGCGGTCACGGTGTTTCTCAGTCGGTTAATCCCGACAGTTCATTAAACGACGGCAGGTTGGCTGCCAGACCCTCGGCACGCAGTTGTTGCTTGCGCTCTGCCGCACGAGCCTGTTCTTGTGCCCGGGCTGCAGCATCGGCATGGTGTAGACGAGCTCGTTCCCGGTTCTGCTCGCGGCTGTGTTGGCAGAAAACTGCCTGCTCCTACGGAATAAGTATGACGCGTAGCATGCCCATTTCGGAGCTGAAGAGAAACTACTGCGCGCCCACTCGGCTGCGACAAATAACAACGACGTCACTACTGGCGCAGCCAATCACGCACCTTTCTTTCTCTTTCTTTTCGCGCATGCGCGTGGAGTTTTGCCGCAGAAGTTTTCGGCGTACAGGCGACAGACGGACGGACGAATCGGCTAGCCATATACACCTTCGCTATAACAGCAGGCTGAGGAGCAAGCAATTGGCAAGTCCGGGAACGATTCCAGCAATAGTAGAGCAAAGATGTTGGAAGAATTCGCCGAAAGAAATGAACTTCGTATAATGAATACCTTTTTCAGGGAACGGACCTGGAAAAGCACTAATGGAGAAACAGGAAATAAAATAGACTTCATACTCTCGGCGAATCTCTGCATAGTGAAGGATGTAGAACTGTCAGGTTGGGTAAAGGGCAGTGGCCCTAGGTTAGTGAGGTCTAAAGCTGCTCTAAATCTAAAGAGAGAAAGAGCAAAATTAGTCAAAACGAAGCAGGCCAGCCTAGACGCAGTAAGGGTAGAAGCAGAAAAATTCAGGCTGGTGCTCGCAAGCAAATATTCAGCATCGGAACAGAAGGATGAAGATAGCGTAGAGGTAATGACTGAAACCGTAACTAGGTTAACTTAAGAAGCAGCAACTGAATTGGAAGGCAAAGCACCAAAGCAACGAGTAGGCAAGTTCTCCCACTTAATGAAGGACCTAACAAAGAAGCGACAAATAATGAAAGTGTCCAACTCAAGAGATTAACTAGAATTCGCGAAACTGTCAAAACTGACCAACAAGGTGAAAATAAGGGATATTCGAAATTTTAACGTAAGAAGAACTAAGGAAGCAGTAAAAAAATAGACCCAGCATGAAATCACCGATAAGAAAACTTGGCTAGGACAAGCCAACTTGTATGCATTTAAGGATAAGCAGGCTTATGTCATCTGCAATTTTGAAGATATAGTAAAAGCAGCAGAATAGTTTAATAGTGACGTTAACAGCACACACAACAGCAACAATACATCCATTCAAAGTAGTTGTGAAAAGGTTGCAGAGGCTCTTTCTTTAAATAGCGATGAAGATAAAAGGGCCTTGTAAGACATGAAATGGAGAAAAGTCGCAGGAGAAGATGGAATAACAGTCTATCTAAACGAAGATGGACGAGCTAATATGCTTCAAAAGCTTGCGGACTTTTACACGCAATGCCTCATGACTTCAAGTGTACGAAACAGCTGGAATAATGCCAAGATTACCATTACTTATAAGAAAGGCTATGCTAAATAAATCAAGAACTATTGGTCCATCCATTTTCTGTCTTTATTGCATAAAATATTCTCACCAACATAATTTCCGATTTAAACAAGGCAACACTCGGCTTCAATCTACCAAGAGAGCAGGCTGGTTTCACTAAGGGATATTCTACAATGCATCACATCCACGTAATCAATCACTTTATTCAGAAATCCGCGGAGTACAATCAGCCTCTTTATAGGACTTTCATAGATTATGAAAATGCATTTTATTGAAGAGAGATACTAGCAGTCATGAAGGCACTGCGTTTTCAAGGAGTACAGGAGGCGTACGTTAATGTCTTGAGAAATATCTGCAAAGATTCAACACCTGGTTCTGCAGAAGAAACGTAGAAAATTACTTATCAAGAAACGGGTCCGGCAAAGAGACGCAATCTCTTCTATGCAACTCACAATATGCTCATAAGAAGTATTCAAGCTATTAGACTGACTATAATGGCTACGTTTTAAGAGCGCTCGCACAGAACACTAATGATGTTTAGAGAAGCTGAGCGAACAGCAAAAGACGTTCGTCCGCTTTCCCTTTTCCCCACCCCATATTTCTCAGTATTCGTCATGCATTCATTGCTAAATGAAGTGTTTGCTTCGCAGAAGGCAAGCAAATCAATAAAAAGAGTGTGTAGCCTGTCCAGCCCGCACTGCACGACTCGTTTTCACTTCCGTAACTTCATAAGGCTTTTGTTGTTGTTGTGGACAAAGAGGAAGCAAAAACTTCTACCCGCTTGGGAAAATCCAGTTGCTCTATCTCTCGAGATCCAGACGGATGCCTCGGATCCGCACGCTGAGCACGCGGCCTTTTCAGCTCCACCTACTTAACGAAAACCTTCACGGGCAGCGCACTCTTCAAGAGATTTTCGGCGCTCGAACCGGGGTCGCTCACTGGCACCTCTCCTATACATCCGGTGGAGGATCCACGAAACGAAGGCTTAGCCACTCGGTCTTCTTTGCCGTTCAAGATAAGTTGCCGCCGCTAAACTCCTGCATTTTCGCTCCTGTGATCAGTCTTCTCGGTGCTGTTATTTGCAAAGCCCTGCTTTTATGCTGACGTCGCCTTCTGGCACTACCCATGCAGGTCAAGATGGACCGAGGGCGGTGTAGCCATTCTAAATGTTTACTCATCCGTGCACTGGCGTTCCACTGTTGCTGGTGTCGGGGTCAGTGATCAGTACCTGTAAGGCTCCGTTGAAGTTTTGAATAAAACTTGGCTTTATTAAAACGTCGTCACTCGTACGCTAGTACGCTAGTGCTACTAGCGCACTCGTACGATAGTACGCTAGTGCTACTTGTTGCACTACTTTGCGCCGCACTTTTTATAGGCGCGCAGAAGGAGCAGTTACCCTTATTGATTCCCCGTTACTATGGTTTAGCTTTTTGTATTGATACAGTGATCAATTTCAGCTTGTTATTTTCGGCCAGTCACACACGAAATATTCCAGTATGTTGCTGCTGCTGTAGGTTGTATATGCGGAGCATACCAGGGGTTACAGCGCATTTTACAGTCGTGGCTATTCGTTCACCACAGCAGTTCTTGAAGTTCACCGGCCTTATTGACCGTTTATAGTCCTCCTGTGCATTGTACTAGATACACACACTATTCAGTATATCCATTTTTCTCTTTACATTCTCCTTTTTCTTTTGACGCCTGTAGAGGCTGGCAAACTGTATGCTTGCCAGGTTCACCTCTTGCCTTTCTCCCCCTTGCTTTTTCTCTACTTTTTAAGGGAGCTCTACAAAAGCCATCACTCCAAGGAAACCGAAGTTTGATAGCGAGACAACAAGACTGTATCGATTAAACTGGAGATGTTTGCCTCGCTATACCTGTGGCACTGTAGTCTTAGTAATCACTGATCATTGGGAGACTCTGCCGTTGTTCGGTGGATATAGAATAGGCTAATTATGATGATGGTGAGGACGCCTATGGGGAACGCGCAACACCTCCAGGTGGCGCAACAATTTAGTGCGCCAGCGCCACAAACGGACACGTTCAGTGTCTACCCGCGTGCTACGAACTGCCGTCTCGCCGTCTGCTACGCGGCATTGCATGGAAGTGCGCGTGCCCGATGGCGACACGTGTGATAAATGGGGTAGGTTTCAAGCAAGTTAACAGTGCAGTATTCTTTAGGGCCTCAAATGAAGAGAAAGGACACAAATTATACCGAAGCAATCACGTTTTCGACGTGACAGAAGAAATCATTGACGTGCGACTGAGTGTTTTGAAAGCGCGATGCATGTGTCAGGCCAATGTAAACCTGGAGGCATACGCCGTCACAATAGAGGTTAATATGAATTATTTTTTTGTGCTTATTACTGAGTAAACGATACACATGCGCCCGACATGTGGTGTATCGTGATCTCAAAAGTATCTGACAACAGAGGGTAATAGGTGGAGTAAAACGTACGATCCTCGAAAGGTGTTGCAATTAATGATGCTGCAGCACTTGCGCGGTTTTCTGTGCAGTATTTTAGTTCCGTTTGTGGACGTTGCTCAGGCGGCGTGAGTGCTTAAGTAATAGAGGGGAAGTATGCTGTTTTCGATTTTCTGTTTCGGTCTTGGCCTGGCCCCGTGAAGCGTCAGCTGTGCCTGCCGAACGGATTCAACACCCATCTGGGTGTGTATCAGCTGAAACTGTAACTTTATGCCGATATTTTTTTAGCACACGGCCACCATTACGTTAACGTGATGTGCCAGCTTTGCACGTGGTATCTAAGCCGTCACTTAGCGCAACACAAGCGTGACGTGGCTTCACTTGCACGCGCAGAGCTCTCAAGGGGCCGAGGCAGTAGTTAAAAATTATGGGGTTTTAGGTGCCAAAACTACGATCTTATTATGAGGCACGCCGAGTGGGGCATTCCGGAAATTATGACCACCTTGGGTTCTTCAACGTGCACTTAAGTCTAAGTACACGGGTGTTCTCTCATTTTACCATCATCGAAATGCGGCCGCCGTGGCTGGGATTCGATCCCTCGACCTCGTGCTTAGCATCCACAAAGCAACCATGGCGGGTACGAAAGCAGTAGTGGTGGAGTAAATACTAAAATTCGCGTGGTCCCTCATGCATTGTGCCACGCTTGCGGAGCTCCTTCCATACGGTTCGCGCTTGCGAACTGCGCAGTCTGCTGATACGTAGCGCGCGCAGCATATCTTTTTTCCTGAATAGCACCCACCTGACTGATAGCACTTTTTATGTACCTGCCAACTTGCACTAGGGTACCCGCATGTGGTCATTGGTCCATGCGTAGCAACACACGTGCAGTCTTGCATTAGGTCGGTGGAAAAACAGCAAAAGCGTACGAGGGAGGAACTGGATCCGTCAATGGTTTTCCGCCTACGAAAGGTAGACTGCAGGCTCGTGACCACTTTGCCAGCTGCGATTCAGTTCCGTCTGCACTGTAAAAATATCGATTAACTTGCGTGGAGCGCAAATTCACAGCGGATTCAAAACGGCTAAACTTCGTTCCAGATTGGCAGCTCTTGACGGTATTAGCGCAGTTTACAACGCAGCAGTTCATCCGCGACTTTTCAAAGCTCCACTAACAATCTGACACGGCTCGACTCATGGGTCGGCTGCTGCACTGAGCGCGTGAGACGCGTTCGCTTGCTCCCGAACTGAGGCTCCACAGGCTCATTGCACGTTCCCCATAGCTTGCTACTTCGGATAACGAGGGCCACCTAGGAAATTACGCATTCCTGCATAGTATACAGACGCGAAGCATACACGAGCATACGTAGTAACACGTAATTCCAGTATCTGGGGAGGGCCACGGTTTCCTAGAGCGTCTTACTTGCACGCAAAGCGCTACCAGCGCAGCTCTCAGGTCAGAAGTAAATGATGCAGCTAAATGTAGCTCCCACATAAATTTAGAGCGAATTTGAGAGAAAACCTTAAGGCAGCGTAGAGAAAGCCAACGCTGAAATGTGGTGCAGTTGGGTGGTAGTACGAAGCATTTGTAGCGATAAGCAAGGTATTATGAAATCGCCTAGACGTTAGCACGTTTATAAGTCCTATACTTTGCGTAAGCGTCCGCTTACCAACTTACCAAGTGCGCAACTTACCAAGTCAGATGCGCAACGACAAACACCAACAGATCTCACCCGATGACCGTGATCACATTCTCACAAAGCTGGCGCGAAGAGGATTGCTGGCAGTGGGGAGGCGAACGCTTTATGTAGACGCTTGCTTCGCCGCGTCTCCAAAACTCAGTTGACGCAACCTCCGGAATTAGGTGCACGGGAAGACGGCACGCATGAAGCCACCAGACATCGCTTCTCCTTCCTGGCTCTTGCATTCTTCGATGATAATCTACGACAAACCAAACTGCACTTGGCCACGCGGAGCCATGTGAAGCCAGGGCCTGGCTAGAAGAGCAGAAGCGCGCTGTCCTTCCCTATAGCGTGAGCTCGGTCACGTGACCTCCAACATTGCGCACTCTGGTAGACGGCACGCATCAAGT
This sequence comes from Dermacentor andersoni, assembly GCF_023375885.2. NCBI lineage: Eukaryota > Metazoa > Arthropoda > Arachnida > Ixodida > Ixodidae > Dermacentor > Dermacentor andersoni. The sequence goes on along the minus strand of NC_092815.1, from coordinate 128,490,900 downwards.
CAGCTCGATGCACTCCCGCGCACTTGCTCTTCCACCTGCAGCACAGGGCTCGCGGGCAACTCTTTGTCATCGAAATTGGAATTTATACGAAAGACCATGGAGACAACGGCGCTGAAAATTCGCGTGGTGTCTATATAATTTCCATAGCAACAAAAGTAGTTCTTGAAGAGGACGTTTTACCAAATACAGTGTAAACACACGCACTCACGTCTTGTAAGGCCGCTGGGCATGTGAAATTCGTATTAGAGGCAATTATTACGAATGACTCAGTATACTGTCGTGCTGTATCACACAAAATGGCACAATGAAAGCGCCACGAAACGGCACTGAAGGGAGTTGATACTTTCCATTTCGAAAATGATATCGAGACCAGCTGTGCTAAGTCACCGAGCGCAACCCTGGTGCGGTGGTCTTCCTGGCCATTGCACTCTATATTGCAATAGGCAGGCAACCACCGAAGCACCACGTTCTGGCGCAGTCTACACGCATTCGTGCCCACAGAGTTGATGTCTTGCAGAAGCTATGTAGCCAGACTTATACTTGTGGTGACCTTGGGGAGAAAATTGCGGTCAGTGAGTTGGTGAACCAACCGCATTAGCTTGATGGCTGGCCCAGAATGTAGGCTAATCTCTGTGGTGGTAGTAGACGCCCTATGGCCAAGAGTCGCCGTGGTCCCCCAGAAAGAGGCCCCCCCATGGTGTAAGAGAAGCATCGATTGACTTTCCTGGTGAGGAGAAGGCAGGCTGCGCACTGTCGCTGTGATTTTGAAGCATACTTACCATGAATGCAAAGTAGCTCTCGCTTTTGTATTTGCAAAATTCGGAGCAAAATGTGCCTGTTCTTTTCTAACGTGCCTATAATTTCCGGTATTGAAAGGGAGTCTCAGACATATCCACAACATTTTCGCTTTCCAAGCATCTAAACATTTTATATATATTTGAGCGTGGTTTTTTTTTTTGGGGGGGGGGGGGGATTGAAGATTGTACCGAATGACAACCTTCGCAAGGCATCAATGATGCCTTCAGGTAGCATGTCTGGGTTTACTGACCAGTCGCCTTCACCCAAAAAGATCACGTTCTCGTGACGCCTGCGGCAGAAAGGACATTGCACGTCCACCGCCAAGGTCTGTGAGTGGTGACGCTGGCTAACACTCTCAGGGTTCTTCTAGGAAACATAAATACCCAAGAAAGTGGATGGGGAAACAGCTCCGCGGTAGCTCAATTGGTAGAGCATCAGACGCGAAATGCGAAGGTTGTGGGATCGTTCCCCACCTGTGGCAAGTTGTTTTTTCATCCATTTTCATTTCCATTAATTTATGGTTTCATTGTTTAATTTATTAAGCAGAACTAATTTCCTCTAAGTTGTCCTTGGTGTCAGTGTTTGTTGGCTTCTTATGATATGACTAATAAAAATCTAGCCCCTTGGTTAATCCCATTTCGTCTCGTTTATAAACGATCGCGGAAGTCATTATTTATACTCTTGAAACATGGCGTGTATCTGTGCTTACGCACGGTCCTCTATCATCGAAAGAAGTGGTTGCGTAGAATGGATAGCAGAGAGTGCGCCTGAAGAGTTGCCACTATACATTTTCGGGCTTAGAATTACGGTGAATGTGTCTCCCACACTTCTATAGTAGTGAGGGGACTTGATGTAGCTTGCGGGACTCCCAGGCTAATTCGTAATCTCCGAGCGCGTAGGAGCTCCTATCGGTGAAGGGAATTCACCGACAATCAACACAGTGCAGGTGTGGAGTAAGTAATTCTGTGGCAGACAAGTGCTGAGCGAACGTTGAGAATGGATGCAGTTGTTCCGCATCATCGTCGTCTTCAGCGATGGCGGCAGCAGCAGCGGCAGAAGCAGCAAAAGCACCAGTCGGAACGGCAGCAGCAGCAGCGACAACACCTGCAGCGACAGCGGTGGCGCTCCTACAGTAGACATAACCAGAGGGTTTATGTCTACTGCAGGACGAAGACCTCTGCCAGCTATCTCCAAATTACCCTGTTTTGTGCTAGCCGATTCCAACTTGCGGAGAACATTTAGAGCCAAGTTCGCAATACGATCCGCCTGGTACAGGCGTTCGTAAGCGGCCACATACATTACGTCGCCTCCTACCTCAAGTGGCAGGTGACCGAACGAACCAAGTTAAACCACCTCATCCGCGAGGCGTACAAACGTGCCATAGGTTTGCCCATCAATACTAGCACAGATGAATTTCTCGAACTGGGTTTACACAATACCCTAGACGAGATAATCGAAGCGCAAAACGTCGTGTAGTACGAGCGTTTGGCAAAGACCAGAACCGGCGTCACATCCTCGAGACGCTGGGCCTCAGCTACCACACGCAGCACGGCGAAAGGTCGCGATCCCCACACCCATTCGCGAGCACATCGTCGTTTCGCCGGCACGCCGAGGAAGCCATCCGGGTCCAAGAACTCGAGGCCGTCACCTAGGCTGAGGTGCTTATGGCCCCTAGCCGCCCAAATCGCCGGACATTTTGAACAAAACTTTCATTCCAGTGTGCTGAAATTAGAAGTCCACCGAATCCGGCGGTCTGAAATTAATTTGGCACGATATATCTGCGTGCCCCATTAGTTTAAATAATCGACTACTGCATTTAAACTTTCCTGCTGAGATAAGTTTATATCTGCCAGAAGCACTACCAGTGGCCCTGCTAACGCTGCATTAAGTATTCCAAACCTATTACACTGCCTTGCCGATCTTTTTTGTTTATGGTGTGTGCTTTGTCCATCATTCGAATTTATGCAGGGTGTCCCAGCTAACTTTAGCCGGAGTTTAAGATATGCGAGTGCCACGTAGCTGGACAGAACCAAGGTAATGTTGTTTGCCAGCGCCTTGGACATACTCAAATTATTTTTTTTCATTCCTCCTAATTAGATACTTAGTCTTAATTATTTAATCAACTTCTCAAATATTATATGAATAGCATCAATTAGAAAAGTAAAGAGCGACGAGAAAAACTCCCGACACAGCTTTCTGTTGCTGAATACCTGCTACATAAAAGTGTTTTTTTCGAGCGTGAAAGAAGCCAGTCGCGCGGCAATATTGCGCGCATTCACGCTTTCACAGTCTTTCACGCTCGGAAAAACACTTTTATGTAGCATGTATTGGGCAACAGAAAGCTGTGTCGGGAATTTTTTATGTTGCTCTACAAATTTTTCGTCGGCACATTTCATCTGTCTATCACATTTGAAAAGTGGATCAATTAAATGAAACTAATTGTGGAATTAGGTGAAATTCAAAAATAATTTGAGTATCGCCAAGCCACAGCACACAACATTACCTTGGTTTTGTCCAGCTACGTGGCATTCGCATATGTTTTATATCGGGCTAAAATTAGCTGGGACGCTCTGCATATATATATATATACATTCGTGTGTTTTGAGGAGTTAGCGATTCATTCGAGAACCCGCCGATACACTCCGAACGTTGAGAGTGAATGCAGGGCATGTACATGACTGACCGAGTCAACCGCTATATGTTTCATCACTATCATTCTCGTGGTGTGCCTCGTATGATTCCATTTCAGGTGTGTATTATTTGTAGGCTCCTTAGCTGACCATGTAAGTACTGATTGTAGTCACGCTTCTTACTTTATGTAAAGAAAAACGTTGAAGTGTAGTTGCGCCTGGCAACAGTTGTAAAAATAAATCCAAACAAAATCATGAGCTTATATTTTCTTTTCCCAGACGGCCCTTAAGCAGCCTTTATACTTCATTTTTTATTAGAAAACATACGGTGCTCTATTCCGCATAAGATAAGCCAATCGCTTCTTCAAATATTTGCAAATATCCCTATTGAAACACACCTACATTTGGTGTCCCCAATAGCTCTTGGTGCCATTATGTATTTGAAGGTATTTTGTCTATTCTTCTAGTCTATTATTCTTTGTCTATTCTTCGTGCAACTAAGCACGAGCAGTGAGCTAGCACTTTTCTATGTCTTTATCCAATACGCGTGTTACCTGAGGCCACTGAAAACTTTAGTTCACTTGGAAGCGAGAATCAGCGTGATTGGGCCGCGGCTTCTTTATATATGCTTGCCTTTAAGCGCCTTCTTCGCTCAATCGACGGTGAGTTAGCGCGACATCAAAGAAGGTATTCGGCGTTAATTATCTTCAGCCAGATTTCCTCACCGCAAAGTAAGAGAAGTAGGCAGCTGGCGCAGCAGGCAGACCTCGCGCATCGCAGGACGGCAGGAACTGTCTTAATTACTCGCTCTTCTCTGTCCCCTGCGACAGGAATAATGACTCCCAGCAACCAAATGTAGCAAACCACTCAGTGAAAGGAGCTGTTACTGCGCGACGTGGCATAGCCGGCTTACAGAGACGTCGTCTTCGTTTCGTTTTTCTCGCGCTTTCCTAGTAAGTCCGGACACTTTTTTTTTTTTTTTAATTCGAAAGCATGCCCTTAGGCATAATACAAAAGTCCGGACACTTACTTCCCTTGAAACAGAGAAAGAGAGATAGAAGCATTTGCCTTGATGTCATAAACTGTATGGAACGGCAGCTCGTATCGGTGCAGAGGAAGGCTGATAAACTTAAAGGTGTCTTTGTCATCTCTTTCGTCAACCATCGCACTACACTGCGGGATGTAACAACTATTCCATTCCACAGAATGTTCAAAACAAAACGATCATCAGGCACATTGATAGTCTCAGTTGCGCTTACAAAGCCGTATTTACCAATGAAATCAGTATTTATTCCATGGTAACAGGGGTGTTACTACGTCACGCTTTCTCGCGATTGCGGGCAGTGGCGACCCCTTTATAGTCGATTGCTGCTTCCGGTGCTCACACAGTTTATTGAGAGGAAATTAGCTCCAGTTAAAAGGTTTCTTAACGGGATCATACGAAGTACGTTCTCAAAAAGCACCACAGGGATTTTTTGGGGAAATTGCAATTTGTTATCACCAAATATGTAAATTTCTTTATTAAGCTGTGCCAATACTGTCATATGCTTACTCAGCGGAAACACGACAGTGTTTGTTCGTTATATCTCACGAAAAGGCAGTTAGTACTTACTCACAGCAAATATTACTTATTATTTCTGCAATTCATAAAATATACTTTTTTATATATGCAAAAGTAATATACAGACCAAATGCTGTGTTTACAACGATAATTGAGTGACTTTGCGCGTTAGTAACATTTCCCAGGTGCTTCACTGGACATGAATATGTACGAGATTTCCTTGGAACAAAGAATATACCGAGTCAATCCGAAGGGGCCGATATCGGGCGCCGTACGTATTGTCCTCATCGTCATGGCAGAAACTTCTTGCGCCTATCTTCTGTAACTTGTTCAACTCGTGATCACGAGGGATTTGCTCTCGCACCCACAAATTCGCATATTTTATCATTCAGGAACGCGCACTCCTATGCCGTCTGGCCTCATTTTTGGACTGTCCGGGAGTCCTTGCTGCTCCAATTGTTCGCGCTGCAAAATATTCTAGACACATGGTAAACTTATGCAGATGATCCACGTTCCGGGGTATTATCTGGCTTTAAATCATTCCCAATACTGCGAAATTTTCCGACTAAGCGGGCAAAGGAAGACAGTGCGATATAGTAGAAAAAAATTGGCAGTGGCGTAGCTCGGCTATGCCAGAATATACGTCGCGAAAGCTAAGGCATAGCATGGTTAGCTTTGGTTGATCTTGATTGCAAGTCCAGGTTAGTCTGGTTGTCTAGCTTTGTTGCGACGTTTAGCCAGTCGTTTGGCGCGCTGTTCGTCTGTTTCCTGGGCGATTCGTTTCCTCTTTATCTCGTTCCGATGTCGAATCCAGGCCTCCTCCTGCTTATCAGAATTGTCGCCGTCTATCTTGCCGCCTCAAATGTGGTTGCGGCGCACGCGAGCCCTCCTTTTCAATCCTCCGACATGTTATCAGGCATGCCACGCAGCTGGCGAAGCGAGCGGAGGCGAACGTAACGACGAGGAACGGGGTGTGACAAGGAACGCCGTGTGACGTCATGTGCCTCCTCGGAGCACGGCCAAGGCGAAATCGCAAGTTCGCGGCCAGTAAAGTAAAAGGTACAAGAACGCTTAATTAGGGCTGCTCTGTACTTCAGAAAATACCTGTTGGTGATTACCGCACCTGCGCTCTTCACATGTATAGGAACTGCGAAGTTTCACCCCCACGAGTACAGTGGCTATCGATTTAAAGCAGTTTGGACCTCACCAAGTTGCTGCGATTGCTTCGTTTTGCGAACAAGAAAAGCGTGATTAGTTGAGACGTGAACAAGGTGGTGAGCCAGATGATGTCGGTGGTGACAAAGGAAATCCCCTATTCAGAAGTTATGAGTGTTTAAGCTTCGAGCGTGGTCATTCTTTCTTCCTAGCCGACATAATTACATTGATTTCAAAATGTGCCCTCTACATTTGCACATGCATTTTAGTTAACACATAACATGAAGTTATAAAAAGCCCTAGACCTACCAATTCAACTGCTGCAGCTGAATAAAGTGCAAAATTATTTCGGATAATGAGGTAATGTCGAGGCTGACTTGAGCTACGGCGAACGCGGATGCTGCGTCAGCAGTAACTGGATGCGTATAGAGAACGCACTGTGATCTATAACGAACCGCCTGTACGCCCGATAAACGCTGAGAAAACTGCCGTGCCATCAAACGACCTCCACAAAACTACTAGACAACGTCAAGTGGCTCACCGAAAAATTGAAGCCGATCAAACGCGTGTGCTGAAATCAACGTTTAATCGAAAGTTGCTCAAAAGACTTAAAGCGCTGTACAAAAAGACGCATAATGCCTACAAGTTCTTCAGACCCAATTTTCATGTTAGAATGCAGAGTTATTTTGCTACACAAACCAGAAAAAAGAAACTTGGAGAATTTATTTGAATTGTGCAACGACCGATGAATTATCTACGCAGGAAGACATCTGCAAGTGAAACAAAAACAATTTATCCACTAATTTACCTAATCGCGTAAATTCCATTCCTAATTAAAGTCTTACGACAGAAGTTTAAGTACAAATTTGAAGGGGAATCAGCTCAAAAGTCTTGTTACAGGTTCCTGTATTTCAGTGGACCTAACTGGCTTCAAATACTTCACTAAATTTACCTGTTTACACACGTCGGCACCTAGAAGCGCGGCTCTCCATCTAGCCACTTCGCAACGTATTTCTTGCTTCTCTTCGATCGCCTGCTCCCCCGACTTGATTGCGATTGGTGGATTGAGCAATCCACAATTGGACGCATAATCACTACAGCAGCAGGGGTGAATACAGACCGCTTCACTGCACGCAATTGCGAAACTGCCTTTTACGCCTCCCTAAAAGAACAGGAGAGGGTGCGCTGTGGTCGACACGTCGTGGGGGCAGGTGCGTAATAAAGTGAATAAAAAAATAATTTGACGGCATTTATTTTTGGTGCGAATGACCATTTTTACATGTAGAAAAGGGACAAGGCAGTAATAACGATTCCCTTCGACTTTAAATATGTGGCACGGGTCTTGAAGTTTTACCTATGAATTTAATTATTGGAACTAGCTTAATTCGTGAAAGGATTTCTCTGACTTTATTTGCAGATGATGCGCGTCTGAACAGGTAAATAATTCTTAGTGACGAGATTCTAGTAAAGAATCTCGGCTTTTTTCTTTCAGCAAAGCTTTCGATGTAAAAAAAATCTATCTCGCAGTACATGTGAAAGGAAAGGTCATTTAACAAATCCAATGCAGCTGATAATTTCATGGAGAGCATGTGGTGCCTATGCGGCGCACAGGTACCAACTTTAGAGTCATGCAATGCTTATGTCTATGAAATGCACCATCCACAAGTTACGCCAGTAACCACAGGCACGTGGGATAGTTTTTGGACGTAAAACAAAATTTCACGATGAGATGAGAACCCTGCTTACGAAATGTATACTGCAATTTCAGTTGACGCCTTCTCAATATATGCTTAACAGTACATCAATACAGGTATCTTGCAGGAGCGAGATAATATTGGGGAATTTGCTTGACCACTTCGGCTAGCCAGAAGGGAATGCTGACAGGAAGGGAAGAGCAAATAGAGGACATTGAATGCGTAAATAAGTTCTGCTGAAGTGCTAAAAGGGACGGAAGTTTCATGAAGATGAAATAACTATCGATTCCCAAAGTAGCACAAGACCATACGAAGGAAAAGCGCGGTTTATTTTTTCGCACAGAGTTTGGTCGTAAAAAGGAATAATGTTGAACATCTAATATTACAGTAGAGAGCGATAACATCAGAGAAGAATGGTAGAATTCATTTTATGTTTCCTTCACAGGCATTCATTATCTATTGTCGAAGTTAACTACAAGAAGTATGCACTTGCTAACCCAAACAACCCTCATGCAACTAGGTGAAAAAAAAGCGTACCAAGCCTTGTCTCAGTGGCATAAATCTATCAACGCTCTATGGATAGCAGGATTTAGATATTTATGTCTGTACGTAGGCTTCGGCGACCACATAACACAGCAGCACATGACGCGTGATGACAAATCATCAAAATAAAGCCGAGGTCCGTCAGTGTCACATATATGAAAAGGACAACTTGATGGCACGTTCCCAAATCCAAAATCAGAATCGCACTTAAAAAAAAAAACATGAGTAAACATGAGCAACAATGGAGGAAGCCCAGGATAGCCCAACAAACCAATAAGCGATCCAAATAAATTTTCAAAGGACCACTCGCGGGGAACCAAGAAACGACGAACACAAGAAAACTCAGCAGTTCCCATCTCACGATGGCTGTCGACGATAATGCGTTCAGCATTGAATGAATGTTGCGACACAACATATCGCCATCATCCAAACGAGCTGCGTATGACGAGCGTAATACGGCGGGACTCCTCTTTCGAACTTTGCGAAGAATACGGCGCGCCATCTAGAGGTTCCACCTGAAAGTCAGCATGTGGCCTCCGAAATGCGTGGCTAGCCGGTACGTCCGAACACTGAGAAACACCTCACCCGGCAACCGGACACCTCTTTCACGAGTCTTTCTGGATATGCTGCGCCATCTAGTGATGCTGCCGAGGCATCTGCGCGTGTCCTTCGAGACGGGAAGTGTGGCGCGCCGGGGCCAGCAAACACCAGCAAAGAGAAAGAGAGAGAGAGAGAGAGAGAAAGCGTGTCTTCGTTACACGTCTGCGAACAGTGAGAATCGTTCCCTCGCCTGCCTCATACCCAGTGGCCCATACTCAGTGACCCAAGTTGGCGAGAGGCTTATGGAAGAGCGGCACAGCGGCACAGCGTTGGTGTGAAAGACATTCATTGAAAAGCAGCACATAGTGCAAATGTGGTGCAGCCTGCTAAAGCGCCGGGTTACTGTCCTTGAAGAACCCTTATGACGTGGGCTCGATTCCGCCCATCATAGGGGAAATTTCAAGGAATTTTTCATTATTTCTATAGCGGTGCAATCTCAGTGACACATACCTAGTTACCTAAGGCGGCGTCACAGCTTCATTGAACAGCGTTGCCTACCCAATTCCGCATCTACAGTGACCCATGTCGGCGTGAAAGATGTTCAGTTGATAAGCGGTGCATATTCGCTCATTGAGACTCACTCAGGGAACCGATTCGGGCTGACGGTTGGTTTAGAACCCTGTTCCCTCAGCACACCAGCCTGGCGCACTCCGCGGATTCAGCCGTGCAGTATACCCAGGTAGGCGGGAAAACGGTTAGAGGCAAACATACATAGCTAGCGCCCGGAGAGTGTGCGAAATAGCCTGAGAATTTTAATGCGTTATAAACCCACCGAATATGTTGGCGCCCTTTCCTATTGTGTTCCGTTTGTGGCATGCTTGATAGTTCGCCCGTGTGCGCAGGCATGGAGGGTACATGTTATGATGGAAGAACCACCATATTGCTTCTAACCACTGAGGACTGCGATGCACTTAATTTGATAAGTTGAGTCACCATCCGTCTCGACTGGCCCTTCACCACAAAGTGCTATGCACCACGTCAAGTGTAACCTATATTGAACACCAAAAGCTCCGTACAGTCGGAGGATACCCGTATATGTAAGCGATCACAAAGAAAAAATACGAAAACAAACAATTCTTAGGAGTGTTGCCGTCCTCCGAGAAAAAAAACTCAGTATACCTTAAAATTCGACGCACTACACGGACTAAATCTGTGGCTCGAAAGCTTTCTCTAGGTAGTATTGGTTTCTATGCGGCGGTAATGGGACAGATGCTCGAAGTCTATACCTTTAAAGGTAGGCTCTCTAAAGAAAACAACATAGATTGGCCTAGTGGCACCCCTGTGTGCGACTTCAGATGGAAACCATGAGAAGTGAAATGACACACGCAGTGAATGCCAGACGCACAAAATATACACAAAACATGCACCGCTAACTTTCAAGATGCAAAAGTAAACGTTCATCTTTTTTTCGAACCAACGTCTGCCAGAAAAGGGAACATCGGCTCTTTTGCATGGAACGCGGAGGCTGTACTAGTCCATGGACGAGGTGATACGTCTCGTATGTCAAGGCTTGGTGGTTTCTGATATGTATTCTTTGCGGATATGAGCGCGGCCCATTCTAATGTGAATACGCTGTAAGAGCACACCTTTATATTTCCGTACACTGCACACGGTGCACAGTGACTGTCTTAATTGCCAAACGTTAAACATGAAGCATTTTGTGTTAGTCACATTTAGCTGGCATCCGGTGTCGGCATGCAACATCACGCCTGTCAGGTTCACGAGGCATGCGAAACTCGATTATTGTGCCGTAAGAGACAGTACGTAATAACACTCTGGCCGGGCTCCGTTGATTCACTTCTGCAGTTTCATGTAGTCTACTATGCATTCCATTCACAAATGCAAACAAAAAAGGGACAAGAAAAATATATGTCGAAGTTTGGACGTTTTAAGGCCCACTGAAAGTGACGTGAAGAAAACAGCTGCGCTTCACGCCAAGGGGTCGCTCGCCAAACTCTCAGACCACGCCAACGTGCTGCGCCATGAACGCAGGCGTCTGCGACGTTATTTTGGTGCGCCATAGAAAACCTTCCAAGCTTACTCGGACTAAAACAGCAACCTAGAAAACTCGCAAAAAAGGTTTTTTTTTTTCAGCACGAATGAGCAGGACAACAAAGGCACACATGGGACGTATGTATATACCTTATGTGTGCTTTTGTTCTCCTGTCGGTATGCGCTGGAACCTACACTTCCCTGCAGCAGTGCACCTGCTAGCCCAAGAGTGATTTTTTTTTTAAGGCAAAAAGGGCAACAAGAGAGGAATGTCGTCCGCGCAAGGATATAACAGTATGTTCAGACCATCACACAGCACGCAAAGGCCTCATATCAAAAGTTCGCGAACAGGGCGTGCCTGACCTCGAGAGAGGAAGCAGACCGAGAAGACATAAAAAAGTTTGTAAGCATAGTTCGCGGACAGGACTTCCCAGGGAGGGCAACATGAAGATGAAATAAAATACCGGCGTAGCAACCCAAATAAAAGTTGATATTGATTATAAGAACAAAAGTCGCCGGAAAAGGCCGTTGATGGTAGAAAGCCAAGTACCGACGCTCGCCTTGCAACCTCCCGGTTTCGCTCACGCCAAACTTGGTTATAAATAAACGCACTTCCTTCTAAAAAATCTCTCCTTCCAAACGTTTTATTATTTATCCGTGTTTCTCTGGAATCACCGTTTCGAAGAATGCATGAATACCTTCCGGATCCCTCAAAGGGTAAATTGAAAGAGGGAGTGTAAATATACGCAACATTGTATCCTTACATGAAGGTTAACATGAACGACTTTCACAGTGACCACTTACCCTTAAGCGATTTTCGGAAAGAAGATAACACATATGAACCAGGAAATTGGCAAACTGATAATGCGCCAAATAGGTAACGCATTGTGCCATTCCATGTCTTCCAATAGAATCTTTCACCTGCTTGAAGGAATGACGCTGTGATGGCAATGACGGGCCTGACAGTTTGTGTGAAACATTACGATTCGGTTCCATATTAAGAGTTAGTGTTTTGTAGCTGGAATTAGGTATCCAAAAGGAGGAGAATATACAGAACAGGAACCTTTGTGGCACTAGTCACCAAAACGTTAAAGGGGGGCTCGCAAAATCCACCTGTTGATGTCGTTGTCTCTGACGACCAATGAATAAGTATCAACTATTACCAAAAGCAACAATGCGCACCTTGCAATATTCATGCCTTTGTCAGATGCTGCCCCTACACCTTAGGTAAATAAAACTCAGCTCCGGCACATAAATTCCTTCGATTTATTGGCAAGCGAATACCTGTCGATGGAGCTGGATTTTGTGAAACGTTTGATTGCATTGTTGCGTGTTTCTACGTCTAACAAATTGCAATTGCAAGCATGCAAGCTCGCACGTTAAATTCCAGACAGTTCGATTTTTTTACGAGGGGGAGCAAGGCGACGTGGAGAGTGACGAACTCCGATTAGACGCGGTATTCTTCCCCGTTTTTACCCACTGCTAGCACTACAGAATACACTGCCCCTCCAAGAGATTCATCGTAGCAACCTCGGTTTTGCAAGCGCCATAGCACGCGCCTTCTACGCGGTCCTCGGATAAGTAGGGGCCCCAGACGCGTGTTTCACGAATGTGTATCCTATAGTGTTACGTCTAACACTCTCTGCGCACCTAAGAAATTGAGCACGCTTACTGAACATGCACATCTTCGCCCGCCTATAGGGACTGCGTTCGTCTATATTTCTTCTTCGCACGGCAGCCGTGATTAATAACAGGGGCGTGTTCATGTGCTCAGCCATCCGAGAAATTTCTCCGTCGGGTACCAAGATGCAGCGGACGGCGATTACCCGCCCCACGCGACAATGGGCCGCGAGCAGAAGACAAGTGGAGCACGCAAGCTCGAGACCAGCGACATGTGACGGAAGGTGGGACAGCAAGGATAGGAAAAATGCGATAGGAAGAAAGGTCCTCCTACGACAATCGAGAAGCAAGAAAAAATTCTCCGTCGCTCGTCCGTGAAACGGCAGCTCCCCCTTTTCGAGAGCTAAATATACGTGTGATTAGGTACTCCACATAGGTCCCAGACGCCTCTTATAGAAGAACAATGTGACATTATGCGGGATGCTCTTGACCCTTTCTTCAGTGACAGAGGAGAGCAGAATAAAAGAGGAGCGCCTGGGGAAGGATGAGCCAACGTATTGCATCCATTCGAGCGAATCCGTTCTTTGTCCTCTCGTATTTCATTTTGGAGAACATAACGGATATTGCGATTGTCAGCTCAGTGATATCTGGGGAACTTGCACATACTTTGAATCGTTCCTTTGTGTTCTCACCTCGCGGCTGTTGTGTGTAGTGTGAGCACTTATTGAAGGTTATTCATCCGACCAAAAATAAGAAGCGTAATAAGGTAACCGCAAAACCTAGCAAAAAAGGAAGGGATACACTGTTATATTTTTCTCTATTTTGCAATGTTGTTTAAATTGTTTCTGTGTGGTAGCAACAAAAAAAATCCAAGCGAAGCTTTTGTGAAGTGCTTAATGAACCGCTTTAATGCTGCCCATTTCATTCCTGCGTTCTTTGCATAAGGGAAACCGGTGTATCGGTGATTTCGCCTACCAGCGCTACTCAATGTGACACATGTTTATTGCCTTGCATTTCTCACATTTCTTCTGAATTATTTTAAGTGTGCCAGCCGTTTCTTGGTGTACCCCTCATTGTGGGTACGTGTCGTAGTTTGGCACATACAAACATTATCAGCACGTGATGACCACCTCAAAGATGTAATTAGGTTGGCACAGTATGTACCGGCCGCTTTCTGACCAATTCGCCGTTGTGAGGATGTGCCATTTTATGGAAATCATCATCTAAATGAACACGCGACCCACTTCTTGGCCGATCGACTCTGCAAGGTAGGGATCACAACCCACATTTGTACTACACGCTTCTTGGCCAACGCTCCTGCTAATGTATAAAAATCAATTACCATCATAATCAAGACGCGGACACGCTTCTAGTCCGATCTCTTGGTGGGCCGGGGTATGCTTCACAACCCACAATTGTACCCCCCGCTTACTACCCAATTGCCCGTTGTGTACATGTGTCACTGTATGGAAATCATCATCATCCTAATCAACACGCGGACACACTTCCTGAAAAATCTGCTGTTGCAGGTATTTGTCACAGCCCATATACGTCCCTCCCGTTTCCTGGTCAATTCCCCGTTTTGGGAGATTGTCCCTGTAGGGTAATCATTATTATTGCGATCAACATGCGGAGACGCTTCCTGGAGAATCTGCTGTTGTAGGTATCATAATCATATTCATCATTATCGACACTCAGCTATCATCCCAAAAATTATTTGGGATCGGCACGCTATGTACCACCTCCTTCTTGGCTTCTTAGTCACCCCATTTTGTGTATGTGCCGTAGTATGGAAATGGCCATCATTTTCAACACGCGCCCACGCTTTCTGGCCCTTGAGGTTATGTGCCACAGTATGGAAATGATAAGCACCATCAACACGGCGTGACCACCTGAAAGTGCTATAAGGTGTCGGCACGAGAGTTGTATACGTGTTGTTGTACGTGTGCGCGCATTGTTGATAACACGACAATAATGTAAGAAAAAATGTTGTCTAATTGTTAGAGCAATAGACTGGTGCACTCGGGCCGGAGGTTCGAGTCCCGCCATTGGGCGAAGTAAAATTTTTGGTGGTCCTTTTTGGTAAAGGGGAATCTACTCGGCGAGGCCCCGACCAGCGGCCGAGCGACAAACCAGGCTAAACCGTGTGATTGTAAGCAAATAAAGCTTCTCTTTAATACAGGCGAAGAGGGTTCGGCTATCACGGGGTTGACTATTCACAGTCTCTACAGTTAGTGCCAAATTTATGCGTATTTCGTTGGCACTGCTCTCCGTGAAGCCTTCAATGTCTCAAGGCAACCACCTAATCGGTACTTACAGGTCACGTAAGACCATCTGTTCTTCTCATATTTTGGTTCACATTTCATTTTTTTTTTTGTTTTAGAAGGCTAAGTGCTTGAAAAATTCACTGACGAGACGTTCAGGATATTCCACCCAAAAAGAACATCCTACAGAACACCCTACAGCGTAGTTGAACGAATTGACATTATTACTGCGGAACTGGCAGTTCAGTTTTTGATGCGGTTGAGTCCGCGAGGAGTAATCGCTCATAATAGTCACAACAATCTCAGCGAAATGCACCGAAGGACTCACAAATCCATGCCATGTCAGTGTGGGGATAGAATGAGCCCTCACTGTTGCGCTACCCATCATTCGACGCTCATCGATGTGCTCTGCGAGTAAGCCTACCCACTTATATGACAGAGGACGGCCAGAAAACTAGATATCTAACACCTTAGCCTAAGCACTGTTGCCTATACAAGGCCACAAAAGCTCAGGTGCGCTTTTTGAAAGTGATCGACTGGGCTGTACGCAGCTGCCATTTACTTTCAATCAACAATCTTCCGTTTATATGTCCCCCCTGACAACCTCTATCTATTTTCTTACCATTGTTTTGTCTTATCTTCTTAATCACAAGTGGGCTAGGACGTACTACGGGGATGATTGCCTCACACGTCTTTTTTGTTCATTCCACAGTTATTTGGTGCCCTGGTCCTTGGCTGGGGGTGCCACGCTTTCTCTCTCGTCAGGTTCGCATGCTCTGCAACGATTCGGTATAGCCACGGAAGCAAGTGTTCAGGATGCGTACGCCTCACCTGCCTCATCTTATCCTGGCGACTACTGGCTGCCAGCAACCGAGCTCGTCCCTGTCCAGCAGTGCTTCAGCGACAATGACACAGTGGATGGTCCCTGCGACTAAGTTGCAATGGCAAGTGCTTTCGCAGCTTCTGTGTTCTCGTGCGCTGCTACCCTCCTCTGGCAGGGCGGGTACGTCACGGATCACTTGCCGCCTGATATCATCCTCTGTGCATCTCCAACGAAATCGACTGCGCCGATAGTCAGTCAAACCCGACGAGCCGAACGGAACCTTCAGTGGGCATGGATGTACGACAGTACAGCTTCATGTTCCTTCCACAGATCAGTTGCCTTTTCATATGAACACTCAAATCTGACGATCCATTTATAACCGTGCTTCCGTTCCCAGAAGCAGTGCTTGATCCTTTTTTGTTCATTCTTATTGCTTTCGTGCGGTAACGTTAAAAGCAATCCCAGGTCTCCAAAGGGACAACCATACGATACATTATCCGAGGTTCTGAATACATTATGCGACTTGAAATAAGGCTCTAGAAGAATGGGGGATAACCAAAACGCAATGCTGGACACTATTACTGAGTTAAAAACTCGTCAAGAAATGGTGGCGGAGGCAATATCTGAAATTAAAGTAAGGC
Source organism: Dermacentor andersoni (assembly GCF_023375885.2). Lineage (NCBI taxonomy): Eukaryota > Metazoa > Arthropoda > Arachnida > Ixodida > Ixodidae > Dermacentor > Dermacentor andersoni. The sequence continues at coordinate 128,474,579 of NC_092815.1, read as the reverse complement.
TCGAGAGGATAGAAATTCAGATGGGTAATCTTGGAAAATGACAACATGAACTAGGCGAGGAGCATGAGCCGATTGGAAGCATAGAAAAAGGCTCTGCAGTCCTACGCTCCCAATGGGATGATGGGGAAGATCGCTCTCGAAGGCATAGTCTACTTTTTTACGGTTTAACGGATATCGCCGCCGAGTTCGCTGTTCAATCACAGCAAAAAATAATGGACATTCTAACTAACGCTCTAACGGTCATCATAAAGAGTGATAGCATATCACGCTCACGTCGTATTGGTAGTTTTCCTCAAGAAAAATTACGTCCACTGATAGTAAATTTTGTTAACTATAAAACCAAAGAAGCTTATCTATCGGAGTGCCCAATACTAAAGGAAAACAGCATCACTCTTAGTGAAGATTTCAGTCCCTTTACACGTCACGCCGAAAAACCCTTAAAAATATGGAAAACGTCTGAATCTATCATACAAATTAAGGCATATAAAGGCACTGATTGATGCAAAATGCTATGATTACGATGCCACTGAACGAAAGCGTTTGAACCGCCAAGTATCACAGATGATGCCGCGGTATCTGTTCGAACCTTAATGCTAGGCTGCTATGTTCCAACAGCGCAACGATAGGAAATCGCGGGGGCTAGGGACCGCGATTATATAATTCCTAGACTACCGATTCTTTTTACTAATATTCGCAGCCTCGTAACTAAAGAAGGTGATTTGTGTAGCCTAATAAATATTTGTGACGCAGACCTAATTGTATTACCCTAAACTTGGTTGACGAGTAAAGTAACAAACTGCCAGTTATGCCGCTGTGATAAAAATATCACAATAACCATGATAGTACGTTTTTTTATAGTATATGCGAATGTTTATGCCAGACAGGTGTTCCTTATCTCGGAGCACAAATTTTACTGATAGGCGATTTCAATTTCCTGAACATATCGTGGTCAGGCATGTGCGCTTTAATAAATCCAGATTCCGCGGAATCGAGAGAGAGATAAAATAATGCAGAGAAAGGCAGAGAGGTTAACCAGAGGTAGTTCCGGTTGGCTACCCTGCGCAGGGGGAAGGGTTAAGAGGGATAAAAAGAGAAACAGAGTAGAAGGGGGGGATAGAAAGAAAGGGAGACAAGCACGAACAAAGCGCGTACACTACAGAGCGGTAGGGGGCGGCATTCTTAGAGTCTGTCGTGAAGCCCCGTAGACCGCAAGAACCTTAATAGTGCGAGTAAGGCCTTCAACGCGGATGTTCTTTCGGAGCATTGGCCTAAAGCTTTTAGTTCTGAAATTGGACGATTGTCCAACTGGTCCAGTACTCTGCACATCACTTGTCTCTCAGCACTGTATCGCGGGCAGACGCAGATAATGTGTGCGAGCGTCTCGTCGATGTTACATGTGTCGCACGTGGGGCTGTTGGCCATTCCTATGAGGAAAGCATAGGCGTTTGTAAAGGCAACGCCTAGCCACAGACGGTAGAGCATGGTCTGTTCACGTCGTGGTAATCCAGGCGGGAGGTGCATCCGTATGTCCGGAGACAACGAACGCAACCGACACATGGTGAAAACGTTTGAGTCGAAGTGCCTTATGGAGATATGAGCAGATTTCAACTTTAACCAGGTTGTTGCTTCCCTTAAACAAGTAACGAGCACCACATCATCTTTTCATAGATATCGTTCCAACGTCATCGACAGATATCATACCTCAGGTTACACACTCACCCGATTAAGCGATCACGACGACTTGCGTTTTTCCATTAGCCTGACAAGACCGTCCCATAACAGTCGTAAAACTATTGTTGACTGTAAAAAACATCAACTTTACCGCTATCAACAACGAACTCGTTCTTTTCTTGATAATTTTCTGCATGATGCAGCCGAGTGGTCTTATCCACGCAGCAGACCCTCAACTCCGCCACGATTCTCACCCGAGACTCCGAGGTGGCGGAGCAAGTAGCCATAGCCCTGGCCGTGCTCGACGGCAAACGGTAAGTGACCTATAGCAGGTCCAGACTGGCGATCGAAGCCTTAGAACGTGACGTCGTCCCCGACCAGGCATTGCGCATCCTCCGTAGCGTGGATCCGAGCAACCTCAAGCAACACACTGTCATCTGGTGCCCCGTCCGTCTCGGTCGGGTGCCGGGCACCCCTCCCAACCTCAACGAAATCGCCCACGTCGCAACGTGCGCGCTTACCCACCACGCCGTCCTAGGGCAACCCCATCTCGTCGAGCTAGGGGACAACCGGGACGCGCTCATTACGTACAGCAAAATTACAAAACACTTCCACCTGGGGCGGCGCATCTTTCCGCCACCATACCCCAAGCTTAACAGGCCGCAGGCGATAACACCACGCTTACGAGAGACGCACATGTACCCAAATCCCACCAAATTACATATTTTCTATCCCGACGTGTTCCCCAGCGACACGTGCCCCAAATACGGAGACACGGTGACACTCGCACACATGCTCTGGGAGTGCAGAAACGCTCACCGACTCTACCTCGGACAAGTGGGAGAAGTCCCTCAGAAGCTCACTACTCGCCGACCAGCAATGGGCCGTCGAGCAGGCCCGCGAAGCGGCCACCCAGGGGCGCGATCGGAGAGATTTTGTTCGATACGCGTTCTGTTCAGTTGCTGCAACGTCACAAAGTTGCAGTATGCAAAATTTGTTACAGCGGGGCGGAGAGAGCAGCCAATCAGGAAGCGGTGACCTCCCCGGAAGTTTACCTCCGTCGTTTGTCGTCTGCTTGCAAACAGCATACTACAAAGCCAAATGTTTCTCGTCTTCAATTGAATGAAATCTTTATCTAAAAAACTGTATTTTTTCTTCTCAAGCCCAAACACGTTTTCAAATAGTAGTACGTGTGACTACAGCAATTTATAACTATTAGGTCCTTTGCGTCGTCCCTAGGTGGTGTCGCGCACAGCGAGAAGGAAAAAGAAAAAAAAAACGACTGGAAGAGTGGCGCACTTTTCAAGAGGCAGCGACAACATCCCAGTGGCTCGCTGGCACCGATGATGTTGTCGATTTCTCTGTACAACCAACGAATTATTTGTTTCGAGAAACAAAAGCGACACCGGAATTCACTTTCTGCCATTTCTTCAAACGCGTTTCGCAACGCCACCCACTCTCCTCCTTCCTCTAGAAACGCCAGCGCAACAACCTAAGTTTCCAACGGAAGCGCCATGTTCTAGAATTAAACTATGGATTGGATTCAAACGTGCCATTCCGCAGCCGAAAAGGCCGCCTGTTGGATCCAATCCAATCCACCAGACGCCCCATGCGAAGCCGTATGATCGCTCCAAACTTCTCAACTCCCGTCGCGTTCGGACGAAATGCTCGGTGGGCGGATGATTGACAGGAGCGTGTCGTCATTTCGACGTCACCAAAAACAGGGCGGCGCCCCGCGGCTGGCGACGTCGGCGCGGAGTAGGCCAATCGCGCGCGCCGGTAACCGAACGAACGCGCCGAACAACCATCTCCGATCGCACCCCAGGTACTACCTGTCGGTCCCTACGGAGGAGACGCCTGCTCTTTCCAGTTTTCCAGTCCTGCCAAGTTCAATGGATACTAACTGGATTATATTTAAAGGAAAAAAAACTTACGATCTTGTCAACCAGTTTATTCGGACGAGGCGCGTTTTCTAGAGTAAAAATGCTTCGTGGCATACTAAATCTTTGAAACGCCTAACAAAAAAAAAAAGTATTTGTCGCACAGCCAAGAAGCTGCCTCAGCGTACTCATCTGCGATAAAAACCGATACATTTTCAATTTACAGCGAATCTGTCTATGGCGACCCTCCGCAAAAGTCCTGGCGGTGAAAAGAAAAACGCGTTGCGACAAAGCCAACTTTCTTGCAAATGCTCTGTACCTATCAATGTAATGTAGATATCCATGAAAAAATTATACTGAAATCGGGTGCTAAAACTACTCGATCATTACATCGAGTTTCATTTACTCGTCTTAATTACTTTACAGAGAAGTCGTCAACGTTACAGAATTCCTGTCTGCTGTCAAAACATGGGCATCTACGGAGGGAGTATGGTTGCAGAAAACGGCTGTAACTCATTTTATCAAAACTGTCCAGAAACAAATTAGATAACAATTAGCCGCTAAGACGGCTCTAACATTACATCGAGTTTAACTTACTTGTCATAATTACATCATAAGAAGCCAGCAAACACTGACACCAAGGACAACATAGGGGAAATTATTTGTGCTTAATAAATGAAATAAAGAAACGATAAATTAATGGAAATGAAAGTGGATGAGAAAACAACTTGCCGCCGGTAGGGAACGATCCCACAACCTTAGCATTTCACGTGCGATGCTCTTCCAATTGCGCTACCATGGCACCGTTTCCCCATCCACTTTCTTGGGTATTCATGTTTCCTATAGTAGAGCTCTGGGAGTGTTAGCCAGCGCCACCATTCATAAGCCTTGGCGGCGGAGGTGACACTTCCTTTCTGCCGCAGGCGTCACGAGAACGTGATCTTTTTGGGTAAAGGCAAGCGGTCAATAAACCCACACATGCTAGCTGAAGGCGTCAATGTTGCCGGATTCATAATTACGTAGTTCCCAGTAAAGTTGCAAATATTGTGGGATTCCTGTCTGCTCTCGATACATCGGCTTCTACGGGAGGAAAACGGACGGCCCCATGTTTGTCCCCTAGAATAAACCTCCTGTCCTTCTAAGTTTAATTCAGCTAATAACCTAGGAAGTACTGTCAATCGCAAATTACAAGCAAACGTGTTTTGTAGCGTGCACTCCTTTGCACGGCGCCCCGGTCAACGCAAATCGCCACTCGTGTCGAGGCTCCGTTAAACGGCCACCTGCGTCTAAACGCCGCTCCGTCGCAAATGCGTCGACAACACCAGCGTCTTTAAAGCGGCGTCGTAAAGACGAAAATAAAACGAACAGCGACAAGAGAACAAATGATTGTGTATTTCTTTGTATTTCGCACGAATGTCGTATACATAATTATAGGTATAGTTACACACCAACAAAACTATACCAACATAATTTATACCACCTTAGCAGCTTCGCTGGCCAACCACTTTCAAATGGGGGAATGGCCCCTGAATTCTTACTCAATTTCCTTAAAATTATGCCACTGTTAGCACAATTTGCGTTACCGAGTTTGATCGGAGTGGGAGACTTAGTCATAATGCGGTTCTACGTTTAAATTGAAAGCCTCAAATACTCCAGTATTGTGGTAACGACACACAAAATCTGCAAGAGCAAATTAAGTGTGAAACATGCATCAGAAAAGCTAATTAGTAATGAGCAGACAAATGTTAGTTTCAGTGATGGAGGCACGATTTTCAGAGTAACATTGTATCGTCCGTCTAGCCATAGTCGCATGATTATTCCATTTGCATAAGAAAAGCAAACGACAATGACGGCGACATACAAGTGCGCAGGAAAGGATTTCAAGGTGTTGTGCAACTGCTTCTTCTCCCTTATATCAGAAATCATGTGACATTTGTTTACGTGTTCTTTCCTGTTGTCAGGCTTTTCCAAAGAATTTGAAAATGTTCAGGAGTGCATAATTGATAAGTACGCTTTTAGGAATGTTCACTACTCACGGTTTACTTTAAGAGGTATCTCGCCAGCTATTCGTGCTAATGATAGGCTTCAGTTTGAGAAAGCAGTAAATTCAACACAAACTACTATTGTGCTTTTTTTTACCTCTGGATCCTCAATTTTTAACTACTGGCACAAGAAAAACAGACAACCTCAAGCTTGCGCCCTCTTGCGGAACGCATGACCTCACGACGAAGTTAAAAAAAAAAGAAAAATGGCTGGCTATCCCGCACTCGAGAGTAGATGTAAGCATGAAACGGCGAACGGCAAAGTAGATTGGCTGGAGATTATACTAGCCACAATCTTAAAATGGGTGTTGTGCATGTTCGCAACGGCACACCCCACCACACCCCACCGCGCTATACCGCACCACACCACGCTACGTCATACTGTGCACTGGTCCACATAGACGCTGCTCGACTAGAATAAAAAAAGTGCCTGAAGTAGGCAGCACTCAGCGTGGCGCCATCTATCGATACGATTCGAAACACGTGCCGCGATACTCACGGACCTCCGGGGTTCAAAAAAGCACGTGCAACCCTGTTTTAGCGACAAAAGACGGCAATGAAATGTAGCGTACCCTGTGTGTGCCCTTTGAACGTCGTTATTGGAAAGCGAAAGAGGGAGATAAAAGGAAGGCAGGGATGTTGACCAGTCAATAGTACAGTTGGCTACTCTTTGCTGGGGGAAGGAAGAAGGGGAGTAGAAAGAAGGGAAGAAAAGAGAAAGATGGACGTAGAGAGACGAGTACGAAGAGCACTACAGAGTCAAAAGCCCTCGCACAAGCCAATCGTTCTAAAAGGTCTAGAAGCCAGCTGTACTAGAAATTAGAGCTTGAATGATAGTGTAAATAAACATTAGGAAGAACTAGGAAGCGATCTCTTTTTGTAACTTGTTTGGGCAATAACCAATCTTTGTAACACGGTCCTGTGCAAAGGGTTAGAGGCCAGACCCTGCATTTCCTTAAGTTTTGACTGGTTGCCCGGATGATCTCGTTTTGTTCTCGCCACTTGCGTAGATGTTCTCATTCGTGTGCCGGGGTAATGGCGCTGTCTTTCCAATCAAGGTCACTTCAAGGTCGCCGACAACGGGAGCTATAATCATTTCATGCTTAATACTAGTAAGTATTCCTCTGTCATCTTAGAGGGTATTTCTTTCAGAGTCCTAGTTGTCTTCAGCCTTGCCTCATGACTGGAAAACAGCAAAGCTTATTCCGATCCACAAATAGGGCGAAACTCGCTATCCTTTTAACCACAGACCGGTATCTACCACATTTGTACCGTGCAAATTAATGAAGCACTATATATTTTCTAAGCTTGTTAACATTCTTGAACAAAATATTTTTTTCTGTGAGAGTGGACATAACTTTTGCAAATTCTTTTATTGTGAGACTCAGCTAGTACCTTTTACTGATAACTTGCGTATATATCTTGATAGAGGCTTTTTCACTGGCTTTGTTTAAGACAGGGTTAACCAATTTATTGCTCCTACACAATCTAGGGGCACTAAACATTGACACGGGAGTACTTAGCTGAAAAATAACCGTTTCTTTCGTCTCGTTTTCAATTTGTTGTAACTAATTACTCCACATCTAACATGTCTCCAGTTGAATTCGGGGTGCCGCAGTGGTCTGTCCTGGGTTCTCTTCCATTCTTAATATACGTAAACGATTTACCTGGCAAAATATTCTCACAAATTTGTTTATTCGCTGACGATTGTTTTATATACCATAAAATAACTAATGGTTCTGAAATAACAACCTTTCACTATGATTTAATGAACATACATGATTGATGCCTCACTTGGCGCGCGGAGGTCAACGTCCACATTAATAAAGGCAAATCTATGCGCAGTTCTCGTTCTAACGCAACTTGCTTCATCTACACCCTCAATGACTGTTCCCTTCAATCCGTTGCATGGTACCATGATCTTGTCGTTCATATACTAACAATCTTTCTTGGAAGCAGCGTGTACAATACTTAATATTTAAAGGTAACCGCTCCTTGCGATACTTGGAGAGAAATTTTTCCCTTTCGTCTATCTTAATAAAACGACTGTTGCACACAACTTAAGTCTGCTTCCAATGGTAATTCGCTCACATCAGACGCACCACTACTCAATTTAAACGAAGACGTTGGTCCGGCTAGTATACTTTTGCGCAACCCCAAACAATGTTCGATAGCCACGTACCTGCATAATGTTTCGCATAATGTCGGTTTCCAAAGCGGGTCGGTCGCATCCGACTTTGAAAGTTCGGAATAAAGTGTAAGGACCAGCTTCTGAGGAAATCCAGTTGAGTGGGTATGTGCCAGTGACTTTATGATCACCATCATCATGATGTGCATCTGCTGGGTGCGCTATTTCAGGCTTGAACAAGAATGTCCGCACAGCACTCTCGGTTTCTAACCCTGTTTAGAAGCAATGTCATTTTCAAATTGACATTTTCGGCAGAATGCAGCTTAGAGTGTACGTTCACATTATGTTCTTGGATTGCGTTCATAAGGTTATTGCATAACGTTGAAAGCCACTTAGCCTAGGTATTCCAGTTAGCTGGTTTGAAACTGAAAAATTGTGCCGTCATTCTCTTCACACAGCTTTTTCTACCGCCTTAGGATGCCCATTGCTTAGGAACCTAATTTTACCGCATCTCATCAGCTGCTTAGCAGCAGCAAAGGTTCACCAACTTTCGTAATGACATTACCGTCAGGCACCACTGAATGACGTCAAAAGTAATCTCTGCTGTTATAAAAGCTTAACTGCTTTATTTATTCCTTTTTTTGCTTTCGTAAACATTCAGGGCGTATTAAAATCTCTGTATGCACAGCGAGTACCCGCGGCGTTCAAGAAAAAAACCGTTAAATGCATGAGCCGCTCTTTCCCAGAAGGAGCTAGAGTGAAATAAAAAGAAAGGGTGGCTTTACTGACGTTCCTTTATTCAAAACTACCTTGCTCTTGTCGTGCGTCAGAAGCCTTCTTAAACAAGCTTCCCCAATGAAAGCAGTAGCATTCAAATCTTCAATCACGCAGGTCAGTGGAAACTAAGCGGTACTGTTCATAGCTTCATTAGGCTCCGTCAGCCGCATACGTCTTCCCTCTCAGTGGGCGTCCTGTGTCGCCGCTTTTCTGAGGCCGAGTAGAAAGTTTAAGAAGGAGAACATCCTCTTTGGAGCATCAATAGTCATTGAAAAAGAAAACCACGGATGCAATATCCAGAGATTGATATGGCATATCCAGATATTGTTATTATTTTCTTCTACTATAAGTGTTTTGGAAAAAAACGTGCTTATATTATTGTCAAGGCCCTTCAACAGTGCTCCGTACTTGAACTTGCACATGTTTCATGTCACGCTTGACCTATGCGCTTTCAGAAGCGGCATAGAAAGCTTTTCATACATTCTTCATAAGCCATCAAAGTAGCAGCAAGAAGAAAATAAGGACGGAAAGCGTCCGCAGTGGGTCGTGGTAACAACTTTGTTGAGATTCTGCTCAGTTGTGATCTGGCAGGCCCGAGTCCTAGGATGGCCCCTCACGAGAAGCGACCCTTTCGGCCCAGGCAACGAGTGCTTTTTGTAGTTTTTCATCCGGCGTTCTGAGCAGCTCCTCCCACGTCTGTTCCGAGGGAGCTGGCAGGAGCGACCTGGGAGGGGGTAAGCGCTCGCACCCACAAAGAATGTGATTTTGGGTAGCCAATGTTTGATTTGTGCAGTTTTGACATATTGGGTTACATTGCCCGTTGGTAATTATGGCCAGCCAATGGGCGCTGGGGAACGACTTAGTTTGGATTCGACGCAGGATCGAGGCTTGCGCTCGCGTGAGGCTTGCGTTTGGAGACGGGTAGATTCACCTTTTTTGCTTGTAGTAGTTTGTTATCTCGTGGTATGTTGTCGGTGGCTCATCCATGGGATCCGAGTCTGAGGGGCACACCTCCCGGTTGATTAGACCAGTGAAGAACCGCGCAAGCCATTATACTACAGATATGCCATGGAATAGCGACGATGTGTTAGCCATTCGATTGAGGAGCTTTGTAAGGGTATTTCTGAGAGTAACTATAAATTTTAATTTACCAAATCCCTGCTGGACTTGGTATGTTAGCATAACATTCAAGGGTGATGCGATCGCGATAAGATGCCAGTGCGGGCACTCTTCGTCGTTAAGGCGTGAACTCTACCCCGGTAGTTTCACAACTGTGCCGTTTTGAACTGCATTGTACAGCTCTTGTAGCCTCTTGTTTTGCTGTATCAGGTCTGCTAATTTCATTGCGGTAAATGACGCTCTTTTTAACACTTCAAACAAGGATATATCGCCTAGTAGCCCTTTTATTTATCAGTGCAGTGGGTTAACTACAAACTGATTAATGCATGTGCGGTTTGATGGCTTCTTGCAACATCTGCACATAAGCTTGTAGTCGTAAGTAGATATTATTAGCGTAGTCGTAAGTAGATAAGCCAGCGTTTGGGCATTTGTGGTGCTACAGGAGTTGAGCCGTTGGCATCTCCGCACCAAGTATGCGAAGCAGCAGTTCGTGGTCGGTGACTTAAGTTACTTGACTTTCCGCTCTATACTTTGAGGCTTATCAACTGCCATGACATTAAAAATGTTTCGCTAATCAACTGACCATAATTTATCCTGACGGCCCTAGTGGCGCTGAATCAAAAGCGAAAGACGCATCTTTATTCTGATGGATGATCACGTTGAAAAAGGATGTCGCTGATATGGCGAGGAGTAGCCGAATGCGGGAAGCTGTTTCCCTTCGTTGTAGCGAGCCAGAAGGATTTGACTGAGAATCAATCTCTTATGTTGGTCGAATATTTCTTCGTGCCGCGTCTTACATCTACAGCTTGCGTTTTTTTGACGGAGATGGTAGAGACAGCTAGCTATTGTTGCCCTTTCCTTCAAGACCATGTCTGGAAAGCGGGCAGTTCAAGGAATGACTGACGTAATTGCTGGCGTTTATCGCTGGAGCTTGCGTGACCGCTCGAACATTTAAAGCGACAGCTTTACTGGCCGCGAACTTGCGATTTCGACGTGGCGGTGCTCAGAGGACGCACGTAACGTCGCAACGCGTGCCTCCCCGCGGATAATTATTTCTTTCGCTCCCTAGCCACTATTACGCATGAGCCACTAGTAGCACCGAGCCACAGGGGTTCCGCCGCTGCGCAGCGCCGCGCCTTTCCGCCGCGCCGTTTGGTATGACGTCACACAGCGTTCCTCGTCTTGCGCTCGCCTCCGCTCGTTTCGCCAGCTGCGTCGCATGCCTGATAACATGTCGGAGGATTGAAAAGGAGAGCTCGCGTGTGCCGCAGCCACAGTTAAGGCGGCAGTATGGACGGCGAGAATTTTGATAAGCAGGCAGAGGCCTGGAATCGACATCAGAATGAGATGAAGAGGAAACGAATCACCCGGGAAACAGACGAACAGCGCGCCGAACGACTGGCTAAACGCCGCAACATAGCTAGACAACCAGACTAACATGGACTTGCAATCAAGATTAAGCAAGGCTAACCACGCTATGCCTTAGCTTTCGCTGCATATATCCTGGCATAGCCGAGCTAAGCCACTGCCAATTTTTTTGTTACTAGGTGTTGGCTCGTTACCCATCTTTTCAGCATCCCAGAAAAGAAACTTATCCAACCCCAAAACAACACTTGTCCTTGCCGATGCCAAGATTTAAGTTTTGCAGCCTCATGAGAACTTCTCATCTGAAAGCGTGCTCTAAGCCGTCCTTTACACTTCGAGATCACGTCAACTAATTGCGCACAAACGCATTTGATGCCCGATAGCCCAATGTCCATGAAACATTAAAAAATGATTGGAGCTGCGGAGATTCCAATTAGTAATAGTTTGACCATGTATCGTCCTTTCAACGCGCGGAGGGTCAATGTCTAAGCTTTCTCCAGAGGTACTTGAAGTTGTTGGTCAGTCTCTGTTAAATGAAAGGGTGCTGAAGGCTTTCGTCCCCTTATGAATCCCGTCACCACTAGGAAGATAGTTAGCTATTTGCCATCGATCTGTAACTGGATCATTACGTTCTTTGTCTTAGAGGGACCTACTTACTGAAGGATTGAGCTCGTAAAAGACTATGTCTATTGACTCCAGGTAACCACGGCTGGCTACCAAAGGATATCACTTTTCATCCGGGTATGTTCCTTGGTGATGACACGCTTTTTAATAGAAAAAAAGCTTTCTAACTTTTTACAAGATGTTGACGCATTACCAATTTAGGCCCACAAGTTTCGTAGCACGGCTTCTCGTCAAAGGCTCCTGCTGCAATAATAGCGCTTTTTACAGCATTTGCCTCCAGTCCAGGCCCTTTCACTTAAGGACCTCGATAAGGAAGTAGTGCTACTGGCATATATGCGCTTTTAGTACTTCACTCCTTCAGTGTATATCATTTAGGCTTATAGCACAACTCGCAAGCCATTGTCATTATTTTAACATCTTCGTCTCTTGCTTCTGGTCTTAGGCCTCTATACAGCCACGTTATATCAGTAACCCACCTTAGCCTTTCTTATTATCTGCTTCATGAAGTAGATAACACCATCGCTTCGCGTTTTTTGGCCCTGAATGGCCCTTGCGCCATAAAACGCCCCATATCATCAACACTAACTACTGCTGGTCATGGGGCCGTTGATAAAAATATCCGTAGTGGATGTTAAATGTCGTTGTTTCTGCGGGCTATTACGGATTTCTGATTTTGGGTGCCGGCCCCTTCGATGTAATCTCGTTTCTTCAAGTAGTTAGAGGAAGCAGTCTGAAACTTGAAAGTGGCCGGGCTATGCTGTGCACCGCATCGCGGGTACCGTTAATTATTCTATGGGGAATTACTACGGGACCTTCCTTGGCTCTACGTCTTCGGAGTACACGTGCTGGTCTTGTGAAACACTTTAAACATTGCAGCCTGTTCTGGTCTTCAGTGGATTTTTACACTCGCATTGCGAAATCCAACGCTTTCTTGAACGTCACATAATACAAAAGGCCACGTCAGGTACTTCTCGGCGAAGATTCCTAAGATCGCCGACAAAACAATGTTGGATTCACAGTCGCATCTGCGTCGATTTCAAAATTTCAATCGGCTGATAGTTTCTTGACTGCTTTTGCGTAACCTGTGAGCAGTTCGGCATTCATACCAGTCATAGACGATCCACGGCGTCCGCCATTTGGGCGCGGTGGCGCGTGAGTACCCCGGAGGCGGCGGAGCGGCGCACCCGGTTTCTTGCAATACCATCAGATGGCGCACCCTTCCACCGCATCGTGGCCCACGCCAGGGGCCGCGTTTCAACCAGAAAGCTGTGACAGTTACTAGCGCTACCAAGACTAACGGAGAAAAAGGTGGGGCAGTACAGAGCTAGCACTCTGTTCTGTGCCACCTTTTTTTTTTCTGTTAATCTTGCTAACGCTAGTAACTATGTCACAGCAAATGCATCAATACAAACTAGCCCGACTTTCTGCATTAATTACTTTAGCAGAAAGCCCGCCTTCGTGAAAAGCGTTCGCAGCCAGCGTTTCCTGGTAAACATTACGGTTACATACGCTCCAGTTGCCGGGAAGCGTGAGGAGCAGTCAGGGATCTCTGAATGCTACCACGTTCCGCTCTTAAAGGCGAAGCTTAAGCGTTTTCCATCTTTTTGAATGGTGATGTCTACTTCATAGAAAAGCTCTAGAAAATTTATTACGTTCTACTTCTATAATTTCATAGAATTGTGAATTAATCTCTATTTACGCTTTCTCTGTTTTCGTTGCACTATACGGGATACAATTTTGTCACAGTAAATTTCGTTACAGCTTCATGACTGTCACAGAGCAATGATTAAGATTATAAGATACTGGGCGGACATCGCTCACTACAGTGCTCGATTTAACACATATTGCATTGTTTCAACAGCTTTAATTTGTTAAACATTAATAATCTTGCCGACTACCACGCTGTTCCCAAGATCACAGTGTAAGGGGGAATGCAAATTCACAATATCCCATGTTCACGAATGTAATAAGGAGTGTTAAGAAATATGGATGTACACTGGTGCTTCCTCCGACAACAAGGAGCTACGGTGTATTTTTCTTCACATGCCTGTAGCTTCATTTGAACACTCTCTCGCTTATAGATGTGAGTTGACGGTTCGAAAACCTAAAATCACTGGGCAAAACGAGTAAGATGCAATGTCGTAGAACCACCACTGATTCCTTTCAAGTGACGTGTCTTACAAAAAGCTATTTTCGCCGTTGACTACTCTTCTGGCTTCACGGCACGCTTTTAAGGTCCAGATTAGACTAGGTAAGGCGTCTACATTAGACGACCGACCTTTTTTGAAGACAGAAGCGTCTGTGGCAGGTGCTTTGAAAAGCAGCTCGTGATTCGTAGCCACCGTCCTAAAGCTGTAACGGGTTACATTCCTTTACGCAGAGTAAATAAAATGGCAACAAATAAGTAAACAATATTTCCAGATAAAGAAAATTAAGAGTGGAGACCATATGACGCGCTCTCCCCAGCCGTGAACATACACGCATACGGATATACCGAATACACACCTCTCTACGCTCGTGGCAGGACGCATGCATGGTAGGAGTGCGAGAGATGGCAAAGGCAACGTCAGAAAGCATGCCTCGTTTGGGGTCTCTTCGATAAAGGAACTCCTACAGCTCGAAATGGCTATAGTTGCAGACAAATTGAAGACATGTGAATCCATTGTTCGGGGCGTTTCTGGCTATTTCCTGAAAAGATAAACACCCTTCAAGTTTGTCCACGTGGGCAACTGACACAGTATGTACAGACGCAAAGTGGCATCAAATCGCATAGGTGTCAGCTAGCTAGAGGCGCTTTCAGTGCATTCGCAGCACGACACAGGAAACAACTTTCACCGGAGAGTGGGAGCGCAAACTTTCCGGCTTGCCGGGGGTACCGTTCGCGCGTCATTGCTCCTCATTCTACCCACGCCGCAGCGTGAAGACGACGCGCCGCAAGTGGCCGACCAGGAAATTAACACTTCTGCCACGATGTGATGACCGTGTGAGGCAATGACAGTGCTAACCATCCTGCTGCAGCTAGAAGGCACTGGCGCACAACGCCTCTAAGCTCGCTACGTCTCGCTGTGTACTTCGTGTAGTGCGTGGACAAACACAAGTGACTCACGCAATCTACCATTTAATACCACCCCATCCATCTTCTTTTGCGCCAAGTGCTGAATAAATTAAATAGTCGCCGTCAACACTGCGACCAATTACTATCAATCAATACGAACAGTAACCAAAGCTTCGCCTAGACCGATTCCCACAGTACCTGGGATCCGAATGATTTTAATTCTTTTTTTCTAATTATCAGATGCAATTGTAATTCTCTGTCGACGTTTGGGAAGTCACCACCTTCATTTGCACTGTGTTATACGCCCATGGGACAACCTTCTAAACAGTTGGTTTTTTTCAACTGTCACTGTCAAGCAGTTATTCAAACAACGAGCTTGTTCCGTTAAGGTTGCTTGCATATTTGCGTTGTACAACTGCGACGAGTGGGTCGTTTTCTTAGTGGGTCGGTGGCTGAACGGGTCATTCTCTGTCTGCTCTCCCTACTTTCATCCTTCTTAGACGGCTGCGCGTGAGTACAAAGGCATCTACGGCAGCTTCTGCAATGCTTCTCCGTGGTGTCACGCCAGAGGGCATTGAGGTGACCTCCTGGATGCTGCATAGGGTAGTGTAGTCACATTGATGGAAATTTCGCTGAAAAATGCCTAATAGACCCCAAACGAGGGCTGGTTTTCTTACGTCGCCTTTCCCCTCCCGCACTCTCGATTGCGTAGATTTGGCACGCATTCAACAACTGCCTGACCATGGTGTGCAGGACGACGACAAGGACAGTTATCAAGACTTACGAGGCATCATGTCAAACGGAAAACGGAAAGGAGAAGAAAAGCTTGTTCTCGAGTTCCAAGTCCTCAAAACAAGAGTTCACTTCATGACATGAGGCTACACTTAAACTGTCTAGTGAAAGAATGTAAGGAGATTCTTTACCGTAAGGCTGACAAACTTCCTTCATGAAGCAACAAGGAAATTGTGGATATATGTAAGCCTTGCGAAATACAACTTAAAACCCATAATGAACGAATTACTCAGGAACTTACAGAAAATTTAAATTCCTATTTATCCTCCGTTTTCACCAATGATTATGCTACACTTCCATTCTTTTAGGACACCTGTGATCGCCCTTCAGCGTCTGCTCTTCTGATCAACGAGGAAGGACTCCTGAGCCTTCTTCTGCGCATTAACACTATTAAATCCCCTGGCCACGACAGTACTCCATATGAGTTCCTATATAAATATGCTCAGCGGATCGCTAAATATTTTACAATAGCCTTTAAATCTTGGCTTATCCACGGGGCATTTCCTATAGCCTGGAAACAAGCTGAAATAATTCAAGTTCACAATAGTGGGAACACATCAGACGTACGTAACTACAGGCCCACTTCTCTTACGACCATCTACTCCAAATCACTTGGGCATATAGTCGGTAGACATCTCTCAAGCTATATAGAAATATGGAAATTATTATCACCATTGCAAAATGGTTTTTGTAAGTAGTCGTTTACAATAACGGAGTTTTTTCAGACAGCTCACGATCTTTCACAAACAATAAATAGCCGAGGACCGATAAAGCAAATTTTTTTTTTAGATTTCGCCAAGGCGTTTTATAATGTATCGCATCCTAAACTCGTGCTAAGAATGAATAGCACGTTTAGAAGTCCGAATAAGACTAAGTGATTTACAGCCTACCTCCAGTCTCCTGATCAGTATGTTGAAATAAATAAAATTAGATACCGGTCCAAACCAGTTTTGTCTAGAGCCCCTCATGGCAATGTTTTGGGACCTCTTTTATTTCTTATCTCTATTAATGATTTGTCTTCTGACATATCCGTCCCATTAAGGCAGTTTCCAGACGACTGCGTCATATATAATAGGATCGTACCTTTAATTGACCATTAAGAACTGAGCAACAATTTACAAAAAATCCTACGATGATGTAATGAACGGCGAATGTCACTGAACCCTGTAAAAATAGTTGTTATCACTATGTCAAGCAAAGAGGCGTTCCTGAGGTATAAGTACAGCATCAGTGTACGCGAACCAAGAAGAGTAACATAACATAAATATTCAACGTTACTGTAGGCCTCAGACTTGATGTGGAGCACGCATATCAATGAAGTCTGTAGCATGGCCAATAAAATTATGAGGGAGTTCAGGCGAAAAAGTGAAAAACCTGACCCGTAATATACTCACAGGGCCAATTATCGAATATGTTGAGATATTATGGGACCCACACACTGCTACTATTCGGCACAAATTTGACAGAGTTCAAATTTATGTTTAATATTTATCAGAGCGCGCACTCCCCTAGTGAACTACGCAGTCGTGTAAACTTTTCCCTTTTAGAACTAAAGACTAAGTGTGACCAACTTACATTTTCAGTTACAATTAGTCACAACCAGGTCAAAATTAATTTATCTGAATTCTGTGCAATTTAACCAGGTCAACACTTCAGACACAGGGTCAGTTTATACATAGCGCCGCCAGTTAGACGGAATAACACATTCGAATATAGCTTTCTTGCGAGTGCTAATAAAGAATGGGATTAATTACCAAATCCAGTCATCATATCCTCCACCATCGGTGTTCTGACTGCTGGTTTAGAGACATTTATATACTCTGATATGAATGCGTCTTAAGATGTATTAAGGGAATACACGGGGAAGGCGCGAGATGGAAATTCAAGGTGGTGAGCAAAACAAAAACAAGGACTTGTCTTTTTCGACCAGTCCACTTGTCGAAACTTTGGCTCCACCTTTTACCTTGTTTTACTTTTTCTCATAACAATTATTTGTGTTTCTGATGCGCATAAAACAAGATTATTTTTTCTCTGTTGACTACATGTCACTTTTTATAGATACTGTCATGTTGTTGCTTTGTCATTTTTCACTCGACATGTGAGAATCTTTTGTATATTTTCTTGTATTTCTTTTCCGTTCCTGTAAAAAAGCTTTCTTGGTCTGACAGTATAAACAAACACACAGCAAGTAGCAGCATATATTCGAAGGAAGAGGCGAAAGAAAGCTTCGCTTTAAAAGGCGTAGAAAGAGAGATTTAGCTTCCACTTATAGGCGGCCAACCACACTTATGTGTGGTTGGCCATAGAGGACTTTAAGTTACCTGCGTACCTTAATTTCACGTCAAAGAGGTTCTATTTGAACTATAACGTGGACAGGCAAGTCTTAGCTGTAAATATCATTTACTAAAAACAATGTCAGCTTCAAGAGACAGATACGCGGTTTCGGCGCACGGACGGAATCGCTTCAATAAACTTTTGTTGATTCTGATGGGGAACGCTGTTCTATTGAAGAGGCAATAGAGAGGACGCGAGAAAGTCCAACACGTTTTCACTGGTAAAGGCATCGCTAAACCTAAGCGTGTGACGTTTCAATATCGCAAACACGTCTGGCAGAACCCCAGTCTACCACATGCTCTTAGGTATTGAACTGGACCCGTCCTTTACAAAGTGTTTGCTACAACACTTCTTCGTACCTGTAAACGACACGATTCCTTTACGCTGCGATTCCTTTTCCTTTATCAGCGAGTATACATTATGCTCCGCTTCGCATTTACTGTCCAGTGTTCACTTGCGTTCTAAGCCATCCTTCGCTGAACATTGACGTGCTGCTCAGCTTGGCGTTTCTGGAGGCAATGCTCGTTCGCCTTGTGTTTACCGCGATTTTCGGTTCTAAGCACCGACAAGCTCGACAAGTACTTTAACGCACAGAGTCATATTGAAGTATTTGCGGTACTTTGTAGTTCAAGTACCCTTCCCACTCCCCACCTCAGTCGCAAGAAACCGAAGGTTGTGACAGCATTGTGGTGCCCTCTAAAGTGTCCCTAGCGTGGCACAGAAGCAGGACACCCAGCCAGGCGCCACAAACGCTTCAAGATGGCGAGGATGGCTTGACGACGCCGACCATCATATGGCGGCGGCAGTATGGTAACTCATTTATTGTACATCCGCAAAAAAACAGCACAACCTGTTCTCTTACTGCGTAAACCGATTCTTAAGGCGGTTCCCTGACACATAGCATCTCAAAGGTGCCAAGTGCATCCACAGAAGTGTAGGGCAAACTGTAGCGTTTATAACCAAATTGTTGTCGTGGGACGCGACACAGGCGGCAGCCGTCTTAAAGCACTAGCTTGCACGAGGAAAGAAAATTGTTCAGGTAGTTATTATCGAATGCAATGAGGGTGTTAATGGCCTAGTGGGTACAGCATTGCGTTCTTGAGTGGAGGGACTCCTGGTTCAACTTCCACAAAAGGTAATTGTTATAATTCAGTGGAGCTCGTGTGGCTGCCCGAGATCCGTCTTCTCGGCGCAAAAGCAGCAGCCAGCCAGACCCCGCAAGAACAGGGGAAGGGAGAAAGAAAGTTTCGCTTATATACAGGTGTACCTTTGGTTCGCATTGTCACCCGGACCGAACTATTATGCCAGGCTTCAGTGGGCGCCCGCCAAGTGAAGAGACGCGGCCAAAAAAAGCTTCGCTTAAACAAACGGATGTCATTTCCCTAGCCTACATTATCATGTGCTTAAGTGTGGATATCCGAAATTAAGCCTTATCGCTGACAATGCAGTTAGTACACCACTAAAATGTCACCGCGTAAGTCTGGCCACTGGGGGGATGTAAAGTAACATTTTCCTGGACAGAAGTTGAACGCTTGAGCTTGTGTTCACTGCGCCCTCCCGTTCTATTGCGCTGACGACGAAAGCTGCACTGGTCAACATTATAATTCTTGTCAGATCACCTCGTCAGCCTAAGCATTCTCCCCCATTGGGACAGTGAGAAGCGACAGAAAACTTCGCCTTCAGCTACCTCTGTATTTTTCGTGCTGCAGACAATTGAAGCCAAAGCCCCCCGGCTTAGACAACACAGAACATTTTCGGGTCCCGAAGTACCAGTGGGTGCTCCTTTGTTCTGCTATTCAAGCAATAAATCACTATAAGAGAGCTATATATTATATATATATATATATATATATATATATATATATATATATATATATATATATATATATATATATATATATATATATATATATATATAGTCATGTGTCACCTCATGGGCATTTCTAAAGCAGCCAGACAAACTATTAAAATAACACATAATATTTTAATGGTTCCAGCAGTTTAACGCGGTAGCACGTACAGATGAACCGCAGCAAAAAACGTGGAGGGTAGCCAGATCAGCACCTTACATAATGGCTTGAAACTAATCAAAGTGCAGCCAAGTGCAATTTCGAGCAGCTGAACGGTATCGTGCAACATTCTTCTTCGGTAATATATGCGGGGTGTTGTTCCCCACACAGCTTCTGTGACTGGTGGCGTTTGTACGTTTATTTTAGTGTAGCCGTCGCCGTCTTGTCGCCGTCTGCTGTAGCAGACGGCGACAAAGTTGTGAGAATCAGGTGCTATAGTTCTTCACATGATGGTGGTGTCGGGTTTAAGACCCCAATAATGTCGGAGTTGGTTCAGCGCCATAGGAATAAAATAAATCTACCTTTCTTATGCTTAGTATTGCGGCTCCACCTACTTGACAAGATCGCTAATCTAGCGCCTGCTACTTCACAATTGAATACTCCTTAGCGAAATTTTCATGAACTTGGGAGGTGGAGTTACAGGTTATTAGGAACGCTGCTAGGATGCCCATTATATTGTTTGTCTGATTGTGCTGTTTTTAATGACAGGTGCTGTAAGAGTTTATAATCAGGACACAGCATACTAACAATATTTAGATGGAAGCGCTACTAAGTACAGGCAAGAATAGCGGTTTACGGACCTTGCATATACGTCTTCACTTTACAGGCCTTGCTGCACTTGAGTGTTGCATGTAAGTCAGGACTCTGTCAGGACCGCTGTAAGTGGCGTTTATCAAGAACATCCGGGAACGTTATCATTCCATCAGTTGCACAATATAAAAATTTTTAAGGAGAAACACTAACTTGCGTAAAATAATTGGGCCTAAGCGGCATTGGTAAAAAGCTTCGGCTTTTTATCCTTCCTGTTAGTCACTTTCTAGATGCACAACGACCAAATAAACGAAGCTCAAGTTGTTTTTTTTAAGCAGAATCAGGGAACACCATTAGAGCAGCTTGTGCAGAATGATTGCCACGTGGAGCAGATTAGACCTACTTTCACCATCGACCAGGGCCGTCCTCAGTTAATTGTTCTGCGGCTCTCTTTGCGTCTTGATTTGATTTCTTGGCAGAGCCGCTGACTCCCTTTTAAATTAAGATGAAGAGAGCCGTTCTGGGTACATTGCAGAACAGTGTGGAGGAATGGAGTTTCGAGTGCAGGTAAAGAAGACAAGTGAAAAAAAAAATAAAACGTTGTAAACCTCTTTGTGAACTGTTTCTGTTCTATCACAGGAAAAAGAAACAGGCTGCATAAAGTAACGCTTAACTGTATTTGTTCCCTGCTTTTCTCTCGAAGAGTTCCTAATGAGCTCTCTTGGTATCCTTGCCTCATTACTATGGACAGATACGCCTCTCTAGAAACTTGTCGTGCTAAAATGTTGTTGGGGCACTTTATGTTTCGCATGGCGTTCAAATAAAACATTTTGTGCAATGTGAAGCATCCTCGCACTTTCTGAGGCGTGTTTAAATTCGAAAACTCAAAGTATAATTTATATAGCCATAACGTAATACACATATTTACCAGACATAGAAGATGACGATGTTTTTTTTTTCTTTTAAGTAAAGCTCTCCACCAAATGCACCAAAGCAATGGTAGTCACATTTTGTCCCCACTAGACTGTCGGAGTTGGCCATTTCAGCTAGATAAAATAGGTTTGACAAATCCATCAATCAAGGTACTCATTTCATTGCGTGCAATTTACTTGGCCCGTTTTGAAAAACATAGATGCCTGCCTGATTATACTCTACAAAATATCGTATTTCTGGTGGCTTTCTCGCTTTTGACAGCTTGGTAGATTTCTTTCTAGGCGGCGTTCTTGCACTGCTACAATCAATAATTTCCTTCATCGTGAAACCTTCACACGAACGTAGTCAAACGCGTTTAAGTTTCATGCAGAACTCTTTTCCAGCGCTGACATTTCGCAATTTGGAAAAGATAGACAGAGAACAACATTAACGAGGGTTGCAGAACTTAGCATATACAGATGCCTAGCGAACTACTTGCGATGATTAGATTGAAATATGAAATAAGAATACAGTTTTACCGCGACAGCACTTACATATTCGGAATTAGGTATGCGTTGTCGGCCCCTCTACCCATTCTGTCCGTTTATTCAGTTATGCTGATGAGGAGCGTTGTGGCTGTCGACGACAAGCAACGACAGTTTTTGTCGTCATTAGGCCACCTCGTCACCCCGAGCTTCGCTAGTGCCACAGCGTGAAGAAAAGCAAGCTTCTCCACAACTACCTCGAACGGGATCGGTACCCTTGTGAATGAAGCAATGTGCAGTTTAGTGAAGAGTGAGTTAACTAGTGATCTATCGCGCAACAGTAGTGCTGGCCAGTGACCGCAAGCCTTTGCGCTTCACACACATTACGAGGGAAGTGGCATCTGCGCAAGCATTTCGGAGGTCACAATGAGCGATACTGTAGTAATCGAGGATAACATTATGCGCCTCGCATCGAAATGGCTCTTAACATGGCGGAACTCTGTTTGCATGCGATATTTCGTTGCAATGCTCCTCAAAACAGTGTCGGTGGCACAGAATACTCGTTCATGACCATGCTTATGATGAGCCTCAAACATATGACACACAGCGAAAAGTGAGGATGCGCCGAAAATCAGGCCATTAGTGGAAAACAACGTCGAAAGCATCGACAAAGTAGATACCAGCAGCAACGTCGCAGCGACAATGCCAGATAGGTTACACAACCATTACATGAAACTGCTACATTTGTAAATGAGTACAGCCCTCCCCCTTTTAGAAACCGCCCTACAGCCGCTGGGTTATTGTCCAGTTAGCCGCACCTGCTCGCTGGTAGAGGGTGACCACAATTATTTGAGGAAAAAGCAGACTACCATAAATGTGATAGTTGCCTTCACTGTGGGAGAATGCTGCGTCACAGTAGACGAGTTCAAAGCCGAAGGTATCGTTGAAGTCCGATGCCGCTTTTTGTGTGTGTTTCTTTATATTTTTGAAGAAATGCGACATCTAAATCACGCAAAGTCACACATATGGCTTAAGAGGAAGATCACAGACAGGGAGGTTAACGAGAAAAAATTCAGTTTGCTACACTGCAATGGGTGGAGGTGGAGGAGGAGGAAGTAGAAACGTAATATTGCGCCGGGTGAAGCATACGAAGAGCGTCCGGAACTAACGACATTACTAACACAAGCTGTAAAGTGCCCTCTTCTCTCTAAGCATGCGCCTTTCTAGCGCAGAGGTAGGCTCACATATGGCATGTGGCAATATGGAAATAGAGAGAGATAAACAGAACACGTGCCCACAATCACTGATGTAATAGCTTTTCCGGAAGACCACGTTGTCGGATAGGTCTCCACACCCGCACCTAATCGACAGGATTGTACGTAACCTCTTTGTAGCCGAAATTGTGACGGCTGGTGTCAGGCGTTCGGTGACACTAAAACGGTATTGTGCAAGTTGAAAGTCCTCGTTGGCGCATTGGATAAAAATTGTAGCTTTGATGTGAAACATTCCAGAAGTGTCGGGAAGCGGCATGGCGTCGACCAATGTTGTAACCTATCGTTCATGGTGTAAGCGGAAAGGGGAAATAC
The DNA here is from genome assembly GCF_023375885.2 of Dermacentor andersoni. Taxonomy (NCBI): domain Eukaryota; kingdom Metazoa; phylum Arthropoda; class Arachnida; order Ixodida; family Ixodidae; genus Dermacentor; species Dermacentor andersoni. Next base: position 128,451,209 of record NC_092815.1, on the reverse strand, counting down.
CTATACTTTCCTTAATACCAGTGTTGTGGTTACATAAGGCAGCATAAGGTATAATATTACATGGAGAGATAATCAGCGTCGGTATACTTGCGTCCGGACTTCTGAATGACGGTGATTTCTCATTCTTGCAAATGAAGGCTCCATCGCGCCAGATGCCCTGAAGCGCCTTCTATATTTGCGAGCCAGCTGAACGAATGATGGTCGCTTAACACTGTACATTCTTAAACAAATGTACACCCTTTAGGGTATATATTTGCCACATAACAATAATTATCTGTGTTGCTTCCGTTTTCTTCCTTAAAAACGCTGCGCCCGCTACTTTCCTGTCGAAAATGCTCGGCCATGCTGATAACGCGCATGCCATTCGTGACCTGGAAGTACCGGGCTCGCAGCGTTAAAGAAAGCAAATGCTGACAAGACAAATGAATCTTATTGTGCGGAAAGATACGACCCAAATGGTGTAATTTTGTTTAAGATTGTAAATGGTCTGCCGAACAGGTATGGTCGGAGCTTCGCTATTGCCTGGACAATCGCTAAACATTCTTCTTTCTTGGTGGAACAACTTTTGTCTACCCTCCGTGGTTGCTCAGTGGCTATGGTGTTGGGCTGCTGAGCACGAGGTCGCGGGATCGAATCCCGGCCACGGCGGCCGCATTTAGATGGGGGCGAAATGCGAAAACACCCGTGTACTTAGATTTAGGTCCACTTTAAAGATCCCCGGGTGGTCAAAATTTCCGGAGTCCTCCACTACAGGGTGCCTCGTAATCAGAAAGTGCTTTTGGCACGTAAAACCCCATAATTTAAAAAAAAACTTTTGTCAGTTGGCGTTACTGCGCGGCTCTAATAAGCAACGACACCTGCAGCGCATTTTTGCCACTGGACCCGCACAGCTCCAAGAGCGACGTTGGTGGCGCCTGTATGCAATTATGCCTGCATCCTCCTCAACATGACCAAATAAAGCTAGAGCCAATAGGAGGTTTCGGAGCGCACCGAGCTTCAGCGATTACGGTGTTAGGGACACCTGCTGCGCACTCATCCTTGACAAAGAGCCTGCTCTGAGATGGCAGTGTGACGGACTCGTCAAAAAATTGAAACTCCATTTCATGTTGTGAGGTGGCTGACCAGCGAAGCTGTGTTGGGTGATACGGCGGTACGACGAAGACTGCACGTACAACACAGAGTTTCACCGAAATGTGTTGCAGCACCACACGCAAACGTGCTAGGAGAAGAATCGCGCCACGTGTCTTTCCTCGAATCGTATTCCGTTTATTTCTGAAAGATAGTTGTCAAAGCATAGTCTGTCGCACTCCCGGCAGCTTGACCCGAAGTGACGGTCCAGAAAGTCTCTCCAAAAGCTCGCGTTGGCACCGGTGAAGTTGTTGTTAACGGCCATCGGCGGCGTCATCACCGTCTCTACGCCGTCTCTTGCGATCGGCGTCGGGGGCACGCTCTTCTTCTCGGCAGCCGGATAGGCCCGATGTCGACGGCTGCATTGGGCGGCGCGGGCGTGTTCATGTTTTCTCACCGCTAGGTCGGCGGCGCGACGTCGACGGTCACACTCCCGCCGCTGCTCTCGGCGTCGTTCCTCGTACATTCGCTGTTCCTCGAGCGTACGAACCACTCGCGGCCATCCCACGACAACGTCAGAGGGAAAATGAGCCTGTATCTATGCTCTCTCCCCTAATCGGACAGGCATTACATCCCAGACACGTGGTTTCTTGCACAGGTGGCCGCTAAACGCGCGCTTCGATGCGAGAGCGTTCTCTGTCCCTTTGTGGTTCCACGTAGGAGCTAACTACGTCACAGACACGTGGTTTCATACATAGGTGGCCGCTAAAAGTACGCTTCGATGCGAAAGAAACGGGCATTCTCTTTCCCTTTGTGGTATTTTGCGCATGCTCACTCGGTTTGTGGAGGAGGGGTTTCTACTCGCTAACAAATGGTTTGCCTTAGCCGTAGACAGTTTCGCTGTAAAATGCCTAAGGCTTTATCCAGAGTTTGAACGGTGTCAGCTTGAGGAAGATTAACGTCCTCAAACGTCACGAGTAATTCGCGAAGGTTTACAACCACGCCATATTCACACAGAGAGTCCATTCCCATGATAAGTGGTCTGGAGCAGACAGGTAGCACAAAGGATTATCCCTTGAACATAGACCCACAAATTCGAATTCATGCTGTTCACATTCCATATGGCGTCACGAGAGGACCACCTGTTGGTCGCAACCACGGTCCTTGCCACGGTCCTGTGACTTTCCGCAACTGAGTACCAAGTGTGCGGCTCATAACTGAATAATTGGCAATGATGTCGACAAGGGCGATGGAAGTGGTGATGTCGGCAGAAACTAACTGATTGGTGCTGGAGATCAGTGAGATGTCGTCGTCTGTTCGTCGCGTCGAAGGAGGTCCTTTTACAGCTTGATTATCGGAGCTCGTTTTTCCTAGCTTCGCCTAAGTGGGCTCGGAAACGTGCTACCGCCACAAGCGTAATACGCTGAAGGCAGGACAGGTTGTTGAGAGCGCCGAAGCGATTGTGACCAAGACTGACGCCACGGGACAGAGAGAGAGAGAGAATGAGAGAGAGAAACAGAGTTCATGCTCACAATCACTGAAGTTGACAGCATGCAATGGAGTAACGGCTAATGACTTTTATTGCAAAAGTCGCTTTGTGCAGGTTTCTTAGACAGATGACCCAACCGCTGTTATTGATATTTATATATATATCAGCTATCACTCACATGTCTGAAGTAATCCACAGGGGTAATTTGTTCCATTCTGATGCCCTCTTCATTTTCATTTTAACTATTTCAACGGCGTGCACTCATGACAAAGTGCTCGATGGTGACAGACATTCATCCATTACTATCAAGGCGGCTTTAATAACGCCGAGTCCGTACAATGTTCAAAAGTCCATAGGAGGCCATAAGATATTACGCGCTCGTTTTCTCATCGGACTTATAAGGCTGTCAAGTGCCTACTTAGCGATTCCGTTTAGATTCTTTCCCAAAACAGATAAATTTCTCGTTAGCCCGTAAGCTTTTCCTGTACACGGTTTCGTTGCAAACTTTCTTTCTGTACGTTGCAGTGTGCAAGACTTGTGTCGTTCTTAATAATTTTGACCCACTGTTTGTAGGAATGCCATTTTCAGCCTTTAGTAAGAGCGAAATACAAGAAAAAAAACGCAGATCCCACGCACCGTGAGACTCGTAAGCGGGGCCTTCTGAGTTTGCGTTCAGTGACGATATTTGGCCTTGATCTTGACGTCCTACGATAGTCATGATGTAATCTTAACTGCTACCTTGCGTGCGTGTGACCCTCAGTTCCCAGCAGCTGTGAAGCAACTGACCACGGCGGCGGTCAGACCTGCGACGCTGCAGAGGGTGCTAAGAATCCCTGGCTCCGGACAGGCCGCCATTGGAATATGAACCTGGCAAAGTTTAACGCTAGAACGTTATCTAGTGAGGCGAGTCTAGCAGTGCTATTGGAGGAATTAGAGGGCAGTAAATGGGATATAATAGGGCTCAGTGAAGTTAGGAGGCCAAAATAAGCATATACAGTGCTAAAAAGCGCGCACGTCCTGTGCTACCGGGGCTTAGCAGAGAGACGAGAACTAGGAGTCGGATTTCCGATTAATAAGAATATAGCTGGTAACATACAGGTATTCTATAGCATTAACGAGAGGGTGGCAGGTCTTGTTGTGAAACTTAATAAGAGGTACAAAATGAAGGTTGTACAGGTCTACGCCACTACATCCAGTCATGATGACCAGGAAGTCGAAAGCTTCTATGAAGACGTGGAATCGGTGATGGGTAGAGTGAAAACAAAATACACTATACTGATGGGCAACTTCAATGCCAAGGTATAGGCAAGAAGCAGGCTGGAGACAAGGCAGTGGGGGAATAAGGCATAGGTAATAGGAATAGCAGGGGAGAGTTATTTGTAGAGTTTGCGGAACAAAATAATATGCTGATAATGAATACCTTCTTCCGCAAGCGGGATAGCCGAAAGTGGACGTTGAGGAGCCCGAACGGCGAGACTATAAATGAAATAGACCTGATGCTCTGCGCTAACCCTGGCATCAAACAAGATGTGAACGTGCTCGGCAAGGTGCGCTGCAGTGACCACAGGATGGCAAGAACTCGAATTAGCCTAGACCTGAGGAGGGGACGGAGGAAACTGGTACATAAGAAGCCGATCAATGAGTTAGCGGTAAGAGGGAAAATAGAGGAATTCCAGATCAAGCTAGAGAACAGGTATTCGGCTTTAACTCAGGAAGTGAACCTTAGTGTTTAAACAATGAATGACAATCTTGTGGGCATCATTAAAGAGTGTGCAATAGGAGTTGGTCGTAACTCCATTAGACAGGATACCAGTAAGCTATCGCAGGAGACGGAAGATCTGATCAAGAAACGCCAATGTATGAAAGCATCTAACCCTACAGCTAGAATAGAACTGACAGAACTTTCGAAGTTAATCAACAAGCGTAAGACAGTTGACATAAGGAAGTATAATATGGATAGAATTGAACGTGCTCTCAGGAACGGAGGAAGCCTAAAAGCAGTAAAGAAGAAACTAGGAATTGGCAAGAATCAGATGTATGCGTTAAGAGACAAAGCCGGCAATATTCTTACTAATATGGATGAGATAGTTCAAGTGGCTGAGGAGTTCTATGGAAATTGATACAGTACCAGTGGCACCCACGACGATAATGAAAGAGAGAATAGTCTAGAGGAATTCGAAATCTCACAGGTAACGCCGGAAGAAGTAAAGAAAGCCTTGGCAGCAATGGAAAGGGGGAAGGCAGCTGGGGAGAATCAAGTAACCGCAGATTTGTTGAAGGATGGTGGGCAGATTGTTCTAGAGAAGCTGGCCACCCTGTATACGCAATGCCGCATGACCTCGAGCGTACCGGAATCTTGGAAGAACGCTAACATAATCCTAATCCGTAAGAAAGGGGACGCCAAAGACTTGAAAAATTATAGACCGATCAGCTTACTGTCAGTTGCCTACAAACTATTTACTAAGGTAATCGCAAATAGAATTAGGAACACCTTAGACTTCTGTCAAGCAAAGGACCAGGCAGGATTCCGTAAAGGCTACTCAACAATAAACCATATTCACACTATCAATCAGGTGATAGAGAAATGTGCGGAATATAACCAACCCCTATATATAGGTTTCATTGATTACGAGAAAGCGTTTGATTCTGTCGAAACCTCAGCAGTCATGGAGGCATTACGGAATCAGGGTGTAGACGAGCCGTATGTAAAAATACTGAAAGATATCTATAGCGGCTCTACAGCCACCGTATTCCTCCATAAAGAAAGCAACAAAATCCTAATAAAGAAAGGCGTCAGGCAGGGAGATACGATCTCTCCAATGCTATTCACAGCGTGTTTACACGAGGTATTCAGAGATCTGGATTGCGAAGAATTGGGGATAAAAGGTAATGGAGAATACCTTAGTAACTTGCGATTCGCTGATGATATTGCCTTGCTTAGTAACTCAGGGAACCAAATGCAATGCATGCTCACTGACCTGGAGAGGCAAAGCCGAAGAGTGGGTCTAAAAATTAATGTGCAGAAAACTAAAGTAATGTTTAACAGTCTCGGAAGAGAACAGCAATTTACAATAGGTAGCGAGGCACTGGAAGTAGTAAGGGAATACATCTACTTAGGGCAGGTAGTGACGGCGGATCCGGATCATGAGACGGAAATAATCAGAATAAGAATGGGCTGGGGTGCGTTTGGCAGGCAATCTCAGGTCATGAACAGCTGGTTGCCATTATCCCTCAAGAGAAAAGTGTACAATAGCTGTATGTTACCAGTACTCACCTACGGGGCATAAACCTGGAGGCCTACGAAAAGGGTTCTACGACGCAACGAGCTATGGAAAGAAGATGGGTGTAAGGTTAAGGGATAAGAAAAGAGCAGATAGGTGAAGGAACAAACGCGAGTTAATGACATCTTAGTGGAAATCAAGAAAAAGAAATGGGCATGGGCAGGACATGTCATGAGAAGGGAAGATAATCCATGGTCATTAAGGGTTACGGACTAGATTCCAAGGGAAGGGAAGCGTAGCAGGGGGCGGCAGAAAGTTAGGTCGGCGGATGAGATTGAGAAGTTTGGAGGGACGACATGGCCACAATTAGTACATGACCGGGGTTGTTGGAGAAGTATGGGAGAGGCCTTTGCCCTGCAGTGGGCGTAACCTGGCTGATGACGATGATGATGATGATGATGATGATGATGATGATGATGATGCGTGCACGAAGAGAACATACATGCAGCCAGACGTGGTTGCTTGAGTCATTGTAGTGCAGTATTCTTCGTAGCCTGCGAGAACCTTACAACTATCGTTCGCTCACACAGCACATCGCATCGTGGCTGATATATGGATTTGCTGGATGACCGCTTGCATATTTTAGTATTGACGCTGCTGCGCTCTATTGCGGCGTTGCGTTTGCTCGCCCTGCGTCATTTGCTCTCATGGACAAACTTGCATCCTGTTTATTTTTCAGAAATAGTAGAAACTTGCCGTACCGTATATTGAACTAACATTTTTACAGTTCCTGCACAACTGTTAACATGTCTAGTAGTTGCCTTTCTTTTATTGAAGACCTAACGTACGAGGCATGCTTTCTGACATCCCCTTTCCCTTCACCTGCAATTCTCTCATGCATGCAATCAGTCACGAGTGAAGAGTGGCAAGGCTGCTATTCAACTCTTTCGTAACGGCGTTGGGTTCACGCATTCTCTGTCTCCTATTTCTACCATTCTGTCTCACCTCTGAGCAGTTACGCTTGGATACAAGAGTAAGCGCTGCAACGTCTGCAATGCTTTTCAAGAGGACTCACGCGTGATTGCAGCCGTCGAGAGGGCATTGTGTTCGCGGGAGGAGGTTTCCACGGGGCATTGCGGTAATGGCCAGTGAGCTCCAGAAGGTATTGTGGCAACGCCCACGTAATGCTCTTTGGAAAGGTCTCATAAGCCCGTCACTCGCGCCCCAGTCAGACACACTTTACACGTTCTCAACTACGTCTCAACGCGGTGAGCAAGACGACGATGACGACGACGACGGGGACCGCAACAGTAGCAGCAGCAGGGAAGGAGTCGAAAGAAGAGGAAAAGAAAACTTTGCGTTAATATGCTACATGACAAATTAGATATAATGCTGCTCGCAAGAATGTGAGACCAACATATACAGGACCGTTGATGGATGTGAGCAAATTTATGGAAGAAAAAGCGTGACAGAAAAAATGAGGCTCCATGTAGAGGCGCAATGCCGTTGAATTTCGGTGACACGTGCGGGAGGAACGAAAAAACGAGCACCGCGCCTCATGGCATCGTTCTTTGTTGTGAAATCAGTGGAAGTTGCCGGCCTTGCCTCGGGTAATTAAATTACAGAACATATTCTGTGGCTCTCAAGTGCGGTTGATTGATTGCTTAATGGCGGGGTAACATACGGGCCCTTAAAGGAGTTTTAAGGATTCGTGAAGATAGCATTACAGGTACACCATTGACGCGCCTCCTTTATCAAAAGTGCTTGATAAACACCTGGGTACGAGGTTGTGATGGCCCACTTGCATTAGGTGATGCTTTTAACTTTAGTACGATCAAGCCGAATTCAACGAGCAGGATGGGTGTTGAAGCCGACTTGTGGCTTCAGCTGTTGTCAGAACTCACACTGCAGGTTTGCAACGCTTACTCTTGCATCCAAGCGCAATAGCTCAGAGGCGAGATGGAATCAAATAAAGAGGAGACTGAGAATGCGTAAATCCATCGTCGCAATGAAAGAGGTGAATAGCAGCCTTAACAATTATTGTTAGTTAAGAATGCGAACAAGGTGAGAAAAGTCATAGGGTTTATCTAGGGTATTATTTATTTAATATTTTTGCTTTCTATAGTGCGCGTGTCAATAGGAAGGAGTGCAAAGTTTACAGAACGCAAAAATTATAACAGCAAGCATAGCGCTCATTTTGTCACGCGCATAGACTGCGCAGCACAGTCGAAGAGATCCATAAAAACCTTAGCTCTCACCAACGGGCCTTGCGAAAGATTATAAGGTTCATTCTAAAACACTGTGACAGGAAATTTTAAAAAAACCTAAGAAATGAAGACACCGACCATAACTTTGAAAGAAACTCAGCCGCAATAACTTTTGCCTTTCCTTCCATGGAGGGTAATCACACAGTGAATAATAACTTCCTAGCTCTTTCCATTCACTCAGGTATCCCTAGACTCCCCACAACTGATGTTCAACGCAGATCCGGAGTTTTCACCTGAATGCTTGGAATGTCATGGCGCATTCATGGGCCTCATCTTCCGGCTCTGGAGTTTCGCATTGCACCAGTAATGAGTCTGTCCACGTCTGTGGAAGGAAGCTAAAAACGATCTAATGAGTAGGCGGCAGGCGAAATCATTACGAGGCGCGGGAAATCAACAGAGAAAAACTAATGACGTCATTTCGCCACAAGGACGTGGCACCGCACTGCGACGGGCATTCTGACTCACTTCATTAATGCAAGCACGATGTAATTTTTGGAGCGCGGGTAGAGATTATGAGGTAACGACGAAAAAATCTTCCGGGTCGAAAAGAGCGGACGAAGTGGCTAAGGGTTTCAGCACGGGTGACATAAAAGAAAGCACAATTACAGACCATTAGCAGAGATTACGAAATTGTGGACTTGAAGTAATCAATACTGAATGTAAGAGCCATTTAACATAAATTGCGTATTTCATGATGGGGGCAACCCGCTTTAATCTTCAGCACTTTATATAAAGATTACGCTATCCGCGCAGGTCTTTGAAATGTCGCGTAAGGATAGAAAGGTAAAATGTATTGAGATGAATGCAGATGTTATATCGCCAGTAACAAGCGGGGATAAGATTACTATCTTGCTGGGCTGCCAATAAACTTTTGAAAAATCTTCAGGAAAGTAGAATGTGCCGGAGCGTGTACAGGGAATAGCCTTGGTGTGGTTGCGAGCGCTCAATGCAGCTTTTGAACATCTCGTAAACGGTCTTCAAACTTTTATTGCGATTGCACCTAAACGGACCCTCTATACTGGCGCACATCATCACCATCGGCGATATGCTGTTTCGGGCAGCCCGCGCTGCCCAGCCTGCCGAGGGTGCACTGCCTGCGTGGTCAAGCGCATACGCAGCACGCGCACCACGTGTTCGAGGTCACGTGATCTGCTGAGTATTAGAGGCGCGGCACACTTAAAATGGAAATAGGAGCTACAGCACAGAGCGTTCATTTTGGAAGAATGTACGATCGCGATTGCTTGCTGCTTGCTGTAATCTAGTGAACTCTGTGTGCGCTTCTGTCCCGCGACACCACCCCTCTTTAGTTAGCAAGCAAAATGTTTGACAAATGTTGATCTATCTTTTTTTTTTTTTTGCTACCTTGTACACTCATTCAGATACGCTCATTCGGATGTGAGGACTGCTGGACAAAGATGCTTTTTGGCAGCTTGACAAGGCCCGCAGTCTCTGAAGTCAGCATTCGACAGCTGCACCCCGTTAAATCAAACAAAACGTTAAAGTAAATACCCAATATAGGCAAATATTCAAAATTGACAAACGACAAACTTCACTCTAACGACGACATAAAAACAGATGCTCAACTTTCTGAATCGAAATGGACTGATGCTGGTGATGTACCAGGTCAGGGTTATATTGCACGAGTGGTGCTATACATGGGTACAACGAGTTATGTCCATGTTCATTATTGTTAGGTAATCAAAATAGCAGGCAAAGTATAGCGTAAGCATTCTAACTTAAGGCAAAGCGTATGGGTCACCCAACAGTCTCCACGTGTTATTGAGTGGTGTGACAGCCTATCTTATAAGTCGGCTAGTCTTTGAAAATGCGTCATGTTTGTTTATTTCAAACCTAAACTTCGCGTTTAACAGAGAACTGTATAAGTTATGCGTATCTCTTGCACGCTTTCTGCAGAAACAATTCTCAATTGTTGAGCTTTATGACGCGTTATAAAGGTAGTGCCACATAATTTGAGCCAGGAGGAGGAGGAAAGAACTTTATTGTGTGCCCTGCGAGTTGGTGGGGAGGGCCAAAGGCCCCGCCTAGGTGACGGCCAGGAGTTCTTGGGTCCTGGCGGCATCCTCGGCCCGCTGGACGGCCCATAGTTGATCTTCGAGGGCGGGGCTGAGCAGCGCGGCTTCCCAGCGCGTGCGAAGGCTGCTGCTAGAGGCCGCGTTTTCTTTATTGTTATTTATCCCTCGGCATTCCCATAATATATGCTCCAGAGTGGCTCTGGATTCACATGTTTTGCATTTGTCCGTAGGATATACATCCGGATATATGATGTGCGAAAGCGCAGGATTCGGATACGTCCTAGTTTGTAACTGCCGCCATGCGACAGACTGCTTTTTTGTCAATTTTGCGTGAGGTCGCGGGAATATGCGCCTCTGTAACCTATGTTTCGTAATGTCATTATATGTTGTCATTCTGTCCTCCCACTCCCACTCATTTACCGCACCGTCACGTCCGGAGGGTGTCGGGGCGTCACTTGCGACTGCAGCTCGGTCCGTAAGCCCTCGAGCCGCGTCGTGTGCCGCCTCGTTGTTGCCGTCCTCCGCGAGGGTGTGAGCGGGTGTCCAGGTGATGTATATCTTTCTTTTGTAATTTTGGCCTCCTGCAAGAAGAATTCGTAGTGCCTCCGGGGAGATTCGGCCGTTGGCAAAGTTTCTTATTACCGTCTGAGAGTCGCTGACTATCACGGTTGCGTTAGTCTGAGCTGCTGCGAGTGCTATGGCTACTTCTTCAGCTATCTCGTTACTTGTGGTGCGTATCGTCGCGCACGTCTTGCATCGTTTCTCCCTATCAATTACGGCTGCCGTAAACCCCCGTCTGCGACTGTATCGAGCCGCGTCTACGAACACTGCGTCCTTGTCGCTGCCGATTTTCTTCTGTATTGGCTTTGCTCTGTTCTTTCTTCTGTCCTTATTGTGTTCTGGGTGCATGTTCTTTGGTAAGGGAGGTATTACCAATCTTTCCTTCGTATCTCTCGGTATGTCCACCTTGACACCATGCTGTGTGTGGTAACCTATGTCTAATCTCTCTAGGATGTGTCTGCCTGCTCTAGTCTTAGAGAGGCGTTCATATTGTGTCGTACGTTGCGCTTCAATGAGCTCGTCTATAGTGTTGTGTAGGCCTAATTGCAGCAACTTGTCCGTGCTGGTGCTGATCGGTAGTCCTATGGCTAGTTTGTATATTTTCCGAATGAGGCATTCTAGTTTGATCTTTTCCGCGACCTGCCATTTTAAGTACGGTGCTACGTACACTATTCTACTTATTACGAAGGCCTGTATTAACCTGATCGTGTTTTCCTCTTTCATCCCGCTATGTTTATTTGTTATCCTGATTAGCCTCATGATTTGCGCTACAGTTCCCTCCAGTCTTCTGAGGGTTTCTCCGTTGTTGCCCTTGGCTTCAATGAGGAGCCCCAATACCCTGATCCTATCGACCTTGGGTATGGGTTTCCCATCGGCCGTCTTTAACTGTATCTCCTCTCTATGGGTGAGCTCTTCCCTGTAGTTGCCTGGTTTGCGACCTCTGCGAGTCGGTCTGTACAGTAACAGCTCCGATTTCTCTGCCGAGCATGTTAGCCCTGTCCCCTCTAGATATTTTTCGATTGTTTCGACCGCTGTTTGAAGCGTGTGCTGATAGCGCCTGTGCCGCGTATCATGTCTGCGTTATCGGGCGCTCTCGCCCTGATGTCTGAAACATTGTCCGTCCGTGACGTCACTTGTCACATGAGTGCTTCCTATATAGATATGCTGCTTACTTGAAATAAAGGTTGTTATCGTGCCGGGATCGGAGTCAGGCTCAGTTCCTTCCTGCCCGCTGCTCGGCTGCGCTAGACGTCCGGCGAGGGCCGAAACACCACATGGTGTCAGAAGTGGGATCCTCTGGCATTCGAGGGGCGTTGCCTTAACTTCGTCAACCGCCGCCATGACCGAAGACAACGCAGTCAAGCCCTTTCACGGCATGTTCGCGGTTCCAGCTCCGCCAAGGTTTGACTTCGACCGGACTTCCGAATGGCCTTCTTGGATCCAACTCTTTGATGACTACCGCTTCGCCTCGGGCCTAAATGAGCGGAGTGAAGAAGCGCAGGTCCGGACTCTACTTTACACGATGGGTAGGCAAGCAAGAGAAATCTTCTCTACTTTTGCATTAGCCGAAGAAGAACAGAAGAAATACGAAGTCGTCAGAAAGAAGTTCGACCAGCACTTCGTCGCCGCAAGGAACCTTGTTTATGAGAGCGCATGCTTTCACCGTCGCATTCAAGAACCTGGAGAGTCAGTCGACCAATTCGTTACCGCGTTGCACACGCTGGCGGACCGGTGTGACTACAAGGAAAAAGAGCGCATGATTCGCGACAGGTTCGTGGTCGGCCTCAGGGATGCGAAGCTCTCCGAGTCGCTTCAAATGAATGCGAATTTGACTCTCGCCAGCGCTTTGGCAAAAGCGCGCTTAAAGGAGACCGTCCAACGACAGCAGCAACAACTGCGAGTAACCGACGACGAACCCTTGGTCCCGACGACCAGCAATCTTGACGCGGTCAGCAAGCAAGGGCAGCCCAGAAAGAATTCTTCAGGACAGCACTCGGTCACCTCGTCAAAGAACTCTTCACCTGGAATACAAGGTCGGCGCCCCAGAGCACAGTCCTACCAACCAGGCACATCCGCTTCATGCCCCAACTGCGGTCAAGAAGCGCACCCCAGAGCCTCGTGCCCAGCAAAAGCAGCGAAATGCAACTACTGCGGTTGTTCCGGACACTTTGCAGCTGTATGTCGCAAAAAGGCTGCACGTGATCGAAAGAAGGTACAACTTTCAGCTCTCCATATGGACAAGGGGGCGTATTTTGTTGGCGCGGTAAACGGGGAGTACTCTAATTCTCGGTATGTACAGGTCGTCATTAACGGCACTCCGGTGTTCGCTAAAGTAGATTCCGGTGCTGAAGTCTCCGTTGTGCCCTCAACGTTTCCCGGTTTGCCTACCAGGCTAGAAAGGTGCGACTTGATCCTAGCAGGCCCGTCGAATGAGCCACTGAATGTTTTGGGAAAGTTTCATGCCACTATCCAGTGGAAACAAAGCACTGTCCAGCAAATCGTGTACGTGGTCTCACCATTACGCTCCGTACTTTTGGGTCTCCCAGCGCTTGAGGCTCTAGAAGTTATTAAATTCGCAGACTCGGTCAGTAACGCAACAGCCGTCGAAGCTTCCTACCTGCAGCTTTTCAGTGGTCTAGGAGCGATAAAAGGAGAATACAAAATCAGACTAAAGCCGAACTCGATACCTTTTGCAATTCATGTTGCGCGTCGCATAGCCTTACCCTTGCGTGACCGAGTTAAACAGGAGCTCGAGCGTATGGAGCGAGATGGTGTGATCCGCAAAGTAGATGAACCAACAGAATGGTGTGCAGGAATTGTGCCAGTTCTCAAACCATCTGGAGCGGTTCGTATTTGCGTTGACTTGACGCAATTAAACAAAAGTGTACTTCGCGAGCGCTATGTCATGCCGACAGTGGATGATAGCCTCGGTCTTTTAAGTGGGGCCTCTGTGTTTTCGAAGTTGGACGCGAACTCTGGCTTCTTTCAAATTAAGTTGTCGCCCGAGAGCCAGTTGTTAACTACGTTCATAACGCCAGTTGGGCGATACTGTTTTCAAAGACTGCCGTTTGGAATAACGTCAGCACCCGAGTTCTTTCAGAAGAAAATGTCGCAGATACTTGAAGGAATCCCAGGCGTGATAAACATGATGGATGACGTGCTCATTTTTGGCAACGACAAGGCTCAACATGACGAACGCCTGCGTCTTACTTTAGATCGTCTCGCAAGTGCCGGCGTTACGCTAAACAGAGAAAAGTGTTCTTTTGGGGTAACTGAGATAAAATTTCTTGGCTGTGTGCTTAGTCGAGACGGCATCAAGCCGGATCCTGAAAAAGTTCGTGCTATCAAAGAACTGGCGACGCCAGCTAACGTGTCTGACGTTCGACGGCTGCTCGGTATGGCTAATCATCTGGCAAGATTCATACCAGATTTGGCTTCCAAAACGGCGCCTTTACGTCACTTGCTTTTGAAGGGTTCCGAATGGACATGGGGACCAGCCCAAGAGCAAGCGCTGTCGTACGTCAGAGGCGTTATCTCTTCGACGCGCGTCATGGCTAATTATGATGTAAAGTACCCTACGATTCTTTCCGCTGACGCGTCATCATTCGGTTTGGGGGCCGTGCTGATGCAAGTTCAACCGAACAATGAAAAAAGACCTGTTGCATTTGCGTCACGCTCGTTGACGCCTGCCGAAACCAGATACTCTCAGATTGAGAAGGAAGCGTTGGCAATGACTTGGGCGGCAGAACGATTCGAAGGGTACATCAAAGGTCTTGAAATTTTGTTTGAAACCGACCACAAACCACTTGTAACGTTGTTGGGAAAATCACCTTTAGATGCTTTGCCACCTCGTATTCAGCGCTTTCGCATGAGGCTTATGCGGTTCAGCTTCGCGGTTGTGTATGTCCCGGGTAAGAGCCTCGTTACTGCAGATGTATTGTCTAGAGCCCCGATTCAGGGAAAACAAATTGATGCTCATGCGCTGAATGTTGGCGAAGTCGCCAAGTTCGTTTCTGGCTGTTTGACAAATGCCGTCGAGGCTAGCCTTTTTGAACGAGTCAAAGCTGACCAAGCAGCCGATGAAGTCTGTCAAGCTCTCGTAAAATTCAGCCGGGAAGGCTGGCCAAAGTTCTCATCGCTGTCGATGGTCTTGCGTCCATACTGGCAGGAAAGAGCAACGCTGACAGTCGCTGAAGGCGTGCTACTCAAAGGTGTGCGGCTGGTGATCCCACAAAAATTACGCGCAGAGGTCTTGATGCGCTTGCACGAGAGTCACCAAGGAATTGAAAAATGCAGAGCTCGAGCCAAAGAGTCCGTATGGTGGCCCGGGTTGAGTTGCCAGCTGAGAGCTTTGGTGACCGATTGCCCAGTGTGCGCGGAGCACAGGGAACAAAAGTCGGAACCAATGATTCCGACAACCACTCCACAGCGTCCTTGGCAAAAGCTAGGCGTTGATCTTTGCCATATTGAGGGAAAAGAGTATTTGGTGGTCGTAGATTATTTTTCTAGATACCCAGAGGTAGCCTTGCTATCTTCGACAAAAAGTGTCACTGTCATTATGCACCTCAAGAGTTTCTTTGCAAGACATGGCATACCAGAGGTTGTCATGTGGGATAATGGAACACAATTTGTATCTCAGGAATTTCAGTCGTTTGCTCGCGACTATGGCTTCCGCACTGTGACGACGAGCCCCAGATACCCGCAGGCAAATGGGGAAGTAAAAAGGATGGTCCAGACAATTAAACGGCTGATTGTAAAAGCTAAGGACCCCTATCTTTCGCTGCTAGCGTACAGGGACACCCCAGGGCCACTTGGAAAAAGCCCTGCAGAGCTTCTGATGGGCAGGCGGCTACGCACAACAGTTCCTGTCCCTCCCAAGAGCCTTCTGCTCCAGAGGGTGAGCCTGAAAAAGTTCAGACATCGCGATGTCGCCACCCGACAGCGGCAGCGTAGGTACTTCAATAGTCGTCATAGAGCTCTTCCGCTGCCAGTCCTCAAACCAGGAGCGGAAGTATGGGTGACAGACTGCAAAGTGAAAGCGCGAGTCTTGCGTCTTGCACAACGTCCGAGGTCCTATGTAGTTAGAACTTCTACTGGTGTAGTTCTAGAAAGAAACAGGAAATTCCTGGTTCCCTTTGTTTCCCAGCAGAATGACTGCGAGGAGGGAGGCAGCTATGAGTTTCCGCAGGCACATGATGGTCAGGTAGGAATTGAACGGGAAACTAATCCTTCTAGAAACAAGGCACCTGCCGATCCATCTAATACTCCCTTGCCACAAACTGACCCTCCTGGATATAGAACGCGATTTGGCCGTCATGTCCGACCGCCAGACCGATATGGGTTCAGTAACTGACTGTTTGTTTTGAGCATTGGTTGCTTCCATTAAAGTGTTCATCTTTTGTTGGTTGCAGTGCTAAGTTTCGTTGCAAATGCCGATGTATATTCAGAAAAAAGGGGAGATGTGCTGATAGCGCCTGTGCCGCGTATCATGTCTGCGTTATCGGGCGCTCTCGCCCTGATGTCTGAAACATTGTCCGTCCGTGACGTCACTTGTCACATGAGTGCTTCCTATATAGATATGCTGCTTGCTTGAAATAAAGGTTGTTGTTATCGTGCCGGGATCGGAGTCAGGCTCAGTTCCTTCCTGCCCGCTGCTCGGCTGCGCTAGACGTCCGGCGAGGGCCGAAACACCACAAAGCGTTTGTTCTATCTGCCCGTCACTTCAGTTTCTCACCCATAGGGTGATATCGTCTGCGTATAAGGTATGATTTAGACCCTCGATTTCTTGCAGCTTGACTGGCAGCCCGATTAGCGCCAGATTGAATAGCATCGGTGATAGGACCGAGCCCTGTGGCGTACCCGCGCTGCCTATCTCGATATCCTCCGAAACTAGGTCCGCTATCGTGATATTTGCCTTTCTACCAGTTAAATTGAGCCAGACATCTAAAAATTAAAGGCACTCCGGACGCTAGTTGAACCGAATGCATAATGTTGGCAGCACTGACATAGAGTTACTCAGGCTATCTTTATTTTCTCCTTAACGAAAAGATTAGTTATGCATAATTAATCACCTTTGTAAGTGTTGGCTGCAGACCCCAAGTGTGATACGCAGTTGTAGAGCACCTTGAGATTCATCTCAATAAATTGTTTCCAACACGATATCTCTCACGTGGTCCTTTTTTGCGGGTACCAAAGAAAGCTCGCAAAACATGAAAAAATACCACGTGACCTCACGCTTGCGTACTGTTATGTTGCTGCTCTCAAGCTTGCGATGGATGAACAAGGTCGGCTGCAGCGAGACTGGCCCGCGACAAGGCGTTATGCCTGGTGTAGGTGTCTTATCATGCGGCTCTTATCGCATGACGGTGCAAATGCATGCTGCTCGCCGAGCGTTGCCGAGGCGATAAAGTGTCTAAGGCCGCGAAAAAGAAAAGACGAACGCAGCCCTTTGATTCTGCTTGGAAGAAAAAAAGGACGAAGCGCGTGGGAACGATGGAAGGTGATGACGGGTACTACAATTTTGCCTTTGCACACAAATGACCTTGTGGTAGATTTCGAATTGAACGATAATGCTTCAACTTTAAGCCTTAGGGCTCGAATAACAGCGAATAAATCACACGGGGACGCAACCAATGGTAAGAGAAACCTTGGCTATATTCAAGGAAGATTACGCATCTCTTCAGAAAATTACTCTGTTCGCAATAGCCCCGTCTGCTCTCCTTCTCACACTTACTGTCTACTAGACGGTCTTTTTCGATCTTGCACCCCGCACGTGCGCGTCGCTTCGTGGTCGCAGTATCGGGGGGCCGCATCTGGCTTCATACTTGTGCACCGTGACCGGCACGTCAGTCCTTGAGAGAGTCCGCCCGCAGGCTGTTCCTGTTTACTGGATGTAGATCATACTTTATGTACCTCGTGTGAACCAATCCCAACGAACTGCAATATATCCAGTGCTCCTCAAGCGCCCGTATCCCTGCGTGTTCTCCACAGCAACGCTAGTTGGCTATGACCAACGTTGAGCAGCAAATATTGTTTTTCCAATAAAGAAAGAGCGGATATGGTTTTCGTTCTACATGTCTCAAGCGCACATAGAAGGCGCGCAGTTAAGCTATTTCAACGCTAGCAGCTCAATTGCGATTGTGCGTGCATATGAAACGTTGAGACAGACTGGGTCATTTACGAAGAAACAACATAAATCTTTAATCCTAGGTCAGAACCTGGAGCAAGATATTCTGTCAAGTTTTCTTCAGACCCACATGCAAGTGTTCGTAGTAAGGGTGCTGAAGCTGGAGTGTCAAAGTCTTCAGTGTGGAAAATACTTAAGAAGACGCAACTTCATCCGTACCACGTGCAACTGCACCACATGTTGGAGCCCCGCGATTTCCAAAATCGAAAGGACTTTGCAAACTGGGTTATAATCAACACGGAAGAGGACCCAGGTTTTGTCAACAAAATACTGCAGACCAATGAAGCTACCTTCTCACGTAATGCTAAAGTGAACATCCACAACGCTCACTAATGGAGCGACGAAAACCCTCACTGGGTTTTGAAGACCCATCACCAATATTGGTGGTTGGTTAATGTGTGGTGTGGAAATTACACTGGCGCTATCATTGGCCCCGTATTTTTTGATAACACGCTTACAGACGAAAGATACGTCAACGACATCCTTGATGGGGCGTTTGAGGATTTGCTTTGCGAAGTTCCATTGGCTAGGATGAAGGATATTTGATATCAGCATGATAATGCTCCCGCGCACGGCAGCAAAGCTTGCAAATGGCTGCATGAAGTATTCCCGCAGCAGTGGATTGGATGGCATGGGCCCATTGCTTGGCCGGTACTGCCGCCAGATTTAACTCCCCTCGATTTCTTTCTCCGGGGCGACGTCAAGAATCAACTGTACCGAACACCAACCACAACATCAGAGTACCTAAAAGAAAAAGTAAGCCAAGTCTGCAACTCCATCCCTGATACCACAATCAAGAACACCTCGGAAAATTGGCCTATCAGATGCCAAATCTGCATTGCAGCAGATGATGACCTCTTCGAACACGCATTATAATCAAAAGGCCGCTTCTTGGTTTGAAGGTCACTGGAAAATCATTCAGGCACTAACGCCGCCTCCCCACCCAACCCTATTACACTTCGTCGGCAGGCTGCCAGTTCTTTTCCATCTCAAGCATAAAAAGTAAAGCTATGTTCTTGTTCTCTTTTGTCTCCTTAGACGCTTTATCACTACGGCAACGCTAGGCCAGCAGTATGCATTTTCCCCCTCATGCGAAAAGAGCCGCATGCCCAGATACTTGCACTAGGCATAACGCCCTGTCGCGGGCCAGTCTCGCTGCAGCCGACCTTGTTCATCCATCGCACGCTTGACAGCAGCACAATAACAGTACTCAAGTGTCCGGTCACGGGAGATTTTCTCATATTTCGATAGCTTTCTTTGGAACGCGCAAGTAAAGGACCACGTGAGATATATTGCGTTGGAAACAATTTATTGGGATGTTTCTTAAGGTGCTCTACAACATTGCGTATCACACTTAGGGTCTGCAGCCAACACTAAAGAAGCTGATTGTTTAAACATAAATAATCCGTTAGTTAAGGGGGAAATAAAGAAATTGCCTGAGTAACTCTAGGCCCGTGCCAACATTATGCATTCTATTCAACTCGGGTCTAGAGTGCCTTTCGTTTTTAAAACTTTGCTCAAGTTATGTGGGACAACCTGTATACGTGACAGATATATATATATATATATATATATATATATATATATATATATATATATATATATATATATATATATATATATATTCTGAAATAAACGAATTCGCTGGATATCAGAAAACGTGGCAGTTCTCCAGACCAACTCGTACTAGCAAAGTTGAGGATAAAGAGGTGCATTATAGAAGACTAATTTTAGAGATAGTATCGATATATCCGTACAACATCAGTTGTGCGAGCAATTCTTTTTCGAATAGTTTATACGTACATTGCAGCACTGATTACATTTGCATGCAACACTTAAACATTTAGAAAACTCAACAATGCCTACATGGGAAGAATTTTAATTGATAGTTTCATGTGGAGGGATAATTTTGTTCTTCGTTCTGAAGATTACCGATTTCGTTAGGGTTGTATTTGTGAGCATGAAATTAGAATTCGACCGTCTTTCTAACAATTTCGTAATCCTATTTCTTCTATATAGC